>NC_139516.1:37059365-38315067 GCF_947247035.1 Vipera ursinii
TTTTTATGGCAATTGTCAAGTAAGTCACATGGCTGATAAGTGAATCCAGCTTCCACAATGGTGTTTTTTGCTGGGTTTTCTTTTGTCAGAAATCAGCAAAAAAAAGTTGCAAATCATGATCAAATGACTACAGGACACTGCCAAGTACCTGAATTGGAATCATGTGGCCATGGGGATGGTGCAAATACAAGTTGTATTTGCAAATACAGTTTGTAAGGCTTTTGTTTTTCCAAGTTGTTGTAATTTTGAATCATTCCTTAAATGAAGAGTCATAAGGTGAAAACCATCTGCAATGACTGATTTGGACATACATATCTCACTAAGCAGGTACTGTATATGTACGTTGAATTTATCTATCTAGGTGCGGGAACAATTTGAAAGCCATTCTTATATATATATTGTATATGGAATGGCCACAGCTCATTTGGTAAAACATATTTGTATGCAAAAATGATCAGAATTCAGTTCAAGAAACACTGCCATGGGAAACCTGGGAAAATCAATGTAATATTAAGCTTCTTGGACCAATGGTTTGATTAATTCAAAGCAATTTATTAAATTCCATCTTATAAAAGAATATTTCATAGAAAATAAATAAATAAATGTCAATATGATAATCTGACTGTAAACTCAGCCAGTGTTCATGCATGCTCCATAGAAGTAAGCTACTCTATTCTATATTTTATGTCATAATTAATCAAGAAAACTTATCTATGTTGGTACCATTGCATTTTTAACATACCAAAACCAAGACATTAAATTGCTACTATATGGTTTATTGATGATGTCTTTGAAAATTTTTAGATTCATTAATGCTCTGATGATATCCTGTTGAGTCTAATGTATGCCTTATACATTGATTTGCCCTTGAAAAATGGTTAGGAACTGCAGTGGTTGAAAACAATGATTCCATTCCTGACTGGGAAAATGCATACAAAATACATCTCATCAATTTTAAACAGTCTTCTGGATCATTTATTAATTAACTTAATTAAGTAATTAAAATCAAGTTAGAATAATCCCTTCCTATGTAGCTTATATAATGATGATGAACCAGACAAAGATGTCCTTTGGTTCTGAAATGATTCTTGATGAAGCTAGTTATTGATAAGCACCCTGCACTAAGCACTTTTGCTGTTAAAAACAAATCAGATTTCACCTGCTGTAGAAATGCAGCATTTAGATCTTATCCTTGTGCCTATGAAATTCTTTTAAGAATTTTTTTCTTATTTATAATGTGATATTATAATTCAGACATGTCAAACTCCCGACATCACGTGACGTTGTGCAACGTATTGGGACTGTTTTGCCATTGCCAGCAATGGGGTGGGTGCGGCTTACACATGACGTGTCCAGCCCATAGGCCGGCAGTTTGTTATCCTATATTTGTGCTGCACTTAGTAACAAGTTCACAATAAATAAAATTACTCCTGCTATTAATATTTTTTCTTCAAAAAGAAATGGAATCTTATGCATTCAGATGTTTAAGTCTATCCTTATATTGTAAGTGTCAGGGTTAAGTGCCCAGATAACAAATTGCATATTTCAAAGCATCTTAACCATATGTTTGAGTCTGAATAACTGAATCTCATCCAACCATAGCTGTTGAAATGATATATGGGACATATTTACTGACCATATTTTAGGCAAACTGACATCAAAATTACTTGAACTGGGAGTAATTTTATTCAATTATGTCATACTTTGGGCTTCTAGGGGGTCTTGTTCATCACCCCGTGAGCTTAGATAAACAAATATTTTCACATTTTAAATTTCCAAGGGAATATCTTTGTGATTCAGAGGAGGATGAACTACTACAAAAGTTATCACAGGAAAATCTCCACTGGGTGAGATTAAGAATTTTCACTTATGTTTATTCAGATTTGTTTTAGATATATTCACAATCAGATTTCCAGCTATTACCTCATATATATTTTTTGTCTCTTTTTTTTTTACCCAAATCAGGGAATGCCAAACAGGTTCTAGCCAGTGCAAGAAGGCACTCGGAGGTAATTGTGCCAATTTCATTTAAGCAATGTGTCTTCAGAAGATTCAAGAGAGATCAACAGTATTGGATTTAGAGAATAGTAAGAAAAAATTTCTGTGCCATGGTTAACATAAGGAAATGAAACTCATATTCAACTTCTTATGCCACAGCAGTGTTGATTATTTTAGTAGTAGGTTAATCACTTACAAAAAAAACCTTTCATAAATTTCAAAAGATGCAACATAGAAAGTTACACTCTAGTTCCACAATCTCAGCATAATGTAAGAATGATAATACAAAGGAAATACTTATTTTTATGGTTGGACTGGGGGATTTTCTTTCTTAGATTTATTCTGAAATATTTATTTATTTATTTATTTATTTATTTGTTTGTTTGTTTATTTATTTATTTATTTATTTATTATTTGAATTTATATGGCCACCCACTCACTGCCAGTGACTCTGGAAGGCTTATAAAAATATATGAACAATAAAAACAATCACCCCACCCCCCTCGGCAACAAAAATCGTTCAGTCAGTCAGACATACAATCATTATATTTCATACAAGGGCTAGTTATCAAATCAAAGATTCATCTCACCTGAAAGACACCAGAGATAGCCAACTGGCCATGTGCAACAAAGAATAAAGAGCTGTGCATTGTCTTTCCTATCATTATAAAATTAATGTATAGCTGTTAATAGGCCACTAAAGCATCACTCAGATGCTAAGCAACCAGCAGGACAGTCTAATGCTGAGCCTGTTTATTGTGAGCTATGCATGCTCTTGGCTCATTATGTGGTTTCTGACATTGATTATATTTCAGGCAACTATTTCAGCTCATGGCAGCCATAATTTTCAGTCAGCATGTGGTAAATTCTGGCCTCATTGCCACAGAACCATTTATGTTTGTATATCTTGCAGGGGAGCTGTAGCTCAGATGTGCAGCATGTGCTTTGGATGAAAACAGCCCTGCAAATTCAGGAAAAAAAATAACTCTGCTTCAGAGCCCAGAGAGATAATACCAGTAAGAATACTTAAAACTACAGCTCCAGGATTGCATAAAACTCCCCAGCTCATTTTTAACTGTAAATTCTCATGGTGCAGGAAAATAGGAAATCTCAGCCCCATCAATATGCATAATATAATTCCACCTGTTTTGAATTCTGGCTTTAGCAACAGCAGTCCTTATCCTCCTCCCTAATAATTTATTTTCACTCATTTTCACCACAATATTTTATACACCCTTGAGCTAGGTGGATATTTTATGCACTTTTGAGCTAGGTGAAATAATAAAACAGTTTCATATATTTGAAACAAAAAAATCTAAGCAACAATATCAAAATACAAGATAAAACAAATACTTAGGATTACAGGAAATTGCCTTATATCATTTTAACTGGTTTATGTGGCCTATGATCTCACATACAAGAGCATTTCTCCTGCATGGCTATCTTGGGAGAGGCTTGTTGAGATGATAAATAAAATTTAATAAAGTTGTAGTACTGAAGAGAATGCTGCCAAGGTCTGTGTGCTCTGCTAAGAAATGAACATTCTTGAATTAAGGAAAAGAAGGTGTTTTTTTGTCAAGACATATTGCCTCAGGAAATGAAGATTTCTCTCTTAATGAAATGATTTTCTCTTTCTAGGCATTACCAAAGGGAACATTATACTGGAAAGCATCTATGTGTTCTCCTGGGAATTATCTATAGCTTCCCACAAGAATATATCGTGTCTTCCATGTTGTTTAATATCTATGTAGAAGCAATGGGATTTGAAAATTTGAAGCTAGCTGTTCCCTTTTCTCTGGGAGCTCAACATGGATTAATTTTTGGTTTCCTCTATAGTGTAATTATATGATGCAGATGTGGCAGAAAGTGAGTAGCCCAAAATCACTCAGTGGGTTCTGTGGTTCAATAGAAACTTGAGGTTAGTTCTTCAGTTGAAGTCTAAGCTGGACAAATTAGCATTGTGGTACCCTGCAAGGATTTCTGATTCTAGTGCACAAAATAGGCATTTGTGTAATGTGCCTGAGGTATGATACTTTGAGACTGATCATTTATGCTTTGGGTAAGAACTTTGAATTGATTTGTATAATGGTCCAGGTATCATGCTGGAGACCATACTCTAAGAAACAGACATGCACCAGAAAAATAATACAGGCAGGACGCAGATAAGATCTGCATTAAATCAACTGTGCATCCAATATGATTATTTCCAGTTCATTTAATAATATTACCCTTCTGTTTTCTGAGACCCTAAATCACCAACACATTATTGGCTCTCCCCATGCTTAATGCCATTATATCCCTTCATCCTCTGTACATATATTAATGTGTACATCTACACCATGTTAACTTCAAGGCCCAAATTTACTTTTTGTGTTCTACATCTGTAGCATCATATGCATGTTTCATAATGTATCAGTGATTATTAATATATTATGAAAGTAAACCAGTTAATTTTATTTACAGCTACTCCATTTTTAAATTAACCCTAAATGCAGAAGAGTCAACATTAAAAATGAGATGAGTTCTGTTTGATAAATATTTGGCATTAAAAACTCCATGTTGAAAATCACAAGCATATTAGGCATCTTCTGCTGCCATAACACTATATTTTTTAATGGTGGTCCCTGAATATAAAATCTAAACTCTACTGTAACCTATTAATTATTAAAAGATCCTCCACATGGAATGAAATTTTGCCTATACTTTTGCTAAACTTTAATTCCTGCAAGCAGATAGACAAATGGTTGGAATATGACTGAAAAACTCTCTAAAGATCTGTGGAGTCTACGTAAAATCTGGAAAGTTCTAAGAAAAAAGGTGGTAGTATGTTGCTTCCTGTGGCATCAGTGCCCACATCTGTTTTCCCACAGGGTGAGATTCAGAATATTTCCATAGTAGCAACCCAATCCTTGCTATTGCAATTGAATATTCTGCTGGCAAAATGATATATTGTCCTGTTTCTTGTCATTACCTTGTATATTTGCATGGGTAGACAGATGAAAACTTTGAGGATGGTGATTGATGAATAGCCAGGGACATATTGTATGGAGGCATGGAGATGACTGTGTAGAAACTGTTCAGAAGCTGTTAAGACAACAGATGCAGAAGCATGAGTTGAACCCTGAGAGGAAGGAAAATATTAGAAAGATATTCAAACTAGCTCTACCCTGGCTTTCTGGAGTATAAGGAGGAGGAATGAAAAATACAAGCAAACTTGAAAGATTTTGTAAACCTTTCTCAGTATAGTTCTAGTCTTTAAGTTGAAACTCTGTGTGTGTGTGTGTGTGTGTGTATGTGTGTGTGTGTGCGTGTGCGTAATACATTATGACCATGGCAATTTAAGGAAAAGGAATGGAATATTTGATGGTACAAAAACCAGCAGGACCAGACTATGTAAATCATGGCCTGAGGATGACACAAGGCCAGCATTACGGGGATAGAGAAAGGTTGAAATGAGCTATAATGCGACTTATATACAAGAATGTCAGCCTGCTTCCTGATGAGGGAACTCACTCCACTCTCTCTAGCAGGCTGTACCCAAGGAAGGCATGGCTTGGGATCATAACAGCAGAGATACTGTCTCCAAAGCCAGCCCTTTCTGTTAGGTTAAAAACATTTTGATCCATTTGAAAGCAAAGGAAGAAGCTGGCTACCAGAGCTAAAGAGAAGAGAGAAAAAATGTCCTTCTGAACTCTGATGAAAGACAATCTACAGGATGCTGGAAAAGTCCAAGAAACCAAGCAGAAAAATTCAGACATCCTACAAAATAGGTAACAAGTAGCTAAGAATTGTACATTGTTTAATTACTGTTACTCTGTATGCTTAAACTGTTAGTCTGTGCTATTTCATCTCTTTATTTTTCTATACAAACTAAGTGATGGTGTGTTTTATGTCATTTGGAATTTGTTTTACGATGGAACTTCTTGTTAGGAGCAGAACAACATCATCTGCCTAAAACCTTCTATTTGACTTTATATTATTTTGTGGAAGATCCTCTTAAGCTTCTGTGATTCGAAAAGCTCTGTATTTTATCTGCATCACTAAAATCTGTTGATTGATAGTACTTCAAGATCAAAAAGAATATTTACATTCTCTCTTTTCCTTTTGAAAAATACATTTGATTCTCTTTAGCTTTGGTGAGATTGTTCTGTCTCCCAAAGGGGAGGTGGAAGAAGGACTGATTTCCCATGAAAGTGACAAATCAAGAGCTACATGAGGCATACAGTTAAAAGTATTGTGAAACCTATCAATTAAGGATGAGCATAATCTAACCAAAACCTAAAACAAACTTTCTTTACTGCAGGTATGGACAACATATATACCCATTCCATCCCCAGACTGCATTGCTTAAATTCAGCAAAACAACAACCAACTTATGGTATCACAATATGGCATCGCAGTTTGGTAGAGTTAAGAATGGGGATATAAATAGTTTGCTTCCAGAGATCTCCCATTCCCTATTCCCTTTCCCCTATTATTTCCAATGCAAATGTATCTGCCTGTCTGCCTGTGTGTATATGTAGCTCATAAATATCATCTATGAATTAGGCTTACAGAAATGTAATGGACATCTCTTATTTTGCAATATATTTTGCAATGCATCCCTGATTTCATAGATAACATTTGCTTCTCACTCAGTAAAGACACACAAATCATTTGCTCATCATTCCTTATTTTGACAGTCCTAGGGATGAATCACCTGTACTAATGAACCAGCAATATAAGAAGGCCTTTTGTCTCTTCTTACCATTGGTTTTCAAAGGACAGAGACAGGCATGAAAATGTCAAAATGAAAAATATATTTTATGCAGTTTTGGTGGGCAGACAAGTCACTGTCAATGTTTTCACTGTGTAGTGATCATAAACCAGATAGAAATATGAGCAGATCAGAAGATAATGTTATTTGGCTCAGAACAATTGCAGGGTGATGCTGAACTTGGGGTACTATTTACTCATAGAAAGTTTTTCCCCCCTCTTAAATGGCACAGAGTGCCTTTTCCCACCTTTAAACAACAACACAAAGTGAGAGTTTCTTGTTCCAGCATGAAGATTTTACTCAGAGGAAAAGAAAAGTAGTTTTGACATGGTTTCCATCTGGTGAAATGTTAACGGCCCTGTGAAATGTTAACTGTCCTATTAAATGCAGGAATATCAGCTACTCCGTGACTCATCATGTTTCCTGGAAGATTTTTGTTCTAAAAATTATATGAAGTGGCCTGTGCTTGTTGAGTATTAAATAAATGAAACATAATTACCAAATTCAGTCCAGAATAGAAGAAGGCTCCCTAGATAAATGCAGGGGATAACAGCAGTCATTAGTATAGTCAGGATAGCATGGTTATAATTGGATGGGCTGCTGGTATGATTAGAAACAGCCTGTCTTGTTTTCCTAAATGAAGGGGGAAATTCCATTCAACTGTTATTAGAATGCTCATCACTATTACACTGTTTGTCCCAAAGCATATTAAACTAAAAACAAAATTAGAAATTTCAGAGTTGCCTTTATCTTACATACTGTAAGCAAGGACAAACAGTACATGTAAGACAACCAAAGGACACCCTTTAAATGAAAAATGCACAGAATATGCTAATGACCACAATACAATTTAATCATATAAGAGAATTAAACACAAAAAGATGGAAACTCTCTCCAAGATCATCACCATGGACCACACTCAAAGTATCCCTTAGTTTTCATATTACTGAATAAGATTTACAAGATAATATGCTCTAATTTCACTATATTAATAGTCTTTATACACTCTAGGCCTTTAAATAAACGTAGTGATAATAGCTATTTTTTTTAAGGTCTTCGATAGAATGTGGTATATATTTTGATTTAAATAATATGGATGCCTAGCAGAATATCAACTGTTTCAAACCCTTGTTCCACCCATCCATAGGAAAGTTCAGAGCATTATTGCTATAACTGTCCCAAAGGTGCTTTTTCACGAGGCAACTGAACTCTCTTTTTTCTTTTTGAAGACATTTCACTTCTCATCCAAGAAGCTTCTTCAGCTCTGACTGGATGGTGAGGAATGGAAGGATTTATATTCCTTGCAGAAAGCTGATCATTTGCATTCTTTTAGAGAGTCATTGATGCCACCTGGAGCCTTATCTGTGTCATCAGGGTCACATGAATAGTGCAAATGCATGTGAAGCCTTCTTGGAACTATTAAAAGGACTGTGTTGTAGACTGAAGATAGATGATGTCGTATCCCTCCCCCTCTGTTGAGAGAAGGCTGCTCACTAGTTCCCTTTTTCGAACTAGTGGTCCTCTCTGTCCAAAATGTGGATTTTGCTGACTTCAAATGAGTGGCCTTTGTCTTTTAAATGCAATAGACTGCTGAATCTTGTCCTGATGGGTTTATTCTCCTATGTTGTGCCATATGTTTATGAAGTGGTTGTTTTGTTTCCCCAGTGTACAGATCTGCTCATGGCTCCCTGCAATGCCATGTTGCTCAGTTTGTGTCTGCATGTTTTATCCTTGAGTTGGACAGACTTATGCCTTATATTCTTGGGTTTGAAGTGTGCACATGTGTTACCTGAAGAACCTCCTGAGCTTTTCTGATATTCCTGCAATGTTTGGAATGACTACATTGTTTTCTTCTTTGTCTGTTATGGAGGAGCTCCTGCTAGATCTTTTTGGGGATTTGATGAAGGCCCACTTGGGATAGCCACAAGTTCTAAGGGCTTCCTTGAGGTGTTTTAGTTCTTTTTCTTTTCCGTCTTTGCTGGCAGGCAGGCCTTCAGCTCGGTGGTGTATGGTTCTGATAACTCCCATTTTGTGCTCCGGTGGATGGTGAGAATCAAAATGTAGGTGTTGATCTTTGTGTGTGGGTTTTCTGTAAATTTCAGTGTTAAGACATCTGTCTTCCTTAATGTGTACTTCACAATCCAGGAAGGATAGACTATTTTCCTTAACATCTTCACATGTAAATTTGATGAATCTGTTCACTGAGTTGATATGTGTGGGGAATGTTTCCAATTTCTGTGTTTTGATCTTAAGATAAGATAGGATAGGGTAGGGTAGGGTAGGATAGAATAGGATAGGATAGGATAAGATAAGATAACCTTTGCTGTCATTTTTTTACTGTGGGCACAATGACACACATCAAAAATGAAGTTTAATTGCCCACTCTCAAAGTGAACACATACATGACACACACCTAAATATACTATAGACAACATACATACTATATACAATATATGTATAGACCTATACCATTACATATACATAACATATGAATATTAAACACTGTCCATCTTGAATATATAATGGAAGGAGGAAGCTTGAGAGTTCACAAGGTTTATACTGTATGGAACGAAACTGTGGCTGAATCTGGATGTTCTGCTTTGGATACCACGGAGCCTCCTCCCAGAAGGTAACAAGGAAAACAGGTTGTGAAGAGATGGGTAGTGTCCCAGATAGTTTTATGGACTCTGCTCAAGCAACGCTTCTGTGCTATGGCTGGATTCCTATCCAGGAACTGCCAATGATCTTTTCAGCCATCCTCACTGCTTTCTGCATTGCCTTCCTGTCTGAAGCAGTGATGCTTCCAAACCAGACTGTGATGCTGAATGACAGGATGCTCTTGATTGTCCCCCTGTAGAAAGTGATAAGGATAGGGAAAGGAAGATGTGCTTTCCTCATGCGATTCAGAAAATGCAGGCACTACTGTGCCTGCTTCACCAGTGTCTCACTGTTGAGTGACCAAGCCAGCCTACTTGTTAATAGCATACCCAGGAATTTGATGCTGGTAACCATTTCCACAGGTGAATCATAAATGCACAGAGAAGTGTGTCTGTGCCTGCCTTTTCTAAAATCAACAATGATCTCTTTGGTTTTTCTGGTATTTAAAACTAGGCTGTTCTCCTTATACCAGTTCACCAACCCCTCCACCTCCTTGCCGTAAGCACTTCATTGTCATCATGAATAAGGCCCACTACTGTTGTATCATCTGCAAACTTCACAATATGGTTGGTGGCAAACTTAGCACAACAGTCATGAGTCAGCAGCGGACTTAGGACGCAGCCCTGAGGAGAACCTGTGCTCAAGAAACTGGTGTAGGAAGTATTTGTTCCAACTCACACATATTGGGGCCTGTTGGTAAGAAAATCAAGGAGTGTTTAAGCCTAAAAGGCCCAGTTTTTCTACTAGATGCTGGGGAATGATTGTGTTAAATGCCAAACTGAAGTTGACAAACAACAAATGCACATGAATATTTCCTCTAAGTGCTTCAAGCTCAGATGGAGAACAGAAGAAATAGCATCCTCCATAGATCAATTTGGTCAGTAAGCAAACTGAAGCGGGTCAAATGCTGGCGGGAGGCTAGATACAATAATGTTTTTTATCAGCTTCTCAAAGCATTTCATAATGATGGATGTCAGTGCAACCAGACGGTAATAATTGAAGCCTGTGATTGTGGACTTTTTTGGCACTGGCAAGATGATGGCTGACTTAAAACACAGTGGGAACACTGCCTGCTGCAATTTGAGATTGAAAATATCTGTGAGAACGCAAGCCAGATCATCTGCGCATTCCCTAAGGACATATCCAGGGATGTTATCTGGGCCTGCTGCTTTCCGAATGTTAACTTTCCACAATGTTTTCTGGACAGAGCTAACCACTTGCTCCTCAGGATGGGGCACAGCTTTCTTAGCAGGAGTGCTATTAGATGTCTCAAATCTTCCAAAGAATGTATTCAGCTTGTTTAGGAAGTCTGTGTCGTTCTTGCATCTCGACAGAGTCACCTTATAATCCGTAATGGCCTGGATTCCTTGCCACATTCGCCTGGTGTTTGTTGGATCCTGAAAAAAGTTTTGAATTTTCTGGCAATGGGCTTGCTTACCCTTTATGGCACTTTTCAAATTTGCTTTGGCTGTTCTAAGTGCCAGCATGTCATCAGATTTAAAAGCCACATTCCATGCCTTCAGCATCTTGTGGACCTTATAAGTCAGCCATGGTTTTTCATTCACCCTCATGACAATGCTTTTAAGGACACAGACATCCTCTATGCACTTTTGGATATATGCAGACTCCGTGGTGACATATTCCTCAACATTTATATGTTGGCTATCAGTAGCTAATTCCTTAAACATGCCCCAATCTGTGCACTCAAGGCAGTCTTGTAATGCTTCTATAGCTCCCTTTTGACCTTCAAAGAGAAAAAAGAAAGTCCATTTACCTTGTGAAAAAGCTCCTTTGGGACAACCATGACCTGTATGACTGAGAATGTCCATAGACATATTACTATAACTGTTTTGCTACATTCCTTTTCTCCAAAAATTGGTGGTTCAGTGGGTTAGGATGCTGAGCTTGTCGAACAGATGGTCAGCAGTTTGGCAGGTCGAATCCCGAGTGCCACATAACAGAGTGAGTGTCTGTTACTCGTCCCAGCTTCTGCCAACCTAGCAGTTCGAAAGCATGTAAAAATGCAAGTAGAAAAATAGGGACCACTATGGTGGGAAGGTAACAGCATTCTGTGCACCTTTGGCATCTAGTCATGCCGGCCACATGACCACAGAGACGTCCTCGGACAAGCGCTGGCTCTTCAGCTTTGAAACGGAGATGAGCACCGGTCCCTAGAGTCAGAAATGAGTAGCACGCATGTGCGGGGGAACCTTTACCTTTACCTATACTGCATGCAGGTTGGTACTATTTATCCCTATGTCTGTATACTTTTAATAGGTATCTGACAAATAACAACCAAACAGCTATAGCTTGGTTGTCACTCTGAAATGCTGCATCTGTTCCCTTTTTGTTTCTCTTGTAGATATTGAGAGCACATACTGTCCTTCAAGGGGGAAAAAACTGTAATCCACAGCTTGCTTTTCAGCTATGTCTTTTGAACCATTTTATGTTGAGACTTTCAGGCAAATCTAACTGCACATTCTTTCCGCTAAAGCCTTGTTATCAAAGAAGCAAATATTTAAGCAGCAGTTAAGCAGAAGCATTTGAAATCCCTATTGATTCAGTTCCAATGTGGGAAGCTATAACCAAGGCTGTTCAGTTTAATTAGGGATCTAAAATTGAGTATTAAAGAGAGCTTCTTTATCCAGTAAATTAGGTGGACTGGTAGACCTTTCTTGTGTAATGAGATAAGATGCAAAGGATGTCAACACATGTGGGAATGTCAATAAGCGATAAGACTTCATAAAGCTAACTATTAATAACTATGAGGGGATGTGCATGGCAGGAGTACAGTAGAGCTTTGCTACTATATAGGGAAATTAGAGGAGGAAAAAAATGATGGATTTCTTTAGTAACACAAAGAATTGATTCAAAAATTAAAAGTTGACATTTGGTAACATAATGGGCATAGACAGATTGCTAATTGGATCCTGGATATAATGATCTAGCAAAAAAAGAAATCAATCAATTGAAACTATTCAATTTGCAAACCTGATTTTGCCCCTCCTTTTTCAAACCTCCCAACTACTGGCTTTAAGATTGAGGAAAAAAATACTTCAGTATTACTATGACAAATATAAACTGTATGTTATTTCAAAATAATTGTGTTAAGACATAGAATGAAATTAAGAAGAACTGGTAAAGATGGGCAAAATTAAAATTGTCATTATTGGAAGAATCTCTGTGATAAAAATTCAGTTGAAACCTGTTTTGACAACAGTATTATGGTTGCGAACGGCGGAAGTGGGGAAGCGTTGGAGGAGGCTGAGATTGATGTCATAATTCAAAAGCAAGGAAGACAGCAAACACGGCGTGACAACATTGGAAGCCAGCAGAAGTCAACAACAACTAGCAAATGCACTAAATGCACTGGCTGCAGCTGCAGAGAAACCACTCAAAGGTGTGCTAGTTGCGGGGGAAATCATCCGAGGGCGATATGTGTCGGTCCTGCAGCAAGATGGGACACATTGCGGCTGTCTGCCGGAATCACACACGGGACAGCTTTCATGAACTGCAGTCGATGGACACATGGCCTAAAGGTACTAAGTCCCCTCAGCTCACTCCTCTGCAGCATACCTCTACCAAATTTTATGAAAACCGGATGACCGTGTCTCACATGGAAATACACTGGGTACTCACACCAAAAATAAAAATAGAGGTCTGTTTGCAAGGGGTGCCTTGCAAGATGGAAATCGACTCTGGGTCCGCAGTCTCCATAATTTCTTTTGAGACATTTAAAGCAGTTTGCGGCCATTGAAATCCACCAGCATTCAGTTATCTGATTTCCAGCATGCACCCATTAAGATTAAGGGAAAGGCCACCATGTTAGTGGGGTTCAAGAACTTCCAGTGTTCTTTGGATGTCCTGGTAGCAGAGGGCAGGAGGACCAGTTTAGTGGGGCTTAATTGGTTTGAGGCACTGGGGATAGGAATCTCAGGGATCCATAATACCCAGCCCACAAGCCTCTATTCTGTCTGCAAAACGTTTGCAGACGTATTCGATGGCAAGCTAGGCAAATACACAGGCCCCCAATTAAGTTTAAGTTGAACCCCAATATCCTTCCCATAAGAATAAAACCCTGAAGAGTTCCCTTCACTCTCAAACACAAGATTGAGAGTGAATTGGATAAATTAGTGGACCAGGGGGTGTTAGAACCAGTAGAAGGGGGAGAGTGGGAGACCCCAATAGTCACCCAACTCAAGGCTAACAGAGAAGTAAGAATTTGTGCAGATTTTAAGGCCACGGTCAACCGGGCCCTAAATCCGCACGCTTACCCGGTCCCGATGGTAAGACACATCCTCTTCTCACTCCAGGGCGGCACCATCTTTGCCAAGCTCGATCTCGCACAAGCGTATCAACAGCTCCCGGTTACCAGGGAGACAGCAGACGCTCAAACAATTGTAACACACAGGGGAGCTTTCAGAGTTAACCGTTTGCAGTTTGGTGTCTCTGTAGCTCCTGGAATTTTTCAGGAGGTGATGGAGAGGACTCTGAAGGGCATACCAGGAGTATGCCCTTACTTTGATGATGTCCTCATCACTGGAGATTCTGAGGAGGTCCTGGCTGACAGGTTGCAGGCTGTTTTAAGCAGATTCCGTTCTGCAGGGCTAAAACTAAAGAAGAACAAATGCAGTTTTGGAGTGGCATCCACTGAATTTCTAGGGTTCGGGATTGATGCCAAAAGAATTCACCCTACTGATTCCAAGGTAAGAGCAATTAAGATGGCTCCTACCCCAAAGAACAAAGCTGAATTGCAAGCTTTCCTGGGACTGCTTAATTTCTATCATGCTTTCTTGCCACACAAAGTAGCAATTGCTGAGCCTTTACACAGGCTCTTAGACAAGAAAGCCCCTTGGAACTGGACCAAGGTCCACGAGCATAGTTTTCGGAACTTAAAGGATCTTCTGTCCAGTAATTCAACTGTCACACATTTTATAGAAACCAAACCCATCTGCACTGAATGCGATGCATCCCCCTATGGGGTGGGTGCTGTCTTAAGTCATATAGAGGACAATGGAGAGCAGAGACCCATTGCGTATTACTCCCAAACACTGTCAAGGGCAGAATTATGCCCAAATAGATAAGGAGGCTCTGACAATAGTGTCGGGAGTCAAGAAATTTCATTTCTTATATGGCAGGGAATTCACCATTTTTACGGACCATAAACCTCTGTTGGGGTTGTTCACAACTGATAGACAAACCCCACAAATCCTATCACCCAGGATGCTGAGGTGGTACATATTTCTATCGGCATACACGTGCAAACTGGTCCATAAACCAGGAAAGGACATGGGTCATGTGGATGGATTAAGCAGGTTACCGGTAGCCACTGCAAAACCAGATCCAGCACCTGCTGAGCAGATAATGGCCATCCAGGATCTGCCAGAATGCCCACTCCACGCTAAGGACATTGCTGCTGGTACCAAAGCTGATAAAGTTCTGAGCAGAGTTCAGGTGTGGGTGGCCTCGGGGTGGCAAGAAAAGGGTCCTGGCCCAGAATTTCAGGCATCCTTTACGAGGAGGCATGAGCTATCTTCTCATAAGGGATGCCTATTGTGGGGTCATCATTCCTGAGAAACTGAGGGATAGGGTCTTACAGTCACTTCATGAGGTTCACCCTGGCATAGTCAGGATGAAAGCGTTAGCCAGGAGTTACTTGTGGTGGCTGGGCCTTGATAAGGATATCGAGGAACAGGTAGCGGGTTGTTACACATGCCAAAGGTCAAGGCCAGAACAGCCGCACGCACCAGTACACAAGTGGGAGGTGACACACAAACCGTGGTCTAGGGTACACATTGATTATGCTGGCCCTTTTCAAGGTCAAATTTTCCTAGTAGTAGTCGACAGCTACTCCAAATGGCTAGAGGTTGTACCAGTTACTGGTATGACCACGGCAAAAATAGTCCAGGTGCTCAGGGGACTCTTTGCTATGCACGGCCTGCCTGACATGATAGTTTCGGATAATGGCCCACAATTCACATCTGCTGATTTCCAGGGTTTTACGAAGGCCAACTTGATTAGACACATCACATCTGCGCCCTTCCACCCATTGTCCAATGGGCAAGCAGAATGTATGGTGAGGATGACCAAGGACACATTGAGGTGCATCATCAGTGGAGACTGGCATCAAAGGTTGGCTCAATTCCTGCTTGCTCAACACACCACGCCATGCACAACTACTGGTAAGAGCCCGGCTGAACTGCGTTGGGGTAGAAGGCTCATTACTAAGTTGGACAGACTTCACCCTGACAGAGTGGCCTCAGAGATGGAACAACCCATCTTCACCAGAAAGCTACACACTGGCAACCTGGTTTGGGTCAGAAACTATGGGCCGGGTCATGTGTGGGTTCAAGGGGTGGTGATTGACAGAACAGGGCCATTGTCCTACATTGTAGAGGTGGAGGGGGACCGTCAGGTCAGGCGACACATTGACCAAATCAGGAAACGGATTCCTGAAAAGCCACAGGTTGTCGGGCCTACCCTTACAATGGGTCCTGGGATGGAGGAGGACCTCGTGGACACTGCACTAATACCAGGAGGTTTTAGCAGGACTAAACAACAACTGGAACATCGAGCCCTGGCTCACCAGGACAATGCAGTCGAAGGGGCACAGAGCCAGGCCGCAACTCATGACGAGGCTGCCCAGGTCGGTGAGCAAACCCTGAGAAGGTCATCCAGGGCTCATAGGCCACCTGCCTATTTGGAGGGCTATGTAAGGATGTAAAGAAGGTCGCAACATGCCTATTCAGCACCAGGAAGCATGTGTTATAAAAATAAAAATTGCTTATTTTTATTTTTTAATGGGGGAAGGGGTGTTATGTATGGGGATAAATAAAATACAAGCAGCAGCTCACTGTTACCATCAGGTGGCGCTGTACCGTGACAGGATTGGCTGATAAGCACCTGGCGGGAAAACCACATAAAGGGATTGGCTACCTGTGTACCTAGCCAGGTATATAAGGGGGTACAGGTAGCCCCTATTGTCCAGTTCAGAGCTTCCTAATAAAGAGCTGCCATGCTGTAACAAGTGTCTGTTGTATCGCCATGCCACAACACAATAATACTTACAACTGCTTTGAAGAAAAACCACTTCTTTGTATCTTTGTTCTTTCCTAGTTTTATTTTTTTTCTTGCACTTTTTGCCTTGATTCCTTTTTTTTCTTTTTCAACTTTACATTAGTTTGCATTCATTTTATCTCTTTTTAAAATTTCAATAAAATCATATTTAAAAAGTGAAGTAACAAGGCATATTTTTGGCTTTTAGCATCATGACATTTTAATGTGCTAGGAAGGCTTCAAAGAATTACAAACATAACCAGGTAAAACTCTGAATAATGGGGCAACATTTACTTCATTTGGAGGCGTCTGCAGTGAAGGGGGGGGAATTATTCAACAATCTTTTATCCTATGTGTCCTCATGTGCCTTTTCAATGTGCTGCTGTAGGGAAACCTATTTTAAAATCTAACTAAGTGAAGCAAAGAAAATTCCCCCTCTGGGTTCGACTGGGTGAGATCTGTCACCCAGGAGTCTAAACATTTCTGTTTAATAGCAAGATCCTCTGTGGCAGATTCACAATATCCTCAGGTTTCATGTTGAACAAATATACATTATTGCAATACAGGAAAAAGTTATTTACCAGAAGAAGTGCTTGAGGACAAAACGATAACTACTACTCTGCTAGGTTGCATTATGAAAAGAAATTAAATCATACAAATAAACTCAGCCATAGACTTTTATTGCAAAAGTTCCTGGTCTCAATCCAAGTAAAATGGCTGTTTAGGTGGAATTTCAGATGCTAGCCTCTTTGAGAACAAGACTGTAATTTTAAAACTCTTTTCCCTAGCAATCTGGCCCTTTTCTATTTCACCAATTTCTGGTATCTGACTTTGGGATGCTGAATCTTTCTCAGACTTTGTGACTCTTTATTTTCTTCAACATTTAAGTCCAGAATTGCCAAGTTGGAGCAATGGAAAGTGACTGCCAAAATATTAGAAAAAGCCAAGACTCCTCAGAATACCATGGACAGCAAAAACAAACAAAAAAACAAAAAAGTCCAAACAAAGAAATGGGTAATTGAACAAATCAACCCAAAGTTCCCACTCAAGAAACAAATCACTAGGCTCAAATTATCCTACTTCCAATATACTATACAAAGATCTAGCTCTCTGGAGAAGGCTCAAATGCTAGGAAAGGTGGAAGGAAGGAGAAGAGGAAAGCACAAATGGAAGACCTGAAACACCGGGTTATGCACAGATTTTCATGGGGGGAAAAAATCTATCTAGGTCAGACATGCCAAACTCGTGACATCACGTGATGTCACATGACGTATCGGAGCTTTTTCCCCATTGCCAGCAATGGGGCATGGTTTTGTTGTGATGTGTCCAGCCCGTGGGCCGGCAGTTTGACACCCCTGATCTAGGTGGTCACTAAGAGTCGACAGAATAGTACATAATCAGAGGCTTCCTGTTCCGGTTTTCAGCGAAGCAGTTGGAGAATCCGAAATGTCAGATCCTCCGGCTGAAATTTCTTTTTATTGGGGACCCTAAAGGGCCAGAATCCACCCTAAAGGGGTAGACTGAAGGAAGGAAAGGTAAGGGACTTAGTAGAGATGGCGGTCTCTCCGAACAGTCCAGAAGAAGCCTCCCAGAAACCAACAGAAGAAAAGGCTGACTAATGCCATGTTCAGCCACAGCTGAACCAAATGGAAGCCACAAGTGATTAAACTAAGTGAATAGCAAAGCAGCATGCTTGAATCTGGGTAAGAATATTGATTTTCTCTATCCTACCTACTTTCCTAAAGAAGAAAATCCCCAAAATAAGAGATCTCCAAAGAAGGAAAGGGGGAAGGGGACTCCGTTCCTTCTCTCTTACTTGGGCAGCGAAATTTGCTGAAGGAAAATAACCAGAAAGTCATGAAAAATGAGCAAATGCTGACCCCAGCTGGTGGTGGAGAATTTTTTTCCTTTTTTTCCCCTTTGAACTCTTAAGCTTTGAATGCACCTGTTTAAACAAATTGGATAACACAGCTGAAGCAATGAATACTCTACAAAAGGAAACATGTGATGAGTGACAACAATTCCAAAGGACAATGACTTTAAACTACATAGAAATTCACAATATTTTTGAAAACATGAATCAACTTATTTCCAACCTAATTTCACTCCAAGAAATCTTTCAAAATACAGTAGAGATGACTCAAAGAATCTCTGAATATAGAGACTTAAAGGAACCTTATAAACCGCTCATTTCACAAAAGGAAACATATGATAAGCAGCAAAAATTTCAAAGGACAATGACTTTAAACTACAAGGAAATGTAGAAGAACCTTGAGTGCATGAATCAACTTATTTTCAACTTAATTTCACTCCAAGAACATTCTCAGGAAAATATAACAGAGATAATTAAATATAATTTTGAGGATGGAAATTTGAAGATGAAATCATATAAAATAAAGAGCTATGATTTAATCCAAATGGGAAACAACTTTGAAGATAAGGAAAAGAATGAGAAAAAATTCCCTTTAGGGAAACAAATGATGAAACAGCAGCAAAATGATGGAATATTTCAGAAAGAATATTTTAAAAAGAAACATTTGTTTGAATATGGCTAAGAAATGGGAAAATTTTGAAATATACTACTCTTAGAGGGAAATTTTTTTCTTCCTCCAAATCAATATAATTGTGGGTTTTTTTGTTTTGTTTTTTCTATTCTTCTGAGTTGAATTGATTTAAACAAAAACAAATGTTTTAGCTACTTAAATGTGATGATAAGAAAAATATAAAAAATGTGTTTTGAATGAGATTTAAAGGATTAGATGATTAGAACTATTGAATGGAATGTTCAAAGTTTAAATAGACTAAATACATTCTTAGCTGTGGTTAAAAAGAATGAGAAATTGAGGGAATAAATATATATTAAATTAGGAGAAATACATATTTTCATATGTTATTTTTTGTAGTTTAATACTTAAATCCACTAATGTAAATATAGTTGAATGTTGAACTGATTGTTATTTATAAGAACATTTAGAATTTGGAGGGAGAAATAAGCTGCTCTTCTTTCTTTTCTTTTTTTCTTTTTCTTTTCTTTTTACTTATTGATTGGGAAATATAAAAATATGAGAGGATATGGAAAAAACAGAATGAAATCCACCAAGGTAAATATAGTTAAGTGTTTAAAAGGGGAGAAATAAGCTGAAATAAACATGGTGACAGGATTTATGATAAGGCAACTAAAATGATATACAGGATTATTGAAACTATATATTGAACTGTTGTTAAGCAAATAAAACTGTCTTAATGTAATGTTTTGCAAAGAAAGATATGTTGGGGAAAGGGGAAATCAAATAATCAACATGTGGAATATAGATTATAGAAATTAATTGTTAAGGACTGTCTTATAAATGTTATAATGATTTATGTTATGTTAAAAAAATTCTAATAAAATATTTACAAAAAAAAGAATAGTACATAATCAATCTATTGGATTTCTACAGAGCACCACTATTGGAACTTGGCTCATAATGGCCAATCACAGCATTTCAATCCCAGCAGAAATAAGGGCAAGGGGGGGTCAAAATAATTTGGAGGTCATGAAAAATAGAACTCATATTATGTCAAAATATGTCAAATAAATAAATAAATAAAATGCCTAGAATGTCCCAGTTCCTGAAAACAATAACATGAAATATGTTGCAAGTTAATAGAAAAAAGACTATAGTAAGCCTCTCCAACAGAGCTCAGGTTAACTCAGTTTAATAATCAGAATCACTTGATGTGAATATTTTCTGGATAGTTAATTACTACTTGGAAATCTAATTTCATAATATCTCCTTAATACCTCATGATATTGTGTTTCAGAAAATAAATTGTACTGATTCTAGGGATGGGCAGTTATAAATAAAATCCCTAATTTTAATTAAATAAGTTTTGGGGGTGGTTTGCTTAGGTGTAAGAAAAGTCCTTTTAAAAAATATATTTATTTAAATAATTTAAATGGCCACACAACTCACAACAGTGGCTCTAAGTATTATACAAATACAAATTAAAATCATTACAAACCACAACACATGATGCTCAAAGTCAGCAATACAGAGGATCCCTAACCCCAAGTTGTCTGTCCTCTTGGTTTTTAGTTTCATAATTAATCTTAATTTTAACAGTTTTGCATTATCTTGTTTCACTTATTATTATTTTGTAAGCTGCCCTTAGTTTCTAAAACAGTGAGATGGGTGGGATATAAATTTAATAAATACATTTAAAAATCTTGGAGAAAAATCACAATTTATAAGCTGTATGTAGGCAGATTATAGCCTTATTTTATATGAGAGATATATTGAGAAATAGAGTTTCTCATATTTTTCTTTGTAAAATATGTCAATAACAACTCTTACCTTGCACTTGGTATAAGACACACAATAGAAAAGGTAGAAAAAAAGAAACATCAGCCTAAATTATAGAGGTGGCATCCTCATTTTGACAGAGGACAACCAACCAATTTAAGTGGTTTCAATTTAGTGTGCATTGAACCCATTTGCTGGTTAATGTCAAATGTCTGGGTAACTTTTACAGAGTTTGAGTCAGTGCACTAAAGAAATCTGACAGTTTATTAGCTGGCTGGTGCCTGTGCTATTCTGAGAGAGTAAAGAAGTGCAGGACTCGCTGATTGAGAACCATTCTATTCCTGGATTGATGAGTTACGCACATCCATGTGGAGAATGAACATAAGAGTTTTTATTTCATTGTTGGCTGGGAGGACAGCAAAGAAATGGCAGGATGCTTCCATCTTTATTTCCATTACAAATTGTTATCTTATTGGAAATATATAGGCTGTCTACATAATATTCTAATAAAATCACCATGGAAATTTATTTGCATAATCCATCTCTAAGTCATAGGAAGCACCCTAAAGGCCAAAACACAGACAGGGCCTAAAAATTCTTAGTTCAGCCACATTTGATACTATCACATTATCTTTTAAAAAGGACTCCCAACTAATCCCTTCCATGTTTAGGTTTAGCAATAAACAGGGCAACATTAGTGTGGTAGGTTTTCTTTAGGTCTCATAAGATTATGTTGTCTTTCCTGCTTATCTGTTCAGTGCAGCTCATTAGTTCAGGTTTAAAAACCATTTGTTCTAAACAAAATGCCACCATTTATGAGCCGATTAAGGCAGTTGCCATAAAGAGAGAAGCCAGTTGGATGACTGTGGCCAGGATAGTTGCAGGAACTAGAGTTCTTGACGGCTGCTGTGAAATCTCTGCTTTATCTAATAATGGCTTTAATTACTATATTGTTGCCTTTTCTCAGCAGGCCTGATGGAATAGCTCTGCATCTGGAATTGCAATAATTGTATTCCTGCTGACTGACTGTAGGCAGCAAAGCAATTATGTCCGTAGGAATGAGAACCAATGAGATCTTTTTAATTTTCTGTCCCAGTAAATCAATACTTCCTTTTGTAAAAATTCATGGAAGTATCTTACAACTTGCTTCAAACATTAAAGTACAAACCTTTGACTTAAATAACTAGTTCCTTAGTTTGGACCAGAAAACTTTTTTATAATTGTAATTTTAAATGTGCATATTTCTAATGTTCAGAAATCATTGTTTTTATAATTATCTGTCATGAATCTTATTATTTTCAGTAGATTTTGCAAATGTAACCCAATTATAATTCAGTTTTCAGAACTCCATTACTTTATGTACTATATATCTATTATATAATGGAGTTAATGATGCACCAAAGGAAAAGTTAAAGAATAAGATTAGCTTAATTTTTAAAAAACCTAATAATGAATATTCATTATCAAAAACTCTTACATCCAATTGAAAAGCTAAACAAATAATCACAATATTTCCTAACCATTGCTAACCAAGCTTGGATAAACTTCCTTTCTTATAGTATTTCATCTTAGTGAATTTGCCACCCAAAATCTCCTGCTGCTGACTGCATTTTTATATGTTATCTCAAAGAGGTTCTAAGGAATTAATTAGCAATTTTAAATGAGTGCATTTTGATCAGATATGAAACTGCAGTTTATAGGACTTCCCATTTGAAATTGCTGCATAGGTCTTTAATAATAATAATAAAAGTTAAGTACTCTTTTCTTCTTCCTACCAATGCATTTTTCCCCCTTTTCTGTGCCTATGTTCAGCAACCTTCTCTTTCTTCCCCCTTTTTCTTCTCTTTCCCTCTGTTAAAATTCGGAATAACCCGTAGGGATATTGAAGAAGCTGAAGCCCTGCTACCACCTTAACACTCCAGAAAGCCATTATTTCTGTAGACAGTTGTGGGCAAAATTGGAACTGTGTTGAATACCACATTGTAGACTCTTTTAAAAATTGAAAGAGAAAAAAGAACCAAAATAAAAACACAGTGCCAAGTAGATGGCCTGGGAAAGCACCAGGAAAAGAGAATAGGGAAAGTCTAGGAGGGAGGAAGACAATGCATCCCACCAGGCTCAAGGTTGACTCATCCTTCCATCCTTCCGAGGTAGGTAAAATGAGGACCCAGATTGTTGGGGGCAATTAAGCTGACTTTGTAATAATGCCGCTTGGGGTGTGTGTGAAAGCCCTAATAAGCAGGCATATACATAGAATGAAGGCTACTGCTAAGCTTGTAAGCTGCCCTGAGTCTTCGGAGAAGGGCGGGATATAAATGGAATTAAAATAAAAAAATGAAATGTGAGAAGCATGCAGGATTTGAAGTAATGATCATCATTGGAAACTCCCATCTATTTATTGCATCTAATTGAGACTGGTAGATTTTGTTTTTATATAGTGCTTTTGTAAAGGCTTGGCACTAATGTGGCTTATAAATATTTTCAGGAAGGAATGGTGATAAAATAAAACAATGTGACAAAGAGTTTTGACAATGCTGCTAGCATTCTGATAATGAAGATGATAAATTTTCATTAAAGGTTATGCAGTGCTTGATAAAGCAAGCTATATGCTCATTTATATTATTTGAAATTAGCATTCAGCCTGCCACATTAAACAAACAATAGCTTAGGTTTTTATATCTCTTTCTTCGGAGATCCTCCAATTATAGCAATAGGAAAAAATACAAGGAAAAACCCCATTAGACTGATATTCCAATTAGGGTTAGGGTTATGTCTCCAAGAATTTGTAATGGAAAATAGATATCTCCAATACATTTGTACAGTATTGGTATGTTTAGGAGGCTTCTCATGGTTCAAGACTGCCTTATCTGTGTTACCTGGTAAAATAGATCCTAAGCAAACCAAGCCTTTTAAAATCTATTAGTGATATCTATTTTACTGGTAAACTCATGGAGACCTAACTCTAATCCTAGCCCTACTCATATTCCTAACCCTAATTCCAACTGGAATTCCAGTCTAACAGGATTTTCCCTTGTATTTTATCAGGAAATGGAGATAAGCTAGTCTCAAAAAATGAGAGGCCTCCTGAACATACTGATGCTACACAAATGTATTGGCAATATGTATTTTCCACTACAAATTCTGGTAATTTTAACCCTAATCCAAATCACAACACTAACACCAACCCTGAGTTGATTTCCAGTCTAACAGGATTTTTCCTTGTATTTTACCAGGAAAAGCAGATAAGACAGTCCTGAAATATGAGAGGCCTCCTGAACATACTGATGCTACACAAATCTATTGGCAATATGTATTTTCCACTACAAATTCATGAAGACCTAATCCTACCCCTAACTCTAATTATAAGCATAAGCCTCACCTTAATTTTAATTCCAGTCAAATGGGATTTTTCCATCTATTTTATCAGGTAACACAGATAAGGCAGTGTTGAACCATGAGAGGCCTCTTAAACATACCAATACTGTACTAATCTATCGGCAATATCTATTTTCCATTACAAATTCTTGGAGACATAACCCTTACCCTAGTTGAAATATTAGTCTAATGGGATTTTTCCATGTATTTTTCTAAGAAATGCAGATAAATTACTCTCAAAACATGAGAGGCCTTCTAAGCAAACCAGTGCTCTAAAATTTTGTTAGCAATATCTATTTTACTGAGCAAAATCATGGAGACCTAAACCTAACCCTAACTCATAATCCTATCCTAGCCCTAACTGTAATTCTAGTCTAAAGGGATTTTTCCATATATTTTACCAGGAAATGCAGAAAAGGCAGTCTTGAACCATGAGAGGCCTCCTGAACATATCAGTGTTTTTCAAATCTATTGGCAATATCTACTTTCCATTATCAATTCTTGGAGACATAACCCTAACCCTAACTGGAATTCTAGTCTAATGGGATTTTTCCATCTATTTTACCATGAAATGCAGATAAAGCAGTCTTGAAACATGAAAGTCATCCTATACATATTGATGCTGTACAAACCTATTGGCAGTATCTATTTGGTCTAATATGAGAAGTGTTTTAGGTTCAAAGGACTTATTATTACTCAGTATCAATTCTCCCATCAATCCTTAGAAATAATTCTATGTTGAGGCTTTAAAAAACTAGCAACCAAAACAGTTGATCTTGACTGAATTCAGAAACTAAGTGTGGTCAACCCTACTTAGTACTTGAGGAATTCAAAGGCATGGGCCAGACTGAAGTTAGGTTTCAACCCAGGAGATAATAGCAAATCCTGTTCATAATACAGGCAAGAAAACAGCATGGATGAAGTCACCAAGAGTCAAATTAAACGCAAATATTCCTTTACCTTTTTTAAAATAAATGTAGAATCCTATTAAGAGTATTACCATAAAATTATAGCAACAGGTTCCAAGACTCTGGATTGCAGTGGCATTCATTCCTAAATTTATTGCAGCTATTTCATGTTCTAGCTGAGTTTAGTTGATGTCAGCTGATACTTCTCAAATATATTTGGAACAAAATTCATGAAATCAAGCTCTTTTTTTAAAAAAAAAGAATAACTGGTTTCTTTTGAAGCTGCTTGTGAGTCAGATTCAATCATGTTTCTGACAATATAACATGTGCAGTTGAAGCCAGACACTTTCTTATTGTACCCTCTTAAGATCACACTAAGTGCAACCATTCTTCTAAACTGGAGCACTGATGTAATTGTTAACAAAATGTTTTATATTGATTTGCTGGGCATGCATCATTCTCATGAGCTACGTACACAAAGAAGTTGTCCTGCAGTTCTTTTGAATTATCCTAAGAAGATATAGCAGCATTGAAAGAACAAGTTATTGTTTTATGTAACAAAACAAAACATAATAAAACTAAACTAAACAAAAAAACATCATTAGTCCTCCTTTTTCAATCACCCAAAATAATATTCCTGCTCTTCTGCTCCTTCCCCTTAGAAAACTCTACATTACTGGGTTGCTTGAAAAGTCTTTATTCCTCAAGCTTACAAAATTTGGGTTACAAAATTTTGAATATACACCAAATGGCAGGAGAGAGTTTCCTGTGCAGCGTAGGTGTCCAACATTTTAGTTGCCTGGGACGCATTCATTCAATGGGCTACAATGGTTAAAGTATATAAATCACATAATAATGTTAAAAGTTTACAATCTTATGGGGCTACATAACATGCAGCCAATAGGTTGCGAATTGGACCTGCCTGCTGTCCAATATCTCATTAAAAGTTATCTGTAATATCTATATTTCCTATGTGGTCATCCACATTTTTCCAGTCCAAACATAGTACAGGTAGTCCTCTACTTACAACTATATTTAGTGACCATTCAAAGTTACAACATTGAAAAAAGTGATTTATGATCAATTCTCACCGCATCCCCACAATCACATGAATGAAATTCAGGCACTTGGTAATCAGTATGTATTTACAATGGTTACAGCATCTTGGGGTGATCTGATCACTAACTGCAACCTTTCCAGCCAGCTTCTAACAATCAAAGTCAATAAGGAAAGCTAAATTTGCTTAATGACCGCATGATTCACCTAACAACTGTAGTGATTTGCTTAACAACCATGGCAAAAAAAGGTCATAAAATTGGGTGTGACTCACTTAATGACCATTTTGCATTGTAACAGAAATTCTGGGCCCATTTGTGATCATAAGTCAAGGACTGCCTTTAGCCTCTTCTCTTTTCACAAACAGGAAGCAGAGAGACCAGCATCAACTAGTGGGGAAATCACTGAACAGAATAGAACAGAGCAGAAGAACAGAGTTGAAAGGGACCTTGGAAGCCTTCTAGCACAACTCCTTGCTCAAGCAAGAGTTCCTTCTTAAAAACCTCCAGTGATGGAGCAACCATAACTTCCGAAGGCAAGCCATTTCAGTGATTAATTGTTCTGTCAGGAAATTTCAATGCAGTGCTTCTTGTCCTACCTTCAGATGCTTTGGAAAATAGGTTGACTGCCCTTTTCTTTATGGTAGCCTCTTAGATATTGGAACGCTGCTATCATGTCACATCCAGTCCTTCTCTTCATTAGACTAGACATACCCAATTCCTGCAACTTTTTTCATATGTTTTACCCTTCAGTCACCTAATCATCTTTGTTGCTCTTCTCTGCACTCTTTCTAGACTCTTTTTTTATATTGTGGCAATCAAAACTAAATGCAATATCCCACACTTGGAATATTGAGGGCTCTGCTTCCAGCAGATACTGTTCCTATTGAGGCAATGGTTGACTCAAGAGTAGCAATAGAGGAGGTGAGACAAGCTGCCCTTGTCTCTCTCCCTCTTTCTCTTTGTTGCCATTATTTTTCTGTCATCTCTTTGGGGGCTTGAGCTTGGATTACCAGATCTGTGTTGCACAATGATATTTAATTTTTAATTTTATTAAATTTATATACCGCCCTTTCCCGAAGGACTCAGGGCGGTTTACAGGGTATTTAAAATCAAACAGTACAAAATACAAAAGTTAAAAAACAATTTAAACAGATTAAATATCCCTTAACTAAAACCCTCAGTTAAAAATTCTCAGCCTGGGCCGGAGAGCTCAAAGAGCCAGGTCTTCAGGTCCCGGCGGAATGAACGAAGGTCAGGGGCGGTCCTAAGCTCCACAGGGAGCTGGTTCCAGAGGGCAGGCGCACCCACAGAGAAGGCCGTCCCCCTGGGTGTTATCCGTCGGCAATCTTTTACCGGCGGCACCCTGAAAAGACCCTTCCTGTGTGAGCGCACTGGACGAAGGGAGTTTGATGCTGGCAGGAGGTGTTCCCTCAAATATCCTGGACCCAAGCCATTTAGGGCTTTATAGGTCATCACCAGCACCTTGAATCTGATATGGTACAGTGAGTTACAACTTTGCTGCCAGTTAATCGTCATCTGGATTTCTGCTGCCCTGCTAGCCAACTCAGAATGCTAGTTCTATTCTGCCCAATCAAGATGTAGAAAAGGAGAGTGGCAAAGGGGAGTTGATATACCCCCTATGCTTTAGAGCCAAAGCCTTCCCAGAATCTTATACTGTACATCATTCCATTCAGCAAAATTTGCTGCTTTTCATTATAGACATTGTAGGAGAATTGTGTAAATCTAGGGTGGCGAAAAATCAGAATGGATTTAATACATTTTTGTTACTTAGAAAAGGTGCTAAGAGATTGCTGCTGATTTTTTTACACAATAGACTAGCACAATGTTTCTGCAACATTTGCAACAAAAAGCACAAACACCACTGTATGAAGTGGAAATCCGGCATTTGATGAAGAGGCCAGCAAATGCTTATGCCTTTTAATAAAATTTAGTTTTATTAGTTGTTTTTAACAACTTAGTAATTTTCTTGTTATGTAAGATTATTGTTCTTTATATAAAAAGATTAACACAATGCCTTGCATACTAGGTGTCTTTTCTTTTAAATGATTGTTACTTTAAACAATTCAACTCTACCAATTTATGTTAATAAACATTGCAGCCTGCAGCTTTCTACATTAGCAGATCTCCTCTACTGTTAATCACTGGCTGACATAAAAAAAATGTACAGAGGAACTGTTTTCCCTCATAGTGTCATCTACTAAATTTTGATCTATCCTGTTTCAGTTAAAGGTTCAGAAATCCAACAGTTAAAAAAACCCAGCGCTGAACCATTGTAGAGATGATAAGAATGAAATGACTGTAAAAGAGGGAAGATCATGCAAGAATGATAAGCACACTGATAAGGGAGGGGGGGGTAGAATCAATAACCAACCATAACTTAGGGTTCTTTGTAGCTTTTGTTTTAACTTTCTTAATCAGAAGCAAGGAATAAGTAGTATTTCTACATATGCTCCTACATAGTCTACTTAGAATAAGTTCAGTGGTTCAGATAATTATGTATGATTGCAGTCTAAGCAAAAAATAAACTTGCAGAGCCATTATAAAGAAAGAGAGAGTGAGAGAGAAGGAGTGAGTCAGATCTGCATTTTGAAAACTTAGTGCATGTATGCGTGAGGAGAAAATAGTGTTGTTTTTCTGTCTTTGTTTCCCTTTTGTTGGTTTTAGTGGCATTGGAGTAGGCCCAGGCAAAAGTCCTGAGTCCTAGGGAATAATAAACATATAATGGAAAATAACAAAATTTAAACAATGAAATGAAAGACAGAGAAGTATTACATATAAAAAACCACAAACCCCTTAAAACCTCAGTGTCAATTAAAAAGGAACAAGCTCTCTCTGTCCAGATTCTTGTAAAACATACAAATACGTTTACTTGACATTAAAAAGAATATAAAGTAGATGAAAATGAAGTTTCTATGGTAGAAGTTTCCATAGCTGGGAGGTTACAACAAGTTTTCATAATTATCTGCTGGATCCTCTTGGAAGCATTTGGAAAAGGAAGGAAAATTCACTTGACAACTGAATTCTGAAATCCTGAAGCAAGTATGTGCTTGACTTACCATTAGAATGAGTCAAGGTAGTAGCAGATGAAGGATGCTATGGAAAAAGTACTTTTGCTAACATAAAATGGTGCCACAATGGTACCATGACCTTGTTCTTTCACTGGAAGACAGTGAAGACAGGACTATTTGTTCCACCTGGCCTGACTTGCTCCAAGCATTTCTGTTGCTTGTAAGATGAACAATTGTGTACCATCACCAGCAGTGAAACAAGTTTCAACAGTCAGATGTAGGTAGAAGGTTGTTTGCTTATGTGGTGACAGGAGCACTTTCTTTCTTGGAAAGCATATAGTTTTGGGATAGTCTTGATGAAGAAAGAAGTGGTCAAGATTAATAACTGCAATGGCCCACACTGCGGTACAAGGGTATTCTGTGTGTGGATAAGACCATGGAAAGAGACTGATTACACAGTCCCCTCATAAATATGTTGTCCATTTTATTTTAATTTATGTGTTAGAAAAGATTCCTGAGAATATTTTGGACAGTGAAGAAATCAAAGAAATGGATCATCAAACAAATCAACCCATAACCCACACATAAGACACAAATGAGCAAATTGAAATTATCCTACTCCAGACATTTTATTAGATGACCTAGCTCTCTGGAGAAGGCTGTAATGCTGGACAGGGTGGAGGGAAAGAGAAGAAGAGGATGGCTAGTATCAAGATAGATGGAAATAGTTACAGTAGTGATGCCCTTTTGGAAGAGTTGAAGGAGCAGGTAATGGACTGTCATGGAGAAAATCTATGTTATTGCCAAAAGTCAACGATGGCATGTAATCGTTGGTGGAGCAGTGGGCTGATGCCTCCTTAAGTAACACCAGCTGCCTGCAATTAGTGCAGGTTCGCATCCCACCAGGCTCAAGGTTGACTCAGCCTTCCATCCTTCCGTGGTAGGTAAAATGAGGACCCAGATTGTTGGGGGCAATAAGCTGACTTTGTAATAATGCCGCTGGGGGGGGGCAAAAGCCCTAATAAGCAGGCATATACATAGAATGAAGGCTATTGCTAAGCACATTGGTTTGTGCTTAAATTGTAAGCCGCCCTGAGTCTTCGGAGAAGGGCGGGATATAAATGGGATTAAAATAAATAAATAAATAAATAAATAAATAAATAAATAAATAAATAAATAAATAAATAAATAAATAAATAAATAAATAAAATCAAGCCATATTTGGTTAAAATGTTATATTAGAGAATTTTAAACTATTACAATAACTAGCAAAACTAGGGGAGACATTGCAAAACAGTTAATAGGCATTGAAATCTATTACACCTGGAAAAAAAATTCACCTGCTCTGCTAGCATTCTCATTGTTCTTATACAGCTGCCTACAATTTGCCAGTGGTTTGTTGCATGAGGCCAAAAATTCATCTGTTCTGCAAACACAAGAAACATTCTTGTGTGTTGGGAGGAAAGCACTTACATACATACATCTCTATTCTTCTGGGTCATAATTAGAGGTCAATCCCACTGTCTTTCAGACTGTTAACTAAGACAGTAATAATAATGCTGTGGATCAGTAGCGTAGGTTTTCTGTTACTTTCACTCACAGCAAATTGCAATGTGATTTCAGCAAGCTGAAAAATTAACTGGCTATAATTGTTTAGCTTCCTAAGAGAGGGAAATTAAATTTTTCTTTTTAAATTATTAATTGTTTTAGTGGATCGTATACCAAGGAAGGGATTAGAACAGTTGACCTCTTAGGGCTCTACAACACTATAATTCTGATTAGGGACTGATCTGAACCAAGCTTTTCTCTGCCATTCTAAATTCAGTGTCACTTGCATTACATGTGATATCCTTCCTGATACTATTTCTTTCAATATACACAATTCACATTTTTTTCCCCAAATGTCTTTTAAATGAACAGGAAAATATAATTGCAAACTACCAAGTTATGCTACTACCTAAGCAATTTATTACTTTATAAGCCTGGATGAAAGTAGGAACAAATTCTACGTTTTGATCCTTCCTTCCTTCCTTCCTTCCTTCCTTCCTTCCTTCCTTCCTTCCTTCCTTCCTTCCTTCCTTCCTTCCTTCTATCAGCTAAGCTGTAACACTTGGATAAATAAGCTCTCACAAGAAATGTGAAGAAAGAAGACTTTATACGATTACAAATTCAGTTGATAATACATTCCAGTCTGGTTTCATATGACAAGTACAATATTCTTCTTAAGTTTATATGATTTAATTAACAATGATTGAAGAATGCTGCATATCTACATTACATAAAATCAATGGAACATATATCAAATGCAAAATATTATTTTGTAACTCTGTAAGCAAGTACGGGAAGAGGATTTGAGATTTGAACATGATGAATCAGCTCTTTATGCTTTTTCTTTTAAATCTATTTTGGCAGCTCACCAAAACTAGCTGAAATATAATTCATATATTTTAGTATACCTTCTTGAAAGTATATTGGATTAATCAAGGTCTTTCTATATTGTGAGACACCCGGGGTGCTTAAAATGGGCATATAGACCGTCTTTTAAACAAACAAACAAATATTGTTTTAGAAGAGCAGTAAAAGATGTGGAAGAAATTTACTGTGATGGCAGTGCCTACTTAGTTACTCATTTTGGATGAAAGTTTATGAATAAATCTGAAACATTATGAGATAGTCTTCAATAATTATAGCTAGTACAGTTGTATTATCTGTTTTTTCCAGGATATATAAAACATAAGAAACAAATTCATTATTGAATTTGGCTGTGAGATTCACTCTTGCAAAACACTAGAAAACTAAAGCATATATTTCTTTAGATCCATGGGATTTGAAAGTATTCTTGTGACATTGGTTAAAAAATTCACACAGCATGAATACTTCTTGAGGAATCTTTTAAATATTTTTGGTCACATGTGCTGCTCATGTTTTAGTTGTATCAACAGACTAAAAAAGTAATTCCAAAGAAAATATCTTTCTACATACAAATGTCTTTGGGACTGAAATTTGAACAGCGGCAAAGAGGAAATAACTTTTGTAAACAGTACCATGATTTAACCGAATATTTTTGCCATCACAAGACCATTCAGTATCTGAAAATATTCAACTGCTTCTTTTTCATAGGTCTGCATAATTAGAGCATATGCCTATGTACAGGTGTGGGAGACAAGAAATTATAATGAAAATTAAAACCCACTACAAACCTCTTTTAAAATCACCTTTAAAAGAAAATTGCAGCAAGGTAGCCTGCTTGTTTCCTCAGCCCATTGTTCAGATGCTCCTTTATTAATTGGAAGTTTTGTGATTCCTGTGATTCTTAGGTTTCTTTATTTTCAAATCAGACTTGGACAAGTTAGCCCCTCAAAAAAAGTGAATGTCCTCTGAAAAATAGGACACAGATCTGCCTTATTAGAAAGCATCCAGGAAAATGTTTAATTTCTGAATCAAAAAAATTCAGGCTATAGCCTAAGATCTTTCCCAATAAAACAATATTTTTTTTCACTCAAAATATGTAAGTTTCAAAAAGAAAACTGAGAATGTCTCTAAATTAAATCAGCTTGTTTATAGGGTATAGTAGACAGATTATAATTAATATTTTCTGCCTCTTTGCTGTAGCTCATTAATTATCTCTAAATGTTCCCAGGTTTAGATTTGGAAATGAGTTCTTGTTAGTTAAATGTGTCGTGTTTCCAGAAATGATAACTTTTAATCTTCTCTTACTGTGCGAGAAATTCCCATGGTACTGCTAGGGCAATGTAGCCTGTGATGTAGCCAAGAGCCCCAGGTCCTGCAAAGATTTATAAGGCAGCACTGAGCTTTATCCCTGCAGAACTAAAAGAAGAGCCCTGAGCAGAATGTTCAGTGACCCTCTTTGTAATTTATTTTCCTTTTTATTTCCTGTTTCTTTCTTCTGGGAACATCGTTTTCATATCTGCTTAACAAATAGGAATTTCTACTTATTAGAAATATATCTTTTTGCAGTAGAGATGGATTCGGAAGAGAGATAATGAAACAAGTCCTTAATAAATCTTTAAAAACCTGAAATCTCTTTCAGCTGTTCCTGTGTTTACTCTGAAGTAAAGCCCACTGAACTCAGTGGAACCTACTAAGTAAATATGACTTCTGCACTGTTGCCACTGGGAATGAAAATTGTTTTATTAGCCTCCTCTGTGCTCCAGTACTCCAAGTATATATTTCCTTTTTATTTATTTTACCGCATGCCTGTACTACCCTGATGGACCAACTCTTAGTGGGATATAGAACATCAGTATAATCAACTAATAACCCTTCACAGCTCACATCAAAACATTAAGCTAAAGGTAAACACATTCTTCCCTCAGTCAAAAGGCCAGTAGAAAAGCTACGGTTTCATTGGCTTCTGGAATATTGAATACTTAGAGTGTTTTCCAATGGGTGGGTGTTACCATAGAGAAGATTTGTCTTCTGCCTCTTTTATTTCTTGCAAGCAGTGCTTTTTTTGGTAAGAAAAAAGGTGCCAGAACTCACATCTTGTTATTCTTTTATTTTTAAAAAATTATATATTCAGTTCTTAGCAGGACCGGTGATTGAGAAGTAATTAATATTATTTTTTTTTTCATTTTTAAATTTGGGGTCACACTTTTACACTAAAAATTTAGAAAAGATTTTCAATTCACCATTTATTTTTTAAAATAAATTATTTACCTTTCACACGTAGTCAATCACTATACACACACCCACACACATCAGTTGCGTAACGAAACATAATGGTCGCTGCTCGCAGTAAGCACTCAGTGCACGACCACATGACCAGTCACAAGCCGAGCAATGCCATCACAACCAGCGTGGACGAAGCACGGACCTGACACACAAGCAGCCCGTCTTATGCTAAACCTACCAGAGTATCCTGGCAGAAAACCACAGTCATGTCTTCATAGCCAATAACTGGAGTTCAGAATCCTCAGAGTAATATCTAGTGAAGGTATGCTATGACATATTAGTAGATCATACTTAATTCAGTATTTGTATTGCAGAATTTTTTTTGAACAGTAGTTTAAAAAAATGATATAGTTACATCGTATCATTGCATATCTGAACAGAAGCATGAGAAGGCTGAGTCATACAAACTCTCAAACCAAAATAAAAGAGATAGGTTTGTATTATTGTATTATTTCAATTATCTGAAATAATACTGTATTATCTGAACTTATACTGCATGTTTGATTTGATTGGGGTATTATGGTTGGTGTGGGCCCTTTCATTCAAGGCTTTGCAAATAGCTATAGTACACGTGAATTTTTGGACACGGTTATAGTACACAGGAGGGGACGCGGTGGCTCAGTGGGTTAAGACGCTGAGCTTGTCAATCAGAAGGTCGGCAGTTTGGCGGGTCGAATCCCAAGTGCCGCGTAACAGAGTGAGCGCCTGTTACTCATCCCAGCTTCTGCCAACCTAGCACTTCGAAAGCACGTAAAAATGCAAGTAGAAAAATAGGGACCACTCCGGTGGGAAGGTAACAGTGTTCCGTGAGCCTTTGGCGTCCAGTCATGCCGGCCACATGACCACGGAGACGTCCTCGGACAAGCGCTGGCTCTTCGGCTTTGAAACGGAGATGAGCACCGGCCCCTTGAGTCGGAAACAACTAGCACGCATGTGCGGGGGAACCTTTACCTTTACCTTTTATAGCACACAGGATGCAGAATCAATGCATAGATAGTATTCCATACATGTTGGTTTTTTATGTAAATTGTCTTTTTTATTATACTCCACTAAATACAAAAAAAATCCAAATGAATGTCATATTCAGAGTATTTCCCCACACACACACTACTTAAAATATAAGAGAGCTTTTTGTTTTAGCGTCTTTAAAACATAAGGAAAGTTAAAATTAACATCTGTACTATTAATCAGTACCTTATGCTTGTGAAGTATATCTCTTTCATTGTCTAAAATAAATGCAAAAGGGAATGTCAAAGCTTTCACAAGCCACTTGTTTTCTGTTAGCAGTTAAGTATATATTTGCTACTTCTGTTTCCAGTTCAATAATAGCAATCAGACCTGTATAGAATGTGTTAAACAGAAATAACTCCCAGGCCACTGTCAAGGAAAAAGAATAGTAGAATTACATAGCAGGGGAGATAAAGTATAATTTAAGGGTCCAATTGGGAGAAAAGCTTCCTGAACAGGAAAATGTTGTGTTTATATATAGAATTACACAAATAATTTTGCAAACTCTTCAACTGATCCATAAAGTGAAAAGTTACTAATGCGCACATTTTAGAACTGGCATTTTTAGAACTCTTTTTTTTTCTCCACCTTTTCAAGCTAATTTTAAAAAATTAGGGCAAAGATTTGCTATATGCATACTCTATTTCTGTGAAAGCCTTCAGATAATTGCATTCCCTGCCATTTAGGTTTGTAGGTAAGAAATATAAGTTTTATTTGCATCTGGAAATGAACTAAGCAGTAATTTATGTGAAACAAAAATCAGATAAAGGAACTAGCAGACAATAATGACTGTAGCAATCTTCAGATATCCATCTCACTTACATCATCTTACATGAAAAGATTGTGAAATGGGGAGAAGGGTAGGAAAAAGCTCTGCCAGATTTCCCAGATTTTCTTTTCTGGGTTTTAAAAACACTATTACAAAAGCATCTGAGAATGAACTTTGAAATTGTACAAAAAAGCTTTAGAGTTCTTCTAAGACAAGTGATTTTAAGGTAGTCACATATCTAGAAATGTGTTCCAGGTGCATTTGATGGAGGTGAAAACTATCCGGATGGCTGCCATGACTGCATGATAAAAGATGGACCTCATTTTTTATATATATCACATGTAAGAAGCACATTAAAAAGGGTTGATCATGAACTTGCAACTGCCATTTTGATATTTTTTTTACAAAAATCTAATTATTTGATGTTGTATCTTTATCTTACACAACTTATATTTATCCAGTTAACATTGGCATGTGCTTTGTTCAGATAAATCTTTTTCCACTATTTAGTCTAATAAAATTTACAATATATTGAAAGGTTCTGCTCAGCATGCTTTCAGTTAATCTCCTATTTTGTGTGTGTGTGTGTGTGTGTGTGTGTGTGTTAAGTATTTGTCAAGTCTTTTGAATACCTTGCTGGTTAAATCTTCTTTCCTGTTTCAGCCTAACCCAAGGCTATCCACAGGCTATAGTCACAACTTACGACAGTTCATTATTTGTGTAAATTATTGAAATTGCTAATAAAGCCTCCCTAATTCTTTATTAGCAATTTGAATAATTTACACACAGACACACACACAGACACAGACACACAGAGACACAGAGACACAGAGACACATAGACACAGACACACAGACACATAGACACAGACACACAGACACACAGACACAGACACAGACACACACACACACACACACACACACACACACACACACACATATATATGTGCTGGTATATATATATATACAGTACTTTTTTGTAAAAGAAAAAGGTGCCGGAACTTACACATGTCATATAACCTGCCTTGCCTACCCTACAAGGTTCTATCCAAAAAGGTGCCGGAATTCCCCAGCCTAGCAAGGTATTCAAAAAGACTTGACAGATACTTAACACATATATCACCCTTGCTTCCTAGCTAATAAAGAGAGAAAGAGCCTGTGGCCTAGGGGTTAAAACAACTGCCTAATATATAATTAGCCCAGGTTCGAATCTCAGATAAAGGCTATGACTGACTGATGAGAAATAAATAAGTTCGAAATGGCCATATCAGCCTCCCACATTCTTTATTATCAATTTGAATAATTTACACAAATAATTAACTGTCGTAAGTTGTGACTATAGCCTGCGGATAGCCTTGGGCTAGGCTGAAACAGGAAAGAAGATTTAACTAGCAAGGTATTCAAAAAGACTTGACAAATACTTAACATATGTGTGTGTGTGTGTGTGTGTGTATGTATATGTATATGTATATGTATGTTTTCTGAGGTTTTCGCGGCTGTTTGTATGTAGATCTTTGGTCATTCAGGTTTTTTCCCACGTAGAATTGGAGGTATCAGGGCAACGTTTTGACAAAATCTCATCCGTCATCCTCAGGCTGGTGACTTCAGCTTCGTTCTTCTGGGAGAAGTGTGTGATAGTGGCTGTTTTTTCTTCTTTTTTAAACTGCCAGAGGGGGTGTGTTCTGTGGGTGGAGGCTTGGCTGTGTTCTGATGGGGTGGGAGTGTGTTTTGAATGGGGGCTGTGTTCTGATTGGGTGGGGATATGTTTTGAGTAGATGGGCTGGTCTCAGCTGCCAGCCTTAGACCTGAACTGGTGAGTTGTGCTGCTTTTGTTCGGCTCCGTGTTTGTGGTGGTGCCATGTTTTTATAGTGGGTGTCAGTTTGCTTATTGTGTGGTTTGGAGAGGTTTAAAGTGGCTAATGTTGCAGCTGTAGTTAGCTTTCTGTTTTGTGGTTGTGTGTCATTATCATTGTGGGTTCGGATTTGCTTTTTGAATGGTTGTGTGGTGGTGATGTCATGTGATGTTATCATGAGTTTGGATCTGGTATTATTCTTGGTGGTTGGGACTCATCTGTCAATCAAGGCGGGTTTCCAAATGGCTGGTAAGCGAGAGGTATCATCTCGTTTGTTCATGCTATGTGGGCGTTTTTCTATCTCGATGGCTTCTCTGATTATTCTGTTGTTAAAATGTTCAATTTTGGTGATAGTTCTGGTTTTTTTAAAATCAATTTCGTGTCCCGTGGCTTTAAAGTGTTGGAACAGGGATGAAGTTTGTTCTCCCTTTCTGAGTGAGTTCCTGTGCTCTTCAATGCGTGCACTTATTCTTTTGTTGGTCTGTCCGATGTATGTGGTGGGGCAGGTGGTGCATGGGATTTCGTATACTCCTTGGTTTTCTAACCCAATTATGTCTTTGGGGTTTCTTAGGATGGTGGATATTTTTCTGTCTGTGCAGAATGCTGTTTTGATGTTGTGTTTTTGGAGGATCTTGCTGATTCTGTCTGTGGTCCCTTTTAAGTATGGGAGGAGGGCTTTGCCATTTTCTTGTTCTCTGTCTTGGATTTTTGTGGGTGTCTCTCTTCCGATTAAGTTGGTAATCATGTTTCTTTGGAATCCATCGGCTGTTAGTACATTAGTGAGAGTGTGTAGTCCGGTTTTTAGGTGTTGTTCATCAGCTAGGTGTTTTGTTCTGGAGATGAGTGTCTTGGCTACGGAGTTGATCTGTGCTGGGTGGTGGTGTGAGAGTGCGTTCAGGTAGCGGTTTGTGTATGTTTTTTATGGTAGATAGTGTGTCCTAGGGAGCCGTTGGATTTCTTGTAGACTAAGACATCAAGGAAGGGAAGTTGATTGGTAGCTTCTGTTTCCATAGTGAATTGAATTTTGGGGTGTAGGCTGTTGAGGTGTGTGAGGAAGTCATCCAGTTTTTCTTTGCCATGTGGCCAGATTATGAAGGTGTCATCTACGTATCTGAGCCAGAGTTTGGGTTTGTGGTTGGATTTTTCTAGAGCGAGGGTTTCAAAGTGTTCCATGTAGAGGTTTGCGATGACAGGTGAAAGGGGTGATCCCATGGGTGCTCCTTCCATTTGTTTGTATCTTTGTCCATTGTAGATGAAGTATGTGTTTGATAGGCAGTGGTTGGTCAGATCTAGGATGTGTTTTGGGGGGTTGTATTTATTTATGATAGCTGTCAAGGCTTCTTTGATTGGCACTTGGGTGAAGAGGGATATGACATCAAAGCTCACAAGTAGGTCACAGGGCTGTAAGTTTAGTTTACTTATGATCTCTATGAATTGGAATGAGTTTTGTACGCGTGAGGTGATGGAATTTGCGTAAGGCTGTAGTTGTTTGGCAAGAAATTTGGCTAGATTTTGTAGATTTTAACTATCGGCAAAATTGAACATTTTAACAACAGAATAATCAGAGAAGAAATAATCGAGATAGAAAAACGCCCTCACAGCATGAACAAACGAGATGATACCTCTCGCCTACCAGCCATTTGAAAACCCGCCTTGATTGACAGACAAGTCCCAACCACCAAGAATGATACCAGACCCAAACTCATGATAACATCACATGACATCACCACCACACAACCATTCAAAAAGCAAATCCGAACCCACAACGATAATGACACACAACCACAAAACAGAAAGCTAACTACAGCTGCAACATTAGCCACTTTAAACCTCTCCAAACCACACAATAAGCAAACTGACACCCAATATAAAAACATGGCACCACCACAAACATGGAGCCGAACAAAAGCAGCATAACTCACCAGTTCAGGTCTAAGGCTGGCAGCTGAGACCAGCCCATCTACTCAAAACACATCCCCACCCAATCAGAACACAGCCCCCATTCAAAACACACTCCCGCCCAATCAGAACACAGCTAAGCTCCCACCCAATCAGAGCACACCTCCACCCCATCAGAACACTGCCAATCCTCCACCCACAGAACACACCCCCTCTGGCAGTTTAAAAAAAGAAGAAAAAACAGCCACTATCACACACTTCTCCCAGAAGAACAAAGCTGAAGTCACCAGCCTGAGGATGACAGATGAGATTTCGTCGAAACATTGCCCTGATGCCTCCAATTCTATGTGGGAAAAAACCCAAATGACCAAAGATCTACACACACACACACTAATAGCAGTATTTTGTTCATCACCTGCTTCCAGATGTCTAGCATCTAATTCCAGGTCACTAGATATGCCTATCACAGAGATAAGAGTTTATTTGAATTTTTCAAATTTCTGCCTTTATGGGATCACAAAAATGATAAGAAGTGTTGCTACCTAGATTAACCAGCAGCAAATTAGTAGATTTTACCCTCTACTAATCAAACAAGTAATTTGATTTTTAGATAACATCTAATTATCTCTCTGATTCTATCAAAAATTCCATTCTGTCTCCCAAGATAAATCTGATGTACAAACACTGCCCTTAGCTCTCACCATATTCAAACCATAATTAAAGATCTGTGACTAAAATCTTCCCAGATTTGTTGTCTGAGCATCAACCCTGCATTTTCTTCCTCTCTTTCCTCCATAACAAATACAACTTTATAGCCATGTAACACCTCTACTCCGTGAGCTACATTGGCTTCCGGTTGCCCTCCGGGTGAGATTCAAGGTGCTGGTGATGACCTATAAAGCCCAAAATGGCTTGGGTCTGGGATATTTGAGGGAACACCTACTGCTGGCATCAAGTTCCCTTCGTCCTGTGCGGAGGGCCTTCTCAGGGTGCTGCCTGTAAAAGACTGCCAGCAGATAACACCTAGGGGAAGGGCCTTCTCAGTGGGTGCGCCTGCCCTTTGGAACCAGCTGCCCGTGGAGCTTATTTATTTATTTATTTATTTAGTTATATTTATATACCGCCCTATTCCCTGAGGACTCAGGGCGGTTTACAGGGAATTAAAAATCCAAAATACAAAAATTAAGAACCAAATTAAAAATATTAAATATTAAATATTAAAACTTAGGACTGCCCCCGACCTTCGGTCATTCCACCGGGACCTGAAGACCTGGCTCTTTGAGCTTTCCGGCCCAGGCTGAGAGTTTTTTTCCCCCTCAGGGATTAAATGTAATTATTTTAACTGTTTTTAACTCTTGTATTGTATTGATGTTTTTAAATACTTTGTAAACTGCCCTGAGTCCTACAGGAAAAGGGCGGTATATAAATTCAATAAACTTAAACTTAAATTACTGCAACTAAGGCTTGGTTACTTCATATTATATATCATATTCAGGCAAATCTCAACCCACTTCTTAGACAATAGGTAAGCCCCATTCAACATAATGGATGAATTCACAAGTTGCTGGATTTGTTAAAGTATGCAATTAATTAAAAATAAATAACATGTTACTAATGATTTATTAAACAAGCTTATATAGTTAGCCATCTACCAGAAGGAATTCTGAGCAAAGAACAAGAATCGAAAATACAGTATACTTAAAACAAAACCTTTAAAACAAACTTCCAAGGTAGGTAAAATGAGGACCCAGATTGTTGGGGGCAATAAGCTGACTTTGTAATAATGCCACTGGGGGGGGGGCGAAAGCCCTAATAAGCAGGCATATACATAGAATGAAGGCTATTGCTAAGCACATTGGTTTGTGCTTAAATTGTAAGCCGGTCTGAGTCTTCGGAGAAGGGCGGGATATAAATGGGATTAAAATAAAATAAAATAAAAATAAATCCATCAAACTGCATTCATCAAACTTGTATCCATCAACAGTTTATTTTCCAAAGCACCAGAAGGTAAGACAAGAAACAATGGATGGAAACTAATCAAGGAGAGAAGCAACCTAGAATTAAGGAAAAACTTCCTAACAGTGAGGACAAGAAACCAATAGAACAGCTTGCCTTCAAAAGTTGTGGATAGTTTATCACTGGAGGTTTTTAAGAAAATACTGGAGAGCCACCTATCTGAAAGGGTATAGGATCTCCTGGTTGAGCAGTGGGTGGACTAGAAGACCTCCAAAGTCCCTTCCAGCTCTATTCTGATTGACTGATAACATCCTGACATCCTGTTTAAAAAGTGAAAAAGTATTAAACTGTTTGCTGGTCCCCTGTGTATATTATCTGACTCAAAATTCCCTTTTCTGTATTGCATATTTTCAGCACTTCCCGAGTAGAAGAATATATTAAGAAATTAGCCTCTCTTGCTAGTAAAGTAATTTAACTAGCCACTGTAGTGAAATTTAAGAATTCTACCAAGAGCTTCAAATCCTTTCTTTTCCATTCTGCATATCATCTACAACCTCATATCCATTTTCAAATATTATTTGTTTTGGAACCAGGAAGGAAATTAAATAATTGTTTTAGGAAATACCTATATGATTTTTAAAAATGATGTTTCTGTTTTTTAAAAAAACTGTGTTCCATGGGATGTGATGGCCTAATGGTTAAGACGCTGGGCTTTTCAACTAGAAGGCTGGCAGTTTGAGACCCAAGTACCACACAACGGGGTGAGCTCCTGTTCTTGCTCCAGCTCCTACTCAGCTAGCAATTTGAAAGCATGCATATGCAAGTAGGTAAATAAGTACCATTTTGTTGGGAAGATAACAGCATCCCCTGTGCCTTGGAATATAATCAGGTTGGCCACAGAAATGTCTTTGGACAACACTGGCTCCCTTGGCTAAGAAACAGAGATAAGCACTGCCTCCTAGAGTCGGTGAAGACTAGATAAGGGAAATCTTTACCTCTCTTTACCTTTGTTTCTGGTTTTCCCCTCCTTACTGCTACATTATTGCCATAGAGCAATGAAGAATATTTATGTTCCACCAGTTTCAGGAGATACGTCAAGGAAGATCAAAGGGATGAAAACAGCATTATAACAAAATCTCCCCCTTTCTTGCATGCATTGTGACATCACATGCATGTTTCAAAAAAGTCTTAGCCTGAAGCATGGCACTGTGAAACTGCTTTTGTCAAAAAGATGAAAGGTGTAAGAGCCTGCAGATGCTGCTTCTTCCAATGACATTAGGACCAAGCAATTAAATTCCCATATCATATGACACAGGCAAATATTTCCTCCAAAAATTCAAAACTTTGTGCAGATATCTGTACTGTATTTTAAAGTGCTTTACAAAAATTAGTAACAAAAGCCCTCTTTCAGTTTATATGTATTTTCTTACAACTCTCAGATAACAAGGAATATCTTGTGTGGAACTTCCATCTTGGATTGCTGCCTGGTGACTAGATAGGAGCCACGAAATTCTTTAGGATTCGGAGACAAATTAGCTCAAATCAGAGCGAAATAGCAAAGATGATTTTATTGAATAAATATTAAAACAGTTATGGTGAAATAAATATGACCAATTTATTGTATATCCCTTCTCTTACCAGGAAATCCACAGGTGGCAGTAGATGGAGCCATTGGTGGCAGCTGCTGTTGATGGAACTTTGTTTTGTGTGATTTTAGATTTTAGATCTATACAAGGCTTTTTTTCTCTATTCAGCTGCCTTTTCTTAAGGGACAGGGAGTATAAACAAGATGGTTTGGTAGTACATCTAATCAGTGACTTAGTCCCAACTTCAGGCAGTTGATCTTCTACCACTGATATTTTAAAATAAGGAATCATCTCTAGCAAACAGTGCCTAGAAGTGGTCGGTTGGCATATTTTGTTAGTATCTTGGAAACTCAGATAATTGACTCTTTTCTAAGAATATTTTAGGGGAAATATTGTAACTGAAGTGTGGCCCCTTGTGTGCCTACACACAGACACACACAAGCAGAGAGATGGTCTGTTTTCCATTGAGCTGAATAGTTAAACAGAGTTGACAGCTGAGCACTGTAAAGCCAGACAGAGCATTGGAAAATGAGATAAAAACAGTGCCCTGGCAAAGTTTATCTGCAGCTTTTATTGCAGCAGCAACAGCAGCAGAAACAATGGGGTGAAAACGCAGCACCAAAACCAGGAGAACTGGGTAACATCAGGGTGGCTACATCTTATTGGTCTTGGTGGGATTGACTCAAAGAGGTTGAGTGGGAAAGCTGGCAACATGGAGCAAAAAGGCTTAGCAGGACCATAGTCGTAGAAAGGCGAAGCAGAAAGCAGGTGCCAGCTATAAATCAGACAAAGACTGGCTGGGGCAGCTGCCTGAGCAAAAACAGGATGTGGTGGTAGGACATGGTACAAGGAAAACCAGAGGCAGATTACTCAGTTAGGTCCAGCTAATGGCTAGCTGCTCAGAAGACTCCAAAAAGGACATTGTAAACCCTGATAGGTAAAGGTAAAGGTTCCCCCGCACATGCGTGCTAGTCGTTTCCGACTCTAGGGGCCGGTGCTCATCTCCGTTTCAAAGCCGAAGAGCCAGCGCTTGTCCGAGGACATCTCCGTGGTCATGTGGCCGGCACGACTAGACACCAAAGGCGCACGGAACGCTGTTACCTTCCCACCGTAGTGGTCCCTATTTTTCTACTTGCATTTTTACGTGCTTTAGAACTGCTAGGTTGGCAGAAGCTGGGACGAGTAACAGGCGCTCACTCTGCTATGCGGCACTTGGGATTTGACCCGCCAAACTGCCGACCTTCTGATCGACAAGCTCAGCGTCCTAACCCAGACAATCCACTGGAACTCAGTTCCATACCATTGCTAGGAAGGAAGGGATTAGACTGTGAGATGTGGCTGCCAGAGTTTAAATGTTCTGTGGAGGGAGATCAAACCAATTTCTTCTCTCTTGATTTATACAAACAGGGATTCTTGTTAGGCAGATGGTCTGCCATTAAAGCTGGTTTGTCTGCTGAAATGTTTTAACTAATTGAGGTTTTTTAATTTCCTTTTTTATATTTGCCTTTAATTAAAACAAAGAAAAAATAATAGAAAAAGAAAAACAAGGAGCATATATCTATTTATAAAGGCTTTTCATGTGTACATATGTAATATACAATTTTATACAAGTTTCCTCTTTACCTTTATTTAAAAAAATAGAAAAGGAAAAATAGAAAAGGAAAAGGAAAGGAAAAGGAAAGTACAGCTAAATATATTTATATAAAGTTTTCTCTTGCATAAATATATGTGTATAATATTTTACACAACTGTTTCAATAAACGAAAACCATAATTTTTTTGGTAATCTTTCAAAATGATGTGTATCAGTAAGAAGCTGTTTTGTGAGCCACAAGGAATATCAGGTCTTCAATCCACAGAGAAATTTGGGGCCATAAATTTATCTTTCCAATGTTGAAGGATTAGTCTGTCAGCAATAAGAATAGTGCAGAAAATCCATTACTATTGAGTAGCCATCAATTTCCCTATAGTAGAAATGCAATTCAAAAGAATATACATATTAATTCCATCTCAAGTCAAATTAATATATTTAATTTCTTCTTTGCAAAAAGTAACAACTTTAGGACATTGCAAAAACACGTGTTTTAATGAAGCAGTATTCTCTGTGCATATCCAGTGGCATGGTTATTTATTCATTCCTTTTCTATGCTAATGCCATGGGGTCCAGAAAACCCAACATATTATTTTGTGTTGAATAAGCCACAGTCTGAGATTTATCAAAATTCTTGATATAGACATTAAGAAAGTTTTCTAGTATTCAGTTGAAGTGGGAATCACTTATTCTTGTTCTGTTCAGTGTTTAAAATTTACATATCAAATTGATTTATCTGTAATTAGTATTTATAAAGAGTAATGGTGAGCTTTAAGATTTAATGAACCCTTCTAATAAATGCAGTGTCTCTGAAGCCAAAAATGAAACTGCTGCAAATTGAGAAGTCAGTAAATGTTGTAGTTGTATATAACTGCTTGTTATTTATTTTCTTTCATTCTTTCTTTTAATTTATATTTTTATTACTAGCCATTAAAACCATTTTGTAATGAAAGGCAACAATTTAAAGCAAGTAACTAAATATTTTCTCCTCAGCTATGTAACATTATTTGGACTGAATTTGCAGATTTTGTTCTCTAGATGACAGGGATCTAATTTCTAAATAGCCACAGGTCACTTTATGCTCATGGATTTATTGGGCAAATTGGCAAGGACAAATTGAATAGTGGTGTGTAGCACTTCCTCTTAGGTGCCTGATATGATTTTATATTTCCATGTAATTGTTCTATATTGTAGTCCTGTATTAAGCAAGCATTTATTTTAGTCACTAAAGTATTTAGTATTTAGTATTTATTAAATTTGTATACCGCCCTTCTCCCGAAGGACTCAGGGCGGTTAACAGGGCATATACTAAAGGTTCATGCTAATGTCATATTTTGTTCTTCTTTGAATTTGGTGGGAACCTAAGATGATGTTTCTCATTTTCAATCCAATTACTCTTGAGAAACCAATACTCCTTAACCTAGTGGTTATATTCTAGTATAAAAAAAGACTCCTTAGCCTTCATATTCTCATTTTTGGCAGGAATTCTTAACACTGAACCATGATGATCTCATTCTTGACTTACAGAAGGCACAGGCTACTTTAACATAAAACTTGGAATCTGGGAATTATGGATAATCTAGGAACAAATTATATTTTATGGCTCTGTTTATGATTGTCGACAGAATGGACTTGGATAATTTTATTGTAAAAAATTGATTGGGCAGCCATAGGGAAAAGCAAAGCAAATGGAGAGAAGTTTTATGATTAACGAACATGGACAAAGAAGAATCATGATGTGGCAGATAGTAAAACCATGAACAAGAAGCTGCTTGAAAATAATCTGATGAATGTAATCAATGCTTGTACTGTATGGTCTGTTACAGTGATTAATGGGAAAATAATCAAAATTTAACTGAATTGCTAAACTTATTACTTAAATCTTAAAGGCTTTCTTTTTAGCTGAATTTTAAAACACAGTTAAAACCTAAGTTTATAAGCTGCATGAAACCTTTTCCCAGGGATCAAATTCAAACTATAGGGCGGATGTTATTCTTTGTGTCCATGACAGTTTTGTTGGCTCAAGATGTAATTATTTGATTGCAAATGGAATGAGTTTATGCAACACAATCCATCTTGATCAAAGCATGAAAATAATTGCAAATTCCAAGTCAGTAATTGAAACTGTCAAAAAAGTAATGAAATATTGTTTCATTCAGTACATTACAAACTTTTTTTACAAGGTTATATGATCAAGCTACAAAGATTTTGACTTTAGAAATCTTGCAATCTTTAGGGAAAAATGCAATAAAGGATGAATTCTATAAAGACAAGAGATACAGTAATCAACTCAAAGCTCAGTCATGGGTAGAAGCTTTTCAATATATGTCAGGTCCATCATCTTCTAGAATACAGTAGTTGTTAACATATAAATGTCTGGATGAACAGATTGACTGATGGATTGATTATGTGGCATCAAGTTGTTGTTGACTGTTAGTGACTATGTACATGGGTTATCTCTATGGCAATCTGTTCCTAACCTGCTCTTTCAGATCTTCTAGCTGTGTAGTCATTACTTCTGCAACTGTCCATCCATCCCACATTTTCTTATTTTTCCTTCCACCTGTAGAAACATCAGAGCTTCTCCAGAAAGCTAGCTTTTTGCTTAATGTGTCTGAAATAGGATAATATGAGCCTAGTCATTTGTCCATCAAGTGAGAATTTTTGGTGATTTGTTTCATGATCCATTTATTTGTTTTCTTGGTTGCCTGTGGTATTCTCAGGAGTCTTCTCTATTACCAAAGTTGAAAAGTGTCAATGTTTTCATTTCCATAGATTGTCACAGGGACTACCATTGCTTGCACATTTCTGATCTTTGTAGGCAGACATACAGTCATGGCCGAAATTGTTGGCACCCCAGAAATCTTTCCAGAAAATCAAGTATTTCTCACAGAAAAGTATTGCAGGAACACATGTTTTGCTATACACAGGTTTATTCCCTTTGTGTGTATTGGAACACAACAAAAAAGGGAGGAAAAAAAGCAAATTGGACATAATGTCAAACAAAACTCCAAAAATGGGCCGGACAATATTATTGGCACCCTTTCAAAATTGTGGGTAAACAAGATTGTTTCAAGCATGTGATGCTCCTTTAAACTCACCTGGGGCAAGTAACAGGTGTGGGCAATATAAAAATCACACCTGAAAGCAGATAAAAAGGAGAGAAGTTCACTTAGTCTTTGCATTGTGTGTCTGTGTATGCCACGCTAAGCATGGACAACAGAAAGAGAAGAGAACTGTCTGAGGACTTGAGAACCAAAATTGTGGACAAATATCAACAATCTCAAAGTTACAAGTCCATCTCCAGAGATCTAGATTTTCCTTTGTCCACAGTGCGCAACATTATCAAGAAGTTTGCAACCCATGGCACTGTAGCGTGTCTGCCTGGTCGTGGACAGAAGAGAAAAATTGATGAAAGGTTGCAACGCAGGATAGTCCAGATGGTGGATAAACAGCCCCAAACAAGTTCCAAAGGAATGTAAGCTGTGCTGCAGGCTCAGGGAGCATCAGTGTCAGTGCAAACTATCCGTCGACATTTAAATGAAATGAAACGCTATGGCAGGAGACCCAGGAGGACCCCACTGCTGACACAGAGACATAAAAAAGCAAGATTACAGTTTGCCAAAATGTACTTGAGTAAGCCAAAATCCTTCTGGGAAAACGTCTTGTGGACAGATGAGACCAAGATAGAGCTTTTTGGTAAAGCACATCATTCTACTGTTTACCGAAAACGAAATGAGGCCTACAAAGAAAAGAACACAGTACCTACAGTGAAATGTGGTGGAGGTTCAATGATGTTTTGGGGTTGTTTTGCTGCCTCTGGCACTGGGTGCCTTGAATGTGTGCAAGGCATCATGAAATCTGAGGATTAACAAAGGATTTTGGGTCACACTGTACAGCCCAGTGTCAGAAAGCTGGGTTTGCGTTCGAGATCTTGGGTCTTCCAGCAGGACAATGACCCCAAAGATACATCAAAAAGCACCCAGAAATGAATGGCAAGAAAGCGCTGGAGAGTTCTGAAGTGGCCAGCAATGAGTCCAGATCTGAATCCCATTGAACACCTGTGGAGAGGTCTTAAAATTGCTGTTGGGAAAAGGTGCCCTTCCAATAAGAGACCTGGAGCAGTTTGCAAAGGAAGAGTGGTCCAAAATTCTGGGTGAGAGGTGTAAGAAGCTTATTGATGGTTATAGGAAGCGACTGATTTCAGTTATTTTTTCCAAAGGGTGTGCAACCAAATATTAAGTTAAGGGTGCCAATAATTTTGTCCGGCCCATTTTTGGAGTTTTGTTTGACATTATGTCCAATTTGCTTTTTTTCCTCCCTTTTTTGTTGTGTTCCAATACACACAAAGGGAATAAACCTGTGTATAGCAAAACATGTGTTCCTGCAATACTTTTCTGTGAGAAATACTTGATTTTCTGGAAAAATTTCTGGGGTGCCAACAATTTCGGCCATGACTGTACATCACTGCATTTGAATATCTTTTCCAAGGCCTTCATGGTTACTTTAACAAGGTCTAATCTGCAGCATATTTCTTGACTACTGGTTACCTAAAAGGCAGAAGCTATCCACCACTTTGATATGTTCATTGCCAATTGTAAGGCTCATTTTTCTACCTGCTGTAACTAGTTTGGTCTTCTTTATATTTAATTTTAGCCTCATTTTTTCATTGTGCTCCTTGACTTTTATTACTGAAGTTTGGCTTAAAACAGGATTTCTTGAGCTGTGAGATGTATCTCCCCTGGGGAAGTATAGAAAGAATCCAGAAGAGGTATAAAAAGCTCTGCTTTTTAATTTTTTGTCATTATTAAAAATAAAGCTTCACTGTATTATTATGGTTGATATTAGTCTACCATTTGTAGACTAATATCAACACCTTAAATTGATAAACTCTACCTAGCATTTGCACAGGCATCTTCTGAACTGGTTTTAGTTCTAGAATACTTTCAAGCATACTATAATCACATGAAGTGTATCCTCTGTTCATCAAATCAAGAGACTGACGGCATAAGGATCATGGAAATTTTTTCAGTCTCTCATAGCATAGACTTTCCTTGCCATTGAGACCCAATGCCTCTAGTGTTATACCAGAATGAAGGAAAACCTCCAATCTATATACCATGTTCTATACGAGGGCATGCTATGTTGTACAGTAAAAACCACATTCCTAATTTCCAGGTATAGTACCTGGAAGTTCCAGGCACAATAGCATACCTCCATCTTAATGGATACAACATCAGTTTGTTTGTCTTGATTTTTAATAATAAAACTTTGTGGAAAAATTTCAGACCTGCCACCTTGCAAATATAAGATATCAATTAAGATGTCTCATCTGTACCTGATGTTATTCCTTACATGTTGTGTTATTGAAAATGTATTTCACATTTGAGTGTATTCTTACTTACTATAGGCTACAGAGAAAAGAGACTGCCAGAAATAGACCTCAAAACCACCATTATTTCTGTTGCAAAATTTTTACCAAACGTATTAAAAATCAAGTTGGAGTATTTCCTTTTGTACTGTCTTTTTTTTACAGATTGATGCTGACATTCACAGCACAATGCCTTAGATATATTTATAGTTTCCAAGTCAAGAACTTGTGGTGAATGTTAACTAGTTAGTGGTTTCCTTAGTAGGCTGGCCAATAGTTGAGTGATCATTTAATCCAGACATGTCGAACCAGCGACATCACATGACATCGTATCAGAGCTTTTTCGCCATTGCTGGCAATGGGGTGGGCGCGGTTTCTTCATGACGCATCCGGCCTGTGGGCCAGCAGTTTGACACCCCTGGTTTATTTTAATTCATTCACAGCATCAACTCTCAGTGTGTTAGTTAGTGAATTTACAAAAAGAAAGGAAGGAAGGAAGGAAGGAAGGAAGGAAGGAAGGAAGGAAGGAAGGAAGGAAGGAAGGAAGGTGCTAATATTGTCTACAATCTATCTACAATTCATTTATTTCTATAAATAATTTTGTATACATGTGTATACATTTGTCTTGTAGTTTGCCAGTCATTCCTGGGTAAATAAATGTATTCAAAAGTCTTTCTCAGTGGCTGTGTAATTAGCAACAAATTGTCATTCAAAAGTTTTTCTGAAAAGTGTGACCTCTCAGCATATATTTAAACTGAGAAATGGGGTGGGTACAATAATCTAAATTCTAAAAAAAAAGGTTATATAAACATCAGGATCTTGGAAGCTTGCTGCTTTGTGGAGCTTCTATTTCATAGGTTATTTTTTCAAGATAAGAAATTAACTTCAGGTATCTGCCATGCAGGAAAGGGCATGGAAAAAGGGATGGAAATGGAATGATTAGCAGAGCAATGAGAGTATGGCAAGCAGTCTCTTCAATGGGTTGTAAAACATAACTGAAGAAAGCAACATGAAAATGTTATTTTCAAAAACAAAAATGGTTTTTCTTGGTCAGAGAAATGATGAGGAAAAAGACCTTTATATATTATATTGACGTACAGCTACTATATCATGAAAGTTATCAATGGTGATTGATTGATCCACTGTCTATGGAGATTCTCAGTCATCCAGGTCATGGTTGTCCTAAAGGTGTTTTTTCAAAAGGCAACTGGACTTTGTTTTTCCCTTGAAGATGTTTTGCTTCTCATTCAAGAAGCTTCTTCAGTTTTTCAGTCAGAACTGAAGAAGCTTCTTGGATGAAAAGCAGCACATCTTCAGGGAAAAACAAAGAAAATCCAGTTGCCTTTTGAAAAAGCACCTTTAGGACAGTGGTCCACTGCTTTTTGGGCTGCCCATATCATTTTCAGGAGTTTTCTCCGACATCAAATTTCAAAACAGTATTTAGAAAGCTTCAAGTTCCAACCTAACTGCTCAAAGCTTTTCCATGCTTGATTTTTTTTATTGTAAGCAATAAAGTAAATCCATCCTTATGTCTAGATTTGTGACATATGCCAATTCAGTTGAACCTTCAAAACTGTGAGTTAGAAATTCTATTTCAAATTTTGATCAATAGAATGCTTATTAATTCTAATTGGAGGAAGTGGAAAGCTGAACCCAACTATCTAGCTTAACTTGCAGGTAAGCTTTTTGTACTCACTGGGTTTCTGCTAAGAGGAATTTCCCTTTGAAGCAAACTGGGCAGATTAGGATTTCGTCTATTCTTTAATAATAGGCTTCTGGATGGATAGGCTTTAAAAATCTCTTCCTAAATGCAGGGGTTAATTAAACTATAAACTGTCTAATTTGGGGAAATTATGAAGCAACAAAGACTGATATGGCAAATATTACTTTTTCTGCTTTGGTCTGCTACACAGATCATTTTCCCTTCCCATCAACATTTCTTGACCTTTCATTCAAGCAGGGGTCTCAGGCTCAAATTGGCATGTGCACTGCATATGGACTAGTTCATTAATCTGGTGGCTGTATCACGGAAACATTTTCATACGTTGCTACAAAAGCCTCTTGTGACTCAAAAATAAAGGAAATGAAGAGTATCCTGTTACGCTATTAAGCATAAATTAGTTACATAAAATATCCTAACTGTGAAACAGCTCCTCTTTTCTACAACTTCATTTTGGCCATGTATATAGCTACATAATGACAGTAGGTATTGCTTTTTTTTTTACTAGTAGCAAGATGTTGGGTTGGTGGCATAAGGGGATTAGGTGAGAAAGGAAGTGCAAGTCTTGACCTATCCCTGACAATTTAATTTAATTTAATTTAATTTAATAACATTTATATACCGCCCTTCTCCCTGAGGACTCAGGGCGGTTCACAGGGCAGAATAAAATAGTGAATACAAACATTAAAAAAGATTAAACAAATTGCCCTAATTAAAACAGTATAAATACAACACTAAAAACCCCCAGAAAAGTTAAAAAAAACAAAAATAAAATAACCCCAACACTCCCCCTCAGGCTAGGCCGGCTTGTACAAACAGAAATGTCTTAAGATCGCGACGAAAGGAGCGAAGATCGGGCGCCATCCGGAGCTCAACCGGTAGCTGATTCCACAGCTCCGGAGCGCCCACAGAGAAGGATCTCCCCCTGGGGGCCACCAATCGACATTCTCTGATCGGTGGCACCCTGAGGAGGCCCTCTCTGTGGGAACGCACAGGGCGCAGGGAGCTTGATGCCGGCAGCAGATGTTCCCTGAGGTACTCCGGCCCCATGCCATGGAGTGCTTTAAATACCGTTACCAGTACCTTGAATCTCACCCGGAAGACAACTGGCAACCAATGCAGCTCACGGAGCAGAGGCGTAACGTGGGAGTATCGGGAGACTCCCAACACCACTCTCGCGGCTGCATTCTGTACCAGTTGGAGCTTCCGAGTAGTCCTCAAGGGCAGCCCCATGTAGAGAGCGTTGCAGTAGTCCAGACGAGAGGACACGAGCGCATGAGTGACCGTGCATAAATCGTCCCGGCTAAGATAGGGCCGCAACTGACGCACCAGGCGAACCTGTGCGAAGGCCCCCCTAGTCACGGCTCCTATATGGTCTTCCAAAGTGAGCCGTGAATCTAGGAGGACCCCCAAGTTGCGAGCCCTATCTACGGGGGGTAATAGTTCACCCCCCATAACTAGAGGTGGAATGTCCGAATAAACCCGGGACGAAGGTATGCAAAGCCACTCAGTCTTGTCGGGGTTGAGCTGGAGTCTGTTCCTCCCCATCCAGACCCGAACCGCCTCCAGGCAACGGGACATCACGTTGAGGGCATCACTGGGGTGGTTTGGGGTCGAAAAGAAAAGTTGGGTATCATCAGCGTACTGATGGTACCCAACTCCAAAGCCACGAATGATCTCACCCAGCGGCTTCATGTAGATGTTGAACAGGAGAGGCGAGAGGACCGACCCCTGAGGAACTCCACAAATGAGAGACCTCGCGGTCGACCTCTGCCCCCCTGCCAACACCGACTGCGAACGTCCCAAGAGATAGGAGGAGAACCACTGTAAAACTGTGCCTCCCACTCCCAATCCCCTGAGACGCCGCAGCAAGATACCATGGTCGATGGTATCGAAAGCCGCCGAGAGGTCTAATAGGACTAGGACAGAGGAATGCCCCCTGTCCCGAGCCCTCCAGAGATCATTCACCAGCGCGACCAATGCCGTCTCCGTGCTGTACCCGGGCCTGAAACCCGATTGGTACGGGTCTAGATAATCCGCTTCATCCAGGACCAAAGGGAGCTGATGCGCCACCACACTCTCAACAACCTTCGCAAGAAAGCGAAGGTTGGAGACAGGACGAAAGTTGTTCAATGCAGCCGGGTCCAGGGCAGGCCTCTTGAGGAGAGGCCTCACCACCGCCTCCTTCAAGACGGCGGGGAAGATACCCTCACTCAAAGAGGCCGATATAACTGCCTGGAACCAGCTGCGTGTCCTCTCCCGGGCTGCATAAACCAGCCAGGAAGGGCACGGGTCCAGTAAACATGTGGTGGTGCTCAGCCTCCCCATGATCCTGTCCACTTCCTCCGGAGTTACAGAATCAAACTCCTCCCAGATGATATCGACAAGACCACCCGTGTCCTGATCGTCAGACTCTGCCCAGTCAGAGTCCAAACCGGTCCGAATCCGAGCGATTTTGTCCGACAGATGTTGGTTAAACTCCTCGGCACGTCCCTGCAAGGGATCCTCCCTCACCTCCTGATTTAGGAGGGAGCGAGTCACCCTAAACAGGGCGGCCGGGCGATTATCTGCGGACGCAATAAGGGTGGCGAAGTGGTTAGACCTCGCCTCCCTAATTGCAGCGAGATAAGACCTAATATAGGCTCTTAGTCGCAATCGGTCGGGTTCGGATCGGCTGGACCTCCAACCGCTCTCTAGGCCCCGTCTCCGACGCTTCATCTCCCGGAGCTCCGCAGAAAACCATGGAGCCCGACGGGATCTGCGCCGGGTCAGGGGCCGCAAGGGTACAACTCGGTCAAGAGCCTCAGTGGCCGTCCTTTCCCAGGCCTCCACTAGGGCCTCGGCCGAGCTGTGAGTGAGGGAGGCAGGTGGGGACCCCAGCGCCGCCTGGAACCTTTGGGGATCCATTAAGCGTCTGGGGCGGTACCATTTGAGTGGTTCCAAACCCCCACGGCGGGGGGTGGCAAAACGGAAGACCAGCCGCAGGAGATGATGATCGGTCCATGACAGGGGCATAATAATTGGAGAGCCCCCACCAAGATCATCTAACCACCGTCCAGACAAGAAAACAAGGTCAAGGGTGTGGCCTCCTTCATGAGTCGGTCCCGTAATTACTTGCGTCAGGTCCATGGCCGTCATGGAGGCCATGAACTCCCGAGCTAACTCAGATGATCCTCCCAGCGATGGTAGGTTAAAGTCCCCCAAAACTATAAGTTTCGGGAACTCAACCACCAGCCCCGAGAGGACATCAAGCAGCTCAGGCAGGGCTGCTGCTGCGTGACTAGGCGAAAGGTACACCAGCAGCAAGCCCAACTGCGCACCAGGGCCGCATCTCAAAAAGAGAGACTCACACCCGACTGTCTGGGGAACGGTGGCCTCCCGCGGACACAAGGTCTCCCTCACAACAACAGCCACTCCCCCACCCCTACCCTGAGCCCGAGGCCGGTGCAGCACCCGGAAACCTGGTGGGCAAAGATCAACCAGAGGAACACCGCCCTCTGGGCCCAACCAGGTCTCCGAGATGCAAGCCAGGTCAGCCTGCTCACCCTCGACCAAGTCTCGAACGAGAGGAGCCTTATTAACGACCGACCTGGCATTCAAATACACCAGCCGGAGCTCAGGAGGCTGCACATCCTCACTCCCGGGACCTCGGGGCGGAACCAGAGGGTCGGAGTGCCTCACCGCTTGTAAGCAGCGGAGAGGCCTTCCCTGAGACCGATACGGCCCTCTGTTCCTACACCTGCTGCCATTCCCTGTCGTCGTGGGAATAGGCAATCCCACGACTGGCCCTGGAGCCCCAGAAGCAGCCGACCCCCGCTCCTCCCCATCGCGATCAGCCTCAGCACTAGCCTGAACATCGGTAGATGGACTGCCCCCCTCGTCCAAACGACCAAGAAAAGAACCCTCCCTCCTCCCTAACCCCCAAAAAAATTTTGACAGAAAACAAATCAAAGACCTCCTATTAGGTCTACGTCGGAGGTCCGTAACCGTGCCCGGCCATCTCTCAGGATCCCAATAGATGGGACCTTCCTCGAGATTATACTCGGCTGGAAAGGCGGGCCGCCTCCAGGAGGGGGGAGCACCCCTGAGGGCGAGCAAGTCCGTAGAGGAGTACCTCAAACAAGGCATAAAGCAGTCCAGATATAGGCAGTCCATAATCAATTGATTTAAGGAGGGACCAAACAGAGAGCAAGTAGATGTCCCGAGCCTCCACCCAGCCACTGCCACTCAGCTGGGTGTCACCCCAAGACAGGCCAACCACCGCCCTCTCACGACAGTTGGAAAGCCTATACCAGGGGGGAATAGTCCGAAACATCCATCCTGGGTGCAGCATGACCCCTAGAGCTCTCACCTCTAGGGGCAGCAGATGTGAGTTCAGGCCACCCTGTCACTGTGGCCAATACCCAGGGAACTCTGAATCCTTTGGGGCCGATATGTGAATGGCAATAAAGAACAGTCCGAAGGCAGGGATAAGATAATATAATACATCTTCAAAGTCTGCACTACTAGGTGGCCAAATCCTCCGCTGCTCTGTCCTTCGAAAAAGTTTATCATGGCCAATCCTGCAGTCATTGGGGTCTTCCAAGTTATCTAATTCTTTTAGGTCCACAAATCCGATGACACCAACCAGAGTCACAACTGGTGTCACAGGAAACATAGATCTTTCAAGGGACCACTGGGCTCCACTGGGATCCACCGGCATTAACCGGCTAGCCCAGGAACCCTCGAGGCCACCAACAGCCGTAAGAGTACCAGGCCATCCAGAAAGAACAAAGCAAGCAGAGGAAACAATAAGTTGATTACAGCGTCGCCGCTGAGCCACCAGGGCGACCGCCACCACCGGAGTATTACTGCAGACGCCACCGCCATTGCTGCCGCCGCCAGGACGCTGATGGAGCCGAGAATGATAAACATTCGATGGAAAGGGAGGCCTAAAGCAGCCCCGGCACAACGCCGCCGCCGCCGCCATCCCCGTCGCCATCCGAGCGAGCCAGGAACGCCGCCGCCGCCACAGCCGAGGGAGACCAGGCCGACCACAGAAGCGGCCCGAACGGCCCGAAACGCCTCCACCGAGACCGCCAGAAGCGAGGGACCATCCGAAGGCCGGCTCCGCAACCGCCGAGGACACCCAGCAAACGGCCGATGGAAAGGCGGGCCCAGAACGGCCCCGGAGAACGCCGCCGACGCCGACGCCGTCCCCGTCGTCCCCGGAACGAACCAGCAACGACGACGCCGCCACCGCCGAGGGAGAGCCGCAGAAGACCAATCCGGCCACAGAAACGGCCCGGAACGGCCCGAAACGCCTCCGCCAAGGCCACCAAGGCCGCCAGCAGCCAGGGACCTCCCGTGAACGCCGGGTCCGCCATCGCCGAGGACGCCGCCGCCGCCGAAGCCGCCGAAGCCGCTGGCCGCCGCAACCACCAGGCTCGCGAAAACGGCCCGAAAAACGCCCGAGGGAGCAGGTAAACGCCCCCAACATCCAGCTGAAAAAACGGCAGGGCTGGCAGCTAACGGAATCCAAAACCTCATCCTTCAGCTGCCTAAACTATTGCGCTCACTATCCCCCCAACCCAGAGGGTGTAAACACCCCTGGGGGGCTCCTAGGACACCTATTTTTCCGAGACTTGCAGAGCTCACTCAAACAGATCCGCCCGCACGTCCGCCATTTTAAATTTTTGTGGACTAAGGACTAAGAATTTCTACTTAGTCAATGAGATAGCTAGAGAGGCCTGGCCAAAACTGGCAAATTGTCCAGTTACTATCCTGCTTTCTGTGTGAGTGAAACACTTTCTATTATTTGGAGTCACCAGCAAGCCAGCACCTTCCTTTTCCTTCTTGTCCCCCTGTCTCCATCAGCCCATTCATCTAGCATGCTCTTACTTCATGGCTTTCAGCCTCACTGGGTAAACCAGACCAGAAAATCAACTGCACAGAAAGGCTAAAACCACTTGTACCAAGCCTGAATATAATAAGAGAATCTTTCAAGTTTCTGCTGTACCAACTCCTCTTTCTTATTGACCCGTAAATTAGGCAGGCACCTGTGTGAGATGCTTCTGAATGTTATCTCACTGCTCTGGGCTTTAAAAAAAAAAGTTTCAGCCTCTATTGCATAGGTAACTGTTGTTCAATATTTCGGACAAGTGCATCTTCCTTACTCTCAACAATTGTCTACTGGGCCAGTTAGGGAGCAGTGCTTCCACCTTTGAAGATAGTCTTGACCAGTTGAAATTGTGCTGGGCTTCTTTTTTTCCTAAGTGAATTGTAGGCTACAAAGAGGAAATGACTTGAATGCCATATGCAGCTTTTGGACCATTACTTTAAGAACCCTACAACAGTGGTCCTCAATCTTGGCAACTTTAAGACTTGTGGACTTCAAGTCCCAGCTTTTCTGACTGAGGAATTCTGGGAGTTGTGAGTCCACAAGCCTTAAAGTTGCCAAGGTTGAGGACTGCTGCCCTTCAAGGCCTGAGCTGCAAAAATATAAACAATATTAGAAAGAGCAAATAGATATAAAACTGTTTTTTCATAACTTGTCCTAACAGATCAACTTGGATTCCTAGCATAGAACAGTAAATGAGATGGGACTTTTTGTACATTGCTGATGTAGGAATTTATTATATGGACAAAAGGAAACAGAGTTGAAGGCAAATTATAAAAACTTAAAATATTACCATGAATTTAATAACAGAGTATGAGCTTTCACATCTGCTACTTACTGGGGAAATGAATACTTGCTGACATTTTGCTAGCCATGCAACTATCTAGTCCACAGCAGATCTAAAAATGAAGTTAATTACATAATGTATATCCTATATACTGCTTGTGTTCAAAGGAATGGACTGGAATGCCCAGAACCAATTGCCAACTGCCATATAGATGAGAAAAAAATTTTAAGCCTTGCTTTTTCTAGCAGTTGTAGTATTATTGTCACACAGAGCCAAGATGTAATTTTTACCCTAGGCTTTGGTACAGTTAAATTTTATTGGACAGATCATGTGTCTAGGGATAAGAAAGCAACTGCAGAGTTGTTGCATCACAAATTAGTCATATTTTTAGTTGTGCAATCCCAGTTTTATGGTTTAATATATTGTGCAAACTCAGAAAACTGGACTGAATAAATCCCATAATTATGTTAAATACAGATGAGCATTTTGTATGAATATTACCCAAATGGTTTATTCTTCCCCCAAATACATCAGGCATTCTTTCCATCCTGCACATCTTACAGATACTCTTTCCTTTCCCTTGCATTTGATTACATTTATTTACTGTATAGCACTTCTAAAGAAGGATTTGAAACAAATCATACCTTCCTGCCCAGATAGAGGTGGGTTTTTTATGCATTGCTTGTTTATTTAGATAACTGTTTGTTTTGAATCAGGGTAATGATATGAAATCTGTTTCAGAATTTGTGGAATTACAGGATAACTTTGATAGAAATTATATGCATGGTCTTGGGAAGATTACTGAATGTTTCAGGACAAGAAGCCTTTAAAACTGAATGCTCTGGCTATTACCTAGTCTTTGTGAGAAGCAACAGCTATCATCAGCCCAGATAACATACAATAAGAGGATGAGGTCTCTTCTTGTTTCTGGTGAGTAGGAATCTATTGCATCTTTAAAGAATTAAATCAACAATAGGGTACTGTGTTTTGATACAGTGGAAATGCTCAGTCTCCAAAGATTACCCAGGGCTTTGTAAACATGTGCAAAGTATGTTCTTCAGGGGAGAAAGTTATATATTTGATCACTAGTAAAAACACAAATTTCAGTAATCACACGTACACAAACACAGACATCATAGAATAAATACTTTGAGCATTCTTGAAAATATGTTTAAAATGGAGTGCTCCATGGCAGAAGAGATACGATATTTCCCCAGAACTATCTGAAACAAAAGCATCTTGGTTTCACAACTGAATAACAATAACAATACCATTTTGAATCCCTAGAAATAATTGGGTAAGGAATTGTACTAGTTCCATGTTTTTCATGTCATAAGGCTCATCCCTATTCCAGCATTGGGGGAAAGAAGGTCATGATGTTTTCCAGAAGTTTGAAAGAAGCCTGCTGAATTTCAGAGGGAAAGGAGTTCCATTGGGCAGGAGCTGCCAAGAAAAAGGCATATTTCCTAGCTCCTATAAGATGTCAACATTTAAGGGAGGGGACTAGGAGTGTACGCAACCTATACAATCTGAGCTTTGTGAGATGAGCTTCTTATGGGCCGCAAGTGAAAGCTTAACTATATTTTTGGTCTTAATATTTTATAGTACATAGTGGTTTTATCTTGTAGTTATAAGTTACCTAGAATTTGGCATAAGATGGGCAGCTATATAATGGTTTTAAATAAATATTTGAAAGAAAAAATTTGAACATAGATTTATTGAATAACAATTTTCTTTCTCCTAGAGAAAGATACCATAAGGCCCTAAGAAAAAGTGTTTGGAAGACCAGGCATTCAAAAGGAGAAGGAGCAGAATTCCTTAAGGGCATGCGTACCCAAACCCTAGCCTTTCAAAAATACTTGGTCCTAAGCTACCATAAATTATAGAAGTATTTTACAAGTAGGTAGGCTATTTTACATTAATGATAAAAGCAAATAAATGGTAGAGTTTTTCCACAAAAGTGGATTTTTGGTATTATTGTTCTGCACAAAAAGGACAATAGTGACGCACACAGACACAAATAGATGCTGCACAGTTGAGTGTTCCTTATGACACTTACCCAGTTCTCTGGAACTAAATTACTCCTCCTACCATGTTATACAAATCTCTCGAGAGGCTCTGTTGTTACTTTGAGTAAGTCATCCAGATGTTATGTGGGCAGAAATACCTATCTCCAGATTAAAAGTCTGTGATTATACTTGCCAACCACCTATTAAGAAAGAATTAAAGGGGAGAAATTATCCTTCACCCTTCTTTCACTACAATAACAGCTTTGGCCTTAATTTTGATTCTCTTGCTGTTTACACAGTATGCAGGATCAGTTTGCTCCATCAATAAGACCTTTGCAGCTGTCAGAAGAAAAACCCTAGCACTTGAAAATTTGTGAAGGCAAGAAACATAAACAGGACCTGTGCAAACAAAAGAAGAGCTTGTCCTCATTTTCCCTGCTGTTATAACATTGAAACATGTGATTAAGTAACCCATTTCCCCAAATGATGTTAGCTCAACAGACAACTGTATAAGGTTTGATTTTCTTTCAACTGAGAGGGAGCACTGGAACTATTTTTTGATATTTTCATGAAAGGTTTATTAACAGTCTTAGACAATGCTACTGAAGCAGACACACATACTCAAATAGGCAGCAAAGAATCAGTGCTCACCAAATATTCCTGAATAAACTCTTATCATGGGATAAGATAAGTTATATCATGGTTTCTTGACAGAGCAAAAGAGTAAACCGTTGCTTCTCACTAGGACAGTCATCAAGAGTGGAGTCTCCTAAGAATTCAACTAGCAATTTTTAAACTACTTTATAAGACTATTGTAATGCGCTCCACCTGGGGCTACCCTTGAAGAGCATTCAGAGGCCACAGCTGGTGCAGAGGGCAGTGGCATGGACAGTTTTGGGGGGCCCAGGAATGGCCCCTGTAACACCACTCCTCCATGAGCTACATTGGTTGCTGGTGTTGATGATCACCTTTGTAAGCCCTTCATGACATGGGTCCAGGTTATTTGAGGGACTGTCTCACCCTACAGGGATTGGCCTGTCCCACTCGTGCCAGTAGAGGAGGCATACTGCAGGTTCCATCAGCCTGATTATTCTTTCTGGCAAGGTCCAGGAGGAGGTCTCCTTTGCTGTTGCTCCTGCCCTCTGGACCTTTCATAAGAACCTAAAAACCTGACTCTGCCAGTTACCTTGGGGCCCCAGTGTGAGAACGGCATAGTGGGGCTGGTTGATTGAGTAACATCCCACAAGACCCCACCTCCTCGCATTCTGCCACATCCTCCCCATGTATCCTTGATTTTAATCTTTGGTTTCAATTTATTCATGTTAATACAGATATATATTTTATGTCTGTAAGCCACCAGAGTTACGTTATGGTAAGATGGGCAGCCAATAAATGAATGAATGAATGAATGAATGAATGAATGAATGAATGAATGAATGAATGAATGAATGTTATCGGGAATTAAGAAACAGCACATTTTCTAATTATATCCAATTATTTAGGGTGGTTAAAACAAAAATAGAATCTGAAAAGCTCCATAAAGAGAAGTGGTGTCAGGCACAAGAAACTAAGAACAGGAGTAGAATTCGAAGCACTATAAGTTTATTACATGCTACCTATACACAAGAATCTGATCTACCAACAGTCAAGTCAAATTGGCACTAGATAAGGGTCAATGGAATTCAGGGGAGGGCGGATGCACCTAGGTCTCTTGTGGGAACATAAGGATTCCAAACTGATAATGCATTTAATCCCTCCCTCAGGCTCAGCTTCCTCTTCTCCTACAAATGGTGTTAAAGGGCAAAAGTAGCTCAGTGTATGTGGACAGAATTTTATCATCAATAAATGACCAGGAAAAAAATTTTTTTGAGTTCTAAGTGTGCAGTTCAGTGAGAACATCAACTTACTTTGCGGTTGCTCTCAAGAAGTATGCTCTGAGTTGCCCTGTGGTAAGATGGGCTGCCAATAAATGTAATAATAAATATATATAAATGCTCAGGTTGGGAATCCTTAGGAAAAGAAGTGAACCTAAATCTACCAAGACTGTATTGGTTTAGAACATGGACAACCACTGGACCTCTGGAAGGACTGCAGGAAACCGTTGCAAGATGCTCTGATGTCACTGAAGGGTTTCTCCTTCTTGTATTTAGCCTTTGGGGAATGCTTAAGGGATGGACTGCAGGTCTTTCCAGAAGAAACTGTTTCTATCTCCACTATTTAAACCTTCCCCATTCTGCAAAATTAGCCTCTTTTCCCCAAATACCTTTTTTGGCTTTGAGGACTGGTAGCATTAGGTGAAAAGATGAAAGCAGGAGGTCCCAGGTACAAATTGCTTCCATTAATCAGAACTCCAAAAATGAGCTAAAATCAGCTAAAATTCAGAGGGGAATTTCAGAATGTTGCTGGCTGCAGATGTAGTATTGGAGAGCCACAACACATTAAAAAACAGTCCATAGTTTAATGATGATCAGCATTTTGACAGCTTTAATAGGAATTAAACAATAAGTGAAATATAAGGCAATCAGTTTTATACTTATTTCTGCTATCAAAAGCTCTTGTTACCTACTGCAGTTTAGCATAACATTAACTTTTGGAACTATATCCCATTCATGGGCTTATTGTTGTGGGACAAAATATTGGACCAGATGTTTAGTCTAGATTCAATATGACTCTAGTTATGTTCTTATGCTAACATTTTTTTTCTTTTTTTTTTTGCCCAAGATGGCGGCGACCACGGGCGGCGTCCGCTGAGCTCTGCGGTGAGCCTACACAATGGGGGACTGGTGAGGCTCACGAAAGCCCAGCCGAAGGGCATATTCAGAGGGGGGGTGTAGGAACAACAGGCTAGCACCGTTTCGCGGTGTGGAGCCTTTCCCCCCCCCAGAGAAGTAGAAGCTGCAGCGGCCAGGCGGCCTGTAGCCTGCCGCCGATCAGCTGGTGCTCTGGATCAGCTGTCGGGCGCTGCGCTGGCTAGAACTGATTGCTCGCTCTCCCTTCCTCGGGCGTTGGGGAAGCTTTCTCAGACTGAGATGACTTCGGCAGCCTAGGATCCTGCTGCAGACCCCTGGATGGATCATCAGGCGCCTGAACTCGGTTGGAGGGCGCCGTTTGCAGGCGCGTGGATCTCCTTGCTCCTGACTGTTGCTCCTGGCCTTTCCACTTATAAAATGGCTGCGGATTCCCGTTTCGGCGTGGAGGCTATGGGGGAGACTTTTCTGTCTCCTTTTTCTCAGAGGACGATGGAGATTTGGCTGCTTGAATCTGAGCACTTGACATTTATAACTGAGCTCCCTGCAGCCCTAGAAATGGATTTAGCGTGTTTGGATGGTCTTTGCTTGCTACTTTCTAAGATGGATTGGAGGCTGGAACAGGATTTGGGACATTTTTTCTCCTGTTCCCGTGACCTCCCTATGATGTTCCGGAAGGAGACTAGGACAGGCCGTGGTGAGAGGGCGGCCCTGGACTGGCTATCAATCCCCTGCTGGTGTGAGAGACTAGCAGGGGGGACTTCTGCTCCCCCAGCAATGCTGCCCTTATTCATCCCAGGCTGGATTTCATGGCTAGGTGAGAGGACAGTCATGGGCTCTTGTCTGGACCGGCTCAGGTGAGAGCAGAGCCGGACTGGCAGACTGCTGGATGAAGACACGTTCCGGACTTAATGTTTTTTACATCTGAACTAACATCTTATCATCTTAATAACATCTGACCCCATTTGTGAACAATGGCTCATATGGACAGTTCCATCTCATGGCTCGAGTACAATACTCTGGATCGGACTTGTACGCCCTCAGAGGGGTTTCTCCCTCCTGGATACGACCAGCCTTCCTTTCTAACATTCCCCTTGATGACGGGCCCAATTGCTGGGACCCCGAGAGGTGGCTGGGCTTAACTAGGGGCCTCGAGTTGAGACGTGCTAAGAGGCCCCTGATAAAATTTTTAGCCGGTTATTTTAAAAGGTTAGGGAGGGGGAGGGGTAGGAGGGTGGGGAGGGAATCTTTAACCGGCACTCAGTCTGGGCCTGTTAGGGGTCCTGATGGGACGGAGTTGGGGGAGGTGGCTGCTGGTTCTGGGAATGTTGGGGTGGGGCTTCAAATCCCCACGACAATAGGGAATGGCAACAGGTGCTTGCACGGAGGGCCATATCAACACCCAGGATCGCGCCCCCACTATCTCCGAGCGGTGGCGCGCTCCAACCCTCCGGTTAGCACCCTCTTACCCAGGGATGAGGGTGATCAGGTCCCTGAGCTCAGGCTGGTCTATTTTAACGCTAGATCCGTCGTTAACAAAGCTCCCCTCATTCATGATCTGATCGAGGAGGAATGTGCGGATCTAGTGTGCATTACGGAAACTTGGTTGGGTTCGGAGGGAGGGGTGCCTCTGACCGAGTTATGCCCTCCAGGTTTCCGGGTGCTACACCAGCCACGGGCTCAGGGCAGGGGTGGTGGGGTGGCAGTGGTTATTCGGGAAACTTTGTGTCCGCGGGAGGCCACCATTGTCCAGATGGCCGGGAGTGAATCCCTCCTCTTGAGATGTGGTCCTCGGGCTCAGTTGGGCTTGTTGCTCACATACCTGGCACCCGGCTGTGTGGCAACAGCCCTGCCCGAGCTGCTCGACACTCTCTCAGGGCTGGCGGTGGAGTTCCCCAGGCTTATAGTCCTGGGTGACTTCAACCTGCCGTCACTGGGAGGGTTGTCTGAGTTAGCTCAGGAGTTCATGGCCTCCATGATGGCCATGGGCCTGACCCAAGTTATTGAGGGCCCGACTCATGTGGGGGATCATACTCTCGACCTGGTGTTCCTATCTGGACAATGGTTGGATGATCTGGGTGGGGGTTCACTGACCATCACCCCCCTGTCATGGTCAGATCATTACCTCCTGCGGCTGGTTTTCTGTTATGCCACCCCCCGCCGCTGGGCGGTGGAACCCCAGGTGCCTAATGGACCCGGAACGGTTCCAGAGGGCGCTTGGGCCTATACCCATCACCCTTACCCACAGCCCAGTCGATGCTCTGGTGGATGCCTGGGAAACAGCGGCCACCGGGGCACTTGACTGCATTGTACCCTTGCGACCTCTGACCCGGCGCAGATCCCGTTGGGCCCCATGGTTCTCTGTGGAGGTCCGGGAGATGAAGCGTCGGAGACGAGGTCTAGAGAGCAGTTGGAGGTCCAGCCGATCCGAATCTGACCGATTGCAGTTAAGAACCTTTATAAGGTCTTATCTTGCGGCGATAAGGACGGCGAAGTCTAACTACTTTGCTGCCCTTATCGCATCCGCAGATAATCGCCCGGCCGCCCTGTTTAGGGTAACTCGCTCCCTCCTTAACCAGGAGGTGAGAGAGGATCCCTTGTGGGGACGAGCCGAGGAGTTTAGTCATCATCTGGCGGACAAAATCGCTCAGATCTGGACCGGTCTGGACTCTGACTGGGCAGAGTCTGATGTGGAGGAATCGGGCGATCTTGATCATGTTATCTGGACTGAGTTCGACCCTGTTTCCCCTGATGATGTGGACAGGATCATGGGGAGACTGAGCACCACCACCTATTTGTTGGATCCGTGCCCCTCCTGGCTAGCTTATGCGGCCCAGGAGGGGACACGAGGCTGGTTCCATGCAGTAATAACTGCTTCTTTGAAGGTGGGTGTCTTCCCTGCCGCCTTGAAGGAGGCGGTGGTGAGACCCCTCCTCAAGAAGCCTGCTTTGGACCCGGCTGTTTTAAATAACTATCGTCCAGTCTCCAACCTTCGCTTTTTGGCGAAGGTTGTTGAGAGTGTGGTGGCGCATCAGCTTCCTGGAGGAAACTGACTATCTGGACCCGTACCAATCGGGTTTCAGACCCGGACACAGCACGGAGACGGCATTGGTCGTGCTGGTGAATGATCTCTGGAGGGCTAGGGACAGGGGTTGCTCCTCTGTCCTGGTCCTATTAGATCTCTCAGCGGCTTTCGATACCATCGACCATGGTAACCTGCTGCGGCGTCTCAGGGGGTTGGGAGTGGGAGGCACCATTTTACGGTGGTTCTCCTCCTATCTCCTGGGCCGCTCGCAGTCGGTGTTGGCGGGAGGGCAAAGATCCGCCCCGAGGCCTCTCATTTGTGGAGTTCCTCAGGGGTCGGTTCTCTCGCCCCTCCTGTTCAACATCTATATGAAGCTGCTGGGCGAGATCATTCGTGGTTTCGGGGTGGGGTATCATCAGTACGCTGATGATACCCAACTTTTTCTTTCCACCCTGAACCAACCCAGTGTTGCCCTCGCCGTGATGTCCCGGTGCCTGGAGGCGGTCCAGGTCTGGATGGGGAGAAACAGGCTTCGTCTCAATCCCGCCAAGACTGAGTGGCTGTGCATATCGGCATCTTGGGTCAACCAGACTATTCCATCTCTAACGATGGGGGGTGAGGTGTTACCCCCCGTTGATAGGGCTCGCAACTTGGGCGTCCTCCTGGATTCACGACTCAATTTTGAAGACCACATAGGAGCCGTGACCAGGGGGGCTTTTGCCCAGGTTCGCCTGGTGCACCAGTTGCGTCCCTATCTGGACCGAGATGCCCTACGCACAGTTACTCATGCACTCGTGACCTCCCGGTTGGACTACTGCAACGCTCTCTACATGGGGCTGCCCTTGAGGACCACTCGGAGGCTTCAACTGGTGCAGAATGCGGCCGCGCGAGTTGTAATGGGGGTCTCCCGATACTCCCATGTAACACCTCTACTCCGCGAGCTGCATTGGCTACCGGTTGCCCTCCGGGTGAAATTCAAGGTGCTGGTCACTACCTATAAAGCCCTACATGGCTTGGGTCAGGGGTATTTGAGGGAACACCTGCTGCCAGCATCAAGTGCCCTTCATCCAGTGCGCTCCCACAGGGAGGGTCTGCTCAGGGTCCCACCGGTAAGAGATTGCCGGCGGGTAACGCCCAGGGATAGGGCCTTCTCAGTGGGGGCGCCTGCCCTCTGGAACCAGCTGCCAGTGGAGCTGAGGACTGCCCCCGACCTCCGTTCATTCCGCCGGGGACTGAAGACCTGGCTCTTTGAGCTCTCTGGCCCAGGCTGAGGATTAATCTATTTTAACTGGGGTTGTATTTGCACAGGGTTAAGTTTAATCTTTTTAAAACTGGTTTTAACTTTTGTATTGTTGGTTTTTAATTCCCTGTAAACCGCCCTGAGTCCTCAGGGAAAGGGCGATATATAAATGTAATAAAATAAATAAAAAAATAAATAAATAAGAGGCAGCTGGACTTTCCTGAAGAAGCTTCTTGGATGAGAAGCCAAACGTCTTCAAAGAAAAACAAGAAAGTCCAATTGCCTCTTGAAAAAGCACCTTTGGGACATAGTTCTTTCAGTTTTTCAAGCAATTCCCAGACTAGCTAAATTCATTCTCAATCAAACTCAAATGACTGCAAATCTCTATTCCTAAAAAATATCATTCTCCAAAAGTAAGAGAAGAATGTTTCAATCAGTCAAGGACTATACATATTCCTAAAGTTCCTGCCCCCTCATTAGTTGTGTGTTCATGCTAATTAAACAAGAATTTTTTTAAAAAAAACCCTCCTTTCATTTGATGTTCAATAGCAACAGGAGTGAAAGTCAGTGTTACTACTTGAATAACTTCTATTAAAGCAATAAAATATTTGGCAATTAAACTAGTAGCATTTACAACCCCATGAGGAAAGAGGAAAAGCTGCTGGAACAGCTACTGAAATGTATTTTTTCCCCACTAACCTTTCATTACTGTAAATGATGATGCAACATAAAAGTGCACTGCTTTGCAAATTCTCGTCTTTTTCCAGTGCTGGGGCAATTTATGACTTCATATGCCTATAAGGCATATTTAGGCACTTCCTGGGAAACACAGATTTGTATTCTGTTGAAGGGAGATAGCTACCTTGCAGAAATCTTTCTATGTACCATTCAGCAAGAGACAGTTCTATCCAACAAGAAAGAGGCTTTTAAGTCCTGGAGACTTTTCTTAGTATCTAAATTAGAATGTAATTCTGAAAATATTCCTGGAGACAGCTTTATTCTCACTCATTAGAAAAACCACAAGAGCTATAATTCTATGGGAACTAATTGTTAGATAATCTCCCTAAAGTGTTTTGAATGACTAGGAAATACCTAAAAGGACATATTATAATCTGTGGTGCATGTAGTGTGCATATTCCTTTTAGAGAAATTGCCAATTCTACAGTTCTGTGTCTACTTACCTGGAAATAAAATTTATTGCCTTTATTAGAACTAAGAAGAGTTACTTTTGACTGACTGTGAGAAATAGTTCTGGTTGGGTAATACATCATGCTAAAATTGGCTGCTTCAGGTCAAGATGAATTGACTAAACCATAGTTGTCTGTGTTCATCTCAGTGACTGAATTTATATTACAGACTAGGTGAAAATCAAGTAAATCACTTTATTGCAGAGTGCATGAATGTTAGCCCCGAATTTAGGATGCTGATTTCCTCTCTCAGGAGATATCATATGAAGCAATGGATTTGTTATAGTCAAGGAGTACATAATTAAAAATGAAATCAATTATTGCAACATTCTTTTGAATGTCCAAAACAGGAGAAAGTCCTGTACTTCTGAAACTGCTAAGCAGATGTGTCTATTAACACCTTCAGTTTTAACTGCACCTTCATAATAGAATAATGGAATTGGAAGAGACCTTGGAGGTCTTCTAGTCCAACCCCTTACTCATGCAGAAACCCTATACCATTTCAGTCAAATGGTTGTCCAATCTCTTCTTTAAAAACTCCAGTGTTGGAGCACTCACAACATCTGAAGGCAAGTTGTTCCACTGATTAATTGTTCATATAAATCTATGATGAGTTTCTAATGCCCTGAAAGTTAGAAGGAAGAATGGATGACAGCAGCATGGTAGATGGCTCAACTGAAGTGGAAATGAGTGCACCATTGAGTTGTGGGAGTTTCCCGATACTCCCATGTAACACCTCTTCTCCGTGAGCTGCATTGGCTTCCGGTTGCCCTCCGGGTGAGATTCAAGGTGCTGGTAATGACCTATAAAGCCCTAAATGGCTTGGGTCCGGATTATCTAAGGGAACACCTGCTGCCGGCATCAACTTCCCATCATCTTGTGCGCTCCCACAGGGAGGGCCTTCTTAGGGTACCGCCGGTTAAAGAATGCCGGTGGGTTATCCCCAGGGGAAGGGCATTCTCTGTGGGTGCACCGGCCCTTTGGAACCAGCTTCCCACGGAACTTAGGACCGCCCCCGACCTTCGCTCATTTCGTAGGGACTTGAAAACTTGGTTTTTTGAGTTGTCTGGCCCAGACTGAGGGGTTTTAATTTTTAATTAATGGGGTTTTAGTTAAGTTCAGGGATTAATTTAATCTTAGTTTTAATCATTTTTAATTGTATATGATGTATTTTAACTTTTAATTTTCCCTGTAAACCGCCCTGAGTCCTACGGGAATAGGGCGGTATATAAATTTAAATATAAAATAAATAAATTGAGACACCTGAAAGAACAGATTAGAGACAGATGGTCATTGAGAAAATCTACCTGATTGCTGGGAATAGAAAACAACTTGAGACCACACTAGGAATGTTATGTATTGTTCTGGTCACGACATCTTGGAAAGGATATTAAAAACTTAGAAAAGAAGGTAAAAGAGATAACCAAAATGCTGAAGGGCAGGAGCAATGCCTCTATAAGAATCTTAAAGCAATTGGATTCTTTAATGTGGAATGAAACAGAGTAAGAGACATGACATTGTTATATAAATTCATGCTTGACAATGAGGAATGAGAGAAATGTTTTTCTTCCTCTTATAAAATATTGGAGCTCAAAGTCATCCACTGAAATTAAATGCAAGGATTTTCAAGGTCTATAGAAGGAAATGCTTTTCCATATAGTACAAGTTAAGCTGCAGAATTTGTTGCCAGCAGTTGGAATACAATAATGGCACTCCTCTTGGATGGTTTTAAAAGAGTGCTATTAATAGTTATGGATATTTTGGGGTTTTTTTTACTACTGCTTGAACATAGGTAGCCTTAAAGACTGGTTGTTGGAAACCTAACCTTATCCAAGTGAGCTATAGATTTGCCTTCCAAACCTTTGCTGTAAATAGGAACAGATAGCAATAACAATAGCCCTTAGACTTATATATCACTTCATAGTGCTTTATAGCACTCTCTAAGTGATTTACAGAGTCAGCATTTTGTCCCCAATAATCTGGGTCCACATTTAGCAATGTTGGAAGGATGGAAGGGTGAATCAACCTTGAGCTGGTCAGAATCGAACTCCTTGCAGTCACAGAATTAGCCTGCAGTGCTGCATTCTAACCACTGTACCATCACAGCTCCTTATTTGCTATATTTATTCTCTTTGCCCCACAGCATCCGAGGCCATTGTCTATTCTGAAAAGGGAAATGAAGAAGTTTGATGCGAATAAAAAAGAGTCCAAAATAGCTAGGATACTACTTTCTGGTTCTTTCACTCTATGATGGACACACAATGTCTGACCATAGATGCATATCTGTAGGTTCCACTTAGCCCATCATCAGTACTCGTTGTCCACATCTTCTTGAGTTCTGCATTGATGTCATGATCCTCCCATTCCTAGGAGCAGAAGGGAAGGCAATCAGCTTAAGCTGCCGTGCAAAAATATCCTGTCAGAAAATAATAGGTTTAAAAGCAACTGGATCTTACCTGGGCATCAACCGCAGGATGACCCTGAAAATTCTGAGCCAAAAGTCTAGCAACCCTTTGTAAGATAGTATGGCTTGATATAGATCAATTTATGACTTTTTGCTTGTTCTTTCAAGTGTATTAAAACTCTTCTTCTTTCAGGTATCCCAGAAGCCTTAAAGGAGGGTTTCCTGAAACCATCACATAATCTGGACTTGTATAGTTCTGGTTTATATTTTTAACTGTCCTCATTCTTTGGATTGAACCTGACATTTCCCATCCAATGAATCAGAGGTGACCTCCTAAATCATCCAAGTACCCAGCCACTTATAATTTTGATTGAACAGCAAAAACCAGAAGAGAATCTCATGAGGTTCTTGACAATTATATAAAGTTTCTATCTATCTTGCTCAACCTCAGTTTATGGGTAGCTAACATTATGTGGACCTCTCCAGTCATCAACATCAATGGAGGAGATGATACTCTTTCCAGCAATGCCCTCATATTCATCTTTGGGAAATAGATGTTAAGTAAACATAGATATGAGATAATGGGCAGAGTCTGCTCCTTGTCCACTTCAATATATATTTGCGCAATAACCTTTTAGTATACATTAGCACAACACATAAAAAAAATAAACTGAACTCTAATGGGTAAGATTATATTATTAAGTACTGATATAAAGCTACAGAAGTGGAGACTTCAAGGACTTCCATGTACAGCTAAACAGTTCACATAACTTTTATCTGCACTGGCAAGAGCTGAGATAAACTGGAAATCAACATTCTTAATTACTGGCATCTTCACATAAAAAAAATAGTCTCCCCATTTTAATTCACATTTTGACAAGTACCAAAAAAATTACACACACCCCTTCCCAAATTATCAACAATAACATATCCAGTCTATTAAAAAGATTAGCTTCAATCAACAAGGGATAGAAATATCTAATAAATACCTTTAAATTCAAAAGCAAATGTTCAAGCTAGGAAATATAAATGCCATAAAACTTGATTTAAAAAACCTTCTTTTTACTCCCTGTAAGGCTATAGAGCCTTGTGATATCTTAAAGACTAATCAACTTTATAACATTTTGTAGGCTAGGATGGAGAGACAGCAAAACATTCATATGGGAAGAGACTGTTACCAAAATATTCAGGTGCAATATAGTCAAGGACTCAAGGTCAACACCCACATGTTCATTTGGGCTGAAAGAAGGTGAAACAATGAAATAATTACATGATTTTATCTGCAAGTGTCAGGTACAAGCTATATTTTTCACAAGTCAGAATCACCTAACTTTTTAAAGTCCTTTGTGGGTTCCTAGTTAGACCTTCTAAAAGCAGAAATGTTTCCAAAGTTGGTTAATGCCTTTGCTAGTGAAATCTTAGGCCAGTTCTCGAAAACAAAGTGGGTTGTCTCAGTCTATTTCTATTTAATTAGATTTTGTTGTTATGATTTTTCTGATCTTCAAGTGTTTGGTTTTCTTATAATTAAACTTATTTGCTGACTCTTCAGTGCAAAGATTTCAGTATGTCTTTCTGAATAGCATATGCATAGTGGCCAGTTACAAATTTAGTGTGACTCAAACAGGAAAATTATGTTTGAAATACAATGTTATTCACATAGACCACAGGTCTGCAACCCACAGCTCCAGAGCCGCATGCGGCTCTTTCAGCCGTCTCCTGCGGCTCCCAGTCCTCTGCCATGTGCAGTCCATTAAAAAAAAAGTGGGACTAAAAAAGTTCAACCAATCAATTCAAATATGCAGGGTAGGTGCATATCTCGCCTTGGTTCCACTCTTCAGTCAAACCCTGTTCTGCACATACACGCATGTACGCACATGCGCACACAATTTTTGCGGCTCCCAGTTTTTCCTTTTGTGAGGGAACCGGTTCCGAGTGGCTCTTTCACTGTTTCAGGTTGCTGACCCCTGACATAGACCATGCAATTGTAAAAAGAGTTGCTAGGGCTGCCATGCTATTTTGCTTCAAGAACCTATAATTGTTGATAAAAAGAGAATAAAAAAAGAAGAGGGGTGTTTGCAAATAATTAGGTTAAATGATTTTTCTCTTTTGAGATAAAATAAGAATGGTTAGTATTGTGCCATGAGAAATGTCAGGTCACATGAAATCAAACTACGTTAAGAGAAAATGATTCTATTATTTTCTCAGAGTAGAATGATACCATATAAGGAACTGTAATCCAATGACATCTCCTGATCCAACAGTTTTTACATTAGCTTATTGCACAGGTTAAGCCCAACCACATCTATGGGTTTTTGTCCATAATCTCATTAGATTTGTAAAGAAACGTCCGTTCCATCCATTACAACTCAAAGGCACATTTTTCATTAAAACTGCTAATACCTGAAACACATTTCTAGACTATGTGCATTAAGGTCACAAGGTGAAAAAACTAGATAATGGGTTGGCATAAAGTAATGCAATATGTACACAGCAAAAGCCTTCTTGAAGGTGGGATGGAGGCCGGAATGATGGAATCCATTAAAAGGATACTTAGCTTTCTTGCTATAGCCTCAGGTTTTCAAAAACATTCCCTTTATTGTTTTAACTTTCTTTCATCTCACTTTCAATGCTCATATTTAATAAATTCCTGGAAAAAGACATTGTAGCTCTTGCAACCAAGAACAGAATAGAATAGAATAGAATAGAATAGAATAGAATAGAATAGAATAGAATAGAATAGAATAGAATAGAATAGAATGGAATGGAATGGAATGGAATGGAATGGAATGGAATGGAATGGAATGGAATGGAATGGAATGGAATGGAATGGAATAGAATAGAATAGAATAGAATAGAATAGAATAGAATAGAATAGAATGGAATGGAATGGAATGGAATGGAATGGAATGGAATGGAATGGAATGGAATGGAATGGAATGGAATGGAATAGAATAGAATAGAATAGAATAGAATAGAATAGAATAGAATAGAATAGAATAGAATAGAATAGAATAGAATAGAATAGAATAGAATAGAATAGAACTGGAAGGGACCTTGGAGGTCTTCTAGTCCAGTTGCTTGAGTTGCTTATCTCAATCTGCATACCGTATATTTTCCATGAAGAAAATCTCACGTTTGAGCACTGATTTCTCCAAGGGAAAATTAGAAAAGATTCTTCTCTGAAGCCCAGGAAAATTGCTTCTGGCCAACATAGGAAAACAATATCTTAGCACAACCAATAGTCTGCCTTGGAACACAGCTTCTTATGTTCATATACCATTATTTAATATCTGGATTCTTACTATGTATATAAAAAGAAAAGCTATAACATCCTTGTATGCTTTGTAATAATGATGTACAGGTATAGTATAGGTGGTACCTTGCACAATAGTAGTAACTGTGAGAGGGATCTCGGAGTCCTAGTAGACAATCACTTCAATATGAGCCAGCAGTGTGCTGCAGCTGCCAAAAAAGCCAACACAGTGCTAGGCTGCATTAACAGAGGGATAGAATCAAAATCACGTGAAGTATTAATACCACTTTATAATGCCTTGGTAAGGCCACACTTGGAATACTGCATCCAGCTTTGGTCACCATGATGTAAAAAAGATGTTGAGACTCTAGAAAGAGTACAGAGAAGAGCAACAAAGATGATTGGGGGACTGGAGGCTAAAACATATAGGGAACGGTTGCTGGAATTGGGTATGTGTAGTTTAATGAAGAGAAGGGTGAGGGGTGACATGATAGCAGTGTTCCAATATCTCAGGGGCTGCCACAAAGAAGAGGGAGTCAAGCTATTCTCCAAAGCACCTGAAAGCAGGACAAGAAGCAACAGATGGAAACTAGTCAAGGAGAGAAGCAACCTAGAACTAAGGAGAAATTTCCTGACAGTTAGAACAATTAACCAGTGGAACAACCTGCCTCCAGAAGTGGTGAATGCTCCAACACTGGAAGTTTTTAAGAGGAGACTGGACAGCCATTTGCCTGAAATGGTATAGGGTTTCCTGCCTGAGCAGGGGGTTGGACTAGATGACCTCCAAGGTCCCTTCCAACATTATTATTATTATTATTATTATTATTATTATTATTATTATTATTATTATTACTATTATTATTATTATTATTATTATTATTATTATTATTATTATTATTAATTATTAACTCTGATCCTCTGACATGGAAAATGAAATGGTCAAGTTTTTCATTTCCATCATGTTTTGGAATGATGTTTGACATTTAGTGAACAAATAAATCATATTTTGTAAACTTGATGTAGCTGCCTTTAGTTCATTTCTTTTTTCATTCAGATAAGTTGCTAAAGCTTATGAGTTAGGTCTACATACCCTTTTCTTATTGAATTTGAAATCATTTGTTTTCATTTTAAAAATATATTATTGCTTTCAAATTATTTGAGATTTTTGTATCTGAAATTCAAGTGCAAAAGTCAAAATGGATGTTTCTAAGCAAAGTATGATTTTAAAAAATTCCCTAATCATCCTGTATAGCAGGGGTGTCAGACTCGGCGTGTCACATGATGTGTCACGATGTATCGTGACTTTCCCCCCCCCCTTGCCGGAGCTGAGGTCGGCACAGCTTCTACATGACACATCCGTCCTGCAGATCAGCAGTTTCACACCCCTGCTGTATAGCATAGTATTACAGGACAAAATCTAAAATTTTTAAAAGAACGTGTAATTGTTCTAGTTTATCTAGTTTATTGTTTATTGTTCACAGATGCAGCAGTAAGCAGAAAAAGAAAATTAGGCAAAGTCAGATATAGTACTTATAGAAAATAATATTTTTCCCAAGGGATGATGGAGATTTAGTTCAATGCATTTGGAAAGCACCAGCTTGGGGAAAGTGGTTTAATGAGATTTTTTGACCCAGTATCATTTACAAATACTGTATGATACCAATGTCTGAAATTAACCAGACAACCAATGAATTAATATACCAAAGTCAGTGGCATGAAGCAAACAGTTTAACTAATTTATCCAGAAGGACTTTCAGATCAGATCAGAATAAGCATACACAATCTGAAGTCCCAGGGACAAATGCAACTCCTGTTTTTCAAGGTATGGATACAATTCTATTTCTTTAAAACTTATCATAGAACTGTTACTGTTTTTACTCTACATCCAATTCAGGAATGTTACCTACCACAGAAAGAATTGCAGGCTTCATTCCTTCGACTAGTTATGCACATTTAATCTAGAAGGAAATCTGGAAAATTATCAAGTGCTTGCAATACACACCCAGATATAAAAAGTAGTGGAGTTTTATCATTTTACTTGATTCCAAATGCAGTTAAAGTAATCGTGCTAAGTTTACACCACTGAAATGATTGTAGTCACTCGCCTCTTTGCAATTCCAATCAGTCTTGCCAAATCAGAATCCAATCATATACATGCAGAGCACTGCCAAATTTAACAAGTTCATGTTGGTTGGATTCAAACTAAATAAATTACACTTTTCTCACTGATACAGATGTATTCTAATCTGCATTGCCAAGACTCTCACAGGATAATATTTCATTCCTAGTGCTGTTCCAGATAAAAACTCTTTCCTGTGATAAACTAATTCTGCTAGGTTGGAAACAACAGAAAAGGGGGTTTTCCCCCAGAAAAGTATATCAGTTAATAAAATCTGTTCAACTGAAATTTGGAAGCATTAACATTTACTGGAATAAATTTCTTGGTGGCATATGTCATTGTAAAAATAATTTTTAAAAACTTATACCTAAATGTGTTATAAAAAAATGTGTAGAAACAAATATTCTGGAAGAAAGAGAGCCATTTTGCCATTTTAAAAATCAGCCTCATTCAAAATCTTTGTATCATGCAGATTTGTTTCCAATTCTCTATCATTGAAAGTTCCTCTCTCCTGCTGAGTCTTCTTCCTGCTCTTTGTTTTAAGTCATTCTAATGACAACCATTAACACAAAAGAATCACCCACCTAGTGAAGAAGTAACAATAGAGCACCTTGCTTTTAAGTAATCTTTGATATTTTGCTTATACTGCTTGTTTTGACATTTTCAGATCTTTGATGTTATCAAATACAGATAGGTTAATGGAACAATTAACAATTAGCATTGGCCTCAATCAATTGGTTTATTAATTGTTATTCTATCTCAAATCAGCATATAGGCCAGAACAGAACTATTCACACTTTATATTTGATATATTAGAGTTGAATGAAAATAGCTCCAACTTTATATGTCATCAACAGATGGCAGTATTGATGTGCTGGAAGCACTTACATGTTTATTAGCATCTGTTCTTTCATTTAATTGGTGTGAAAAAAGATTATATTGTCATTTTGGTGAAATACAAGCTTATGGTGGGTAAGCTCCCTTTAAGCAACATGCCATGATTTATTTTTTATCTGATTTTTATTATGATTTCTATTAAAGATTTTTTAAGAATTTTTTGAGGAAAGAAATAAAGAAAATAAAAATAGTGAATAGATAAGAAAGAAATAAGAAAAAAGAAAGAAAAGAGAAGAAAATGTAGTAAAATAACTGGCTTCCAATCTTCTTAATAGTTGTTATAAATACATTTACATTTTATCTCTCTCCCCCATCTAAGATTTTTGACTGCTAAAGAAATCTTTACAACTGAAATTTACTTCCAAATGCAGGATGATTGTGATCACTGTTAATATGAATACTGTGAATCACTGGGCCAAAAATGTAAATATGTTTGTAATGTATTGGCCATAATTGTTTTAATTCACTTGCTTAATGTCTGACCTAGATTTCTCTGTTATGTAACGGTTGCTGTTACTAAAAGCCAGACTTGCTATCTCCAGGCTGATAATTAGGTATGGGGCAGAAACTGTTACTTTAAACATATTGGTTGCTGCCTAGAGGCTAACTGTATAAATAGCTGTGCAGCAGCCATTAGGGCTGCTTCTGTTCTGAGTTAATAAACTTGTTTGCTGTTTCAACACTTTGTCTCGCTTAATGCCTAAAGAACCAAAGGTATAACAGTGGCAACGAAGATGGGATGTGCTGCGACCATGTTTCCCCCCCCTCGGTCTGCCAGCAAGACATGCTGGAGACCACCTCGCCCTAAGGATCTGTCCTAAGGCCTACCCAGAAGCCAGCAGCACAAGGCAACACGAGCAACAAGATACGCAAGCAACTCACCATGGCAAAAGTGGAGAAACTCGAAGAGTTCGACATCACACACCCGGAGAGATGGACGTCCTACATTTTCCACGTCGAAAATTACCTCCACGACAACCAGGTGGGTGAAGATGGGCTGAAGGCCATGACCCTCTGCATGTGTGGCCCTGCCACCTTCAACATTGCCGAGAACCTGGTCACACCGACGCCGCTCGAGTCCGTCACCTATGTGGATTTGAAGAAAAAGCTCTGAGACCACTTCGAGCCCAAATTATCCATCGTAGCATGGAGGCATGATTTTGAGCAGCGGGAGCAACAACCCGGCAAGTCTGCTACAGAATTCATCACCAATCTTCATCAAGTGTCCCAACTCTGCAATTTCACAGATTTGGAGGAGAGACTAAGAGACCATTTAGTCTGTGGACTCTGGAACCGAGAGCTCCAACAAAAACTTTTCATCAAGGAGACTCTCGCTACAAGTGGCCTTGAAGGAAGTCATGGTGAACAAAGCCACCAGAGGGGCCGTTAAAGCGCTGCGGCCCTCCAAAAGCACTTCAAGCACTGAAGCCAACCACCACAAGGACGCCAAAAAGATGGAAGACACCGACTCAGACTACGAAGTCAACAAGCTACAGAAGCACCAGGAGAAGGGACTGCACCAGCTGCGAAGGTAGTTCCATTCCTTAGATGCATGGGCTGCAGAGGCCACCATCAACGCGTGTAATGCCGATTCCAAACAGCCACGTGCCAGGCCTGTGGCAAACCAGGCCACATTGCCACCATCTGCCAAGGTCGCCAGAGGGACCATCTAAAGGAAGACCCAGTCAGGAAAGGTACCGGGGCCCCGGGGCAACACCGAGTAGGGTTCTGCTCCAGCTGGAGGAGCATGTTCCGCACTGGTGCCCATCGCCCTCTTAAACAGAAGCTTTGACTTCAGGTCAAGCTTCAGGGAGTTCCATGCAAAATGGAACTGGACACAGGCTCAGCCATGTCCATCATCTCCGTAGGGACATTCAGGCACATTTGCAACCACAGCAACAGATGGGTCAAACTTCACCCATGTAATCTACTGCTCAGAGACTTCCAAAACTCCCAAGTGGAGGTCAAGGGTGAAGCCACACTTCTGGTGAATTCCAAGGGGTTTGCAGGCCCACTAGATGTTGTAGTGGTGGAAGGCCAATGCACGAGCTTCATAGGGCTCAATTGGTTTGATGTATTGGGCATTCAAGTAACTGGCATTCACCGAACACAGGTGGCAGAGTTGTCTTCAGTCTGCCAAGAGTTCACAGATGTTTTCAGTTCAAGCCTAGGGGAGTACAAGCGTCCTCCGATAGCCTTCAAGCTTGATCCCCTGGGAATGCCAATTCGGGTCAAGCCTCATTGAGTGCCTTTCGCACTCAAGGAGGGGGGGGTTGTATTTAAAATTGTATTGTAAAACTTTTCAATAAAAAAAAGAACAGTCAGCTGTCAAGCTTGGCATTTCACAGAAATGTGTGGGTCATGTTACTGATGTTCTCCAGTATTGTAAGATTTGTACAAGATGAATTCCTTGCATGCTGACAGTAGAGAAGAAAGTTTCAAGAGATGAATTTTGCCAGCAGCTGTTGTCATGCCATAAAAATGAAGGTGAGGAATTTCTTCACAGCATTGTGACAGCCAACGAAACATGGACTCATCATTATGACCCCAAAATGAAGCCTCAGTCCATAGAATATCATCATAGAGCTTCATTTGAAGAACAATAAATTCAAAACTCAGGCTTTGGTGAGAAAAGATATGGGTTACAAATTTGGGGAATGCAGATTATGTTATTTATATGCATTTCCTTAAAACTGGCATTGCTATCAATTCAAAATGTTACACTGCCAGACCTAAAACTTTGAAATAACAAGCAAAATTTGGAAGCAAATAAAGGAAATTTTACTGCAATATGATAATATTGGGCATCAGACCTCAAGAGACAACTGTAAAGTTGGATCTCACCATTTATTCTGTTTGCCTTGCAGTCCAGAATTGGTGCTATACAATTTCCAGCTTTTCCCAAAATTGAAGCTATACCTTGTGGATTGACTCAAATGAAAAGATGAAGAAGATTGTAAGGACCTGGTTCAAGAGACCAGTATGGAATTGATCCAGCTGTAAAAAATCTGCATTGTTGGCAGAAGTGTGTACAGTATAGCAGTGATTATATGAAAAACTAAATAGCAAATAGCAAAAATAAAAGAAATGATTTCATCTAAGATGGCGGCGCCTGGAATGGCTGCGGCTGCATTGGCTCTTGAAGGTGAATAGTTTTGGGAGGGATAGTAAGGGCTATAGGCCACATGATCAGGAAGATTTTAATGTGTTTGAGCAACATGGTGGAACTAAGGTAACATACGACATACGACCGACAATCTTTGCTGGCCTGGTGAGTTTCTAGTTGTTTTGGAACTGTTGGTGAGACCATTAAAAGTCGTTGTCTCTGTTTGAATTTGTTCTACCAGCAGCAAGATCTGACTGCTGGCCCAGTGATGGATTCTACTGCAAATCAGGGCTGTTTCCAGAGGAGACAGAGGAGGAGAGGACCTGGAGCTTATGGGGCGAAGGAACTGGATGAGGCTGTCGGCAGGCCTAGAGGAAGAGAGAGAGGCTTTTGGAGGAGTTGGTGGCGGCGGCAGCAGCGTGCTCCAGGGGCGAAAAGAAGCAAGGCCTCTTTAAGGAAAGGGTGGAAGAGTCAGGATAAGAAAAAGGAAAGAAGGCGAGGTTGTCAGAATACAAGCTAACTTGAGGGCTAATCCACATGGAGCCCCATTTCCATCTGTCCTGTTTGCCATCATTCACTCCCTAGAGACTAAAATGGACAATGTGAAATTTGAGTGGGCCCCGAACAAGGAGTATATATCGGAGGTGGTGACCCTTTGAGAGCTGTATGCAACGAAATTTCATTTTGATGTATGCCGATTGGTGTACATTCAAAGTGACAATAAAGTTATCATCATCATCGCAAGGATTATTTTCTTTATTCAAATATCCCTATTCAAACTGAAATTATGAAGATTGAAGAACTACTTTTCATTCAACCCTCATAACTTTTCCCGTTGCTGTTGAAGGATTAAATGTCAAAATCCTTAATTTGCTGCTTTTGAAACAAACATTTATCTGCTATCTAATAGATTGAAAAAGGTATGATTAAGTCTTCCAGAATTTCTTCCGTCTGAACAATCACCAAAAGAACAAAACCATGAAGGCTGCAATCCAAAACACACAGAAGGAGGTCTATTAGTTATATTTATGGGAAATGATTGTGGAAAGATTAATATCCTGCTGAATTTTTCCCTGAATTAAGGCTATTATAGCAACAATCATTTCAATAAATTATGTCAATCTATAGGGAATATTGTGGATGGATTGCGGATGTATTTAGTTACTATATAAGGTTAGACATTCAATTCCTGGTGACTTCATGGATACATCCATGTAGTTTTTTCACCAATAATACAAAGTGGTTTCTTCTGTTTGGCTGATGACATTATACTCAAACCTAACCTATATTCCCTGTAGTTATGACCAACTCTTTGTATTTTGCACATATCTGAACTGGCATCCAGAGTAATGCTTAAGCATGGGTATCATATACTCTTTGAATACTTTCTCAGAACAAAACTGGGTCTGTAGTAGCTGAAGCTTCTTGACTAGACTCAAAGGCAGCTCTCAGTCCAGCCTGGAGGTTACCCAAAGATACATCAAATGTTGACAGTTACTCTTTTCCAGAAAGGGATGCATTGGTCCATTAACTGAAGCTCATAAGAGGCTGCCCTGGCTTTTCTCCCAATTTGAGAAACTAGCAATATTTAGGTCCAAACTGCATGCTTGAAACTGCAAACCCATTCACAAGATACAGAACTTTCAATTCTATTAAACTGTGATCCTTCACAATGAGTAGATCCACTTTGTTTGGATTTAGTTTAGATATGCATCATCAGAGTGATGAAAGAAGGGGCATGACATGGCTCACAATCTCCACAGCATCATGCCTGTTTTGAACAACACATGTGGAAAAGGAACAGGACTTACACTACATTATTACAATGTGAATTTCCTCAAATTGATTGTTCCCAAGTGAACATTGCTTATTCAGTTCAATTTATTATCCTTTCATCAAACTCATTACTCAGTACGGTTCTGACTATGTGGAGCCCTCACGATTTCCTGAAATTGTCACAGAACAATAGAACTAGGTGTCTTCTCTTCATCTTCTGATGATTTCCCTCAGTGATTTCATACTGATCTTAGAAATCTTTGGAAAAAGAATAGAGTCTTGAGGAGGTGGTGAAAAAATTATTAAAGGAATTTATTTATTTATTTATTTATTTAGTTATATTTATATACCGCCCTATTCCCTGAGGACTCAGGGCGGTTTACAGGGAATTAAAAATCCAAAATACAAAAATTAAGAACAAATTAAAAAGTATTAAATTAACCCTGTAGTCAGTTAAAAAGAACCCCAAATTAAAAATTCTTCCTCAGTCTGGGCCCAAGAGCTGAAAAAGCCAGGTCTTCAGGCCCCGGCGGAATGATCGGAGGTCGGGGGCAGTCCTCAGCTCCACCGGCAGCTGGTTCCAGAGGGCAGGCGCTCCCACTGAGAAGGCCCTATCCCTGGGTGTCACCCGCCGGCAATCTCTCACCGGCGGAACCCTGAGCAGACCCTCCCTGTGGGAGCGCACTGGGCGAAGGGCGTTTGATGCTGGCAGCAGGTGTTCCCTCAAATATCCCGGACCCAGGCCATGTAGGGCTTTATAGGTGATAACCAGCACCTTGAATTTCACCCGGAGGGCAACCGGAAGCCAATGCAGCTCGCGGAGTAGAGGTGTTACATGGGAGTATCGGGAAACCCCCATTACAACTCGCGCGGCCGCATTCTGCACCAGTTGAAGCCTCCGAGTGGTCTTCAAGGGCAGCCCCATGTAGAGAGCGTTACAGTAGTCCAAACGGGAGGTCACAAGCGCATGAGTGACTGTGCGTAGGGCGTCTCGGTCCAGATAGGGACGCAACTGGCGCACCAGGCAAACCTGTGCAAAAGCCCCCCTGGTCACGGCTCCTATGTGATCTTCAAAATTGAGCCGTGAATCCAGGAGGACGCCCAAGTTGCGAGCCCTATCAACGGGGGGTAACACCTCACCCCCCATCATTAGAGGTGGAATAACATGGTTAACCCGAGACGCCGATATGCACAGCCACTCGGTCTTGGCGGGATTGAGACGAAGCCTGTTTCTCCCCCATCCAGACCTGAACCGCCTCCAGGCACCGGGACATCACGGAGAGGGCATCACTGGGTTGGTTCGGGGTGGAAAGAAAAAGTTGGGTATCATCAGCATACTGGTGATACCCCACCCCAAAACCACGAATGATCTCGCCCAGCGGCTTCATGTAGATGTTGAACAGGAGAGGTGAGAGAACCGACCCCTGAGGAACTCCACAAATGAGAGACCTCGGGGCGGATCTCTGCCCTCCTGTCAACACCGACTGCGAGCGGCCCCGGAGGTAGGAGGAGAACCACCGTAGAACGGTGCCTCCCACTCCCAACCCCCTGAGACGCCGCAGCAGGATACCATGGTCGATGGTATCAAAAGCCGCTGAGAGATCTAATAGGACCAGGACAGAGGAGCAACCCCTGTCCCTAGCCCTCCAGAGATCATTCACCAGTGCGACCAATGCCGTCTCCGTGCTGTGTCCGGGCCTGAAGCCCGATTGGTACGGGTCCAGATAATCAGTTTCCTCCAGGAACAGAGGGAGCTGATGCGCCACCACATTCTCAACAACCTTCGCCAGAAAGCGAAGGTTGGAGACTGGACGATAGTTGTTTAAAACAGCCGGGTCCAAAGCAGGCTTCTTGAGGAGGGGTCTCACCACCGCCTCCTTCAGGGCGGCAGGGAAGACACCCTCCTTCAAAGAAGCAGTTATTACTGCATGGAACCAGCCTCGTGTTCCCTCCCGAGCCGCATAAGCTAGCCAGGAGGGGCACGGATCCAACAACAGGTGGTGGAGCTCAGTCTCCCCATGATCCTGTCCACATCATCAGGGGAAACAGGGTCGAACTCAGTCCAGATAACATGCTCAAGACCGCCTGATTCCTCCACATCAGACTCTGCCCAGTCAGAGTCCAGGCCGGTCCGGATCCGAGCGATTTTGTCCGCCAGATGATGACTAAACTCCTCGGCTCGTCCCTGCAAGGGATCCTCTCTCACCTCCTGGTTAAGGAGGGAGCGAGTCACCCTAAACAGGGCGGCCGGGCGATACCAATAACTGGAGAGGATTGACAATTGTTTTATTATTTTAAAGCTAGTGGGTTGCAGTGAAACACTGCAAGACCAAATGCTACAAGGATAGTTACTGGGCAGGCACATACACTTAACAAATCCCCAGTGCATAGAAGAAACTGCTTTACAACTGGTAAGAAAGTGAATTTAGTAAGTAAGTTTTAGTATGAAATCTACCTGACAAACAGGAACAGAACCACTGCCGAATGCCTCCTATTCCCAAATGCAGTTCAGAATACTATTGTTGATGGTTACAAAAGCTTCTGAGAGATCAAGAAGAACCAACAGAATCATAGTCTCTCTGTCAGTCACCAAAGATTATCCATTAGATTGACCAAGGAGTTACCATTAATTGAAATTGATGTGATCTAATTATATAAGGTGAATTATTAAACACCCCATAGTTAATTCTATATTCTGAATGGTCAGTACAAGATAAGAATTATTATTCATTTGAAGAAAGACAATACCAGATTAGCTGTAAACACCAACATTTTCTTGGAGGGGGTTATATTTTGAACCAAGGAAAAATGGGGGCTATCACCAAGAAAGAATGAATGTAACTGGGTGCTGATCCCAATCATGAGCAGTGAATAGGGGTGAATCAAGAGAAAGAGAGAGAGACAAGGAGAGCAATTTGGTCACATCTGTCAAATTTGCACTGGAGAATTTTTCTCCCATCATACTGCCCCTGTTGCCTAGGTAGGAAAGGAATCAGGAAGCATTCTCACTTCATCAGTATGTTGCATACAGATGAGGAGTCTTGCTTTGGATTGACATCAGGTGCAAAGAGCATTCTCCACTGGACTTTTTCCTAGTTTAATTTGAGTCTCTAATAAAAAGCAAAAAATGTCTTGCTGTTAGCAAAACCCTTTCCTCCATTGGCAGGAGTCAGAGATGTACCTGCATATTCAGTTTTTAAATGAAGAAAAGGTGAATGGAAGGAAAGCAATATTCCCCATTATATCTCCTGGTACTGTAACCTGCCTTGTTGTCATGCCAACAGAACAGCATCAGAATATACTTTCTGAGTACATTGAATATGGCAGATGTTATATTGATAAATACAATAGATGCCTGATGAAGAAAAAAATTAAAAGTCTGTTTGGGAGACAACAAACATGCTTAGAAATGGTAAATCTGCCCAAAAACAATAACTTTTTTGTGTTTTGCTAAATAGTTCTTTTAAAATGATAGGGAAGTCCATACCCTTGAGAGTAATATATTGCATTTCACCTAATTGAGGACAGAAAACAGGAATCAGCAGGGGAAACTGCAGCTTATCTTGGACCACTAATAGGAGTTCCTCTATAATATGAAAAGATGGAAAATGTTAGGAAAGAAATGTATGCATAAATGAGCTTTGTTAACAACCAATGCATTGTCTACAGCTGCAAACTTTATGATTAAACCACTTGGCCCAGTTTTGGAGTTTGCTTTGTTTTTTTCTCTCTGTCCCACTTCATCTGATGGAGAATTCTAGGAAACTCAGATATTTGCCTACTCTTTTGTGGTGTTTTGACATATAATTAAAAATATTCCCCCAAGTATGTGTTTTGACTTCCCTCCTCTACAGCCCTACACACTAAAGCTACTTTGTGTTAATATGTTCTATTAGATGCAATTCTTGAGATGAAACAGTAATCAATACATAGAATGCAGTGAATTCTTCATGCACTGTTTGCCTTAACATCCCATGAGGGATCCTGTATCTTTCAACACTTTATTGCCACTATAAAAATTCAAAATTCAAACTGTTCTTTCTTAATGCTTTTGGTCATGTGGTGGCTGGAAGATGGAAAAGTCCAATTTCTTATGTATCCTCAAGATAATTCACAGGAAGTTAGTAACTTCATAACAGTTCAGTTCAAAGAAGTAGGGTAAGTTTTAAGGAATACCTAGGTCAACTAAGGATATAGAAATATAGCCTTTTGATTATACAGGAATGTTCTATATTGACATCTGTACTGATGTGGTCATAGATGGCATTGAGCTACTTGTTCTACTTTATGTTGAATCATTTAGTATGAAAGGGTCTCTTTCCAGTACCTTACCAATCTGAAGTCAAACTGCAATCACTTTTACTACTGCTGGGCTCAAAATACAGAAAACAGGTAGGGAACACCGTTAACTTGTCAGTGCTTTCCCTCCAGCTGAGCAATAGTAAAGTATAAAAATGGCTGCAGAGAAGTAGGCAGTGCATACTTCAGATATAAGTGTTACAAAAATCCAGACAGTCACTTGATGGCAACAAAGAGATACAGAAAAACAACTCTTTCCTACCATCCAATGATTATGTGGATTGCTGTAGCCCACATTGCTGTAGCCCACATGCACGGCCCCCGACCTTCGCTCCTTCCGGCGCAATCTCAAAACTTTTCTTTTTGAACAATCCGGCCTGGCCTGATGGGATGGGGTTGGGTTTTATAAATTGGTCTTAACTTTTAATGTGTATTAATTTATTTACGGGCATTGCTGTTTAATTACTTTTTAATTTTTGTATCCAGTTTTTATTATGTATTGCCCTGTTCACCGCCCTGAGTCCTTCGGGAGAAGGGCGGTATACAAATTAAATTAAATTAAATTAAAATTAAAAATTTGTAGTTTTACAAGAATTATTCTGAAGAGCTGCTTCTGGTCTTATCAAAGGAAGAACAGGGCACTTCTCTGCTATTTGCTAAACATTATTTTTTAAGGGTTCCACCGTGTATCACTGAAAATAGGCATTGCTGTTTTTAAAATATGTGCACAATGTTAAAGCCACAACATAATTTCTGAGATTCTTAAGAAAGGAAGATGTTGTGCTTGCACTCGATCCAAAGCACAAATTATCTGCAAAATGTTCAAAGAATTAAAGATCACAGCATTTATTCAAAACATGAAAATGTTAGATAAAAGAGTTGCCATCAGGCTGAAAGAAGAAGAAATAAGTAAGCCTTTACTCCCAAAAGTCCTGCTTTTAGTTTTGCAAATGAGTACACCATCACCTATTTCTGGAGCCAAAACCTCTTTCTTGCAATTGGGGAAGAGAGAAGTCTGTCATTTTCATTGTGGGGTTGGAGTCTGTCAAGCCATCTTCAAGACTTCTAGAAAGAAATGACTTATCAAGGAATCTTGTTTTAATACCTCTTATAAGATGAATTCCTGTTGTTGTTTTTTTTCCTTTTTGAAATGGCTTTGAGCTCTTTTCAGAAAGGGCAGGAAATTAAGAAGGACAACTGAAAAGAGAGATGATTCCGTAGGTCCAGTTAATTGAAATGTTCATGTATGCAGAGTGTTTACAAAGTTCTTGTGCAGTTTTAATTTTAACAAATTACTCAGTCAATGCTTCTTTGAAGCTGCTGCCAACACAGCTGTTTTCCTCTATCCCCAGGAGATGCTGCCTCTGCATTGCTGAAAAATAGCCATTGTTTTATGTTTTGAAGAGTAGTACAAAAATATTTCAATAACAAAGTTGCTATCAACCAAAATGTTTCTTTAGAATTAGATGTAAATTAAAATAAATTCTATATGTATTTTCTGCTAATAATATAACTGTAATGTGGTGGCAGAACAAAAATAATCCTTTATAAAAATTACCATAGATACACCATTCTTGAAGCCATATTGATTGTCATAAAGACCATAGGTAATTTGGTAACTATTAAAATAGAGGGACTAGTACTAGTTTCAACTTATTTGTAAATCACATTCTATCTAGAGAGGCAACACTAAATATTAAAATAGCAGCCAGGATCCAAAGAAGTCCACAGAACTATCCAAAATGCTTCCTTGAATACAAAAGTTTTTTTTTCCAATCCCAGAAACAAGATCTAATACAACATAGAATGCTTCTTCAGAATAATTTAGGTTTTGAGGAGCAGCTGGAAGGAGGCTTTCAGATAAAATGGGATGCCATATTCCTATATAAGTTAGATCTCTATATCCCTACCAGTTTTCATAAATGTGAAGACTTAAAACCTGCCCCCACACAAAACATACATGACAAACATAAATGTACACACACACAAAATCCACAAGTTATTCTTCCCCTGCCTTAATAACTAGAATGATTAGATGGTTGTTTGGTTGAGAATGTAACAGAACATGAAAGCATGAGCCACATGATCAGAAATTTTATATGTCATGGCAAGGCTATTTTGTCTGGCCATCATAATTCATATTCTGGCTTGGAAGTTCATTATTTCATAACTGTTGCAAGGCAACCTTCTCTTTTCCAAGTAAGTTGGATTACAGTTTTTCAATGTATGAAAACTATAGTTGGTGACATCTAATTATCCCTGGATTGGTGAATTTTCTTTTCAAAAGATTATTCCAAAAGTTATTTTTCTAATAATGGTAAGAAACTGGCCTATGTTCTAGTTTATTGGTTCTTACATTTGCTATTTTTGTAACCTAAATAAATATTGCAGAACGACACTCTGATCCTTTTATATTTTTCTAGTATATTCCCCATAACCTTTACTTTGAAGTTTAATGGCTCAAGTTCTTTTCTTTCCTCATCGTGATATTCTTTGCACTTGTTCTAATTTGAATTTAACATTAATCACCAAAACCAGGATTCTTGGCTTAATTCCAAAACCTTCCTTCTGGAGATGCCATTAAGTCTGGATCTGTGGTCAGATTCCACAGCAGTAGCAGCACCATTTGCTACACAAGCAAGAGTCACATATGTTGATGTTGAAAATAGCCTTAGAAGACTGAAAGAATTCCTGAGCACATTCACAAGCATCACTTGGATGCCAGGGAGTGATTCTGAAGCCATTCTAATCTGGGTTTGTGTCTTGACATTCCAACAAATGATACCAGTTATATTTCATTACCCTCCTCCAGAGCACTAGAATCTATTTTTTAAAAAAATGGAGAAAGAACGTATTAAAATCTGAGGTGAGCTAAGCTTGGGGAATCTATGTTATTTTATTTCTCATTCCCTCCCTCCCTCCCTCCCTCTTCCTTCCTTCCTTCCTTCCTTCCTTCCTTCCTTCCTTCCTTCCTTCCTTCCTGTCATTCACATTTTTAGCATTGTAAAACCTAGTGCAAGGTGTATGTGCTCTATTATTCTCTGTTAGTAAACTTCTGGCTTTTCTGTTTTGGAGTTTTAGATTGCCTGCCTTAGAACAATTATTTCCAAAATGGGTCACAAAAATCCTAGGGACAGGGCATTGTGTACTGAAAAATAACAATGAAGCAACCAGAGCTAATGAAAGGCAACAGACTGATGGAGAAGACATTAAAAATGCTAAGTTCCCTTTTTTTCAGAATTAGTTGTAGGAACGTCATGATCTGCTACATTAGTTACTGGCTCATTGCTGAACAAAATGAATCCACAAACAGCAATATTTTCTAAGCTAGCAACTCGTTTAAAAATTCATTTGAAAGAACCAGACTTTGTAACAGTTTTAATAAGAAGTCCTGATTAAGTTGCAAAGTAATAAGTCTGCATTCCAAATTGAGAGGAAAATGAACTCTTTTTGTGAAGAAAATGCTGAACTCAGCAATGAACAATTTTGAGGTTACAGATGGAGATATCATTCTTTTTACCCCCAGAGCCATATAGAATATTTCCACACTAGTGATTTAAACTGTCACCCAGAGATTGCTGGGGCAATATCAAGCCTGTTTTTATTAGTGACACATAATGTTACAAACTGCCATTATGGAAATGCTCAAATGCAAATCAGAATGCTATTATTCCACTTGTGGAAGCAAATATGAACTAAAGGAAAACAATTGCCACAGATTCTGGGGACAACTTGTCATTTCTTTACATTTTGATCTATAATTAATGAGACAGGATGATGAGCAGCAATGCTCATTAGGTGTTGGATCAAAACATCAAATAATCCAGGGAGGTAATTTTAAAAATTCAGCATGATAATGTTACAAGTATGTTCTACCAACTTTCTGAATTTAGTTAAGTAACTCTTGGAAGATTTCAGCCTCTTATTTAAAATTTAGATTTACAGCAATATTTTTTCAATCAGATTTATTAAAAAGACATAGCTTTAAGCTTCTAGAACGTCTGGAAAGATATGAAGATCAAGAGGGCAAGAAGTCATTCAGCTGGAATCTGTAAAGGTAAAAGTAAATGTTTGTCCTGTCCAGTTGTGTCTGACTCTAGGATGGGGGGAAGTGGTCATCTCCATTTCTTAGCCAAGGAAACTATCATTGTCTGAAGACACTTCCATGGCCATGTGGCCAACATGTCTCTGGGCCGAGGGACGCTATTACCATCTCACCAAAGTGGCATCTATTTATCTACTTGTATGTTCATGCTTTCAAACTGCTAGATGGGCAGGACCTGGGGCAAGTAACGGGAGCTCACCCTATCAAACAGCACTTCAGTCTTGAACCGGGGCTGTTGGATTTCCAGCTGACAAGCTGGGCATCTTTAACCACTGAGCCATTGCACCTGTTAATCTGTAGTTAAGACTTAACACAAAGAAAGCTAAGTGAGAACAAATTGGAAGAAAATAAGAGGACACACTTTGTGGCCCTCAAAGATCGAAGTTCTTACAAAATTTTCCTTTGGATTTTGAGGAAGCATGACTACAGTCAATGCGTAATCTTTTACTCCAATGATAACAGTGATAACAGTTATGACAAAGAGGCACCCCAAGGACTTTAATCTTTAACTTATGGGAATCTATTTCCATAAAATTGCATCAATGACTCCGTCTCTGCATCCATCACTCCCAAATCAAAGTCTACTGTATATAAACACTGAATAATGATCAGTGTTTCCATGAAATCATAAAAGAAAGGAGTTGGGAAGGGGCCAATAACTCTAAATTTCTGCTTCATATGGAAATCCAGTTAAAGTATCTCTGACAGATGACTATCTAAGCCTCTTCTTGAAAACAATCATAAGCAGCAGCATTCCATTTCTCTAGGTAAAGTTTTCATTAGTGGATTTCTCTTACTATTATAAAGGGTTTCTTTTCTAGATTTAGTCAGAATCTGCTTTCTTCTTTGTTTATTATTTTCATAAATAATCACAAACCACAGCAGGAAAATGGTGTTTTCAGTAATTAAAAGAAATCTGGGGGAAAAAACACACACAAGCAATAGTATTTACCATAGAAAAGTCAGCATAATAAGTAGGTAAAACTCAGTAAACTGTAAAGCTGTACAAAAGATTTAGACATTCTCTACATAGATTGATGAAAAGAGTTAGAACAAGGCAGTTAACAACTGCGGAATTGAGAGATGAAAATGAAAAAACTTAAATTTAGCTAGTTATAGAGCAGAGTTTCTAATGGCCATAGCTTCACTTAGGAATCTTACAATTTTTAAAATATAATTACAGTGCAGCAACTAATTTATTATCACTTATTGTGATAGGTGGAAATAATTGTTAAAAAGTTGTTCAGTGAGATCATGATGCCAAGAGTGATATAAAAGTCAATCTAGTGCACATATACACACTCAGTTTTGTTGTAAGTGCAAATGGAAAGATGATCCTGACAAGGATATCTACCAGTAGTAACAATTAAGGGCAGGACCTCATTCCAAAGTGAAGGGCCTTCTGAACAAGGCATGAATGACATGACAGATTATATGACTTATTAACAGCAAAATTTAGAATTCCACTTAAGCTCTACGAGAGCTTTATCAGGACCCTAGCTACATAAGGTAGCTAGCCCATAGTAAGACAAATCCAAATGGATTGATTTTTGATTTTTCAAGAATGAAGTATAAACTGTTCAAGACTGTACGTTGTACCAAGGATTCCCTCCAGGATGTTTGTTTTAGACTGAATTTAAGACAGCAAGGGAGACATAGCCAAGTTCCAAAGAAAAACAATTGTGGTTGGTTGAAGGATATTAAGAATGGCTTTCAAAGTGTTCAACTGAATTATTTCCAAAGTAACAGTGTCCTTATATTCATAAAGTTGAGCACCATATAACAGCCAACTGAAGACCTTGCTTTTAAATAATTTGATTTCTGTAAATGCAACAATGCCTTTGTGGCTTCCAAATTTAATCTTGTTGGAGGTTTTTTATGCTCTCGTAAGCACTCACAGATTTGATGATTCCAGAGATAGATGGTAGAAAATGAAAAGTCCTTGACTTGCTCAATAGTGTTGCCAATGATTTGCCAATTATAAGAAAACTTAAAGCACTTTTTAGTGAGCCCTGGGTCTTTGTTTTAGTATAGCTAATTTTTAGGCTTTCCAAACACAGAAGGATATTCCTGCTCCTAAGCATCTATGGAGGCCAGCTTGGGATATGGATAAAGTGGTATCATCATCTGCCTTGATAAAGATACAAATTTATGTTTGGCATGCACCAGAACAATATCACTAGTGGAAAAATTAATAAGAGAATGCATCCCTACTTGACTTTTGAAGAGGGGACCGGAGGCAATTAATCCCATTTTTTTATATTTGTGTGAAGATATTCTCATGTAGCAGCATTATCAGCTTGAGAAGGTTACAGTCAATAGAAAAGGTGGCTAGCTTTCTCCATGGTCTCTCCCAGAGATCTGAGTCAAAAGCTGTCCTCAGATATACTTCATCAAAATCAGTTGAAATAGATGATATCTCAATAGGATATCATACATTTAATTTGTCATATCCTGTTTCAACATACCTCACTGCTTTCTCACAGTAAGTAAATAACAATATTGTTGCAAGCACAGGTCATAACAGTGTAGCACAGCACAAAATACAATATAATAAAATAACAGTAGGATAGGATAGGATAGGATAGGATAGGATAGGATAGGATAGGATAGGATAGGATAGGATAGGATAGGATAGGATAGGATAGGATAGGATAGGATAGATAACATTGTATGCAAAGAGGTTGAAGCAACATAAAGCCAGGACTACAATTAATAACTTAAATATTTTAAGTTTAAGTGACAGCAAAGCAAAAGTAGCCACCTGTCCACTAACAGTGGGAAATACATTTGCAAGGATTAATTCAATGATATGAGCACAAGCTCTTACATTCACCTACCATTGAGAATTTGGCCCTGGTCTCATAAATAGGGCCATGGAAGACTTTATCAACACCACAAGGATAGAGATGCCATTCAACAAGGATCTTATAAGGTGTCCCTTCAAGATATGCTAAAGGCATAGTCTAAAGTGAAGGGATATAAAAGCCTTTCTCAGTGCAACACTGGTAATATTTAACTGTAGATTTTTAAGGTTGTACATCACCCGGTATCCTGTGTGTGAGTTGGGCGGCTATATAAATATGTTTAATAAGTAAATATTAGCCATAGTTAGAAGAGGCTTCTATTATGTTTACAATGAAGAAAGCAAGATGAAAATTTGGTTTATACTGCAGTAGCATCTTTATTACAATCCCTTTCAAAAAGCCTATTTCCAATATTTTCTCTATTTCAAGAGCTAAGTTGCTCAAAAGGGTTTTTCGTAGTTGCTTTCCCTCTAATGGAAGTTTCTTGAAACCTTCTACAGTATTTTTAAGTACGGTATATCATATTGTGCTTTTTTATTACAAGACCTAATCTATTATTGATCTAATTTACATATCAGTGTGGTATAAATCATAATTAGCCTAACCAAACCATATTTTACTGAAGCCTAAGTTTATGTTGGTTTAAAATTATTAAATAATTTAGTTTGGTGTATGCACTCCCTAAGGTTCTTTGCCAACAAAAGCATAGAAACTTGTGTCAGGAAATGAGATAGTAAATCACAGTAGGAGAGTGGAAACAGTTTAACAATGCCAATTACTAGTTGGGTTTCATAAGCTAGAAAACTCCAGTCAGATCTAGATTTCCCAGATTAAAGTAGAACCGCTTATTCTCTTGCAGACTCAGGAAATTTTGTCCTGCAGTTCTGACCCCCAAGGGATTCCCAAGGCAATTTAAGTCTGGAGTACATCAACAAGCTTCCCTATTTTCCCCACATTTGCTGGAAATAGCTTGGCACTGAAGTAAACCCCAGCTGTTATATAAATTTCTCTCCCATGAATTTCCAGTCTGCATTGGAATCACATTTGGTTTGGAGAAAGGAATGGGGCAGCCAGCCAAAAAAATTCTTTTAAATCTTTTTTAAAAGCCCTGCTAGAGCCTTTGTCTAAAGTCTAATTTTTTTCCCTTGATCAAATTGAATCCATTCTTCTAGCTTGCAAACCTATCTCTATTCTCCATGCAGAATTTTATCTTGGGATTTTGGCACTGTGTTAGTGAGACCCCGATCTCTTCTATTCCAAACCAACATACCTGCCTACCATTCAGTCCCGATCCATGGAAAGGCAACTCTTTTCCCAACATTTCATATGTAGGATGGTAGTATACAAAATTTTGTATAGGAAATAGTGAAACCTGGTCTGTGTGTACCTAGCACCATTTGTAGTTCTCTAATGCATCCCTGGCAGACCAATCTATTAAGAAAACAAAAGTAGTCAAATTGGCAGAAGATTCTTTTCCAACTGAGTCTGTGTTTTGCAGATAATGGAAGGATGAAAGCCAGGACTTGGCAGAAGCATTGCTCAAAAATTCTTCGTAACCAAGAAAAGGCCAGGAAAGGGGAGGACTTTAAACACCAAAACAGTATTAAGGAGCAAAAATTACAATATAGTATAAAGATTACAAGAAAATTCCTGCATACTTTGAAAGGCTAGGTGTAAAACAACCCACAAACCAATCTATGGGTATGAACAATGCAGATGTTTAGATTTCATTATTGCATTATTTCATTAAGTTACATACTAAATTAGCAGGAAAAAGATCTTTATAACATTTATATTTTATTGTGTTTTACTAATCTAGATGAAATGTTAATATTTATTGCTAGTCCATGTATGATATGCTATATCTTAAATAATAGCAGGAAAAAATAGTGATTTCAGGAAAATGAATCTCCCAAAGGTTGTCTAGCAATTATGATGTTAGTTCTTTGGATATTCAGGATAATGTCTTGTATATTCTGAGTGGTGGGTTTTTTTTAACTTTTGACCTGTTACGTTGATAGGTTTCTGAACTAATTGTAGTTTCATGGTTGTGCCACACTGTGTACTTGTGTACTTCTAACAAAAACCTAAGAAACTTTTTCCAAATTGTCAGTTTCAATTCTTTACAAATGTATGTACTATTATTATTATAATAAACTGCTGGGAAATTTTGATGGGAAGCATTATATAAGTTTCAAATCACAAATCAATCAAAACTTTCTACACTAAATAGTTGGGAAATATTCTTAAATTACAGTAATAGCAGCAAAATATAGCAATGCAATTGTCTCTGTCTCTCTTCTGAAACCAGGCAGACAGGAGTGGATTTTGCATGAAAGAGAAGAGAAATCAGTCCTGTTAAGGGAATACCACCAAAGTCTGATTTTATTATTTTTAAGGGGAAGGATAATTTGGAGTGTATACAGGTAGTCCTTGACACAATTAGGACTAGAATTTCTGTTGCTAAGCAAGTCAGTTGTAAAGTGAGTAATTTTATGACATTTTTTGCCTCTGTTGTTAAGTAAATCACTTGAGTTGTTTTATGAATCATGCACTCAATAAGCAAATCTGGCTTATTGCCCATTGACTTTGCTTGTCAGAAGCCAGACAGAAAAGTCACAAATGGCGATTACATGACCCCGGGGATGCTGCAACTGTGGTAAATACATGCTGATTATGCTGCATCAGTTGTAACTGTGAGGACTGGCTATAAGTCGTGTTTTTAGCATCATTGTAACTTTGAACAGTTGCTAAACAAATGGTTGTAAATCGAGGACTACCTGTATTTGTCTACTAAGCCACTATTCAAATCTTTAATTCCAGTTGATGAATTTTGAGCGCTTGAGTGTATGTGTATCAGGCTCTGAGCTGATACATTTATTTTATTTTTTTATTATTATTACACTTCTATGCTGCCCTTCTTACTGAGGTGTCTCTAGGAAGCTTAGATTCATGTAATTAAAATATGATACAAAACAATAAATACAAATATACATTTAAAAATCAGTTAATATTCAATAGAAGATAGGAGGAAGGGAGCAAAATACACACAGAGGATGATGTGGGGGTCTGTCTAATCCAGACATGTCAAACACAAGGCCCGGGGGCCAGATCCGGCCCGCGAAGTGGTTTCATGCGGCCTGTGAAGCCATCCTGGAAACAGTGAGGGAATGGCCCCCAGTACCTTGGCCCTGGCCCAGAGACCCTCCTCCTGCCACAGACCCTCAGATCTGTCCTGCCCAGGCCCCCATAGGCACCCTTGATGCGAACGATGTAGTGCTGGCCACGCCCACCCAGTAGGCCATACGCACTTTAGCCACACCCACCCAGTAGGCCACACTCACCCAGGCCACACCCACCTGGCCCCCTGAGGGCAACCGCAATGCTGATGCGGCCCTCAATGAAATTGAGTTTGACACCCCTGGTCTAATCCATGAACCACCTCCAAGATGTCACTCTCCCATTGGGACCCCAGGCCAGCTGCCAGAGTCAAGTCTTAAAAAGGGCTTGAAGACCTTTTGGAAGGCCAGGAGGGTGAATGCAGATCTCACCTCAGGGGGCAGGATGTTTCAGAGGACAGGCATTACAGCAGAAAAGGCTCTTCTCCTGGGCCCCACCAGTGAAATTTCTTGACTGATGGGGTCCTCAGCATGCCTCTTCTGCTGGCAGATGTGGGGTGGGCTAACTCCATTGGGATTAGCCAGTTGCTTGAATACCCTGGACCCATGATATGAAGAGCTTTAACGGTGATAAGCAGCAACTTGAATCAGACCTGGAAGCAAATTGGCAACCAGTGTAGCTCACAGATCAGCATTGTAATATGGGCTGCTCTAGGAGCCCCAAGACCTGCCCACGCAGCTGCATTTTGCACCAGCTAAAGCTTCTAGATACTCTTCAAGAGTAGCCCTATGGAGAGTGCATTGCAATAGTCCAACCATGAGATGACCAGGGCTTGAGTGACTGAACACAGAGACTCCCAATCCAGGAACAGGCATAACTGGCGCACAACATGAAATTGTGCAAAGGGTGTCCTAGCCACAACTGCTATCTGTTCACTGGGCAGGAACCAGGTGTCCAGAAGAATCCCCGGATTGTGCACTGGGTCTGTCCAGGGTAGTGCAACCACAACCAAAACTAAAGATGTTAAAATTCTGGAGCCAGAAGCTCAACATACTTAAAGCCATTTGGTCTTACAGAGTTCAGCTGAAGTCTGTTGTCCCCCATCCAGATCCCCACAACCTCCAGGCACCATGAGACAGCAGTGACAGCACCATTTGGGTCATCAAGGATGGAGATGTACACTTGAATATCAGTAGCATACTGATCATACCTCAAATATGAACCAGCAATGTGCTATAGCTGCCAAAAGAGCCAATGCAGTTCTAGGCTGCATTAACAGAAGGAAAGAATCAAGATTGCGTGAAGTACTAATACCACTTTACAATGCCTTGGTAAGGCCACACCTGGAATACTGCATCCAGTTTTGGTCACCACGATGTAAAAAAGTTGTCGAGACTCTAGAAATAGTACAGAGAAGAGCAACAAAGATGATTGGGGGATTGGAGGCTAAAACACACAAAGAACAGTTGCAGGAAATGGGTATGTCTAGTTTAATGAAAAGAAGGATTAGGGCTGACATGATAGCAGTGTTCCAATATCTAAGTGGCTGCCATAAAGAAGAGAGGGTCAACCTATTCTCCAAAGCACCTGAAAGCAGGGCAAGAAGCAGTGGATGGAAACTAATCAACGACAGAATCAACCTAGAACTAAGAAAAAATTTCCTGACAGTTAGAACAATTAATCATTGGAATGACTTGCCTCCAGAAGTTGTGGGTGCTCCAACACTGGAGATTATCAAGAAGAGATTGGAGAATGGTTGTTTGGAATGGTATAGGGTTTCCTGCTTAAGCAGAAGTTTTGACTAGAAATCTCCAACTCTATTATTCTGTTACTCATCCTATGGTGGTGGATGCTTTCAACTAATGGCTTCATGTAGATGTTAAAAAAGAGTGGAGAATGTATAAAGCCTTGTGGGAAATGATAAAAGATTGTCCATGAGCTGGACTCTCATTCCCTATCAACACTGATTAGGACCAATGATGGAGAAAGGAGCCAAACCAGTGCAATTTCCACTGCCCAGCCCCAATTCCCACAAATCCCCAAAAAGGATACCATATTCAATGGTATCGAAGGCCACTGAGAGATCAAGGAGAGCAAGAACGGATGCACCACCCCTATCCTGCTCTCACTAGAGATCATCTATAATGTGACTGATGCTGTTTCTGCCCATAACAGGGCTTGAATCCTGACTTGGAAGGGTTCCAGATAATACTTTTTCATCCAGAACCCTCTGAAACTGACATGCAACCACCTTCTCTACCATCTTTCCTAAAAAAGAAAGCTGAGAGACTGGATGTGAATTGTCCAGACAGGGATCCAAAGATGGGATTTTTTTGCATATATGCATATCAACTAATAAATGTATGTTTTTCTGTGCCATGTACTTTTCTTGTTTATGCACATGAAGTATACTCTCTCTACATTAGTTCATTCATAATTTCTCAGTAATTTGCACATAAACAATAAATACCAATCAACCATACATACACACACATACATACACAAAGACACACACACACCAGCCCTGCCCAAGCAAAGCCTCCAATACAAATAATTATCAACTAGAGATTCCGAAGCACAAAGGACTCAAAATGCATTAAATTCTCTCTGATGTTCAGCACAAGATATGAAAGCCAAAGAAAAAAGAAAATTGATTATAGGAAATTTCACCTTTTTTCAGATAATAACTGCAATGTGAATCACGCCAATATGTCTACAGTAGACCAGCAAATGAAAGATAGTGACATTTAGCCTTATTTCAAATATTCCAGTAATAGACCACTCTGATAATTGAAGTTTTTAAATCAAATTGTAAGCAATGGGGAAAAATAAATTTACACTAGTTTTGACACTGATCTAAACTCATTCAGCATTTAAAAGCATCACAGTGGGGCAGAAAGGATGGGATACAGCATAATCATTCATCTCCAAACCCCATCCTTGCACTTTCCAATTGCTCTGTCCAATTTTAATACAGCACTTGAGGTGAAGTCTCATTAAATCAACTGCTAAAATAACCAGGGTTTTTTCCATAGCTACTGAAAACTCCTGGAGTCTTGGAGTCTGAAATGACAGTCAAATATTTCCACAATCTCTTTTGAACTACTTTTGAAAAAAGGAGTGATCTACAGCATTGATCTACAGAGTGGAGGATCCCAGTTTGGATTTAAAGCTATTGAAGAACATGTAAATTAGGAAGTTAGATACAGAAATCTTTTCTTCCTGCCTTTGAATGGAACAAATGTTTTCCCATCATAAAGTTTATTTAAAAAAAATAAGTTGAAAAGCAAATAAAAATTGACAGGCACCAATAAAAATGCAGACAACATCTGTTTAAAATCATTTAATATATCAGAAAGGCATTCCTTTTAAAAATTCAGTCTAATCAGTCCTCATTGTGGCTGTTGCCTTCCTATGCTATGCACCACTTGGCATGTGTGGCATCTGAGTGGCACTGAGATATGTTTCAGATTCTCTTTTGCCAGAGACAAAGGCCTTTTTCAGACTTCACTCTTTTTCTTCATCTCCATACGGTAAATGATCTGATAACCATCATCCCAGGCATAGATCTGCCTCTCTTTGGGGTTGTACTTCATACTGGAGTGAGAACCATATCGTTTTGGGAAGTAGACTTGGGCAGCATCTTCAGATGCCATTGAGCCACTGACATCAAAGGTACATTGAATACGGGATCGGCTGGGCAACCGTGTATTGTATACTACATAAAGAGCTCCACAGATGACAAAAGCACTCTCTGCATTCTCCCGAGGGCATGGTGTGTCCCACATTTGCTCAATGTCTAGAGATGTAGGATCTAGTTTGGCCAAAGCTATATTTTTCTCATTTTCTTGTGTGGCATAAATAGCCCAGATGCCTTCCTCGTCAGCCCCCAAATCAATGTAGTTGTAGGATGCAAGACCAAAGACAGGGATCTGCTCCTCAGCTGGGAAGACAGAACTATCAACAATTGTTTTGTTGGTCAAGCTAAACTTGATGACCTGAAATGTGCCATGTCGCCGAATATAATAAAGATATCCTCCATATACCAAATGTCCTGTGCCAACCCATGGGTAGGGCAACTTGATGCGTGCAGCCTTTCGGGTGGCAGAAAAGAGGGTGAATTCTCTCATCCTTGGAAAAACATAGACAGTGTCATTGCTGGTGCCATCAAACACATAGATCTTCTCTGAATTACTGAGGGGGTCTTTGGTCCAGAGTCCAGCAGTGCTGCCAAACCTCTTTAATATCTTCATGGCTTTGACTTGGGATATGGTGTCACTGCAATCTATAAAGAATAGTTATAGCATGCTTAATATCTACAATTTCACATCATACTGAAGCATAATATCAACAGATGTAAGCACATAAAACATTCCATCTCATGTTCAGAAATAGGTGGCTTAAATTTTACAGATTTCTAAAATTATTTATATACCACAAATTATTTATAACAGAGGGACTTTGGAGTCCTAGTGGACGATCACTTGACTATGAGCCAGCAATGTGTAGCAGCAGCCAAAAAAGCTAATACAATCCTGGGTTGTATAAATAGAGCCATAGAATTAAGATCATGTGAAGTATTAGTACTGCTTTATAAAACCCTATAAGACCACACCTGGAATACTGCAACCAATGTTGGTCACTATGCTATAAAAAAGATATTGAGACTTTGGAAAAAGTTCAGAGAAGAGCAAGTAAGATGATCCAAGGCCTAGAGGCTAAAACATATGAAGAATGGCTGCAGGACTTGGGTTTGGAAAGTCTAAAGAAAAGAAGAAATAGGGGTGACATGATAGCAGTATTCCAGTATTTGAGAGGCTGCCACCAAGAAGAGGGGGTCAGATTATTCTCCAAAGCACCAGAGGGCAGGACAAAAAACAATGGTTGGAGACTGATCAAAGAGAGAAGCAACCTGGAATTAAGGAGAAAGTTCTTAACAGTGAGGACAAATAAGCAGTGGAACAGCTTGCCTTCAGAAATTGTGGACGCTCTATCACTGGAGGTTTTTAAAAAGAGACTGGACAGTCACTTGTCTGAGATGGTATAGGTTCTCCTGCTTTAAGGGGGCTGGACTAGAAGACCTCCAAGGTCCCTTCCAGCTCTATTCTATTCTATTCTATTCTGTTCTGTTCTGTTCTGTTCTGTTCTGTTCTGTTTTTGTATGTTAAAAGTATGCTTTCCTGCAAATACTTTGCCCATTTCTGATCCAAAAGCATGTACTTTGTCACTGATGAGATATAGTAAACAACTAGGTTAACTTAGAAAGTATATCAATGATACCTTACCATATCAAATTCTAGCTTATACAGATTATCTGAATACACTTAGGGTAAAACTTGGGTTCTCTACTGGACAGTCTGTGCAAAAAAAAGATAGGTAATGAAGGTCAGGATCTACAGCAACTTAATTGCTGGTAGTTTTCAAGACAATTCCACAACAATTTGTCTGGTATGATATATGACTCCTGCCTTGGACAAGGGGTTTGATTAGAAGACCTCCAAGGTCCCTTCTAGCTCTTTAATTTTATACTTCTATGCTATTGACGAACTTTTGAGGATCTTTTGGAGTACTAGTGGTGTTTATGACACAGGTAAATTAAAGCCTTCAAGATGTTGCCATGAAGGAAAAGAAATTCGAAGCTGCTGCAACAGAATTACAGTGGGAACATGAAATATGAACAGGGGAAATCTCAGCACAGTGAAAGATGAAATGAAAAGTAAATGACTACAGATTGACAATTTAGACATCAGTACATTGAAGGACATACATAAACACACATAAGCAATGGTGTTACTTTCATAGTTATGAAGAATGTTGCCAAGATAATTCTTGGGTACAGTGCAATAACTGAATATTGTCAATCAGACATTGCAGACAATCCTTCAATATGATGATTATCCAAACTTATGCTTCAACACTGATGCAGAAAAAGAGGATTTTAACCAGTTTTATTATCAAGTTCAATCTGAAATCAAAATAATGTAAAAGCAAGATAGCCTGCTTGTTGTTGGAGACATTTAGAGGATAGTCTCCATTTACAAGAACCTCTAGTACTTGAAGATGAAGGATCAGTATTCCTTATCTTTACCAAGTCAGAAGGGTAAAGTAATTGATGGAATATCTATGAAAATATGACAGACAATAGAAGAAGAATCAGTAACCAAACCATGCCATTAAATCTGGAGAATAAAATGTGCTTCTTATGAGATTAAAAAAAACTTTGATTGTGGCAGGAATATGCTTAGGGAAATAGGAATCCCAGAATACCTGACTGTCCTTATGCAAAGCCTAAATGGGTAATCCTTGACCTATGACCATTATTTAGCAACCCTTTGAACTTATGACAGTGCTGAACCAATAGAGGTTAAAAACAGTCCTTGGAGTCTGGCTATGCCAGAATCACTGCAGTCACATGATCTCAACCTGGGTGCCTGTCCCATGATCACATGTTCACCATTTGCAACTTTCCCTGCCATCTTCCCGGAAAGTCAATGGGGAAACTAGTGGGGAACGTCGCTAGTCTCTGGGGTGAATCTCACCTACCTGGCCACCCTCCTCCAGTACCAGTGCACTTGCACCATGGTGGCCACTTGAGCATTCTTACTCACCCTCCCTGAATTGCATCATACCGCCAGGCACCCTCACTGACCTGTGGAGTGCCTCTCATGAACCCCATTGCACCTTCATGCACCTTTCTAAGTTTCCTCATGCACTTTTACACACCCTCCCTTTGCTGCACCTCACCCCTCATTGACTGTGCTTGGCCTTTCCCTTGCTATCTCCTCCACCTAGCAGCAGCCACTTACCTGCCTGCAGGCCTGGGGCCTGCAACTTTCAGCCAGATTTCCCATTACCTTTGGTCGTGGTAAGTTGGCAGAAAGCTGTCTTATGTAATGATCATAGGATTCAGTTAACCAGAACTGAAGGGATTGCCATTATTAAGCAAGGCAATTATGGTTTATGACCACAGAAGCTTGATTGAAGGAAGATATGCATGATTTTAAAATTGGAGGGGGAAAAATCAATAATCTTGCTATGGTGATGACACTACTTCGATAACTGAAAATGGAAATAAATCTAGAAACTTCAGTGATGAAATGCAGGGGGTACACGGAAAAAAGGAAGCTAAAGGAAGCTAAAGGAAGGTCAAACTAATGACAAGAGATACAGCAACCAGCCTTATTATTAGCTCAGAATAATTGAAGCTCCTGTCTGGAAGTCTGTAGTAAATTTGAGTACTTGATTATCAATTAATTGTTTATATCTGTTATAAAGGAATAAATATTGAAATGATGGATTTCTGTCTTTTAGGATCAACTATCAACAATAAAGGATCAAATGGTCAAAAATACATCTCAGACCAGCACTTGATAGGATAGCAATGAAGGCCTTGGAAAATATATTCAGATATCATAATGTGTCAATATACACAAAGGCCAGAATTGTGTAGAAATGGTTTTCACTATGACACTCTGTGGAAGCAGAAGTTGGACTTGGAGCAAGCAAGATACGAGAGTATTAATGCTTTTGAACTTTGGTGTTGAAGATCAAGGTTGTGAATAGCCAAGAAAACAAATGGATCACAGAACAAAATTCTTTCTTGTGGCACAAATGACCAGGCACAAATATTAGACAAAGGTCTATTTCCTTAAGTCCATAATTCTGGGAATGATTGAAAGGGAAGAAAAAAGAGGATAGCCAACAGCAAAATAGATGGACCTGAATTCAGTGGTAATGGTTGCCCACTGGAAAATGAGACTGGAGAAAATCTATGTTGATCCAAAAAAACTGGACCTTCCACTTACAGGAAAATGCTAGGAAGAAAACAAAATCTGTTGTTATAAAATGTAAATGTTCTTTCTGTTGTAGGAATAAAATATTAACTCCCATCCCCTCTTCCAAAACTGTCCATCCACTTAGGCTGTTGTGCTAAGTGAAGAAGAAATGCAACAACTTCCATTGGTGAGGACATAATTAATTACAGCTTCTGCTGTACACCAGCCATATCATTTTGTGAGTTTTGCATGTTAATCATTAAAATAATTTAAGGCTATGTCCTTTTTAATAACAGGCTGCTAATCTGTCTTGATTTCTTTAACAACGACCAACATAAAGTTACCAGCTATCCACTGCAATGAAGTCTCTTTTTTAATGGACATTTGTTATATTCTGATAGGAGAATTGTTTTCAGAATACTGAAGTCCTTCTTCCCTCTGGCAGAATTTTGAATTGTAAGATATGAAATAGAGTTGAACTGTATATCTAATCCCCACATGGTGATAAACATTTACAAATGCCTATCTTAATATTACTTTATTTAGTGGCTAGGCTGACATTTATCACTGAGCTGAGGCTTTCTGAGCTATGGTTTTGTGAATAATTGGCTCAATTCACACATTACATTAATCAATAAACCATCGTTTACACACCAAAATGGCTGGATTAGCACAGCATGCTAATCCAAACCCAACAACCCACATTACAGCTTTGCCCAACATGCGAACACTGCCAAATATATCTTAATAGGTGATGGTAACAATTGGGAACCATATGAAAAGATATGTGAGAGGATCATTGGGACTGGCTTCTAGTGCGAGCACATGACCTGGAGCAGGGGTCCTCAACCTTGGCAACTTTAAGACTTGTGGACTTCAACTTCTGAGAGTTGAAGACCACAAGTCTTAAAGTTGCCAAGGTTGAGGACCCCTTACCTGGAGGATTCTGCTTACCTGTCAGTTTGTCATATTTCTCATTCTTACGCTTCTTGCCAGTAGAAGCCTGATTCTCCATTAGCTTATCATCTACTTCCACACAGGGTGGGGCAGGATTTTGGGTCTCAAGATAGTCCACCTCTCGCTCCAGTCGGTCCACCCGTATTGCAGTATTTTCCACCTCTGCACGGAGTATTTCCTTATCTTTTTCTACTGTCTCCAACATGGACACCACCTTATTCTTGAAATCTCTCAGTTCAGTGGAATAACGGCTACTCTGATCATGCCACTGGGAAATGCGTTCCTGATGGTACAAAGGGAATTAGAAGCTTTAAGGGGAATGTAGGGGAAACTCTTTAGCAAGCATGCTATGTCCGAACAATTGCAGAAGAAATTTAAAAAGCTCATAACCGGATAAAAAAATGAACTCAAACTCAAACAGCATTCACTCTATAAAAATCAGGTTATATTTGATTTGACATATTACAGAGTCTTTGTTATTGTAGTCTAAATACTGAATCATGAACTTAAAATCCTGTCATGTTAGAATATCAGCTAACCCTGAGATATTTTCATCTACCTTCTGGATTTGCAGGCATCCCTATGTACCCATATTTTCATTTTTAAGATTTTCTGCCATTTAGTTTTGCTTTTAAAATTACCAAGTTGCAATTTAGACTTTAGAACTGTTATTTTATGGTTCTGTCTCCCAGTCAGCAGCATGCATCCAGCTGCTAACACTCAGAATAGCTGGGTAGAGAATTCTTGAATTTATCGCTGAAGTGCTTTAGACTTGTTATGTTTAAACAAGATGCTCCTGGTCTTCCAAATAACTGTAGCATTTTAAAATATGGAACAAGACTTTACAATCGGGAACAAACGTTGTTTTCAGAATGTTGCAAAGCTCTCGTGACAAATACAAACTAAGCAGCCTGAAATTTTCACATTCGTTCAAGCTTCCATACCATCATCTACAATCATGAACAGCACTCTCTTTCGAACTGAACATGTAGCGAGTTCCTGCTTGAGAGAGGATGGTTTCTTCTCAGCTAGCACTTCAAACTATTCCATAAGAAAACTATACAACTGTAGTCCTAATGCTGTGTGCCTACCAAGTTCAAAGAAGAATGTGTCAGTTGCCATCTCTATGTGCTCACCTCTAAGCCAGCCAGCCTTCTCTCCATGTATTCCATTAACTGCTGTTGCCCATCGACAGCACTGACCAGGATAACCAGCAGAAGCAAGATATGTTGAGGAGCCATGATTGTGCTGGTTGCCTTGTGCTTTGCCAGCCAGAGATTTCTGTACCAGAGTCTACTTCACACCACTGGAATGTTTTGACAGTTTCTCTGTAAAAGAAGGGAGGGAGAGAGCACACTCTCATTTGCTAGATTTTATTAAATCCAGATGTCTAGTTGTAGAGGAGAGGCTGGCCCATTCCAAAAGAAGACAGCTTTGAATCTTAACTCCTTTATTACCAGAATCTTACAACTACTGGAATTCAGTAGTGAGTGGATAGGAAACAATACTGTACTTATATACTGTAACTTTGTGATCATGTTGTCAACAAAGTATAAAAATAATACAGAAAGCCTTCTGTCCTGGGAGATGGATGAGAATAACTTTCAAATGGCATTTAGACCTTCTGGGAATATTTCAAACGTCTTTGTGTTTACCTGTCTATAGTTTGTATATGGCAGACTCACCTACTTTTTTATTGTGTGTTCATATAAATATTTCATTTGTAAATATGATTGTGCACATATTATATGAACCATGTTGTCAAGCCCCGTGGGCTCGACATTGACGGGAGGGGAGAGGATGACAAATGGCTGAGCAGTGTCTCCACTGAGCTGCCAAACAGCTGTTTGGCGCAAGAAGGCCTGGGGGAGTACAGCGGCAGGGATGGCCAGAGGAAAGCCAGAGAAAGCCAGAAGGGAAGCATTAGGAGGGAGGCAATGAAGGCCAGCAACAAGGACAACGCCAGGGAATGAGTCAGGGGCAGCCTTACCTGGACAGGTACCAATTGTGGAGCCGCTGAGCAGCTGCAAGTCCGACGAACAGCTGATTGGCGCAGGAGCGTCACCCAGTAGTGTGGACTGAAAGGCTGAATGGGAAAGAGAGCCAGAGGCCTGCGTCCCCATTTTGACCACTAGCCACCAGATGCTGGTTAGGTGGTTGGGGGTGGGGCTGGTAGGGAGGACGGTATGTAAGGCCCTGGGAGGAAACCACTCCCAGTGCTAACTTTGTTTTGCTGTCATTCAAGGCTTGTCAGACCGTTCCAGATTTTTCCCAACTACCTTGATGTCTACCACATTTTTCCCCTTTTCTTTCTCTGGGACCCAGGGGTTGGTAAGGATGCTGACACATGTCTTGCTTAACTATCATTTACTGAACAAATTATAACTGACTGGGCATGCACAGTTCATTAAGCAACAAACCTATTGCAGGGGTTGAATTTGTAGGAGGTGACCAGGTGGAGCCTGTGGGCAAGTTCAAACACATCATCAGTTTTGAGTCATTATGTTGCCGCAAGAAACCTAAGTCCAGCTTCCATGAATTCAGTTAAACTTTATCTGGGGTCAATTTGAATTGACCATTAGAAGAACAGTTTCCTAGCATGAAATAAACTTTTGGTGCTTTGAACTCTATTCCTGTTCCTGGTTTCTTGTGCCTGACAGAATTCATGCAGGATTCTAAGCCACAACCACACTGTCACTAAACTATGTGAACAAGCTTCATATTGACTTGACTTATTCAACTTCTTTGTCTTGTTTCATGATTATATTTTTACTTCAAAATGTAGTAATGGTGATTATTTCCAAAATGATCTTAATAAATGAACTGTGGTTCTAGAATAGCCTTCTTCAACAAGGACCTTCTAGTTATAGCTGGAAGTTGCAGCCCTACTTGCAGTATGATCCCTGAATTTCTTTCATCTAAGGTTTTTTAGATGAAAGCATCCCATCATAGACCTCCCCCACTGTAATCCTGCTCTTAGGTTTGCACTTAGGTAGGGGCAAGGAGTGCCAAGATAGGAAGTGGCAGAGGTTATCAGTAGCAATATCAACCCTTTGTAATAACTATCCAAAGGTCAATATTCCTATCAAAAGAAAACAGCAAAAAGAAATACTACCAAGTAATCCTATGTTCTTCCTGATAGTCAACGGAGAAATGGCCGTAAAGGCACAAAGCAATGTGACCAGATTATCCTATAAGCTTTTGTACTCGTTTGGTTAGAGTACTTTATCTGCATCCTATGTCACTAAATGAATGGTAAGTTGAGCTGGAAAATTTGCTTACAGTCCAATTCCCAAGTAAAAATAAATGTATATAGCATAATTTTAGAAGGGTGTCTGTGTAAATATAGATCTTGGCATTTGCATACAAAATACATCTGTTTAGCAAGTGCAATGACTTGAACGCTAATATTGTTTGGAAGGAAACAAAACCACAATTTATACATGAGTACCCACTTCATAAATAAGGTACACATATGAATTTTATTTTACAGGGGAATCAGATACTAAGTATGTGTGTATTGTATCAAGCAGTGACAGCTAGTGAGTAAAGTGGCAAACTTTATATATTTGTCTCTTGGGAAAGGCGTTCCGCTCAAAATCCTGAGGATTAGACTGCAGGCTAATCCATCAAGTATGGATTTCACTGAATAAAAGAAGTAATGGAGAATGAGATGTTGAAATACTTAGCTGAAAAGCAAAGGCTAAATTATTATGGAAGCTAAGACTTCCTGAAGAGCTAAGCAAACAACTGTTTCTAAAAATTCACAGTACAAAACATAGTAGCAACATTTATTCTGTAAAGAGTACTGACTGCTCAGATACTGCCTGGGTTCTATGACAGTACCGGATAGGAATTGAACCTATAGAAATACCACTTATTCTAAATAAGGAAGCCATAGATAAGTGGTTAAGCACATGCTTTGTATGCAGAAATCTTCCTTCCCTACCAGAAATACTACAGAGCTGTGGAGTTTGCACATCATTCCCAAGTTAGATTGAGCAGCTTCTTTCACATTTCAACATGCTTCTCTGTTTGAGGATTGTGTACAACATAGCTGATATCAGCACATTTTGAGGGACAGAGGCTATTTTGGAATTTTTTATGGGATGGGAATGGGTGTTTTCACATCACAATGTTTGATATATCCATTTCCACCCTTATTTCACCTCTTTCCTTCAATTATGCATACTTTAAAAAATGGGTGGATAATTTTGCAGCCAGATTTTGGTGGTGTTATCACAGGGTGCTCTGGGCATCTCTGAAGTAAGTAAAATAGCTGCATTTCACCTCACAGGGGCATAATACAGTATTTTTTTAATTTTAATTTTGTTAACTTAGCAAAACTAAAGTTGAGTTTTTATTAACATTCACACTTTCAGCAGGACAATCTTGGATATTTGTAGGGCACAAATGGGGGCTTATAGTTGCCATTTCTGTCCCAATCCATATAATTTTGGTCTTGGCTTAGTGCATTATGTGGATCCAGCTAGTAGTAGTTTAGTCAATCAAGTACAGATAAATCATGGCTTACTGTGACAAAGGAATGCAATCAGTGCTGACAATACCAGACTAGATGGGCCAGTAGTCTAATTCAGTATAGGGCAGTTTCCAATTAAACTTCATTTCAAACATGAAATGAAATTAGGGGAAAGAGATTGCTTTCATCTGTTTATATGTGGAACAGGATTCTGGTATACTTCTGAAGGGTAGGGAGCCTGGTTTTTTTTTTTTTTTTTTTTTTAGACATGAGTCAGAATGCAAAGCCTCTCAAGATGCAGTTACATTTGTAGTCATACAATTCTGTAGAAACTTCATGACCAGTTTTTTGATAGTTTATTGGAGTCAGTAATAGATTAAGATTCCCACCACTGCCAGTGCTAATGTTCTCTTTTGCAAGAAATGTGGTAAATAATGACTGTACACTTGCATAAAGTCCAGCATACCTGGTCACTGGCCCAAGACCGGTGATGTGCAGATGATCCTTAAATGTATTTTTGGAGGGAAGAAAGGACTCCTGCTCTAAGAAAAGCCATTACTCAGTAACATTTATTGAAAAGTTTTAACATACAATTTTTCTTTAAAAATCCCCCCTCCCCTTCCCTTCTCCCTCCCCCCCTACCTCTCCCCCCTCCCCCCCTCCCCCCCGACTTCCCAGAGCTAAATACAAGGTATATATAAAAAAACAATCATAAACAACCATATACTAACAACCATAAACTCTAAAATCTATCACTCTCTAGCTTATATAGGATAAAACAAACCTTAGTAATATTAAATATATATAAAAAAACTAAAATAGAAAAAGAAAAAAAGAAAGAAGACTTATTCAAATGCTACATGAAACTTCTTAACCCTATACTTGTTCTGGATAAACTCAATCCATTTTCTCCATTCCATAATATAGCGTTCTTGCGAGTGATCTTTCAAATAGGCCGAAATCTTCGCCATCTCTGCCAGGTCGGAAACCTTTAAATTCCACTCTTCTATGGTCGGCAGTTCCTCTTTCTTCCAAAACTGACCTATCAAAAGTCTTGCTGCCGTAATTAAATTCAACATCAACTTGGTGTCCACAACTGTAACATCTGTAATTATTCCCAACAAAAAAAGTTGCGGACAAAACTTTATCCTCTGTTTAAAAATCTTCTGCATATTCCACCAGACTTTTATCCAAAAAGCCTTAACCTTTTTACAAGTCCACCATATGTGAAAATATGTTGCGTCTTCATCACCGCATCTCCAACATTTAGGCTGATAATTCGGATACATATTTGCAAGCTTTTTAGGATCTAAATGCCATCTATAAAACATTTTGTAAAAATTCTCTCTTAGATTTTGAGCTTGTGTAAATTTTACATTCCTCACCCAAATCTTTTCCCACGTGTCCATTGTGATAACTTCCTGGATGTTTTGGGCCCATTTTATCATACAATCCTTAACAAGTTCTGTTTCTGAATCAATCTCTATCAACGCAAGATATATCCGTTTAATATGTGCTGGTCCCTGATTTCTAATTTGCTTTATCAAATTTTCATCAGTCATTGTAAAACCATTTTTCTGGTCTTCTTTCCACCTGGCCCGTAACTGAGTATATTGAAACCAGTTTTGAACAACCTCCTCTTCTCGCAAGAGGCTATATGATTTCAAACACCAGACATTTCTTTCCAAGCTTAGGATCTCCTTGTACGTAGTCACATCATGTTTGAAACCAGCATGTATATTTTCTATTGCGTGTTTTGGAATTGCCCACAGTGGTATCTTGCAATCTAGCTTATGTCTATACTTCTTCCAAACTCTCAACAATGCCTGTCTTAAAATATGCACTCTAAACACATTGTCTACCTTCTTGTCATACAACAAATATGCATGCCAGCCAAACAACAAATCGTGGCCCTCAAGATTTAATAATCTCTCTTGTGTCAAATTAATCCAATCACTTATTCCTACTAATGCAGCAGCTTCATAATATAGTTTAAAATTGGGCATTTTAAGACCACCTCTCTCACGAGTATCCTGCATAATCTTAAGTTTAACTCGTGGCTTTTTCCCTGCCCAAACAAATTTATTGATACCTCACTGCCATTCCTCCAAATTAGAATCTTTCTTAAGAATCGGTATCATTTGAAATAAGAATAAAAATTTAGGCAGGACATTCATTTTCACTGCTGCGATCCGTCCCAACAAAGACAATTGCAATTTTTCCCAACTCTCCAATTCTTTTTGAATTTTCCCCCATAGTTTTTCATAATTATTTTTATATAACTTTGTATTAGAGGGTGACAAAAGCACCCCCAAATATTTAACCCTTTTAACAATCTCAAATCCAGTTAATCCTTCTAAGAGAGCCTTTTGCGAAACTGTCATATTTTTGGCCAGAATTTTGGTTTTCTGTATATTAACTTTAAATCCAGAAACCTTCCCATATTGTGTTATTATCTCCATCAGGTCCACAACAGAGTTCTCTGGCTGGGTCACTGTAACAACCAGATCATCTGCGAATGCTCTCAATCTATAATCCTGATCTCTAATTTGTATCCCCTTAATTTTTTCCGAATTCCGTATTTTAACCAATAATATCTCTAATGTTAACACAAATAACAAGGGCGATAACGGACACCCTTGCCTTGTGCTCTTCTCAATATTACATGCTTCTGTCAGACTATTATTAACTATGATTCGGGCAGTTTGTTTTTGGTATAATGCCCTAATCGGTTGCAAAAAATTTTCCCCAAAATCCATTTTGTCTAAAACTTTCAACAAAAATTGCCAATTCAATTGATCAAAAGCTTTTTCAGCATCTAGAAAAATTAGCGCCGCAGGGATCTGGTTGTTCCTTTCCAAAAACTCTAACACATCAACTATATGCCTCACATTATTTTTCATTTGCCTAGCACTAATAAACCCCGTTTGGTCCCCATGAATCACCTGTTGCAGAACCCTCATCAGTCTATTAGCCAAAACCTTAGCAAATATCTTGTAATCTGTATTTAAAAGCGATATCGGTCTATAATTTTTAACTTGAGTAGCATCTTGGTCTTCCTTCGGGATCAAGGAAATAAAAGCTGTTCTCCAAGACGGTGGCACCTTTCCCCCCCTCTGGATTGTCTGGAACAGTTCCTTTAACGGTTTTATCATCTCTAATTGTAGATTTTTGTAGTAAGCCGCAGTCAAACCATCCGTACCTGGTGCTTTATCCACCTTCAGTTCCTTAATTGCTGTAAAAATTTCTTCTTCTGTAATCAATTGATTAATCCCCTCTTTTTGTACTTGCGTAAGAACCGGGATGCTAGCATTCTCCAAATATATATCAATGTCTTTTTCATTAATCTTCTCCTTAGCATATAATTTAGAATAAAAATCCACAAAAGCATCCTTGATAAGGTCCTGTTGAAACACAACCCTTCCTTTATGCTCAATTTTGTCTATATTAGAAGCCCTTTGTTTTTTCCTCAATCTATAAGCTAACCATCTACCTGGTTTGTTAGCGTTGCAAAAGGTATTATGCCTGGCAAACCGCAAATTGGTTGCCACTTGGTCAGCCATTAATTTATCAAATTGTCCTCTTAACAGTTTAATAGCCTCCTTAGTCTTCACATCCTCTGAATTCAAAATCAAAGCCTTTTCTTTTTCCTTTATTTCATTCTCCAGTTCTTTCCTCCTAGCTTCCACAGCACGTCTATGTTTATTATTCATATATATCAACACCCCTCTCATGTAGGCCTTGCTAGCATCCCAAACCATATCCATAGAGGTGCCCTTATTCATATTAATTTCAAAAAAATCCTTCATCCGCTGTTTGCATTCTTCCACATTTCTCTGATTTCTAAACAAATTCTCATTTACGCGCCACGAGCGCCTGTCTCTATTCTCCTTATCAATCTCTAACCAAACTGGACTATGATCAGAGATAATTCTTGCACAAATCTTCACCTTTTTAGTCCTCAAAAAAAATCATTAGTCAACAAAATAAAATCAATCCTAGAAAAAGATTGATGTCTATCAGAATAAAAAGTATAATCCTTTTCCTGCAAATGTCTCTCACGCCAAATATCTCGCAGTTCCAAGTCATCCTTCATTTCAAAAAAAGATTTAGGCAGTCTAGCATGACTTGGGATGCGCTTAAAAGCTCCAGCCTTGTCCATCTGTACATCCAAAACACCATTCCAGTCCCCCATAAAAATAAAAGATTTATAATCCAACTGGGTAAGCTTTGTGTGAAGTAAACTAAAAGTCAGCTTGTTGTTGATTAGGAGCATATAATCCAACTAAAAGCGTCTTTTTACCTTCTAACAGCAGCTCTATCATAACGTATCTTCCATGCTTATCTGCTTCAATTAAGTCTGCTGTTAAGGCACTTTTAACATAAACAACCACTCCATTTTTCTTATTCATTGCAGAAGCAACAAATTGCGTACCCAACCTTGAGTTCGATAAATACTTTTGATCCACAACTCTAATATGTGTTTCTTGCAAACATATAACATCTCTTGAATTGTTTTAAATATTGAAAAACTTTCTTCCTCTTCTGTGGTGAATTTAGTCCATTAACGTTCCAAGTTAAAAATTTAGTTGCCATGCATATCCTCCCAAAGCTCTTGGAGCACTGCTTTGATAGGACTATCTTCTTTAGGCCGTGCTCCTCCCACTGCTTGGCTGTAAGTACGTTGTGGAAGTTCCAAAGACTTTTGCTGGTCTTGTTCTTTTATTTTTTTTGATCGTTTTAAAGCAGCACGCGTTACCCTTTGCTCTCTAGGATCATCCAAAGAAGTTATAGCTTGATCTCCTCCAGCACCGTTTTCCTCTGCTTCAGCCTCTTGATGTTCTCCTTCTCCAGATCCCTTTGCAGCTTCCAGAAGTGTTAATGGGGTTGCTTTTAAAACGTTATTGTAAAAATCACGCGCTTGCTTCACAGTAACCAGCCGGTACCTTTTACCTTCATGCATCACCATCAACCCAACTGGAATCTCCCATCTGAACCTCATATCTCGTTGCTTGAGCTCTTGCACAAGAAATGTAAAATCCTTCCTTCTCCTTAAAATCTTTGGAGGAATTTCTTTTAGAACCAAGACTTCTTGATCAGCAATCACAACTTTAGCATCATAGGCAGCTTGTATAACTTCATCTCTAATTTCCCTTTTTGCAAAATAAACCACCACATCTCTAGGCAACTTTCTCTGTCTAGCAATCCATGAATTCACACGGAACACTTTATCCATACCTCCTCTTATTTCAGATGCTGGCTGATTCAATACCACTTCGAGAGCCTCAGAAACCAGCTGCTTTAAATCTTCCTTAATATTCTCTTTTAAGCCTCTGATTCTAACAGCAAACTGCATCTGGTAATATTGAGCAAGACTTAATTCTCTTTCCATTTTGTCTCTTAAATCTTCATTCTCCAGTACTTTTGCTTCTAATATGGCATTCTTTTGAGTCAAATCATCCACTTTTTCATCCAAATCTTCCACACATTCCGCCACTTTATGCACTGAAGACAAAATGTCTACCTTCATCATGCTGAACTTCTGTTCCATCTTCTCTTCCATTCTCTCCTCCAATTTCTCCAATTTCTCCTCCATCTGTGCAAATTTATCACCCATTGATTCCAAAATTACCTGGGCATGTTTTTCAAGAGCCTCTCGTAAGTCCTTCGGTGTCAATACATCAGGAGGATGCAACGCCTGCAATGATGATTGTTGCACCGGAGAAGTTCCACCACTCCGAAGAGTTTTAGGGGGAGGTTTAGCCGCCATCTTTTACTTTCAATTGTGATGCACTTTCACTTTAAGTTTAAAAAAGTCCATCAAGCTCGAGAGTAAAATAAAATAATCCTCTTCACCTTTTCCTCTTGTACCGCTCTGCCTGCTCTTATTACTCCATAGTCCTTCCTTCAGGCAGGGGTGATCGCAGACGCCTGGCTCTGCTCCAAGAAATCCGGAGCAGAGATGCTGGCCAGCTGGGAGCGACCCAGGCTTCGGGGGAGTTCAATCCTTCAGCCGCCCAAGCTCCAAGCTCAGGCAGCCCCGGAGAACTCGACCCCTACCTGGGGCCTCACCCCCTCCTCTTCTCCCGAGGAGGGGGCTTCAAATTCGCCCGAACAGCTGATCGGCGCTGTTTCGGGCGAAAATCACTCAGCTGAGCCGCGGGCAGCCCGGGAAGGCTGTCTCCGGCGCCGCGCAGCCACCGGAAGTCCCCCATTACTCAGTAACATTAACTGACTCCAAATAGTAACAAATATAGAGTTCTCAGATGCTTAGAAGCTTCAATATGTTACCTTTATAAGTCACTGAAGGAGAGCAGGAAAAATCCTTCATTATCAAAATCAGTTAAAAATGAACTACCATTCATCTGAATTAGCAAAACAATCAGGTTTTCAGCAGATAACTAGATCAATATCTGTGTGACGGGCTACAGTACTGAAGAATGCCAATAGTTTAGAATTAATTACACGTTTCTTTTCCTGATGCTTCAAGATCACGTTTATTGCCACTGGCAGAACAGAATAGGTCCATTGTGTTTTTGGAACCATTGATTTGCCTTTCCGTTATGAACCAAGGCATCACCTTGCATTGCAGTTATTTCCAGCTGGATGATTTCCAGTGCTACCAGGTGATACACATTATGCAATTAACATGTCCCTTTAGCTCTTAATGGATGGGTAGCTGGGCGTTTGTTGCTGTCTTTTGTTCTTTTTGTTTCTAGTGCTAGTTGGTGAAAGTTGGAAGAATGAGTAGGAAAACATGGGAGAACTACAAGTGGGACATCATGTGGACTGTCAATAAAATTCCTTTCATTATGCAACTGGTCTGTATTATGGAATTTTATTTATTTCATTATATTCTAATAGAGATGATAGAGTCACATAGATTGAGATGGGCAGTATAGAAATGTGATAAATAAATAAAAGTATTCCTAAAATTATGCAGAGATAATAATGGGGACCAATGTATATGCTGTACAACAGGCATATCAAACTGCCAGCCCATGGGCCGGATGCATCATACTGAAACCACACCCACCCCATTGCCGGCAATAGGGAAAAAGTTGCGATACATCACACGACATCACATGACGTCAACAAGAGCCTTGGTGGAGCAGTGGGCTAATGCTTCCTTAAGTAACACCAGCTGCCTGCAATTAGTGCAGGTTCAAGTCCCACCAGGCTCAAGGTTGACTCAGCCTTCCATCCTTCCGAGGTAGGTAAAATGAGGACCCAGATTTTTGGGGGCAATTAAGCTGACTTTGTAATAATGCCGCTTGGGGGGGGGGGGCGAAAGCCCTAATAAGCAGGCGTATACATAGAATGAAGGCTACTGCTAAGCACATTGATTTGTGCTTTAGATTGTAAGCCGCCCTGAGTCTTCGGAGAAGGGCGGGATATAAATGGGATTAAAAAAAAAACAGTTTGACATGCCTTCTCTACAATAAACAACTATTCATGACTGAAAGAGAAATTAAAGATTGGGAAAAAAAAGACTGATTATACAACCTATTTCCCCACACAATTGTTGTTGTTAGTTGAAAAGTTGTGTCCAACCCATCGCGGGACACAACATTCCTCCAGGCCTTCCTGTCTTCTACCATCTTCTGGAGTCCCTTCCATGAACAAGACATTTTTCCAGATATTAATATTAAGTTGTACAACAATAAGAAAGTAAAATAATTCATATATTTAAATTCTGAGATATGCATTACAAATATTTTTTCACCACCATAAATACAACAAGCAGATACTTTAATATTTCTTCGTAGATCACAATTTAGCAGCCTTTAAAGCACTATGAGAATTGAATTTAAGACTGATTTGTGAAAACAAAGAATCTGATTTTTTTTGTTCAAGATTTCTTCAACTCAAAGCCATATGCTGCCATCTAGAGGCTTTGCTTACAATCATGTTAGCATAACTATAACTACAGGCTTTAATAGAGATTTTAAAAATGCTTTTTCAAGGAAACTTTAAATTTCAGTGATATTATCTTATTCCTGGAGTATAAATACCACTGTGGCTGATAGAAGGTGCAGTCCAAAATATATTGGGGATACTAATTACCTATCTGTTGAAAGAAAAAGAATACTTTTTTTAGGATTGTGCAAATAATTCCATAGAGAAACTGCAGGAAGGCCTGACAGGTGCAATGACAAATCTTGAGGTAGTAATAGCTGCATCATGACTTCAAGGAATAGATTCAAAGGAGCTCTTCATTTAAAAATTTTGTGGGATTAACAAAATTGTCTCTAGTGCTGCAGATTTTGCACTGAAACATCAGCAAGTTGCCTTGTGGGGAAAAAAATAGTATAAAATAGTGCTGAATCTGAGTCACAACCTTATATTTTAGCAGGCATATGCATCTTCTGAGGAAAGTGGCACATAGGCACTATAACATGAACATTCTCACAAAATGGCTACTGTGGGGGAAATTGCCCGTTTACCAAATGGCTGTCACTAACATCCATTTATCAGAATATAAGTTAGCTCTGAATAAATATTCCTCTTTTCACAATAGTGCCTTATCATTTTTTTCTAGACAGAATTATTTCCATTAGTCACCATCAGCATCTTTGTAAACAAATATGTTAGAAGTTGAGGCTTTGTTTCTCATTATCTTAGGCTTCCATTTAATTGAATTAAACTAATTTTGGGGGGGGGGGAAATTGAATAGGACAGGAACTCAATAGGTGCCAACGATGACCCTGGGTACCATATTGTCTTCTCCTGCTTTATTCCAGCTTAATTATCAACACTTCCATCTATCCATACATATAGATATGTATCTCCAAGGGTTCTCCAAAATGGTCAAAATTGAATTTTAAAGGGGCCATCTCAGAGGACAATGCATTGGGTCAAGTCTTCAACACTGGGTCAACCTGGGTGGAAGTGTAAAATTCTGAGTATCATCAGAATATTGATGTAGCTGATCCCAAACAAACAGATGACCTCATCACATGATTTCATGTAGATGTTAAACAAAAGAGGAATGAGAATTTGAATCGTAACTGTCAACGAGTTAGGAGTCACAAGCATCCTTCTCACCTAGTCAACAACAATTGGAACCATCATAGATAAGATATTACCATCATACTGAACCATGGCTGAAACAAGTCTAGATAATCCACTTCTTACACAATTTCTATAGCTGAAACCCAATCACCATCTCCAACACCTTCTCTAGAGTGGAGAGATTGGAGATTGGACAAAAATTTATCATGATGGCTGGATCCAGCTATAGTCTCTTAAGGAGACTATAGTTTTCTTTAAGACGGAAGGACACCCCTTTCCACAGAGAAGTAGGCAAGCACTAAATGGGCCACTTTCCAGGTAGCCTTAACCATCTGGAGGGACCTGTTTCTAACAAACCACTGGACCACTGGTTTGGTAGAGGAATCGCTAATGGTAAGGCTACAAAAAGCTACTTTGGACCATTCCTCTCTCCAGGCATTCTCAGGGTTAAAATGGGTAGATGTTAAGTGAATAGCTATTTTCCATGCTGGCCTATGGGATTTCAAACTTGTGATGGACAATGAAATATCCTGGGGAACAGGGAGAGCCTTGTTGTTCAGCATCCTTGAACATAGCCAGACGTGAGCTTGTTGTCTTCTAATGTGGGATGGTATGATATTGCTAAATATTGGTAACCAATGCACAGGAATGGGATGCAATATGTCAGAGATGATACGTGTTGTCAGGCAGAGTTGGACAGTGACCATTTGATTGTGCAAACTGTTATGCCACATGCTGGCATAATATTCAGCTGTTGAATAAACCAAAGCAAAGGCTGTTGTTCATAGGGTGCAAGCCCAGGTTGTTCCAGCCAGTCTGTTCAGTAAATTGTTGCAGCTTTTCAATTTTGCAGTTTTTTTCAGAAGTTATCAGAAGGTTAGTGATATATCCTGTTATCTCTGGGTACCTCAGAGAGTTATTACATTGTAAAACATGGTTCCAGAATTTCACTGAAGGCTGGTAATTTGCATATTTATTGCTGAGTTGGATTGTGGCAATTTTTGTTTTGTTAGGTTTGGTTGGAGGAAACCATTTTTTGAAATATTTATTTATTTATTTATTTATTTATTTAGTTACATTTATATACCGCCCTATTCCCTGAGGACTCAGGGCGGTTTACAGGGAATTAAAAATCCACCATACAAAAGTTAAAAAACCAATTAAAAAATATTAAATTACCCTGTATACATTAAAACCCCAATTAAAAATTTCTCCTCAGCCTGGGCCTGAGAGCTCAAAGAGCCAGGTCTTCAGGCCCCGGCGGAATGATCGGAGGTCGGGGGCAGTCCTCAGTTCCACCAGCAGCTGGTTCCAGAGGGCAGGCGCTCCCACCGAGAAGGCCCTATCCCTGGGTGTCACCCGCCGGCAATCTCTCACCGGCGGCACCCTGAGCAGACCCTCCCTGTGGGAGCGCACTGGGCGAAGGGCGTTTGATGCCGGCAGCAGGTGTTCCCTCAAATAGCCCGGACCCAGGCCATGTAGGGCTTTATAGGTAATAACCAGCACCTTGAATTTCACCCAGAGGGCAACCGGAAGCCAATGCAGCTCGCGGAGTAGAGGTGTTACATGGGAGTATCGGGAGACCCCCATTACAACTCGTGCGGCCGCATTCTGCACCAGTTGAAGCCTCCAAGTGGTCTTCAAGGGCAGCCCCATGTAGAGAGCGTTACAGTAGTCCAAACGGGAGGTCACAAGCGCATGAGTAACTGTGCGTAGGGCGTCTCGGTCCAGATAGGGACGCAACTGGCGCACCAGGCGAACCTGTGCAAAAGCCCCCCTGGTCACGGCTCCTATGTGGTCTTCAAAATTGAGCCGTGAATCCAGGAGGACGCCCAGGTTGCGAGCCCTATCAACGGGGGGTAACACCTCACCCCCCATCGTTAGAGGTGGAATAACTTGGTTAACCCGAGATGCCGATATGCACAGCCACTCAGTCTTGGCGGGATTGAGACGAAGCCTGTTTCTCCCCATCCAGACCTGAACCGCCTCCAGCCACCGGGACATCACGGAGAGGGCATCGCTGGGTTGGTTCGGGGTGGAAAGAAAAAGTTGGGTATCATCAGCGTACTGGTGATACCCCACACCGAAACCACGAATGATCTCGCCCAGCGGCTTCATATAGATGTTGAACAGGAGAGGCGAGAGGACCGACCCCTGAGGAACTCCACAAATGAGAGACCTCGGGGTGGATCTCTGCCCTCCTGTCAACACCGACTGCGAGCGGCCCTGGAGGTAGGAGAACCACCGTAAAACGGTGCCTCCCACTCCCAACCCCCTGAGACGCCGCAGCAGGATACCATGGTCGATGGTATCGAAAGCCGCTGAGAGATCTAATAGGACCAGGACAGAGGAGCAACCCCTGTCCCTAGCCCTCCAGAGATCATTCACCAGCACGACCAATGCCGTCTCCGTGCTGTATCCGGGCCTGAAGCCCGATTGGTACGGGTCCAGATAATCAGTTTCCTCCAGGAACAGAGGGAGCTGATGCGCCACCACACTCTCAACAACCTTCGCCAGAAAGCGAAGGTTGGAGACTGGACGATAGTTGTTTAAAACAGCCGGGTCCAAAGCAGGCTTCTTGAGAAGGGGCCTCACCACCGCCTCCTTCAAGGCGGCAGGGAAGACACCCTCCTTCAAAGAAGCAGTTATTACTGCATGGAACCAGCCTCGTGTTCCCTCCCGAGCCGCATAAGCTAGCCAGGAGGGGCACGGATCCAACAAACAGGTGGTGGTGCTCAGTCTCCCCATGATCCTGTCCACATCATCAGGGGAAACAGGGTCGAACTCAGTCCAGATAACGTGCTCAAGACCGCCTGATTCCTCCACGTCAGACTCTGCCCAGTCAGAGTCCAGGCCGGTCCGGATCAGAGCGATTTTGTCCGCCAGATGATGACTAAACTCCTCGGCTCGTCCCTGCAAGGGATCCTCTCTCACCTCCTGGTTAAGGAGGGAGCGAGTCACCCTAAACAGGGCGGCCGGGCGATTATCTGCGGACGCGATAAGGGAGGCAAAGTAGTTAGACCTTGCCGTCCTTATCGCCGCAAGATAAGACCTTATAAAGGTTCTTAACTGCAATCGGTCGGATTCGGATCGGCTGGATCTCCAACCGCTCTCTAGACCTCGTCTCCGACGCTTCATCTCCCGGAGCTCCACAGAGAACCATGGGGCCCAACGGGATCTGCGCCGAGTCAGAGGTCGCGTGGGTACAACGCAGTCGAGTGCCCTGGTGGCAGCCGTTTCCCAGGCCTCCACCAGAGCATCGACTGGGCTGTGGGTGAGGGTGATAGGTATCGGCCCAAGCGCCCTCTGGAACCGGTCCGGGTCCATTAGGCGCCTGGGGCGGAACCACCTGGTCGGTTCCGCCGCCCAGCGGCGGGGGATGGCATGACGGAAGACCAGCCTCAGGAGGTGGTGAACTGACCATGACAGAGGGGTGATGGATGGAGAACCCCCTCCCAGATCATCCAACCACTGTCCAGACAGGAACACCAGGTCGAGAGTATGATCCCCCCCGTGAGTAGGGCCCTCAATAACCTGGGTCAGGCCCATGGCTGTCATGGAAGCCATGAACTCCCGAGCTAACTCCGACGACCCCCCCAGAAATAGTCATCCAAATTCTGAAGATTTTGAGTAAGGATGACCTCGGCATTGGTTCTTTGGGCTGTGAGATTGATATCATCAGCATAAATTAATTTATGAGAAATAGTCTCTGGCAGGTCATGGGTGTCCAAGTTAAAAAGAGAAGGGGGTAGCAGTGATCCTTGTAGTAGACTATTATTCATCTTATGATATCTGCTTCAATTGAATTCTGTGAAAACATGAAATAACCTACTACTCAACATGATATAATCAAGGCAATGGTGTTACGATAAGCACAATTAATTTGAGGAGAAGTCTTTCTCTTCAGACAACATTGTAGGACAAGAAAAACAGACATTTTTCATTTTCCTTTTGAATCCATTCTCAAGGTAGGAAGTTAGTGGAAGGATTTAATTGCTACAATCAGGTTTGGGGTGAAATCCAATTTGCTCTGTCTGGATTACAGATTCTACTGCTAGTGCTATTCTGTTTAACACAAATCGTTCTAAACGTTTGTAGGTGACACAGAGAAGACCAGTTGGCTGTAACTTTGCAGAAGATTGGATCATTTCCTGGTTTCAAAATTATAATAATTTGGGTCTTTTTAAATATAGAAGGCAGCCATCCTATGTACGTATAGTATGGAACTAAAACAGGAGAGAAGGCAACTTTTAGTTGTTGGTCCACAGTACTTCAGTAGTTCTGGTTACATGCCATCAAATCCTGCAGCTTTACCATTTTGTAAAGAATTCATTCCACTCTGCACTTCTTCTAGTGTAAATGAGCATGAGTACAAAGCATATGGTAGAAGATCATCCTTCAACAGGTCATGCTTCTATTATTTATAGAAGAAAATGGAGAAAAAGTATTACTACTCACTTTGGTCTGACTCTGTGCCCCTTAGCAGAGCAGCCAATACATTTCTCTCTCCCAATGATTTTAGTTTTCATTCATTTAGTTTTTCTATTCTCTACATTTTTCTATCTATGTATTTTTTAACAGTAATCATCTTGGTGTTCTTTTAAACATCAACAACAAAAGAATCTAATAAAAGACAAAGATGCTGTTGAGTTGAGCTCAATTTTTGCTGACCACATCCAAGTAGTTTTCTCAGTGGTTTTCATGCCAATATTTCTTCAATATTTTTTTCAATTTTGCAGTCTGGCCCATGGACCTGGAATTCCCAGACCGTTCCCCCACTCAAGTCCAACCAGGGCAGACACTTCTTAACTTCCAAAATTAACTGAGATAGGATAAGCATTGCAACATACAGTACAACCAATTGCTAGGTGTGCATCAGAAATAATAAGTGCAAACATGTAGAGTGAAAAATGATTGGAATGTTTTATTAAGTTGAATCAAGAATTTGAGTTTCTAATATAAGATTAAATTCTGCCAAATCTAATTTAAAAATGTAGAAGATAATGTTTCACTGAATGTATTCCAAGAAATAATTTTCAGCTTAAAACCTTATGTATCTGTCTACTGATTATTGCAAGAACAAATTGTTATCAGCTACATATTATAAGTAGGGAAGAAGAAAAAAATATGCTATCTACAATAGATAGATAGGAAAACTTGATTAGATAGAATCAGGGAAAGTAGAAAAACTTATTCAGGTCATGGAGCAGTTTATGAGGATCCTGGAGGAAACAGATTATCTGGACCCCTTACCCCTTTCAGTCAGGATTCAGGCATGAATATGGGGTGGAAACAGCATTGGTCATACATTTTTGGATGACCTCTGGTGGGAACAGGATAGAGGTGGTGCATCCATTCTTGCTCTTCTTGACTTCTCAGGAGCTCCCAGTGGCCATCTACTATGTTAATGGCTAAAATGTCTCAAGGGTTGGGAGTGTGGGGCATTATGTTGTATTGGTTTTATTCCTTCCTCTATGGCCAGTTCCAGTTAGTGTTAATCAGGGAGAAGAGGTCCCAGCCCTCAGCCCCTCGTTGTGGAGTGCTACAGTTTGGTGCTTTCTCCCACTGAGTGAGGTTATCTGATAGCACAAAGTGAGGTGATGATATACAGTGTTACATCCATCCCAAACCAATTAAGTCATGCTGTGGGTGTCCTACCTCAATATCTAGAGGCTGTGAGTATTTGATAGGGAACAACAGGCTTCAGCAAAACTTAGTGGCTTTAGACTCTAAGGATCCTTGATTCTGGGGACTTTCCATCTCTTGCTCTGGATGGAGTTGCATTGCCCCCAAACAATCTATGTGCAATAAAGGAGATTCATAGCTCCTGTTCAAGTAACAGGTGGAAGCTATTGCCAGGAGGCCCTTTGATCAATTAAATATTGTATACTGATTGTGCCCATCCCTAGACCGGGAGGTTCTGCTCAGTCACTCACACCTTGGCCACTTGTATTATTGCAATTCGCTGTTACAAAATGTAGCTATGTGGGCAATTATGAGCACCCCTCAATCAGCACACACTACACTTGTGTTTTATGGGCTACATTGATTGACAATTTGTTTCTGGATGCATTTCAAGATCCTGGACATAACTTATAAAGCCCTTGATGGGATGGGACATTTCTCTCCAATTACATCTAGTTAGATCCAGCAGGAGGGGCAGAGGGGCATGCTCCAATTCCCATTAAGTATTATCTTGTGGTGCCCAATAGGAGAGTCTTTTTTGTTGTTGTGACTTTTGCTCTGTGGAGCATCATCTCCCTGAAATTAAGAGTGCCCTTGACTGCTGACATTTCACAAAGCTCTGAAAACATGGTTTTGCCAGTGGGCATAAGTACCTGAGAGTGTGGATCCTTGTGGATCTCAGCTCAAGAAGCATATCATACAAGAGAAACCACAGACAAGAACAAATGTTTGACATATTGCAAACTGTTGGAAAACCCTCAAGAGGAATTTAAAATTAAATCAAGAGAGTAAATATAAGGATATATTTGTGAATGTTTTCTCCATTTACAGTTCTCAAAGATTCAAAATGGATAGATTTATGGAGCAAAATAAGACAGAATTAAAGTAAAAATATGCACTGATGGTGAACATGAAATTGCCGAAATGTTTTAAACTTTTCCTGATATTTGAAATGGAGGAAGAATGGGTTAAAGAATGTATGATACACTGGTTATAATTTACCAATGAGAAAACTACACAGTCAAAAAGGTTGAAATTTACGTTGTGAACTTTAAAAGAATTGTTTATAAAACAATTTGTTGGTATGTGACACCAGAGAAACTATACACAATGTATAAAGGCAGTTTCAATATATGTTAGAAATGTGAATGACATGTAGGAAGTTTATCATGCTTGCATGCTGAGTCTATGGCTCACTTGGTTCATATTGCAATTGAAGGCTCTCCTTGCAACTTTTCAGTATATACCATGATCCTATGGAACAGCTCCAGTGAAAAAATGAATGCCTACCAAGAACAAAAAGGACTGGAAAATGGGAGATAGTTCGAAGAGTGAGCACAGAACAAGATGAAATATAACCATTTCCTGTAGAGCTTTCTGAAGCTACTCTGCCCTGCAGTGAAAAAAACCTGCTTTCTGTATCATTGCTAAAGTACCATTTTCTTTCGTCTCCGTTCCCTGAGGAGCATATGGATGCAGATCACTGTCTCAGCCCAGATGGAACCAAAGGAAAATTAAACATCTAGTCTGCCTGGATAGTAGATACTCCATCCTCAGACCATCTCCACTCAACAAAAATCCTTTGGAACCTGGCATCAAATTGTGCCCCACTCTCAAGTGCTTAACTATCACATACACTACTGCTGACAAATTCCCTGTTCTCTGGTATCCTTTACATAAATATGGGACTTGGCACAAGATTTTTTCTTTCATTTTATTTTGAAGTACAATTGGGAGTTAAAAAGAGAGTTAAACCACAAGGGCTTTTCAGTCAGAAATCAACAAATTAATAGAATACAGAAAAGTAACTTTTTTATTGATGCATTGCAATTGTTCTACATTTTTACCATATTATGTAGAAAATACTTAAAATACAAGCTACTTTGTAAAACCAAAGACAAACATTGAATCCAAAGATAAACCGTGTTTTCACAATGGACCCTTTTCCCATATAGTTAGTATTAAATTTTTAAATATCTGTATTTCCTCTTGTTAAAATGATTTTTACATTATCCCCTAGGTACATTGGCAATACAAACATAGATCAATAATTGTCAGAAACTACCTTTATCTAGCGGCTTGTAAAAAGGAAGAGCACAACCAGAAAAAAGTTAAATTCTACACAGTAAACTAGCATATCAAATACATTTAATAAAGTAGGAATTCCATTGCAATATCAAGGAATCAAGCAGAAATACTAACATTACATATAATGCACTGCTACATGTAGTGAATTAGATAATAGTTCAAGCTGAATCTGAAATCACACATTATATAAAGTTTAGCAACAAACAACTATGTCAACATGCGGCACCATTCATAAGTTAAAAATTAAAACAAGAAAGCAGGGCTGTGCCAATCCCAGTCACCTAGAAGCAATTGAATTTCATGTTTAAAAATATATTGAAATCAGAGGTATGGTACTGCACTGTTTTAACTATGTGCAAGCAGTAAAGCTCAGAAGCTGCCTTTGCAGTGGAGTATCAAGAACAATGAGGTGAAAGTTCAGCTGTCAAGAATGTTAAATAATAGGTTTAATCACATAAGTGACTAAGTAAAGCATAATTTGTCTTGCTATTACTAAAAATAAATTTACTTACAAATGAGCTCAGGTTGCAGAGAAAAGCACAGCTTACTCACAGAAATCCTACAGATTTCAGAACTTGCAGGAAAATGCAGCCATAATATTATGGGGGTATTCCAATTCCCCCAGCAAAGGAGACTAAATTTTTGAAACATTGATTTTTGTGCATAAAATAGGTGCATTTACTTGTAGGCTGCACAACTGTGAGGCTACTACTATCTGGTCTTTCATTGTGAGGCAACCTGGAAATGCACTGGGAGAAAAAGATGCCCCTGCAGCCTAGTTCTCACAAATCATATGAGGGATTAGTTTCAAAAATCCTCCCCACATTTTCAGCCAGGAAGAATCCTGAACCCAATACAGGTGCCAAAGCTGATGAAAACTTTCCTGCTATTGACTCCTGTAGCTGGAGAAAAAGTGAAGGGGAAGGGTAGAGTTCCCAAACCAAAGCAACTGGAGTTATGTCCCCTTTCCTGGGATGGTGTCCATCTGGACAAACATTCCAGGTGCACACTGAGAGATTTTAAAAGAGCTTAGAGGCAGTAGTATGCTATGTGTGTAACTTGCTATCTCACCTGCTTTGTGAGAAGAAGGCCTTTTAGAGAAAACCCTTAATATATGTTTGCTTCCAGTTATGAAGTGTCTGGTCGCTGGAGCAAATTACTGAGGAAGTCAGAATCAAAAACTTGGGAGACCGTCTTTTTTAATAATTCGTAATTGCTTAATTCTGATTATGTAGAATTACACTTTAAACTTTTTTTTGTCTTAAAAAGCCAGTTCTTTTGTTCACTCAGAACTGACTTGAGGTAAAAATATGATTAACCCATTCAAGGATAGGTTGTTTTTAAGACCTGTACTTTACATTTTCCAAGCAGATTTACTGAAAATCCTTGCTGCACTGAAAATATTATAGTAATATTTTAATTTTAATATTTTAGTATTGATATTTTAATATTAATGTTTAACTGGTAAAACAATCCACTTTCAGATTTTCTATAAGGCGGATTGAGATACAGATCATGGCACTAAGCAGAAAACTATTCTGAGAATATTACAGCAACAGAAATTGTTGTTGACACCAGTGATGTAAAGAACTGAAATTCCTTGCTTATCTTCACATCAATACAGAAGAAAAAAAATACAACAGAACAAGAGTACAGTAAACAAATGTTCAGCTAGACACACTGTTAACCACTCTCCTCTATTGCCAGAGACAACAGATTCCTCACTAGAAAGGAAACTGTAAGGCTTGTGGTCCACAGACTATTTAGAGCTATTGGAATAAGTGGCTTTAAGACCTCCAGAATCTTGGCCTCACTGAAATCACGACTCCCTCCCCCCTCCCCAATTCCTGACTAATGGATCAGAGTTATTGCCGGTTACCATTTCAAAAATTGTTCACATTTGGACTATTAAAACGTGTGAACATGCATGCTCCAGAAATTGGTTTAATATACTTAGTATTTTTTTTGTAAAGTACAAAATCTAGCCATTTAATGTAGACTGGATGGGAAATAAACTGGGTTCCAAGGCTGTTAATGCATTTTATTGCTGTAGCAATACCACTCTCCAAGACAGTTAATTCTCCATTTGGCCAAGAACAGTCTTTGCATAATGGCAGTGGTGAAAGAAACAATTGTGAAAGAATTTGGGAAACCAAATGAGATTTAGAAGCTCACCACTAGCAGGCCAGGTCATGTGTTATTTCCTTACAGCAAGTGCTACAGTTTTCAAAGCTTTCCAAAAGCGCCAAATTACTAGCGGTGTTAAATAAAACTTAGATTATGTGCTTTCCAGTAAGCTCTCTTTGGTATAAAAGTTCTAATTGTAACACCAAACTAGAAATATTTTATAAGCAATTTCTGCTACACACATGGGTAACAATGTTACAGTATACCCTAAGGGAAAGAAATTGCACATGCTTAAACACCTCTGAAATACCAAATATGCTTTCCAATGCATTCCTAGCATAATACTCTTAAAGACGCATCAACAGCTAGACTAGTTAAATTTTGAGGGGAAGAAAGGGTCACTCAAAATAAAATACTTAGGTCATAATCCATCTAAACTGAAGCATTTCAGACACCACACTAAGCTGTAATTTGAACTTGATTACAAACTTGTTTGATCTGGCAAACCAAATTATTCTGCCTCCAGGTATACACACCATGATCAAACCATGCCATACAATGTTTTCCCCAAGCTGGTCGCCAATTCCCATTATGCCCCAATTAGCATGACAGGCTGTTTGGCATATCTCGAAGGAATAGTCTGTTTAGAGGGTAACAGGTTAGTAAACCAACGCTTTCGAGAGAAGACTATCCTACACCATGGCTTGGCTGCCATATGACTGGAAACTCAAAGCATAGTCTGTATTTTATATTGTGGTTAACAAATGCATGGCTTGGCTTGATGTCTGAACTCACTTGGCAGTTTCAGGGGGATCAAATGGTGAACATTCTTAGCTTTCCAGCTGAAGTAAGCAAGACTAAAGGAATACTCAGCTTTGGCTGAATGATGCCCATTGTTCCATTTATGTTGGCACTGAAACTTAAAGCAAATGGTTTTGTCACCTATATCTATCCTTAGTGGGACATATTTGATGAATTGCTTCAATTTGACGGAGAGTGGAGGGCTTGCTGGTCCATCATAAGGCAAGCTCACTGTAAACTCTAGTCACACTACATAATCATTTAAGGCACTACAATATTGGGGGGGGGGGTTTACACACCAGTCACACATACCTGTGCAAAGCAAATCAGAAGATATCCTTGTCTCTCATGCAGCTTTTTCCCCTTTTCTCTCTTTCTCTCTCAGTGCTACAGTGATGAGCTCTAGGCAACTGCATTATTTCACATACATTCCAACATGTATTAACAACTCATTTTGGTTTAAATACAAAGGAATATATCAATTTCATCCCCAGAAACATTTAAGAGTTAGACAAACACTTAAGTACAGAGTTCAAGTATAATCACTACACATTTTGATTACAAAGACAGAACATTTGGGATTAGCAGGAAATTTTGCTTGTTGTATTTAATTCTAATCAATATGTACATATTTCATTTTCTGTAAAATATTAAAACATCACCATTACAAAACTTCTAAAATAGTTTTAAATTCAGTAATAAACATTTAAAATCTGCAATTTTGTGTCATGTTTTTGCAATTCCTACATGCATGTATTGTATACAAGTCTTAATAAGAGCGCTTTAATGTTTCCTGCCAACAAATTCCTAGGAGGAGGTGCTAGCAGAAGTATAAAAAGTTTACATTTCAGTAAGTTGATGTTAAGGTGAATTTTGGATTCTTCAACTAAATGAACCAGGCAAAGAAATACAAGATGGGTAAGAGAAAAGAATCCAGCTCTTAATGTTATTTTTTAGAATTCTAATGGCCTAAACCTCAGATAAATCTCTCCAGAAACTGCACATCTATTCAGTTTAGTGAACCTTACAGGAAGTATTTCCCAGTGGTTTCTGCCCTGAAACAGTAATGCAATCCTAAATATGTTCAGCTAAATGCAAGAGCTTCTGAGAATAATGCAGTCATTATAACATTACAGATTGTGATCTCACAACAGAAAGCAAATTCATCTTTCTGCATTTTTCTGAAAAAAATCCCTCTCATTTTCATTCTGAAAATTCACACATTAAAAATAATCTATGGTTTAAAAGAAAGCTGTATACAAAAATGCTACACTATCCTTCAACAGATATAATTAAAATCAGGGAGTTGAAAAGCAATATACATATGTCTATGTACACAGATAAAGAGAAGCTAAAGAGAGGAAATAACTGCTTTTCTAGAATTCAGCTCTTGCCTTTCAAGAATATGAATTACAAAATTAAAATTAAAATACTAACTCAAGTTTATAAAACAGCCCTAGCAACCTAGAGTTAAATGTGCATTTTAGTGGCAATATGAGTTTGTGCAAGCTGCTAAAATAATTTAAACAAGTACTATTTAATTCTAATACATTTTTTAAAGAACAGGTTTTTTTAAAAAAGTCACTGATTTGCTTCTGATTAACATAATAGCTTTAAATAAATGGGGTTCAGGCCTTAGTTTCTTTTTAAAGCACGAATAAAAATTAAATGTAAAATATTAAATGAGAATTTGATTCAAAAGATTCTACCCAGTCATCACCTATGTTTCCCCTGAACAGCAGGGCTCCACCAACAGTACCACCTGATTCTGGAGAGCATAAGCAGAATTGTCAACAAGGGGTGGATTCCCCATTATTTTCCTTGGATTCCACAGAGGTTCCTGTTGTGGAACTGTTAGAATACTGCAAAACCTACTGCAGATCCCTTCACCTCTATGATTGTTCCTGACTTCAAGACAGTTTTTGCCCCCAAATTACAAGTAAGAATACTGATTAATCTTGGTAGGACTTAGTGGGTATCCAGTGTAAATTGCAGATCCTCTGGATGCACCAATGTAGGACTGGGCAGCAAACTGATGTTGATACTGAGCAGGTGCTACGTTGGCAGAGGTTAACAAGCTGGGTCCCACACTGACTGGGACCTGGTGCACAAGAGTGCTTGGGTGGGTTGTATATGTGGTATGCCTGGAGGAGCCCTGAGGGGAAAAGAGATGAGCAATTGAATTGGTGGAGCCCAAGGTGGCAGCAGTAGTAGGCGCATAGGTGTACATGTGAGGCTGGCTTGCTGTGGCTGCTGCCAAGTGAGGGTGGACTGGGCTGCTATGCTGGAATGTATACGGAGCCTGAGCAATTGTTGTTGGCAGGGGAGCAACATAGGCCTGCTGCCTGCGGGGAGCTGGATTTCCACTTCTCTCTTGGGAGGCCAGTACAGTTGCTTGCTGGTTCTATAAAGTAAGGAACAAGCTTAGAAAGAAAGCATCCGGAACACTATTATACAAAAAAAAATCTAATAGGAGACAGAGAGGAAAGCAAAACTTTTTCCACCCAAAGAGAATCTACCTTCTGGAGCTTACAATATAGTAGATACTGCAACTCCCTAAACAACCTTCCAGACATCTAGCCAGCTCCCTTATTCTTCTTAGTTTTAATTCTTTGGAAAAAATAACATGTACATCTGCATAGTAGAGGAAATATTCTGTACCTTACGTTTCCTTTCCTTGTATCAGAGAACATTCTATAAAATATTCTTGGTGAGGAGGAATATGTTGCTTCTTTGATTTTTTGGAAGGGAGGGAGAACATTAATGTAGTTGGGAGAGGGTACCACACTTTTTAGTTTAGTTATGTGACAATAGCACTTTGGGTTGTGCATTGCAAAGATAAACATAAGCTTTAGCATTTGGGCTCGCATCCCATTCTTTACCTTCCACTCAATTCTGGAATGAAATTTGGTTGATTTACATTTATTTGTTTGCTTGCCACCCATCTCGTTTCAAAGCAAATTTGGGTGCCACACAGACTCTCATAACAATTCTGCACTGTTTCTTCAAATTTTTAGCAATGCACATAGTCATCAGGGTGGGGTGGGAAGGGTGGAGGACAATTGATTAAATGTGTGTGGCTACCTCCTAACACAAACCTTTTGATGAACCAACTTGCACCCGATATTGGGTCACAAATATTGTGTACATTGTGACACACAATGTATTAACTTTTCATCATTAAGGTTTGCAGGAGATGCCAGTGGCCATACTCATGAGCCCAAAATGGTCCTGATTACTCTAATCTTGTTCCAAAAAAGAGGCACGAGGATGGCTCAATAGGTTTTCCTGCATAAAGCAAAAGGCTGAATTACATGGTCCTTATGGTGCTGTCCAAATCCATAATTTATGAAGCAGAAACAGAAATCAACTACTGAATGCAAATTTAGTACTACTGCTCTTTGAAATTTCTATCATTCACAAATTCTTTTTAGTATTTTCTTTTTAACTGTTCCTTCACTATACAGCACTACTAACTGCTACTATGTGAACACTGCAGCAGGATATAGGAGGCCACATGATTTGACATACCTGGCTAAGGTTAAGCGGTTGTACACCATTTGTCACTACCCGATGTTGCCGATATCCAGTTGGTGTGATACAACATCCTGATGTCTGCCCACTTACAGATGCCATTGGCTTGATCTTGCTCAGGCTAAAGACTCCTACAATAAAAAACACCAAATTCAGTCCATAGAAGAATCCTCCTCTTCAATACAGTAAAGGAAACAGGATCCAATCCACTGTGAATGTTTCCATCTTACGTTCAATTAAAACATGACAACAACTAATGTTTGTGTAGTATTATTTTAAGCAGACTGTGTTTTTCTAGTGTTGTGACTTACATGACGTTTAGAGCGCATTTTATGGCCAATTCATGCAAAACTCCACGTAATCCCAAAGGGTTCACATACTTTTTCTTGCAACTGTATTCTATGGACTTTTTGAAGAAACCAATCATACCACATTTTTGAACATAATATTTTAAAATTGACTTGCCCTTTTATTAGTGGATGAGATCATATTAACCCCACAGATGTGTCACCTAACTAAGATCCAGTCTATTGTCTTATTTTCTTCACATTATTGCATGCCCAAATAATTAAAACCTGCATATTCAAAAAAACACAGGTAGTGGTAGTAGTAGTAGTAGTAGTAGTAGTAGTAGTAGTAGTAATAATAATAATAATAATAATAATAATAATAATAATAATAATAATAATAATAAATAATTGGAAGGGACCTCGGAGGTCATCTAGTCCAACCCCGATCAGGCAGGAAACCCTATACCATTTTAGACAAATGGCTGTCCAGTCTCTTCTTAAAAACTTCCGATGTTGGAGCATTCACCGCTTCTCAACTTCTGGCCAGAATTAAACCCAAAATTTCAGCTGCTAAGCGAGATAGCTGTTAGGTGAGTTTTGCCCCATTTTACCACATTTCTTGCCACAGTTGTTAAGTGTATCACTGTAGTTGTTCAATTAATAACAGTTAGTAAGAGAATCTGGCTTCCCCACTGACTCTGCCGGCCAAAAGATCGCAAAAAGTGATGACATGATCCCAGGACACTGGGACCATTATAAACATCTGAAGTTTGATCACATGACCATGGAGATGCTGCAACAGTTTTAAGTGTGAAAAAATGGTCATGAAGTCAGTTTTTCAATGCCATAGTAACTTCAGTCACAAAGCAACTGTTGTAAGTCAAGGACTCCCTGTAATATATAAAATCCTATCAGCATAAAACAACTAGATCTCAATTTGTGATCACAATTGAGCCCCAAATTTCTGTTGCTAAGTGAAACATTTGTTAAATGAATTTTGCCCCATTTTATGACCTTTCTTGCCATAGTTATTAAGTGAATTGCTGCAGTCGTTAAGTTAGTAACACAGTTGTTAAATGAATCTGGCTTCCCCACTGATTTTGCTTGTAAGGTTGCAAAAGGTAATCACATGACCCAAAACACTGCAACCGTCATAAATATGAGTCAGTTGCCAAGTGTCCAAATTTTGATCATGTGACTATGGAGATGTTGCAACAGTCGTAAGTGTGAACAAGAGTTTTAAATCACTTTTTTCAAGTGCTGTTGAAACTTTGAATGATCACTAAATTAATTGTTGTTAAGTCGAGGTCTACCTGTATTAAAATGGCAAAACACAGCCCCAAAATATTTGCCTCATCCCAAAGTTTTCTACACTAGTATAAAAAAGAAAAAAAGAAAGTTAATTTTTCCATGAAAAACTATCAAAACTATCTACTAACTTATCTGCTTGGTATCTGAATTTAGAAGGTACTTAAAAAGGAAGAGCTCTAAGGTTTGAAAATCTGCTCTTAAAATAATCTATTTTTAAGAAACTGCTTTAAAGCATTCACAGATTTTGGGGTATATTTCTAACATCTTTCCTCTTGGAGTGATATTTAAGCACACTAAGAAGAGACTTTTACTCTCCTTATATCCTTTTCATTGGTTTATTGCTTTAACTTTTAAACAACTACTATCTTGTGACTCTTGTTACATAATTTTTTTAAAAATTGACTTGGGAAAATGATTATATTGAATTGAAAGAAACTGTAGAACAGGCTGAACTGGAAAGCGGAGTTAAACATGTCATCAGTTGGGATTCATTGCCTTGCCAAAACAGATTCAAGTCCAGCCCCGTGAATTTTTTTGACCCTTATCTAGTGCCAATCTAGCTTTGACCATTAGTTGACTAGATTGTTGTTTATAGGTAACAATAATAAACTCTTCTGTAGTTTGAAATTGACAAATGCCCCTGGTTATTTGTGCCTGACAGAAATTTGAGTACATCTTTACTTTTACTTTTTATATTCTTTTATATTACGTAGAACTAAAGTACTGATTAGTCCAGAACACTTAAAGTATTAATAAAGATACAGGAATGCACATATACACATATTTCTTACATATGAAGAGAAACATTTAGTTTGCAACTCATCAGGTCTGATCATTGATACATCTGTTATTTCTTAATGGAGATTATATTTATATAAAGTTGCTATACTCTGAACATATCCATTATAAAGAATCTTTTTTTCAAAGTATTTATACTCAAACAACCTTTTCCTTATGGATAAGAGTCATCATAATTGAAACGCCCATGTACTCCTCCTGACAATTACTCTTTGGTATATTGATTATGAAAGCTGTGCAAACACTAACAGAAAACACATATTTTTTTAGAACAAGCCCATAAAAATGGGAGGGAAAAAAATCAATTCCACATTATAGATCACTGTAGTTTATAGGCAATGAACCTTACCTGAGGCCTGGGTGGCTACAGTACAGTCACTAAGCTGTGTTTTCAGAGGCACAATAATGGTACGGGAGGTGGAGCTTTCAGCTGCCCCTCTACTTGGCTCCAGCGCACCACCAGAGCTCCTGAGTGTGGAAAGTGCATCTGATGCATAAGGGCTATTCAGGGAAGAATCTGAATCAGGGGAATCATTAACAGTAACGTAGCTGATGACATTGGATCTCTGCTTCATGCCCAAGCTACGAGAAAATAATAACTTCTTATTAGTTATCTTATTTATCTTAATATTACAATACTTAAAATGCATATCCAAACTATTCAGCAACCCAAATAAGATTAAAAAGAAACAATCAGTTGCACAATGCACTCAACTGTTTCCAAAAAAAATGCTTCAAAGAACACAAGAATGTGAACTTTGCATCCAACTACAACTCCTGAATTATTCTTAATACAAAATTATACTAAATACATTTGCACGCTATCACCTTTCCAAACGCTTTTGAGTAGTATATATGAAATATATCTTATTTCATTCCACAACTATCCTATAAGTTACTGACCTCACAAGGCCTGCAACCTTTTAAATGATGGAGAAGAGTTTGGAGCTAGTCCAAAACTAATACTTCTAGCACAGATCATAAACTAAAGATATGAAAGGTTATAGTTGGACAACTATGAAGAATCCCCTTTGCTTTAAAAAAGATGAACTCATCCAACAGTTCTGTATCATTGTATAAGATGAGATTTACATTACATTAACATGTACATACATATGAATAAAGGATATTGTATCCCACCAATCTACTGTTTAGTCTAGATCAGAATTATAGTGCTGATACCTTCAAGTCTATTCATCAATCTAGGCTGTAATTATCAATGTGGCATCTTCAACCCTATTGATCAATCTAGACCAGAATTATCAATGCAAACACCTTTAATCCTATCTAAAGACGTCAGAGACAGAGCCTTGAACCTTACAGCTGAAAAATCATATACTCAACCATTGAACTATGGGCTGTTTTTCTTTTTAGCTTCATGACTCTTTCTCACTGTAATGCATTAATGAATTGAAAGAAGCTTAAAACACTACCTTCCAGGTTTGTATTTGTTGTCTTCCTCTTCATCAGTGTCACTTCGGATGGTGATTACACTAACAGGAGGACTGGGGGTATCTGGAATAACAATGGGCTGATGCTGCTCTTGCACTGGAAGGAGAGCGTTGGAGGAAGAAGATGTTGCACGCAGAGGACTGCTTCCAATTAGAGAGTAGACTTGAGATGGAATGGCCTCCAAAGTAGATGCAGGCCTATGGGAAAGGTAAGTGTATAGTTATGATAAAATTCCACCACCAAAGGCATAAAACAGAGCTTATATATTTTGAATGGCTCTGAGCTTATTCCAGCTCAAATAATCACGTACAATCCAGGAGAAAAGCATGTCATTTAGATATTAAGATTCTCATATCGGTGCTTGTTCCAGACTCTGTAATCAAACGTTTAGTCTCTACTTTTCCTCAGTAATTATATATTTTTACTTAACAATACAGAAACACCAATAGGTGCTAAATTAAGGCTAGTGCACAAGAAAGTTCTTATAACTGTCTGGGTTAGAATGTGCTTGAGCATTTATCTGCTATAATCATAATGCTATCATACTAAAATACAGCCTGCCAATACCTATTCAGAGTCAGGACAAATAATTTACTTACTTTGTGGCACTGTGAGATGGGTGTTTGTTCTTCTTTGCTGGTACCACGTTACTTTGCTGCTGTCTTACAACATGAGCCACTCCAACGTTCAAAGGTTGGGTTGTAGCCAGAGTTACATGATTGGTCAACAAAGATGGCTGCTGCATAATAGTGCTGTACTGATTTCCATGTGAATGAGCACTTCTAAAGGAAAGAAAATAACACAGAGATTCCTAGTATTATTTATGTACTCCACAAGACAGAGCCTGTTTGTTATAATGGTTAAAGAATTAGACTAGAAACTGGAAAAGTGTGAGTTTTAGTCCCACCTTAGGCACAAAGCAAATTGAGCGACTTTGGGCCAGTCATTCTCTCTCAGCCCTAGGAAGGGCAAACCAATTCTAAAAAACATTGCACTGCAGAGACTTGCCCAAGTAGGCATCAGGAGTCAATACTGACTTGAAACCACACCTATTCATTCATACATACACATATACTCCAGAAGACAAGAACTCTAGAGTGCAATATCCAATCAGAATTCTGATACGGGAAAGATCTACGTTTATTTTATCTAAATTGCAGTAGGTTTTGCTCTCTGCCTCTTTGAACAAAAAATATATGACTGTACTACAGTATTCTTTCCTTGCTGTTAAAACTTCAAACACTAACTGTACATTTTTTGCAGAAAAAATGTAATTTAACATTTGATAGCATATCTTGAGAATGCCCAACAGATTTCTTTCCACTTTTTGTGAGCATTTATGGAAATTATCTCTATCCACACATTCTTGACAATTCAATCATATTTCTATATTCATGTCTTTCTCTCATTCTCCCGTTTTCCCAAAGGGACATAAAAAGTACATACTAGTCAAGGAGAAAATATTTTTTTTAGTTTATTACTACACATCTGATTATCTATTCTAAAAAATATAATCTGAAAACACTGCATCATTTCTATTCTTTTCTATATTATGTACTACTCATATTTCTGCTTTGTTGAAGACTCACCTCCAATCAGCCAACTGCTGGTTACTTCCAATTGATTCAGGAATCACAGCTGTTGGCTGGACAGAATTGTGCAATGCAACCCCTGGAAGTTGTTGCCAGGTAGAAGGTAAAAGTATCTGTTGGGTCCCTCCAGGCCAGGCCTGCTGCAAAACAACAAAAAGAAAAACAAGGATTTACTAAGATTAGCTGTTAAAAAAACTAAAAAAAAGTTGTTTAAAGTAAAAGAAATGAGATATTGTTAACTTGCAGAGATAAAGATATGAGACTGAATTTCTGCAAATAATTTTATAAATGAAAATGAAAAAATACAAATAAAAATGTTTCCTCTCACTCTGTTCATTGTATATCTCATAAGACCAACTGTATAAGAGATATATATTCATACAGTGTTGCAGAAAATATATTTAGCACTTAAACAGCTAGGCAGAAAAGACTGAGGTGGCTTTGAAGATAACAATTCCTCAAATATAGAATGGGAGATTGAGACTTTAGGAAAAGCAGCAAAATTTTAGGGTATGTTTTGCAGATAACGCATTTGTCTTTAAAAGCTAATTCTCATACAAACATGTCCATGTGAAACTAGCCCTTTGTAAGAATATGAATATACCTTTCTCACTAACTCAATATAGTAGTCTGCAAATAGCTGCCTACAACAGCTGCTGAATACACGTTTTGGTAACTACTTCTGCATGCTCACTAGTAGAAAATTGGTTGGTTCAGGACTGAAGTAGAAGGCAATATAATTTTAAAATGAAAGGTTGTGTTCAAATGTTTGGAGAACAACTTTTTTTGGCTCATTCATTATTTCGAAGTTTAAAAATTTGAAAGTAATTTAAACTAGATTTTATGTGGTTCCTCCACATGGAATCAGGAGTAATTGATAATGTTTTCTTCCCTTTGAAAAACAAATACTTTAGTATTTGCAAGTTTTATATATAGCCCAATTTGCATAAATCAGATGAAATCCACAAATTTAGGATCACTGACCTTGAAAGAGATGGTTACCGTTGAGCCATTAAGATAAGAAGAATGAAATTGCTGGCCCATCTGCAGTCTTAAATATTTTTAGTACACATTATATAACTGTAAAGACTCTGAATGATAAAAGAAGTACTATAACAATTTCTCACTGGACAGGAGCTCAGACCTGTGTAACCAAACAGCTCTTCCTGCTTTGGCAGATTAAGCACATTCTTTTTGTAACTATTATTAAGCAAAGTATTTATTTTTTGTAATTCTACAGGACTAAAGTTGTAGAATATAGATAACTCTCTCTCTCCAGGGCATGAAGTATGTATCCCAGCACATCAGTTTTTAACAAAAGAAGGACTTCCTCTGTGTCTACTGTTGCTTGTACATGTAACTCCTATGGATGATCAAACTTTTCTTGTATTTGCTTTCATATCCTTCCTTAGTTATAAAAAAAATCTGTTTACAGTGTGAATTGCTTACAATGGATTTATAAAATCCATCCAAGAAGTGTGTTTTCTCTTTGCAAAAACCTATCTATAGGAAAAGGTTCTGCAATAAAATACTTCCAGAATCCAATTCTTATAATCACATCCCACACAGTTCAAACTGCAATACAGTTTGAAAACATTATACATGAAATTTTAAATGACATATTTCTGCAAGTAACAAATTCTCTTATTCCACACACTGGTTCCAAACAAACAGCTTTCAAGCAGAGAACTGCTAACCCCTCTGCCAACATAAGCGGAATAATAAAAAAAAGAGAATAATGTTAAGTCACACCATGCCTCTTTCCAAAAGCCAACACCTGCACAAGACAAAGCAGAGAGTTTAATACAGTGCGAGATCTAATGTCCCCACCAGAAGGCAGAAATCGGGCTTTCCAAGCGACGAACTGTTTTGACAGAGGAGGGACAAAAATATGCAAAGCTTAGCAAATGGCTAACGCAAACTTAGATGAAGCGGCGAAAGGGAGAAGTGTTGAAAGCACTAAAGGTGAGCATTTCAGGCAAAAGCCTTGAAGCCAAAATCCATGGAGAGAAAGGTAGGATTCAGATAAGATTAAGTGGATTTAGTCTAGAAGATATTTAGATACGAAGATATCATCGTATCACAGAAGCACAACAATTAGTATTCCAAGCAGAAGTGCAAAAAACATTTCAAGCTCAAAACATTTCAATCCTGTTTCAAGTTCAAACGTAATGCTTCCACTTTTCAGTGTTCCCACACTGTTCTGACCATTCCATAAATATTTGAGTTCAAAACAGCTTAATTCCAAGCTAAAAAAAAATGATTCTAGACTGGTCGAAACAAAGTGGGAGCATTTTTACTAAGTTTGCTGCATTTCATTTGAACCCCAAACAATTGTTTCAAGCTTGAAATGTTTCAGTTCTGAATGTTTTGCAGATTCTAATTCCACATATGTCATCTAGAGATTTATTAAAATCCAGTTTTTAATCCTTGAAGCTGAAAATTGTTTGAAAACAAAGGCTATGTCTTAAGAAATCTCAAAAGATAAGAGGGGATACAAGTAGAAAAGCAGTTCAAATGGCCTGTGTGTTCCGTAGTTATTTTCCCTTTCCTATGAGACAATAGGTCTTAATCTGTATTAATTTACACTAGTTTCAGATTTTAATTTTCCATTCCAATGAATTTTGAGCAGAGGATATAGCATTCTGATCTCAGTCTCCTAGCAGTAGATCCAAAGAGGGACAGTTTAGCCTATTGGTTGAAAAATCCAAAATAGTTTTCTGATAATAAATAACCAAAGATTTAGGTTCTATTAGATGTATTCCATATGTTTCAATTATGAAATTATATTGAAGAACGCAAGTCAGAATGGAGAACTACAAAATCTGTAGTGATCTGTTCAACACATGCAGTTATAACTGTTGTTGTTTTTTTTTAATCTATCTTGTCTACCCATATGGCATTCCTTGGAATAACAGAAGCAATGTCAGAGGGAGCAATTACTCATCTTGGTGAGACTAAAGCCAACAATGCCCCTTTTCTCTCCACTGGAAGAGAAAGATGCTCGCGAATTATCACTTTAAAGTAACAGAAGACAATGAGTATGCAACAAATAGAAGTGTGCTTGGCAAGACACATGAGGACATCACCATTTCAAGTGCACTGCAATGTTTCCATGTTTTTCACTGATCTGATTCTGGGGTTTCTAATTGATTGTTTTATGGGATCTATAAAACATGAATTCCAATCACAGAAATCCAGAATGAGAAAGAAAAATTTGAGAAGTGTGTACAGTGGTTTTTTTTAACTTAGAGAATTAAAGAACTACCCTATGATATAGCTTAAACAGGAAGAGCTCACCTTTAATCTCAACCAAGAAATGTAAAAGGAATTAAAAGCACGGATGGGTTGCAGCATCTATTTAAGGGTGATGCACACTGGTCAGGGGTAATGAAAGGCCAGAGAGATTTGGGTTGCTAACTGTTTGGTGTAAGTCAATAAATCTGGGTTGTTAAAGCCATAAATTTAATGATATTAGACATTTTCTGTGCTTAACAAATCTGTATGTGAAAAGAAACTAAAAACAAAAAAACTAAATTTGTCAAGAAATGGCTACCCAGGTATTAATGACTGAATCAATTGTTTTCAATCAGCAAAATAAAAAGAGATAAAGAGTGTAGAAAAGAAGAAGTACATTACTGCTCTTTCCAAACTAGGAGAAGAGCTTGATCAGCAATCTAGCTAGTTAAGAACAACAGTCAATGAATCTGGATTCTTTACAGAGCAACACTAAACATCAGAGTCAGACAGTGCTTCAGCAATGTTGGGGAGGAAAAACAACAAGACATTAAGATGTAGCAAGAACACAGCCACAAGATGGCACATGCTTCCATGCCCTCTGCAAGTCTAAGTTAAAACAAAAACTCCGTTAGTGAACACAATCAAGGGAGGCAATTACCAGTACTGCAGCCGTCTGTTCTACTAGCGCTGGCCGGCCGGCTGCGCAGTTCAGAGTAAAGGGCACCGCATACTGCGGCGTGATGGTGGCTACTTGAGGATGAAGAGTTGCTACCATTAGTGGTGTACAGCTTCCCTGAAATGTAGATTAGGCAGTGAGTGAAACAAATGTACTAAGGTAACAGGGCCAGAAAGGCTTCCCCCAAGGATACAAAGGGCGCTTTTGAGTGACTTGCAGAATTCATAGGTATCCACTGAAAATCAATATGCTTTTCTGCCAACTTGTATGCACTGATAAAAGTATTTCTTCATATCCAAGAACAAGCCTTTTGTGTTTAGTGCACTTAAAACAAAAATTAATCATGGGTGGTATAAAACACAGTGCAGGGAAGGCTTGGAAACAGAAATAATTCCTAAAATGGCTTACTAAAAGCATTCAATTGTTAAACCAGCATTTTGTGTTTGATATAAAAATTCCTATTGGTTTTCTCTTAAAAATACAGCAATTCAATTGCTCTGTCAGTATAATTATATTTCACCACAAAAATCTTAAAACCTAGAAAAGAAGAAAAATTGTGTTGTATTCATATTGAATACAAATGGGATTTGTATTATGCTAGCCTAAGTGCTTCCAAATGCCTTCTGCAATACAAATAAAAAAGGATAAGTTGCTGTCTTTAAGTTATTCATGCCTGACCTAAACAGAGTTTACAATAATGTAACCAAAGTGCATTGCAAAGATAATACAATTAAGTTAACAAATAATATATGTAACTTATTTCAAACCTTCTGTTCTGGAACAAACATTCCATTTTAACAATGAACATATCATAAAAAAGGCTTCTGAGAGCAGAAACTCCTTTGTTTTTTATAGCAGAACAGAAAACTGATCATTATTAAAGTAGTAAGTCTAAATCTTTGCTATTATGTGTAACCTGTCATTTTCTCAGTAGCAAGAAACAGAACAAATGCAATAAGCACTCATAAAGTGAATGGTAAAATTGATGGGAAAGAGTAATTTAATTGAACCAAAAGTGACAAATAAGATCTTTTTCTGCCTTCTACTAAATCTTATATTAATTGTAATTTTAGGGCAAACAATTAAAATCAATTAAAATTTAACTTTTCCCAGAATAACAGAATAATATATTCAGTTTTAGGCACAGTGGAAGATCTGTACCTGTAAATGAAAGTTGCCTAAAATTTTGGTCTTAGACAATAAGTCTATTTGCAAAGGCCAAACCTTTAAAGCAAAGAAATCATTAGACAAAGAAATATTTTATTATGTTTTTCTCTAGTAATTTTTAAAAGACTTAGGAATTTCTGGTTCTCAGTTTCAATTGAGAATACACCACATATATTATCCAAACATATCCATGACACCTTGTTTTACTTGCTTTTACCTGTGTGAGAACTCCGGACTGGATCTGCAATGGCTGAGCTGCTGGCGCTTGTGGCACAATTGGAACAGCATTGTCCATCCTTACAGGGAACCCAGAGTGCTTTGTGGTTGCCTGAAGACCAGCTGGATGGAATAAGATCACAAATAACTACCTAAATATGTTTCAGAGCTTACTTTCCAAAGATAATGCATGAAAAAGATGCAGGTATGGTCATAATTATCAGTACTGAGAAAGGTTCAACCACCCCAGAAGCTAGTAATCCATGACAACCCATACTATGTTCTCAAGGCACCCAGTATGCCACAGGATCAAAAAAAGTTGGGGATACTGGCCTCCGTTTGTAAGACAGTTATGAAACAGTCAAGAAAATACTTTTTGAAATAGCCATTAAGTGAACTATGCTGCTTCCTTCTGTTATGAAATGTATATCATACCTACCATAACATATTTAAGATATTACTTTATATATTACAAAATCCAACTTTGGCCTAGAAGCCCCAAAATCAGCTTGGGTTGACTGGACATTTCTTTCCACATAGATTTCTTTTAGTTCAAAATGTAAGAAAATGTAGGTTTTGATGCACAGACAGCACTTTTTTCGATCTTTTTTAAACCATATTAAAATTATAGTTTCATGGATATTCATAAATAGTATGTCAGGATAAAAACACACTTACTTGGAAAGGCAGGAGGACATACAATGAATGTTTGTTGAAATGGGTCTGTTTGAGTGCAAATTTGGGTTGTTCCAGGCTGTAACGAAACACTCTGTTGGGCCACACCAGCAACTGGTGCTGCAGAGGATGGATAGAGAGCAGACTGATAATTCAACAGCGAAACATCTGAATTTGCTAGAGAAAGAGTAGCTGCTGCTGTAGAATTGGAAGCCAAAACACTAGCCTGAAAAACAAAACAAACTATCATTAGAACTAGAAACTGTAATATTCTAACATATATATTAAACGATTGAAAACAAGATGAAAAGCATCTGCAGATTCCCTCATCCTGAAGGGGATCTAGAACTCATAGGCACTCATGATAGATTTTTGGAGCAAATGCTATGGCCTACCAAATACTGGGCTGATTTCAAATGAAATTCACTGAAGCTACTGTACTAAAAAGAAGTCAATTACTAGGAAGAATCATTCCATAAAATGATAAAAAGTTTATTTTGATTTCTTCATCAAAAGAAACAAAAAGGAACTGATTACCTGATGATGCACAGTACTCAGCTGATTGTTGAAACTCATGGTGAGGTTTGTGCTTGTATTTGGTGCAACATGTGTCGTGAATGGGCTTTTTATCTGATTAACAGTGTCATACATATTAACTCTTCGTTTACAAATTTCCATGTTCTGAAAACAGGATTTCACACTGGAAGAGAATGTGAAGCAATTTAGCTAACACCATACAGACTATGTCTGATTATTAAAAATAAATTGCCTGTGAATTAATAGTTATCAAAACCTTTTAAGTTGCTTGGGCTTTTTCTGAAATCTAATTTGATACATGCCTAAGTAACTATAACTGCTATTCTTCTCCATCACAATTCCACAGTACAGACAAAATGAAATATTCCCTATTCCAAAATATACCCATATAGCAAAATATTTCTAGCAAATTATATATTACTACCAGGTTTCTCTCTTTTGTATTAGCAACATAAAACTTACCTATCTAAGAGAAATCAATAGATGGCAGTGGAAAGCCAAAATTTAAAAAGGAAGTAACATGCTCAGCTATTATAAAGATTTCTAGAAGTCTCTGAATAACATGATAGTAAAACTACTGTTTAGGAAACACTTTATAAAATTATCCAAAGATAATACTTGTTACTTGTTTGTTACTTGTCCAAAACCAGGAAGAAGCAGGTGACAAATCTGAATGAACTAATGGTATCATTTATCTGGGCCACAAACTCACTGGTTGCTATGTGGAAAATCCAGTAGATGATTCATTGTCACAAATGGATGGTTCAAAGTCTTCAGCGGAGTAATTCTCTTATCTGCATCAATTGTCAACATTTTCTTCAACAAATCTATATATTCTCTTCGGTCAGCCTTCTCTGCCAACATATCTGTTCCCTCCAAATCTGTAGACATATTTACCTTGTGGAAAGGTTTTTAAAATTGTTTAGATTTTTGTTCAACTTATACACTTCATAGCAGGAAAAGTAGAAACTTTTAAATTCCTGAGGAATGTAGTTTAATTTATTCTCATTTTCTCTTGGTTTGCTTCTAACAAATATTTAACTTAAAAGAAAAGTGATTTTCCTAAAATCATTTATTTATAATTGTTAAATTACTGAGAATTATCCTCAGGTATACTAGGGATACCAGCTGAATAGCTCCATGGAGAATAATAGAAAGGGAACATAATTAGCTTCTATGTAAAACAACTGTAAATTAGTAGTTTTTTGGATTGCAATACCTGTACTTCTCAAAGGCAATATTATTTTTTATTGGTAGCTTACTTGTGCCATGTCGTCCAAACAATTAAAAATGTATTTCCGAGCTTCCTTTGATTTTATTCCTGTCTCCAACTCATGTTCTTCTGGAGTCTGTCAAATAAAATGGAAGTTACAAGGAATTATATCAAGATTTAATATTTTAGTACAATAAAACCAAAAGTACGTCAGCCTGCAATACTGCAGGTTTCAGAGAATTTCTGAAGAGCTTAGATCTAAAACAGTGTTTTAAATCAGAAAAAGAGCTTTATAATCAGGGCAGAAATAACTAGCAATACAATGTCTGTTTATAGAAAATGGACAAACACATTGGAATCTGACAATTTTTTAAGACCAATTTAGATTGTCTTAAATTTTACAGAAACTTTTACTGATATTTTTTCATTGCATTTACAAACATGTTTTCTATAGACATGTCTGTTGTAAATTTCCAAAAAACAAGTCCAATTCAAACACTCTTCTGCATCAACTATGCACAACAGTAATTAAAATATTTTTTTTATTTATTGGATTTATTTTACTGGACAAATCTACTGTAGAAGCATTTTCTTAGAGACAGTTACAGAAGCTCACTGAGGCAAGGTAGGGGAAAACCTAGCCTATATTTTTTTTCAGCCTGTTATCAATCACCATTTTTACACCAATGGTTTCCTGTTTTTAGTACATAAAGGATCCAGTTTTGGAGGGATGCTTTATAGCTAATGGCCAGATTTATATTCACATAATTTGTTGGACAAACTACAGTAGCTCACATTTATGACTAATCCACTAACCATAAGGATAGATTTATACATAATCCTAAATCAAAATTAAATCACATTATAGTATACTATATGTGCAGTCATTCACTATTTAGGTTTCCTTTACCTAATGGGTTTGCAGTTATATACTCTACCCAGTTATTAGCAAATTAATAAATATTCTACTCCTGATGTTCAGATGCTGATGTTTCCCTGGACAAAGTGCTACTAAATGCAATATCGATTACTACTAGTGTACTTATTAGTTTACATTTATTATTTTTAATTTAGTAACTTAGTTACTAGTTTTAAAATAGAAATGAAACAATAAAAACCAAATAATTAGCTAAGATATGTCTTAAAAGTAAGTGGTATTATCAGAAAACAAGCCTTCTAAAGAATAAAAGAAAAGAAAAAGGAAAAAAAAACCTTTAGTCTCCACAAAGGGTATCCCAAGTTTGGATCTCTGTTAAAAAACCTGCTTGTTTTCGTTCCCGCACTCAAAAGATACTCTGCTGGTAGTCCTTGTGTTTGTGAAATGTAACGAATCTGCAACAGAAAAATAATGTTGATGTCAACAAACAACTATTAATGTTAACATATAATAATAGTAATTTTATTTTTATATCATTATTCCACCCAAAGGAGTACGGAGTTATATAGAAGAATAAAAGCAAGCGCAGTATGCTACAAAAGAAGTTGTTTAGTCCTAGGCAGCTAGTATTCTACAAATGCTTTTTCTGGGAAAGTTTTACTCTCCTCGGCAGAATTCCATAACTGGGTTACTTCTATGAAGAAAAACCTTTGGCTTCTGCTATGAACCAAACCTTTCAATGGGACCATGAGGAAAGGCCTTCTTTTTTAGTGAATTTTTGGAGTGTAAATATTCACTTAAACATATAGCACTGTTGAGAGGAAGAGGAGTTAATTAGATTGCTCACAGGAAGGAGAACAACAACACAAAGATCCTGTCTGCCCCAGAGCAAATGTGACTTTGTGAAATCATGTATATATAGTTATACCCACACAAAGCATACTTTGCATATAGTTATGCTCGCACAGAGATAGTTGGCAATCATCTTTCTTGGCAGAGAATGGAGCAGGCAACTGTACTGTATAGCCACGGGCATAAAATACTGTAACCCTGTAAGTGCTAGTGTGTAGTTCTTTCTATTTTTCTTATAACATAGGACCATGGAATAGGATGGGGGAGGACAAAATGAACAGATATTTACATGTCTCATATGATTATATTTGGTCTCAAAATAAGAATGTGTTAAGCACTAAGAAGTTATATGTAGCAATCTGAGAAGAATGATTAATTAACCCCAATCAATTGCTCTCAGGTCAAAAGTCCAGTGCCAATGACTTAAGTGGCTCTCATTTAACCCATGTACAAATATCAATATTTACTCAAAAGCAAATCCTATTGGATTCAAGGAAACTTATTGCCTAGCATAATAGTTTAAAGTTGGTATTGTTTGAATATCAGCATACAAGCAAAGACTTACTTGATCATATTCTGAAGCTCCTGGATACAAAGGCCACCCAAGAAACAATTCAGCTATCACACATCCCAGTGACCACATATCAATAGCTTCACAAAATGGCAAACCCAAGATGATTTCAGGAGCTCTACAAAATATGCAATATTTTATTTATTATTCAGAATTCACCAACGAATTCACAAATCCCACTAACTTGAATGGCAATTAAAAGGTTGTAAATTATTACATGTATAGTCAGAAGAGTTTTCCATAGTAAACCATTATTTTTTCCAAGAAAAATGCATAAAGGTTCTGACAAAAATAGCAAATTTATCCTGTAACCTTGAAAACTACATTATGACAACCTGTAAGACATATAACTTCTAATAAACTAAGTTCTGACAATCAGGAGTTCCAATATTTTTAACTTTTAACATTTACATTGATACAAAAATTTGGGATATTTGTTACAAAAGATTAATAGATGAGATTTGACAAAACTGATACTGTTATTTACAAACTCTTATTTTCTTATTTAGGTAGGAATACTGATTCACTTAATTTCTATAACACTGGCAGCAATTTTGCATTTAAGGATATTCCATTACAGTCATCTGACATAAATATTTTTAGATGCATATATACCACTGTGATTGTGGATTACATCTTGTTAAATTGGAAGAGACAATTTCTAGCCAAATCAGCCTATTCCTGTAAAGTGATATATGCCCCCTTCAAAGTATATCGCACTGACTTCATTTGGAATTACTTCTGAAAATAGTAGTAACAGTAACCTTACTTTTTATGCACTTATAACTAGGAGCAACACAAAATGATAAAATGAATTAGCAACATTTTCTACCACTGAGAAAAGTGCAAATATGAGTTGTGATTAAGCACCAGATCCAACTTCTTTCCTCAATTCATTATTTCTCTACCCAGTTTCTATATACTCTCATCCTCTTTCAAGAGACCATAACCACTGATTTTTGCCTCATTTACATCTTATCTCAGCTGCTCCTTTCCCTCAGTCTTATGTTATAGTCCAGCAATTTCATCGACCAGAGGATGATACAATCCCTAAACTTTTCACTTATTTTAAACAGGGAAGAAAAACTTTTTATAGACAAATTGTAGAAGAGACTGAAAGTTTTTCTTTCCTTTTCTTTTTTTTTTTTTTGCTTCACTAGCTCTTTTAGATCAGGATTGGCCAATTCGAGATTCACCTTAGTACAGAATATTGGTTTAGAAAGTGTGATAATGAGAACTGATAAATTTGCAAAGGTGGAAAACATTGGTGAGAATTTTAGAACATTTTTCATATGGAAAATATAATCTATTTTACAACTTTAAGAGTACATTTCCTTTTCAGACATGCATAGATAAAAATTGAAGAACAAAGATTTTCTAAGTAGTACAATGGCTCTCTTGATGTGAACAACTCACCCATGATTAACTTAACATTTTTCTCAATTAGCCTAATTTAAACTGACAAGCATTAACGTAGTAGGCTAAAATGTGGCTGTCTATTTTGTGTTTCACGGTACCATGTGAATATGGTTTTATAGTGTATATTTTTTTTTCTGGTATATCCATATGGACAAATCCAGGCAAAAAAAGCAGATATCTAATAGAGGAGTCCTTCCTAGCTCTACCACATCTTAACAGAATTGTTGCTCAATGTACACAGAAGGAGCAACAAAAACTAATAATTTCAGCTTTGCCTGTATTAATTTAATAATCATGCAAAATGTTTCAAAACAATACATGTTACAAACACAGGATGATAACACAATCCAAAGAAAGTAGCAATAAAACATCTGATGGTTCATGCTAACAAAAAAATAGCAGTCAAGTTTAATTTGACCTTTCAAGCTACAGGAGAAAAAACTGAATTCCTCTCACTCTTGTCTAGGTAACTACCGTAGCTGCAGTTTATTTTATCCATGTCCTTAAATGAGGGATAAAGAATGTTTATATTAAAGGAATTTACAAAGCCTATAGCCAGAAAGTATTTTAAAAAAAGAGCTTTGAAATTTTAGCAAGGAGGGAAATGTACAAGATTCTACAACATTCATTTAAGTTATTAAGCATAGGAATATTGCCTGCAACTAAATGTTTTCAATACAAAAGGTAATATTTTAATGCGATACATAAATAATTTTTCTTCTAAATAAAGGAACATTGTGTCCATTTAGCCTTTTTTTCTAAAACCATAACCAGCAAAAGTTATACCCTCCAAATAATAATATAGTTTTTATAACCCCTTAACTTGTGTCCATGTTTTTGTTGCTAATGGAAGCATAGGAGGGACACTAGGACGCTTATGCCAATATTGAAAAAGACTTTCTATCAGGGTGGATAACAATCGATTTTTTAAAAAAAAAATAAAAAAATATCAGATTTTTAAAATTCAAATTGGATTTTTTAATTTTTATCCAATTTATTTTAATAAAATGCTTTAAGATAAATTAATAGTTTAGTTTATTCAGCATGAAATGGAGCTTAATTATATAGTATGAGGCTGTATATTCTGCAATATTTACATTTTTGGTAAACTCATTGAATGAATCCAAGCTCTGCAAGCTGAGATAACATGCACTGCATTGATGCATTCACACAATTTCACAGTAACCATGAGATAAATCATAAAACAAAGTTCTGGAATATTCCTTTATCCCATTGTTTTGCAAATCTATGTACATTACAAACTATATGATTGTTTGAAGAGAAATGCATCTGTAGGAGGCTCTAAGTGTTTTAATTAAAGAATTTGAGTAGTTTTCCAACTATGTGTGATTAACCTATTAACCTAAAATCCGTTCTGATATCACTGTTTTATTTGATGTTGGTTTATACATTAATTATGGCTTTTTCAATAAGCTATGGCTAAAATCCTGGTTTAGTACAAGTGAGTTAGTCTTATAGAGAAACTGTTTTGCTTTGTATAACTGAACTTTTTAAAATGAGCAACAATATATGATAATCAAAAGTGGAATAAATTTTTCCATTGGGTTACTGCTGACTTTATTAGGGAAAAATAACAACAGAAAGCAGGGTGGATTTGATTTAAATCAAGTCGATTTAAATCGCGGTTTAAATCATGATTTAAATCACTAGTAAAGAGGCTTGATGGATCTGAGATGACAGGTGCTCTTTAAATATAAGGACTCATTCTTGCTGGTAGTTAGAATCTTAAATATTATTTTTTCTACAACATGCAAAGTCAACTTAAAAACTGCTCACAAAATCTGGAAGACCATCCAATGAGCGTCTCTTTCACTCCAATGAAGGAAGGTGGGAAGGGAGAGATTAATGAAGGACAAGTCCTATCTTACTTCAACAGGAAGCCTATGTTGGATCCCACTAACTCTGGCAAAAGAAAAGAACTCTAGCTTACTGTTGTGAAAATGAAAGGAATTCTTTCATACAACTGAAAGCTGGAGTCAAATATACTAACCTGAGATTCATGAAATATTTAAAAACCCTAGGAAGGTTGTGAAGAGATCTTATCATTTTCATTTATTTTGGTACAATGTCTATTCTTAGCATTATGTAAGTCTGAAATAAGTCTAGGCAAATTACTCTGTAAGATGGAAGTGACAGACTAGATTTAGTACCAGTAATTTCCCCGTCCTTAAGAGAGATGCACAAACAATACATCATAGTTATATTTTTCATCAGAAAAAGTGGGGGGGTTTCTAATACTTTACTTTAGACATTTGTTATACACTGTGGTTAAAAAGGAAGTTTAACAAATTAGTACCGTACTTATCCCCTTTTGAACATATGACTCATGTGCTTTCTACAGACTCTTCCAAAACTCTTGGAACTATGTTAATAAGGCAGATATGAGAGATGACAAGCCAATAAGACTAAAATGACTGTACTAGTATATGTTATTTCATCTGCTCCATGTCACCATGACCAACAGGATCAGTCACAACTATTCTTATTTTAATAAAAAAAGCTTGGCAAACTCTCAACTACATAATAATTAAATATCTAATTGGAACAAGTAAGTATCAAGATTTTTTTTGATAGGAACATATATGCTGGGTAATAAATAAAAAAGCATAAAATCAAAGAAATGAGACAACCTCTTCTTAAGCTCAGATAAATTACTGGATTTTTCTAGTAAAATCTATTTTAAAACTGATAAAGAATTTTAAGCAATTGTGGATTGCTGTGATATGCAGATTTTTAATTATTTGAAAAAGACTCCAAATGTTATAATTTTGGAACATAATTATGCCAAGAAAAACACACTATTTAGATAATGCTTGCTTAGCATATGGGATGCAGTATATGTTACTGTTGATTAGTAATCAGTTTTATATGTGGGAACAAAAATCACATTTCAAATAATTACAGTTATGTTGATCCAATATTGGAATCTTTTTATCCAATAGACTTAATACTTGCAGAGTTGCTCTTTCCTACAACAGATGTTTCTCACTTTGTGAAGCTGTGGTTATACATAGGAAACAACTGTACTAGTGTTTCACCACTTTTTCATATTGCGTTCTCCAATATATTAGAAAAATATAACACACTTTTTATTATTCCAGGACTGACAGATCTATAATTTGGCCAGGGAAGTACGCACAGATGCAGGGTACACTTCCCATTACTTTTTTGCCACATCCTCACTTCTTGCATACATAGACAAGGAAATAGGTTGTCAACCCTACCAACAATAAATGGCAGAAAACTATGGCGCTACAATATTGTACTGTAACTGAAATTTTTTCCTTGATTAAAAAGGCAGTTTTTCACAAGAATTTTTTCACAAGAATTAGAACAGAAATGAGTATTTTAATTCATGTGTAGATTATCAATCCTACCAGACTTTAATAACATTAATAGTAGTAATAACACTAATAAATACAAAGCAAGGTGTCAGTTTCTAAGATTAACTGTACATAGAAAAATGGCTTGGGACTCTCAGTCTTTTTTAAAAAAAATAATGCTTGGAATCCAATGATCTGTTTAGAAATCCTCCAACTTTTCAGTCATAAGAAGTCTTTGATAAGGCAACTGTGGCAAGAATTGCTAGATTTCTCTCTCTTGTTTTGTTTTGTAATTGGTCAAATTGACACAGGGACATTTTGTGAAAACACTAATAATGTGCTCACAAACCCAAAATATTTGAGACTGTAACAGCCTCAACTGAAGGGAGAGTATGATTTGATAAACTATCTTTTAGTTTATATTATGTATGGTCAATTTCCTACTATTAGGTTTGAAAGGATAACTGCATCTTCTGATAAGGCCTGAAATGACTACTTGCCATGAAGTAGTATAAGAAATATAATAAGGAGGACTGCTGACAATAGCATGATTTCAAAATCAGGGGTACTCATGGGCAATTATGAAGTGAATGCATATAAGGAAAAAAGGGGAAAGTTGTTTTAAAAAATGGATAATCACTTTCCTGAATAAAGTAAATTGGGTTCTACTGAGTATTTACTTATTGCAATAACCTGTTAATGCTGTGCTTGGCACAAATATTATAATTTCTACAATGAAAATTCAGATACCACGTTAGTATCCTATGTGCTAATGTTCTCTATATGAATAGGATTATAACTATCATAATTCCCAGCTTGCATGCTGTACTAGATGACAGTTGTAATCTAAAATACCAGATTGTGTAAGATTCAATTAATCCATGGTTTCTAAAGCTAATATTCAAATCCAAGTTCAAGAAAACTAGCCTATTTTTTTTAAATCACTTTCTTTTGCCATCAGATGACATGAAAATCAAAATATGTTACAGCACAAAAGCAGAAATAAACTTACAATTACTAGAATTGAAAATGCATATATACAGTAAATAATCTAGTATGACAACTTAAAATGCCTGTCAATAAGTTTTACATGTTGCTGAACTGAAAGATGAAACAAAATATAATTTAAACTTGGCATTGAAATGAAGAGGCCATTCTAGAGATGTTGCACTATCATAGATAAGCTGATCTGTCTAGTTTATATAATTAAATTTAGCCAGGTTAAGGAACAAAAGGATGATCTTCCTCTGGAGAGCTTAAGTTATGGGAAAACCATCCTTCAGGTTCTTCAAACCATAACAAAGAAGTAACAGAACATCAAATAGGAACCAGAAGGAAATTCCTATAACTTTGAGTATATCTGTAATGGATTTCTTAGGTCAATTTTTCTTCTTTTTTTAACGTCGTGGGCATATAATGTCAAGTTAATTTGAGCTGTTCTATGATATGGATGCATTTCATTAAAAAAAAACGCAGTTCACACTTTAATTTAGTGAGTTGAATTACATCTATTTATCTATAAAGTTTTCTATTGATTCAAGATTTGATACAAAAGATATGGTTGAACATAGAAAACTGATACTTACCTATAATATCGTGACTGTAAATAGGTGGAACACACAGCTTTTGAGACATGACTAGCAGAGCCAAAGTCTATGACCTTGACCCTATATGGCTGGCGCACAGGATCCACCAACATGATGTTTTCAGGCTTTAGGTCAGCATGTATTAGACCTAAGCTTTTCAGTTTCATCAAAGCAGTGGCCACTTGTTGCAATATTGGTCGAATGTATTTCAGAGGCAGAGGGCTAAACTTATTTTGTTTTAAGAAGTCATACAAATTTTGCTCCAGCATCTCAAACACCAGGCATGTGTGGTTTTTGTGTTGAAAACACTCATATGAACGGACAAAGTTATATTCATCAGCATTCTCACTACTCAGTCGAGAGAGGATGCTTACTTCAATCTGACCTTGCCTGGCATAAGAAGGGTGATTTTTCAAAATTTTGATAGCAACAATTTCCTTTGTGCTGCGCTTCCAGCACTTTGCCACCTGTCCAAAAGTTCCTCGGCCCAAGAACTCCAAGACTTCATAGCTATTTGTCATAGAACAAAGAATTTCATGCTGGACTAGCTGGTAATCACCTTCGCCACTGGAACTACTGCTTTTGGTTGTTACAGCGGTGGTAGTGGCCGCAGCACCCACCGCAGGTCTGTTTTGCAGCATGAGAGGTGGATGTTCCTCAATTATTTGCACGCTACCGTTGCTGTCAACTTCTTCACTTTTCCTTTTTAAGCCACATTTTTGATACGGTTCCAGTAAAGCAATGTTAGCCCTGTGTGTTAGGGCTTGGCTGTTTTGAAAGGATGTTGTTCCGCCACTGCCTGTACTGTCTGCTGCTGTAACCACAATGTGCTCAACTGAAGGAGCAGGGAGAAGGAGGTTCTGATCATAAGCAGGGATACTGAAGTTTGCTACCTGGTGAGAAGAGCTTGCTGGCCCTTGAGCACCAGAGAGATTTTTGCTGTGACTGTAATACTCGTCACTGTTACTCTGTCCTGAAGCATCCCAGCTAGAGGGCTCCACTTTCAGTTTCTTGGCACTGCAAAAGGCACTCGAAGATACTGATGGAGGTGAAAACACCTGCAGCTGTGAGGCCATACCTAGAGGAAACAAAGACCTGGACATCACATTGGCAGAAATAGAAATCACATATCTTTTACAACTGAATAAGAATAGCCAACTCATCATTCATTTCCCCCAAATTTGCTATTAGCAATTATAATTACATCCCATTTCTCTAGATATCTATCCTACAAAACCTGATTAGAAGCAGGAAAAGAAGCTATAGTTATTATTCTGGAATCATGCCAACAGAGCCAATTAGTTGCAACAGATAGCTTTGTGGAGAGGGGAAAATCCAGTTGAATTGGAATATTCATTCACCTTCTTCAGAAGGTTAGAAAAGTCCAAGTCAATGTTACAGTGGTACACTGGAGGAAGATGATCTAACTCAGATCATAATTTTACTATAACTATATACAAAATTCTACTTTTCACATAATTAAAGTTGTGCGTATGTGGTTTTGTGTGTTTGTGTGCATATATTTGTGTCTTCAAGTTTTGCAGTGAGATGGGAGGCAAACAATTTAATAAATAGGCAGATAAATAAAGTCAATCTTGATTCCTGATGATTACATGGACAAATCCACACAGCTTTCTCGGCAGTATTTTCTGAAGGGGTTTGCCACTGCTTTCTTTCTGGGTGAGACAATCACCCAGTTGAATTTGTGCCTAGAGCAGAACTAGAACTCAGTTTCTACTTTCTAGCCAGATGTTTTTAAGCACTACATCAAATAAGCTCTTAATTAAAGCTTATCTTGGTTATATTAACTGAATGACCAGCTTGCTACTTGCACAAGTTGAGCTATGCACGCGCATGCACATGCTCCAGCCAGCCATTCATGTGGTCCAATTCCAAATAGGCCACAACCCGGTCCACAATAGTCACAGCCCAGCGATGGGGACCTCTGTCTTAGGATACTAAAACTTCATTTTGTTTAATATTTAAATTAGCCTTTAATTTGGCCTTTACAGTTGCAAGAAAAAGTATGCGAACCCTTTGGGATTACGTGGAGTTTTGCATGAATTGGCCATAAAATGCGCTCTAAACGTCATGTAAGTCACAACAATAGAAAAACACAGTCTGCTTAAAATAATAATACACAAACATTAGCTGTTGTCATGTTTTAATTAAACATAAGATGGAAACATTCGCAGTGCAGGGTGAAAAAGTATGTGAACCCCTAACCCACAGGTCTGCAACCCACGGCTCCGGAGCCACATGCGGCTCTTTCAGCCATCTCCTGCGGCTCCCAGTCCTCTGCCATGTGCAGTCCAAAAAATAAATAAATAAGTGGGACTAAAAAAGTTCAACCAATCAATTCAAATATGCAGGGTAGGTGCACATCTCGCCTTGGCTCCACTCTTCAGTCAAACCCTGTTCTGCGCATGCATGCATGTATGCACATGTGCACACATTTTTTTGCAGCTCCCAGTTTTTCCTTTTGTGAGGGAACCGGTTCCGAGTGGCTCTTTCACTGTTTCAGGTTGCTGACCCCTGCCCTAACCTAATGACTTTTCCAGGAGCTAATTGGAGCCAGGAGTGAGCCAACCTTGACTCCAATCAGTGTGATGATATTGGATGTGTTGCTGACAGCCGTCCTGCCCTTTAAAAACACACACCTGTTTTGGGTTTACTGGTCTCAAGAAGCACTGTCTGATGTGAACCATGCCTCGCAGAAAAGAGCTCTCAGAAGACCTACGATCAAGAATTGTTCACTTGCATGAAGCTGGAAAGGGTTACAAAAGTATCTCCAAAAGCCTTGATGTTCATGTGTCCACAGTAAGACAGACTGTCTACAAATGGAGAAAGTTTAGCACTGTTGCTACTCTCCCTAGGCGTAGTTGTCCTGTAAAAATGACTGCAAGAGCACAGCGCGTAATGCTTAATGAGGTAAAGAAGAATCCTAGAGTGTCAGCTAAAGACCTACAGGAATCTCTCGCACATGCCAACATTTTTGTTAACACATCTACAATAAGGAAAACATTAAACAAGAATGGAGTACATGGGAGGACGCCACGGAGGAAGCCATTGCTGTCCAAAAAAAATATTGCAGCACGTTTGAAGTTTGCAAAAGAGCACCTGGATGTTCCACAGCACTACTGGCAAAATATACTGTGAACAGATGAAACCAAAATTGAGTTGTTTGGGAAAAACACACAACACTATGTGTGGAGAAAAAAAGGCACAGCACACCAACATCAAAACCTAATCCCCACTGTAAAACATGGCAGAGGGAGCATCATGGTTTGGGGCTGCTTTGCTGCCTCAGGGCCTGGATGGATTGTTGTCATTGATGGGAAAATGAATTCCAGAATTTATCAGGACATTTTGCAGGAAAATGTATGACCATCTGTCCGCCAACTGAAGCTCCGCAGAGGATGGGTGATGCAACAGGACAATGACCCAAAGCATACAAGTAATTCAACAAAACAATGGCTTCAACGGAACAGAATATGCATTCTGGAGTGGCCCAGTCAGAGTCCTGACCTCAACCTGATTGAAATGCTGTGGCATGACCTTAAGAGAGCGATTCACACCAGACATCCCAAGAATATTGCTACACTGAAACAGTTTTGTGCAGAGGAGTGGTCCAAAATTACTCCAGATCGTTGTGCAGGTCTGATCTGCAACTACAGGAAACGTTTGGTTGAGGTTATTGCTGCCAAAGGAGGGTCAACCAGTTATTAAGTCCAAAGGTTCACATACTTTTTCCACCCTGCACTGTGAATGTTTCCATCTTATGTTCAATTAAAACATGACAACAGCTAATGTTTGTGTAGCATTATTTTAAGCAGACTGTGTTTTTCTATTGTTGTGACTTACATGACGTTTAGAGCACATTTTATGGCCAATTCATGCAAAACTCCACGTAATCCCAAAGGGTTCACATACTTTTTCTTGCAACTGTATATTAACCTTTAATAGTTAAAAAGTATCTTTTAATTATTTGGCTTTCCCCAACTATATAAGGTGAGATTATTCAAGAGCTACCCAATTTTTTAAAAAAATCAATTTATGAGAACTTTTTTAAATTTTGAAGATACAACACATGTCCACAACTATACAATCTATGCTTTATGCAAGATATTTGTACAAATACTCCATAGTCAATTCATAAATGCATTTTTATTTGCAATGCTAATAAAATCTCATTCTGTAACTAACTTCCCTATTTAAACAAAGAAATTAACTCACAATGCTGTTGATGCTACCTGCACCAGTTAATACTATTTTTCTATCTTGCCTCCCAGCAATATTATATTAAACTCTTTAAAATGCTGCCTATGGTGCAAATACTTTCTTATGCCATCCGTACAGACCAACAGAAATATATCCAGTAAAAAAATGGCAGTGGAGAAATAGCTAAAGGTAGTCCTCAACCTACGACCAAAATTGAGCCCAAAATTACTGTGGCTAAGCGAGGCTTTTGTTAATTGAGTTTTGCCCCTTTTATGACCTTTCTTACCATAGTTGTTAAGTGGGTTACTGCAGTTGTTAAGTTAGTAAGTTAAATGAATCTGGCTTCCCCATTGATTTTGCTTGTCAAAAGGTGACAAAAGATGATCACATGACCCCAGGACACTGCAACAGTCATAAATAGGAGTTGATTGCCAAGAGTCTGAATTTTGATCATGTGACCAAGGGGAAGCTGCAAGGTCGTAAATGTGAAAAACGGTCATAAGTCACTTGTAAGTACTTGTAACTTTGGTCACTAAATGAAGCTGTAACTCAAGCACTAACTGTAGAAGAGAGTTCTGAAAAAATGTGCATTTAACTCATATTAACTATCTCAAATGCCGTTTCAATGTTGAGTCATCTCTAGATTGCATTAATTTTGCATGGTCCGTAACATAAAATTAAAATATTCCTTAGTAACTTCCAGTATTTTTAAATACTAAAATCCTATTTTAACTACTAACTATAGCGGGGATGTCAAACTCACAATGTCACGTGATGTGTCGCAACTTTTTTCCCATTGCTGGCAATGGAGTGGGCGCGGGTTTGGCATGATGCATCTGGCCCGCGGGCCAGCAGTTTGAAAAGCCCTGAACTATAGCAATGTATTATACAACAAAACATCCCCAACTCTAGGGGCAGAGGAAGAGTTAACTTCCTACATGTTAGTAATCCACTAACAAAATGTTAACTCTTTTTTCACTCTTTTAATATCAGATCGAACAAAGGCTTAGACTTTAAGACAAGTGTTTTGCCAAGTAAAATATATTCCAATTCTGACAACATAAATATGTTTGGACTTTTAGGAGCTAAGCTATTAATCTATTTGTTCAAGCTACTGCAAAGTTTGAACCTCTCCCCTGTAGCTACTGTCTTTTAATAATGAACATAAATGCAAGCTTCTTGTATATAATACAGTATAAATTAGCCTATACTGCCCTTTTTTTATATACTAAGCAATAATCAGATGCCAGTTACCAGTGTTATCTTTTCATGCAAACGAAAAGCAGGAGTATCATATACATATTTTTCTAGAATATTGATTGCCAAGAGAACCCAGTATTTTGAAGAGCTAACATCCATTCCAAAGGTTTTATTCCAATTCTATAGCATATTAGCTCAATGAATAAAAAACAGTAGCAAGAAAATCAAATCTGGCTCCAAGAAATGAATCTCAGATTTTTATTCCCAAAAGTCTGCCCAAGGAAAACTGCTCTACTAAAGGCATTGTATCAAGTTTCGTAGAACAACCATAACACGTTTCAGCAGAATACTTTTATCAGTATCCAGGAAACTGTCTTAAAACCCTCTCCAGCTTGCATATAAGCTAGATCTAATGCCACATCAGCATCAATTATGTGTTATAAAATTGGTCTAAATGCAAACTGTTACCAGGATAAAACACTGTTTTGCTGCTACTATCACTTCTCCAATAATTTAAAACATGGAAATTCACAGCATGAATTTAATACTAAAGAATTATACTAAAGGTATAATCTCAACAGAAGAAATAGGGACCTATACCTAGTTTTCAGTCAGTGTTGCATAGTGGTTAATTTTTAAACTATTTACTCAATTATTATATCAACACATTGTGCTTATCAGTGAGTATTAGACTGGAGTAGATGTAAAATGTTGATCCTTTACAGCAATTCTCTTCATAAGCAAACAAATTAACAAGTAAAAGCCAGTGAACAAGGGAGCAGTGGAGCAAAATGATTAGGAAAATCTTGTCAAAAAGAAAACAAAATACACATTAACTTGTAGAAGGTACATCATTATACTAGAATAGCTGCAAATTATGGCAATTTTAAAAGGGGATTTAAGCCTTATTTTCCACAAATGTATCTACCAAATTGTTAGTAGTATTATGGCGGGCATTCGCACACACACACACACATATGTGCAATTCAGACATAAACCTCCATTTGGTTATCAATAACAGACACTCGCAGATACAGAACTTTTATTATACACATTAAAAAACTACATTACTTTTTGACATAATTGCCATTCAAATTGAGGCATTTTTTTTACAAGGTTTGAAATTCCTTAGTAGTAGTTTCTCGCCACCAAATCTGGGCTATAGAGGGTAGTTATCAAAAACATCCCAATGGAACAGTTTCCAAAGTTTTTGGGTGCATCTAACAGTGTGCGGGTGACCATTATCATGAACCAACACCACACTGGAAGTCAGCATGCCCCGATGCTTGTTATGGATGGCTCGTCTGTGTTTTCGTAATGTTTCACAGTAGACTTCTGAATTGATGGTTGAACAAGCTCCATGAACTTCACTAGCAGCACTCCTTTGGCATCTTCACATTTGGCGGGTTTTTCTATGGCACCACTTCCAGTGTGGTGTTGGTTCACAATATTGCTCGCCTGCACACCGCTAAATGCACCCAAGAACTTTTAAAGCAGTTCCGTTGGGATGTTTTTGATCACCCTGCCATAGCCCAGATTTGGCAGTGAGCGACTACTACTAAGGAATTTCAAATCTTGTAAGACGTTATGACAAGTGCCTCAATTTGAATGGTGATTATGTCTAAAGTAATGTAATGTTGTAATGTGTGCAATAAAAGTTCTGTATCTGTGTCTGTCATTGATAATCACACTTAGGCTTATTTCCAAATTGCCCTCGTGTATGTGTGTGTGTTTGCATACACACACACACACACACACACACACACACACTTTATACATATGTACATACACATACATAATATACATACCCTTGTTTCCTTGAAAATAAGACCCGGTCTTACATTTTTTTTTGCCTCCAAAAGAGGCACCAGGTCTTATTTTGGGAGGATGTCTTACCTTAGGACCACCACAGCCAGTCTTCCCATGCCCCATCTGCCTAGGCACACCTCGCCTCGCCCACCCTCTTGTGGTGGCTCCTGGCTTCCGTATCATCATCAGAGGCCTTCCAGGGGATGCCGTGCACTTCAATCCGGATGCCATTTCTTTACTGCAGGTACCTTTCTGGAAGGCCTCCGATGGCCAAACAGAAGCCAGATCAGCATGATCAGCAGCAAGTGGCCACAAAAGAAGAGGACAGGCGAGGCAAGGCAGATGTCGCAGCGTGGGAGGGTTGGCTGCAACTGTCCTAAGGTAAGTATGTGTGGGGCGTCTGGGACAGCTCCACCCCTTCCCCGCCCTAGCTTGATTTTAACCTGTACGCCTCGCCCCACCTCGTGCAACCAGGTGCAATGCAGTGGGCAGGTTTTTAAGTAGGGCTTATTTTGGGGGTAGGGCTTATATTGGGTGAATGTGTAAAAATCAAGCTAGGTCTTATTTTCGGGAAAACATGGTTTATATCTACCCCATCAAACCCAACATGCCTTTGAATCTAAGTCTGAACTACATGCTGACACAGTTACATCTTGCTTATCTTCTAAGAAAGCTCTACTACAAAACATTGTATCCATTTGTTTAATGTATATCCCACCATTCATTCAGGTACTCATGTAGTTAAAAAAAGTATTTCCTCCATTTTTTTCACAACAAATCTGTGAGGTAGGCTGGCCTTAGAATGATTCACTTAAAGTCACCTAATAAGCTTCAATGGTTGAAGGTGACACTGTCATCCAATAACTTAAGTATGCGCATACAATTTTCTGTACCATAACCACAATGTTCAAATAACAATCAATAACTAGCCAACCGCATTTTAAGTTTAGCATCTTACACTCATATGTAGTAACTTAATCCTAGCAACTTAAGTGAAAACTTTTAAACCATTACTATTTTCATATCAAATTAACTGAGGAACGCCTCAAGATGAGTTACTTATACAGCACCTTACAGATCTAAATCTAAAATCTCTAGTTACTTCTTAATCTAAAAGAGCATTTTTAAGCACTATCTGGAAATACCAATAAAAACCTGTTTTGGCTCTAGGTACAATCACTGTGGGAAACTGACAAAAGATTATAATTGCAACGAGAGAATGCCACAAGATTACTGAGAAATCCAGCAACTTTTCTAAAGTTATTGTGCTACGAGAGGAAAAAAAAATCCACTGATTTTCCATGGGTCTGTTTTGTGTGTGTTTAAATGTTTTCTGGGAAAATATTTCTCCGCAAGAAGCGCTCCCGGCTAATTGCTAATTCTGTGTAATTTTTGTAAGCTTCAACTGTATTTCAGCTTAACAAAATTGCCTCCTGCGCACAACGCAAGAACGTTTTCGGGAATGTTTGACGCAATTTACACGCTTGAGGAATCCGCTCAAGCGAATTAAGCAGGAGAGAACAAACAACTTGGGCATGGGTTTAATCTTTTTTAATTTTTGTATTGTCTTTTTTATATATGCCCTGTGAACCGCCCTGAGTCCCTACCAAGGAGAAGGGCGGTATACAAATTAAATAAAACTAAACTAAACTAAAACTAAACTTCGAAGAATGGAAAAATCCAGTTGCTTCATTTAAGTTTAAGTCGCTGGGAACCGGGGAGGGGGAAAGGGCCGATTACACCATTATTAGGGGAAAAACAAAAAAAAAACACCTGATCGTCTACCGACGATAACTCTTCCACGGGGTCTTCCGTAGACCTACAACAATTTACTCACTTCTGGCGACGATTTTGCCTCGTCGTCTTTCCTAGCAGGCCTCAGCAGTCGCCCAGAGATATGGCGGTCACCGACCTATCAAGTCAGGGCTAAATGGCGTGCCCAGCGGCCTGTCCCATTCGACCCTAACCCTCTCACGGCCGCCCCGAGGGAAGGTACTTACTCGCCACCGTTCGGGGTATCTCAACGGCGGGCCGGGCCGGGAGCTGCCTGCCGGTGCCGGGGGACAAGCGGGCGCATCCTAGCCCTGGGCGAAGGGGAGTGAGGCCGCGGCGGCCCTGTCGAGCCGGCCAGCCCACAGGCAACCCCCAAGCCCTTCGGCCTCCGCTTTCGCCAGGCTTGGGCCCCCGTCGCCCGCCAGCGAGCCCAGCCCGGCCCCGGCCCCGCCGCTCTGCTAGCCGCCGCGCCCTCGAGGGCCCCTCGGTTCAACCCAGCTGCTCCCGCTCCCTTCCGCGCCCCTCGCCTAAATCAGGCTGAACCTGCCGAGCGCGGAACTGTAAAGCTGCCCCGCACGCTCTGGGCTTGCCAGGCGAAGGAAGCCGAGCGCCGAGGGAGAGACGGAAAGGATGACGGGAACCCACGTGACGGGGGAGGGAGTTGCCGAGCCGGCGCTGAGTTTTGTGGAGCCGGGAAGCCGAGCCTGCGTTTTCTCCAGCGTCCGCAGCCGTAGAGTGATAATGCGAATTTGTTCTCGGTTCGCCCTGGCACGATATCAAACCGAATGTCTGCTCGGTTTTCTTGTCTCTTAAGAGCCGAAGTGGGTTTGGGGCTGCAAGGCAGAGGCCGATAAGGCGAGCGAGGAAGCTCGCCCTAGAACTGATCGCCTGCCGCGCCGAAAGGATTCGTCGGGTTTCGCGGCTTTCTGCCCTTCTGCTGTCCTGGGCCCATTATTCGGACTAAGACAGCGTTTTCCAACCTTAGGAACTTGAAGATGCGTGGACTTCAACTCCCAGAATTCCCCAGCCAGCATAGCTGGCTGGGGAATTCTGGGAGTTGAAGTCCACGCATCTTCAAGTTCCTAAGGTTGGGAAACGCTGGACTAAGACCCATCGGAAAGGGCTCGAGTGGCGTCAGGGTTCCCGCCAGACTTGTTTCTTTGTTGAATAGAAGCTCCTTACCTCTGAGGACATGGCAAATAAGCCGTTTTAATTAACTTTTTCAGAAGCAACGTGGCTCTCGGTTGTATTCAGCGAAGTAAGGAACCGAAACCTCTGCTGCCCTTTTTTTTTTCCCATACTGTGACTGTCATTCACTCTACTGTACAGGTAGTCCTCGACTTATGTATTGTTGAGTGACCGTTCAAAGTTACAAAGGCACTGGAAGAAGTGACGTGACTATTTTTCACACGACAGTCGCAGCACCCCTGTGATCAAAATTGGGGCAATTGGCATATATTTATGAAGGTTGCAGGGTCCTGGGATCATGTGATCGTCTTTTGTGACCTTTTGACAAGCCAAGTCAATGGGGAAGCCAAATTCACTTAACGACCTTGTTACTAACTTAACAACCAATGAAGGAGAATATTTGTAGCTCAGAGTTGAAATGAGTTCTTTGTGCTCTCTGAGCTTGCTTGTTTTCTTGCAAACGTTTCATTACCCTAACTCAGACATGTCAAACACAAGGCCCGGGGGCTGGATCCGGCCCACGAAGTGGTTTCATGTGGCCTGCAAAGCCATCCTGGAAACAGTGAGGGAACGGCCCCCACTGCCTTGGCCCTGGCCCAGAGACCCTCCTCCTTCCAGAGACCCTCAGATCTGTCCCACTCCTGCCCAGGCCCCCATAGGCACCCTTGATACCAACGATGTAGATCTGGCCATGCCCACCCAGTAGGCCCTACGCACTCTAGCCACGCCCACTCAGTAGGCCACACCCACCCAGGCCACACCCACTCGGCCCCCTGAGGGCAACCACAATGCTGATGCTGCCCTCAATGAAATTAACTAGATAACATCATCAGTGCTAGTAAGGAGTGCTGTTTGCATCAGTTTATATTCTGGTGATGGGTGGGGGCTGTCTTAGGGATTCTTTGGTTGGGCTGTTTACTAATGGTTCTGTGGCGGTTTCTTGATTGGGTTATTGTTTAATTGTTGGTCTGATGTTGACCTTGGAGTTAATCTGTGCTGATTTAACAACTTCATTGATTCACAGCTGTGGCAAGAAATGTCATAAAATAAGGCAAAACTCAAATGTCTTGCTTAACAACAAAAATGTTTGGCTCAGTTGTGGTTGTAAGTCAAGGACTACCTGTATGATGCCCCTTGCTTCTGTATCCAAGTTAAATTTCTGTTTAGGTAATTTAAAAAGACCCTTTCTCCTTGTTTTGATCTGCCAGAAAATGGGCCTTTTTTTCAAAACCTACAGGAAGTTTGGAATTTTAGTCCATGAAGGATTCCGGATTTCTCTGAAAGCAGTGGGATTCCATCTTTCTAGAAATCCTTCAAGTTTTCTCTTCAGTGTGAAACAACAAGTTAAGTTGTCTTTTTTTAATCAATCAAATGCAACCATTCTAGAACTTATAACACCTTTTGTTGAGAAAAGAGTAGCCTGTGGTCTGAACTCTTGCAGCATCTTTGTATTTCCACATCATTCTAAATTACAGCCTTGAAACAAAATATAAGGTAGCAGGATTCATTTGTAGATAGAGAGCCACTCAGCTTCTATAATCCCTTATCTATGGAAGTCATTTTAAAGACTGATCTTAATCTCAGTGTTTTGAAATGAATTATTTCCCATGGGTTACAAAACACATACTGAGTCTCACAACATTCCGACCTGTAATTTATGTAACCATTGTTTTTTGAACCCTATTTTGAGTTGTACAGTACTGTACATTTATCACATGAGGTGGGTTTCCACAACAGGTATCTCTTTTAATAATAATAATAATAATAATAATAATAATAATAATAATAATAATAATAATAATAATAATACTTATTATTATTATTATTATTATTATTATTATTATTATTATTATTATTATTATTATTATTTCTACAGTCAGACTCTGCTGCTTTATAGGCTTGTCAATGTAGCAGCTCTGGTGACTCAGAAAAGCTGATTTTGGGGTGTCAGAGTGGAAAGGCCTTGGGGAAAAGGAAGGAGAGCCGCTATCAAAGGTCAGATAAGAAGAGGTTTGAGTCTGGAACAAGAAGACAGCGTGAGTAAACATCTCAGATAAGGCCTCTCTAAAAGGAAAGAGGAGAGAAGCCGATTCAGATTTGTAAAGGTCTGCTCCTACCGCTTTACTATAACATAATATTGATTTACATGCCATTGGTTTGCTAGTCTGGCCTCTCCGGAAGGACTGGCCATCATAGGCTAACACAGCTCTCCTCCAACCTAAGGCAAGCAATTTTTTAATGGATAGGGGGAATACATACATTGAAGGCATAAATATTTAATTAAATCAGAAATGAAATTGCAGTCTTAACTGTCTTAGGAGGAAATTTATTCCAGTTCCAAGAAGGCTATAACGGTTTCTTCATATTTGTTTTGGTGATTGGACTCAACGTATTGTACAAACCCAGGGGAAGAGGGAAATGTAAGATGATGGAACATATCGGTCCTTTTTGGCTGTGAAAGTTGGACCGTAAGAAAGGCTGAGCACCAAAGAATTGAGGCCTTTGAACTATGGTGCTAGAGAAGACTCCTGCGAGTCTCTTGGACTACAAGGTGATCAAACCGGTCAGGCCTAGAGGAGATCAACCCTGAAGTCCAAATCTTGAAGTTGAAACTCAAATACTTTGGCCACCTAATGAGAAGGAAGAACTCACTGGAGAAGAGCCTAATGCTGGGAAAGATTGAGGGCAAGAGAAGAAGGGGACGACAGAGAATGAGGTGGCTGGATGGAGTCACTGAAGCAGTAGGCATGAGCTTAAATGGACTCCAGAAGATGGTAGAGGACAGGAAGGCCTGGAGGAATGTTGTCCATGGGGTCGCAATGGGTCGGACACGACTTCACAACTAACAACAACAATCAATCAATTCTTTAATTTACAAGAGCTTAGTATTTCATACTAAATCAATCCGTCTCTAAGCCTTGTACTAAATGAAACTGTGATTGCACTCTGTTTTGTACTACCATTTCCCTCTCCAAATAATGTGCATTATTTCCAGAATTTCCAGAATTCTCAGCAAATGTCCCATCTGCACTTGTTCAATACATTCATCTGATACGGGCACAAATTGAAGAAGTTTATTCTGATTCAGATGCCACTTGTGCCTTCTTACATATACACACAGACACACACACACACACGATATACAGAAAAACTGGTGAACGTACTTAATCCTCTTGCCTCCTATTTTCCCCACAACAACCCTATGTGGGGCATTGGGCTGAGAAAATGACTGACCGGACTTATTTAATGACCACATGATTTATTTCAGGAGTCTCCAACCTTTCAGTGCTCACAGACCGGAGGGAAGAAATGCAGCTTCAAAATTGTGTGCACATGGGGCATGCGCTGGCGCTGTGCACATATGCAAATGGCTGCGCACCTTCCATGGCGCACCTCCTGCGGTGCCTGTTCACTCATGAGGAAATGGGCTGCAGACACTCGCCCTGTGATAGCAGCCCCATTCGCGCCCACGTGCATGTGCAAATGGAGCCACGGGTGCAAGTAGGGGGAATGCGTGTGCACATGTGTGCACATTGGCCAGCAATTTCCATGGCCCACTGGCCAAGAGCCCACAACCCGGTCCCGGGCCACAGTCCATAGTTTGGGGAAGCCTGATTTACTTAACAGCCAGGGCAAAAAAAGGTTGTAAAATGGGATGCAACTCTCTTAACGATCACATTATTTAGCAGTGGAAGTTCCAGTTCCAGTTTTGGTTGTAATTTGAGAACTAGCTGTAAATAATAACTCCTTGCTGGAATATCTGTTTTTTACAGCAAAGATATTCAACAAATTCCTGCTAAAACCCTGGAGAGGCATTCATTTGTTCGTTCAATTTCATCTCAATAACTGGACAGCTTACAATTCAAAAAAAATATTACAATGAAAATACTAAAAACATTTTAAAATAATAAAAACAAAAAAAAATATCAAACATAAATATACATAGGTGCTGAGATACTCGGCCAGTTAGCAATACAGCCAGGCAGCGTCAATAATCCTGTATTAAAAATAACTGAACGTTTTAAATGTTTATAAATAACTGCATATCAGAATGCAACAAAGGAGAAATTAAGAAATTATAATATTTTTAGTAGATCTTTTTATGGTATCATTAACAATAACATTATCATTACATGCTTCCTTAATGGACAAACTTTTTAAAGCCATCATAAAAGAACAATCCTTGCATAATCACTTCCCACAAAAAGTACTATTGGATTTCTTTTTTACTGTTTTGAATTGCAGCTTTGTGGCTTTTTATTGTAGTGATTGTCCAGATGGCAGAAATCCATGGATGGCCTTCTACCATCCTTTTGGATGATTCAAATCCCGTTTTGTCCCCAATCCTGTTAGAAAACAGATAAAAGTTTGTTTCAACAACAGTTAAGCTAAATCTGAACAGGACAACATTAATTCTGTAGCTATAACAAAAAGTAATGTATCCATCTCCATAATTTTAGTTTAAATAAGAATATATATGTGTGTGTATATAATATTTAAAATATTAAAATATATAAAACAGGAAAGTAATGCTTGAAATGAGCCCTTGTGTTAACCATCTAATCAACCCCATTCATCACATGCAGTACTAATGTCAAGAATGGATAAAACTTCTTAAAACTGTCACAAAAGAACTCTAGACTTTGTCTCTTCAAGCAGGTCTTGAGTCCTTTTCAGCTTTCATTTCAGTCAAACAGATGCCCATAATGGTATTCCTTCAATTCTGAGAAAAGGTAGGAAATCTGCTCTGTGGTGGATGGGATAGGCTGGTAAAATCATCCACAATTCACCCCTACATAATAGATGGTTCATGAGGTGTAAGGTTTAGTATTATGTTCTAGTAGTATTTTCCTTGTTGTGTTTTCAAATTCTGCTTAATTGTATCAAAGCTTTGAGTGCTGCAATTTAACACTCTGGGTTGATAGGATGTCAAGTTCAAGGAAATCATATGAAGAATACCATCTGCACATCAAAAAAATGTAATCCTGTGTTTTCCTGCTGAAACCTGAGTTTTGATTTTTTTTGGGGGGGAGGGGGAGGAGGGACAAGGGTAGTAAAGCTTTGTGATGATTTTCCATGTAGTGATGCTTTGTTTCTAAGTCATAATGATAAGCCCATGGCTGACACAATGCTATGAAGAAATTCCTCGCCTTCATTCTCATAGCAAGTTGACTTTACTAATGAATATCAACTCTTGGGAAGAGGGAGGAATATTTTGTATGTTTTGCTGCCTTAATTATCAAAATATATAATTTTTGATGTAGAACTACTCAGGTTGACAAAATCACCATCATAAACTGCATTTGGCAGTACATTTCAATTGGAGGGACTCCTTCAGGAGTCAAAAATTGTACATTACTTAAAACACAGCAAGGAGTACTCAGTGCATATTTCCATTTAATGAACAATAGCAACACCACCTTTTCTATCAGCAAAGTCTCAACTGCAGCGAAAGGTAGAGGGCTAAAGAACATGTCAGAGCTACTTACAGATCAGTACTGCCATCTGTGGATGACTTTTAACATTGGAGACAATACTTTTCATTCAATCCTCCTACCCGCAGCACATAGCTCTTGTTAGAAGAAGAAAAACAGGTCTGCTCTGAGCCAGCACCAATGAATGCAGAATGTAGGAAGTCACTTGAAGCAGAGGAATTTATTTCACACAGGCAAATCAGCTGTCAAAGGTGACCACAAGTCAATTTTCTTGTATAGGAAAGTCCCTCTATTGTCTCTTGAAAGCCTGCAAACAGCCTCAGCCTCTTAAGAATTCTTGAAGGGTGCAGTTAGCTGGCTGAACAAAAGGGGGCGCTCAGTGGTTATGCACCCTGCTGATCTTTTGGTCTTTGCATTACCAATCAGGGCAGGACCTTAGAATGAAGAGCCTTTTGTTTGTTAATGAGGAAATTTCCAGTGGGAAGGGGAAGTCTCTGACATCCTGAAAACATTTCCTCTGTTTGAGAAGACTGGTGCCTTTGGTAATTTCAAAAAACGAGTCTTGCTAATTTCATCCTTGGGGTTAAATCTGTTTAAATATAATCTCTAACCTTTTGCCTGGAATTTGGCTGAAAGGTCAGAGAAAGAAAGATGGGGAAATATTGAATGGTGGAAGGTTTGGTTTCCTTTCTGTGCTATGATTAATTGTTGCTTTTTTATTTTATTTTCAATTTTCACCCAAAAGAACTGAGAAATGACATGCTATATATACAATATTATTATTATTAACTGATTTGTGAATGAAAGGAAAAAATATACTCCTTATCTCTCATATCACAGATGAAGAAAATATTCCAAGTGCATAAGATGCAATCTTCAGATTTCTGACGCTTGTTCAACTAAGTATTTAATACTAATAATTTATTAAACTTGTATTTCCCAGGAAAACCATTGCTTGTTCCAGTGAGATTTCCTAAACAATAAATTTAAATATTGCAAAAGTTAAAAGAAGTATGTACACATGAATTTACACCTTTATTCAATATTTTACTGCATATAATTTAACCAAATTTGAAACATTGCTCCTTAAAAATTTAAAATTGCATAAGCATTTGGCAGCTGTTCAGTTAAAGTGTAGAAGATGCATTATTTTTTTATGTGGTGGTATGTTACGTTCTATAAGGGACACAGTGGCTCAGTGGGTTAGGATGCTGAGCTTGTCGATCAGAAGGTTGGCAGTTTGGCGAATCCCGAGTGCCGCATAACAGAGTGAGCGCCTGTTACTCGTCCCAGCCTCTGCCAACCTAGCAGTTCGAAAGCACGTAAAAATGCAAGTAGAAAAATAGGGACCACTACGGTGGGAAGGTAACAGCGTTCCGTGCGCCTTTGGCGTCTAGTCATGCCGGCCACATGACCACGGAGACGTCCTTGGACAAGGGCTGGCTCTTCAGCTTTGAAACGGAGATGAGCACCGGCCCTTAGAGTCGGAAACGACTAACACGCATGTGCGGGGGAACCTTTACCTTTATCTTTATGTTACGTTCATGAGAATCATCTTAAGTTTCTTTGTTTCATCTTTATACAAGCTATGGTGCTATGTTTAGTTAATTCTGGGCCCAGTCAGAGGATAATTTTTTAGAAAAATTTGAAAACAACAGCTCAAATCAGTTTCCTTTATGGCTAAGGTGGGGGAGGCATGGTCTTCCTGTAACACAGTGCTAATGCAAACAGCAGGTAACCATGAAATTCTGACAACAGCAGGGGTGTGGCCTAAAAACTGCAGATAACAATGACGCATTACAAGGCTTAAAAGCTATGTATCATATCTTTATAATGAAGTATTAGAAAGAAGGTATAGCATCCCAGAAATTGTTGAATATTTTTTGTGTTGAAAATAAAACATTTTTCAACTTGATTCCAATTTAGGCCTTTGTTTCTGTACATTGAATAAATATTGAACCAGAAAAAAATTAACTGGAATTTTAAGTTCCATGAAAAGCAATGGCTTTATAGGTACAGCTCAAAAATATGAGTAACAAAACACAAAGGGGCTGTTGCAAAGCTGACAATCCCATCGCAGAATGAAAGAAGGAAGGTTGAGGAAGTCAAAGAATATAGAAAATAGGGCAATGAGAGTTTTAAACTGCTGGAACTTGCTGCAGAAGAATGTTGTGAATCAGAGACAGATAAAGGATAACTAACAGAGGATGTGATGAAAACATTACTTTTATTTCTGAGAGATCACAGTGAAAGTAGACAATCATATAATAACACTGTGGTGTAGTAGTAAAGATTAATGATGGAGCAATATGAAGTGGTTTGCTGTTGTCTTTTTCTGAGATATTCTTTTTTAAATTTGCATTTGAGTCTTCGTCCCTGGTATTCCCTGGTCTCCTAATCAATTGTTAACCAATTATTATTAATCAATTATTTAGTAGACCATCGAGAGTAGGAAGCATATAAGAAATATATGGTATTCCAGCATGGCAATGACCCAAAACACATGGACAAGGGAACAAAAGAAGAAGCACATTAAGGTCCTGGAGTGGCTTAGCCAGTCTCCAGACCTTAATCCCATAAAAAAAATCTGTGGAGGGAGCTGAAGGTTCGAGCTCCAAAGGTCAGCCTCGAAATGCCTCCTGATATGTGTGCAAACCTGGTGGCCAACTACAAGAAATGTCTGACCTCTGTGATTGCCAACAAGGGTTTTGCCGCCAAGTACTAAGTCAAGTTTTGCAAAGGGGTCAAATACTTATTTCACTTATTAAAATGCAAATCAATTTATAACTTTTTTGAAATGCATTTTTCTGGATTTTTTTTGTTGTTATTCTGTCTTTCTGTGTTAAAATAAACCTACCATTAAATTATAGACTGATCATTTCTTTGTCAGTGGGCAAATATACAAAATCAGCAGGGGATCAGTTAATTTTTCCCCTCACTGTATCTGTCTTAAGAGGAACTCAGCCATAAGATATTTCTGATTTAGGCATGACTGTTAACTAGCAATTAAACATGCCTTATGCAGAGAAACAAGGCAGTTGGCTTCTGAAGAATTAATCCACGGTATCTTTGCACTAGCAGCAATCTAATTTAGAGATAAAAATTAGTTATCTTCAAACAGAAACTTATTAAAAAGATTAGAGCAGTGAACCATAATGAAACACAGGCAGTAGATGGGAGCTTTTGGGTTTAAGTAGCCTCTGCTATTTTATTGTTTATTGTTGCATTCAAATAATTTCAAAAATAGTTATATAATACTAATTGTGAACCAGAATTCTGAACCACTTTTTACTTCTATATATTCTGAAAATAGTCTATTTAATCCAGCTCTTTTCTATTATTAAACAGCAGGTAATTTTTATCCGTAAGATTCCCTCTTCGTGCTATGATTAATGATTTTCAAGGACTTTTCAAATATGAAACCTCCTAAAAATCCAGACATAGGATGTTTGAATCCTTATAAAACTTTTTTAAAATTAATGTACATTATTTTTTATTTCATAATAAGGTGGCTTTTTTAAGGAAATACATGTAAAAGTTTAGACCCTCAAATACAAGTCCTGGCGATATATAAACTTGCAATTTTTCAGTTAGTTTTATTATTTTATGAAATCTCTGGGAGACATTTGTTCAGCTACTCAGTCATCGGATGAGAATCATTCAGCAGCTTCTGCAAATACCAAAAGCGAACACTTTTAAATTTTCTATAATTGTTGCTTTTAAAAATTCCAGGTTAATGATCTTCTTTTTACAATACTATTTAAAATCTTGTTTCTGCAGTTATTTGGTCTTCAAGATGAAATTGAATCCAATAGATGGTGGTTAGCTTCCTTTAAAAAAAAATCACCCCAACTTTTCCCCAACTCACTGGCTGAGTTTTATGGCCTGCTTTTATAGCACTACTCTAGGCTGCATTTCACTTTTTTTTAGCTTCCCTTATAATTTCACCTTCAGCTCATTATGTTTCTTTATTTGCTGTATTATAAAATTAGCAGAAAACCAAGGTAAGCTCTTGCCATACCTTTCCGGTTCTGACATACTGCAACAGGAACTTACTGAAACTTCTGAGAAATCACACAACTAAGCCAGCAAAGGAATGGGGGGGGAAGCCCACCCCCTGCTCTGATATCTGCATCAGGGTGCCATCAGGCAGGGCCCACCTGGACTGAGATTGGAGGCCTTCATTTGTTGTGTGGTTGTCATCCTGAAAGCAGTGATTAGTTTAATATTGCCCATTACGTAAGGGATATCATATTCTAGGGTGTGGTGTGTTGGGAAAGAACCACATGTACTAGAAAAGCAAGCAGTTACAAGCAGCACCAGACATGCTACTATTACCTGTTTTTCCCTGATCCTTCCCCCCTTCTTGTTCTGAAGTACAGAACATATTACTAGGATGTTTTTTTATATCTTATTCTGTCTTCTTGTTTTAAGGAAGCAGACTGGAAACTTAGTCACCTTGCTAGATGGCTTCTGATCAGAAATTATTTTACAGCTTAGGAGTGACAAAATTTTGAGAAATGATTTTTCCAGCTATGACCGAAAACAACTGCTTCATCAGCAGTTACACCAACCTGACAGGAAAGAAGTAATTAACACATCTAACAACCATCTTGTCCAACAGGCCTCTTCCCATTAGCTGTACCCTGGAAAATATTTTCATTTATTAGTGAACATTCATGCTGTGTTCCATTTGGCTAAAACTGTAACAGGCTGCTATGGCTGCTATGGCTGTCATTTCCACATCATCTCTAATTTCATGCGTTTATTAGCCGGACCAAAAGCTAAATCTCATTCAAACAATAAATAACCTTAATGCAGAAACCAACTCTTGACCAGTGTTTCTAAGCCATGGCAACTTTAAGATGTGTGTACGTCTTATGGTGGCTTGGGTATTCTGGGAGCTGAAGTCCACATAGGTTGAGTCCAAAGTTGAGAAACACTCCACTAGTCCAGCAGTGCCAAAATCTACTTTCCTATTTCATGTCAGATTCTTTGAAAAAATAATCCTAATTTTCCATCTCATTCATTTCAGTGTTGTTTTTAATCTTATGTTAGTGCTGTAAGGTACAGCAGGCAATGAGTGGGGCAGCTGGAATTCACCACCAGACCTTCCAGCGTGTGCCAAAAAAAAACCAGCTAGCGATGCATGGATCACAAACAATCGAAGAGCCTTAATTTGGGGACATTTTCGTTCCAAGGGTGAGAATGGGCACCAAACATCCTTTGCTTACACTTTCACAAAAAAAGTCTTGCAAGTCACCATTTTCTGACTATTTGGGCCAAAAAAGACACTCAAAGAAGGCCTTCAGAATTGAATGTGTTTAAGAGGAGAGAGTTCCTATTTCTACTGTTAATACTGGGATGAAATGTGCAATTTCCTGCCAAAATTTGGGAGTGCGATCTTAGATAGAGAAGCAAAACTTTGCTTGTGAAACCTTCCCTTTCAACTGAAGCAGGAAAAGCCAGAAACAGCAGATCTGCAACATTCACTGATATCCTTCTCTGAACATGTTTCAATTTGTTTTGCAGCATAACCCCTACAAAAAATATAATGTTCTCAGCCCAGATCTTTTTCCATTGAAATAAATGGGAATGATATACAAGCAATGGACTCAAAGAGGGAGAAACTGGAACTGGTCCAGAATGTAGATCCATCCCTCTTACCAGTCCAAGCAGACAGAATGATGGCAGAGTACGGATCTTTAGGAGATTCCACTCCTCCTCCTTGCAACTCTGTCCTGTGCATACATAAAAACCAACAGACTTTAATGCAAAATCAGTTGTCCCTGTCCTTTATATGCTGTGACTTGGGAACAATTTTACTAACAGAAATTGTGACATTGACAAGTTCTAATTGACTTAGTATAATGCAATTATTGTATATTATCGATCAATGCACTATTTCTCTAACATTTGTCATCTGAAAGCAACTGTACAAATCATTTGGATATAACTCAAGAAGATTTAGCAATAACTATATACAGAAAATCGGAGAAGGTATACTTCCACAAATAAACTCCAAGCTATGGGTATGTTAAATTGACAGCACCTTTGTGATAATCAAGCGCAACCAGGTTGACCAAACCTACCAAAGACATCCAATTTACAATAGAAACCAAGAATAACAATGAACTGCCATTCCTGGACTTCCTTGTTACCATGACCCCCAATGGCCAACTTCTAACATCTGTGTATAGAAAGGCAACACATACAGATAAAATCTTCCAACTTCCACAGCAACCACCCAAAATGCCACAAACAAAGGTGCGTCAGAACACTGTTCGGGAGAGCGGAATCCCATTGCAATACCACGGAAGCCAGGTCAGCAGAACAAAAACACTTATACAGAGTTTTTTGGGGAAAGAAATTCTAAAATACCAAAGGTGGCGTCTTACAAAGAAAACCTATACAAAATGTTCTACACCTGTCAGGTTAGCAAAAAAACATGTCTAACAATTGTTGGAAATGTAGACAAAAACCAGGCACATACTATCATCTTTGGTGGACACGCCCTAAAGCCAAAAAGATTTTCATCGAGAAAATAACTAAAAAACACATAGATTTTAATCCAGAATTATTTTTGTTAGGTATAATTGTAGAAAATTATAACAAAAAATGTGTATATTCCATGTTACATGTATTAACTGCAGCAAGAATTGTATTTGCTCAACATTGGAAAGATGAAGAATTACCAGCCCGAGGAAGAGATAATTAAGAAAATTTAAGATTGTGCAGAAATGGACGGACTGACACTGAAAATGAAAGAGAAAGAAGATTCAGAATACTTTAGAACATGGGATACATTTTACCAAAGGCTAGAAAAACGAGGTAGAGAGAAAGAAGTTTAACATGTATTAGTAAACATTGGAACCCAGACAATATGTTGCTGATAAAATATTAAGGATTTGCGACTATAAAAAAATAATAAAATATTGAACAGAACAAAAAAAACCCACTTATACAAAGTTTTCAAGAGAAACGGGTACTCATGAAACTTCATCCGGAGATCGCTAAACACAAACACCCAAAGCAACACAACAATTACAACAGGAACAACAACAACCAGATGAATCACAATTCCCTATGTACAGAATGTTTCAGAGATGACTACGCCAACATGACCTCGCAGTAGCCCACAAACCAGCCTCAACTCTCAGGCCCACCTGTCAAAGCCTAAGGAGCAGACAGAAACAAACCAAAGATAAGGTGTCATATACCAAATCTAGTGTAGCAACTGTGAAAAGAACTACGTGAGCCAAACAGGAAGAAAATTACCAGATTTCACGAACACTTCCTGGTTATCAGAAGACATGACCCACCTTCCCTAATGTCCATCCACAAACTCAGAAGGACACAAGTTTGATCTAACCCACAGGTCTGCAACCCGCGGCTCCGGAGCCGCATGCGGCTCTTTCAGCCGTCTCCTGCGGCTGCCAGTCTTCTGCTATGTGTAGTCCAAAAAAAAAAGTGGGACTAAAAAAGTTCAACCAATCAATTCAAATATGCAGGGTAGGTGCATATCTCGCCTTGGCTCCACTCTTCAGTCAAACCCTGTTCTGCACATGCACGCATGTACGCGCATGCACACACAATTTTTGCGGCTCCCAGTTTTTCCTTTTGTGAGGGAACCGGTTCCGAGTGGCTCTTTCACTGTTTCAGGTTGCTGACCCCTGATCTAACCAGACCACAGTTGTAACCCAAGTGAAATCAAGGGGAGAAAGAGAATTCCTCGAAGCCTGGTTCTCCACCAATGTCAATAAACAGATACATTGATATCGATCCAATCTATCAACCACTGAGAATGAAAGAACTACTTCAATTCCGAAGGCAGCATTTAAAACGAACAGATAGGCACCGCACCATACAGCAACAAAAATCACAACCCCCCATAAGAAACCAGACCACATCTCAACAACCAAACCCCAAACCAGACAGAGGCAACCAACCAACCAAATACCATTTGCATCACACAGACAATTCTTAAACATCAAAGCAACAACAACCAGCCAATGAAACAGCTCAAAACCAGACTATGACTCAGCAACATCTGGACAAACAACACCCACACCAATTTACATCACACAAAAAGATATTTAAAGGCCAGTGCTCTGACAGATGAGCACAATTCAAAGTGCACTGAAGATGTCGCCCTGAATGGAGACGAAACGTTTGCGGCCAAAACACCAAGGTCGGAGATCAAACCAACAGTCCAGCAATAACTATCTCATCAAATCCTAATCCATAATTACTGTAATTTTTAGATGATTAAAAAAACAACCTCTAAACCCTGTAGAAATAAATCTGATGGTTTGTATTTTGACTCTGGTGGCAGCACCATCTGAGAAAAGTTGTTATAGCTTCAGTATAAGATTGTACAAATTAATATGTTGTTGCTTTAATATTTAAAAGTGTACCTAGAGATTTGGGGAACTGGCACAACTCAGCACTAGCTTTAATAAATGTTCATTAAAAGGAAAACAATCTTTTCAATTTGATTTATTGTGGTCGAAGACAAGTACAAATAATAGATGAATAAAATTTTGAGTAAAGAATTAAAATAAATTTGTAAAATAACTAGTATCTAATATATAAAATATAAAATTCAGGATGTGGCCTATATTAAAGTATAATATAAACACTAATTTATATTAAGCATGGTATCTAAAATTACACCAGAGTAAAAATATCTATTAATATGAACAAAGTAGTAAATATTTTAAATTTAAATGAATTATAGTTACAGTGAAACCTTGGTGTCAGATCCTACTGAGAATTAATGTATTTATTTTAATTTAACATTAATTTATTTTAACATTTAAATACTACCAATGCACTATAAATCATTTCTTAATTCAGAAGCAGTTTTTCATGATCAAGTCTCCAGTTTGCTACTTTTTAAAACGCCCAGGAAAAAAATTATTTTCATTTTAAAATTTTATTAGGAAAAAAATAAATATATCCTTGACAAACCATGTATGTTTCCTTTCTCAGGAATACTGTTGAGTCAACAATCAAATGACCGCCTTTAATTCACAGGAAAGATTACAGCAGTGAATAGGACAGATTGCCCGAGTTAAAAAAACAACCCAATTATGCAGGGAAACTTACATATTTAGGGATCTATGATTTATCAGCTGAATTAATACTAGTAATCAGCCCTAAAAAATAGGAGTAAACCTTCAAAAAAGTGTAGAAACAAGCAGTGAATACTGAAGGTTCACTTTTTATCAAAATGAATTAATTATCAGACAGGATCTATTTTAATGGGTAACTGGAGCAGGTGGGTGAAGGACGCAGATATGCCTCACTTGAAAAGATTATTATTCCATAGCTGTCCTCTTTTGGCCCTTGATCAGACGTTTTGCTTTTTCCCTGCAAGTTCTTGTCCAGAATGCAAGTTTTTATTATTCTGTGCCTACTGACACTCTTCCTCTTTTTAAGTAGTTTTCCACTTGCAAATCAAAGTTTTCTAGAGACTTCCGCTTTGAGATATTTAACGGAGCTAAATCATATTCCTGAAAAAGGTCTTTTAAAATCTGTTGACTGGCCACTCTGTGAATCTGAGCGGTCTGTGATGCTGCCGAGAAGACATCATTGTCCAAGACTCTTTGAGCAGGACAGTCACTGTTCTCACAGGAAGAAGGAACTCTTCCTAGAGTAGAGATTGCATCCTTTCTGTCACTGGAAAAAGTGCGTATGCATGCTGATGTTACAACTGTCTGATGCTTTTTAAATTCGTTATCAATGTCCTTCAGCTGATGTTTGGTGGAAAACATGTTTTCTGACTCTACTACAGGGAGTGCTCTCTGGTTCTCAAGATTTGGTGGTTCTAGTATTATTTCTTCCTGTTTTTCTTCACGCTGTGGAGACTGAAGAAAGTGTTCTTGTTTAGAATAAGACTCAGTTCTGTCTGTGGATTCTGGGCAGCACTGCTCAGAAATTTCTGTTTCAGGGTCATAGTACATCTGGCTAGTACATTTTTCAGGAGAGTCAAAGCAAACTCCCCTTGGAACATGGTGAGAGGCTGGCAATCTTAGTAGTTTTATCGGCTTTTCTTTTTTCTTGTTTTCTATGACTTGTTTAACTGATTCTGGAACTTTAGACTCCAGAAGTGAATAGTTTTCAGAGCTCAAGTACTGTTGAAAATATACTTGACATGCCTTATTCTTTACCACAGGGATAATGGAGCAGGGCTTTAGCCAAGCTACAAATTCTAATAGTTCTTGGAAAGATGAATGGTCAGAATAAGGAACAACATACATATTAGGATGTTTGATTTTCACCGGTCTGCTGGTAGGGAGAATAGCTATGGTTGGATGATTCTGATTCCAGTTGGTTATTGTTTCTTTGCAGATTTCTGAAAAATCCACCGCATGAATCCATCCAGCTCCTTCTTCAGAAGTGAAAACATCCTCAATCTCCAACAGCTGCATAAGCTCCAACTTCTGAGGACTCACTACAATCCACGTATGAAATTCTTGGGCCAGTTCCACCAAAAGTGATTCCTTTCCCAAGCTATATGTACCTAAAAGATAACAAATACCAGTTAGCATTTCAGTGTTAGGTAGCCTAACACTACAGTAATTCAATCTTCAGAATAGAATGTGTTTAACTATTGAAATAATTGAGGCTTAGCAGTGGAAGACTTCAAAAATCTGGAACATTACACCCTTTCCTTGGTGGGTTCCTCCTCCAATGGCTAATGAATCACCAGGCAACTTTATGCAACTGTGTTTTACCATTGTTGATATATATTCACATTTTATGGAGTTCAACCATCTTCCACATTAATTATTAGATGAGCTCTATTTTCATAGGTAACTTTGAGGAAATATTTCATCTTTCTGGAGTATAAATGGGGCATATTGGAGGGCATGCAATAATGGTAATTAGCAATAGTTAAATGTAGACTAAAAATAATATTGAAATAAATTAATGCTGTAATCTCTGCTTCCTTGAAAGACAAGATTTCTCCAAATCCTGAATTCATTAAATCAATTCCATGTTCTCCTTTGGAGGCCCCCTATGAACCAGGGTTGCCCAACAACTCAGGGACTTTGACAGATGTACCAGCAATCACATTCAAAAAAGTAATCAAGGCCAGGGAAAAAACTGTTAAGTTTTTCATTCATACAATTTAACCTAAATCAATAAGATAGAATCAGTTTAGTGTGGTGGTTATGGGATCAGAGTAAAAAGTAGGAGACTTGAGTTCTAATCCCACCAAAGGCACAAAGGCAGTTGGATAACCTTGGGCCAGTCATTTTCTCTTAGCCCTAGGAAGAAGGCAATGGGAAACCATTTCTGAATCTTGCCAAGACAATTGCAGGGATTTGTCAGTCAGGAATCAACACGGACTTAAGTATCAAAAAAGGATAGATAATTTGATTACTCTACATACATGTATTTAATGATTTTCCCTGACCCTTAAAATTTAGAATTGAGAGGCAGCTTTTCAAAAAAAAAAGCACTGCTTCTGAGGCTTGGAGATGGGGAAGATTTCTTGAGTTGTGCACCTCTGGTGTAAACTTGCTATGATTATCTGGGTTAGCACTATATAGCCAACCAGAAACCAAAGCCAAAAGAATTCAAAGAGAATAGGCTCAAACTAGGGTAAAATGCCACAAGAATTTTACTGAATAAATATTAATAAATTTTAAACAATAAATATTATAAGTTATAGAAAAAGGTATATCAATCTATATCTATTTTGCTTCCCTAGAAGTCTGTCACTTCCCCCTAGAAGTGACAGACTAACCCACCTAGGAATTTGGGTCTATGTTGAGATTCTAAGTGGCCAGGCCTTTATAACCTTTTATGCTTTTCTTAGAAGACAAGGCATATAAACAACTGGAGATGGGTTGGTAGAATATCTTATCAGTCCCCTGGTCACAAATTCAAAGTTGACCCTTGCCAGTGTTATTTTAAATAAAGCATTGTCACTAGCAGATATTACTTGGGGAATGATCTGAACATTCTTTCCCATCACTTGTGAACAAGATAGGTGAGTCTTTGCTAAGAAATTTTTTTAAGGGGAAACATTGTATTTAGAGTAAGGAATGCCCACAATCCCCAACAGGCATTAGATTAAGGAGCTCATGCTGTCTTTTTTTCCTCTTAATTATCATAAGTAGCAATCAACATAAACATACTCAAAGTAAAAAAGTGTTTTAATATAGACAGCGTGGTGTGGTGGTTAAGTTGCTGTCAAGTACAAGCAATCAAATCCACACACAAAGGATTCAAACTGACCACTTTATTGTATTCTACCTATACTACAAGAATCTCTCCACACTGCTTGCCCTCTCTTGGCAGAAATCAGATAAGGGTCCATAGAACCTGGAGGGGGGGCAGGGGGAGGGAACAGTTCTAGTTTTCTTACAGCTGTAAAGCAACTCAAGGGTAATTCCCTGCTTGACCCCTCCTCCTTGCCTGACTGGCAGTTTCCCAACAGGCAGTAGTCTAGAAATCAGGAGACTGTGAGATCTAGTCCTGCTTTAGACATGAAAGCCAGCTAGGTGACTTTCAGGTAATCACTGTTTCTTAGCCCAACACACCACACAGGATTATTATTGTGGGGAAAATAAGAGGAAGGAGTATTATGTATATTCACAGCCTTGAGTTACATATAAAAGGAGCAAAGGTGGAATAAAAATATAATAAAATATTGATGCAGTCCATAAAGCTTGCTAAGTAACTTACGCACAGGTGTGGAGAGATTTACAAAACAAAACTTGTTAAATTATAAGAAATGGCCTATGCTAGGTAAGGAACTCTATCTGTACAGTACATCTTGTATGTGGAAAAGGAAAAAAAGGTCCATACCATTATGTCTTTGTAAATCTGCCATGCCACTTCAATCACCTGAACATAAGGATTCTCATATCAGAGAACAAGCTCCACAACTTCTTTCCATTTAATTAGATCTGAAAAAATAGATCTTCTTACCAATCTTCACCTGATGATCAGGGTGGTCCCTGATCAACTTTTTAATTTGCTCAGTGGCCTGTTCCTGGGATGGTAAGATAATTTCAGGATGACAGTTAGTATTATCCAGATAGAGGAAGTTAATAAGCTTTGAGTTCTTTAGAACTGGATCTTGCTGCATGTTAGCATTGTAACGAAAATCACCTGGTAAGACAGATATAATGGGACTGTCAGCGAAAAATGTTCCTGGGAAGCAGAAGCCTAAATTAAGAATAAATATCTTTAGTTACTGCAGAAGGAAGCAATGTTGTAAATGTTCTACGGCATTTTTCAATATGAAATTCATATTTCATTGAGTCTTGCAAAATTAGTGAACAGTCAAATGCAGTACTAGCTTACAGCTAACTACTGAATTTATGTTGATACAGGGTAGGTTTAAAATTCAATATTCCACATCCAGGCCTGAACTTCAGACATTATACCATTTCATTCTGCTGTTACAGAAATCAGAGGCTATACTTTTAGAGCTTGCTTTAGCCATCAAAGAGCAAAAAACAAAAAAAGCAACTGAAAACACATTATTGTCAGGATTCAGACAAACTTATACTACAAGGGAAAATCCTGTAGTCTTTGAAACTCTCAAAGAGAAAACCACAGCTTCACCGACACTAACAGTGCTGTATATAAACCAAAAGTAAACCCCATACTCACTAGGACTGATAATATTACCCAGTTAAGTAAAGAATCATTTACAAGCAAACAACCAAGCTTGAGAGCAACAAGCACTTCATAGTTCAACACTCAGCAACATATACTCTCTTCTATTGGAAGGACAATCATAGTTGTTATCTAAAATGCACTTCACCTCTTTCTCAAAAACAAGGAAGTTCATACCTGTGTAGAGGATGGCACCAAAGTACCCTTCAAAAAGGAACATGACAGATCCAGGGCAATGGTTAGCATCTATCAAGGTCACTGTCACGGTCTTTTTGCCAATTTCATCCAAAGCGACAACATGGCTATCTCCCACTTCCAAAGGACGGATCCACTGCTTAGCTACCTACCAAATAAAGGCATGGCAGAATCAGTGTGAGACTTTGCAAAGAGATAATAAAATGAGTAGCATTCTAAATGATGCTGAACTACATTTCCCAGCATTATGAATATTAGAAAGGTTTGTCAGAATGTGCATTTCAGCAACACCACAATAATGAAGAGATGACTAAGAGAAACATTAGGACAATTACATGTACTTAGGTTGTACCTTCAACCTGAGATGTAGAATTTGTCCTGTAACAGGTGAACAATAAACAGGTTGGTTCCAGGTGCTGGAAAGCCCCACAGTATGGTCACTGTGCATGTGAGAAAGAAAGAACAAACGAGCCTGCCCAGCTTTCCTGATATTCCAAAAATCCACCGCAATGGGTGTGCCTGCAATCAGAGTCCCATTCATCACTCCAGCTCCTATAAAAACGAATAAATTTGAATACTTAAAAAAAACTCAGAAAAGATGAACTCATGCATCAGTAATATTCCAAACTTATAAAAAAGAGGAATTGATACCCACTGGCAGTAAGAATTTTATTTAGCTTAAGCTAATGAAGCAAAATAGCATGCTGTCTTACTTAGCATTTTGTTTGAGAAACACACTCAGTTTCCAAGAATTTGACAAAGTTGTTAAGTGAAGCAGCAAGCAGTTTATTGAAAAATACGTTCTTGCAAGAGCAGGTGGCTAGCAAGTACATTTCAGCAGCATTTATTCCCTCAGCCCAAATGCAAGTCCCTCCCATGTCATTCCACACAGTTCACAATCTTTCCAGAATGCCTAGTTCCCCCCTTTTTTGACATTACCTTTGCCCTTTAACATGGTTTTTCTATTAGCAGTAGGTGCAGTTATGCTTAACCCACAGTTCCTGCTTTCTTGGAACTTAGATGCATAAGCATAAACCAAAACAAGCAGTTTATTTGTAGATTATGTGCGAACTCTTGTGGTTAAAACTGCCAGCTAGCCTGATTTGGGCGCTGTAAATATTTACTACCTTTTTCTTAGCCCTATTACATTTCTTAGTACTGGTCCCTTCAAATATACGATACCTGCAAAAACAACATCTAGCTATTATTGCTTCTCTTACATTAGGACTTCAATTACTGTGTTTCATGACACATTCAATTTGACATAAGGGCTGTATCTGTGCAATACATATCAGATGTTCCCTGTTTATTCCAGATGCATATTATTACATAAACCCTACAACTATTTGGGGACTATCACAGGAAGGCAATGCAGTGACTGTGGACTCTACAACATTTTTTTGTGTGCATATACCTTCAAGTCATAGTTACTGTAACACTGGACATCTGCCTGAAATAGTTCCTGCAGTTTTCTTGGCAAGGCTTTTCAGAAATCCTTGCCCTTATCTCCTTCCTAGGTGAGAGAGACTGACTGGCCCAAGGTCACCCAACTGGCTTTGTGCCTAAGGTGGCACAGGAACTCACCATCACCTAGTGCTCATCTTAAGCTAAACTAAACACAACTGGCTGTCTCCCTACAGCAGAGGTCCCCAACCTTTCTAGGTTGGTGGCCCAGAGGGAAAGGCTCCTTTATGTGTGTATGCACATATGCAAACAGGCTGCGAGTGCGCACGTGTGATGCTTGTGTCGATGCTAAGGCCTGCGCGACACTTGCGGCAACACTAGCACCCATGCAATGCAGCACCTGTGCGACGCTCGCACAATGGGGAGGTAAGTGTGTGCACCCAATCGTGCGCACTGGCTAGCCACTTGCACGGCACAGTAGTGGCCCACAGAGGACCCATGTGGCTTGGGGACCCCTGCCCTACAGCATTCTTCTTCTATGAATTATTAGTAGCGTTTGAGATGACATCCAGGAAATCCCCAAGTACTTTTTAAAGAAAAATAGCCCAAATGTCATGTGGCAGTAAAACCTTGACATTATAGAGAAATTGGGCCAGCGCAGAAAACGTTTGCGGGTCCCGCGGTCGGCACTTTTTAATTGCTGCTTTATGACTCATCGAGCACTGCAAAGAAACTTTGCTCTGGAACTCAGTCCACCCCTGTCCCTTCCCTAAATCATTTTGCTGAGCAGCGTGGAAGCTTACTGTGATCTGCCCTAGGCTTGTAGCACAGGAAAGAGAAGGAAGCCGAAATTGACGGTTCTCCTTTCCCAGATGCAAAACGTCTACTTGTGGAGCGTCCCAATCGGGGGAATTAGAGAGCTCTATTCTCCTCTGCAGTTAGGACAGTCCTACCGCTTTTCAAACGTAGTTCACAAGCAGTACTAACATTTCCCGCCGAAGAATGGAAGAACCCAAACACCCGCTCACCCGTAAGGCATCGCGACAGACGAGCATGCGCGGTACTCTCCGCGAAAAGGAAAACAAAAATTGGTCAGGCCGCGGGTTTGAGAACGCAAACCAAGACGGTAATGCCGCGCATGCCCGTTATCGACAGGGCCGGGAAGCTCATGCGCAGTATAGTTCTTATCTGACGGTTCCCGTCGTGAGCCGCTGTTTCTCAACGTTCGTAGCTTTAAGATGTGTGGACTTCAACTCCCAGAATTCCTCAGTTGAAGTCTATACGTTTTAAAGCTACCGAGGTCAGAAACATCACTCGGCCAATAGGCGTACAAAAATGAGATTGATATATAGTTCCATGGTGAGAAGACAAAACTTTCAGGGTGCATTTGACGCCTCTCTTTTGTTTTCTGGAAAAAACTGTTATAGGGACAGAAAATAATAAAACAGAAAAATCTGGATTTTTGCAGAACAGTGACTAGGCAACAGTAACCTTCTTCAAGCAAAAGGTAGCAGCAAAGCCTGCGTAGTGTTTGTAATAATAAACCTTTATTGTCAAAGTACATTTGCATTGCGAAGAAAATGGAGCGGATGTCTTCGCTTACGGGGTGGGGCGGTGAAAAAAAGGAGGCTGCGGCTCTTCGGGATAACCTTCCCGTCTACTCCGCTGTAGATTAATAATAATTCATATAATGATACTTCGGGCTACTATTGAGTATTAGGACCCTGCAGCATATCAGGTTTTTTTCTGCTTTCCGATCCTCCCTCTTCCTTAGCGCATCGGGATATTAAGCTAAAAAGCCTCCGGAACTGTTTTACAATGATGTTAACGTAAACTGCTAAGCTTGTAAGCCGCCCTGAGTCTTCGGAGAAGGGTGGGATATAAATGGAATTAAAAAAAAACCTTTATGTGACTGCCAAATAAATAAATTGCCCTGCATTTTAATTCCAGTTGTCATTTAATTTGAGGAACGAAAAATTGTATTACAGCTTCTAAAAGAGAATAGAATTTTAGAGGCATTTTCGTGAGTGTTGTCTTCCTGCACTTAGAGCTCTGTATTTCGAGAACTTGATTCCCTTCGAAGACGGAGGTAAATTGGACTTTCAAGTGCATTCACTCCATTTATTTTCTAGTTGCCTGCTTAGATAGAGATTGTAAGGTTTTGATTTTTGCCAGGCCAAAGCATTGGTGGGTATCACCATCAACAAAATAATTTATCTATTTCTGTTTTCAGAGCTAGGAAAGCAGCTGTTTCCTGTGCATAAGACTAAATGTAGTTTCATACCAACAACACAGTGACTGTATTCATTGTACTGCCCTTATTTTGGTTTGGCAGAATTGTACATTGCATAACAAATTTAATTATTTAGCTTCCTTCCTACCTAGCTACCTACCTAGCTACCAGTATCTTGTGTCATGAAGAGTTACTAGAATTTAACAGCGTACATGTGGTCAAGTGCCAAATTTTGATCACATGACTGTGGGGATGCTGCAAGAGTTGTAAGTGCAAGGACCAGTTGTAAATCACTTTTTTCAGTGTTGTTGTAACTTTGAACAGTCACTAAACAAATGGTTGTAAGCCGAGGACTGGCAGTTAATGTATCACCTAACTATGGATTTAATACCTTTTCATCTGATGAAAAGTGATTCACCAAAAAGTGATAATAAATTTGTTAGTTTGGCTTTGTTTATATCTTCTATTGTTTTTACAGTATAGTAAATAACGTAGCTGCTCCTAGAGAAACCAAGTGTAATTAGTCATTTGTTTTATGCTACTATTCTTGTCTTATTGTTTTCTTACCTTCCTATTACATCTCTTATATTTAGTGTATTTTATTTGCTATAAGCTTGGAACAGAGACTTGTCAGCTTGTTCCTTGCTAAAATGCCATGCTTGTTGCTGTCATAATGAAATTAGCAACTTTTTGAAAAATAAGAGCCAGTTTGGTCTAATAAGGCACCAGGCTAGAAAGCAGGAGATGAGTTAAAGTTCCACCTTAGCCATGAAGCCTCACATTGTTCTTGTGGGGAAAATAGGAGGAAAAAAGTGGGTTGGATATATTCACCACCATGAGTTATTTGTAAACCTAATAAAGGCAGGATACAAATTAATAAATAAAAATCTCTTGTTCTAAGAAAAGCATAAAAGATAAAACGAGATTGAAAGAGGCAGAACGGAATGCAAATGATATGTTCAGTTTTCTCTCTGTGACTATATCCATCCTTTGTGACTGCTATCCTAGGTTCTTCAACAGTCAGTGCTGTCAAAGGGTTTAGAATCTCAGCAATGCCGTACCTTGGTTCAGAGGATACAGTGAAGGAGCTGAAGAGAGCCCTCTCCAACCCTCATGTGCAAACTGACCATCTTCGCTATAGGAATGTTATCCAACGAGTAATCAGGTCTGTTCTGAGATGCTTGTGTTATGCTACAGTCCTCTTGTACTCTGTCAATTATAGTTGGTCTTTTGAAATGCTGGAAGTTTTAAATAATTGATACATGCAATAATTGTTTTAGATAGTTCTCATAATAGTGTAACAAAATTACAAAGTTTAAAAATAAATAATGCAAATGTATAATGTTTATACGTTTTAGTAATATGTTCATCATTAGTACATAATTCTATTTCAAACTCAGTTTTACTTTGTTCACAGCCATAATGTATTTTATCCACTTTAAACTTTTCTGATAATGGTATATAAGAAAACCATTGACAAGAATATCCTTCTGTTATCACATTACTTGAATTTAGTTTTGCAATCCTTTTGAGAAAATTCTGGTACATCTCAGTAGATTAACTTAGTTTTCAAGAGTGCAAAACATTAGCGTGCAAAGCACTAGTGCTGTGGATCTTAGCCAATTATAAATAAAATAATCTTATAATCTGTACATGAAAATTCATGTATAGTTTTCATTTTTGCAAATGTTGCTTTAAAAAAACTTTCTGCTACCTTCAAAGAGGTCAAATAAATAAATATTCAGGGCACTGAAACATGCTCTCATTAATTGAAAATTCTAAGTTACCGCCTGGTTTGTCAAATTTTATTAACTGCTGTCCATATATTTCAAAGTATATAAAGTATTAGGTAAACATTGTATTATTATGGATATACAATAGCTTAATTGTGAATTCTGTTCTCCTTACATTCTTCTATCAAAAATGTAGCTAATAAATGCTTTCGAAGAAAACTGTTGAAATATTCTTTTTTGACCTGATGTTGAATAGCTAGGCTTAAGAATGTATATAAATTGACACATTTATATTTCATATTTCTTGATTTATCTTTTCTGATACTTTTGGAAAGTGGAGGATCACAGAGAAGTAAAGTATGCCAAATATGTAATATGTAGTGAAAAGTAAGCATAAAACGCTCCAGATAAAGAATTTAGGCTTTGTGATGAAGGACTGTGTTTGCAGTTAACCTAGTGCACTGAGGTGGAATACAAATGAAACTTGAAATGTATTTGCATAAGTATATACACACATTTTGAGTGACAACTTGTAATGATTTAATCATTGACTGTAATAATTACAAAATTATCTTTTGGGTTTTCAGGTAGGTTAATATAAGATATTGATTGTTCTATCTATATTTTTCTTATCTTTTTCTTGCAGACACATGACCCAAGGTGTAGATGTGTCCAGTGTTTTTATGGAGATGGTTAAAGCTAGTGCTACTATAGACATTGTTCAGAAGAAGCTAGTGTACTTGTACATGTGTACGTATGCTCCCCTGAAGCCTGATCTAGCACTTTTAGCTATCAATACTCTTTGCAAAGACTGCTCAGACCCCAACCCTATGGTTAGGGGTCTGGCCCTGCGCAGCATGTGCAGTCTGAGGTAAGAGAATGTCATGCTTGCTTTGACCTTCACAGCCATCACATATGAGAGAAAGATATATTATGTAATATACTCAAGTGTAGAGGTTACTGATCAATAGCTCATGACCTGAACGATGGGCTTTCAGTTCTTTTGTCTTGAATCTAATTCTTATCAGTAATACATCACTACAAATAGCACTTCCTTCCAGAAAGCTCTTCAAAGTGAAACACACTTGAAGAGCTTTCTGTTTTGCTGGTCAGGACTGAATTTCCCTTGAATTATAGCTGCTATTTTGGGCTGCTATTTTGCTATCTGATCTATGAAACCTAATACAGCTATTTAATAATAATTTATTAAAAGGGTTGAGGGCATCAACTTATAAGAGCGTTTATGAGAATTTATAGATTGATAGCCCTACAATGTTCCTAGGATGCCTGGCATACAAGAATATATTCAGCAGCCAATCCTGAATGGTCTACGAGATAAAGCTTCTTATGTAAGGAGAGTAGCAGTTCTTGGATGTGCAAAGATGCAGAAACTCCAAGGGGACTGTGAAGTGGGTAAATAAACATGTTTTTTTTTCTATTCTATTTCCAATTCCACTTCTCCATTCATATTAGAATAAATATGTGGCATATAGTCTTGATGTTATAAAGAGAAAGTTAGGCTTGAATGCTGTAACAGTTCTACTTTGTATATAGTGTGTGGCGATCTCCCCTTCATAGAAGACACATTCTGCTGGATGTAGTTCTTCCTATCTTGCCCCATAATTATTTGCCAGAAATCCTTCTCAGCAATCTCATATTTAATATTTATTAAACTTGTATGCTACCCAAGTCTCAATAATTCTGGGTTGCTTACAACAGTCAAATAAATTACAATAAAATCCATAAAACAAAGATAAAAGATGGCAAACTCAGTGAAGTGTGGAGTCTGGCTCTTCCTCACCAAAAGCCTGGGTAAAGACCCAGGCTCTTTTAAACAACAACAGAGTGGGGAACATCCAGATCGTTTTCATTAAATGATCATTGTTTGTGTTTGTATACGTCCTGTCAAAAGCAGTATTTTATTTCAGATGAAAGGGGGAAATATTTCTGACTTCCTTTCTGACATGTTTTCTGCAGATGGTGCACTAGTTAATGAGATATATAGTTTGCTTCGGGATCAGGATCCTATTGTTGTGGTAAATTGTCTGAGGGCTCTTGAGGAAATTCTGGCACATGAAGGAGGAGTTGTCATCAACAAACCCATTGCCCACCATCTTCTTAACAGGTACATTCCGCTCCAAAATTCTCCGGTAAACTAGAGGTACCGTTCTCCACTGTCCTTTGTGTTTTGAATTGTGAAAACCATATGCTTGTCAAATTAATGCTAATATTTTCTTTATTAATTTATTGAATTTATAACTTGCCTTTCTGCCAAAAAAAGCCAATCATTGCAGCTAACAATAATAATAATAAAAATAAATGTTTAATTAAAATACACTATGAATTAATCAAAAACACATTTGTGGGAGAATACCAGAATAGTGAAGTCTTATTTCAAGACTTTGACAAAGCAGGCAAATAGTAGACGGCTACTTGAACAGAAAGAACCTGCTGGCATCTAGGTAACAAGAAGGAAACTTCTCTCAGCAGGGAATGCCTAAATTGGAATCCACCATGGAAAAGACCTTCGGTTCATGTGAAGTAATATCGTCCAAGGTCTTTCATTTTTACATGGTGGTAGCTGAAGTAATTACTTGTTCTGCAGAGTTGTTTCCTAGTTTTGGCTTTAAAGCATGTGAGTATTAATATAAAAGATCCTTTGCAATTATATACAGTTTAAATAAAATAATTGGTCAGCTTGTAAGCCCAGTGCTCATTGATAATATTGCTCATCGGATTTATAAGGACATACATAGCAGTTATGATATTATTGTTATTAATACATTTTATCCCATCTTTCATTTATATCTATTGGACACCATCGAACCGAAGGGGAAAAAAATCAATCTATATGAGAAGGTTAATGCACCTCGTGCTCCTGCCTCCCTATCTTCCCCACAATAACAAGGCTGTGTGGTGAATTGGATTGAAGGAGACTAATTGACTCAAAGTCATTCTCCCATCTTTTATGTTTAAGGGAGATTGTCATTCAAATATATATTTGTATTACTCTTTAAGATTTTGAAAGATCTGCAGGTCGAGGGCGAAGTACAAATTTACTTAAAGTATATGATTTAGTAGTGTTTGATCAAATCCCTCCATTTCATCTTACTGATTCACATATTTAAGTTTAATACTGATGAAGTAATGGAAAAAGTGGCCTGCAGATTGGGAGAGCAAAGCTGCATCACCATTTGTGTTTGTTTTCTCCTCTTTGTAGGATGCCAGATTTGGATCAATGGGGGCAGAGTGAGGTATTGACTTTTCTGCTGCGATACAAACCCCGCTGTGAAGAAGAGCTTTTTGATATCCTTAATTTATTGGATGGATACCTTAAAAATAGCAGTTCCAGTGTAGTGATGGCTGCCACAAAACTTTTCTTGGTGCTGGCTAGAGATTACCCACATGTCCAGGCAGATGTGCTTGTAAGAGTTAAAGGTCCACTCCTAACAGCATGCACATCTGGGAGTAGAGAACTCTGTTTCACTGCTCTGTGTCATGTACGCCAAATAATAGACAGCCTTCCTGGCCATTTCAGTAGCCAATATAAGAAGTTCTTCTGTTCTTACTCGGAACCGCATTATATCAAGTGCCAGAAAATGGAGGTGCTGTGCAAGTTGGTGAATGATGAAAATGTTCAGCATATATTGGAGGAACTGAGAGATTATTGCACTGATGTGTCAGCAGAGCTTGCTCGGGCAGCAATATTTTCCATAGGTAAGTGGACTACTAGGATTCTAATGAAAGACCACTAACAGGCAAATAAATGTACACCAAAGTTGTAATGCCTATGTAAAAAATATAACACAACACCCCTGCAATTATATTGCAAATTCTGCATTTGGTAGTGTTTCTTTTGGCTAGAAAAGAATATGACTGTCTTTACAGGTGTGGATAGGACAATTTTCTCTAGAACAAAAAATAAGCTTCAAAGACAGAAGAAGCAAAATTTGGTCAAACTAGAAAATGAAGCAGTTTAAAGTTACACCAGTCTTGTGAACATATTCGCTATTATCCCTTCCAGCTGAAAACACAAATTATTACACTCATAATAACCAAAGTATGTTTTCTCAAAAGTAAATTCCACTCCATTTTAAAAGCGTACAAGCTTTAGTCTTTATTTCATATAAAATGACTCCAAAATTTAAGAAATCTTAAGAGAACTATTACTGTAGTCACAAAATGCATATCAAGGTGCATGTTGTTTGCCTTACCACCTAATATTGTTTGCTTTATTGTAGTTTGATGTAGTAATTAAGGTCCTGGAGTAGAAACTGAGAAATCATAAGTTCTAGTCTTCTGTTAAGGCAAGGAAACTGGCTCAGTCCGGCTCACAGGATAGTTGTGGGAAAATAGGAGGAAGCAACAGGAGGAATGCATAGTGCTGCATTGAATTGTAAAAAACTAAAGGTGAGATTAAATCTAATGTCTCAGTGAGCAGTTCATTTCATTCAGTTATATTGAATGTGTTTATTGATTATAAGTTTGGTGTATTATTGCTTAACATATGGAAATTACTCATGTTCTCTTCCTTAAGTGGTCCGATAACCAGCTTAGAATTGTCTCATCTATAATATTATGTTCCCAAAACTGTTCCATTCTGTCCCATTTTGCATAAGATTAGTTTGTACTTCTGTACTGAGAATTAGTGTTAGAAATATCAACCTGTGTTGCTGGATCGTTCTTTCTAGGTTAAGGAATTATTAAGCAATCCTGAGAACTTTGGGTCATATATATTGGGGGGGGGGGTGTTTAATTTTTTTTTGTTATTGTTTTTTAGGAAAAATTGCAAGAACCTACTCAGAACAATGTGTTAGGATTCTAAAAGAACTTCTTGAGCTGAGGCAAGAACATATAACATCAGGTATTATTCCGGACTTTCTAGTTCATATTTGATATAGTTTTTTCTAAATTTAGAATTAATTAATTAATTTAATTAATCTTAATTTAAGGAACGTCAACAGGTGTGACAAGGACACTGATAGCTATTCCAAATCACCTTTTTGACTTTGAATCTGAAAAGCACAATCCTATAGTTACTGCTGTGTTTAAATGACATTAATATTTCATTGAGACACTGCCCCAAATCATGTGGGATCAGTGGTGGGATTCAGCCAGTTCGCACTAGTTCACAGAACCAGTAGCTAATTTTTTGTTGCCCAGGCCCAAAATGGACTTCTGGAAGTGGCATCCACACAGAGAACCGATTGTTCACATATTTGAATCCCACCACTGTATTGTTAATACACCAGATATTCACTTTCTAATTACTGATGCGTTAAGATCTTTTTAAAGTAACTTTGCTCACTTTGACTCCATTTGTTTTCCTGACAACTCTGAATTGGTAAGAGAAACTTAATCAGTAGAAGATAAAAATGTTGCTCAGTAAAAATAGACTTCAGAATGGGAAAATCAATCTATTCTAGAAGAATTTGCATCTTTCAAAGGGCCAGATTTGCAGTTTCAAAATCTCCTCAATTTGTCATAATTCCTGGACAGCCAAGTGATTACTCAGTGCTAAGAGTGTTTTACATATATAGCTGTCCGTTCTTGGAGAGAGCAGATTTGGCCACAGATCATATGCCTTAGTCCCATCCAGATTAGGATGGGACTAGGATGGGATTAGGATGCTATTTATTTTCTATCAGGCTGACTAGAAAGGTGTTCTTTGCTGCTGCAAAGATGTAAACTGCCATTTTTTTTTCTGTGCTGCCCATTTTAAAATACCATGGGCTTCCACTTCAACTCTGAAAGCAATTCTGGGTATTAGTATCAGTTATAATTCTCCATAGAACTTCAAATAACTTAAACTATTTGGAGACCTTTTTCCTTTTGTATGGTCCTCTCTATCAGCTGTACCATCACCTCAATCACTGTTTTGCATTCTGTGATGGTCAGGGAATCAGACATGGCCTTTTTAGTGGCAGCATCCTAATCATGGGTCTTCCTTCAAAGGCAGGTCTAACATTTTATTGTATTTTAGGTAAATAGTGAAAATACATTTTGCTAGAATTTTTTAGCATTTTAATTTTATTAGCTGCAAATTCTGTTTTAACTATTCCTTAATCTTAAACTATACCATCAAAACTCCACTTTGGTTTTGATGGTATTAAGATGTTATCATCTGGACCAAACAGTGTTATACTCTAAATATGTTGTTATCTATTTCCCTACAGCTGTAGTGCAGGTGTTCCGAGATCTAGTATGGTTGTGTCCACAGTGCATAACGTGTGTGGCCCAGTCTTTGTCTGGCTGTGAAGAGATCATCCAGGACAGTGAGGTAACAGAGAACACCTTTTGTAATCTCCTCTATACTGTTGATGGAATCTAAAATTGAAGCTGAACGTTTTTTAAAAAGTATGCATTCATTGTATATATGTGAGTTGTTAGTGAAAACAATAATAAATGTTCCTATTTGTTCAAATACAAGTGGTCCTCAACTTACAACCACAACTGAGCCCAAAATTTATGTAAAGTGAGACATTTGTTGAGTTTTGTCCCATTTTATGAACTTCCTTGCCTGTTGTTAAATGAATCACTGCCGTTGATAAGTTAGTAACCTGGTTGTTAAGTGAAACTCACTTCCCCATTGACTTTGCTTGTCAGAAGATTGCAAAATGGGATTACATGACCTTGGGACATAGCAAACAACGTAAGTACAGTCTTTCCCTTAAAATAAGACTGGGTCTTAATTTTTTTTGCCTCCAAAAGAGGCACAAGGTCTTATTTTCGAGGGGTTTCTTTTTCACTCACTCACCAACAGCCCTGCCCAGCCAGCCCACTTCTTCTGCAGCCAAAGGAGCAGCTTCATTCTGCATCTGAGAATGGAGCTCCAGCCTGCATTTCGCAGTCAGAAGGCCTCTGCAACTGATAACTGAGCTATGGATTCAGACTACAAGGCCTCTGCAGTCAAGAACCGAGCTATGGATTCAATCCATAGCTTGGTTCTTGGCTGCAGAGGCCTTGTAGAACCAAGCTATGGATTCAATCCATAGCTTGGTTCTCGGCTGCAGTGGCCTTCCAGAAAGGCCTCCAACTGAGAAATGCAGGCCTGTGGACTCTGGATAAAAAGTGGCCAGTGAGGAGAGGCCTGGCTACAAGGTAAGTCAGTGTGGGGCACTTGGGCCAACTCTACCCCTCCACCCCCATCCTAGCTTGATTTTTAGGTGTGCGCCTTGCCCCAAAACTAGGGCTTATTTGGGGGTAGGGCTTATATTAGGCCCACTCCCAAAAATCAAATTAGGGCTTATTTTGGGATAGGTCTTACTTTCGGGAAAACACGGTATGAACCAGTTGCCATGCGTCAGAATTTTGATCAAATGATCATGGGGATGCTTCAAAAGTTCTAACTATGAAAAACGGTCATAAATCACTTTTTTCAGTGCCATTGTAACTTTGAACGAAATGAACTGTTGTAAGTCGAAGACTACCTGTAATGTCCTTAACATGGAGGTTTGGTATGTGAATTGTTCTCCACAGTACTGAATGCCAAATGTTTTAATGGTTTAATTTTTTAGGGAAAGCAAGCATTAATCTGGCTTCTGGGTGTACATGGAGAAAGAGTTCCCAATGCCCCTTATATATTAGAAGATTTTGTGGAGAATGTAAAATCAGAACCATTCTCAGTTGTCAAGCTGGAACTACTGACGGCTGTGGCCCGGCTGTTCATAGCACGTCCTGCTGAATGTCAGGATACTCTGGGTCGATTACTTTATTATTGCATTGGTAAGTCTGTTACTTCTGTGATGGTTGCTATGTCGTGAATTAGATGAAAGACAACAGTTATAGTTACTGTTGAAAAGCATGCCCCAAAAAATAAATAAATCTTGGTCTAAAATTCTTTAGATTTATCGCAAGTATTTTTCTATTCTGTCTGCACTGCTAGTCTCAGATATCTTAACAGGTTCTAAGGGAAAGAGGGAAGGCTTGGGAGAGAGCTCTTGGAAATGCATCACTAAAAGCCAGGTGAGGTAATTGCTTATTTTTGTTGTTGTTGCCAAATGTTTGTGTCTGTGATCCAGAGGAGGAAAAAGACATGGCAGTTCGGGACCGTGCATTATTTTACTATCGTCTATTACAAGCTGGAGTGGAAGAAACCAAAGGAATTCTGTGCAGCCCAACATCGGATCGTTCTCTCCGCTTTTTAGAAGAGCAGACTGGAAGTTCCATTAACGAATGGGTCCTTGACTTTAATACCTTGGCGTTCGTCTATGGCAAAGAGCAATGGGCAGCTATGACGGCCAGGCGGGTAGTTGATCTCCCCTGTGCAGACTCCGGCACAGACGATAGCCAAAGAGAAGGCAAAGGTGAGAGACACACGTAGATATTAGTTACTTTGTTACTCTTCCTGTGCTCGCTTTTCCTAATGACAGCCAGAATCTTCACTGGAAAATGTACTTTTAGGTATCTGATTGACAAGTTATTCTTTGCTTAGTAGGCGATACTAAGCTTGTTGTAATTGTAATGCTCATGTTCCTGCTGAGCATCTTTCAGTTTATACTGTTAATAGTAATTCCTCCACTGTGAAGTTCCACAGAGCTTGGCTCGCTCTCTCTTCCATATTATTTAACAATTATATAAAACTGATTCATCTTTTAGTTTGAGGTGAGATGTCATCATGCGCTGATGTTGTTCAGCTGTAGGTTGTCACCTCAAGAGATGCAGTAGGGGTCCTTTTTTATTTTCTGGAGGTTGTGAAGGACTGGATTTGACAAAACAGACTCAGAGTCCCAGCAAGAGAGAGCTATTGTTCTTGTGCAAACAATCTAGTATGATGTCAGTTCTGAGGTTGGTTTTGGGCAAAATTATATTTCCTCTGAAGGAACAGGTCCTTGAACTGGGGTTTTCCTGCACTAGTGCACCAGGTCAAGACCATGGCCAGTAGAGCCTTTACTCAACTGTGGCTGATGTGGTAATTACAGTCCTTCTTGGACTAGACACCCTTATGATAGGATTTAAATTACAATTGTACCACCCCACATGCTCGCAGTTCAGGTGCTTGGCAACCCAATTGCCTTTACAGCCAGTTGAAACATCCTGCAATCAAGATTTACGACTTTTGCTGATTTACAGCAAATAGCATCCATAAGGGAAGCTGGATTTACCTAACAGCCATGTTATTCACTTAATGACCATTGTAAAATTGTTGTAAAATCGGATCCAACTTGACTTAGGACCACAATACTCATGATGGAAATTTCAGTCTGCAATGTGGTTGTAAATCAAGGTCCACCTGTAGATACACTTGAGAATCCCCTTCTTACATGAGAATGAAAGATCGGGCCAGAGAAAGAGTGTAGCCATCTACTGGGAGATTAGTGAGTTTCATTATGCAGTTAGTTGGGCACTGTGAGAACAGATTAGATGGGGCAGGGATCCAATTCAGAAGGGCACTGCATATGTTCTTAGGATATGTTTCATTCATGGCCCTGACATTGTGGAATAGCTGCCCCCTCCGAGGTACTGGGTATTTGCAAAGTTGCCAGCATTAGTTTATTCAGATAGTCTTTACAACACTAATGGTGAATCTGGGTTGCTTTTTGGTTCTTGATTTTGATTTTAATGTACAATGCATTTTATAGGGAGGATTAGAAGGATGGGTTTAGTGTTGTGTTTTAATAGATGTTATTGCTGCAAACTTCTGTGAGCATGACAATTTGATGATACACAAATGTATGTAATAAATAGTAAATAATATGGCTTTTCTTTCTTTTTCAGTACCACTGATGTTGGAAAAGGAGAATGACCCTGTTATTACTGCCAGTTCCAGTAGCCTTACCTTAATATCGAGTATATGTCTGACTACAGAGCAGTTTGAGAGGACATGGCTAAACCTGGCTGTTGGCTGCCAGCAAGCCATTCCTTGGCAGGAAACTGTTCAGCCAGAGACGTTGCAGGTTGCCCTGCAGATGGTCCATATTCAGACTATTGCAATGAGCAAGCCTGGTTCACAGTCATGGAAAGTCTACCTAGGGGCACAGGATGACACAGGCTGCCTTTTCCTAACTGAGCTGCTGCTGGAGACAGGAAGTGCAGAGATGCAGATGTTAGTGAAGCAGACCGAAAACAAGCTAGAAGCCTTGCAGGCATTTGTCTCACTCTTGAAGACAGTTCTGGAGACTGTGGCAGGCCTGACATCCTGATTTTTTCCCAATTTCTGGTGTTGATCATAGGCAGGAAGATTTAGCAATTTTGTATGTGGTTTATTTATTGTATTCTTTAATGAAGCTGTCATTCTTACAAATTGTCAGTAAAGGCTTTCTACAGCATAACTTTTAGCGCAAATGTTTAGAAAGATAATGCAGAGAAACCAACCAGCCTTGAAAGGCAAAATAAGATCGTGTTTATAGACAAAGGGAACTTTATTTATTTTTATTCCATTTATATCCCGCCCTTCTCCGAAGACTCAGGGCGGCTAAAATAGGAAGACCTGAGATTTCAGGATGAAGGTAAATTAAGGAGGATTTGTGTGTTTGGAAAATGTGTTTGCAATATTCCCTCTAACCTTTTTCTCTTGTGGAAAAAATTGTTTTGTGCAGCTTTTTCTAAACCAAGTACAAATTTCCTCTCCACGATATGAACATATGAGTAAATTGCAAATAGAAATAGCAATTATAATTTTATTTCTGCTTAATCTCAAATTTATTTATTTATTGAACTCATATGGCCACCTGTTTTAAATAGAATATCTCATAATAAAATCAATAAAAACAACAATAAAACATTCATGTCACTCATATACATTCATGTCACATACACCCCTTCCATTGTTCTTCAACTGATAACTGCAGTCAATGTTTTGTATGCATCTAAAATGGTTTCTCAGGATGGGGAATTTTGATATTGTAATAAAAGAAAAACTAAAGAAAGAAATACATTATTCAAAATAATTTAGATTGCCTTCTTTCATTTTTTTTGTCCACTCTTTGCTTCTCTGAATGTATTCTGAGCTTATACTTTAATCATAAAGGCTGATATCTTTTTTCAAAGTGAATTAACATGGAGCTTATGTGGCCCAAAATTCAACAGATACTAATTAAACCTTTTTTGGAGCAAGGTGCTCCTTGCAGAGAAGGCTGTGAGGTCCTGGGCAGCTGGGCTGCAAATGCAAGGTTGAGAAATTGCTGTTGCCCACCTGCCTGGAGCCCCAGGCTACTAGTACTAGCTCTAGCTCACTGCTTTGGGAATACCTGTCAATCCTGCTGAATGAGGGGTGGTGCCAAGTGACCCTCCCTGCTGCAGGTAAGTTGAGTCAGCCAACTCTGGAGGACTCCTTGTGAGTCGCAAGCCTGGAGTTTTGTTATGACTAAATTTATTATTATTTAAACTTAATTGTGCAAGTGCTTGATGTAGATGCTAAGTGAATGGAGAAGCAAGGTGGTTTCTTTAAAATATTTGTATTGATTTATTTCCATTTAGATGCTATTTCATTTCCAACAAATTGGGGGCTAATCGTGCATTACAACTAGGGTTAAAAATTAATAATAACTGTTCATGATAAAACTGCAACCAAATCAATCATTCTATCCTTCAGAGCTGATATGATCTTATCCCCAAAAGCCACATTGAAAGCCATGTTTTCACAGCTCCTCATGTAAAAGGAAGAGTATTAGTTCAGATGGCAGTTCAGTGGAAGGTAACATGCATCTGAAGTGATTTGCTCTTACATGGATTCTTTCCTAGGCTTATTCAGCAATCAGGGAGCATATATTTGCTTCAGCTCTCTAAAATTTCTTACTGTGCATAAGAAATCAGAATAGCTTAATATTCAGATAACTGGTCTAAAATACATTGTATTTTAAAAACTCATGCTAATACTGAAGGGAAAAATATAAAGATAGATTCTTTAAACTTAGGTTTAAAAATGTGTATGCTTTTCTCTTTTCTCAGGTAAATTGTGTCATTTTCATAGTTCTTTTACTGTCTCTGCAACTCAGGTAAATTTGCTGCCTGCCCTTGTTACTTTTATGTGCAGGGATTAGTTGTTCTGCTCTGGAAAAAAATGGCTGTAGCAGGAGAGAATATTGCATCCTATTTTATATCAATCCAGATGAAATTTATATGCAGCACTGGGGGAAAAAACAGCATATTTTTGGATGGGCTGCCCTCATTTTCCTTCTCCTCTTATACTTAGCACTTGCAATGGAGAAGACACTGCATGCTGCTTTTGCCAGTTCAATAATCCTTCAGAGTTTCATGCAGTGAAAATTAACTCTCACTCAAGAAAAGTACTGTATTCTTCCAGAATTACGGTAAGTTACATTTCTTTCCTTAGGTATACATTTATTTGCATTCTTTCAATTTGGAGTCTCCTACTCTTTACTCTTCAAGCTGACAAACCCAGGAAAAACTGGAATTATGTCATGATTACACAATGTTCCCCACATCTCATGTGCATGTTTTCATTCAAAGCAAGCCTCATGGAAAGAAGAGAAGTTGCCGGTTGAACCCCTGTTGCCTTGTGGCTGAGAATCACATCCCACTGAAGCCTTTTATAGAAAACATTATTTTGGGAAATAGGTTCCGAAGTCCAGGAAAGGGAGAAGGTCATTAGGTTTCTTCTGGAGCATGAGGAAAACAGCTGCTGCTTCTTTGCAGGCAGGAAAAATGCCTTTTCTCACCGGTTTAGCAGAGCTGCTCTCCTTGGAAATAAACAGGTGAAGCAGCCTATTTCATTTGCAGTTTAATAGTACTAAAAGTTTTGGCACTCTACTGTGAAGTCAGAAAGCCAGGAATGTAAAAGAGGACTTTGGGTATATATCTCAGACCTAGTTCAATCAAAGATAAAAGTGAGGAAGCATAGGCAGACTTGCCAGATACAGTTCAGAAATGTAGTCCTGACTGATATGGCATTGGTTTCTTAATCTGGTCTGCTTTAATAAGACTGACAAAGAGTGAAATCTTGCAAGAAGTGACTGCCTAGGAAGGAGAGGAGGGGGAAAGGAGAAAGCAGCCAGTTGCCTGGAGAAGGGTGCACATTATGGCACGGGGAAGGAAAATATCCTCCTTTAAAAATCTCTTCTTTTAAGCCCATTTGATTGTATCAGACAATCCGAACACAAAGTACTGGTACTGCCCAAATATACTTGAATTCTTTAAGAGTTAAAATACTTTTCTACATTCTGTATTAGTGAGTCTTACCCTTTAATTACAATCTTTCTGGCTGGCTATAGTAACCAGCCTCTTACCATGTTTTTCTTTCATCCACAACATTTACCCAGGAAGAAATTTCTTAAACTCAAACTCTTTATATATTTTAATAAGATTTTAAACAAATCACAGCAAGTACTTTTTGTGTTTCAAAATCTTATTTTCAGTCAATCTGACCCTTAGTCCATTTAAAAGGTTTCCAAAATCAACATTGTAATTACCCTTTTTTATTTCCATTTTTTAAAAAAAATGTTTCTATATGTTTTAAACTTAAATAAAGATTCTTTCATTGTAAGATGAAGGAAATCATCCAGTGTAATAAAACCTGCTCTTCTGCAGTTCTTAATATATTTAAAAAATGCAAACCATTTCCAGTAAAAGTTATTAAAAGGGGAAGTGAGTGAACTCAGCATCCTTTTGATGGCTCTGAACTATGGTTTTAGCAAAGCTAACTCCAAAATCCTGACTGTTACCTGGTCTTGTTGTAGAGAACATCTGTTAGAAGCACTCTGAGCAATCCCAAAACTTCTCCCTGATCTAGAGAGGAGTTTGGGGAGCCAATCCCATTCACTGGTTCCACTTTCTACTATGGCTTCTGGCTCCACTAAAAGTGAAGTTGTCTTCAGTCCACCATTGCTTCCACGGAAGTGCCTCTCCAAAGGCATTGAAGACTTGTTTATATCCCTGGACCTAAGGTCTCGTGAATGTGAAAGGCTCTGTTTCCTGGTTATGTTAACGTCTATGGATTATAATATTTCTTGACTGCTATACGCATAATATATTCACAAGTTCCACTGAACTTAGGCAGCCAATAAATTTAAATAAAAAACAATACATATATAGAAGTTCATGTAGATAGCAGTGCTTAGCGAAGCTTAACTGATCTTTAAAAGCAGTGCAGGAGAACTCCCGGTTAGAAGCTGAATGGGATAGTATCAAGAAATAACAGGATTGTCCTTAGGATACAAATTGGGGGGGGGGGGCAGTAGCAAATAAGTAGCAAATTATTGTCAATAGAGCCTGCATAGATGGATCCATAAAACTGTTGGGGGTCAAGATAAAGTTGAAGGGGACTTTGTACTTGGAAAACCCCGCTCGTCTTCAGTGTGAGGAAATGGTTGTGAAATATTATAAAATTACAAGCAGATGAGATTTATAGTATGCATCTAGAGTAACTGAAAAAATTGTTGAAAAAAATAATCATCTACTTAATGAGATATGTTATTGCTGTTACAGCCACATAAAAATGCCCTGGCGTCCAAAGGTTGTGTAATCAATGCCAAATATTAAATTCTACTTCCTTTTAGTCAACTGTGTATCTTGAATGGTAGAAGAGAAAGCATTGGCGGACTTGATAGTCTGAAACACTTCTGGTAATTAATGTTTTTTAGTTATCATAGATGACAATATCTTAAAATGATGAAAGTGTGGCTGCGCATTTATCACAGAAAATGTAAATAATTTTACTTTGTAAATTATGTTTCTTGTTTTGAGCTGTAAATGAAGGAAGTTGCTGGAGACTTTTTATGCTTGATCTTTTCTAGACAACCGAAGAAACAACTCCTAGCAAGATAAGGCAAAAACCTCTGTTTGAAATACATACCTGAACATGAACCCCTCAATGACGTTTGAAGAACAAACAGAACAAATCGTGGAAGCATTGTTCAGTACTCTTTGCTTAAAGAAGCAAGAGTCAGCAGTAACTGAACGTTGCCTGAAGTTGCACTCTGCAATTGAACCCCATTTTCAAGGTACAAGGGTTTCTTTCAAAACTAAATTGTGGGGGGTGTGGGGGGGGTGGCTTTGTATTTCCCAAATTTTGAAGTCAGGGCCTGCTGCTGGATCTTCTTGCTTGGAGTAAAAAAAATAGTTTGCTATCAGTAGTGGTTTTTGTTAAAGACCAAAGCTACCGTAGTTTCCAGCGTATAAGACTACTTTTTAACCCATGAAAATCTTCTCAAAAGTCAGGGGTCGTCTTATACGCTGGGTGCTGAAAATTTAGGGACAGGGCTGTCTGGAAAACCTGGAGCGGATCTCCCATTTAGTCTGCGCAGGGAAAGCGGGACCAATTGGAGAAGAAGCTGCAGTCTGTGATTTTTTACAGGCTGGGGTCTGGGCGTCTTTTCTTCTAAAGTTGAAGAGCAGCTGTAGTATATCCCAACTTGAAAGGCAGGTGGGGAAGGCAGCAGCAAAGAGCAGCGGCTTAGCTCTAATGACACATTTGACTCAGGAACTGGGCTGGCTGGCTGGAAAACCTGGAGCGGATCTCCCATTTGGTCTTTTTTTTAAAAATCCCATTTATATCCTGCCCTTCTCCGAAGACTCAGGGTGGCTTACAATTTAAAGCACAAATCAATGTGCTTAGCAATAGCCTTCATTCTGTGTATATGCCTGTTTATTAGGGCTTTCACCCCCCCCCCCCCAAGCAGCATTATTACAAAGTCAGCTTATTGCCCCCAACAATCTGAGTCCTCATTTTACCTACCTTGGAAGGATGGAAAGCTGAGTCAACCTTGAGCCTGGTGGGATGCGAACCTGCACTAATTGCAGGCAGCTTGTGTTACTTAAGGCTCTGCGCAGGGAAAGGTTTAGAGTGAATTAGGAAAAGTGAAAAAGTGAATTAGGAAAATAGGGAATGGTTGCTGGAATCAGGGGCTGCCACAAAGAAGAGGGAGTCAAGCTATTCTCCAAAGCACCTGAAAGCAGGACAAGAAGTAATGGATGGAAACTAATCAAGGAGAGAAGCAACCTAGAACTAAGGAGAAACTTCCTGACAGTTAGAACAATTAAGCAGTGGAACAACCTGCCTCCAGAAGTGGTGAATGCTCCAACACTGGAAGTTTTTAAGAAGAGACTGGACAGCCATTTGTCTGAAATGGTATAGGGTTTCCTGCCTTAGCAGGGGGTAGGACTAGAAGACCTCCAAGGTCCCCTCCAACTACTACTACTTCTTCTTCTTCTTCTTCTTCTTCTTCTTCTTCTTCTTCTTATTATTATTATTATTATTATTATTATTATTATTATTATAGTTTAATCCACTTGCACTGTTTTATGTTTACATGTTTGATGACAAACAGCCTTATGTTTTTAAGTGACAGTTTTCCTACTAAGCACCTGCATGTCATAAGCATTTGAATTAAAATTACCATATTAAAATCAAATCTGATGTTTTTTAATCTTTATTTGGTGTGCGTTGGAAGGGGGGTAGTCTTATACGGCGAGTATAGCCCAAACCCTATAATTTAACAGGAAATTTAGGGGGGTCGTCTTATATGCCCAGTCGTCTTATACGCCGGAAAATACGGTAGTTTCTTTAGGCCGTAGTGGAAACCACTAATTTAAAGGATTTTAGACCTGTCATCTTAATCTATCAGTTTCATTTAAATAAACGGTTAAAATCCCAAACTAAGATTTTAAAAAAATCTTGCATTTAAGAAGCAAGAAGAAATTGCTTAATTCTGAAATGTGTCTGTAATATCAAAAAACTTCACTCTTAACTCGTAATGATACTCCAAAACAAAGTTTTAAAATTGAACAGTACTGTTTTAAATCTACTGCTTATTAATTAAGACATTAGTTGGTTTTGGTAAAAGAATTTTCTGGGTCCCTTTTCCAAGTCAGGGTATTGCAAATGAAATGCAAGGCATGCTGCTGGTGGAAAGGAGGTGATCCATTTATTCTCCAAAACAAAATAAAGACGTTCGCTCTTGAGAGTAGGAGAGAGAGGATGAAATGCTTGGAAATAGTTTTTATAGGGGATTTGGTTCTTTGTGTGTGAGTATGTGCATGTAATTGTTTGTGTGTGGGGTGGAAGTGAACACGACCATTCTGGTGTATCATTATGGCCAGGGGGCAATTTTAATTGTGTTTTTTTTCTATAACTTCTTTCTTTGCCTTCTATATGGTGTCTAGTTATCCCTTTTGTGGGTGAAGAGAAGCATAAGCATAAGAGTTTTGTTCTTTTAATTTCCTTTGCCAGGTTGATCAGTATCAGTTCTTTGTTTTGGCCATTTGTGCCATTAGTGATTTTTAGTTACATTATATCTATTTGTCTGCAACGTAGTTTCTTGCCCCTGAAGTTGGGACTTTAAGGAGGCAGGTTTTAAACACAGACAGCCCTATAACAAAATCAGTCCTTGAGTTTTCAAAATCCTAAACTACTAAACTCTTGTTTCAGTAGCAGGAAAGATGAGATATATGAAATATAATTATATATATAAAAATAATTATGCACTGCTGGCCAATAGTTAAAGGGCAGTATTGCAGGCGAACTCTGCCCACTGCCAGGAGTTTGATCCTGAAGGGGTTGAAGGTTGACTCAACCTTCCATCCTCCTGAGGTCGGTAAAATGAGGACCCAGATTGTTGGGGGTCTAAATGCTGACATTGTAAACTACCCAGAGAGTGTTTCAAAGCCCTATAGAGCTAAATGCTAATACTCTTGCTAATTACTGTTCTGTGTGATAGCTGAAAATAGGAACAAATGTATGTAATAGGACAATGATGGTATTTTCCATAGCCATTTAGTCCATGGTCTTTGCAGATATCACGACCAGTGTGGTAAGGCATGAAAGTGACCATATGTGAGTACCCAAATCTAATAGTGACATAAGAATCAGCCCCAAAATTGAAACTGAAACCAAATAGGTCAGTTTATTCTGTGCAATCATTTGTGAAATCATTGTGTGAGCCAAATTCTATCTCACACACACCAGTTGTGAAGCAGATAATTTACTCTGAGCATGCTGTATGACATTTGGAAGCATACAACCATTATATATCTAGATGTCACTTGTGCAATGTATCTGTTACTTTGATAATATCCATTAACTTTCCTCCACTGCTTTTAGCTTCATAGTTATGCAAGCTAGGCTAGTTGAGTGAGCTTTCTCCTTTGTCCTTTCTTTGTTCTCTGAGATAGAAAACTTTGTTTTCTCTTCATAGCCACGGAAGAACCCTTAAAAATAAAGATCCAGAGTGACCAGTGGACAGATGAGAACTGTGGCTGAGAGCTATGGGTGGATAAGGGAGTGTCACAGTCAGGCACTATGGAACATTGGGGTGTGTGTGGGTACTATAGGGGGACAGAGAAGGCGCCAAAGGCAAGGACTATAGAGCGTAAGGTAAAGGTAAAGGTTCCCCCGCACATGCGTGCTAGTTGTTTCCAACTCTAGGGGCCAGTGCTCATCTCCGTTTCAAAGCCGAAGAGCCAGCGCTTGTCCGAGGATATCTCCGTGGTCATGTGGCCGGCATGACTAGACACCAAAGGCGCACAGAACGTTGTTACCTTCCCACCGTAGTGGTCCCTATTTTTCTACTTGCATTTTTACGTGCTTTTGAACTGCTAGGTTGGCAGAAGATGGGACGAGTAACAGGTGCTCACTCTGTTACGCGGCACTCGGGATTCGACCCACCAAACTGCCAACCTTCTAACTGTCCTAACCCACTGAGCCACCGCATCCCTTACTATAGAGAGTAGGCAAGTGGAAAAACAGTAGGAGCAACTTGCAGCTTCCTGCCAGCTCCCCCCCCATTGACTTTTCTTATTGGAAGCCAATAGGAAATGTCGGACGTTAGATCACATGACTGCAAGGATGCTGCATTAATCACAACTTCACAAACTGTTCGCAAGCCCCCCTTCATTTAGCACTTTCATAATTTGGTTGCTGAACAAGTGGTTGTAACCTGAGAATTACCTGTATTTTTTTTAAATAAGCAAATTTAAATTCTCTTTAGTTACATTTAAAATGTAGATAAATGTTATATGGACATGTCAAAAGGATCGGAATTGAAATGAAATAGAAATTGAATTAGAATGTTTTTATACAGGGGGAGAAAGAGTTGTTTCTGCAAGCAGATTTGATCCGGTTCTTATTGCCAATTTATTGCGATCCATAGGAGATCAGTGCCAAGTAGAGATGGAGGGCCAGGTACAGGCAGTTATTGCAGAGGAGAGCACAACACAGGTAATTTCTAAGCATTCTGCTCCAAATTCTTTAGTTTTAGTTTACCATTAACTAATATCTATGTAGATGTAAATTATGCCAGAATACTTTGCCTCATAGATGCAAAGCATTTTATATTGGCTGCTTTAATCTGTCCTAGTTTAATATGTTTTATGCTGTTTTTTTAAAAATAGTAATTTTGTTGAATGTTACTGTACAATTAAAAAGGTATGAGCTAATACAAACTTCAAAAAAAGAATAAAAAGAAAACCCAAGTGCAGAAAAGAAGCCAAAATAGAAAAGAAAAATAATATAGTAAAAGAATAAAAGAAAAATATAATGAAATAACTTTCCACTCCATAACAAGTATAAACAAGTTTAGAAACTTATCACTTTCTCTTAAAATACAACAAATGATCTGTTCTTCCCATATGCATTATCTACAAACAAATCTTTAAAGCCTTATTATTATTAGAGTTAACAACATACCTATATAACCTTAACCACATAAAATAACTTTATAACCCTTCCTTTTACTTTAATAATCTTGATCTTTAATCCATTCAAATAATGTCCTGGAACTTAATTTCTTTTCATTTTTTTCTGTCCTTTCTCACAAAATCCTTCAAAACTTTAACAAAAATCTTTTTTGTAAATACCATATAGGGAAGATATACAGGCCACTCTTGATGTGTTACTTTGTAGATCCCAGTTTCTCTTGCATGTTTGGTCTAATAATGGTTAAGGTGGAGGAGATTGTGAGTTCCACTTCTGGGTTATAGGCATGGAAGCCAGCTGGGTGTCCTTAGACTAGTCATTCTCTCTTAGCCCAACCTACCTCACAGGGCTGTTGTTGTAGGGAAAATAGGATGAGGAAGGACTACTAGGTAGCAACCCCCTTGAGTTATTTATAAAAAGTAAAAAAGGTGGGATATAAACAAACAAATACCCAGTGTGGCATTTTTCCCCATATCTTTCTTATAGCCTCTCATTTTAAAATCCCCTTTCAAATCAGTCTCAGCCTTGCCTGATAAAACTTGTTCCTCTTCCATAATGTCTTTTAAGCATTGTTGTTGTTAGTTGCGAAGTTGTGTCCGACCCATCGCGACCCTATGGACAATGTTCCTCCAGGCCTTCCTGTCCTCTACCATCTTCTGGAGTCCATTTAGGCTCACGCCTACTGCTTCAGTGACTCCATCCAGCCACCTCATTCTCTGTCGTTTTAAGCATAGCCTTTCTATAATGACAGAGTCTTTTAAAATTAATTCCATTCTGCATATTAGTAAGTCAAATTTAACTGTTCTCCTTTATTAATCTTTGTTGTTGTTGTTAGTTGCGAAGTCGTGTCTGACCCATTGCAATGCCATGGACAATGTTCCTCCAGGCCTTCCTGTCCTCTACCATCTTCTGGAGTCCATTTAGGCTCACGCCTACTGCTTCAGTGACTCCATCCAGCCACCTCATTCTCTGTCGTTTTAATCTTTAGTTCTTCTAGTTCCCTCTAGTGTCCAGTTTTCAAAGCTCCATCCTATAATTTCTTAAAGAATTCAAAATAACAGCAGTTTCTCATTGGAAAGAGTCTTATAATTCATTTCAAAATTTTACTTCAAATCCATCTGAACCCTTAGGCGTAACTTTCCCAAATCAATGTTATAGTCATTCTTTTTTTCCCTTTATTGAAAAAAAAAATGACAGTGGTAAATAAAACAGGCTCGAGCCCAGAGATCTAAACAGAGAATTTGGTATCAGAAATCAAGGTTTAGAGGGTGCAGCTAACAAAGTAAGCTAAGTTCAGGGAAAGCCTGAAAAAAGAGAAGGTTTTGGAATCATGGCAAAAAAATAATAATGCTATTTATGGATGTTGTTCTAGTGATTGAATGTTATTAGGCAGGGTGATTCCAACAGCAGGGATAGTAGAAGTCACACTCTCTTAAGAGGACTTTGTTCCAAGGTAGCCTTTCAAAAACTATTTGGCACTTGCATATTTGACATCATTATTTCATATTTGCTTGTTTCTTCACCAATTCTTGACCTTCATCTTTTTCCTAAGAAAGGATTGCTTGCTTCATGAAACCTAGACTATTCTAAGCTTTAATTGAAATACTTTAAGTGTTACGATCGTCAAACACTTTTGTTGCACAAGTAGAACAAAACTGATCTTTGATCCTAGTGATAAATGTTTGATTTAAGTTTTAAGGTGAACCAGAGCTGTTCCCCACCATAAATACCTGTTGTCTTTCAGTAGTTGCATTTTTTTAAAAAAAAATATTGTTTTTTTTCTATGTTTACAGATAAAGAAATTTGGAGAAGTAGCAAAATCTCTCAGCAGGATTTGGATCAGTCAGACTCATGGGTTAGAGCCTGAAAGAGCTTTTCTAGGTGTTGCTGTGAAGTTGTGTGCGACTCTTATAGAGAAAACTCATGAAACCTTTTCTGCATCCATACTCACAGAAACAATCAACAGAAATCCTGAAGTCAGAGACTATATTGAAAGGCAAGGTGGCTGGGTAAGTTAAGTTAATGTTTGACTATGACTTAGCACTTGGGTAGATTGCATTCAAAGGCCAACCTTCAAAAGCTCAGAAAACAGGAAAAATAACTTCTACTAATATGAATTACTATTCCATTAATTCCAGTGAACAAAATTATTAAGCAGCCAATGATTGTGTTCATTAGAAATTTTGACTGTTGCAGTCCCAACCAATCTGGAAGCACCATATGGAAAAATTTCAGGATCCTATTGTAAAAATTTATTCCTCAGTTTTAACTGAATTTTTTCTAAATGTAAAGCAATCTGCACTAATGCAATGTGATCCACTCCTTTCTCACATGCACATGAGTGCAGAGTCTCTTATATCCTGATTCATGGATGTCACTAATCTACAATCCCCAAACAACAAGCAGAAGGAGCTGATTGCTGATAACAGGCAAGCTCCTTCCATATTTAATGGTGGGACCATATTCTTATCTTGTGCAATGATATTATCTCTGAGTATAAGGTATGGGGGTAATCTACTGATGTCATCTTCAGGTCTTAAATCAAAATCCCAATTTATTTCACAACAATGGATTTGGGATCTTTACTGTATACTTTTGAGAAAGGTCATTTGTTGCTCCTTCCACCCTTATCTAATTACCAATATTTTTCTTTTTTTTTTTAGGGTAATCTTTGAAGAAGTCTATACAGCCCTTAGTTTCTTGCTTCTAATATAAAAAATCCATCTGCTATTATGGATAAAATAGAGTGGGAGAGAGTTGCTGCAAATCTAGAAATGGAACTACAAATGAATTGAAAAGGCTGTATACAATTCTGCCAAGAAACAAAATAAATTTAATTTAAAAATAAAATCATACTAGCTTGATTGTCCTTGCAATTAAATTGTTGGCCAAGGAATTTCATAGATAATTCCTGCAGCCACAATTCCATATAATACAATGCATCAATTTACAGTTCCCTGTTTTTGTAGATCATCAATTCCTTGCTCCTAGTTTTTAATATATTCCTGTTTCATACAAAGGAAATGTCCATATCTGAGAAGACAGGAGCATTACTTGCATCTCATTTTCCTGCATTGTTAGTTGGTGTCAGTTCTTTATATGTAAACATTTGCTGGATAAAACATCTCAGGAAAAATATTGTAAAGTACATTAGAAACCTTTAACTAACCATATTAGTATTTGAAGATGGTAGTTAAGAATACCTACAGTAAGAATAAGAAAGATAGAAGCAATATGAGTTATTAAAGTTTAAGGCTGTGAAATATATGTCTTATCTGGAAACCTACTTCATTTGAACCAATTTATTATGATCATGTGTAGCATCTACATATAACAAGGTATAATTGATTTAGAAATTTGAATTACTTAGAAGTAACTGCTTTGAAGCATTCTGCCTTATTGACAGTTCTTTTTTAATAGATATGGTGAGAATGGCTGTTCCCTTCTTGCTTGAAAATCTTTGTTTTTGAGCAAATTCTACTTTCATATTTCAAACCTTGTTTAATCTCACATCCTTCAAATGTGTTGAACTACACTTCCAAGCAAGCTAGCAGAGCTTCAGCTTGGGAAATGTTACATTAGATTAGATTGATCCTGTTTAAAATAGTAGTTTTGTGGAATGCAGAAATTTTTGACTAAAATGAAGTGTTATGTTTCTATATGTTTCTTCTAAGAGCCCTGGTGGCACAGTATAGAATGCAGTATTTCAGGCAAACTCTGCCAACAGCCTAGAGTTCAATTCTGATAAGGTTTGGGGTTGATTCAGCCTTCTATCCTGCCGAGGTCAATAAAATGAGGACCCTGATTATTGGGGGCAATATGCTGACAGCCCCAGAGCATGCTTTAAAGCACTATAGGGTGGTATGAAAGTCTAAGTGCTACTTAAGGAAATTCAACTATTTTCTAGAATGTGTTTAAAGAAATCAGAATCAAAGAAACAATGAGAAGAACTAGGATTATCCACTGTGTTATGTACTGGGCTTTTGGAATATAACCACGTGCGTTGCTGGAGAACTAACGGTTCTCCAGCAATTCAGACAGGACGTCTCCGGTCCTACAATTGGTTAACTTTGTGCGGCCAGCATGGCTTCAATCCGATTGGTTAATACCATAGGGCCTGGCTATATATTGAAGCAGGGTGACTCCAATCTCTCAGTACAGTTTCTGCTTAAATAAAGTATGTGTTTGTCTGTACTCCTCTGCGTGTCCTCGTTCCTGCTCTTCAGAGCCCACGACATAATACACTGTATCTGTCTTCATGAACTATAATTCCAGTTCTCACACAAAGGAAAGAAAATGTATTGCAATCTTGAAAAGAGCCATTTAGGCCGATAAGTCCAACTTCTTGCTCAGTCCAAGAATCCAAATGGAAGCTTCCCAAACACATTATTGTCTAGCCAGTAAGGCGAAGCTCACATTTTAGGCAATTGGCTCCCCTGCCAAACTATTCTTATTGAATGGAGGCTTTGTTTTCTTTTAATCAATCTGAACCTGCCTGTGTATTGCACTCTAGAAAGGGAGACTGTGTCAGTATTTGAAAAATACCATCACAATCATCTTTACTCAAAACTAAACGTCATGAATATCCTCAATTTCTTTTGATGGGTTTGATTTCTAGCTTTCTTATTATCCTTGCTGCCTTTCTCTGCACCTACTCTAGTTTGTATGAACTGGTACCACATGAACACCACTTCATTAAAATTTGGTGCTCAGACTTTAAAAGCATGCAGATTAAAATGCAACTATGAATTGGGAGTATATTAAAAATCTTGGGAACGATAAATATCAAATGTTAAATCTAAAACTGAAAAATTTATTAGGTCATTGATCGTCTAAAAGATTGTATGTTAAAACAACTAGAATATGTGTAATCTAAAAACTATGGATATATGTAAGAAAGTTATTTTCTATGTGATTGATAGGATAAAACTTGTCTTTAAATTTACAAATAGACAGTATATATGAAGGGGAAAATAGAAGAAATGTTTATGGTAGCAATTTGAAATCTGTACTAATGATATCTGTATGTAATTGAATTACTACTACTCAGCCACCACGTTGCTTTTGAAATATGTGAATGTAATATTAGAAAATCAATAAAATTTGTAAAAAATGAAAAAAATAAAATGCAACTATTATTTCCCATTCTCTGGAAACTACACTTCTGTAGAAACAGGTTACATTTTCATTTTCCATTTGCATTTTCAATGCATGGCTGACTCATATTCTGTTTGTGGTCACTTACTGTTCCAAGGTTTTTATACAGACATCATTACAAGCCAAGTTAACCACCCTCCCCATCCTATACTTCTGCATTCGATTTTTGTTTCATAAATGGACCTCTTTACATTTAGATTTTTCTGTTACTCACTTCTTGAATCTGTCAAGATTGTTTCAAATGTTTACTTGTCACCCATAGTATTAAGTATTCCATCCAATTGTGTGTCATCTGCAAAACTGATAAGCAATAACCCATCTCTAAACACAGGTTATCATTTTTAAAAAAATGAGTTCTGAACTAAGGACTAAAATCTTGACTTTCCCGTGCCTAGCCCAGTACCTTAACCATTAGAGCAGTGTTCCTCAGCCACTTTAAAGCATGTGGACTACAACTCCCAGAACTCCTCAGCCAGCATGCTTAGTCCACAAATCTTAAAGTTCCGAAGGTTGAGACAAACTGCACTAAACCATACTGGCTCTCATTTATGCTTATTCATGATTAACACAGGCAGTTTAACTCAACAGTGGGCAAAGACCATCATTTTTCATCTGTGGGATGAAGGCAGCTCTATTCACCTAGTTGTGCTTAGAGTTCAAGTGCTAGAAACCACAGCTACAACTGACTTTGATTGTCAAGTGGAAGAAGGCTTAGGTAACAGAATATGTGATTTTAACTCTAACTTATTTTTCCTCACAACAGTAACAGATGGATGGGCTGGAAAACAGTGACTGACACGAAGTGACTCAGTAAGCTTTCGTTACCAAAGGTGGAGTACAACCTGAATGTCTCCACTTCTGTTCCAGCAGCCTAACTAGTACACTTCTGGTTAAAAGAAAATCCAAATTCCCTCTTCATATCTGATCTAGATAATCTTTTGCCCCCTCCCCCCAAAATTAACTAATACAATATACAGTTTCTCTTGTCTCTTCTCTACCTCTTTGAGATGTATCAAGAGAAAGCTGTAGGTATTATACTTATTTTTTTCATCCAACAAAAAAGTATTTTTTTATTATCTGAATTTTACAATGCATGGTGTTAGTTACCAACATGTTTGCATGAGAACTGATATTTACCTTTTTGTGTCACTGTGAAGGCAAATATAATTAGGAGGAAGAAATGTTAAATTAGATGTAAAACTGAAGTGCAAATTTGTGGCAACTTTGACCGCAGGAGATTAAACGGAAAGGGAAATCCTGACAGAGTTACAAGCTTCTCCTGCCCTCCCCCCCCACTTTGCCTTTTCTTTACCATCAAGGCTTTAGTCCAATCTATCTTTCCATAGTTTTAATCTCCTGTTACATTTAATCTTCTTGTCTTGTGAATTCTACCAATTATTTTTCCATTTGATATCAAACAATGATATCAAATAATTAATATGCCCATAAAGTTCTGGGCTATTTTCTAATCTTTCCCCCCCATAAATATGGATTTTAAATGGAGCAAATGTTCTCAAAAATGAATTATTTGAGTACTTTAAATTGTTGGAAAAAAATAGCTTGTTTACGGGAAACGCATATTAGAAAAAAGGATATAAAATATCTAATTTGCAAAAATTTGGTGAAGAATTTAGTGAGAAATGAGAAATGAAGTTGTTTTGTATATAAACTCCCAATTACAAGCAAAACTGTTGATTATGGTAGACGTGGGGGAGTGGGGAGTGGCGGTGGTAGAAGTATTTTGCATGGGACCAAGAGTCTGATAAAGGGAAATTTATGCTCCAAATGAGCATAAAGTAACATTTTACAAAGGATTTATAAAATAATGGACTTACCATTAAAAAAGGTGTTTATTGGGAAATTGGAATGGAATAATTTGTTCAGAGGAAGATATTAAGTCTAGCAGGAACCTGCTAGACTTGCAACAAAGCCAGAAAAATTTGGCTTCAGGTACATACGGTGATATGAAGAATGTTAAATAAACTTTGGCTTATTTATGTATTTATTCTGAGTATCTGGTTTGTTCCAACCACATGGGATATTCCATATGTTAGTCATTAACATGTCAATTAAGAAACAGCTGGGGAGCAGTGCTCCCCTGTGGCAGAGAGACAAAACTTTTCTTGTGCACTATTTTTGTAAGTTAAGTAGGCAGAAGAGGTAATTAGAAACTTGTTTTTACTTAGTTTTCCAAAAACTGAAATCAATGTTCTTCTGAAGGGAGAGTGGGTGGTAACAAAAATCACTCCAATAGTCTGCATTCCAGGAACTGTCTAGTGTCAATTTAAAATAATCTCTGGGTAAGTTTAAGATTTGGACATAAAAATGTCTGCTGCTGAAGTTCTCTGGAAAGTTCAGTCTAGGTCATGTGAAAGGGCAGCAATGTCTGAATATTTTGAAATATTTTCTGCAAAGTTTAGAGCTAAGGCGTGACTAATATATTTGAAAAGCTACGCCATCTCTTTCTGGTGGGAGGAGAAAAGTGGATATATGAACAAAGAATGCTCTTAAAATCTGAGAAAGCTGGTTATCAGCACAAAAGTATTTCAGACTTATGAGACTTATAAATGAAGAAGATGGATATAATACTGAAATCTGTCTACATGACCAGTCGTATATCAGGGACCTGAGGTACCTTTGCTGCTATTTCCACCACCACCACCCCTTTTTATCTTCATGGAAAGAATGCTATCTCAATGATCTGTTGGGCGAGAAGCTCATCTTAAAGAAAAATGGACAGTGAGTTTTTAGGCTCATTTTAACTAAAGTAAGATGCTTTTTCATTTTGTAAAACAATATATTATTTCATTCTCATGGTTGAAGGCACTAGGGCCTGGCAAGGAATTATTTTTTTTAAGTTCCTCACTGTGGCTGCTACATACATAGTCACTTCCTTTTTGTCTTGTGATGAACTAAGCAAACCAGACTCCAACAGGAACCCTCCACACACTGGTGGCTATTTCCACTGTAGCATGTATTTGTCATGTTCATCTTTCTTTCTGACAGTTCATCTTCATCTGGTTTTACGGCATGGATCAAAGAGAAATTATCATGAAAAACCTGGAAAGGATCAGAAACAGAAACCTTAACAAAGAAGAGTTCACAAACGAATATATGGTAAGCAAGCTGCACCAATATTTCTGAGCATGGTTTCATTTTAAAGGAAGAATTAATTCCGTGTTCTAAGAAGACCACCCTGTTGGTTCAGCTAATTCATGCTTATAAGGGGGGGGGGGCGGTTGGTGGTTTTTTGTTTTTTGTTTTTTTGCTATGCAACCATTTAAAATAGCATTGAAGGGGACAGATGGGAACTGCCTGAACCTTAAATTACTTTAAGGTTCAAACTCGATCCTTCCTGTTTTTTCTCGTGGGATTGTATTAACTGAACAATAGTGCTAGCTTGATTACAAAATGGTTGGGAGAGTCACTTGTTGAGATGGGCAGCTATAGAAATCAATCAATCAAACAATAAATAAAGATAAATTTTCCACTATATGGAGGATAAGAAAGGAGCACTTGAGATTATAAGTGACCTGGGAGGGCCCCAGTCACTGTTGACTCCAGGTTGTAGGGAGACTTCCAACTAAATGCTATCATTGTAGGGCTCTCCCTGAATCCATTTGCCTCCTTGCTACCTTTATTCAGTTCCTCTCTTTCAGTGCGATCCATACATCCACTCAGAAGGAAGAAATTGCCTCTCCTTCTGATTCAAATTCAAATAAGTGAAGAGCCAGAAGCAGGGCCAGGGTTTAGCAGCAGCAACCTCTTCCCACCTCAACCCCCAGCTCAAGGAGAAGATTATAATTTTAAAAATAATGTTTGTATAGTCTTGAAGGATGATTAGCAAGAACCAAATCAAAAATAGCCTTAGCCTATCAAAGATTTAAAAAAAACATACGTAGGAAAAAGATAACAAGTTGAAGACTATGATGACTGTGAATTGAGGCCTTCAATTTAATAACAACTTGTCCATGTTCCAGTATACTACTATAATTATGTTTTGAGGAGTCCATGGCAGTTTTTAGTAGGTCACTAAGGGTAATTTCTTGAAGGATAGCATATTCATCACTGTGTCCTCGTGTAAATAATAGCTCTAATATAACTTCAGCTTGTATGAACGCTAATACTTGAATTTGAGAGGCAGTGGATAGCACATACCCTAGAATGTCTAAGATTCCTTGGCAAAAAATGACTGGAAAATATAAATATCTTTTCATCAATTTGATAAGAGTTCTTCTGTACTGCTAAAGAAAAAAAGACTTTTGCAACAGAAACTCGGCATGGCACTGATAGATATCAGAGTGCTAGAAATTAGAATTTTGTCTTTGCAAACAAACCCATCTAGTTTCCAATAACTGTATTAAATAGTCCACCTCTACAGAAGAATCTTTGTGTATTGTCAAAAAGTGCCTACTAAGAAATCTATAATTACCAAGTACAAAGAAGGGCAATATTTTATCTTCTTGCTTTCATAAATATGTTTGTAGTGTCTATGTCTATGAGTTTGGGGGTATAAATTTGAAATACATATTAAGGTTCTACATGGTTGAAACAACTTTTTCTACATTTGATGCTCCCCAGATATACTAGAACTGCTTACTTCTTTAGTCATATTCATTCAGATAAGCCCATTGCCTAAAGCAACAATGGCAATAAATGTTACTAGTCAATTGCAATGCTCTTCCAGAGACATCATGCCCTGTTTCCATTGGCTGAATCTTTGGGTGCTGTTAGTTGGTTTCCTGCTGCAGCTTGTTAGGCCTGGAGGGGTTTGTTTTTAGCCTTCAGGTCTTTACCAGTCAATGTTTTGACTCCCCTTTGTAGTAGAGAGCCTATATTCAAGGTTGACTCAGCCTTCCATCCTTCCGAGGTAGGTAAAATGAGGACCCAGATTGTTGGGGGCAATTAAGCTGACTTTGTAATAATGCCGCTTGGGTGTGTGTGCGAAAGCCCTAATAAGCAGGCATATACATAGAATGAAGGCTACTGCTAAGCTTGTAAGCCGCCCTGAGTCTTCGGAGAAGGGCGGGATATAAATGGAATTAAAATAAAATAAAATAAATAAAAATAAAAAAATATTCAGTCTTTTGCAAAGCTGGTGCTTGTTCAGTTTTCCTTCTTTCTTAAACTTGCTGTGCAGATATTTCCCACTCCACTTCTTGGAGGAACTGACTTTGAGACTGTAAAAATTTCCACTTTGAAAAATCTGGGTAGAATATCATCTGCTATAATAATGCATCAGTTGTTGTACTATTGGATCATCAATGTTCACAGATGATTCACTTATGACTAAAATATTCTTAGTGTGTTTTATGAAAATGCTCCAGAAGTGTTGGTGGAAAAAGCTCTTCACTGCCACCCTACAATGCCACCAAGCCTGATAAGCACAGAATGCTGGAAAAAAAATGGTGGTATCGTTTTCCTTGAAATCTATATCACTTTGAACAGCATAAAATCAATCAGTCATTAATTATTCTCATTTATTCAAGCAATACTAATTTTTATTTGCTTATCTTTGTTGCATTTCTTCTGGTTCAGTTGTTTATTTCTAGTATTTGACTTTAGCTACAGGATGAAACTGGCGATTGATGGATATAACAATGGACAATTTCCAAGCAGGCATGCAAAGGATACAATTTACAATTAAAGGCCAAGTGTTTGTTTTTACTATCAGAACTGAACATGATCCATTTCTCCAAATTATTTCAAACATTTTGAGGCCACTGAAATAATACTGAGTGTCAAAAATAGTTCTTGATCTATTGTGTGTTGACCAGGTATGGCAAGGTCAGAAACAAACAGCCTGAAACCAAACAACAACAAAGGATAGATGTCAATTATTATTCCCAGTCCCAAAGCAAGACATTATTAGCTCAAGATATACTACTGACAGTAGAAATAGGTGCAAGAATTGAATCACGCTTTTATTATAAATATGGCTTGCATTTTCTTCTCGGTGATTGCTTGATTTCTCAATAAAATAGTTTTTGCAATCACCAGAATTTGTTTGCAATCATCAGAATGTATGTGTTTGTCTTTGAATCACTTCCTGCAAAGCTTCCGGATTTGGAACTAGTCAGGAGAAAACTGAGATACTGCAAACGAAAACACTAGACCCATTTTATCCAAAATGGGAGTAACATATTTGATTCACTTGGATTTTCAGAGGACAATTTTGATTGAAGAAAATTCTGTTAATATCCATCTTCATTTCCTACTTCCTTTTCCCCCTTTAATTATAACTTTTGAAATGGACAAATAGTTCAGTTTCATATTTTCAATTTTTTCCTTATATTCAATCCTGTTTTCATATCAAAGTTTTTCAGAAGTAGTTTCCCACTGCCTCCTTCATAGGACTAGAGAGAGTGTCTGGCCCAAGGTCACCCAGTTGGTTTTGTCTCGAAGGCAGGACTAGAATTCACGGTCTCCCTGTGTCTAGCTTGGTATCTTAACCACTACATCAAACTGGCTCTGTTTTTTAATTTTAATTGACTTTAAATTACTGTACAGATACATATTAATATTCAAGCATATTCTTCAGAAAAGCCAGCCTTCGCAGCAAGGAAAACTGTCATGGTAGTAGCCTGAGAGTGGGCAAAATGGTAGCTTCAGAAAATGAGTAAGCCAGTGTCTGCCAAGAATGTACAAACTGCCTACCAAGTGGAGCCTGTGAATAAATCTCAAATTTGAAAGAGTCATTTTGTAGCCACGTCCATTGGTCTCTGAAAATTGTGACAGAATGGAAAATCTCCATCAGCACTAATAGAGTTGGTGTGTTTGTGTTTGGATGTGCAGGAGCAAAATTTGTGTAGACTGATGCTCTAGAGTATACTATCCACTTCATTGCAGATCAGCACTAATGACGGCAATGTGCTTCAAATACCAACTTGTTAATATATAGAATTAGATAACACAGAATTATTACTGAACTGACTATACAAAGTATCTTTTCTAAACTGCATTCTTACTGTCATTTGCTATATCCATAACCTTCCAAAAATCTCTTTCCTTCAGCCGCTTATGTGTGTGTTCGTTTTCTCCAAAATGTCATTCAGATGTGATTCCTAGAATTTGAGCCAGCACTGGCTATGCTGGCTGGGAATTTCAGGTAGCTATGACTGATGAGGGAGAAAACCTATATAGGCCATTTTCTAAACCATATGGGAGAAACACTTTTTATGACTGCAGTTAGAAAACACTGAATGGGCACTTTGTTCACACAATCAGTTTCCCCATCAAGTTGTATTCTCATTATTTTATGCTAAAAAAAACAGTTGAAACAGGAAGTAGGTGCTATTTTAGGACAGTAATTAATTAATATGTGGCACTTGTACTACATACTGTGGAATCCTTTTGTCTTGGGGAGATTAAAATTAAAAAAACAAAAAATACACAGGAATCTTGAGCACAGAGAAACCTGAATGATGGTGATCAAATCATTCTGTTTAAGTGCAGCCTAATATATTTTATTCAGTATAACATTTGAAAAAATATATATTTTGTTTAGATACAGTACACGTTTACAGGCTTATATTTCTAATAGTCTATTGGTGCTTCAAAACTAGGATTTAGTTGTCAAGATCTTCACCCCTTTATGGGAGTTCAGATAGTATCGTCTCTCATTTATTCACCCCTTTCATTCTCATCATTTTTTTGTTTGTGCTAGGATTATGTTTTAAAGCATGAAATGATCTCTATCTGTATGAATGTTTGTCACCCATAACTCTAAGCAATAGTTAGACTCATAGGGAGTTGAGTTTGAACCAGTGTTGACTCAAAGGTGTAAGCCACCCTAGAACACATTGTTTAATGGTGCCAACACTGCCAACACAAACATTTGCATTTTATTTATTTATTAATTATTTATTAATTTAATTTATATACCGCCCTTCTCCCGGAGGACTCAGGGCGGTGAACAGGGCAATACATAAAAACTAGATACAAAAATTAAAAATTATTAAAACGTGATTAAACAATGCCCATAATAAATTAATACAGATTAAAAATTGAAGTCCATTTATAAAAATCCCACCCCGTCCCATCAGGCCAGGCCAGCTTGTTTAAAGAGATGGGTTTTAAGATCGCGCCGGAAGGATCGGAGATCGGGCGCCATCCGGAGCTCGACCGGAAGATGGTTCCATAAATCCAGTGCACCCACAGAGAACGCCCTCCCCCTGGGGGCCACCAGTTGGCATTCTTTGACAGGTGGCACCCTGAGGAGGCCCTCTCTGTGGGAGCGTACTGGGCGGAGGGAAGTTGACGCCGGCTGCAGGTGCTCCCCAAGGTATTCCGGACCCATGCCATGAAGGGCTTTGTAGGTCATTACTAACACCTTGAACCTCACTCGGAAGACAACTGGTAACCAATGCAGCTCGCGGAGCAAAGGTGTGACATGGGAGTATCGGGAAACTCCCAATACAACTCTCGCGGCTGCATTCTGTACCAGTTGGAGCCTCCGAGTGGTCTTCAAGGGTAGCCCCATGTAGAGAGCGTTGCAGTAATCAAGACGAGAGGTCACGAGCGCATGAGTGACCGTACGTAAGGCATCCCGGTCTAGATAGGGCCGCAACTGGCGCACCAGGCGAACCTGGGCGAAGGCCCCCCTAGTCACAGCTACTATATGGTCTTCTAGGGAGAGCTGTGAATCTAGGAGGACTCCCAAGTTGCGAGCCCTATCTACAGGAGGTAATAACTCACCCTCCATAGTGAGGGGTGGGATATCCTGAATATCCCGAGATGCCGATACGCACAGCCACTCAGTCTTGTCAGGGTTGAGTCGAAGCCTGTTCCTCCCCATCCAGACCCGGACCGCCTCCAGGCACCGGGACATCACGTTGAGGGCATCACTGGGGGTGGTTTGGGGTTGAAATGAAAAGTTGGGTATCATCAGCATACTGATGATACCCAACTCCAAAACCACGAATGATCTCACCCAGCGGTTTCATGTAGATGTTGAACAGGAGAGGCGAGAGGACTGACCCCTGAGGGACTCCACAAACGAGAGGCCTCGTGGTCGACCTCTGCCCCCCCTGCCAACACCGACTGCGAGCGTCCCAGGAGATAGGAGGAGAACCACTGAAGAACCGTGCCTCCACTCCCAATCCCCTGAGACGCCGCAGCAGGATACCATGGTCGATGGTATCGAAAGCCGCTGAGAGGTCTAATAGGACCAGAACAGAGGAATGCCCCCTGTCCCGAGCCCTCCAGAGATCATTCACCAGCGCGACCAATGCCATCTCCGTGCTGTACCCGGGCCTGAAGCCCGATTGGTATGGGTCTAGATAATCCGCTTCATCCAGGACCAGAAGGAGCTGGTGCGCCACCACACTCTCAACAACCTTCGCAAGAAAGTGAAGGTTGGAGACCGGATGAAAGTTATTCAACACAGCCGGGTCCAAGGCAGGCTTCTTGAGGAGAGGTCTTACCACCGCCTCTTTCAAGGCGGCGGGAAAACTACCCTCACTCAAAGAGGCAGATATAACCGCCTGGAACCAGCCTCGTGTCCCCTCCCGGGCTGCATAAACCAGCCAGGAAGGGCACGGGTCCAATAAACATGTGGAGCTCAGCCTCCCCATAATCCTGTCCACTTCCTCCGGAGTTACAGGATCGAACTCCTCCCAGGTAACATTGACAAGACCGCTCGTGTCCTGATCGTCCGATACTGCCCAGTCGGAGTCCAGACCGGTCCGAATCCGAGCGATTTTGTCCGACAGATGTTGACTAAATTCCTCGGCACGCCCCTGCAAGGGTTCCTCACTCACCTCCTGATTAAGGAAAGAGCGGGTTACCCTAAACAGGGCGGCCAGGCGATTATCTGCGGACGCGATGAGGGCAGCGAAGTAGTTATACCTCGCCACCCTCATCGCTGCGAGATAAGACCTAATACGGGTTCTTAGTCGCAATCAGTCGGATTCAGATCGGCTGGACCTCCAAACGCTCTCTAGGCCCCGTCTCCGACGCTTCATCTCCCGGAGCTCCGCGGAGAACCATGGAGCCCATTGGGATCTGCGCCGGGTCAGGGCCGCAAGGGTACAACTCGGTCAAGTGCCTCTGTGGCCGTCCTTTCCCAGGCTTCCACTAAGGCATCTGCCGAGCTGTGAGCTGAGGAGGCAGGTGGGGACCCCAGTGCTGCCTGGAACCTCTCAGGGTCCATTAAGCGCCTGGGGCGGAACCATCTGGTTGGCTCAGCAACCCCACGGTGGGGAGTGGCAAAACGGAAGACCAGTCGCAGGAGATGATGATCGGTCCATGACAGGGGCATAACAATTGGGGAGCCCCCACCAAGATCATCTAACCACCGACCAGATAAGAAAACCAAGTCAAGGGTGTGGCCTCCCTCATGAGTCGGTCCATGAATTACTTGCGTCAGGTCCATGGCCGTCATGGAAGCCATGAACTCCCGAGCTAACTCAGATGCTCCTCCCAGGGATGGTAGATTGAAGTCTCCCAAAACCATAAGTTTTAGAATGATTCAGCACCCTAGGCCAGTGCCTCCTTAGCCATGAGCTAAAGCTGGCCATGGATTCAATATTTCTGGAAGACATTCTGGTTGGGGAGATCTCTGCTAGAAAATGCATCCATCAAAATATTTTTTTAAAAAAATTAATACATGCAGACTGGGGGATTGGATTTTCTTCATCCACTTCTCTGTATAAAAACATTTATTTTCCTTAAAGCAAACGTATGCATGGTTCATTAGCTATACATAAAGTAAAATAATAACAACAAACTGGCTGTGGAAAAAGAAATCATTCACATTTTGCTTAGAAGGCCATATGCAAAATCCTTTCCTGTCCAGCTGCACCGAGGTATGGTTCACTGCCGCTAGAGCTGGTAAAAAAATGAGTGGGCCCAGGAGACTAAAGAAATATCTGCAGTGGTTTTCAAGATATAGCAATGGATCCTGTCCATTAATATGCTCTCCAACAAATATTCTTCTCTCTTTTCCACCCCCTTGCATAAAAGTTATTTTTATCTCCATATCATATTGTATCTCAGAGAAAGAAATTTATTCTAGGCAACATCAAGTTTTAAGTGCTTATGACACTGGGGGGGGGGGGGAAACCCATGTGATAACTGCAGTATCAGTTAGAACAACAGTGTAACTTGAAAATCTGATTCAAATAAAATTGGAAAGATTTAAATCAGCAAACTTCCTTTAATTAAAATCATATAGTCCAATAATCCATCTTAGGCTGTATCCATTCTGCACTTTTAAGCTGCCCATGTCCTGTGAAGATAGATAAATCTGAGCCAGTTTAAGAAATCCCTGTCCAGATTGAACTGCTTGAAAGGATTCACTTCAGACTTCACCTCCGAACATCTCTCCTTGGGCAATTCTTCTGCTACTGTGCCCTTTTTCCTTTGTGCTCCTGGAAAATAATAGCCAATTGCTTTCCTTCCTGTGAGTGGATCTTATTCAGTGTATGCACATGCGCATATATTTTAATGTACATGCTTGTATGTTTATAGGTATGTCTATGTTTATACATAGACAAAATTACACACACACACAAATTAAGGTAAAGCTTGAAAATGCACATATTTGAAGGCACACCACCTTCAATTTTTTACTGATGTGGTTACACAATTATTTCAGTGCCACAAAAGTTAGAACAGTCTCTCAGTGTGCAGAAAGTTCCTGGTTCCAAACCCAGTGGAAATGCTGTTATATTTTTATTATTCTTTCCAGGGATGCTGCAATTAGTTGCAGAAAATAATGAAATGGTGCAGCCCTCTCTATTTATTAAAAGAAACAAAATACCAGGGGAAAATGGGAGATCAGGCAACTAACAATATTTGCTTGTTGATTATAAACTTGATCTATGTTTTTTGGTATAACCAGCAGATAAACGTGGTCTATTATGATGCGATGCACATTAAATTTCATGAGTGTGTTCTTTAAAAGTTTAGCTTTTTATCCTCTTTTGTACATAGGATTACAATTTGGTATCTGCAATACATAGCTGAGCTATTACAAACAGATTGATTTCTATTCACCTATTAAATTACATTGTGATACTCTACGGGGATCACTACTATCTCCTTTAAATTTTTATTACCTTCTTCAATCTAATTGCAGGTGTTGCAGAAGTGGGCATCAAAAATAGCTCAATGTAGAGGAAACAGGGTTGTCTTTCCCACATCTAAAAGCTGCTAGATGCATTTGGGCTTACTAGACAAGCAGTTAAGTTTTGATCCATATTCACATGGGACACCAATATGGAATATCCCTAATTTGAATACAGGAAGAAAAATGTTTTATTGGAACTCTTGGGCCAAGAAAGGATTGATACCTTGAATCAACTGAGTCTTAATAGTTGTTTTAAGGATGCTGAAAGGCTACATTTTAAATGTATATGTATACAATTAAAAGATATACCATAAAGCAGTATGGGCCAGCCATATTAGCAGCTCAGGGGTGCCCATTTTATACATTTTTTAAAAAAAGATGGAAGTTATTCATCAGAAAATCTTTTCCCAATTTATTAGGCTTCTCAAACAATGTTGCCCCATTACCAATATAGGTCATTATTTCATGAGTGCAGTGCATGACAATGTCCTCCCACCTACATAACACCCCCCACCCCCGACATCCTGTGCAAAACTGCTGCAATCCAGACTGGAAGATGAATATGTCCATCCAGATTGTAAACTTTAGCCTTGGTGGAGCAGTGGGCTAATGCCTCCTTAAGTAACACCAGCTGCCTGCAATTAGTGCAGGTTCGAGTCCCATCAGGCTCAAGGTTGACTCAGCCTTCCATCCTTCCGAGGTAGGTAAAATGAGGACCCAGATTGTTGGGGGCAATAAGCTGACTTTGTAATAATGCCGCTTGAGGGCCCCCGAAAGCCCTAATAAGCAGGCATATACATAGAATGAAGGCTATTGCTAAGCACATTGATTTGTGCTTTAGATTGTAAGCCGCCCTGAGTCTTCAGAGAAGGGCGGGATATAAATGGGATTAAAAAAAATCATAGGAAAAAAATATATAAAGTTTTGTACCAATTTTGGCCATATCATGCTGCCATGTTTTTGAAAATCTCAGTTAAGGAAACTTTTGCCAGTGGCACAGGATTTCTTCCCTGTGCCCTACTGTAATTCAATTCCTATTGCTACCATTGCCTGTCCTGTAATTTTTCATAGATTTGCCCTGTTAAGTCTCTTAAAAAATCACCCACAGTAGGAAAATTGAAAGCAAATACTAAACTTCCGTGTCTCTAGCTTCTTGCTACAAGCATAATTTTGTGATGTGACTCATTTGAAAGAAGCATTGACTAATCTATTCGGAATGTTTGTGTTTAAAGGCTTTTGTCTCACTCAAGCAATTGGGCCAAATGATCTTTGAGACTTTCCCAGATTTCTGAATCATTGGTTCCCATCAGATTGAGCAAAGCACTATCTCTGAAGAAACTTTGGACTCATCCGGGTTTCTATTTTCTCCCTTTGAGCTCCTCATTACATTTATCTGTCTCAGCTTTTTCTTATCTAGAGTTAAAGTTCCTCTGCAAGAAAAACGTGATAGTCAGCCCTTTATTTCCTGACCCATCTGGCCTACAGTTATCTATGGATATAAATGCAGGGAGCAAGAACTGAACTGTGATATCTCTCTCTCTCTCTCTCTCTCTCTCTCTCTCTCTCTCACACACACACACACACACACACACACACACCAATGTTAATAATTTGACATTGTGACTCTGGCAGTCTTTCCTGTTCTTTTCTTAATTCTATTTATGTATGAGTATCTTTCTTGCTTTGAAATGAGATGAGCAGCTAATAAATTTAATAAATAATAGTAATAACCTATGTTCTGAGCACTTCCCAATCCATTAAAATGTAAAAGAAACAATCATAATAAAATAACAGTAAAATGAAAAAAAGAAAAAAATCAGTAATGAAAACTATATAAGGATCTGTACGACTATATGACTTTCTAGGGATTCTTGTGCGGGGAAGACAATCTTTCAGGAGCCACATGGTGTATTTTCTCTGTGTCTCTAACTAAGTGAGGACATGATATATTTATTATATATACAGACAAAACCAGGATTTCTTGGGACAAACATTTGATGTGTGTGTTTTAAGGCATCTTAAGTTTTTCTTACACTTTGCTGTTTGTTTGTGGTTGAAATCTGTATGAATGCATACCTCCATTTATTAATAGTTTGCCACCAAATTTTATTGGTATGACTTCAATTGGTTTGATTGCCTTTGGGGGCTATGTATATTCAGGAACTGTTGTTCTTGTTTTAATTAATGGGAAAGAGCCAAATCCACAGATTGTTTTAATAATATTCTGAGAAAAAATTGTCAGTGATGGAAATTCAGAAAGCTAGGAGCAAGGGATATGAAAGGGAACAAACTAATTGTTATAAAACAATATGTAACAAAAAGATACAGAAACGAGTGAATGTATAATTATTACTAAAACACAGTTGATTGTGGAAGCATTGTAGCTTCTTCTGTGAATGAAGGTTCGTACAAATATTTTTCATTCTGTAAAGAGAAATGTTGATGTTATAAAAAGACTATATGCCACATTTTTAATAATGTCAGGATTATGACTTTGTTCCTCCTTTAAAAAAACAAAATCCAAAGAATACTTGAAATTATATGTGGAATTAGTTGGAAGAGTCTCATGGTTGAGCCATTTGTTTTGCAAAATCCAGGTTGCCTTCTAGATAGTATGGTCTAGTCCAGCTCTGGCAACTTGGCACTTTCCATGTGTTGGTGGCAATTTCCAGAATTCTCAGCCACTATGGCCTTTACTATATATTACAGCATGCAGAAAAACGCAGTGATGAGTGGCATTTAGTCACAATTGTGTAGAGGAAAGATTTTCATATTTTCCAGTGTACCTGAACTAAATGTTTTCCACCACATCATACCTATGCAGCAAATGCATATTTGTCTAGGAAGCCACATCAAAAATGCATTTGCCTATCAAGTAGGATACTTGATCAGCACGTAAAATTTCCATTCTGACAAAGAGCCCCCCCAGCAAAGCCACGAGGGCTGTTTAGTTCTTACTGTGGTTATCTCAAGAGAGGCCAGTCAGGAAGTAATGAGAAATGCAGATGTGTATTATTGTTGTCAGCCTTTGTATAATTACACTTTATGATTTAACCACAGAAACTGAAGCGGCAATCGGCGACCTATAGAGCAGAGAAAATATACCCGACAAATGTGTCTGAAAGACCTGAAAATAGCAGCAAAAATCGATATAAAGACATCTTACCATGTAAGCTACAAATTAACACAATTGCTATGCTGTCTTTATTGACAATGAGATCATTGTCATTTGGAGAATGAAATTATGCAAGGACGATGATAGTCATAAAGGGCAAGGTGATAGACAAGGCATTGCAGTGCAAATTTCACCCCTTTTGTATTTGTGGGTAGTATATCAGCCATCTTGGCTGTTTGAAGTCCCTCCTGTGGATACCATTATTCCTTGGTAACCTATAATATAATGTAAATAGATTAGTTCATAAATTAAAGCAATCCACAGAAGGATTTTTTCCTATCATCTCCTCCCCCAGTTTGCTAAAATTATCTAAAGAATATTTCATCATGTAGTAGTAGTTGTGGTATAGGACTTGGAGCTGGGCTACTCAGATTTTAGTGCACCTTTAGCCATAGAAATTCACTGAATGATTAATTTAGGCAACAACTCTCTGTGAGGCAAAATGGCAGGGGATATTATGTATGCCACCATGATTTAAATGAAGGCCTGGGTATAAATTTAATAAAAGAAAATAAACAAGCAAGCACAGGGAATGAGAATTGCACCCAATTGGGTAGATCTCTACTTGCGGGAAGCCAAAAGAGAAAGTGTTCATTCCATGAGCTAAACATATTTCTGGTTCCAAGTCAATCTATGTGTAATCTCTTAACTTGGACATCCCCTGCATACATATCAGTTGCAATATAAGCACAGTTATGGACCACATTCACACCATGATATCCATACCACTGCTGAATGATTTTTCATATTTCCCAGAACAATGTCTTCCACCCAGCACTCCAAGACACTGTTCTCATGAGTCATAGATCATGAATCCACTTTTAAAATTTGTAATCACAAACTCCTCCTACTTCCTCACACAACTTCCACATAGCCTGCTCTGAACTTTAAGGAAACAGAGAATATATACTGCTATTGTACCAGTAATGCAGAGTACTGACCCATGGTCCCCACCTCTTTTTTCCCCCATTAGCCACTCCAATCTATGTGATTAACATTTAAAATCAAACTTATATTTTTAGCTGTGTGACTTTTCAATATTTAGGAACTATTTTTATGCACTTACTTACTTTCTTATCAACAATCCCTCCTCAAGTTTTGAACACGTACCAAATAATACAGCCATGGTCTCTCTCCAATGACATCATTTTGTCACTGCTATTTCCCTTTTAATTAAAAATATGGACCATGGTTCTATAGGCCATAGTTGTAGGATCCAAGATTGATCTTCCATCCCATGCAAGAATAGAAAAATCTTCAATTTGCATGAACTTATTTGGAACCAGGATAAAATGGATACATTTATTTTCACATTTAATTTTATTGGGGAAGTAATAGATACATTAAAGAAGCCAAAAGTGTAAAATTTTGCTAACAAAAAAGAAGAAATTGAAATGTTTGGCCAGTGATACTGTAGGTTCTTTCAGTGTATACTATTACTGGCTATATTGCTTCTTGAATTGTGGCACAGCCAGATAATATGATTGGGAGTTTCTTTCAGTTTTCTAAATGAGCTAATTATATATCTGCAATGAAAATATTTGAAATGCTTGTACAATTGGATTTTGTGCTGGATAAAGGTAACTTCATTCTTCTATTTAATAGATTCTTTGTTACATAAGGCAGCAAACAGTTTTTTCTTTTGTCTTTTTTCCTCTTTCAGATGACCATACCAGAGTGAAGCTCTCTTTTATCACATCAAATAAAGACTCTGATTACATCAATGCAAATTTTATTAAGGTACAAATAACAAGCATTTGAGATTCTGTTCCCATTAGCACAATATTTTAATATATCGTTGTTTTGTGATTGCATTTTTATTTTTTCTTCTAGGCTGTATGAATTCATGTATTTTATCACTGTGACAATCCTATTACCTTTATTATGCTGCGATCATGAACATCATGGCTGAGTAGAGATGTTCTCCTTAAGGTCCAGCAGACATTCCACACAATAGTGTATCTACTGTCAATCTGAAGCCATCCTGTAGCCACACTAGCTTTTCTGATTTCAAAACGTTAATATGCTTGGTTCTTAGATAACCAAGATTAGAATACAAAAAAAAAACGCCATTCAATCAATGATTATCTCAAGTTACTGCAATCCCCTCCTCTCATGCTTCATGCAAAAGGAGAATTAAATAAATTGCTAGTTTCCTCCCTTACCAGCCATATTTCCAAAACATACTGTTTGTATTTTTTGGATTCTTAGCAAAATAAATAAATAAACTCTGAATGGTTGTTATAAAAGTGGTATCAGTAAACCCCACTGACCTCATTCTTTTGCTTGATTAAAAAAATTCTTAGTAATATAAGAATTAGCTTGTTAAATAATTTGCTTTCCTTGGTAACTGTAATCATGTTGTAATTGCTGCTGTGGCTCGAACAGAGAAGATGTGGAAGTATAATCTGAAGTAGAAAGTTTGGGGATAATACAATTTCTGCTCCCAAATCCTAAAATTTTCTAAATTTTAGATTGTCTGGATTATTCTGGATTCTGCTTTATAGCACAGCTTTTCCTAATCTGATATAATGTCTTGTTGATATGTTGGACTAGAGCCTCTATCACAACCCTGAGGATGATGAAAATTGTAACAGAACTGAAGTCATTGCCATGATAGTGATGAGTGTTATTAAAGTAGTACCACTTAGAAAAATACTTTCACAGATTACTTTTTGATTCAACACAATTTCCTATTTTAAATGTTCTTCAAACGTTAGTGTGGCAGCTCATTTCAGAATATAATAATACTGTAAAATTCTAAATTCTAAAATGGATTAGATTTGAAAGCTTTTTAATGCATTTATCTAAGCCAATGTTACATTTATTTCCTTTTTAGGGTGTATATGAGCCAAGAACCTACATTGCTACCCAGGGTCCACTTTCCACAACCGTTGTAGATTTTTGGAGGATGATTTGGGAATATAAAATCTTGGTAAGAAGTAGATCAAAGCTATCTATTATTTTTTTCCTAGATTTTAAAATATCATATTTTATCTGGATATGTATCCAGTTTTGTTGTCAGATTATCTGTATCACACCTCATATAGTTGTTTTTAAGAAAACCTCCTTCTAAGGTGAGGTTTTGCATTTGCATTCAGAAAGCAAGGGATGATGCGGTTTACCATTCTGTGGTTGTCACTATTGGCCTAATTCAGCTTGACCTCCTTTTAATGAAAGAATGATATCCACTGAAGGCGTTAAACCAATTTAATACTAGAGTCTAATATCTGATTGCAAAATCATTTCATATACGAACCTGAGAAAAGCTCCAGCCACCAATCTGGTAGAAATGCTGCCTAGTAATATTGGTTGCCTGTGTTCCAATTATTTGTATTCTAGCTTGGCTACCATGGATATTTCATTTCTTAATTGCATCCATGCACAGATGCAGCAGTGGAGTGATTCTTTTTATATTAGCTTTTCTTGGAATTTTTACATTCTGCATTTATTCTTCTGGGCTGCAACATAGGCTGACAATACATGATGGATGATTATCAGCAATGAAAGGAAGCTGAAGTCAACAACCTAAAAGTTTTTGCAGTAAAATTGTGGAGTTAATATACATCAGTTCTAAATACTTCAAAATCTCCAAATTTTAAAATTGATAATAAAATGTTAATAAAACTAATTCAAGTGACTTAGGAAAATTAAGGAAATGTGTTGATCTTTTTAGTTTCATGTCTTGTCTTTTCCAAATACATGAAAAGTTAAGGACTCTTTTTCTTTATTTATGTATCTCTGCCTACATCTGAATCTTCTTGCAGTTTTCTTCAAAGGATAGTTGAGTACAATGGCAGCTTTTGAACTACAGCATTGGAAATAACATTTGCTTCTTTTGCAATATATCAACTAGTATGCTGTTTTCAGCTGCATCTTAAAATTATCTTCTTTGGAACTTTTTAAACAACAGCATGATTGCATATGTGCCTATTTCCCAATAGCATTCACATACTTCTTTTTAATCTCTCCAGATCATTGTCATGGCTTGCATGGAATTTGAAATGGGAAAGGTAAGTATTGTGTCAAAAGGTAACATATTACATTTAGTTCAGTAATGTCTATATTTCTGAGCTTGCTCTTCACCAAGACTTCATTCCATGTGGCATTTCTTATAGTCAGTCCCTATAATAACTGCAGAGTGTATGTACTGCATTTCCATAACTGAAACTTTCTTCCTGTAATTATATGTATATAATGCTAACTCTGAGTCTTTTATGATCACATTACATGATCCATCTTAAACCTTTCCTCATGTCTGTTCAGAACAGTGCACATGTTTTCTTTTGAGAGAATAAAAGAGAAAGTACAATAAAATCTGCCAAGACCATAGTTTAGATACAACCTTATTCTGCAATAGGCGTTCCCGATGTCTTTTCCCATCACCTCTAAATAGCAACTTCAGACAGATTTGCTTTTCCTAAACAAAATCAATTGTGGGCTTGAGTGAATATTGGAGAACAGATGGGTAGACTCTCCTGTATATCTTCCCAACAGAAAAAATGTGAACGTTACTGGGTTGATATGGATGAATCCCCATTGCAGTTAGGCCCTTTCGTCATTATCTGTGTAAGTATGGTGTTTTCTATTGGAATTCGTACTCTGAATTCTGCTTGGTGGAAATAAATGTCATTTAAATTTCTTCTTGATTTTGCTTCTCTTCAGGAGGCGGAAGAAAAAAGAAAGGACTATGTGATTCGCAAGTTGAAAGTAAAAGTGAATGACAGTGTAAGTGTGGGATGCTTCAGGAAATAGGAACTTGTATGCTGGGTTGCAGGGAACCTGAGAATGTATAACACACATTTTCTCTGATATATTTCTGTGGATATTTTGTGGTTCCTGTACAGCATTCCCTTCAGAGGGTGTGCTTTCCGGATAAGAAAAACCAATAACATCCCAGCAGAAACCATGTACTTACCTGAAAAAAGGTGATGGATTTTTTTTCCTGGTGCATAAGAAGAATTTAAGCAATCTTGTATAAATGCACATTATTATTTCTTTTACACTGTAAGTTCAGTTTGTATCCTGCCTCAAGGTTTAGGATATATTAATTGAGAAACACCTGTGTTAAATTAATTCCTACAAATTCCTTGTTTTGGGTGTCTTTTCTAGGAAATCAGAAGCATCTATCATTTTCATTATAAAAATTGGCCAGACCATGATGTTCCATCCTCAATCAACTCTATTTTTGAATTTATAAATGAAATGCATTGTTACCAAGCACACAATGATGTACCTATCTGTGTACACTGCAGGTAAAATTGCTTGAAAATAGAAACCATTTTAAGTTCAAGAGAGCGGAATTGTTCTATAATTCTTTTTGAATATGAATATACATACACACATGGTAGGAGAAGGAAGAAATAATCTATTGACCATTAGAGACAGTTCAGGTTTAGTTTATTTATTTTTTAATGCTGATATGTCTTTTAAATTAAGCCCTGAACTTCCTGCAAATTGATTAAAAGTACTCAGTGGAAGTAATAGGGACCCAATTTAAATGTTGTACCAATTTAAACTCCATAGGAGTTTATTATGTGCAACTTCATGTTTGAAATGTGATTTCCGTGCTTTTTTCCCCCTCTGAAGCATCAGACACTATTGTTGCTGGAAGGTGATTACTAGGGTCCAATAAAAAAATAATTAACTTGAATATCAAATTCAGATGCAAAGTAGTGTCTTTATTGGCCTACGATGAAATGCCATCTTTGCTATAGCCATGGATGTTTGGCAGATTTATGTGATCCTTTGCCTTTAAAACACTCAAGCTGGATTACATAAAAATAAACAAATAAAATTCATTCATTGTAAGGGGTCTGGCTTGAAACCTTCTCTTACCTAGAAAGGTTTTGTTGATGCTGGTGATAAAATATAACAACTAAATTTTAGTAGAGATATTTGGGTACTTTCACTCAAATCTGAAAATACACTAAAGGATTTCAGAGAAGTCTGAATATTAGTTGATCAGCCTACAGTGAGAATAAAATATTATCATCATTCATTTAGCAATTTGTCATGTCTTTCAGTGCGGGCTGCGGACGAACAGGAGTTATATGTGCCATTGATTATACCTGGACCTTGCTAAGAGATAGTGTGAGTGCTTCTATATTGTCTATTCATAGTAGGAACTACCTAAAATTATAATTTTCATTTTCATGCTATTTGCTGTATGGCTGCTATTCTAGAAGAAATTGATTTTTTCCCCAGCAAATTGATATATAGTTGTGACAGGAATGATGACTTATTAGGGAGCCTTAACATAACCTGCAGTGCAAGTTCTTTAATGAGCATTCAGTAAACAGATTGCATAGCTGGGCTTTTCACATGAGCAATACCTTCTCTGTTTTTTCTCTCAAGATTCTACCAATGAACTTCAGCATTTTTAATATGATTCAGGAAATGCGCACACAGAGACCTTTGGTGGTGCAAACTCAGGTATGCTCAATTTGGTTTCTTTATAAAATGCCAAGCATAAGTAATGTTTTTATTAATTTTGTGTTGTAAAATACTGTATTTCCCTGAAATTAAGTCTGGGTCTTATATTAATTTGTGCTCATAAAGACCCTTTAGGGTTTATTTTGGGGGGGATGTCTTATTTTTTTGCCTTCTAAGCAGCAGGTGGACGCAGAGGCATTGTGGGGGAGGCACAGGAACTACGGAGTTTTGCATGGTACAAGTGAGGTAGAAGATACTGTTACACACCAAAGCCATTTAGTCTGAGGTGACCAGTGAATGTGGTTTCAGATTTTACACTGACCCTTGACTAGAATATTAGTGAGTCTAATTCAGGGATCGCTCCCCTTTTTCTTCAGCATGGCCCGAGCTCCCCACACTTCTTTTCATTTCTCTCTCAAAGCCTCAGTGATTCAGTTCTCCCCCTGCCTTCCCAGTATGCAATCCTAACCCCACCCCCTTTCTTCAACTACCACTTGCACGGGGCAGGCTTTCTTTCTCATTGCTTGTTCTTCTCCGGGAGTGTTTTCTTGCAGAGGGTCTACAGACATGGCTTTGAGGCAGCCGCTGGGTGAGTTTCAATTGCCATGAATGGCATCTTGACACTGCAGGTTTGCTGCACTGCAAAAGTGTTGTTCGTTTACTTTCTCAGCAGCAGAACATGCTCCACTCTGAAAGAAGAAGGGAGCACTGCCTATTGGTTTTTGGCTTATTGAAGGGCTCTGCCCGGTTTGGTGATTGTCTTATGGGAGGGCTTCTCTTCAGACTGGTTTACATTGTGTCCTGAAGTTCTGTCCTATTTAGAGAAGTGAGATTTAGCAGGCCAAGCCCCTGTCCTCAAGAGGCAGCTGGGACTCCCTGTCCCACCCGAGCCTTGACTGGAGCTGCCCCACGCAGCCTGAGAGGGTCAGCGAGGCTGCTCTGGTGGATCAGGCCCTGGCGTCTGTCCAGGTCCTGATCCCCTCCACCAGAGACCCCTGGATCCTCCCCCAGCCCCACTTGGGCTTCCCAGCCCCCCCCCAACATGAGCAACATTGAACTGGCCACACACCCCTCCCCCCAGGGCAACCATAATGCTGGGGTTTATTTTGGGGGTAGGGCTTATGCTACAAGCACCTTGAAAAATCATACTAGGGCTTATTTTCTGGTTGGGTCTTATTTTCAAGTAAACACAGTATTTTACATCATGCTTCTATTAAAAGCACTCAAAGAACTGAAGAAGCTTATTTGTCCTGTAAAGATGTTGCTGTGCTGTAAGAAAATCTTATGTGTGCCAGAAATGTTTTTTTTTTTAATACTAGTGGCCTCTTGGGGCTACATCAAAGAAGCAGGTGCTAATGCTTTCAGAAAAAGGGAGAGAAAAGTACAAGTCATTTAAATGCTCTTTGAAAATGTGCCATGAAGACATTTGCCAGACTAGTTGCTTGAACAGTATATAGCCCTTCAAATGCAAATCATTTCTCGGAATGATATGCCACCATTGCTTGAACCTATGTCCTCATCCTCATTCTCTGTTGGTGTTTCATTTGTAAATAAGCCACTGGCCAGGAAATGAAGCAGAACAGGAACTGCAATTTCCTCTTTTATCTTGCCAAATCCAAGCATAACACCCAATCATAAGTACTTGTTAAAGGGATTCCCCAACTTCAGTTTGGGAAGTATAATCAATGCCCCTAAGATCAGATGCTGGAACTCATAAATGTACCTAACCCCTTCTATGTTAGACAGCCTAGATTTGTGAAGTAGAGAAATGAATAGGCAGTTGTGACATATTTCCACATGATTCATGGCTGCTATTTTTCAGGGGCAATATAAGTTGGTCTATGATGCAGTGATTGAACTCTTTAAAAGGCAGATTGAAGCATTCTCCAGTCATTCAGATCCTGTTATTATAGAGGTAAGCCTCCCTGCTGGCTCTAATTGCAAAGAAAGAAAGCTAATGTGACTGTCTTTCCAGAACAATGCTGCAAAGCCCTTATCTGTATTTCAAGCTCAATATCACATGCACTCAGGTCTGTATTTTTCCTACTCCTTTTTGCAGCTACTTTGGTCTAAACCAGCGTTTCCCGACCTTAGGAACTTGAAGATGCGTGGACTTCAACTCCCAGAATTCCCCAGCCAGCTATAGCTGGCTGGGGAATTCTGGGAGTTGAAGTCCACGCATCTTCAAGTTCCTAAGGTCGGGAAACGCTGGTCTAAACTGTGATAACAAGCAGTCTAAGATAAAATGAAACTTGATTCTTAGAACATTGCCATTCCAAAATGAGTTTAAGAAAGCACCAAATTTTTATTTAAGACCAAAGAAGTAGCAGTCAAGCATTACGCTAAAATAGGAAATAGATGAGCAGGTGGAATTTTCACCCAAGATGAAAAAAATCCTCTCATTACTTAAAATCTATTTACTTCAGCTTGGATGTAGATTGACTGACATCTGTCCCCTTCTCTCTTGGATTTCCGTCCTGCCATTGTTCCATTTTGGTAGTATGGTTTTCCTAATTGATCGAGTTTCCCTTTTAGTTTGTTTCCTGGTTTTCTCCATAAAGTATTATATTGTTATTATAGTGGTGAGTAACAGTTTTTAATTAGCTATATGAGCTTTAGACAATGAGTTACAGTAATTAAATTTGTTGGAGAGTCATGTAGCCTATAATAATCCAAATCCATTGGATTGTATGCAAGTGTAGCAAGGGCTGTGACTAAGAAGTGAGTCTTGAGTCCTAACCTGAACTTTTGTACCTTTTGCAGACTGGAATAAACCATCCTGTAGCCAATATACCTCAGAATCCACATAGGGAAAAGTCTTGTATAAAACTACGAAACAGGTAAAAATAGATATTATTCTTTAATACTGTATTGCACAAAATCTGGATAAAATTAAGGACTTTGGAGAATGTAGTACTAAAAAGATTTACCTGAAGTCAGCTCCACTGAATTCAATCGGAACTTCTATACTATAAATCTCATGAGTTTCAGTTGTGGAGCTGAATTCTCTCATAGTTCTCTTCAGTTCTCTTTCACTAAAACAGAACATAAACATAGTCATTTATGTTTGCACTACTATGTTTGCACTCATAACTATTTTTTAACTACAGAGTAAATAAACTGGCCCAATCATCCACCACTATGTAATGTTTCCTTAGAGAAATGGAAAAACAGCATGTTTATCAGTAGCTATTGGCTGTGATTACTAGATTAAATCTTGAGAATATAGGTCTATTTGGACATTTCCAGACTGGCACTGTTTTCAGTCCTCAGTTCCTCAAAAGCAGATTAGCAATATGTTGAAAACCACATTCTTGTGGCTTAACCTCTAGGACAAGGGGAAGAGAAAGTAGTCAGAGTCAGTATGAAGAAGTTCCTACCAATTAGAGAATGGACCACACATAATCTTTTCAGAATTAGTGCTTTGAGTGGGAAGTCCAATTTCATTGCAATTCAGGTACAGATCAGCCTGCAGTAAATTTTATTTATTTATTTATTTTAATTCCATTTATATCCCACCCTTCTCCGAAGACTCAGGGCAGCCTACAAGCTTAGCAGTAGCCTTCATTTTATGTATATGCCTGCTTGTTAGGGCTTTCACACACATCCCAAGCGGCATTATTACAAAGTCAGCTTATTACCCCCAACAATCTGGGTCCTCGAAATACACTTGGTATCCACTGGAATCATGAAACCAGACACATCAACTAATTCTGAAGAAAAAAAAGATGGAAATACCCTAGGACTTGCTGAATGGATTTGTTTAAGCAATGAGATAGGCAAGATTCTAAATTAGTTGGGTTTTGTTCTGAATTTTCTTACAGGAAGGCGTCACTTGGGGGAAAGACATATCAGAGATCTTATTGTAAGGAATCCAGGAGGAAAAAAGAGAAATGTAATCAAGGCAAATCCCGGACAAAAAGTTAATGTTATTTGAATGCAATTCAAACTTATATTTAATGAAAACTAAATACTGTATAGTTAAAATGATTGCTCACCATGCATTTAATTTCCTTTTGTCATATTAAAAACTAAATGTTGGCATTTAGTAGCCTTAAATTAGGCAGAATTGAGTATTGTAGTGCTAGAAATATATTGCTGGAAATATACTGGAGTGACAGCAATATTAACAGAAGTTCAGAATATGTAACCTAAAACATTTCTTGCAGCTTGCCCATTTTGGAAAATCTTGCTCTAAGAATTACATAATTTTTCTTGCAGTTCTGAACAAGAGCATCAGGAGAAAGCTCGGTGTACTGCTTGTGCTACACAAAGCTTAAACATCCTTGACAGAAAGAGAGATGGTGCTTCTTTGGTCAGGCCAGCACTTTCTGTTGGAGCATTGAACCCTACTGCCAGCAGAAACACAGGATGGGACTCTTGGCTGGCAAAACAGCCACTCCACAAACATCACAGTTTGGACTTCAGTTGTTTTTTGACCGATCCGCTTCTCACTGTGAAAATAGATGATAAAACTGGAATGGGCTTAGATACCAAAGTGCACACTACCCAGGCCAAATCTACTCCTTTTCACTCAGTTTCACAGAAAATACTGCAGCCATTGGCAAAAATGGATTCAGGATCTGGCCAGTGTGGAGGCTTTCAACTTGATTCAAGCCTTTCAAACAAGCTGAAAAACAATGACCCACACTACAAGCTCAAGCTCAAGCACTGTATATGGTCATCAGAAGACCCTTATTTTTCTTCTTTCTCATCAGAAGAACCATCCTCCCCAGCACATCCTGAGTCTGCCCTTAGAACAGTTTCTTCATCTTCTGCTGTAGCCTCTACAGACCAGTCTTTGGAGAGCTCAGAGCCCAGCTATTCATTGTTCAACCCTCCAGCCCAGGATACCCATCCTTTGGATGCAGTCTGCCACAGTAAGTTTATGCAATGTTGCAGCATTATTTCATTTCTGCAATTCTATATGCTGCTCAATTCCAAGAAGCTATGAGCATCTTATAAATTAAAGGAATAACAGAAAATTACAGAAGAATAAAAGTAACAAAATCCCCAAACCAATGGCAATTATTTTTCTTTATCATTAATATACTAAGGACAAAAAGTCTTAGTAGCAATAATTGTTTGCTACAGGAAAGGAACTCATCATAGCATCAATCTCCAAAGACTTTTTAGAACAGCTGTGTTTTGGCAGTTTTCCTGAATGGTAACAGGTTTGGTACTTACCTGAACTTCAGGTGAAGCACTGTTCCAAAGAAGGAACAGATATAGAAAAGACCCATCCTCATGGTTCCTCAGAGATTTCAGAGGATGCAGATAGCCCTCCCTACTGGGTCTTATTGGCTGGGCAAAAATGCTGGGAGAAAATGGTTCCACAGTTATCCATGTAGGTTTTAAAGTTGACAATTTATATCTTGAATTACACCCAGTTGCAATTGACAACTGGTGAAACTCTTGTAGTTGTAGTGCTATTTGGACAAGTTGGGAGGCATCCTTAACTAGACCATTGCATTAGAGACCAACTATGGCTTCCAGATTATTTTCAAAGGTAGCAGATAATAAGGGAGTTATGCAAAAATCTTCTTCAAGTAGGAGTCTGTTTCTCACCAGAACTTCACAGCTTCCAGAACCTCACAGTTTCCAGAGATAGCACCTCTGTTTGACTCTGGATTGAGATGTCCATCAATATATTGTCTGTGAATGATGGTACCGCAATGTGTCATCTGTTTTACTTCAGCAATATCTGGACTGTAAATTATGACATCTTAGTGTCCAAGTTCCCAAATTACATCTTAGCATAGGTCAGCCCAGCCACAAGCTCTCCAATTTTGTGAGCAGTAGCTTTTTGAGCCACAACTGGTCATGAAACTCCCTTTTGCATCTAAGGAATGTGTTGGTCTACTGAGCAATGGTCTCTCTCTTTGATAGTGTTATAGATCTTGCTTATATAGCCTACCAGACTTATGACTGACAGAGTAGATTACCTGAATGTATTCTTCCCTAGTCGAGTGGCAAGCAGATGATACCTGACCCTGTGCCAGAGGATGTCCTCTTCTTCCAGAGGCTTCATGTAGATGTTGAAGAGGAGGGTGAAAGAGTAGAGCCTTTTGGTATTCCACAGAGAATCACTTTAGGACATGATCTTTCTTACCCTTTCACTACTGACTGGAACTACCCTCGGAAGAAGGAACATAACCATGTAATCACCCCTTCCTAGCCCACAGAAGTGGTCCATTATGATACATGACCAATTATATCCAAAGCACTTAAGAAATAGGACAAGGAAGTTACCAACTGAGATATGTTGATAACTAATTTTGATAAGTATAAATATTAGGAATCTAAGTGGAAAACTAATAGTTTTTCTTTATGGAAAATTTACACTGTCTTTGAGTGTTTTTCTTCAATGTATATATTGACAATTTGTAACGTGGCTGAGCATAATGAGTAAAAATCACACAGATATACATATTTTATTTTTGCTTTAGACCAAAATTCATACATACATAAAATATAACCATAAAAGATATTACATATGATGGAACCCAGGTACATACATTAGTCCAGTCTCACTATGGTATGATCAATTCTGGATGCCAAAATATAGTATTGTGCAACTGCTTATTGTCAATTTTAGGTTCTATTAACAATAACAACAAAAACCCCGCAATAAATATAAAATTCATCTGGGTGGTCTGGCACATTTGCTAGTAGAACCTGGAATATATCAGACTAAAATCTGCAATGTAAGAGCACATGTTCTGTCAATTTGATCTCTTTCCCCACTCCCAATTCGCACAGGCAAAGTTCTGATTAATATCAATAAATAAACCTATTTTATTTGAATAGCGGTTATTGCATAATCAATTCACAAATTAGAGAATAATTAAAGGAATGAGGTAAAGGAATAAATAAAAAAGAGCAACTATTCTTTTTTTCTTTTTTAAAAAAAGACAATAACAAGCACGACACATACTTTCTCATGGCCTAAGTTACAGAAGCCAACACAGAAAAATTTCTGTTGACAATTGGCTGCAGACCAGGCAAAACTGGCTGAAGTCTTTACTATTTTTTCCTTTGAGTGAATGACAACAGGAAACTGAGTTAGAGAGATGAGAGAGAGAGAGAGAGAGAGAGAGAGAGAGAGAGAGAGAGAGAGAGAGAGAGAGAGAGAGAGAGAGAGAGAGAGAGAGAGATTTTCCCAGTGTTCTGCAGAAATAAAACAGTGAAGCAAAGAATTGAAATCCTTCATCGAATTTGCTCCATATGGCAAAAAGCAGATGATATACATACTGAACCAAGAAATGATCCTATAATCCTTGTGTGTGAAAAAATTCTGAGGTGGAAAAAAATGGAATAATTTTTCAGCAGATGTCTATTTGGAACACTGTGTAGGTAGCTCTTCCATCTGAATGTTTTAATACCCAGAACTTAGTGAGTTGAGATAAATTATTCCAGGAGAATTGGTTAATGATAATCAGTAATGAAAATGGAAAAATCATATTCAATTTCTCCCTTGATTAATATTTAAGAAGTATGCATATGCAGGGCAATAAAAGTTTGCAAATTTTTCTCTTTCAAACGATTAGCTCTAGTGCCATCTAGGGGTCACAAATGTATATTAAAATGTACAGGTTAACTGCTTTTTTATTTTGACAGTACTGTATAATTAACATTTTCATATTAGAAATTCAGATGTTTGAAAATGTTGAATAGACTCCAATAAGCGTTTGGCATTTTAGAGACAATGAAGATTGCTGTTCAAAGTAAAAGCATATATAGAGTGCTAGCTAGTAGCTTGCAGATACTACTTCCTAAATATAGATTTATAGAATTACCTATTGGATGAAATCAGATGATAATCATATTAACTGAGTGTGCCTCAGAAATAGCAGCAATGAAAAGCAGTACAAAATGGAAGCAAGGGAGGACCTGTAGCGCAAGGAGAGTTTGTGTGCAGAAAGCCCTGTGTTTAGTTTCTGGCATGTCTAATCTGAAAGAATACAAGGTCAGAAGAGAACACTGATTTAGAACAGCATACTGCCATATTTTTAATAACCGAACTTCTATAAACTCATGTTACAACATGAACAGCTACAATACATGACTCTCTCGTCAAGGTTAAGCATGGAGGACCAGCACACGAGATTAGAACTTGGTATTTGGTTTTATTAAATCAATATTGAAATCAATTGCTTTTATAAGATAGGATTATCAGATCTGTTCTACAAAATTTCAGAAAACCACTAGAGGAAAGCAAGGACTTTGAATTTTCTATGTTTTTTTTAATGCCATCTAATGATCATTTGGTTACTGCTGGCCAGATCTCGCAGAAATTACTAAAAAGGAAGCCCTCTAATTGTCAGGGTTTTTTTAACTGCAGGTTTTCCCCAGCATGATGAAGATATTCCTCCTCCGCTGCCTGAGAGAACCCCTGAATCTTTTATTGTACCTGGAGAAGAGAATGAGCTCCAGCAGTTGGGTAAATGCAGCGGAGGCATTTGGGGCCAGACACAGCTATTTTCTATTGCATGGAGATTTCTGCTATCTAGAAAGTTATTTTAAAAAATCTGTGAGTTTTTATTCCTAGTTTTTATCATCTACAGATAAACCTTTGTTAGCAGCTTCAGATCACCAGCTACCATTTGAAAACAACAAATCAAAAATATCTACGGAATGGAGCAGCACATCTCAGCTGAGACTTTCTGTTGACTCAGTGAGACCGAGACCCAATAAGGTAACAGGTTTAAACTTAGCCGGCAGCATTGTGCTACCAAACTCCTGACTTCTGAAGAAAACAGGCTACTCCTTTGACAAACTGGACTGCTATAGATATGGCATGTATAGGGAGGGGTTGAGATAAAGAGCAGGTTAGAGATCCATCGAGTGAAGCAAGGGGTAGCTGGAATCTAGACTTGACGAGCAATTTCCAGAAATTATTCCAGCGGTTGTTCTTTCATATTCCTCTTTCCCAATTGGTCTGAGACTTGGACTTCTGGAACTGGAATTCAGGAAGAAATTTGAGGGGACCACTTTTTAGCGTTATCAGATTGAATTGCAGTGAGCCTGACCTCCTGGAAAATTTCTGTCCTTATCTGCCTACCGCCTGCTCATGTGTAAGGTGCTGCATTGTGAAACACCAAAATACTCAATAAAAATTAAATACAGCCCTACCAAGATGGGGTAAAATTAAGCATTTTGTCTTTTTGTTCATTTCCAGAGTGGAAAGTTACAGAGGCCTAGATCAGGTATGTTTTCTCCTAATATTTTTATTAATTAATTTGCACAACCATTATATTATAATGACTGAAACTAGGTCTTAGTACATCTCAGTTTTTGCTCAGGCTACCCTTTCTACCAATGTGTTACTTTATTATAAACGATATTGTGAAAGTTTTTGTTACAGGTTACTATACAATATGCTAATCAGGTACATACATTGTTAGTTTATTGTATAAAACAATATCTTGGGGTATGTTTTACTTTTTAATTTTTGTATCCTGTTTTTTATTATGTATTGCCCTGTTCACCGCCCTGAGTCCTTCGGGAGAAAGGCGGTATACAAATTAAATTAATAATAATAATAATAATAATAATAATAATAATAATAATAATAATAATAATAATAATAATGTTTCATTGCATTAAAATATGCTTTGACTTTGCAGAATGAGTGAGTCCAGTCAGATCATGTGTAGGACTTTTAAATGCATAACTGGAATCTTGTTGAACAGTTGTGATTAATGCTGTTGATAGAACCACAAACGAACCACAGCAGAGCCTTAGGATTGTTAAATGTGAACTAATTTAAATATATTCTTTCCCCCCACAATTTGTACCATCACAGAATTCCACTGGAACCGATCTTCTTCACCCCCTACTCCCCCACTTCCAGAGAGAACTCCTGAATCATTTCTTCTTGCAGATGAGGACTGTAAGTCCCACAGATTTTGTCATCTTGTAATAGTTTTAGATACGTAGGGCCTTTATTTAAAAAGGAGAAAGGAGAAATTAAAGCAATTTTGAAAAGATCCACTTGATAGAAAGAGGTCAGTTGGTAGAAGGAATGTACAGCTACAGATGGTACAGACAACTGAGCATCTGCAAATGATACCCAGCTACAGTTCTTGCTAGCTATTTTTTGTACTGTGTTCCTCTGATATTATTAGATAAAGAACTAAATTGAATAGAGGTTTTTAGGGTTCTTCAGATATGTTGGAGTGTAGCCGCTTGTTTGCTTAAGACCTCCACTTTACTTCATTCCCGTGTAAAGTATATATGCTGAGTCCAAAGCCTGGTAACATGAGAGTGTGACTTCAGATATAAAATCTAAGTTAGTTTTAAATATTGGAACTGATTTATATACAAACTGGTTTTTCCATTCTATTGATACCACCCACATATATGATTGTGTACTCAAATCTCAATGTGATTCTAGCAATATAGGAACAATTCAGAGCTATTTTTTTATACTTGTGGCAAAACTGCTGCTATGGTACGTATTAGATTACAATTTGGTAGATAGTTTTACATTTGTCTCTTAGGGTGCTTTTTATTCTAACCTACTTTTTTTTAATACATCTATTAATGCCTATGCTGAGAGATAGATTTACATTTTTTCTTTTTCACCAACAAAATTGGCTGTATTCCTGTAAGTTTCGGTCCTACGGGATTTTTTGTCAGTAAAATTGGTGTAATAATGTTTGTTCACACAGACTTTTTTAAAAATATACACAGAGTTTTTCCAGTGTGTCTTTTCTTGATACTGTTCCTTTTTATAGCTTGTCCATCTGTTACAAACAATGTAGTGAACCTTGGAGACCTTCAGATTAAATCGGTAAAGGAGACGACAAAGGAGGCAGGCAACTTCAGAAGGAGCAAGGTAAGGGAAGTAGGGCTGGTGACATGCACCATTCATTTAGAAAGAGAAAAGCAGTTTTTTTCCCCTCCCACTCTTTATACATATGTAAATCATAGAAATTTCAGTTGTGTAGAAGACCAGATGTTTTTACACAATGCAACATCGGTTAGAGAAACAGAACAAACAAGTGGGTTTTCTTACTGGAAATGCATAATCTTTTTAGCCCAACCAGGATTTCTTTTGTGATCATGTTTATTGGATTGGATATGATTACAAAGATGTTTTTTAGCCCAACTAGGATTTCTTTTGTGATCATGTTTATTGGATTGGATATGATTACAAAGTAAGTCCCGAAAGTATTTACTGTATAGGTTAATAACTGCAATATCAGTTGTGGTGATTGACAGTCCCCATTAATATCTTCATGCCGTTGCATGTGGTGTCTTAGAGAAAACAATCCTTCCCTGGGAGGTGAGTTGTTGTATTTATTTTTATATCATTAATAATAAATACCTTCCAATTGCTTCATCTTCTTTTATATTTCTTCTTTTTTTGGTATGCATGCATCAGTGTCCAAAATAAAGAAACCAATGTATTTTGTTTCTTGCTTATCTCTTTTAAATGGGGCAACCTCGTGTACAGCATATTAGAATTATCTTATCCAGAAGAGTCTACTCTCTGGTCACCTCCTACATGGATTACTATAACACACTCTTTATAGGGATGCCCTTGAAGAGCATCCAGAAACAGCTGCTGGTTCAGAATATGGTGGCCTGGGCAAAATCCAAAATCAGCACACACTAACCATCTGCTCTGCAAGCTGCATTAATTGCTGGTTGTCTTCCAGGTTCAATTCAAAGTGCTGATTATGATTTATAAAGCCCTACATGGAATGGGCTGAGTTATTTGAGGGACTACTATTGTACTGATACATTTATTCATCCCACCAGATCTTGTTACGAGTCCTGTCTCAAACGAGTTCCCTCTGATAGGACCCAGAAGAGCCTTTTCTGCCATGTATCACCCCCCCTAGAACATCATGATTCCTGAGGTTAAATTAGCCCCAATATTACTGAAATTCAGAAATCCCTGAAGACATGGTTGTGCTATAAGGCCTGAGGATCCCATGCCAGCCTGCAAGGTGGCTATATTGTCTGTGAACTGAAGGCTGGCACTTTCCTTCCCTTTTATAGTTTTGGTTAATTATTTTGTTTTATTTATACAAGTTTGTCTTTGCTGATTTAACTTGTGAGCTATCCAGAATCACATGAAATAGGCAGCTATCTAAACTGAATTAATTAATTAAGTAAGTAAGTAACTTATGCCATTCGTGGTATGCAATCCTTATGATTTAAACACTTTGTGTCTGCAGTTTGGATATTTCCAGCAAGCAAATCCAAATCTTTATGTGTGATAAATACCATACCAATCCACAGCTTTCCCATACAGTAATTGCTGTTTTATTTCAGTCAACAAACATCTCCCAAAGCAATTCACTAGAATGATATTCACCTTGCAATGCAAGCACACACCAAGGATAAAGCAGAGGAGAGGTTACTTTGGCTGATGTTAGAATACAGTGGTGAATTGCTAATAGATATTTAAACCAATTAAGTCAAGTGATTTCTGCAACTAGGAATAGAAAAAACACAATATTTAGTTGCATTGTCTGTATTGCTATAGCTAATATTGACATTTTATTCTTTCAGAACTGCAATTGTAATAGAGAAGTTCTGAGCTCAACACACATCCATATAATTTTCTTAGTAATAATAAGGAAAGGCTATTGCCTTTCTCAGGGATGTTTTTTTAGGCTATCTTATAGGTATTTTCTAATAGATTTTGTTTTATGAGATCAGCCAAGGCTGATGATGCATCTTCTAGTTCAGTTCATGTCTTCCCACATATTTGAAGCATTTTCTTTTCTTAAAAAATAGTAATCATTGCAGTAATTCCTTTGGTGAACAACATATGGTGTTTTTAATCATTCATTCATTAGTTTGTATATTAACTATCTAACCTGATTTTTGTCATTAAAAATAATCTCCAAATAGGAAGTAAAAATGTTGGACAATAGGACAATAGTAACAACAACAAATCAGAGCATATTTTAGCAATTAACTTGGGCTAATCTAATTACAGCATTAAGAGCCCAACCCAACTCAATTCCTGTCTTCCAAAACAATACTTTTTAAAGAGTCCATTTCATTCCTTATTTTTTTCAAAATGTGATTTGATGGTTACCCTCATTCCCAAGAAACTTGGAATTTTGATCATTCATGGCACCAGATGTGCTCTAAGGAAGAAAGAAAAGTATATTTCGTATTCAGGTACATGAAACTGAGATCCTTTCCTCACTTGAAGCTTAAATTTGTACCAGTAGGCCCTAGCTGTTGGAATATTGTTTTGTGATCACACAACAATGGCTTTATCAAGTTCTTGGCCCTAGAAAAATAACTCATATTCGTAAAGCAAACTTGCTACAATCATAAAGGGAGGAAGGAACAGGCTATGTTATCTGCTTCTCTGTATTGGCCCAAGTGATGGGTCTACCCAGAAGTGTCTTTGTGTCCTTTCTCATAATCATGGCCAGCATTCATATTGCCACTTCTCTTTCCATATTTACACTGTTAGAATTCTAACAGTGTTAATGTGTTAATGATCTTTCATAATTACTGCTTTCTTAATACTTTTTTCTTAAAAAAATTTCTTTACAGAGTTTGAAAATTTTACGAAATGTGAAAAACAGTAAGTATGTTGAAGAAAGCAACAATTAGCAATACACATATATCCTAATAAGTATAGAGGATAGCGAATAGTTTACTGGATAAATAAAAACCAACTATCAAATCCCAATGTCTTTCAGTGAGAGACAAAAGATCCCAAAGGAAAATAGCCAACAATTATCCAATGAAATTTAACTTGAAAACATAGTGTAAATTTCCCATCCAGCAGTTAAAAACTTACAACATTTACAGTATGAATTGGGGCCATTATGATAAACACATATACATTCTAACTGACAGATTCCTTAGACCTATTTGAGAAAGGACCTTTGGCACATTAAACTATACATTTAAGAGTGCTGATTCTGAAGCTTTGCTCTACAGATTTGATGATGCAGGCTTCTGCCTACATTTCCCCTGACTAACCCACAATTAATTTCTAAGGTGATCATTACGCTCTTGCTGCCATGGATTAATATTGTTACTCTTTTTGGAGATGTTGCTGATTGTTTGGTGCTGCAATGAAACTTAGGCAAGAATCAAAACAGTACATTGAAGTCTGACAAAGAGAAAGATGATTATCTTGGAAAGCTTGGCCTGGGAACAAGAGGATTAATGAAATTAAACGAAAGAGGAATAATACCAAAGTCACTAGACTGCTAAAGAGCAGAAGTCTGTCAGAAGCTTCTGGGATCGGTAGGCAATTGCTTAAGATAAAACATCAAATAGCAGTTGAGAGTTCACAAGATGTACTTGCAAACCAATCAAATGCCCTCCTGTCAGCCGTTAGATCCTCTGGAAAGAAGAAGTATAAAGCAATTTGGCCTTAACATTGTTTAACTGACAAATACTTCCTGGATTCCATAGTTTATTATATTATATTATATTATATTATATTATATTATATTATATTATATTATATTATATTATATTATATTATATTATATTATATTTATTAAACTTATATACCGCCCTTCTCCCGTACGACCCAGGGCGGTTCACAAGGCAATTAAAACAACATTACAATACAAAAATTAATAGCAATTAAACTAGATTAAATTTTCCTTGATTAAAATCTAAAACCCGTATATCTCTGATTAAAAACCCAATTACAATAAGTTAAAAAAATAAAAAAATCCTCAGTCCTGGCCGGAAACCTCAAAGAGCCAGGTCTTCAGGTCCCGGCGGAACGAATGAAAATCAGGGGCAGTCCTAAGCTCTACGGATAACTGGTTCCAGAGGGCAGGCGCGCCCACAGAGAAGGCCCTCCCCCTGGGTGTTGCCCGCCGGCAATCCTTTGCCGGCGTCACCCTGAGAAGGCCCTCCCTGTGGGAGCGCACAGGACGAAGGGAACTTGATGCCGGCAGCAGGTGTTCCCTCAGTTGTTCTACTATCTTTGGTTGCTAATAAATTTTGGGCCGAGTATGGCCATGTAAGTAGATACTTGAAAAGGATGCAAAAACAAGCCATACATACATTTAGGCAAGAAAAACCAAATGTACAGGTATAGTATAGGAGGTACCTTGCTCAATAGTAGTAACTGTGAGAGGGATCTCGGAGTCCTAGAGGACAATCACCTCAATATGAGGCAGCAGTGTGCTGCAGCTGCCAAAAAAGCCAACACAGTGCTAGGCTGCATTAACAGAGGGATAGAATCAAGATCACGTGAAGTATTAATACTGCTTTACAATGCTTTGGTAAGGCCACACCTGGAATACTGCATCCAGTTTTGATCACCACGATGTAAAAAAGATGTTGAGACTCTAGAAAGAGTACAGAGAAGAGGAAGAAAGATGATTAGGGGACTGGAGGCTAAAACATATAAGGAAAGGCTGCTGGAATTGGTTATGTCTAGTTTAATGAAGAGAAGGATGAGGGGTGACATGATAGCAGTATTCCAATATCACAGGGGCTGCCACAAAGAAGAGGGAGTTAAGCTATTCTCCAAAGTGCCTGAAGGCAGGACAAGAAGCAACAGATGGAAACTAATCAAAGAGAGAAGCAACCTAGAACTAAGGAGAAACTTTCTGACAGTTGGAACAATTAATCAGTGGAACAACCTGCCTCCAGAAGCTTTGAATGCTCCAATACTGGAAGTTTTTAAGAAGAAACTGGACAGCCATTTGTCTGAAATGGTATATAGCAGGGGGTTGGACTAGATGACCTCCAAGGTCCCTTCCAACTTTTTATATTATTATTATTATTATTATTATTATTATTATTATTATTATTATTATTATTATTATTATTATTATTATTATTGCTGTTACTATTATACCAATAATAGGTTAACAAAATCCTCATATACTATTCCAACTGTGGCAGCTGAAATGTTCTTCAGCATGTTTTCCCGTCTACATGGAGCTAGATTTGGGAAAACTTCATATAGCTGCTTCGTATTGCAGGTTTACTGGCAAGGTCTCACAATTTTCAAATTCAATAACAACCAATTCAGTAGTATTTATTAGAGGTTCATCTAATAACATGGGGAAACTTTTTTAATGGATCTTTAAAAAAGCCATCCAGAACTTATGTTCCCTGCTTATGGTAAAAGCCACATGACTAAGTCCACTTTCTTCTATCATGTAAACTTTTACATAATTACACCAGCATGTCATTATGAAATAAACAATTGTTAATTGATAGAAAAACATCTAAAGAGCACTAGCACCAGTATTAGATATCAATGGCTTACAATATTGCATTCGTAATGAGTGGTAAGATTAATGGATATTCTTTTATCTTTCCTATTGCAATTTAAGCAAGACTTCCCTTACATCAGGAATCACATTGCAATGCAAGAAATCTATCTTTATCAGACTAACTATGACTTACTAAAGATATTTTTTTAATTTTTAGGTATTTGGAGCCCACCTTCACTAGTAAGAGCTCCGGAGCATAATCAGTCAAATCATCACAACTCTATTCTTAATTTTGGTATGCATTTTTAAAAATAAATATGCTTCAATGTTCAATTTACTACTAGAATAATACTGAAGTCCAAAATTAGAATACTACCGATCCTAATGTTTTCTTGCATTCTCGAAAACTATTACTACAACTTTCCAGGTGATAGTTTGTAACGTGATCACCAAAATTTCTCATTCTACTATATATAGGATCATACGCATATATGCAAACATTGCAAATCATTGCCAGAATTCTTTTTACATTTATTAAATATGGTAAATATTTAATATGGTATAATTTAATATGGTAAATAAGGTATATTTTCTAATTCTTATCTTAATTAGTGCCAACAGTTTTACTTTATGGCTAGATAGCCTTCTCAAATAATTTAAAGTGACTGAAAACACCTAGGATTAAATTGAAATGGGAAAATACATGTTCAGAACTAGGGGAAAATGGCATTGACATGTTGGCAGGAGGAAGGAAAAAAAAATCCTTTTTGAAAATAGTGCAAAATTTTGTGATACTTGCCCAAGATCTAATTTCTAGTCATCTTTAGCCATAGAAAGCCAATGGATAATTTTGAGCCAATCACTTTAACCACATCGTCTACCTTACAGCATTGTTGTTGTGAGAAAAAATAGGTAATAATATCATGTACAGGTAGTCCTTGACTTACAACAGCTCATTTAGTTACTGTTCAGTTACAACAGCCCTGAAAAAAGTGATTTATGACCATTTTTCACAGGGATAACGTTTGCAGCATCCCCATAGACATGTGATCAAATTCAGATGCTTGGCAACTGGCTCATATGGATGACCACTGCTGTGTCCCAGGGTCATATGATTACCTTTTGTGATCTACTGACAAGCAAAGTCAATGGGAAAACCAGATTCTCTTAACAACTGAGTTACTAACTTATCAACTACAATGATTCATTTAACAACTGTAGCAAGAAAAGTAGTAAAATGGGGCTAAAATCACTTAACAAGTGTCTCACTTAACAACAGAAATTTTGGGCTCCATTTGGTCGTAAGTCAAAGACTACCTGTTCTCAGCTTCTAACTGAAAGAATAAATTACTCAACTCTCAGCAACTTTAGTAGACAGAGATGATGATGATAGATAATAATTAGACAGATATAAAACAATTTAATAATTTATTAATAATTTAATAAATTGGTAGCACCAACCTATACCACCATATGCAAATATTATTGCTACATTTAAACATTTTAAATTTATTTAGTATCTGTACTAGAACATGTTATATATTTATTGCTTAGCTTCGATTTTAAAAATTACTTGATTGCTTTATGGTGAAAAATAATTACTACAGTTGTCAAAGTATTTGTTTGGAATAGCTGCCCTGTCTCTCACATAGCTTCTCTCGGTGATATTCGTACCCAGTAAGTTTTTGCTTCAGACTCACTGAAGATTTATTTTATTGAGATAAAATACGATAGTAATGCTTAACAGTTTTTAAATTTTGTGTCACAGGCTTTGCAAACCGATTTTCCAAACCCAAAGGACCAAGAAATCCACCACCAAATTGGAATATTTAGAAGAATTTCTTATCTTCTATTGGTTCTAGTCCTGTTGACTTGCCTTGGTGATGTTTCTCCTGCTTATTTCCAATAAACAGCATCATTCTGAACAAAAAGACTTTTTTAAGGGTATTTAGCCTTGTATGCTGCATGTTCTTCGTAAAATTAATATATAATCTCACCTGTCTTATCTGATGTGAACTACATGTCATGCTGAGGAAATGGGATCAGAGAGCTGTTGTGCTACTTTCAATATTTGTTTCCATCAGGCAACATCAGGTAAAAGTTTTGAAGAAACAACATATTGAGATGAACAAAAAATAAATGCTAAGGTTCAAGTAACTGCAGTGTCGTATAGTGTTATCTTAAGTCCGCCACTGTAAAAATATAAATTGTGTTGCTGTTCAAGAATGGTACTTGGTTTTTAGTAGAAAGGCATGTCATTTGTCATTCATATATTCTGGGTCTATGACTGTCATGGAGATATAACTTCAGCTTCCCTTGCTTTTGAAACAGATAAGAGATTGGTAAGACATCTGACCAGTGCTTTTTTTGTAAAATAATAAAAAAGGTGCCGGAACTCACAAACGTCATACAACCTGCCTTGCCTAACGTACAAGGTTTACCTTTGTAGTTGGAAAAAAAAACCCTTCAATTTTTAGTGTATTTAAAAGACTAGGACACAGGTCTGCAACCCGCAGCTCTGGAGCCGCATGCGGCTCTTTCCGCCATCTCCTGCGGCTCCCAGTCCTCTGCCATGTGCAGTCCAAAAAAAAAAAGTGGGACTAAAAAAGTTCAACCAATCAATTCAAATATGCAGGGTAGGTGCATATCTCGCCTTGGCTCCACTCTTCAGTCAAACCCTGTTCTGCGCATGTGCGCATGTATGCGCATGCGCACACATTTTTTGCAGCTCTGAGTTTTTCCTTTTGTGAGGGAACCGGTTCCGAGTGCCTCTTTCACTGTTTCAGGTTGCTGACCCCTGGACTAGGATTTTGTTCAAGGTAGTTTAATACTATTAATGTTACCATGCACCGTGTGGCTTTAAATTATGAGAAAGCATTTTATTAATCTTTTGGGACATTTACCACTGGCATACCCATTTAGTTTAATGAGTGGAAATGTCAGCTTTCTATGTGAAATGAAATTGCCCCAGTAAAACAAAATTTGGTTGCTTGTAAAAGATTGAATTATTTTTAAGAAGTTGTCAAACAACTTTACATTTGGAGTTTAATATGGATATTGACTTGAAACAAATTAAAGTTGAAACTTCATCAGTGAACAGATTACTTTTAATTTACCTTTAAGTTAAACCCAATTTAATAAATAGATCTGATTAAACCTTACACTGTAGGTTTACCTTTACATCTCACCAAATCATAATTAATAATATATTAATAATAATACCTCCAAATCACAAGACATTGGCTTTATTCTTATTCTTCCCCTCTGCAGTTTGAATATAAAGTATAAAAGACTAAAGACTAAAAAGAGATTTTTGTAGACATCTCATCCTTTGAACTACCCAAGGAATTGAAACAGCAAAGTTTTGCTGTCAGGCAAGCTTCCACGCCAGCTGCCTTTCTTTCCTCTCGCTTCCCTTTTCAACCTCACACACACCTCACCTTCTATAAGGTGAAGGCAAAAGGCTCCCTCACCCTCTTGTGAAAGATGGCCTCCATGCTTATGTGTCTGCCACTGCCACCATTGGGTTCCATATCACATGGTCCGACCCAGCCAATCAAGTCACACTCTGGCTGTGGTGCTCGGGCACCTCATGGCTCCTCCTAGAGGAGGCAGACAGCACCAGAGCAGACCCTGCTCGCACTGTACCGCCAGCAGGGCATTTTCAAGAACAAACAAGGATAGGAAAAGAAACAATAGGAAAAGAACGCAACTCTGGAAAATCTGTTGAAAAAAGGTGCCGGAACTCTGTTCCGATGCGTTCTATGACAAAAAAAAAGCCCTGCATCTGACTATAATAACCATTATTTATCAGGAAGGGAACTATTTGCAGCTGGTAGACATTTCAGCACACTTTCAAAATTGATATCAAGTGATTTCTTGTGAGTAAAACAGGAGCTTTTTTCAGTGCCTACCTGAATAGTAAATATTACTATTGGGGGATTCATCATCTCTCAAATATCACTCAGTCCATACATTTCCATTAATTTCTGTAATTTTTTAGGTATTAAACTTGTCTTTTAATTTCACAAGAAACTGTTTTAGGTATCTGGTAGCACCTTTCCCAATTAACAAATTTTATTAAAAGGCATAAGCTTTCATGAGCTGCTGTTCAATTTATCAGATGCATAGAATGGCTACATTGAATGTGGGGGGAGGCAGGTTGATTGTGCAGTGCATGTTACATGTGAAACAGATCTCCTCCCCGCCATCTCAGTTTAAATTACAGTCAAACCACATTATTCATCTGATTTTTTTTGTCACTGCAAACTACCACGGTTTTCCTGCTATATTGTTATCCCAGATGTATTTGCATCAGAATTGTACTGGGCTTACATATATCAGTCTGAGTACTGTTGTTTTGCCCTTTATGAAATATGTGTAGCCTTTTGAGAATGCATTAAGTTCAGATGTTCTGGAGATCGCTGAAAAAGTAACTTCATTTTGGAAAGTTTTAAGGAAGCAGAATAAATTTCTAGGATAGAATAGGATAGCACAGAATAAGAACAGAACAGAATAGAATTCTTCATTGGCCAAGTGTCATTGGACACACAGGGAATTTATCTCTGGTGCATAAGCTCACAGTGTACATATAAACAGCAAATAATAGGTCATAAATCATAAATCATAGTTTAGAATCAATCACTAGTTACAAACAATAACTGATAAATCAAAAGGAATCCAGAGAAGAGATGAAAAATGAGACAGTGCTGTGGGAATTAAGTGAAAAGCATGCAGCAAACTTTAAATCATGACATTAAGGCAGAATAAATTGCAGAATGTGCATAATAAACTTAAAATATACATCAAAACATCTGCTACCAGACATACCTACCTCACTGAGTATGGGAGACCTTTAACACTGTAGCAAAGAACATCCAGCCAACCAGGAAATTGAGGAAAACTATTAATTACAGAGAAGAACTGTAAGGCAGTCAAAAGCTTAACCTCTGAGATTTGGTCTGCCTTTTCTAATTATATTTCTAATTTCACGGAAATCTATTAGTTTTCATCCAGTTATTCAACTGCTATAGCTAAGCATAAAACAAATAACATAAAGCAGCCTGAGCCTCATTCCTAGCCTCGGTAAAATAAGGTTATAATCGTTCGACCGTCAAAACTTTCCAAAGTGCTGTTTATTTTAATAACACGCATATACATTTCAGGACTTTGGCATTTTTAGTACTCTATACATTTACACCATACATGTTCCTTTGGCTGTTTTGAAGCACATATAAACACTGACTAATCCAGGGGTGTCAAACTCAATTTCATTGAGGGCCGCATCAGCATGGCGGTTGCCCTCAGGGGGCCGGGTGGGTGTGGCCTGGGTGGGCGTGGCCTACTGGGTGGGCGTGGCCAGCTCTACATCGTTGGCATCAAGGGTTCCTATGGGGGGCCTGGGCAGGAGTGGGACAGATCTGAGGGTCTCTGGCAGGAGGAGGGTCTCTGGGCCATGGCCAAGGCAGTGGGGGCCGTTCCCAAACTGTTTCCAGGATGGCTTCATGGGCCGCATGAAACCACTTCGCGGGCCGGATCTGGCCCCCGGGCCTTGTGTTTGACATGTCTGGACTAATCCATCAGTCCCCTATGAAATGGAAGCCGTGATCTGAATTACATATATTAACGACGATAAGACGCTCTCTGCACGTGTGTAGAAATCCCATCTTTGATAACAATAATTATAATTCCCAGTATTTAATCTCGGCATAGAAAAGAGAATCCAAAACTAAACTAATATGTACACTCCACTAAAACATCGGGATTCCCCCGCCCACTCACGCACGACTTAAATTTACCCCCACTTCTCCCCGCCCCCGCCCCCCCGGCGGAAACCCAAGGTCTACGTGATGTGGCCGTACTGCGTGACTGCCTGCACGCTCTTCTTCGTCGAAAACTACTGAAAGCTGGAACGAAAACTTCACTTCCCAGCAACCTTTGCATAAACAAGCACAGGTTCAGTTATCGAAAACTACAGATCCCGACGTGCAATACCGGACCACAATTCCCAGAGAGTGACAAGCGACGCCTGCGCAGCGTTTCCAGGCGCTCGGGCCATTTAAATGTGTGTGAGGGAGAGAGCGAAATGGCTGCGCAGGTCGCCGCAGTACGCGCCGTGGCCCGGGGCGCGGAAGAGACGCCTTCGCTGCCACTCGGTGATCGGCCCGGTCGACCGAGGGGAGGGGGGAGGAAGCGGAAAGCTCCTCTCGGGGATGCCGGGAGCTGCAAGAGGGCTAAGTTGAGCCAGCCTCCGCTTACGGTGAGGCCCTCTCAGGCAGAGTCGCTGCCGCCGGCCTCCGTTCCCGGCCTCCCAGCTACTCCTGCCGTGCCTTCCGGCCCCGCTGGGCTTTTCACTTTCTCTCCGCTTAGCCTGCCCGCGCAGGCCTTGCGCTGCGAGCGACGACATCACCACCGACACCGGCACCGTCCGGACAGCGGGGACTCGGAGCCTGGCCGTTCCTCTGGGGAGAAGCCCCACAAGGGGAGGCGGGGAAGCTCCGGGGACGGGGCTCTTGGCCGGCCCAGCAAGCGAGGTGAGTTGGGAGCGAGGGACCGGGACGGTTCGGACTTGACTTGGAGCGCTTGGTTTGTTCCCCTGCCGCTCCCCGAGGCTGGTACTGCTTCCTTGGGCGCGCGCGCCGCCGTTCCGCTCCCGAAACGTTTGTTGTCGGTGACCCGCTCCCGACTTTGGCGCGTCCGCGAACCTCCTTCCAAGAGGCCTGGAGAGGCTTCTTGGACTTGCTTTGACATTAAGGAATTCGTGATGAATTATCAACCCAGGAACGAAAGACCCCAAAGATTTGGTAGTGGTAGAAGGTCAAGAGCAGGGGTCTTCAAACTTGGCCCTTTTATGACTTGTGGACTTCAACTCCCAGAATTCCTCAGCCAGCTTTGCTGGCTGAGGAATTCTGGGAGTTGAAGTCCACAAGTCATAAAAGGGCCAAGTTTGAAGACCCCTGGTCAAGAGTTTCTCCATATGAAAAAGACTTGGCAAGGGAAGCCCTGAGGCGTGTTACACTTGTTGCAGAGTTTTCCTCAGTTTGTCACTTTGCTTAAGGGAGGTTGTTGTAAAGTCATGATCTGCGACAGACGGGAGCTCATGCATTACTTTCGTCCTCTTTTTCAGAAAAAGAAATGTGTGTATTTATTTTTATTTTATTTTAATCCCATTTATATCCCGCCCTTCTCCGAAGACTCAGGGCGGCTTACAATTTAAGCACAAACCAATGTGCTTAGCAATAGCCTTCATTGTGTCTCTGTATATATATATCAAGAGAGGCATTCAGGCATACATATAAATAAGTCTTCTCTAGGCATACTGTACGTAATGTAAATTCAGTTGCCAGTTTTGTCAAGAGATGAAAGGTGATCTAAAGTTCACTTAGGTAGTGCCTTGTTTCTAATTTAAGATTTATTTTGATTTCAGTTAATAGTGAGATTATTATCTGTTCTTTCAACTAGGAGATGATGTCTTGTGCCAGAATTCTTAATTGGTCCAAACAAATGTTTGTAAATGAAACATATTTAGTTATTGTATATGTTACCGTGGGAAAATAAATGGCTTTTGCGATAGGGGATGAATATCAATGACTAGGGTAAATACTGCAACATGGATAAATATATTTAAACTTGTTGAAAGTCTTGACTAGAGGTAAAGTTTTGAAACAAGTATAGTTGCTTTGGTTCTTTTAATGTATGACTTTAAACAATTAGGAAATTGTGTGGATGTGTTGGGAGAATAAACAGCTTTGCTATCTTCAGGTTTCTGTGTTTTTTTTAAGACTTTAATGCCTAAAAGCACACATGATTTCTAACTCTTAAAACAGTTGATTGTCTTTAAAAAGTTAGATGAGAGAAAACAGTTGGATCCTCTCAATCTAAAATTTACTACTGGGGGGAGGCAGAATGAGGTAATGATCTTTGTGTGACAAACATTCCTCAGTTAAATAAAGTTATTATTTTTGCCACAAACTAAAACAATTTATCCCATTCTTATAGGCAATCAGCTTACCATATGGTAGCATATCTTACCATCTGGTTCTTAATTTCATTACTACCTAGTATGATTTTAAATATAACAGATATATAAAATATATTTCCTGTGTGCTTATGCTTTCCCATATGACACTTTCATTTACTGTTAATAATGTTTTGTTCTTTTCATAAGTTGGTATTGTTTCAGGGAAGGATTTAATTTGTAGAAGTTACTTATTTGGAATTGCTCGTTTACAGTTTAATATAAATTAGGGATTATTCTTATTTATAGGAATCAGCATAGAGATTTTGTAGATATGGCTTCAAAATTGGAATATGCCTGTATAATTTAGGCATACAAACAAAATCATGTATCAATGACTTCAAAAGCAGAGATTAAAAAGGATTAAAGTATTCTTTAATGGAAAACCAATAGCTTAAATTTGAAATGATTTAAAAAAACTTCTAAATGTAATATTGTAGCAGTTGAACATAAATGCATTCTGAAGTGAGAATGGGGAACAACTACTGAAGTTTTACTAAGTTACCATTCTGAGTTTTTCTAAATACAAATATATTTGTTAGATTACTGGATGCTAACGACTTAATACAAAATGTTTTGGGAAATAGTATCAAATCATGTCTTCTAAGTTAAAATGACTTGAATGTTAAAATCTGTATGCTGCAAAGTTCATTAACATCCATTCTGTGCTAGGCTGCATAAACACTTGTTATAACTCATATGAAGTGTGTTAATATAAAAAGTTTAGCAATTGCTAAAATAATTTAATTACTAATTAAATATATCAATTTAGGCCAGGGTGGATTTGATTTAAATCAAGTTGATTTAAATCACGATTTAAATTGTGATTTAAATCACTAGTAAAAAGGCTTGATTTAAATCAACTTGATTTAAATCATAATTTTTAAAGAACAGCTGTCATCTCCGTCCCGCAGCGGCTCCTCTGACCCACTGTTGACTCACTGTCAGTCCTGTTCACTTTAATGGGACAGCTGATGATGTAGCAGTGACACAACAAGGTGAGGGACATGGCGGGCAGCAGGTGAGTGGATGCCCACTAGCAGGTGCTGCATGATAGATCTGAAATGACAGGTGCTCTTTAAATGTAAGGACTTATTCTTGCTGGTAGTTAGAATTTTTAATATTATTTGCAAACAAAATGAAGGTTTCCTATTTAGAATAATAAGCTGTCAGGTTAGTAAAACCGATATCAGAACGGATTTTAGGTTAATAGGTTAATCACACATAGAGAACTACTCAAATTCTTTTATTTAATTAAAACTCTTAGAGCCTGGTACAGATGTATTTCTCTTCAGACAATCATACAATTGGTAGTATACATAGATTTGCAAAGCAATGGGATAAAGGAATATTTGTGAACTTTGTTTTATGATTTATCTCATGGTTACTATGAAATTGTGTGAATGCATCAATGCAGTGCATGTTATCTCACTTTATAGAGCTTGGATTCATTGAATAAGTTTTCCAAAAATGTAAATATTGCAGAATATACAGCCTCATGCTACATAACTAAACTCCATTTAATGCTGAATAGACTAAATTATTAATGTAGCTAAAATAGAAAACTGTTTTTAGGTAGATTTTTACTGCAAAAACATTTTATTAACAAATTTTATAAAACTTAAAAATGATTTAAATTTTAAAAAATCTGATTTTTTATTTTTAAAAAATTATTATCCACCCTGGTTTAGACTGTCATATGTAGAAATAAAACTTTTCATGATTATCTAGCTCCTTTGCATTATAAGTCGACCACTCAAACCAGGAAATCACTAAAGTTGTTTATTTAGTCTCTCACACGGACATAATATAACAAAACAGCATTTTAAACCAAATATGAACTTGTGTAAACTCTTCGCTTGTTTAATGCTTGAATGAAGTAGGTATAATCAGAAGTTCCTAAATATGAACTTCAGCCATAGGCAGTGCTAATCCTAATAGCAGAAAAATAGTCCAGGCTTATTCCAGGTAGTGTCTTAAAAGAAAAGCTACCCAAGCAGCAAAGAACCCATAGTGGACAAAAGAAATGCTGAGACATTTGCTCAAACTAATGTTCAAAAGGGTTTTTTAAAATTGCATTGAAGAAAAGATGAGCATCCCTACTTTTTGTTTCTCAGGGAACTTTCTGATGGAGTTCCACTTACCGGTATATTGTAAAAAAACAAATATTTGGCCCTTTACCATGTGTGTTTGTGATTGGTATGGAGATCTCATACCTGCCTGCCTGACCTGGAGAAAGTTGCATGTTGTTTAGATAGGGTCTGGATAGTGCTGAGGAAGAGGCAGTGGTGTGGTATAGTTTGGTACCAATAATATAAGAAAATATAAGCAGCCAGCCATTGAAGTCAAACTGAGATTACTAGGCAAGAAATTATAGTGAAGAACTGTCAAGATATTCTTGGAAGTGCTTTCTGTTTCACATATATGCCAATGAGATAGTAGTGTAGGTAGCTAGGTAGGTTTAAATTAGCTAGGAATTTGAAAAATACTGTGCCAGTGGTAGTAGTACTATGTTGCAAATAAAAATATAGATACAATGGATGTGGTGGAATGGCTAAACCCGTATAGTAGTAGATTGGAGGTATCAAATCTTCTCTTCCAGACAGCCCTCTAGGTCTTGCACTTGATTCCACCTCCTGCTTTGGTTAGTAGTTTGGTAGTTCCTGCTGCTGCTATCCAGAGTCTGCCTAACGTAGTGCAAAAGAGATGGGGCAGACAATAAACTGGTATCATTCTGCTACAAATGTGGAAAAAAATAGAAATTGGGGCAAAATAATACAGAAATAATATAACTTCATGAACTCAAAGTGATCTATGTTGTATGGAAAAACAAAAGTGTAGCATAGCAGAAAAAAACACAAAGTAATACAATACTCCTAGCTAAACATATTAGCCCATTTTTGGAGATAGGTTTCCTGAACAGATATTCCTTCTGTCTCAATTAATTATTCCTGGACTTTTTGCTTCCTGGAGATTTCAGTATTACCGGTAATTCTGAGATTGCTGGTCAAGTGGAAAGAATCCCAGTCCTTTTGCCAGCCTTAATAACTGTTTTCTTCCTCTAGCTGAGGTCTTTGAATTCTCTTAATTTTGAAATAGCCTTAAATTTTAAGAGGGGGAAACCAAAGTATTTCTTGTCTGTGTAACAAGCAGTTTCTCATTTTCTTGATGGTGGTGATTGTCTTCACCAATCTAGTATTTTCATCAACTGCTTGTAAATAAATGCCTGCTTGTAACTTTTCATTAATAACAAGAGGGTTTACTAGAAATCTAATGGAATGGGGTGAATCAGTGGAATATAACATCTGGATATGAACTTTATATATTAATTAATTAATTAATTAATTAATGGGACTTATATCCCGCCCTATCTCCTGAAGGATTCAGGGCGGCTAACAACAATAACATACAATAAATACAGAAATTAAGATAAAATTAAAATTAAAGGCCTCTGTACATGTATATTGCATACATTCTTTATAACTAGCAAACATTGAAAGAATGTATCCTTCAGATAATAATTAAAGGTGGCAGATGTTGCCTACAAATAGCAATAGCACTTAGACTTATATACTAGTCTGTAGTGCTTTACAGCACTCTCTGGGCGGTTTACATAGTCAGCATATAGCCTCCAACAATCTGGGTCCTCATTTTACCTCAGAAAGATGGAAGGCTGAGTCAATCTTGAGCTGGTCAGGATCAAACTCCTGGATGTGGGCAGAGTTAGCCTGCAATACTGCATTCAAAACATTGTGGCACCATTCGAGGTAAGAATATGCTAATCTGATCAAACGTATTAATCCTAGCTTTAATCTTAAATGGTGGCCATGATCTTGTCACAAGAAAGCATCTTCATAATGCTCAGATTTATTTAAAATAACAATAATTGAAACGGATGTTGAATGTATTCCGTAAGGTACGAAAGGATCAACCAAAACAAGGAACAGCACAGCATATCACTTCAATAGGGTCTAGAGAGCTGTAAAAATGAAGAAAGCTTTCCTTAGGACATGAAAACCCGAACCTAATGAAGATAACAAAAGAGCACAAACTGTGTCAGAAAAAGTTTAATATAAGCATTTAATAAGAACACAGCAAAAATAGCTTTAGGTTAATGTTAACTTTGAATAGATTCAAAATTTTAAATCTAAACAATTTGAAAAAAAACACCCTAAGATTTGTAAAAATAATGAGGACAGTTTAAAAAAAACTGAAAAGCTGAAACTGGATCTAAAAATGTAATATGATATCAGAACCAAAAGGACAGGTGAAGTTCAAGAAACTGAAACTGAAAATTGTGGCATTGTCATGAAAAATCAAGGCACATCAACCTATGCAAACAAAATTTACAATTGAGGAATAAATCATAAGTTCTATAGGGATATTAACTCAACATCAAAGAAAAATAAAACCCTGAAACCTGACAATAAAAAATGCATTTTGCAAGAAGAATTATACAACCAAAGAGTGCACAATAATGGATTAAAAAGAAAAAGAAGTTATGGACAGTTTAATTGTAATGGGATTAATAGTTAGAAGCAGTCAGAGAAAATAAGACAAATATATCTGGGACTGATGGGTTGGATGGAGTTTAGCTTCAATGTCTAGCCAGGTAGCTGCTCAGTTAGCAAACATGCACCTGATTACCCGATCAGTTTCATGTTGCATTAAAGAATCTGAAAGAAACTTTTTAATAAAAGAAGAATGCATAATTGAAAACCAAAGATCAATAACTTGTTTGTCTACCACACTCAAAAATAACAGTGAATTCAGTGTATGTTTATTTAAAGGAAATTTCTGTCTACTCAAATGAACAAAAAGGAAACTGAAAAATTAACAAACAAAAATGTTTTTTATTAATAAAACAATCCTAAATAGTTTAATAAAAATGAATTTATGTGTTGCTTAGATTGATTACAAGGAAGCATTTGACTTCTTTCAAATGGCTGGATTATGAAAAGTATGCACATTTTTTTCTATCCATCAAAATTCAAGATTTTGTAGAAACAAAAGCATGGAAAAGTTAAACACAGCTACAAAGTTAATTGTAAATATCAATTATGTGGAGTCAAAAAGGGGGATCTTTCTAGGTAATTCATTATTGTCTTCTCTCAGATCAGACATGTGTATGCCCCAAGTAGTTGCAAGGAGCTTTACCTAGAATTTAGTAAATATAAGCAGTGGCCGACAAGGCATATGAGTAAATGCACACGTAAGGCAGCAAAACCCCAAATCTCAGTGACTTCCAAATGGCTAGAGTCCAAAGCTGAGGACAGAAGCATAGTCAAGTCATACTCTAGAAGTGTGCTACCAGCATCCCACAGTTGGGGCTTTGCTTGTTTGCATGGCCCAATTGCTGGCCTGCCACAGACTTAAGCTGCTCCATGGGCTGGGGGTTGGGGACCCCTCATGAAAAAGATAAATGCCATGCTACAGTTTATTTGGAAAGAGGTTGAAAATGAAACTACCAATTGTTTTATGCCTTAAACAAATCAGTGGTATATCTGCATTTGAAGTAGATTTTCTGGTTGACCGAAATATAACTTTTCATTCAAGATATAATTAACTTGTATAACTGATTATCACAATGCATAGTGATGTCTACTAATTTCAGTGACTTTATATATTCTTAGAAGTTGGATTTATTGAGGGCTGTTATTTGAAAGCTTACTGTCTGGATTGTGGGCGACATACTTATGAATATCTGCTGTAGAGAAATAATGTTGGGAGAGGAATAACCTTTCTACCTTAAGCATCAGAGTATCTAAGAAGCATTTGGTTGGTTACTATGAGAAATAAATTGCAGGACTAGGATAGGCTTTTAATTAATTGGGTTGGGTTTTATTGTAAGGTCATTAAATAAATTACTTTTGTGAGATGGCCTGATTTTTGAATTTTCCCTATCATTCCAGCTCTACAACAGTAACTCAGTTATTTAAGGGTTACCAATAGTTTTGTATAAATATGATAATAGAATTAATAAGCTACTTCTATTTGGCATTATATAAAGTGTCAGAGAATAAGGGAACTGTAATTGTAATATTTGGAGAGCATTATATCACTTAATTTGTAATTCAGTTGGCAGTATCATTTAAGTTTATGGAGAAATAGAATCTTTAGCAGGAATAGAATCTTTAGCAGGAATTCACATACAAGGCCTTTAAGAGGTTTTGTTCAAACTGCTGTTGCTATGTAATTTTGTTTAGTTTTTTGTTCAGAGAAAACATCAGAGAAAGAATTGAGATAGAGACATTTTATCAATATCAGCACTTCTATTACTAGAAGTTGATTGCCAGTGTGTTGCCGGGTGCAATTCAAGATGTTGGTAATTACTTTAAAGCCCTTAAAGTAATTGGGACTGTGTTATCTTAGGAACTATCTTCTCCCAATTGTTTCTACCTATCCAATTTGGTCATGGTTCGGCATATTGCTGGTCCTGTCAGTCAAGGAATGTTGCTTGGCAAGAACGTGAAAAAAAATCTGAAACTTTGCTGTTACGTATGTTGACAGCAACAAGAATGCTTTATGCACAAACAAACAAAAAATCCACAGTGGGTGCATGGTTGGAAAGCTAATGGAACTAGCAGAGATGGCTAAATTAACTGTTTTAATCCAAGAAAAGAATACATTCAACTTGGTTTCTGATGAGAAACCACTTCTGGATTTTTGCCTGAGATAAAATGAAACTGGAAAAAAATGAAACGTTGACTTTGGGTTTTGCTAGTTAGATATGTTTGTGTTATAGAACAACATATGTATATATTATGTATGTACAAGTATGTCAATGTAAAAAGCATTTTCTTATCATATAACAGTAGCCAATTTTTAAAAGTAAACCTTTATATTAACATTTTAGTAAAGTACTGGTGCATTATTGAAAAAATACATAATTTTATCAGATATAACTCTTTTGAAACATAAATATCTTATTTTCTTATTACTTTTAGAAACCCGAGATGAAAATGGCAAGACAGAAAGATCTGACAGTCTTATTGTAAAGAAAATAAAGAAGAAGAAGAAAAAGAAACACAGAGAAGACATGAGAGGGAGGCATCTGAAAATGTACAACAAAGAAGTACAGACAGTGTGTGCTGGTCTTACTCGTATCAGCAAAGAGACTTTGACTCCAGGAGAGTGTGATAATTTGGAAGAGAACAAGGAATCTTTTAGGTATCTAAAAGACGAACAGCTGTGTCAATTGAATGTGGGGATGCAGGAATATAGGATACCCCAGGGGGTGCAGTCTCCATTTACTACACACCAGGAACATTCTGTTCGCAACAGCTTCTTAAAAACAGGCACTAAATTTAGTAATTTTATTCATGAAGAACATCAATCAAATGGAGGAGCTCTAGTTCTTCATGCCTATATGGATGAACTCTCATTTTTGTCTCCAGTGGAGATGGAGAGATTTGCAGAAGAGTTTCTTGCTTTGACATTCAGTGAAAACGAGAAAAATGCAGCTTATTATGCTCTAGCGATAGTTCATGGGGCAGCTGCATACTTGCCAGACTTCTTGGATTACTTTGCTTTCAATTTCCCTAGCACTCCAGTGAAAATGGAAATCCTTGGTAAAAAAGATATTGAAACAACCACCATTTCAAACTTTCACACTCAGGTAAGAGAAATTACTCCAACATGCCTGAATTCTAATTTGAATCTGAGGTTGATGATCGTAAGTAATACTTCGCAGAAAGCTGAAATCGAGAATGCTGTTAGTTATACCATAGTTTCCGGTGTGTAAGATGACTTTTTAACCCATGAAAATCTTCTCAAAAGTCAGGGGTCGTCTTATACGCTGGGTGCTGAAACTTTAGGGACAGGGCTGGCTGGAAAACCTGGAGCGGATCTTCCATTTAGTCTGCGCAGGGAAAGCTGGACCAATTGGAGTAGAAGCTGCAGTCTGTGATTTTTTACAGGCTGGGGTCTGGGCTTCTTTTCTTCTAAAGTTGAAGAGCAGCTGTAGGCAGGTGGGGAATGCAAGAGCAACTTGAAAGGCAGGTGGGGAATGCGTAGCCAGAGCAGCAGCTTAGCTCTAAGGACACATTTGACTCAGGAACTGGGCGGGCTGGCTGGAAAACCTGGAGTGGATCTCCCATTTGGTCTTTTTTTTAAAATCCCATTTATATCCCGCCCTTCTCCGAAGACTCAGGGCGGCTTACAATTTAAAGCACAAATCAATGTGCTTAGCAATAGCCTTCATTCTATGTATATGCCTGCTTATTAGAGCTTTCACCCCCCCCCCCACAAGCAGCATTATTACAAAGTCAGCTTATTGCTCCCAACAATCTGAGTCCTCATTTTACCTACCTCGGAAGGATGGAAGGCTGACTCAACCTTGAGCCTGGTGGGATGAGAACCTGCACTAATTGCAGGCAGCTGGTGTTACATAAGCTCTCTGCGCAGGGAAAGCTTTAGAGTGAATTAGGAAAAGTGAAAAAGTGAATTAGGAAAATAGAAAACGGTTGCTGGAATTGGGTATGTGTAGTTTAACGAAGAGAAGGGTGAGGGGTGACATGATAGCAGTGATCCAATAACTCAGGGGCTGCCACAAAGAAGAGGGAGCCAAGCTATTCTCCAAAGCACCTGAAAGCAGGACAAGAAGTAATGGATGGAAACTAGTCAAGGAGAGAAGCAACCTAGAACTAAGGAGAAACTTCCTGACAGTTAGAACAATTAACCAGTGGAACAACCTGCCTCTAGAAGCGGTGAATGCTCCAACACTGGAAGTTTTTAAGAAGAGACTGGACAGCCATTTGTCTGAAATGGTATAGGGTTTCCTGCCTTAGCAGGGGGTTGGACTAGATGACCTCCAAGCTCCCTTCCAACTTCTTATTATATATTTATATTTATATTTATTAAATTTTTATACCGCCCTTCTCCCGAAGGACTCAGGGCGGTGTACAGGGCAATAAACATTAAAAAACAAAGTACAAAAATTAAAAACAATTAAATGATTTATGCCCGATATATACAATAGTTAAAACCATATTAAAACCCAACCCCAAACCCATCAGACCAGGCCGGCTTGCTCAAATAAATAGGTTTTTAGATCCCGCCAGAAGGAGCGAAAGTCGGGGGCAATCCGGAGCTCAACCGGCAAGCGGTTCCACAGGTCTGGCGCGCCCACAGAGAACGCCCTCCCCCTGGGTATATTATTATTATTATTATTATTATTATTATTATTATTATTATTATTATTATGTTTAATCCACTTGCACTGTTTTATGTTTACATGTTTGATGACAAACAGCCTTATGTTTATAAGTGACAGTTTTCCTACTAAGTACCTGCATGTCATAAGCATTTGAATTAAAATTACCATATTAAAATCAAATCTGATGGTTTTTAATTTTTATTTGGTGTGCGTTGGAAGAGGGGTAGTCTTATACGGCGAGTATAGCCCAAACCCTATAATTTAACAGGAAATGTAGGGGGTCGTCTTATACGCCCAGTCTTATACGCCAGAAAATACGGTATTTGCCCCCTCCAATTGCCTTTGCATGCTGTGTGTCAAATACAGTTCAACATTACCTTCATACATTTCACATTCCACTGTTCCTTCCAGAACTTTGCCTCTATAAGAAATAGCATTGTTTTTGAATTTTAAGATTTAGACATAGTAAGCCTTTACTGATAATTTGAGTCTTTTGGTGCCATCACAACCATAAGGATTGCATTGCTGAAAAATGGCTGATGACAATGTCCTAGTCTCCAAGGGCAAACATCTGCTTATACTTACTATAAAAGAGAAATTATATTTAAGTCTTAAATGGTGGAAAGCATAAATTGCTCTCACAATAATGATGCTCAGATTATCCTTTCTGCCCCCTCCCTCCACAAATCCTACATTCTTTTACCTTTGTTGGTTTGTGGAAGAGGTTAAAGAGGGCATTATCTTCATGGTTTTCATTTATTTATCTCATTAAATTTAGTGCCACCCAACTCCAAATTATTTTGGATGGCCCACAATAGGTCAGAGGAACATGAAGCTCTTTGGAGATGTTTTGTAGCCTTTATCTTTAGCTCACTTGGCTTTTTCGTTTTCTTTCTGCTTTTCTTTGTTTTCTATGCCGTGCAGTGACACAAAAAGCTTGAATGAGTAGTTTTCATTGAAATAGGATGAGTGACTGATTATGAGATTGAAGGCACCTGTGTTACTAACTAAATAGTCTATTTGAGAGATCACTAAAATCTAATAATGTCTTTTAACTTCTGAGTGATAGCAGTGATTCCACTTATTGTATTATAAGAATGTGTCCATTGCAAACTGTATATTTTATGGACTTTGGAATCAAGAATGGTAGATCCCATTTGCTTCTGTCACTTCCAAGTTACTTCCTAGCAAATAGATTCTTTGAAGAAAACTGAACAAGTACTGTGTCTATATAACTAGGTACATGCATTAAATAATAATATTATTGAACCATATGAACCATGTAATGTAAAATATTACATATAGCATTTAAAAATGTGTAGGAATGAAATCCAGTAAAAAATACAATGAAACTTAAAAACAGTTTTGATAAATTATCTCTTTCTTTTTTGAAAAATATTGTACACCACTGGCATAACATATCTTAAACTGAACTGCTGATATATAAATTGATCATGTTTCTTGATGTTTATGGACTAGACTAGCTTTGAACAAACGTGTGATTACCTGTTTCCTGTAGGTACTTGACATATTTCTACATCATGAATTAATTCAAAGAAATCACTTTTTTAAAGTTAATGAGATATAGAAACTCTGTCCTCCCCAATAGTTCCTTGTGGATTTGTTTTCTTGGCAAGGGAAGAAATCCAAAGTATTTTGATTATAGACTTTGGATTATTGTTTAACAGTGGAATTGGTGAATAAGAAAATACTGTTTCTCTGAAAGTAAGACCTACCCCGAAAATAAGCCTAGCTTAATTTTTGGGGGGCAGGCCTAATATAAGCCCTACCCCCAAAATAAGTCCTAGTTTGGGGGCAAGTACACACCTAAAAATCAAGCTGGGGCGGGGGTATGGAGCTGTCCCACACGCCCTGTACCCACCTACCTTGCACCCAGGCTTTTCCTCGCCGGCCCACTTCTTCTGCTGCATCCCCAAGCCTGCATTTTGCAGTCAGCGGCCTTTCCGGTAGGCCACTGCAGCCGAGACCCGAGCTGTGGATTCAATCTATAGCTTGGTTCTGCAAGTCCTCTGCAGCTGAGAACTGAGCTGTGGATTGAATCCATAGCTTGGTTATTGGCTGCAGAGGCCTTCTGGAAAGGCCTTTGACTGCGAAGTGCAGGCTGGAGCTCCATTCTCAGCTGCAGAATGAAGCTGCTCGTTTGGCTGCAGAAGAAGTGGGCTGGTTGGGTGGGGGTGGGGCTGTCGGTGAAGGAGATGAGTGGAAAAGACACCCCCCACCCCCAAAATAAGACCTGGTGCCTCTTTTGGAGGAAAAAAAAGACTAGGTCTTATTTTTGTGAAACACGATATCTCTACCTCACTTAATAGTTTAGTATTGTATCTTGTTACACTATTTCACTTGGAGATGAGAAACATCTCATAGGTGTGCTTCCAGTTGGGTGTATTTTCCTCTATTTTTCCCCCCAAAGTAGTAGATGTTTCAATTTGGGCTTCTGTCCTGTGTATTTCTTGTAGGTTTACCATAGAACAATTCTTCTGGTGGTTCTTTAGTTGTTTGGATTCTTTAAGAATATCTAGTTATTCAGTTTTTCACAGATGCTTTGGTATATTTCCCTACCTTATATTTTAAATGTTTTTATACATATAGACAGAGTTTAAGCCTTAATCCTAGCTTAAGAATTATTATTCTAATTGCTGTATACTGTAACTGTTGTGTTGATCTTTCATTGCACCATCATGAAACACAGGATACTGTACTTATTCTTTGATTAAGCAGAGTAATGTTTGTATTTGTTGCACTCTTCTGTGTTTGTATTTGTTGCAATTTACCTGTGGAAGATTAATAAGAGTAAAGGGGAATTTCAAGCTCAGATATTTGTATGTTCTGTATATGATATATTCTTTATATTCTTGACTTCACAGTAAATTTATAGATTACTTTAATGCTGTGGGATAAAATAGTTTTATTTTTTTCTTTATAAGGTCAGTCGAACGTACTGCTGTGGAACTTACAGAGCAGGTCCAATGAGGCAGATCAGTCTTGTTGGAGCAGTAGATGAAGAAGTTGGAGATTATTTCCCAGAATTTCTTGATATGTTAGAAGAATCTCCATTTCTTAGAGTAAGTATTAAAGTTTTGCTTCTTCTTTTAGTGACTTAAGTTTTAACTAATGTTAGCACAATTGGTGATGGAATAAAAAGTGATAAAGCATTATTAAACATTAAGAGAATAGTTAAATAGGAAAGGAATTTTTAGATTTTTGTCTAATTTTATTGCATGACAGAATGAAGTAAATTATACTGAAAAATAAAAGCTCTAATGACTGTACAAATTATATTTTAATAAAGAAATAATAAATTAATAAAGAAGTTTTCTTTTGTTATATACAGATGACTTTGCCTTGGGGTACTCTTTCGAGTCTCAGACTTCAGTGTAGGTCACAAAGTGATGATGGGCCCATTATGTGGGTAAGACCTGGTGAACAGATGATCCCAACAGCTGATATGCCAAAGTCACCATTCAAAAGGCGCAGGTAATCTTGATAGCTGGGAGGGAATTTGTACTCTAAATTTTAATTGAGCTGATTTCATCAGCAGAATTGGTTCAGTTTATTCTGACAACTTTCTGAAACTTAGTTGACATATATATTAATATGTAATAGTAAAGTTTCCTTCCAATATAGCTTAAGTCTTGATAATTTTGTACATATTTTTGTAATGCTGCCATAATTTACTCCTCTGTCAGTATCATACATTGTATTATAAACTCCCAGGATGCAAGCTTATGTTAGGGAATACAATAGATATTGATGGAATATCTATATAAATTAAAACAACAGCTTCTAGTTCAGTGCACCTAATATAAACTTTGATTTAAAATATATTTCCATTCAGGTATTTATGGCTACTGTCATATTGTTTCTGTAGATGATAAAATGTTAAAATGATATTGAACTGTATGAAATCATTAGTGCTGTAAGAGCAAGACAGTGAAGACTCTGTGACATACTTGCACATTGTTATATTATCCGTTAGTTTGATAACCTGTCTTTACTTCAGGAGCTCAAGGCTCTGTGCATAGCATTCTAGTGTGGGTTCTCCTGGTGCCTTTGAACTCTCAATTTGCATCAGTCCCGGTGAAGGTTCTGGAGGGCTGCACACTGCCAACTTTTAAGTTCATTGAATTTCTGCGATGTAAGCATTTGTTGTCTGTGTATTGTATTTAAGCTGTGAAAAAGTTGAAGTTATTTGTAGCACTTTTCTTTCAAAAGGCCTATTAAGAGTACATAAAACAATCCCTGGTATATAACATCTGCATAAACTTTTTAAAAAGTGGCCTTTTACTGTTATGCGTTCCATCCTTTTCTGTTTTATATTTTAATTTATATTGCATTTGATTACATTAAGAGTTAATTCCCCACATATCAAAGTAGTGCCTATATGATGTGGAAAAGTTAGGACAGCTGATTTTATGTTTTTATGACATTATTTTTTTGTCTATCCCCTTCATAAATTTAACAGTTTTCTTCTTTTTCATTCCATTTCATAGATCTATGAATGAAATAAAAAATCTCCAGTATCTACCTCGGACCAGTGAACCCCGGGAAGTTCTTTTTGAAGACAGAACAAGAGCACATGCTGATCATGTTGGGCAAGGGTTTGATTGGCAGAGTACAGCTGCTGTTGGAGTTTTAAAAGCTGTACAGTTTGGTGAATGGTAAGAGTGGGATTTATAGCATTTGAAAATAGAGATGTGTTGAGTTTGAACAGAACATACATAATAATAATAATTTTGTTACAAGGCATTTTTGCTATAAATTCTTAAATTCAAAATTACCAGGAAAATCTAATCTCTGAAAATTCCCAGAGTGGGTTTTTTTTAATACATAAGGAATTGCTTTCATAGTACAGTAGAGTAGTTTGTAGAAGGATATTTTGAGATGACATATCTTGAAATGCCCATTTGAAAGTCAATTCTGTAGAAGCTGCAAAAGTATTTAATTATATGCCTCCGTGAAACTCCTACAGTACAGATGTTGTTCTTTGTATATATATAAATTATCTCCTTTATCAAATTGGAAATGGGGAGTAACAGTAGGACTAGTCAGTGGTTTGCTGTGAGCAATTCATGTTGTATCATTTTCTCGGTACATGATCTCCCTTAAATCAAGCTCCATTGTTGGGGCAAATCCAAGCAATATAATCTTTAATCTTAGAAAACATTGTTATCCTGTCTTTCGGGATAATTTTTGATTTCTGAGTTCTAAGAATATAGACAATATGTGTAAAGAAATGTAGACCACCATATTGAACCTTGACCTCCAGACATATTAAATCACTTAACTGGTCCTGTGTTAAGAAATATGATCAGTGTACACTTGCAAACGAGATCCTATTGCTTAAAATGACAGATAGAAGACTGTGACTGAAGAAACCTGTGTGACTGGGGAGCTATAAGCCAGTATCAGACATTTTATGTTATGGAATTGGCTCTATTGTATGACATTTTTCTAAATGGGTAATGTTGCCTTCCTTTAAAGATGTGGTGATGTACCTCCTCTTGAGGAGACCCTTCTCAATCAGTCAGCTGTATGCCACCATCAGTCCTAATAGAATATGGTAGCATAAAAATATAATAAACCACCTTAGAGGAAAGGAAAATAAATTGTATTTTATATGTACATATATTTCCTCTCCAAATGAGGGATGAAGTATGCTGTTTTGCTATTGAATATATGCAGTTTTCAAAATATAACTAATATTCTCATATTTTTTTCCATCCTCATTTCTTCAGGAGTGACCAGCCTCGTATAACCAAAGATGTTGTTTGTTTTCATGCTGAAGATTTTACTGATGTAGTTCAAAGACTTCAATTGGATCTGCATGAACCTCCAGTATCACAGGTAGTCTTGTATTGTGCTGTACACATTGTTTCTAGTTAAAATGCTGTTATTTTTTTTCCTGAATGTTTTTCTCTGTTGATTCTTGATTATGAAATAAAGTCTCCAGAATAACACACACACACACACGCCTGAAATGCATAAATAAGTGTGGGTTGGGCGGTTGGATTAGGTAATGTTTCTTTAAAGAGAAACAGAGTTCCTCTGTTAGGGAGATGTGTGGTTTCTAAATCTGATAGCTAAATTGGATGGATGGATGGATGGATGGATGGATAAATAGATAGATTTAATATATCTGAATTTTGAGTAGAAGTATTCTATATCAAACCACTCAATCCTTTAGATCTAATATATATGAATTTTGAATAGAAGTATTCCATATCAAATCATTCAATCCTCTCCTAAGTATAACCATCCATTCATAAGTGCCAGATTTTCATTTATTTATTTATGCAATTTATATACCATCCGTCTCACTCACTCTTAAGTGACCCCAAATATCTCAGTCTGAAAGATGTTGTCTTGAGTACTGTTTAACAATGCGTTATAGCAAAACATTCTAAGAAATATATTGTTTAATATATCATTGATGTTTGAGATTTGTGCACCATATTATATAAGGGTTTCATATGTTTCATAGTATACATAGGGAGTTTGGGGCATTAGGCACTTATTTGAGATTTTGAGAGCATCTAATGAGTGCTATCATAAATTGGCTGCCATAGTGTAGCAATCACAAAGTATATCAAATGGCTAATTGTTTCCTTGAATACTCTTTATCATCCCAGTAAGAACTTTGTGGCCCAAGAATACTTTCCTATGCTCTATAGTAACAGATGTTTGTTATCATATAAAAATCCCAGCCCAGTCCAGAAATTCTGTTCATGGCATCAGACATCCCTGCACTATCACCAGATACTTTTTGCTAAAAAATGCACATATGTAAAAAATAGGCAAACAAAATCAGCCTCATTCAAAAATAAATTTCATAATCATTTCCCTTGAGCAGCATGATTTTAGATTATCCTTTTGTGGCTTGTTTTACATTTACAGTAATGTTCAATCTCAAATAATAATAATAATAATAATAATAATAATAATAATAATAATAATAATAATAATAATAATAATAATAATAATAATAATAATAATAATAATAATAATTCCTCACTGTTCTCTTCCCAAGAGAAGAAGCCAGCAGTGAGTAACACAAATTTGGTCTGGTCTTTATCAGTAAACTTGTCCATTATTTTTCAGCAAAGACTGAACTAGCATGTATAGAAGCAGGATTTCTTAAGCTTAATTCAGGTTTTAAAACATGTTGACATTTTATATTTATATATTTGCTGTTTTATATTGGTTTTTTGCTATGTTTGAAGATATTTTTATTGTGTGGTATTCTAAGTGGTTTTAAAAAGCAAGATATAGGTAAATTCTGAACAGAATATCTGGTTCTATAGACATTCTTAGAAGTTCATTGTGATAAGAAGGGCCAAAGCATTGTCATACTTGGCTTAAGGTTAAGATTGAAGTTTTGGACAGCTCTTTAACTTGGTCCAACTCAGTTTAAAAATTAGCTATGTTTGTTTGTTAACACTCCAAATTATTTGACTGATTGCCTCCTATTAGAATGGGAATTTCCTTTATTTGATCTATTAGCGTAGCAATAGTTTCAGTACATGGCTCATGGAATATATGACATTTAGACTTCATGTTGACTTCATCACAACAAATAGTCTTTATGACTTATTACAGAGCAACCAAAATTATTATTTTTTTAATCTTACTCACAGTTATCTCTTTTTCCCCCCCTCAGTGTGTTCAGTGGGTTGACGAAGCTAAGCTAAACCAAATGAGACGAGAAGGGATTCGCTATGCCAGAATCCAGCTATGTGACAATGACATCTACTTCATCCCTAGAAATGTTATTCATCAGTTCAAGACAGTGTCAGCTGTCTGCAGTTTAGCTTGGCATATAAGGCTCAAACAATACTATCCTGGGGCAGATGATTCTCAGTGTATGGAAAACATTTCAAATACGGACACGGTGAAACTGGAAGGTGAAGACCAATGTGTACTTATGAAAAAAGAGTCTGAAGAAGAAAGAGAAGTACAGACTGCAACAATAGCATCACCATCACTGTTTTCATCCCTGTCATGACTTGTTCTGCAACAAGATTAGCTGGTTTGTCCCTTCCAGCTTTTAGAACTAGAATCAGATCAGCAACACAATCCACAGAAGGATCATATGCTCTTTCTTGTCTGATATGTACATAATCATACATTTTTAAACAGCTTTTTAAAATTTTGATGTGAAGTTATAGTTTTATAACTGGGTTATGTTTTATTGGAGAAAACTTGCCTATAATTCTATAAAGAAAGGTGACATTCCAAAATGTCAAGCGTATCTTTTTTACACAGATTATGCAAAGTTAGAGTTGTATTTTATTCCCTTAGTACAGCATGTAGTAGTGGACTACAACTTTTTGCATTTCTTTTTTAAAAGGATGTAATAATTCAACATCTCAATAGTTTTTCCTTCAGGAATATCAAGTATTTAACACTTGATAAATCTGATAACTTTTTCATTTATTTTATCTTTAGCTTTCAGCATAGAAGGGATGGTTTCTGTGGCAGATTCACAAAGTGACTCTCCCTCCCATTCAATTAATGGCTTGAATGAAAGAGAAAGCACAGCACTTTTAATGATCAATGACATTTGTATGTGTGAGAGAGTTTGAAAGCCTGGAGGAAGCTCAAGTTACCAGCAGCGTAGATTAATCCTTAATTGCTTAAGAAGACATTCAGTAAGAAGTTGATGTATGAGATTAGTTGCAGAGTGTATGATCTTGTTGAAATGAAATTACTGATACAACTCTTTCGTGGTCCTCTGCTTTTAATGTATATTGGAATATTTTTTTAATATCTTTCCGAAATGCATAACTTAATACACTAGTGTCTAATGAAAGTAACTGTTAGCAGTCTCTTTAAGGAAACTGCTATCTTTGAGCACTTTAAGGCTTTACAATATTTAAACCAACTTGGTGGCTTGTTTAATTCACAGTAGGCATCTTAGATGGAAACCATCAACTTCTTCGCATTGAGGCACTTAATATAATAAGGCAGGCCTATATCTCCTTTATTTTTTGAAATTATATATAACTGATTCACAATAAACTCACGTAATCACATATGGATTGCTACTTTTGCAAATAATTCTTGGATTCCTTAATGCTATATTTGAAGGTTAAAACAGCACATGTTAGTATGTTGAGTATAATTGGCTGATATTATTTAGCATTCCTTCATTATTTCCCAGCATTAAGTAGATTCAGCTTTTCCTTATATACAGAACAATGTTTGTTTTGGGTAGTAAAATGAAATTGGCCCCTTCACATGTAGCATCTGAACTTTTATCACAATTTAATCAAATTTATTTGTATTTTTAAATTGTTTTTAATGTAGAAGACAGAATGGGAGTACTACACCAATGCAAGTCAAGAAAGCAGTTGTGGGAAAAATGCAAATATTAGTATGTTTGTAATAGCAATTACTTTGTGCAATATTGTTTTGTGTAGATTATTATATTAGCACCTCGGTATAGAGGACACAGTTTTAAACAAATAGCAAAGTAATCAAAAAACTTTACAGTATTTAGATAGAAGTTGTATTACACCTGATATATACATGTTTATGTATTGACTTTGGTGCAGTCCTGAAGACGAAGTAAATTTTTAACAAACTGAATTTCCATACTGAAGTGGTGGGAACTTTCTAAGTAATCTGTGTAAATAAGGTGTTAGGCTGAAACCTTTTTAAAAAGGTAGTGAGTTCTTATGCAGGAGTGTAGCTTTTAATGAAAAATTCTAGATTGACCAATACTGGTTCAGAAAACCTCTGTACTCTGGTTTTTTACATTTTTTTTACAGTTATCCAGAAGAATTTTCAAAAGCTTTAGCTGGCTATCCTAAGTAAAATTCTTCATAGACAACATGGGCTTCAGTACTTCATTTATGTTTGACCAACTCCACATTTTTACATTTTTCTTCCACTCATTTTCCAAGTCTTCCAAACATCAATTTCCCACAGTTATGTTAATAACCATAACAACAAATACAACTCCAGATTTGTCACTTGGATATTTCAATTGCATTGAGTTGCAAAGTTGCACTGTTTACTGTATAACCACTCAGGAGTTGGATTTTAAAAAAATAATTGAAAAACTGTTTATTATTTCACTTATCCTGTTTTGAAATATACATTAGAAAATTGTTTCAAATTCTACAATCTACAATAGACATTAAAAAAAGACATATACTAAGATGAAAATAGTAGTTGGAATCTAAACTTCCTACTTAGAGCAGAATGAGGAATAATTCAGATAATGCATTCAGCTAAAGGAAAAAAATTTCCCAACTCTCCAGAGCACTTCTTCATTTGTGGAGGGGAAGAAAAGAATTGGCAAAAATTACCAATACCCTTTTTTTTCAAGGTGAACTTCATTGTGCATAGTTCTGGATCCAGTTCAATAACTTTAAAAGGGATTTTTTGTGTAGTACCACATTACAGCAATAGGCTTACAAGATAATCTTTTTTATTTTATTAAGAAATAACCTAAAGGTATGTGAAGTGAACATTCATGACCTTTGCCATTCATGAATGATTAAGAAGATTAAATAAATGATTCTGAAGCAACATCCCACATTTTTCCAACGCAAGAGTTTTGTGTCACAATGTAATGGTATTATGTATAAATGCATTCACTAACTTACATTTCAACCATCAAATATCCTTTCTGTCATCTATTTTGATTTAACAATACACATAATCTTCACTGCAATTACTTTGGCAACATCTTTACTATAGTTAAAAAGTAGGAATTGTCACTTTTATTGCATTTCCTAGCAAATACCAAAGAAGTCTTGTGCATGAATTTTGGTGTATCTGCCAGGACTCTGCTTTTTTGTCTTTATCCCTGTAGCCCACCTCATACTGCTAGACTCTTTTTCCTAGAAACTCTTGACATTCAGAATTTAAACTTTTCAGGAGTAGGAAGACGACTAGTCAAGAGTTTACTCAGCAAGCCTGAGTGCATGCATCTCACTCTGGCTCAGTGATTAAGGATTCTTATTGTAGGAAGAATTTAAAAAAGCTCTATAATTTTACCATGTATATTCTAGAGTAAGAAAGACCAGTACAAATACTTGAGTGAATCATAACAGACCTGAAAAAGTGGCATAATAGTTTGTCTTAATGACTTTGGGAACAATATTTGCTCTTGGAGTAGAAAAGAGATAGAAATTAATGTCTCAGGAAGCTGTTGGGAGTGACTTGTACTAATGTGATGAATTCGAAAAATGATTATCTTGCCAGCATAATTGATACTTTAATGCCTAGTTGCTTTGTAAAGAGATTTCACTTAAATCTGACAGGAAATCTTATTTTATAAATTGCAAAATACGTGGGTATTATATAGTTACAAAACTGAAGATTAAAGGCAGAAAAATCTTTACATTTATTTTATTAGAAGTAGTAGAAAATTTGGGAAGACATTCATTTCCAATATATATAATTGTTGAATACTAGTTAAGCATTCATTATATTCTATCTTGAAATTGCCATTATCAGATCCGTAAGATCTTATTTAAAAATCCTGAGCAGCTCTAAGGTGGAAGCTGGGAAATACTAATGAAAAATAATAAGCATTCAAGAAAAGTTGTATTGGGCTACTGATTCATTTAACAAATCAATAAAAGCAAAATTAACATTTAGGTGAACTAGATATTTCACATTCCCCCTCACATTTCTGAACGTTAAGTAATGTGTAAATAATGGACATGTTCTCTTCCATGAAGATAGAACATATTGAGGTTTTATGTGAAATTAAGGAATTCTTCCATTACAGATTTTACCATATAAAAGGGCTCATTTTCCTATTTTTGAGGGCATAACATTTGTTCAGAGACAATAAAATTTATAGTCAGAGCCCCAAGATGCATATAACTTGTTTTTTTCCTCTCATGCTGCCATTCATATGCTTGAATTTATTCTGGGTGGTGAATTATCTTCACTTGTGGCACAATCCAACCAAAGTTAAGCACCTATAAGTTCCATTTATTTTGAATGGGAGATAAGCAGGTGCTTAAGTCTCTATTGAAATCAGTGGAACTTTAAATGTGTTTACTATTGGTGGGATAGCACTCTTATTTCCTTATAAATGCTATTTATAGCCATATTGGTTGAGTTTGAAGGTTGCTATGAATAAGGATATTTATCCTTCAGCTCCTAAAATTTTTATAATGTGGATAAACTATATGTTGGTCCAACAGAGATTTCCAATAATGTTATGGCCTTCCATTGATATACATAATATTTTTAGGACCCAACAGCACATGTAGTTGATAAGGGGCTTCTCTTAATCTAGCACTTTCAATTCTGTCTAAGCAAATACTTATCTTTACATGTTGTATAAAATAGATTTGTGTAGTGTTTTGTGATTAAATTCAATTTTGATTGGCAGCTAAGATATTTTTCTGTGGTTTTAATAATCTAAGGTCTTTGCATATAAAGGATATGTACAATTGCCTGGAAGACTGTTTTTGTTTTTTGTTTTTTGCTTTGTGTGGCCTTAGTATATTTATTGACATTTTAGCGAGTGTTTTAAAGGAAGTTTTTATAATGGTGTAAACTGATGGGAAAATTTTAAGACTCTGTGAATAATCCTTTGACACAGTGCATTTCTTTTCGTAGGTGACTGTACAAGCGTATCACTGTCAAAGCTATTTGTTTTTAAAGAAAAGTACAATGGAATGCATAGAATTTTCCCCCCTGTAAAGTATTTTTTTAATAAACAGAAGTCTGATTTGTGCTTAATGAAAATGACTGTTTGGTAGAACCCTGTGCTACAGAATAATGGATACAATGGATGAAATTGGGAAGGACACCTAGCTTTTGAGTAGAAAAAGGATTAAGTTAAACTAAGTGAAGTCAGATAAATAACATAAAATAAACCAATGTATAAGCTACTTATATGGCAAAACTTCTAAATGTGACTTCAAAAAGTAATTTGTTTCATGTATGTAGCAAAAACACATTTTGGAATCATATATAGTACAATTATTATCAAGATTATTATTTCAAGCTACCTGCTTCTAATTTATGCTCATTTTCTGAGTATTCTCATGCAAGCTGTTTTTAATCATTACGCCTGTTCCTTTTTTTTCTTTAGATAGACTGGTATCTCAGTAAAACTACTTATTTCAATAATGGAGAGATTTTTAGAATTTGAACAGCTTACCCTTTTTATTAAGATCTAGATTGTCATCACTTTTCCTTGCCCAAAGTCTTTTTCACATACGGACGCCAGGGAATCTTTTAGCAGATCCCAATGATGGATTCAAGCATTACAGGAATTCCTATTATCCCTATTGGCTAGCATAGCAAGGTTAGCGTCTTGACTGAAGATATTTCTAGATATTCCTCCCTCCCTCCTTTATTTAAGATGGTCACATTTAACGCTTTGTGTTCAATGTTACTATAGATTTGATATCTTTCAAAGTTTTTAGAGAAAATACATCCTGAACAAAATGTTTTGCCTTTCTGAAGTGCTTTAAATTGGACTACTGTATCACAAATTGCAAACTTCTGTATTTCAGTGAGGTATTCAAATTCCCTGAATACCTCAAATAATATAATCACTGCTGAGAATTCTGGGACTTGGGAGCCCACATACCAAGATGAGAAACACCAGTTAGTGCTATTTTTTATAGAAGCATGAATAATAATGATGATGATGTTGGAAAGGACCTTAGAGGTAATCTAGTCCAATCCCCTGCTCAAGCAGAAAACCCTATACCATTTCAGACAAATGGCTGTCCAGTCTCTTCTTAAAAACTTCCAGTATAGGAATATTCACAACTTCTGGAGGCAGGTTCTTCCATTGATTAATTGTTCTAACTGTCAGGAAATTTCTCCTCAGTTCTAGGTTGCTTCTCTCTTTGTTTAGTTTCCATCCGTTGCTTCTTGTCCTGCCTTCAGGTGGTTTGGAGAACAGCCTGACTCCCTCTTGTTTATGGCAACCCCTGAGATATTGGAACACCACTATATCATGTCACCCTCGTCCTTCTCTTCATTAAACTAGACATATCCAGTTCCAGCAATCATTCCTTACATGTTTTAGCCTCTAGTCCCCTAATCATCTTTGTTGTTCTTCTCTGTACTCTTTCTATTGTAAAATATTTGATGAAATGGACATGAAGCAACATTCTATTCCAATTTCAATACTTATTTGACGATAGGCCTTCTTTCACTGTTTAAACTGTTTCCTAGCACCTCTAATATTGAAAATAGTATGCTAACAAGCTCAAACTGGATGATAACCCATTTTCACTTGAGAGAAACCCTCCTGCCCAAGTAGACAAAAATACAAGACAACGTATTTTGCTGCCTGCATGTCAGTGTATCTATGGTTACTGCTTTCAAGAGACTAATGGATAATGAGGGAGGAATCTACTGGCAGTAGCTGGTGTTTAAAGATGTACTGAGGAGAATATGAAATGGAAAATAGCCTCAGAGCAGTCATTGAGATAACCAGTATAAACAACATAATGAAAATGTAATTCCACCTTCGCAGAAGGGATGACAGGCCCTGATAGATATTCCTTTTTGACATTTTACTATGGAAATCAAAGGGACAGTGAAAGTGGTCCATCCAGTCTAATGGTTTGTTCTTCAGTGTGAGATAAACAGTTGGTAAACCTAAATCAGGATTTAATCCTGTGCAAAGCCACTATGTATATTTTGAGACCTGAGATTTTTTTCTTCTATTTCTACTTATCAGACTATTATGTGGTTAATGGTAATAATTTGTAGGAAGCTTTCAAAATTTCTAGGGCCTACAACTGCATTTACATGGCTGGGACAGTGTAGGATTATCCCTGTATATAGTGTATTATCAACCCTATTGCCTAATCTTTTCTATCATTCACACTGAGATTTACCCATCTACAATACTGTGACCTCTGTGACACTATACGTTCAATTTGATACTCCACTCTAACATGCAGCAAGTTAAATTATGTAATTACTAATTGGAATGGGGGTGCAGGTGAAGGTGCAGGTGGTGGATGCCAGTCAGTGGACACTTCCTGAATAAGTTTCAGTTTTGTGACAGACATTAAACTGCTGCATGGATATATAAAAAAGTTTGAAATATCACCCAGGTATCAGTGAAAATATCCAGTTGATTTATATAACAGGCAACCAGCGTGGTTGACACCATCAACTATCAGGGGACAGCAATTAATTTTTTCAACTGGCCACATGAGAAACTGGAACTGTTGTGGAGGGCTGCTGTTGCTCCACTTGTCACTGCTGCCACAGGCTGGACAGGGACAGTCGAAGGGCCAGATGTGGCCTATTGGTTCTAAAATGCCCAGGTGTGGCATAAGTGATATTTCCCTCTTGCAGACCAAAGGTCTTGGTTCTCTAGAGAATTTGGAGTGATAACACAGATGTAGTTTCTGTGCACAGGATGAAGGAACTCTTCAGATGGATCATTTCAAGTATAGGTAAGATGCATCTGCTCCTCTCTCATGTCAGCAGAGGCAGTGAAGTGCGCAATGCAGCCTAAATATAGAAAAACGGAAATGGAATTCTCATCACCTTGAGGAAAAGGAAAGAGGGAGGGAGAGGAAGAGGAAGGAGTGAATTAGGAAAGTGCTCAATATGTGTTGCTCAGAGGATGTATTTTCCCCTCTGTAGTAAAAATTGGAAGAGGTAAACCCTGTTTTGATATTTTGCAAAAAAAAATAATATAGTCCAAAATTGCAGGAACATTCAATTTTGGGAAATTAAAGAAGAAACTTGTAGATCATTTATTGTTTAAAGCATACCCCATTTCCCCTCTCCCCAAGGCCCTCTCGGCCCTCTAGTTTCTTTGTATGTAATTAGAACTTTTAACCCGAGAATGGTTTAATTTAATTTAATTTAATTTAATAATTTGATTTCTATACCGCCCTTCTCCCGAAGGACTTTGTATGCTTTACCTTTGCATGGCTAATTCCATAAAATCCTTACCTGCATCTATACCTTTATCGAGGAAAAGTTTCCCCAAACCTTATTTATGTTTCATTCATAAAGATTTTAGCATGTCAGATTAAATTTTTATCTTTGAAGTACATAGCCTGGATTCTAAAATGCAACCTCCAGTTTGGTCCTTTTGTTGTTGTTGAGGTCGTAAATTAAACCCCACTCCTTCCTACTCTTTCGTGTAATTGTTCTTTGAGTACAGCCTGCCTCCTCGCCATTCCTTCGATACAGGGTGAATCTAATCAGCTTCGTAATTCCGGAAGAATGCGCTGCCCTAAACCAGGGGTCGGCAACCTCGGCTCTTTTATGACTCGTGGACTTCAACTCCCAGAATTCCTGAGCCAGCATAGCTGGCTCAGGAATTCTGGGAGTTGAAGTCCACGAGTCATAAAAGAGCCGAGGTTGCCTACCCTGGCCCTAAACGGTAGCTCGGGCTTTCCTCCAGCTCGCATCTCAAACTCGGCGTTTGATTGCTTTCGCCTCCTTTCCGTAACCAAATATCGAAAACGAGCCTCGGTGAGTGTGACACGTGATTGATGCTGCTTGTCATAACAGGATGGTCCAGAGAAACACGGGTGCCGGCTGTCTCTCTCTCTCCAATCGCTTTCTTGGGAACGGTAAGAGACTGAATTGTAGCGCCTAAAAACTATGCGCTTTTGGAACGTTTATGGATTAAATGTCGGAAGAGGCAGTTCGAGTCTGGAGCCAGAGCTGGTGCAGGAAAAGATTGAGGCTTGCAGGGCATGGATGAATTGAAGGACAGGAAGGACTGAGAATGGCAATGCTGAAAGGGAAGGTTTAAAGGAATTGAGTCAGTGGGACAAGCTAGAAGTTGAGGAAGGAGATTTAGGATTGTGAGTAACTGAACAAGGAAGAGGGATAGTTGATCTATTCCAGGGGTCTTCAAACTTGGCCCTTTTAGGACTTGTGGACTTCAACTCCCAGAATTCCTCAGCCAGCGTGCCTGGCTGAGGAATTCTGGGAATTGAAGTCCACAAGTCCTAAAAGGGCCAAGTTTGAAGACCCCTGATCTATTCTATAGGGTCAACATGCCTCTCTCAGAACTTCAGTTCAGAAGTAGCCCTAAGAAATGCTTGATGTGGAAATGAGTTGATGCTGTGAGGAGATTTCATTAAGTGGACTGCTGAATTGAAAATTATTGGTTCCCAGTGCACAAGACTGATTCTGGATTTGCTTTGGGAGTCTTAAACCGTCCCTCAAGTCATAGGTCAGGTATGTGAGTTTACCCTGATTTACTTCCTTTTGTATTTTAAATTTACATGCTTATCTTCAAATTGTCGAAAGTGCTAGAATATTAAAAAAAGATAATTTTCTTCAAATATGCAGGTTTCCTTTCCTTAATCAAATCAAGTGCTCAGAAACCTGTTTTGTTGTCTATTTGATTTTGAGCATCTTCACTGAGTACTTTGATGTGTATTTTTGCTTTTTGCTGATATGTGCTTATTCTTGCCCTACAGACAGAAACTGTCTTCCAAGATACAGTATTAAATTCATCTAATACATTTATGACCATTTTATGACTGATCTTGGACATGTTTGAAGAGTGATGGAGATGATTTATTTGCTCTATTATACATATTAATTCAATATAGCTAGCACCCATAAGAACGATGGTGGGGACACTAGTGTATTTATGTATCCAAATTGAAGTGATTTGCTACCTATTTTCTTCTCTTTCAAAGAACAACTGTTTTTACTAATTAAGTTAATATTTATATAGTTAAAAATTATATAGTATATCTTTCAAAAATCCTGGAGCACTGGGGAAGTACCTGATGATTGGAAAAGGGCTGATGTGGTTCCCATCTTCAAGAAAGGGGGAAAAAAAACCAGACTCAGGAAACCACAGACCAGTCAGTCTAACATCAGTACCTGAGAAAATCCTGGAAAAGATAATCAAAAACAGATCTGCGAACAACTAGAAACAAACAAAGTTATAACTAGTAGCCAGCACAGGTTTGTCAAAAACAGATCATGCCAAACCAATCTTATTTCATTCTTTGATAAAGTGATTAAATTATAGAACAGTGGTTTGTAGTTTCCTGGGTGTGTTTTTCCCCCCTTTCTTTAAGATGGGAACCACATCAGCCCTTTTCCAATCATCAGGTAGTTCCCCAGTGCTCCAGAATTTTTGAAAGATATGGTACAATGGTTCCGAGATAACATCTGCCAGCTCCTTGAGAACTCTGGGATGTAATCTGTTGGTTTGTGGTGATTTATATTCGTCAAGGTCGGATAGGTGTTCTCTTACCATTTTCTTGCTTATTTTAATTTTTTTTTCTAGTTTGTCTTTTGCAATAGTTTTTTTTGGTATGTTGTGCTATAATTTCTTTTTGTGTGAAGACTGATGCAAAGAATGAGTTAAGCAGCTCTGCTTAACTTTCCCTATTCTAACAGTAACATGAGATTGGTGAAGAATTTTAAATGTATCAGCAATACTAGTGTCAAAAATACATGCGTAAATATTAGTAAATTGCAAGAGCCTTGGTGGAGCAGTGGGCTAATGCCTCCTTAAGTAACACCAGCTGCCTGTAATTAGTGCAGGTTCGCATCCCACCAGGCTCAAGGTTGACTCAGCCTTCCATCCATCCCAAGTAGGTAAAATGAGGACCCAGATTGTTGGGGGCAATTAAGTTGACTTTGTAATAATGCCGCTTGGGGGTGTGTGAAAGCCCTAATAAGCAGGCATATACATAGAATGAAGGCTACTTGCTAAGCTTGTAAGCCGCCCTGAGTCTTCAGAGAAGGGCGGGATATAATGGAATTTAAAAAAATATTGTAAAAAGTAATTCTTCTCATTTCCATTCTCCAGATAGTGGGAAAGCATTTTTGGTTCTTTTTTTTTTTGAAAGGTGGCCAATGTTGAGGACAAGACAAATCTTCTGAGTAGATATAATATCAGCTTCCTTATTTAATATAATTCAAGAATCCTATTTTCTGGAGTGTTATCTATGCATAAGAGCCATTATATATCCAGCTTCAGAGGTAGGGTTAAAGTGTAGAAGGGACTTTGGCTTCATTTTATGCACTTAAAAAAAAGCAAACTTGGGACTACAAAACAAAGCCAGATCTTAGATAAAAGTTATCTAAGTTTCATAGGTAGATTAGGTAGTGGAAGGAAGTGTTTGCTTTTTTTCTGATTTTACTTTGATGTGTTTACTTTTACTCTCTTTTTGGCAGCATTCACAGCAAGGAAAAAACACAACTCAACTGGTAAGGGATTTGAAATAAACACAGATAATTGTGTAATTGAACCTCACAAGATCTTTTTGCTTTTTTGTATCCCTATTTCTAGCTTCTCTTTGACCAAAAGTTATATTTAAAAAACAGTGTTATTGTTTAAAAAACCCTGGCTTCTGCACTGCTTATTTCTTCAGAGTTCAGATAATATACCACTCTTGTACATAGATAAACATGCTTGACTTGCTTTCTTGACCTCCACAATTTGCAAATATGTGTGTACTTGAATTGTTTCAGTTACATGCACTTGATTTGAGGAAAAAATATATAGGAATGTTGTATCAGAAATGTGTCTCATTTAAGTTCTTTCTAAACACTTTTTTTAGGTTTGGTGATCAGACAACGTTGGACTCCCAGGCTAACTTTAATTTTCCCTTCTCTTCGTCAATTGCCACTTGCCACTGATGCAACATCCCTCTTTTCTAATATCATGAATGACTGTTGCCCTTTAAATTCATAAAACTGGCATTCCACAACTTGTTAATACTCAGGGCATGCATCACTGGAGCCTACAGCTTGGACCTCCTTTGTAAGGTTGCCTGTATCTTAGTTTGCTGTTCAGTTGCCCTATTTTCCACATTCCTTCAGAACTGCAGACAACGATCAGTAGATGCAGCACTTGGCTAATACTGTCTGCCACAACATGATGATCCAAGAAAAAGCAGTTGAGAGCCTTCTTTTCTGCTGCATCTTTTTGTTTCCATGGTAACAGGAAGAAGCCTTGAAAGGTAGTCCTGGAGCTGCTCTTTTAGGTATTGTGGAGAAGTGAAGACTGATCATCTAAGGGTCTGTAGGCTGAGGCCAGAACCAGCAGGTGAAGTGATGTAGGCAAAGGTTGGGACTTGGGGGGGGGGGGAATTAGACCCAGATGAAATGAGTAACAGGATGAAGCTGAGAAGGGCCTGGTTTTAAAATGGCAGTGTTTAAAAGAGCTTGAATTACTGGAAAAGGGTAATTGGTAAGAAGTGCTAAGGATTGAGGATAACTGAAGGAGGAGTGATTTAATAGTTAACTGGGCTCTCCTGTCCAGCCAGTAAGGGAAGTCTGTGGTTAGTGGTTCAATCCTCACTGGCTCAAGGTTGACTCAGCCTTCCATCCTTCCAAGGTTGGTAAAATGAGGACCCAGACTGTTGGGGGCAATAGGCTGACTCTGTAAACCACATAGAGAGGGCTGTAAAGCATTGTGAAGCGGTACATAAGTGCTACTGCTATTACTGGGGGTGGGAGGGGTGATTGTTTTCTAAAGCATATCTGTTTCAATCAGGATGAATAATGAGTGGGCCATCGGCCACATGCAAACTCACAATTATATTTTGACAACCCACAGAGCATCTTTCTCAATTGGGACTAAAAAAGGATAAAATGATTGTGTTAAACCTTTGTGAATCTAAGGCACTCATTTTGTTCTTTAATCTTTCCAAGTCCACAATAAAAAGACTGAAAATTTAGTTATGACCACTCTGGTGATAACATCATGATACCAGCTACATACACTTAACAGGAATTCCTAAACTTTTTGCCATCATTCCCCTACCACCTTTAGTGTAATCTTAATATATGCACCTATTCTAAAAATCCAAAGGCCAAATGAACACAAACCAATACAATGGGAAAGGTGGATTTATTGTAATAATGTAACTATTGTAGGTTCCTAATATCACTCATGGACTCAGTCTGCACCTCTCCAAAGGAATGGTACTTTACAGTTTAGGAAACTGGCTTTAGAGACAAGGAAAGAAATGAAAGGGTGGATCATGTTTATAAAGAGGTTTTGTACCCCTTTTCATATTTCTACTAAAAATACACAGAATTATGGTGCAACATATTTCAGAAAGTCTAAGCTATGCATTTGTTACCTAATAAAAGAGGTATGAAATGAATTTTGGAAGGTTGTAACCTGATTTTGAATACTTTTTGATATCCCTATTCGATGTTTTTATAATAAGCTCTCTCTATGTTTGTACAGTTGAGTTGACAATTGAGATACCAGATGGCTTCAAATGATGAAGACGCCATTGCTTGGTACCAAAAAAAGGTCAGGTTTAGGTTTGTTTTTTGAGCTTAATATATTTGCTCTGTAGTTAAGATTACATCATACCTTTAAACTGTGGGGGTTTATTTTAGAATTTGCACATTGGTTAAATCATTATTTAAAATAGTTATTATTGGCGCTATTGTAAAAATATTTGGAGTGATTCTTTTGCTTGGTTTCAGACATAATTTGGATTTCTTATTTTAGCTGCACCTGCTATCAGATTAGTATGTATATTTTCTGTGCTTCATTTTTACATTGAGTAAAACAGTTGTACAAACTCTACATAAAGATATTGGGGAATGAGTTATAAAACAAACCTAAAATACAGTTGTGTATTTTATTTCATAATCATAATGTCATGGTTCCAATAAATGAGATAATTCAAACAAATTGTAGGCATATTATTTATTTAAAAAGTTTTAGTAATGAAACAAAACATCGGCACTCATGGAGGGATGCCAGAATCTGAAATCTCCTCCCCCCAAACCCATCATAACACACACACACAATCCCCGCCCTTATCTACACATCATAAATCACATCCAATTAGTTTTACATATGAGGTTTCACTTCCCATTCTGTACGCGGACTTTTCCAATCTTCTCACAACATCCAGGTCGATGTCCTCCCCCCCCCCGTCCCCCAATGAAGCAATTAAAGTAACAGGCTGTCTCTTATATTGTCAGTGTAAAAACATGTCAATGTTTGCAGCATTGACACATAACTTGATCATAGTTCTCCTTGAATCTTCCAGCATTTTTATAACACATAAAATCATTTAGAATATTGATGATTGCTTGCTTTCTCCATTTGTTAGATAAATAACATATCAATAAAACCTCTCCAAAATATTCCTTTCTATATCTGTAGAGGAATTCTAAGAAATAACTCAGTGAATTCATTTTTATTTATCAAATTTCTATACCAATATTTGTAAATACTGAAATGTGAATATTTAAATGTTATTATTTTACTAATACATTGGTGTTGAAGGTAAAAGTAATATATGAGAAATAGCTGCTTTTTTTCAGATTGGAGCTTATGATCAACAAATATGGGAAAAGTCCATAGAACAGACTGAGATGAAGGTAAAAAAATGTTCCTGACAATTTTGTTGAACTTCTTAATTCTTTATTTTATGGCCATGTGGAATGACATGGCTGAAATATGTTATATGTAACAAATAGAATGACGTGTAAAATATAAGGGGTTCAGTGAATATAGTGAAATATAATATTTAAAATTGCCCACTTCTAATTAAAGTGGAAGTAAAGTATTCATTGACTTACCATGTAATTGTTGCAGACAGTCCCGCAATACTTCCTCAGCGTCATAAGTAGGAGTACTGTGCTTGATGGTATTTGGATGCATAAGTGAATCAAGGTCTGGGCTGAAGGAGAAGCATTATGAGAAATCAGAAGGACATTATACGTACTGCAGTGAAGATTTGATAGTATAGATGTAACTGACTGGGAACAAGGTGGAACCCAGTAGAGAACTAAGTGTGATTAAAAATTATCTGGCTATGTTTCTAAATAGCAGACATTCCCTGAAGAATATGAAAATCCTGGCTTTTATTAATATTTAAATTTACATGAAAGACTCAAATTAAAGTTTGTTTTAGTTTCTTCTGTGGAATGTTTATGGATGGTGAAATGTTATGAGAAACTGGCAATTAGAGATTGTCAGTATCAGAGACTGTATCGGATGTTTGTAATTCTGCTGATAGAAAGTGTCCACTTGTGGAATAAGATATGGCCATTTTTAATTTTTGAAAATTCTGGAAACAATTGCATTTCATACTACTCTGATTAAGTAACAGTTAAGTTCATATTTGGGGCTACAAAGGGGAGAAAATATTTTGAAATCTTGCTGCTGTCTGAGCTGTCAATAGACACATAGAGATAAACCGCACCAATAAGAATGAAACAAAAAAAATCAGAACACATACTTTCCAGCAGCCAGATAAATGGGGATCAACACAAGACAAACAGGTGGAAAATAGTAAACTAATCAAGGAACTTCCGGGGAGAAAACCCTACCCCGATTGACATTGGCAGGGCAAGCTGTGTTGTATAAACCTGAAAGAAACCCCTTACTAGTATCGACATTGTTACCTAGTTGGGTAATAAAACATCTGCAAGCAAACAAGTTTAGAGAACACCATGTCTCCATAGTTCAACCTGAATTATTAATGTTCTTTTCTACTAGAGAAGTGTTATTATGTTCCTGATTATGATGGATGTCTTCTCAGATAAATGTGCAGCACTTGATTTATACAGTATACAGTTTTTTTCAGACATGTGGCAGTACATTTATAAATTAAAATGCAGTGGCAGTATTGTAGTCAGTGAGGTTTATCTGATGCACGATTATTACTTTGTTCAGATATCTTTACATGAAAAAATGGCATGTATTCTCTGATATAGCATTGCCCTATGTTAATTTTTATATGGTATTGGATGACAGTTTCTAGAATTTTCAGCCAATTACCCTAAGAGCATGGTAGTTCAGCGGTTAAGATGCTGGGCTGGAAAGCCAGCATCCCAGGTTCGAGAGTTCCACATGATGGGGTGAGTTCCTGTTTTTGCGCCAGCTATTGCCAACCTAGCAGTTTGAAAACATACAAATGCAAGTAGATAAATAGGTACCACTTTGGTGGGAAGGTAATAGCGCTCTGTATGTCGTGTTAGCCACATGACTGTGGAAACGGATATTAGCATTGCCCCCTAGAGTCAGCAATAATATGGCAGAGTAATATCCGTAGGGACAGAGTAATATCCGTAGGGACTCCTTACCCTTTTACCCTAAGAGCTGGGAATTGGAGAAGGTTATTCTGCGCTTCCCGTATGAACATGACTATGAAAGAGTAATTGTAATAAAATACGTATTCTGTGAGATCCGGGAAACTATTAATTATAAAATATTCTAATTGTTTATTACTAAATGTGCAGGGCTTCAAAAGCAAACCCAGAAAGAAAGGCCACATACAGCCTGACTTGATAGATGTTGATTTAATAAGAGGTATGAACCATTTGAAAATTTAATCACTTATGTTAAATTTACAAAACATTTATACTCTATGTAGTTAGTGATGACAAGTAATACCTATTGTACAGATAAAATCTTTAGTACTTATTTTATTTATAATTTTATTATAAATAAAATGCCTGTTGTGCTTTTTAGACTTTCATGGCAGCTTAGAATAATTAAAAGCCAATTAAATCAGAGGATATTTTAAAAGGTAGCAGAGATTTACTTTAAGCAAAACAAAATATTTCAAGATCCTTTCTAAAATTAATAAAGTCAGACTTCTTTGTACCTAGCTGACATTTTGAAATATTCTATGCCCCCATGTAGAGCATATTATAAAAATAATCTTTGTTCATAAAATATTTGTAACAGATACATTCCTACAAAAAATAGGAGAGGTGGTGCATCTGCCAAAGTTTTACAGAAGAACTCCTAGCTACTATTTGACAATGCAAGATCATAAAGAATCCTAGATACACTGGAACAGAGAATATTCTCCTTCAAAAACAGTGTAACCCCATCCAGAACAGACTAAGCATCCAATTTTTAACTAGATTTCTTAAATGTATAGTCTCTTTAAAGGAAAACTGAACTCTTGCTGATTTCATGGACATTTCCACGAAGCTTTCTTGGCAAGAGAGCAGAAGTGCTTTGCTATTATCTCCTGGATTTTTTTCTTAAAGGGGGAGGCAGATGCTTCCTAGTTTTGCCTCCAATCTTGGCATTTCCATTCCAGTGCTAAAGCAGGTGTGAAAACATCACATCTGGCTTGTATGGATTAAATTTCAACGTGGTGCTGGAACCAAATTTCTGTTCAGAGCTTCCGATTGTGGCCACAAATATCATCTGAAAAGTGAAAACAGAATATTGAAAGTCCAACCAAATCCCTCAATAATTGTCTCACAGTTCTCATTTTCTAAGAGAATCATGGTTTGAGTAGGAAAAAAAACAAACATCTAATGCACTTTTCTTGATTATCTTCTGAAATATTTATTTTCATTATATAAAATTTTCAGGTTCCACATTTGCCAAAGCTAAACCTGAAATTCCTTGGACATCACTTACAAGGAAGGGAATTGTGCGAGTCATATTATTCCCATTTTTTAGTCAGTGGTGGATACAAGTCACTTCTTGGCGTATATTTATGTGGCTGTTAGTACTGTACCTTTTACAAGGTGAGTAGAGATTAAAATTATGATAGGATTATTTAATAAATTAACTTTGGGTTTGCTCATTTAAATGGATCTAATTTTGAAATTCCATATTAAACCATGACTTATACTATGACAGAACCTACTACCATTGATTTTTAAAAACAAGAAATATTTTATAACATTGAATACAAAGACTTTATTTCGGGAGCTTCCTTTATGTGTAATATCATATAATAATATTATATGAACAGGATATCTGAAGATGGAAATAGAGCTTGATCTTCTACTTGTGGATTTGTGGAGGGAATTAGAAGGGATATTTGGGATAGTTATAGTTATAGTTATAGTTTATTTGATTTATATACCGCCCTTCTCCTTGGTGGGACTCAGGGCGGTTCACAGGGCATACATAAGAAACACTATACAAAAATTAAAAAGAATTAAATCCATGCCCAATTAAAAACAGAAGTACAGATTAAAAACAATTAAAAGCCCATAATCCCCCATCAGGCCAGACCAGCTAATTCGAACAGATGGGTCTTCAGGCCCCGACGGAAAGTTCGAAGGTCTGGTGCCATCCGGAGCTCCACCGGCAATTGATTCCATAAAGCCGGAGCCCCCACAGAGAAGGCCCTCCCCCTGGGGGCCACCAGTCGACATTCCCTGACTGGCGGCACCCTGAGGAGGCCCTCTCTGTGGGAACGCACAGGGCGGAGGGGAGTCGATGCCGGCAGCAGGTGGTCCCTGAGGTAACCCGGACCCATGCCATGTAGGGCCTTAAAGATCGTAACCAGCACCTTGAACCTCACCCGAAAGACAACTGGTAACCAATGCAGCTCGCGGAGCAAAGGTGTAACATGGGAGTACCGGGAAACTCCCAAGACAACTCTCGCGGCCGCATTCTGTACCAGTTGGAGCCTCCGAGTGGTCTTCAAGGGAAGCCCCATGTAGAGAGCATTACAGTAGTCAAGGCGAGAGGTCACGAGCGCATGAGTGACTGTACACAGGGCATCCCGGTTCAGATAGGGCCGCAACTGGCGCACCAGGCGAACCTGGGCGAAAGCCCCCCTAGTCACGGCCACTATATGCTCTTCCAAAGTAAGCCGTGAATCTAGAAGGACTCCCAAGTTGCGAGCCCTATCCACGGGGGGTAAGAGCTCACCCCCCATAGAAAGAGATGGAACATTTGGAATGTCCCGGGATGCCGGAATGCACAGCCACTCAGTCTTGTCAGGGTTGAGCTGAAGTCTGTTCCTCCCCATCCAGACCCGAACCGCCTCCAGGCAACGGGACATCACGGCGAGGGCATCACTGGGGTGGTTTGGGGTCGAAAAGAAAAGTTGGGTATCATCGGCATACTGATGATACCCAACTCCAAAACCACGAATGATCTCACCCAGCGGTTTCATATAGATGTTGAACAGGAGAGGCGAGAGAACCGACCCCTGAGGAACTCCACAAACGAGAGACCTAGGGGCCGATCTCTGCCCCCCTGCCAACACCGACTCCGAGCGTCCCAGGAGATAGGAGGAGAACCACTGAAGAACTGTGCCTCCCACTCCCAATCCCCTGAGACGCCGCAGCAAGATACCATGGTCGATGGTATCGAAAGCCGCTGAGAGGTCTAATAGGACTAGGACAGAGGAATGTCCCCTATCCCGCGCCCTCCAGAGATCATTCACCAGAGCGACCAATGCCGTCTCCGTGCTGTACCCGGGCCTGAAACCCGATTGGTAGGGGTCCAGATAATCCGCTTCATCCAGGACCAGAGGGAGCTGATGCGCCACCACACTCTCAACAACCTTCGCAAGAAAGCGAAGGTTGGAGACTGGACGAAAGTTGTTCAAAACGGCTGGGTCCAGGGCAGGCTTCTTGAGGAGAGGTCTCACCACCGCCTCCTTCAAGACGGTGGGGAAATAACCCTCACTCAAAGAAGCAGATATAACCGCCTGGAGCCAGCCTCGTGTCCTCTCCCTGGCTGCATAAACCAGCCAGGAAGGGCACGGGTCCAACAAACATGTGGAGGAGCTCAGCCTCCCCATAATCCTGTCCACTTCATCAGGGGTCACAGAATCAAACTCTTCCCAGATAACATTGACAAGACCGCCCGTGTCCTGATCGCCTGACTCTGCCCAGCTGGAGTCCAAACCGGTCCGAATCCGAGCGATTCTATCCGACAGATGATGACTAAATTCCTCGGCACGACCTTGCAAGGGATCCTCCCTCACCTCCTGATTGAGAAGTGAGCGAGTCACCCTAAACAAGGCGGCCGGGCGATTATCTGCGGACGCGATGAGGGTGGAGAAGTAATTACACCTCGCCACCCTCATCGCTGCGAGATAAGACCTAATATAGGTTCTTAACCGCAACCGGTCGGGTTCGGATCGGCTAGACCTCCAGCAGCTCTCTAGGCCCCGTTTCCGGCGCTTCATCTCCCGGAGCTCCGCGGAAAACCATGGAGCTCGCTGGGATCTGCGCCGGGTCAGGGGCCGCAAGGGTACAACCCGGTCAAGTGCCTCAGTGGCTGCCCTTCCCCAGGCTTCCACTAAGGCATCAGCCGAGCTGTGAGCAGTGGAGGCAGGTGGGGACCCCAGCGCCGCTTGGAATCTATCAGGATCCATTAAGCGTCTGGGGCGGTACCATCTAATTGGCTCCGTACCCCCACGGCGGGGGGTGGCAAAGCGGAAGACCAGCCGCAGGAGATGATGATCGGTCCATGACAGGGGCATAATAAATGGAGAGCCCCCACCTAGATCATCCAACCACCGTCTAGATAAAAAAATCAGGTCAAGGGATGATCAATGATCTAAAGCATATTCATTAACTTCCAAAGGCTTAATTGCATTTCAGTGAAAAGCAGTACAATCTCAACGTATCCAGAACTGGAAGTGGGTCATAGAGCAGTGAAAGTAGGAAGTTGTCTTGTACTAATACTACAAATTATATCAAATCTGAACCCCAAAGAAATAAGGAGGATTACAAAGTCCAAGCTAATACATTAACAGTATGGTCAGAGATATGTTTGCTACTGTTTTTTATTAGGTTTTAATGATGTATTTTAGTATGTGGGCATTTATTTAATCTTGTTTTAACTTTTGTAATTTGTATTTTTATTCTTGCCCTGTTCACCGCCCTGAGTCCTTCGGGAGAAGGGCGGTATAGAAATAGTATTAAATAAATAAATAAATAAATGTGTGATATAATGAGAGGGGTGGGGTGGCGGTCATGGTCCCAGTGATATTCTGGGTAGAAACATGAATGATTGCGCATTGAAACCAATACAACAGTGGGAACAATAACAAATATGTCATCAGGAGGCACAACAAAGGGCTTGAAAAAAGGAGAGGTAAAATAAGAGATCTCCCATTTAAGAGAACTGTCTCATTATCAAGAATTTCTGATAATCTAAGTCCAAAATATGTGACTTGACCAACTTGAGATGATGCTGAACGAGCAGAAGAGGGAAAGAGATGTGTCACCATTGCAATTGCATGGAAAGGATTTTCAGATTTGATATTCCAGGATTGAAGATATAGTGAAGATATAAGAGATAGGATAGTTCAGGCTGCAGCAAAATGTTTGGAATGGGAAGAAGATATGAAAGTAGAAGTGCATAGAATTAACATAAGATCTGCCAAATTAAAAAAAATCATTTTGTCAGAAAACGAGATGAGATTCTACAAGAGCATATCAGTACTAAAAGATAGCTAATTCAGATGGAATCCTGCTTAAAGAAATACCACTCAGAATTATTTAAAAAGACTTATGGGCAGTTGGCTTTACATATGGTGACTACAGTGAGGGTATTATGTGCATAAAGATGGGAAAAATATAGTTGTCTTTTAAATTTCTTTTATTTTTAAAAGTATAACAACGTTTTTGTCAGTGCAGGTTTTTTTATATTTTTACATGGTATGCATTTATATATAAGTACCGTATAGTACAAATCTTATTTTTACTTGTTAGACAATTCATATACTTTTTTTTCAGTTGTAGCAATTACATTATATTCCATAATGCCAGTAGTGAGTGCAAGTGAAATCATTGGACCATTGTGCCTTATGCTACTCATGGGAACTGTACACTGTCAGATAGTATCTACTCAGTCATCTAAATCTTCAGGAAGTGATGGGAGCGGTGTTGGCCGAAGAAGGAGGTGAGAGATGAATGTCTGTAGTTTCGGGAGCAATGTTCCTTTTCAAATGAGAGTATTTCTTTGCATCCTGCTTAAAGGCCATTTTTCTTATAATATGCATTGTGTGAATTGTCTCTGCTTGCACTTTTATTGCTAATTCACTTGTTTTACCTAAATTCTAATAAGTTACAGCTTTCATATTCAACTTTAGGAATATGTGCTAATTTGCACTGTTTACATATCACTCTTGAGTATAAATGTTTCAAAGCAGATTCCATCAAATGATAATAGGCACACAGTAAGCATGAAATACAAAAGCATGAAATAATAAAAACAATTAACTTATTGCTTGAGCATTTTAAAAAAAAGTAGAAAAAAATCAAGGGAACATTTGGGCAACTAGGTTAATTTTTTTGCAGAAATAATTTATTTAGGAGCTTGCTTAATCTCAGCATTTTTTCAAATAACAGGCTCTGCTATAGATTCTGCCTATCTCTGTTCCACAGATTGATTAATATCAGTAAGTTCGGTACAGTTAGCAAGATATACTCAACAAAGATTAGAACAGAACAGAACAGAACAGAACAGAACAGAACAGAATAGAATAGAACTGGAGGGGACCTTGGAGGTATTCTCGTCCAGTTCCCTGCTTGAGCAGGAGAACCTATATCATTTCAGACAAGTGACTGTCTAGTCCAGGGGTAGGCAACCTCGGCTCTTTTATGACTCATGGACTTCAACTCCCAGAATTCCCAAGTCAGCATACTGACTTGGGAATTCTGGGAGTTGAAGTCCATGAGTCATAAAAGAGCCGAGGTTGCCTACCCCTGGACTGACTTGGGAATTCTGGGAGTTGAAGTCCATGAGTCATAAAAGAGCCGAGGTTGCCTACCCCTGGTCTAGTCTCTTCTAAAAATCTCCAGTGATGGAGTGCCCACGATTTCTGAAGGCAAGCTGTTCCATTGGTTAATTGTCCTCACTGTTAGGAAGTTTCTCCTTCATTCCAGGTTGCTTCTCTCTTTGGTCAGTTTCCAACCATTGCAGAGAGATTAAGTAGATGTATAGAGGAAGAAGGCAGTTCCTTTGATAACTGAGTTCTGAGTTGTTTATAAATCAACAACAAACTGATGAAAATAATTCATATTTAATTTTTACAGAACAGTAACATGAGCTCTTTGTGGGATATAATCAGATATTTTATCAGTGGAGCAACAAATATATATTTCCCTTTTATCATTAGAGGCATTGTTAAAGATCAGGATTTCTCCTTCACAGTACTTCATCAGTTTTTAATTTAATGGCTAGTATTTTTAGACAGAAAATTAAAGGTGATATTAGCCACAGTTTAAACCCTCCTCATTTCATGCATGGAGGAAGTTTTAACATACTTTGTTGCTAACATTTTTGAGGTAATATACAGATGGGTAGTGAAAATAAATAATAATAATAATAATAATAATAATAATAATAATAATAATAATAATAATAATAATAATAATAATAATAATAATAAGATGATGATGATGATGATGATGTTGTTGCAAGGGACCTTGAAGGTCATCTAGCCCAACCCCCTGCTCTGGCAGGAAACCCTATACCATTTCAGACAAATGGCTGTCCAGTCTTTTCTTAAAAACTTCCAGTGTTGGAGCATTCACTGCTTCTGGAGGCAGGTTGTTCCACTGGTTAATTGTTCTAACTATCAGGAAGTTTCTCCTTAGTTCTAGGTTGCTTCTCTCCTTGATTAGTTTCCATCCGTTGCTTCTTGTCCTGCCCTCAGGTGCTTTGGAAAATAGCTTGACATACCAGAATCATCAATTCAGTCTAGAACCAAGTGAAAAGAAACTGGGATAAGTCTCATTTTCATTATTACATGCATAAATATGTATTTATTTATTTCTCACTTTATAAACCTCCCATTTCCCTCATAGAGCAACTCTGGGCTTATAGATTCTTTCCTTTTACTCGTATTAATGGGCATATGCACATATTTATTTTATTTATTAATCAAATTTCTATGCCACCTATCTTCCCTACAAGGTGTTTCTGGGCATTATAGACACTTAATTCCTTTATGTGGTATTTTAGCATCCTAAATCCTATGGCAATCTCAAAAGATATATCTTTATGAATGTGTATTTTATTCATAATTGGCATCTGGTAATATTTATATTCTCTGGTACAGATATGTTAAAAATTCTGCATGTTTGAAGAGGGAAAGATTTATTATCAAACTCAAATTTATGCTATTTTTTTAATCTAGAAAAATACGCAAATTTGCAGGAGGTGACGTCTATACTTCCTCTGACAAAATCAGCAGAAGCGAGGAGCCACTGGAGTCCTCATCCAGGATCAGCAGCTTGTTTGATTCAGTATTGCGCCGAAGGAGCAGGGAGGGGTACGGTTGGTAATAGCTTGTTTAGAAGATACGACTGAAATTTTAACTGGCTTTTAACTCTAATTCCAATATTGCTCCAAGATTACATCATGTAATTTATTATGGCCAGTTATGTGCATTTCTGAAAAGGGTCTGTCAAATTGTCTTTCTAGAACTGCTAGATTCTCATCTTTCTTCAGTCCTATCTCATTTATATTTTTATACCACATTCCATGAGGCATCTCCGATAGCTTAAAAGTTTTCCCTCCCCAGTTTTACAAATTACAGCAGTCCTACGAAGTAGATTCTATTAAGACATGAATGACTCAAAACTCATCAGAGCCTTCATATTTAAGGAGGAATTTAAATTATTATTGCCTTGTTCCTAGTCCAGCATCCAATAGTGTGTGTGTAACTTTGATTTGCCAATGAAGTGCCTGATATTGCCTTGCTTAACGTAAAAGTATTATCAGGAAGAATGGGAAAAATGTTATTCCTTTATTTTCTCTCAGCACATTCTCTGTCAGATAGATGGCAAAGGTCAATTTTTTAATAATTTTAAGTTTTGATAGATTTTAAAATAATTAAGCAGAAATTTCATCTTCTGTGTAATGAGGATTGGATTTGAAACTTACAGTTTGATTTTCATAATTCTGCAAGTTTAATGTGAGGAAATCATGGAAAATTCTGTGTCTTCTCAACTGTGTCTTGATTTTAAAAGTGTGAATAAGGAAGATATACATTTCCTTCCATAGGGTGAAAAGGGGAAAACGGGTAACTGATAAAGGGTCTGAAATAGAGCATAGCAGTGGTATAAAACGCAGGATTTCCAGATCTGAACACAGTTTTCAACGATCGAAGGATTCTGAAATGCAGTTAAATGTCGATAGAAAACAGGTAAAGTTTGAACTTGATGAGTTTGCTTGATGCAAATGTCAAATTTTCTCAGTATGAACAATAGCACATAGATTAAATCTTACCCACTCATCTGAATTTTGAAAAATATGGAAAACCTCTCCAAAACATTTTTATCATTATACAGATAATATTATTATCATTTAATTATAGAAAATAAAATATAATACAATTACATAATATAATTTCTGTACATAATTATATTATTTCCTGATTGCCATAAAATAAACAGTATTTTTTCTGTTTTAAACTTAAAATTAACTTCTTCCAACAATGCAGCTTGGATTGAAATGATGATTGTTATCAGTTTTTAAAATACAGCAATTTAGTTGGGATTCAGGAAGGAGAATAAAACATCTATAATTTTTATTTCAACTTTCCTTCAAGGAAATAAGCTTGCCATACTGCACATGGATCCTCTTCATTTTGGCCTTATTGCAGTTATAGGAGTTAAGCTAGGCTGAAAGGAATGATATGAGTTTCACAGATAAAAAAATTCAAAACCCAATCTACTAGATCATAGTTTAACATTACTTTTCAGTCATAATAGTGAAGGTATACAGGTAGTCCTCAAATTACGACCACAGTTGAGCCCAAAATTTATGTTGCTAAGTGAGAAATTTGTTAAGTGAGTTTTGCCCAATTTTATGACTTTTCTTATCACAGTTGTTAATTGAATCACTGCAGTTGATAAGTTAGTAACCTGATTGTTAAGTGAATCTGGTTACCCCATTAACTTTGCTTGTCAGAAGGTCGCAAAAGGTGATCACCTGACCCCGGGACACTGAAATCGTCATAAATGTGAGCCAGTTGTCAAGCATCTGAATGTAAATCACATGACCCTGGGGATGCTGCAACAGTCATAAGTGTGAAAAATGGTTACAAGTCACTTTTTTCCAGTGCTGTCGTAACTTCGAAAGGTCACTAAGCAAACTGTTGTAAGTCGAGGACTACCTCTATATGGAATTCCCTGCAGGAAAACAGAGGGGTCCACAGCTATGGAGCTGTCCTACATTAAGTAAACTGGAGTGTTTGTGAGGGAGATTTCAAGTATGTCATTAGAATAATTCTTTCTACACTGTGCAGCCATGTAGTGTGCAACATCATTACAGTATACATTTGTCTGTGTTGACGTATATTTTGTATGTACTGCTATAGAATAAATTGTTACTGGTTAGTTCCTATGGTATAAATAGGTTGCATGAATGTGAAACTGTCTCACCCACTTGATGTTAATCCTGATTAATGTTCTTTTAGACTATTTCTAGACAGTCAGGCATTTCTGATGAATTGTCAAGCGAGGAGGAACCAGATAATGCTGGTCAGGTAGTTCTGCTGCGCAGAAGCGTAGAAGGTGGCCCTAGTATAATTGTAACTGAAGATCAGGGCAAAAAGTCTTCTCTTATTTCTCCATCTGCCTCAACAAATCAGTCAGTGTCACAGGTAAGTGTTGTCAAAAACTGTTATCCCACTTAACTTAGGCAACAAATGCATTTCACTTTTATCAAATTAAGGAAGAGATGAAGCCAGCCTTTTAACTGCTGTGTGCTCCATTTGTGTTGGGACAGCAACTCCTAGAATTACTAGCTAATACACCCATATCTGCAGGACAGCAGAAAAGAAGTGTAATAATTATTAACCCTAACCCTAGCCCTGAACTAGTAGATTATAATGTTCAAAATTTATACTCCTTGGTAAAAATGCACGTAAAAATGCAAGTAGAAAAATAGGGACCACTGTGGTGGGAAGGTAACAGCGTTCCGTGCGCCTTTGGCGTCTAGTCATGCCGTCCACATGACCACGGAGATGTCCTTGGACAAGCGCTGGCTCTTCGGCTTTGAAACGGAGATGAGCACCGGCCCCTAGAGTCGGAAACGACTAGCACGCATGTGCGGGGGAACCTTTACCTTTACCTATTTATTTAGGGATCTCTGGAAGCAAACTAAAAATTATTGTTCAGTGTCTCTATATTATGTTTTCTAGATGGATAAAGATAACTATAATAGTGGTGACATTAAACAAATGATCTAAGATTATATATTTAGCATTTCCACCCATTTAGAGTCCCATTTTTAAAGCAAAACCAATTGCTGCTGGGCAGAGAAGATTTGGCAGACAGGGCCATTTGGTACTACTACAAAATATCATGGAATTATATTTTAACTAGTTTCTATTCCTGCCTTGGACATACTTGTGTAAAAATTTCAGCTGAATTCAGGATGAGGTCATGGGCCTGAATAGTTCAATTTTTGGGGGGTAAAAGTCAGAAAAATGGTCTGGAAAGCAAGAACCCTTCTTCTGCTGTCATTTGTCAGTCACGCTGTCTGTGATTCAGGATATGGTAAACATCCATAAAAAATGATGGTCATTTATAACCTCATCCTCCATGAACCTCTCTCCCTATTTAAAACTATCCAAATAGGCCAATATTGCCACAGCTTCCAGCACTGAATTCCAGTTTAACTATGCACTATGCATGTGAAGAAGAATAGTGTTTATTGTTCTTGATATTTATTTATCACAATTCATAGCACGGATTATATAACATTCAGTTCTTGGTCGGGATTTTGAGTATCCCTTAGGATTAGGTCCAGTGTTGTATGTCTCCCTCTTGGCTTGATAACTAACAGTTCCAAAGCATAATAATTTAATGTAGTCTATTTTATTAAGTGAGTATTGCTGAAGCATCCATTTCTAGTTAGGAAAGTAAACTGTTTCTTCTTACTAACTGCCACTCTCCCATCCTGACTAGGAGGTTCCTGGTAGTTTGTTTGTGTGTGTGTGTGTGTGTGTGTGTGTGTGTGTGTGTGTGTGTGTGTATCACTTGCAAGAAAAGACCATATTCCTCCAGTCAGCAGTATAGCAAGTGAAAAAACAAGGAAGAGTGAAGGTCTTCTAAGAGTGGATTCTCTTCATAGATATAACTGGAGAGCCCAGTTATTTGGATACATATGTACACATATATTGTCCTCACTTACCTATCATAATTGGGATTGTCAACCCAGTCACTAAGCATTGTGGTGACTGAATGAAAAAATCACATGACTACAGTGGATTTATGTCATTTCTACTTTTGTCATTAAGCAAATCACCACAGTTGTTAAGTAAGACATTACATTGCAATTTCACTTTTATGTTCTCCATTAATTCTGTTTGGTGAAAGCCGATTGTGAAGTTTGCAAAGGGTGATCACATGATCATGGGATACTGTGATAACTATAAATGTGAGGACTGGTTGCAAAGCTGGTTTTTTTTTAACCATCATGACTTTGAACAGTCACTAAACAAGGCAGTTGGTAAACCAGGACTACTTATAGACACATATATATTTGTCTTTTGAATAAGTACAATACAATAGAATGTTGTATTTTTGATACAGTATATAACATCGTTTTTGCTTTGAAGATTTACTGCATTTTAGTTCTTCACTCATTCTTTTTGTGATCTGAGGCAGGTCAAGGAGGTTGTGAAATCTATGCAAGATTCGGACAGCCTAGTGGAATCAGAACTTGAACTAACAATTCCTCAAGAGGTATTCAGAATTAAAAATTACAATTTGTCTTCTGTGAAGTGAAGATCCTGGATGTAGCTGATCCTTTTTTCATTATTTTGATTTAAGATTCTTCTCAGCATCATCTGAGAGTAGAGCTGGAATAATGACATAGTCAATGAGCCATGTTTTAATCATATTTGGGGGAATAGATAATAGTGAACATTTAATGATAAGCCTGATAGCTGAGTTTATTCAGTGTGTTAAATCAAAACCAATTAGCACATTATAGTTTCACATAAGGACAGAGTATTTGAGATCTCTGAAGTCCTTGGGAATTGTGCCCTTGAAATTGAAACAGCAGGCAGTCAAATTACATTGGCAAAAAAACTTCTCATATAGTCTGGAAGAACTCTCCTTTATTTCTCAGCTGTTATGGAGTGAACTAAATGCTGATATTACTCTGTAGAACATTCTTGGTTTAATACAAGTGGTAGAGCAGGACATAAACTCATTTGCAAAACAACATTTTTATGTTTCAGAATTAATCCCTACATAGAAATATGTTCCATGTTTTTGTTTCTATGTTTTATTAATATTTCAATATTTTTGTATAGTTCAATAATCCATTATAGCACTTATTGTATTTGACATCAGGAAGTAGGTATATCTATTCTATCATACCAATAATCGTGTTATGTTCTTGATTAGTATCTTAGGACTTACTCGAACTTTTCTGCAGCACTGATGAATTGGAATATTTGACACTAATATTTTGTGGTATTTAGAAAGATAAAAGGACAAGTACAAACCTGTGTCAGACAATTTTCATGATAAAGGAGGTTACTGGGATTTTGTTGGTACCTTTCCATGGGACTGGGCTTTTCAAAAATTATTTATTATTCTGATTTAATATAGCCACCCATTTCAGTTACCTGCACCATTGTAACTTAAATGAATTAAAAGATTGACATGAGTATCTTATTAGCATCTTATTAGTAACTTATCATAAAAATTTCAGTGATTGGTTTTAATTGAATTAGGATTGCAATAATTATTTTCTGAACATTTCCTCATAGGAGTCCAAAGCCCAGTATAGTAGTGAATCTCAAAGCGGTAGTGTTTCTCATAGAGATTCGGAAAGTACTCGTCATGACTCTGAGACAGAAGATATGTTATGGGATGATTTGCTTCACGGACCTGAATACCGATCCTCTTTCACCAGTGACAGTGAGGAAGCAAAAGGAAAAGACAGGAAAGCAAGCAAACGAGATCTGAAGGATGACGTTTTCCAGCAGGTCTGTAAGATGCAAAACGTTCCTCCTTGTGACGGTAGCTTAAGCAAATAAAACATTGGGAGAGTACTAGAAATTCCTTTTCATGTTCTCCGGCAACAAGCTGTGGTACTAGTTTTTTATGGATTTTTGTCCAACTGTATAAGTTCTCGGTGCCATTTTATTTGAGTAAATGAAATGGATTTTTCAATAGAGATGGTTTACCATCTAGCAAGAATTAAAAAAAAGTTTAATTTAGACATACTGTAACATACTGTGTAACCACAGGAATATGGAATTAAAACAAAGGTTTTCAGATATTGATTGCACATTGATGAAATGCAAGATTCCACATGCATAAGGATAAGGTGATTTGAAGAACATGGGTGTACTCATGTAGCACCTCTTGGTGACTTCTTAAAGAAGCTATGTCTTTTCCTGGGCTTATATGGTGGAAATCAGGAAATCCAGGAAACTATCAGATTGTTACAGGATATTATTAGGTACTGTGTGCCTGTCCTCACCTAATCTAAACCAGCTTTTCCTATTTGAATCTGAAACTATGCCAGTATTCTTTCTCGGATAGCAGCATTAACTCAAGGGCACTGAAAAAGGTGTTCTTGATTTGATGATGCACCTATTAATTTCCTTACTAAGTGCCTTCAACCAAAAGGTAGATGTGATTATAGCCATTTATTACAGATAGAAAACATTTAATGTCTCCCTGTCTCTTGTCATATCCCTGGAAAGAGAAGATGGGTTATCCTGGAGCACTTTAGTCCCAACAGTTCTTGCCACTAACAGAGCGCCCAGCCCAAACCTCGCCACAAGCTTTCACACCCAAACATTAAAAATACATTCAAATATCCAAAGACACAGAGACTTCCTCCCCTGCTGCTTCCACCAGCAGGAAGAGGGCTCCCCTCATTCATCCCCCCCAATATATCCCTTGATTTTCACCCAGAGAAAAAAAATCATTTACCATGGTACTCAATACAGGTGGACCTACATTCTCTTCCTTCTTTCCTTCCCTTCTTTCCTCCTCCTTCCACCTATAGGACAGGCAAATTTGACTCTTGCAGGGGGAAAAACTCCATAGAAGCCTGCCATTCTACTGTAGAGGTCTCCCCCACCTGGCCACTGGCCACACTTTCTAAGCCCCAGCATCCCATAGAAAAAAATAATAGAGCAGCTAATACGGAAAAGCATCCCAAAATGTTAGAGGCTGTGAGGGTCGAGTGGGAACAACAGGTTTCGGTTGAACTCTGGTAAGACTTAAAGACCCTGGGTTTGTGGGGCGCCTGGTTCCAGACTGTGCCATCTTTGGTGCTGGATGGGATGGCACTGCTCAGGACAGTGTTCAATTTTGGGGTCCACTTAGGCTCATGTTTCCTGTTCAAAAAGCCAGGTGGCAGTCACCATTAGGAGTTTGCATAGCTTTGTCTTATGTGTCAGTTGCACCTGTTCCTGGATCAGCAGGCCCTGCTTACAGTCACTCATGCCTAGTCACCTGCAGCTTTGCATGGGGCTGCCCTTCAAGAGTATCCAGAAGCCTCACCTGGTACAATTGTGGGCAGTTATGTGTGCTCCTAGAACAATGTATGTTACACCTTTGTTCCGCAGTTTGGCTGCCAGTTTGCTTCTGAGTCTAAATAGAGATGTTGGTTTTAACTTTAAAGCCCTTCATGTCGTAGGACCTCTCTCTGGTTACATCAACCCATCCCATTAGATTTGGCATAGAAGACATGTAGGTACCATTGGTTGGCACATAACATTTGGTGGGTCCCAGGAAATAGACTTTCTCTGCTATGATGCCCACTTAGGGAACATTCTTCTCCCTGAAATTAGATTAGCGCCATCCCTTTTGACATTCCAGAAGTTCCTTAAGACCTGGTTATGTTATCGGGCCTGGGGCTCCCAGAAAACTGGAAACATGCTTCATTGACTTCATTGCTGAGGTAGCTGTTCTTATCCTCTCTTTGCCTAAGGTTGAGTATTTGTTTTGATAATACTAATTTTAATGTGGATTATTGTGTGTTGTTTTATTGGATTGTTGTGGGCCACCCAGAATCAAGTTTTGTGAGATAGACCTCTATACCCATTTGATAAATCAATCAGTCAATCAATAAATAAACTGACTATAAGGAGTTCGCGATTAAAAAAAATACTAGGGAAATACTGGATGCCATTACCTGGAATATAGTGACATCAGACAACAACTGTTAATAGTTCTTATTTTTTTAATTATCAAATATTTCAGGTTTCTGTTACAGACAACGGAAGATTAAAATGCTCAGTCAGGATAAAAGTTAGACTAACATTCATGCTTGCTCAGATAGGTGCCATCTTTTGAATCGGACAGTCTTGAGCATGTTATCTGGACTGAGTTTGATCCTGTTTCCCCTGATGATGTGGACAGGATTATGGGGAGGCTGAGCTCCACCACCTGTTTGTTGGACCCATGCCCCTCCTGGCTGGTTTATGCGGCTCGGGAGGAGACACGAAGCTAGTTCCAGGCAGTAATAACTGCTTCCTTGAAGGAGGGTATCTTCCCCACTGGCTTGAAAGAGGCGGTGGTGAGACCCCTCCTCAAGAAGCCTGCCCTGGACCCAGCTGTTTTAAATAACTATCGTCCAGTCTCCAACCTTTGCTTTCTGGCGAAGGTTGTTGAGAGTGTGGTGGTGCATCAGCTTCCTCTGTTCCTAGAGGAAACTGATGATCTGGATCCGTACCAATCGGGTTTCAGGCCCGGTCACAGCACGGAGACGGCATTGGTCGTGCTGGTGAATGATCTCTGGCGGGCTCGGGACAGGGGTTGTTTCTCTGTCCTAGTCCTATTAGACCTCTCAGTGGCTTTTGATACCATCGACCATGGTATCCTACTGCAGCATCTCAGGGGGTTGGGATTGGGAGGCACCGTTTTACGGTGGTTCTCCTATCTCCTGGGCCGCTCGCAATCGGTATTGACGGGAGGGCAGAGATCCGCCCCGAGGCCTCTCGTTTATGCAGTTCCTCAGGGGTCTGTTCTCTCTTCCATCCTGTTCAACATCAATATGAAGCCGCTAGGCGAGATCATTCGTGGTTTCGGGGTGGGGTATCATCAGTATGCTGATGACACCCAACTTTTTTTCTCCACCCTGAACCAACCCAGTGATGCCCTCGCCGTGATGTCCCATTGCCTGGAGGCGGTCCAGGTCTGTATGGGGAGAAACAGGCTTTGTCTCAATCCTGCCAAGACTGAGTGGCTGTGCATACCGGTATCTCAGGTTAACCAGACTATTCCATCTTTAATGATGGGGGGTGAGGTGTTACCCCCCCCGTTGATAGGGCTCGCAACTTGGGTGTCCTCCTGGATTCACGGCTCAGTTTTGAAGATCACATAGGATCCGTGACCAGAGGGGCTTTTGCCCAGGTTCGCCTGGTGCGCCAGTTGTGACCCTATCTGGACCGAGATGCCCTACGCACAGTCACCCATGCGCTCGTGACCTCCCGTTTAGACTGCTGCAACGCTCTCTATATGGGGCTGCCCTCGAGGACCACTCGGAGGCTTCAGCTGGTGCAGAATGCTGCTGCGTGAGTTGTGATGGGGTTTTCCCGATACTCCCATCTAACACCTCTACTCTGCGAGCTGCATTGGCTTCCAGTTGCCCTCCGGGTGAGATTCAAGGTGCTGGTGATGACCTATAAAGCCCTAAATGGCTTGGGTCCGGGATATTTAAGGGAACACCTGCTGCCAGCAAGTTCCCTTCGTCCTGTGCGTTCCCACATGGAGGGCCTTCTCAGGGTGCCGCCGGTGGATAACACCCAGGGGGAGAGCCTTCTCAGTGGGTGCGCCTGCCCTTTGGAACCAGCTGCCCGTGGAGCTTAGGACTGCCCCCGACCTTCGGTCATTCCGCCAGGACCTGAAGACCTGGCTCTTTGAGCTTTCCGGCACAGGCTGAGAGTTTTTAAATGGGGTTTTATATTTGTTCAGGGATTAAATTTAATTATTTTAACTGTCTTTAACTTTTGTATTGTATTGACATTTTTAAATACTTTGTAAACCGCCCTTTTCCTATGGGAAAAGGGCGGTATATAAATTCAATAAACTAAACTAAACTAATGGTAAAATGTTTGCTCAGAATTATTAAATGAGGTGTTTTGAAGTCATTTTTCCCCATATTAGAAGAGACTTGACAGAATATGGCATCAGTATGCATTTTTTTCCTCAGAATCACTTGTTCTGGCTGCAGAATACAAGTCCTGCTTCTACCAAAGTGAGTGCACTCATCTGGGAGGGGAATGAGTGCAAGAAAGTAGACATGTCTGTTCTGGAGATCAGTGGAATCATCATGAGCAGGGTAAGGATTATGTCCATTCAGTATATTCTTATAGAAAAACTAGCAGCTCTATTCTGTGCAGCTTGTTCTGTATCCACAAGCAAATTGTGTATTTGTTTGTTTGTTTGTTTGTTTTAGATATTTCTGAGCCGCCCACCTCCCTCAGCGAGGGGCTCTGGGTGGCTAATACGATAATCTGCGATTTTGGAGGAATACAGTAGATATTTTAAGTTGGAACAATTGAAAATTGTTTTCATATGATTGCAAATTTACATGTATGCCATTTTGCAGTCTCATCTTCACTGAGTTGAATCTAATGTTGAATTTCCATTCTTATGTAATGCTGCATTTTTAGATGCAGCACACTAATTCATAATGCAATGGTTTGTATGTCTCAATGTACAGTGCTGATATTGGTTTCCCCACCTTTAGGTCAATGCCTTTCACCAAGGATCTGGTTACCAATGGCTGGGCAATATTGTTACCATTGGTTTAGCTTTCCTTCCCTTCCTCTATCGACTCTTCCACTCAAAGACCTTTGAGCAATTGTGGTCCTTGACTGCAAAAGAAGTTTTGCATATCTTTTGTGGGGGTCCTCCATTCCCCCCTATAATCATCCTTGCAATGATCATCTTTCTGGAGCGCCTTTGCCTCACCTGGATGTTTTTCTTCATGATGTGTGTTGCTGAGAGGACTTACAAGCAGGTTAGTCTTAGTTGTCAAAAAAATAAAAGAACCACATGACTGCTAATGAAAGCACTTCTCTCTGTCACTGTCTCTTGCTTTTGCCACATGGCAAAAGCTTTTGAAAAGTAGCAGTCAGAAACAATCTGCCTATCATTTTCAAATGATAATGCATGTAATTTGCTCTGATTGACACTTTTCTTTGCAGCGTTTTCTGGTTGCTAAACTTTTTAGTCACATTACCTCTGCTCGGAAAGCAAGGAAATATGAAATCCCACATTTCAGACTCAAGAAAGTAGAAAACATTAAAATCTGGTTATCACTTCGCTCCTTCTTAAAGGTAAGTGGTATAAAAGCACTGAAATCTCAGCCTTAAACAAAAGATTCAGATTGTGGAGATGATTTGGTTTTCGCTCTTTATATGTAATTCTGTATTATTTTAATTTTGTATGTTTGTTTTGCCAGAGGCGAGGCCCTCAACGATCTGTTGATGTAGTTGTATCCTCCATATTCTTACTGGCTCTTTCAATTGCTTTCATATGCTGTGCACAGGTAAGATCTCTGGGTTTATTTATTGACCATCAATAACACATACAGTAGGATGGATTTATATTAAGTTGAGGGTGATGTTTGAGAGTCTTCAAGGATTTCTCATTTGTGCTGTTGGTAATTTTTTGTAACGAGATACATTTTTTGTAATGAGGTACTTTTCAGACAATTCAGTAAATTAAAACTGATATGCTGTGACTGATTATGTCAGGGGTGTCAAACATTTCATTGAGGGCCGCATCAGCATTGCGGTTGCCTTCAAGGGGCCGGGTGGGTATGGCCAGGGTGGGCGTGGCCTACTGGGTGGGCATGGCTAGAGTGCGTATGGCCTCCTGGGTGGGCATGGCCAGCTCTACATCATTCGCATCAAGGGTGCCTATGGGGGCCTGGGCAGGAGTGGGACAGATCTGAGGGTCTCTGGCAGAAGGAGGGTCTTTGGGCCAGGGCCAAGGCAGTGGGGGCCATTCCCTCACTGTTTCCAGGATGGCTTTGCGGGCCGCATGAAACCACTTCGTGGGCCGGATCCGGCCCCCGGGCCTTGTGTTTGACATGTCTGGATTATGTGGTATCAAGTTGTTTTCAGCTCATAGTAACAACCTGGATTTTCTCCATGACAATGTATTCCTAATCTGGTCCTTCTGGTCTTACAACAGTGCGCTCATCACCACTGTAACTAAGTCTGTCCACCTTGCTGATGGTTATCCTCTTTTCTTTCCTTCCATTTTTCCCATTAGAGCCTTCTCCAATGAGCTGGGCCTTCACATAATGTGTCTGCAGTAGAATGATTTTAGCCTGGTTGTTTGTACCTCAAGTGAGAACGCTGGATTGATTTGTTTGATGATCCGTTTGATGACTGATCCTAAAAGCTATTTACAATCTTTGTCAATTCTATAACTAGCTATTTTACTTATTATCAGTTTGGCCTTCATTGTATTTAATTTTAGACCTCTTTTTCATTTTATTCCTTATTTTTTATTACTAGAGCTTTCAGATCCTTTGCATTTTTGGCTATCAGGTTAGTGTCATCAACATAGTGGAGGCTATTGATGTTTCTTCCAATTTTAAGAGCATGTTCATCCCCCAATTCAATTTTTCTTCCTCCAGTTTTAAAGCCACACTCATCTTCTTCCAATTCAGCTTACTTTAAGGTATATCATACAGCTTGTATAAATAAGGGGAAAGTGTTCAATCTTGTTAACACTTTTTTAAGAATCAAGATCAGTCTATTTCACCTACCCTGGCTTCCTAATCTGTATTTAAGTTTCTCATTAGAACAGTGAGATTTTCTGCAATTTCCATTTTTCTGAGCACATTTCATAACTCGATATGATAAGCACAATTAAAGGCCTTTCTATAATCAGTGAAATACATAGTGATTTCTTTTGATATCCTTTGGCTTTCTCAGTTATCTAGGGTGCATCATCAATAATGTCTCATATTTGTCAGCCTTTTCTAAATTCAGCTTGAAAACTGCCATCGCTTTTTCCTTGTAGGGCTTTAAACTGTGTTAGATGATCCTAAGCATTGTGCTGCTAGCATATCAATTAAGGATACTGTATGATACCTTGCACAATTGTTAATCTCCTTTTTTGGTATTGAATTCTAAGCCACTCAGATTCATTGACTGAGATGGGTGGCTATAGAAATTGAATAAATAAATAAATATTTATTTAGTCAATTTCTGTAGCTACCCATCTCATTCAATGACTGAGTGGCTTACAATTCAAAAAATATATTACAATTAAGAAATTCAAAGCTTTTTAAAACAATAAATACCAGCTGAGATATTTGGCTAGTTAGCAATACAGCCAGGAAATAGGGCCTTTAACATTTCCATTACCCCATAGCAGGAAAAAAAAAAGTAAGGATAGTATCTGGATAGTACTTGGATGACAGACCATCATAATGACCGGGGCTCATTAACCTGGGCTAGAAAGTCAGACAAACATTCTAGATGCAATGAAAAGTCCTCCCAAAAGTTCTGTCCCCCAAATGCATAGACATAAACATTAAGTTAAAAGTTGAAGAAAGTTTAAAAACCTCCAAAGTTTCTTAACCATATTCAGCATGTATTGTTTCATGTAGCATTACCCAGAAGTCATTTAACCAATAAATAGCAGTTGTGAAAACCTACACTCTGCAATTATAGCCATTTATCTTTTTGATAGTAGAAGGCATGAAACTTGATTTGCACACTGAAGTTAAAGTGGACAGTGAGCGGCAGAGGACTCTTTTTTGAATTTTGTGATTGGACAATATTACTCACCTTTATTCAAAACTGAGGAAGATTCCACTTGTCTGGTCTGTTTCTCTGTCCCTCTGTTGTAATAAATGCATTGTGTGCTAAGAAGCATATTGTTTTGTTTATCAGCTTGTATGCCATTTTAAACCTTGGGGAACTCTAGACATCTTAGATACTAGAGCAATGCACAATATTTTTTTTTGCCAAACGTTTGAATATTTCAGGAATTTGAGGGTAAAGGTTCATTCTCTGAGCTTGTGGGTTGGTTTCCAAATGTTTCGTTACCAGGCTAGGTAACATCTTCAGCAGCATTTAGAGGATGTCTATGTCATGTACAGTATTTCTATTTTTAAGGGCTTCAGGTGTGGGTGTGTCAAGTGAGGGTCTTGTGATGGGTCTTGTGATGGGGAGGTTACATCAGGTCAATGTCATTGGGAGGTGAACTGCTGGGGAGAAGGGCTTTGTGGGTTGATTGGGGGTTGGGGCTGTCTTTGGCTGGCTGTGCAGTTGGTTGGATTCTATGGGGTTCGTAGGCTGGTTGTAAATAAGTTTCAGGAATTTATTGTACAATTTATTGTACTGTAGCCTCATAATTTTGATCTGGAAACCTGTGGATTAGAATATAAAAGTGTGAATTTTGTATTAGAAAGTTGGAAAATGAAGAGCTCAGCATCTGCAGTTAGGTATCCATGGCTAGAGAAATTTGGATATGGACAGTTACAACAGGAAGGATAGAGAAAGTTCAGTAAATGAAAGAAAAAAAATCATTCTGCAAGTACATCCCCCTTTTTTCCTGCAGTTTGAACTAACCTGGCTTTAAGAGCATGTGCTGAAGTAACTTGTAGGTCTTCTGAACACAGGGTGTTCTTACTGTGCAGGATGCGGTGTTAAATTGTGTGAAATTATTAACCAAGCTCTGTTCTAGAACAAAATTAACTTACAGTCTGTTTGCTGATTGTTGTGTGTTATTTTTCATAGGTTTTAAAAGGTCACAAGACATTCTTGAGTGCTGCTTACAATTGGGAATTCCTAATCTGGGAAACTGCCCTGCTCTTATTCTTGTTGCGTTTGGCATCCCTCGGCTCTGACACCAACAAGAAATACAGTAATATTTCAATTCTGCTTACTGAACAGGTACTTTTGGATTCTTTGATTATTTCTATGACATTATGATAGATCAATAAAGTAATACCTAAAATAATAATATAGCAAGGTAAATACAAATTTTCAGTTGTTAACTTGCTGTTTATTTTGTTAAATGTCCAGAGGCTGTCTTTTGGTCGTAGCAGATCCCTGAACTGTTCATAAAATATTAGTCACCCAATATGTAAACTTTAGTTTGTCAGTCTTGAAGAAAAGCATATTTTAAAACCAAGCACTGCAAGACAAAAATCAAAGAGTGGATAATTTTTGTGGAGGCCTTTTGTTTAGTGCCGCTTGGGGTGTGTGTGAAAGCCCTAATAAGCAGGCATATACATAGAATGAAGGCTACTGCTAAGCTTGTAAGCCGCCCTGAGTCTTCGGAGAAAGGCGGGATATAAATGGAATTAAAATAAAATAAAAATAAATAAAATAGTGTATGAGTTATAATGCCAAGATAAAAGGTTTGGGGAGAGGGGCTGTAACAAATTTCAGTATCTTCATTTTCAAAAAATGTCTGTAGAGGGTAAAGCATGGGCACTGTTTGGTGAAAATTGAAGACCAAAATTAGCAAACTGTTACCTTTTTCCTTCAGTTTGTCTGTAGATAAGTCTTATGAAACAAATTTCCATAGGGTTATTTTTTATCCAAATTATTGTTTATTAAAAGCTGCATACTTATGTAATTTTTTTTGCTGTTGGTCAGGTTCTTAAAGTATATTTCAACTAAAGCACATATTTATGTTTTATTTGGAAAATGTTTTTTAGAACCTGTCATCAACGTCTTTCATACAGGGGAAAAGTAGCTGTTGCCTTCTCTCCCCTTCCCAATTACAATATATATTTCATGATCATACTGTTGTTATCAAGGCAGATAGCTTGACTTTGTATATGAGCATATACGGTATTTGAGCATTCTAGATTTTTTAAAAAAGCAAACCATATTTCAGCCGATGTTTTTACTGGTTACAAAAAGTGATTTCATTTATTAAAGTTGCTTTTGTTAATGTTTATGCTAGCTGTGTAGGGAATGTAAAGGAAAGTAAACAATATTTAAATAACTTTCCTGCAGATAAATTTGTACTTAAAGATGGAAAAGAAACCAAACAAGAAGGAGCAGCTCACACTAGTAAATAACGTCCTTAAACTCTCCACCAAACTCTTGAAGGTAAAAATAAAGTAAAAATTTGCACTTCTTTGCCTGTACTCTTATGCTATATTTTTTAAAAAGATGCTCAAAGATCTTTTTATTGTATAAAAACAAGGCTGCTGCATTATAATTCTGTTTCATAACCGCAGGAGCTAGATACACCGTTTAGACTATATGGATTGACAGTGAATCCCTTGATCTACAATATTACACGAGTAGTGATCCTTTCGGCCGTCTCTGGAATCATAAGTGATTTGCTGGGCTTCAATATCAGAGTAAGTGTTGCCAAGTACCTGTTGAGGATAGCTCAGCTGTCTTGTTTCTCTAGTGTTGTTTACGTAATGGCTATATTTTGTCTGCTCAAACATAATCAAAACAGTGTAATTGTGAAAATAAAACAATTTATATTCCTGCTTCAAACCCATGTAATTTTCAAAGAGTGGTAACTTTTAGTTCTTAGGTATTTGGGGGCACCTTTGGAAACTCTGAAACAACTGTAAGCACAACCCAAAAGGGTATTGTATGGTTAATTACAAAAGACAAACATCGTATCAAAGAATCTAAATAAATTTTGGGTATGTATTCATAGGCAAATTGTGTATATGATTCTTCTTTGCAAGAAAATATTTAGGGTACAGTTAGAAGTCTTCAGGGATGCTGTTGAAGCAGTAGGAATCCATGGCAGAAATCCAGTTTTTAGGATTTCTTAACAATACAGTTTAGTGGTGAAGACCCCATGCTAGAAAGTAGGAAACTGTGAGTGCTAGTCCCACCTCAGGCATGAAAGCCAGTTGGGTTACCTTGGGCCACTCTCTCTCAGCCAAACCAACTCAGAGTTTGTTGTTGGGAAAACAGAAGAAAGAAGGAGAACTAAGTACGCATGTTGCCTTGAATAATTTACAAAAAAATAAAATAAAAACGGGATAAAAATAAATAAAGGAGGTAGAATTACAAAAACTACTTGTTTGGAAATTGTTCTGTACAGATGCAACTTATTTATGGACTTAAACATCAGTTTAAAATTTATTTTGATTTTAATCTTAACTTTGTTCTCTCTCTTTTTTTAGTTATGGAAAATCAAACCGTGAGAGAGAAGATGCTGCAACCCATGTTTTGGGCAGAAACATTCCCTGATGTGCTACACAGGCATGGCAAGGCCATTGAAGGTGCTTTTTCCTCACTTCAATACAAATGCCATATTTTCCATACATTTTCTTAAGAATTTAGAATTACTTTTTCATTGAGGTCACAGCTTGAAGAAATGGTTAAATAAATCTTAATAAATAACAATTCTAATGTGCTCATCTTAGTTGGTTAAACCAGCTGCTCCTATGGAGCAAAGCAATATGAAATTAGATGTCTTGCAACAAGGTTTATTAAATGAATAAAAAAATAAGCCAGCATTGTTCTGCTCTGAAACTGCCTGTTAAACTCATCTGTGACTAAGATGAATATTGCTATTTGGTATCCAATAATTTAATATGGTGTTTGTTTCTGTCAAGCTCACCTATTTTCTGTAAGTTGCAGTTGACCTACTTTTTATATTTCAAAATGCCTCTGGAAGAAAGTCTTTTGTTGAATGGCAATTGGTCCTGCTTGTTTTGCTGTAGTGGGAGAGGAGAATGAAATTTATTCCAACAAAATACAAATAGCCCCTTCAGGCATTTTACAGTTCAGCCTTCCATTGCTCGATAACACATAATAACAGAAGATGGCTAAAAATCCTATTAGAATTCTCCAATTAGTGATCTGAATTAGCAGTCTATCCATGAAAAAATAAAAACGTTGGTATGGTATCTATGTTTTATGCAAAGCAATTGGAAACTCGTATAATATTGTTAAATGTTACCAGTTAGCACCATAAAAACTGGGTTGGTTATGAAGAAATTTTTACTGTAAACCTTTGTTTAAAAGAAGGTTTACATACCTTCCCCAACTGGGTAATTGTTAGAACTATGGAGATATATACATACATATACATATACATATACATATACATATACATATACATATACATATACATACATACATACATACATACATACATACATACATACATATATATATATATATATATATATATATATATATATATATATATATATATATTCAGTCTACCACCTCTGCAAATCAATTTATACATATATATTTTTTTCTATCTGTGTTGTTTCTAAGTTCACAGAATAAAAGTATTACTGGACCTGTAAGAGGAACTACCAAAGTTTGGCTGCTATTATTAGCATTTATGCAATAGTTTTTTTTCTTTCAAACAATTCACTTGTTTTCTGGAGGGAACACGCCTTTAGAACATTCTATGTTATATATAAAGCTATTATTGATATTCTTGTAAGGTGCTGAAGGAATTTGTGTGATAGTATTTGAAATTAAATGTCAGTAACAAAGACAAATAAAAGAAGTCAAGAGAGAAGTCAGTGATGGTTTGCTGTGGGTTTTTTCCAGTGAAAAGGATATGCTGGCAAGTATTTATTGCTAGCAGTAGATTCATACAGAGATGAATGCAGCATTGCATCAAAAGCTCCACCTCTTTTGTACATGCATGTGATGTCACAAAGATCATAGAATGGCAAACTGTTCTTGCTAAAAGACAAATAATTTTTGAAGGTCTCAATCACAATAAGGATGATGTAAAAACCAAAAATACAAATTCATTCTTTTATTTGTGTTAATCTTATCAAGCTCCCAATGTACTTCCAGTTCATGTGATCTAGAATCAAAGTGTTTTAATTTTTTTCTCCAAAAAAATCATACAATCCATATTTTTCTATTAAACGGAGCAATTTTCCTCATCTCCCAGTACACTCTTTACAGTTGTCTCCAAATTATTCCTCCATTTACCCATACTGTGGCCTATCCCTGCTACTTCCTCCCAAGTGCCATTCCCAAGTCTTCCCAAGGCAGTTGCAGAGGGGAGTCTCAGAAACTCTTCTAAATTAACTGCTGTCTGTAACCTTAAATTATAAGATTATCCCTGGGTTCAGCAGGGCCTTTCTGCAAAATGATAAATAGCTGGAGAGCCATGTTCATTTGGAACTGTCTCAAATTACTCCAGAACTAAAGATACCAGCAGAATACTCAATTAAAAGCATGGAAAAGAGTCCATTTGTGCAATGGAAACCATACATTGTCTAATGGTATTCAAATTTACAGAGCAACAGGAGAAAAGTTTTCATTAAGAGGGGTAACAAAGAATCAAAATTATTAATCAGATGTTCTTTTTAATGTATCTATATAAAAAATAATGAGTGATTTACAGATCTTTCTAATCAGAATCTGAGAAGTGAATATATAAAGGTGCTGTACAAAATAAACATTTATATCCAATACAACCATATTTTCTGAACATTCCAAGGCCACATTGCTAAATCATTATTATCAAGTTAAATACAGATACAAAGTTTCTGGAAAAAAGGGCTCACATCAAACAGAAGACAACAAAATAGGTCACATCATTAAATGGATAAACAGTATCTGAACAGTGGGAAAATAAAGTTATTTCAATTTTATTATTTTGATATTTCTGCAGTTTTCATTCAATATTATTTTGTGACAAAATATATAGAACCTTTTTGAAGGTTGCTTCATGATATTTGTCAAGTTAATTTACATAGTTTAACTCAGATATTTAACATTTTCACAGTAATATTCTATATTTGCATATACTTCCTACAGTAACTTTTGAGTTTGTAAATGATAAGAGCACACAATATACATTAAAAAGCTGTATCAGATGACTTTTTTTCCAAAAAGTTGATGTCTTCTACAACTGATTTGTCTTAGTACTTGGTTCCAATAGAAATACTCAGATGTCCAAGTCTAAGGAATAGTGTTTTTAATTCAACTGCATCTGAACTGCAATTTGAGCTATTATACAAACTATTTTCAAGAAATGGGAATCAATAAACAGTAATGGGGAGAATGTTATTGAAGAAGTCTAAAGCTCTTTCATATATACTCAAGTAAAATGAGTCCTAGAAATTTTGTTCAGAGCTATTACATATTGGTAAACTCACATTCTCTCATGTTTTATGTGAATATCATATCTGGTCATCATATGATGAATAATAGGTAGCCTTCAAGCTCTTTTGCTTTCCTGTGGGTCAAAATAGCTTCAATGAGTTTAATCTACTGAATCTGTGTTTGCTTTAGGCCTAAACCTTTTCATTAGTCATTTTCATAGTCACTTAACAGTTCTTTCTGGAAAGTCCATAGCTTTTTAATAAGTTGACCGGCATGCTGATATATCATCTTTTATTGGTCTGATTGTTTCTGATAAATTGGGCTAATAGGATTGACACAAGAGGAAAACCATCTGCAAGCAACACTAGCACTTCCAAAGTGGCAGGCTATACCCTCTTTGGAAACAGTTTGAAATCATGGGGGGGGGGGGGGGAAGGCGGGGGAGAAAGGTAGTTTCAAAGAAGTTTTAATCCCTCTCAAAAATCACAGTCCATTTTGAGATTATATGAAATTGCCAAACCCCTAGAGTCTCGCATTCATCTATTTCTATTACATCTAGAGCAGGGGTGTCAAACTGCCGGCCCGCGGGCCGGAGAGTCACGGAGAAACCGCACCCATCCCATTGCCGGCAATGGGAAAAAGTTCCGAGACCTCACGCGACGTTGCGAGTTTGACATGTCTGATCCAGAGCATTCAAAGCAAATAAATCAGAGACCGAAGAGAACTGTATATCAGCCATCTGAATCTCAATGCAAAGCAAAAATTTTCTGAAAACAGCATCTCTAAACTCCTCAGCTGCTACGATAGAAGAAATAGGATGCTTACACTTTTTCTGTTTAAAATAGTGAAATAAGAGCACATATTTCACTACTACAAAGGAGAGACCATCAGTATCAGAAGTTGGAGGCAGTATCAAACAGGTGTGCACAATATACATGTCTGCTGCTAGTGTGAAGACTATGATATTGATATTTTGTTTAGGCTTCCCCAGAGTATGAAGAAAAGCAAACTTGCCAAACCAATATAGAACAATGAGTATAGACATCAGAGTAAATAGTTGTTCTAGTATTGCATGTACACAATTAGCAATTTATGATAACTTCAAAACTAAAGATAAGAGGACAAAAAGGGCTTGAAGAAAGGAGAGGAAAAAATAACTTCACAAGAAAAATGAATGTGTATTCTGATAAAAATTAATAAAAAATGGCTCATCTGAATAACGTGAGGAACTTGGAGGAGAGCAATAAAGACTTTAAACATCTTAAATATATACCCATGTGTGCGCACACTCAAATACAAAGTAATTATTTAAGTTATTGACTGTTAAGAACGTATTTTTATTTTTCTTAACTGACCACTGCCTTTCACTCAAATCCATTCAAAGGAAACCAAGTTCATTGCTAGAATGATTTTAAAAGATTAGAAGAGTTCATTGTTCTAGAGGTTGTCATCCAATGACCTATATGCCTGAAAAACTAATGTGCTCTACCCATAACATTCCTCCCATTGTGATAATCATGCACAAGCAAATGAGAAATTTCATAGAGACATTTTAAATTTGGAGGTACTTTTATATACAAACTTGGAAGCCAGGGTAACAGGCTTCTGTTAATAGGCACAAGGACAATACTTAAGAATTTTACTTTGGTGGGTAAGTTCTGATTTATTTTGCTTCTTGGGATTTAAGATTTTAAAATGTTTGAGCAAGGCAACAAATGTTCAAGTATTTAGCCAGCATTAATCCAAAAAACAACCAACAATAGATGGAAATTCATTTGACTAGCATGACAGAAATCTAAGAAACATATGCATTCATTGCACGTTTAATTTCTAATGTTAACGTGGTATAACAAGTATCAGGAAATATTTTGATTATGCGCCTGAAATGTTTGCTCTCATAATTTCATTCCATCAAATGTGATTTCCAAACTGCCCAATTCTAAGATTTAATTTGTATCACAGATAAAATATTAAAATCACCGTAGAATAAAATAGTAAGCTGTCACATATTTATTGATAAAGGGCTACTATCTTTTTAACAGTTATTTTGCAGGTTGAGAAGTTTGGGAAGGAAAGAAAAGATTTGTGAAAAAGGCAACTGAGTGCATGTTAACTTTCTGACTCCCCAGAGTCAAGAAAATCACACCCACCCTGCCTTTCCTTTAGCTGTGAGAACTTAGAAGTCCCTATGTAAACATGCAGCATGCCTGAGTAAACACCCATTTTAAAGAAAACCCTTTTCTGTGGCAGTGGAAAATGCAGGAAAAGATTCAATGGGCTACAGTAGATAACTTGGCACAAGAACAAGTAGTGAGTTATGATCCACTAATAGTAGGCATTAAATCATGTTCATTAACATACAATACTATCAGAAAATCTTAGCAGTGCAACATCAGGAGCAGCAGGACACCATCTTCAAAGGACACAAAAGACAACAGCTTTTGAAGAGTTTCTCATAAGCAATCCAAAAAGTCCTTCATGCAGCCTAATAAAAGATCAAATCAAATGTACTTTCCATTCTGTCAATCACAGTGTCTAAAAAAAATATGAGTTTTCTGGGGAAAAGTTTATGACTACATTTAAAAACCTGATTAAAATATGCTCTTAAAAAAGTTGGTCATTCAAACCCGTTTGTTAGTCAGACCCATTGCTTTTGTGACTCGACTTGTACTTGGTACTTTCCAAGGTCCAGGAACTATTGTTTTCTTTACCGGAGAACTCTCAGATTTGGACATTCCATCGTCTTTGGTTTTATCAGCTAGCTCCAAGTTATCTGTAAATTTGTTCAGGAAAAGAGGCTCATCAGCTTCAAGTCTAGAGTTTTTATCCACAGAAATTAGTGAATCATCAGGAAGACCTGACTTCTGAAATTGCTTAGAACTTTTCATATTCTCATCTTCCAAGATATTCTTTCCAGGCTGATTAGTCTTAGAAAGTGAGAGAAACTGCTCTCCTATCTTGGCATGCTGTATCTCTGAAGGACATTTTGAGTTCTTCGTAGATAAATTTGGATTTGTTATTTCCTTTGTGACTCCTAATTTTACCTTTTCAGTTTTTAGCAGCCTACTAGAACTTATATCATTAGCAGCTGTTTTACTTTGAAAGTCTAGGTTAAGTTTTTCTCTGCTTCTTTCTCTCTTTGGATATTTTTGGGGACTGACAGATTGATCTCTTTTCTCCTTGGCCAGGATTTTCTCTATATCAGCATTCTCAAAGATTCCCAGATTACCACTTTCATTTCTTTTTGGACTCTGTAAGTGGTCTAAGCAATTCTCAGCTAGATGTTTAGTTTCACTTTTCTTAGATGTATTGAATGGAAGTTGATTATGAGCTCCGGAAGGACTATTGCTCAACTTCTGGGGACTAGCTGATCGGCTTTTACTGGCTGCATTGCCCGATGCTAATTGTGCAGTACTGTGCATCATTTTATTATTTGGAATGAAAGTGTGGTCCCAGTTGTTCACTTGTCTTTGTGGACAAACTGTTTTCTTTATCTCCAAATGGTTTTCCATTAAAGTGCTTTTCTTTTCAGGCACAGTGTTCTTCAGTTTTTCTAGTTTCTCAGACATCTGACATTTCATTAGAGCTTCTGATTCTGGCAAATGAGATGCTTCAGATGTGAAAGCAGAATGTGATGATGAGGGAAGTGAAGTCTGTTCACCATGTGTTACACTTGAGGATACTGGATTAAAACTATCCAGACCACCTATATCAAAATAAAAAAAAATGCATAAGAGCAAAACAGTAAAAAGGTATTATCTATATCTAGATAATTGTAATGATTGAAATATGCAAAAACAACTTATACTATAAGAACCAATATATTTAAGTATGTTATGAGAAAATTTGGATTTCCAATGTATAATATAATGTATAATAAAACATGTTATGATAATCTATAATACAGGATAAGTATTCCTTCTGGAAACCTGGTTTCTATGTCTCAGTTCTTTCTCCTACAACAGGAAATCTCTGAAACTACATACACTTTCTTTTAGTCAATTTCAGTTATACTTTTTCTATATGACAATTAAAACACTATTTCTTTCTCTTGCAGATGGTTTTATTCTCAGAATATCTATTTTGTTCTTCTTATCCATTAACTCAGTTTTAATTTATTTACCACTGATTTCCATTTTGTAGCACTGTGTGGATTACAGATCTTTTATTCCAAGAACTGCAATCATGTAGGGCCAATCAAACCCCAAATATGGCCAATAGGGCACAAATCCTGACTAAATTAAACAGTTTGGCTATGTAAAGGATGACCACTAGATACTTAGTTCTCTTCTTCACCAATTTTTCACGTTGAGGGAGGGGAGAAATGGCCTCTCATTTATGTACCAGAGTTAGAGTTTCGTTTTCAGATTTTCCAAAAATAGGACTGTCAAAAAGGAGACAAAATGTAACAATGATGCTGAAGTATGTAGCAACTTTAATCAAAGATACATCAACAATATGTGTGTGGTAGGATGGAAAAAGTGATTGTTATAGCAAGTGGCCTGTGTCATTTCTAGTCCTTGGATAATGGACTAATATGTGGAATTAAGGATTTCTAAAATTGATTCCTCTATATTACTTGTGGCCTACACTTATCACAACTCATGTCAAATGTAAACTAGCTGAGTGAAAAGCTATTATTCAAAACAAATAAAAAGTGGCTAATCACAATACATGCCGATTTACCAAGTTTAAGGAAAGACCAAAGAAAGCCCTGAAAGCTTTAATGCTGCTCAGTTTTCACGTAGGAACACAAGCTGGAAGGAGCCAAACCTGAGGGAGGAAGAGAAAAAGCCCAGGACTATATACCAAAAATCACAGCAAAGAGTAAAAGAAATATATAATTTGCAAGCAGAGTGTAAGAATATGAAAGAGACTTATCTCAGCTGACTTGGATATTTCCAAATTCAGCATCCTATCAAAAGATTTTAGGATAGCCTACCACAATTCAGGGCCTTCTAGGTCCATTGGACACTACAAGTCCTTGAATTCCCTACCAGCATCGGTATATTGATTTAAGAATTTTCACTAGAGATGGTGTCTCTATCTCCAATGCACCTGGAAGGCACCTTGGAGAAATCTTAAGATTAGTATTATTCTTTTTAATATATATATTGAAAAAGTCTAATTGGTCAAATAAAGCATACAAAGCAGGGAAAAGAGAGAAGAGACAGTCCATCAGCGTTTTATCTGGTGTAATAAGCAGAGAGAAGACACAATAGAACGTGTTTTCTAGCTATGTGTATATGCTTTTCTGCATCAGCAATGGGGAAGCTATCTGACACATAAATTGTATGTTGAGAAGCTTATATTATCCTTTTTCCTTAAAATACCAGGTATCTAACACAGCTTTGAGTGCTTTTAAAATGGAAAAGCAAGATGTAAGCCAGTCATTTTGATATAAGATTGGTAGCAAATAAATTTAATAAATAAATAAATTTTAAATTAAGATTTAAAATCAAAGTTCACTTCCTACATATACTCCTGGAATTGAGATAAACCTTTAAGCCCATTGACCAGATCTTTGCTAAGTGAAGTGGGATAGATGGCTTCTGACAGTAGGGCATCTTCACTGGCAGCATTCCAATTATTGCATCCTTTCCTCAAGTAGCATCTTTATCCCTGTACTATGGTCTTGTAGGCACCCTTACTTTGCTCTTATGTTCTTATTGTGCTCTAAACTCATTCAAGATATTTCTGAAATATTCAGCTGGGTGCTGCAATAAATTTACACTGTACAATTTAAATCATTATTATTGTTGAATTATTTTAGCTGTCAATGTAAGCTCTCTGGAAAACAGTGGCTACAAGGTGAATTCCAATTGTAAGTAAATATTTAAATAGGACATTTATAATTTTCTAGAGTCTGAACATCTAGTTATTCAAAATTATCAATAAATACATCTGTACTGTGCAAAATATATCAGCTGTAGCTCATACACTCAGTAGTGGGTTCCCACCGTACCATGGTCTGGTATTAATCCAGTCCCTGGTCGCAAAAGGAGAAGAACTTTATTTCCTCCAGACTGAATCAATTCAATGGCTCGAGTATGGGTAATTCCTTGTGTTGGTTCACCATTGATTTCAACAATCTGGTCACCAACCTGAGGAGAAAAGCACCTTCATTAAGTTGTAAAACATATTTTCCTTGTTAGCTTTTGTTTATACTTACTTAAAAATTCTACATTATGTTATATTTAGTTGAAACCCAGTTAATAATATTGACATCACAAATTTAGAGTAATCCATAACAATACTTTATTTTTAATAAAACCTTGATTGCCCAGCAGGGACCACTCAGTTACTCTCCAGATAATTCAAAAAGATTCAAGCTTTATGAATTGTCATAAGGCTGCTGAACGGCGATAATAGAGTAGAACAGAACAGAACTGGAAGGGACCTTGGAGGTATTCTAGTCCTGCTCAAGCAGGAGAACCTATACCATCTCAGACAAGTGACTGTCTAGCATCTTCTTAAAAATCTCCAGTGATGGAGCGCCCACGATTTCTGAAGGCAAGCTGTTCCACTGGTTAATTGTCCTCACTGTCAGGAAGTTTCTCCTTAATTCCAGGTTGCTTCTCTCTTTTATCAGTTTCCAACCATTGTTTCTTGTCCTGCCTTCTGGTGCTTTGGTGAATAACGTGACCCCCTCTTCTTTGTGGCAGACCCTCAAATCCTGGAATACTGTTATCATGTCTCCCCTATTTCTTCTTTTCTTTAGACTAGCCCAGGGGTGTCAAACTGAATTCCATTGAGGGCTGCATCAGCATTGTGGTTGCCCTCAAGAAGCCGGGTGGGTGTGGCCAGGGTGGGCGTGGTCTACTGGGTGGGCATGGCTAGAGTGCATATGGCCTACTGGGTGGGCATGGCCAGCTCTACATCGTTCGCATCAAGGGTGCCTATGGGGGCCTGGGCAGGAGTGGGACAGATCTGAGGGTCTCTGGCAGAAGGAGGGTCTCTGGGCCAGGGCAAAGGCAGTGGGGGCTGTTCCCTCACTGTTTCCAGGATGGCTTTGCGGGCCACATGAAACCACTTCGCGGGCTGGATCTGGCCCCCAGGCCTTGTGTTTGACATGTCTGGACTAGCCAAACCCAAGTCCTGCCATTGTTTTTTGTATGTTTTAGTCTCCAGGCCTTTGATCATCTTAGTTGCTCTTCTCTGTATTTTTTCCAAACTCTCAACATCTTTTTTGTGATATGGTGACCAAAATTGGCTGCAGTATTCCAGGTGTGGTCTTACTAGGGTTTTATAAAGCGGTATTAATACTTCACATGATCTTGATTCTATGCCTCTGTTTATACAACCCAGGACTGTATTAGCTTTTTTGGCCCCTGCTGCACCCTGCTGGCTCATGGTCAAGTAATTGTCCACTAGGACTCCAAGGTCCCTCTCACAGTTAATGTTTTTAAGCCAGGTCTCGCCTAATCTGTACTTGTACCTTTGGTTTTTCCTGCCTAAATCTAAAACTTTGTTTTTCTCCACATTGAAACTCATTTTGTTGGGTAGGGTCCATTTTTCAACTGCTTTGAAACTCATCAAATTTGATACTCAGCGCATTTTGATAACAAAAATTTTGTATCAAACTAGAATTTGTCACTGTCCGCTGCCTTATGACTCACTACATTATTCCTTATGGCAAAAATCTGTTTGATACTCATGGCTGTTGGCGCTCATCGTACCTCCTGGAACCAATTAACAATGAGTACTGAGGTACCACTGCACTATGTCTGATCATTATATGAACCCCCAGAAATGTGAATACCACATGGGCCAAGAAAATGTGAACCACAATCCTAAGAAAGATGACTAACCAATTATTTGCAATGGCATTAGCAGATCTAAGACCTGTACAGAGGAGCATCTAGTTCAGCTACTGCAATGAATTCTATGAGAAAGAAAAGAGTTTCCAGAAAACAGGATTTTCCCTGAAGTTCATTAAGATATTATAGGGGGGGGGGGGGGAAAGCACATTTTCTTATTTGCTTAACGCACTACTTTTGTTCCAATGTAGGGCTACACTCGATAAGCATGTACACTCTTAAATACTCTTATTATATGGACTGAACATAAGAGATCTGGACAAAACTCCAATGTAATCCTTGAATTTGGTTACTGTCTCACTTTTCCTTCCATATTAGAGCAGATGTTTTAAAATGGTGACTATGTTCCAGCGAATTTGCATAATTACGGTACATTTTGTTAGATAGTATCTTTTCACAAAAATATAACTGAATTTTCCTGAGCAGAGTTAGTTCATTTAAATATTTCTGTCTCAAGAATTCCTTCCTCCTATTGCCAAAGCTTGGTTAGAGTAAACATGAGTATACAGTACAAAATTTTTGTGAAAATAACTATAAATTCACATTCAATGATAATGGCAGAGAATAGTATCAATACATATACATGGAAATATATTTTAAAATATCAAATTAATATTAAATTAGCTTTTAAAAATAATCCAACTAGGGCTAATACATACTTACATGAATTCTCCCATCTTTAATGGCAGACCCTTCCTCAGCAAGTCGAAGAATAAATAGCCCCATATTATACTCTTTTCCTCCACGAAGGCTAAATCCAAAGCCTCGAGGACCTCTCTCCAGTTCTACTGGATAACATCCAGGATTCTGTGCAAATAAAAGATTATGCAATTTAAAATTATATTGGGAAAGACTTTCAATTCTTTTTTAGAAAAAAATCAATTTCCGAAATTCAAAGAAATTTTATTCAATTATTAATGTAATGATATTTGCTATGTTTGACATTTTTGTAATACCTGTACTAATTCCACATGTAAATTATACATTCCCTGTAGCAATAGCAATAGCACTTAAGACTTATATACCGCTTCACAGTGCTTTACATCCCTCTCTAAGTGGTTTACAGACTCAGCATATTGCCCCCAACAATCTGGGTCCTTATTTTACCAACCTCAGAAGGATGGAAGGCTGAGTCACTCTTGGTCAGGGTCGAACTCCTGGCAGTGAACACAGTTAGCCTGCAATACTGTATTCCAACCACTGCGCTAGCATGACTCTGTAAATTTTAGAAAGCTATCACTTGCTGTTCCAAAAGGTTATAAACCTGCCCTTTTATGCTTTTCCATAACAAGCATGAGCCAAAAATTCAGTTCAAAAATCCTGGCTAATGTCTTTGATAACATCTTATTCCTTTTATTCTTTGTTACACATGGACATTTAGAATACTGAAAATTAGTGGGAGATAATGGCACTCATTTTTTCCACATTAAAATTTCAATACATAACAAAATGAAAATGGGGACATAATGTTAGGTATAAAATAAAGTGACATAAGCATCTAGACTGATTTGTAGTGATCAAATTCCATGGGACCCATGGTATCAATTTTTCCCATCAAAATCATTCACAGAATTTCAGGATTATCTTGAGGTATGTTCTCTACATTTTTTGGTGTTATCCTTTTAAATTTCCAATATATACCATATTAGAAATACTAACAAAATAGATTGAATCCCATCTTCAAGAACTAATTCACCATAGGGGTGAAGGCTTTTGCCTCCTAAGGACACTATAACTTATAGTGCTGAAAGTGTATTCTCCCAGAAAAATCACTCATCACAGGCAGGTCACAGATTAGGGGTAAGCTAAATATGATTCATTGAAGAAGGAAATGGTAAACTATTGAAATGTTCTGCCAAGAAAAACAGATATTCATAAGCAGGACAATGTTAGAAGATGACCCCCTTCCCTCCAAGTTGGAAGGTAACTGATAAACTAAAAAAGCATATCAGATGCTATTCTGATGAGGAGCAAAAAGTGTGATGCTACAAAATAATTTAACTAAAGCAATCTTTAGTTCCAAACATGGAAATGCCAAGATTAAATATTGATAATCTGAGAATCAATGAACTGAAATGAAATGAGTGACTTTGTATCAGAAGAGTATCAGATCTTCTATTGTGGACAAGAAAATCATAGAAGAAATAGAGTAGACATTATGATTAATAAAAGGAGTCAGTACACACACACACACACACACACACACACACACACACACACACACACACACACAGACTATTATTAATAGAAGAGTTCAGCTCCCATATAACACAAAAAAGTGTAATGGCTATATTTATATACCTGAGAGTGTGTGCTCCCTCCAAGAGACCCAACAATTTCAGTTAATGAGAAGTGCTTGTAATTGTTGTATTGTTCTTTTCCGCCATCAGCTTCTGTAGCACCCCTGAAGTATAAGGAAGCATATGGATCATTACAAGGACCTCTGTTGAGTTCTCCCTAAAGGAAGATTAGAATGAATTCCTAAAGGAATTTACCAAATATAAGCCAGGTTCCAAAGTTCAGCCATAAAAATATATTCTCCATATACAAAATTAAATGGGCTGTAGGTATTCTTGTGCAGATTTCATTTCTTGTATTTCCTGTTCAAATACTTTGAATTAACTTTGAACTCTAATTCATAACACTAAAGAATAAATTTTGAAATTGAAAGTACTGGCCAGAATGTGCCACAATTTCTTAAGAGGAAATACTGATTTCCCAATAGTCCATTTCCTATTAGAGTACAAACTATATTTTGAATGAAAGTATTAATACTAGGTTTAAAAAAGAAATGTACCACCAATTATCTTTCAGTTTAAAATGCTAGTTTACTAAAACAATCTTTAATGCCCTGAAGTAGTTATTTATTTGTAATGTATGAATTCTGTGAATGTTTATTATTTTCTCTCAAAAATGAATGTCCAACGTTTGTGAAAGTTGCACAAAGCTATGATAAATTTCCATTATTTTTAATGGACATATTAAAACACCTGCATTTTATAAGTATTTTAATACAAAAAAGAATAAATTTAGGTAAAGTTATACACAATAAATGCATAAAAAATTTGCAGAACATTTTTGATGAAACTGAATATTATATCAATAAGTAACTATCACTAATCTGGGTCATATTAAGACTGAATGATCTAATCAAATAACTTTTTCTGAGATTACTAGAGCTACATGTCAGAAGGAAGATATTCATTTACAACATCCATTTTTACACATGAATAATTATAACTTCTCACAGAAGCTCTTTAATCTTTTATCAGTTTTATTTTGTTCATTTTCCTCTTCCAGAGGATTTTTTCTTTGGCATTCATTTAAATAAATCTGCAGTCTCTGATCCATTTCCTATTACTACTGGCTTGAAATAAAAATAATCTTGTGGTATATTAATGCTAAATTTATTACTGCAGAGCTGTAGTTTGCTTCATCAGATACATCATGACAAGGAAATTACCGTATATACTTGAGTATAAGCTGAATTTTTCAGCCCACTTTTCGGGCTGAAAAAAATCCACTTCGGCTTATACTCCAGTGAACAAAAAAAAAGAACTGTCCCTTCGTTCGGAACAGGCTGCTGAGAGAAGGGAGCGGCAGAGCCTTGCAGAGCTGGCGGCAGTCCAGCGTTGTTTCTCCCCCTCGTGCGTGCGTGTGTCAGACCCACGGGAATGGCTGGTAGGGAAGCGGCATTCCGGCATTCCCCCCCTTCCTGTGTGTCGAGCCCACGGGGCTTGACACACAGAGAAACGCAAATGCCGGACTGCCGCCGCCTTTACTAGCCATTCCTGCGGGTCTGACACACACACACACACGCACGAGGGGGAGCACGAGGGGGAGAAACAACGCCTCTGCCAGCCCTGCAAGCCTCTGCCCCCCCGGCGTTGGTGGTCGAGCTCTTCGGAGCCGGCAGAGAATCTCCCGCAGGAGGAGGTCGCAGCTTTCTCTCTTGCTTCGGACTGCAAGGATTTAAACTCCAGGAACAAATCCCGATGGAAGTTTTTTTAAAAAAAATACTCCTCCGGGTCGGACAGGGGACCGAGGCTGAGGCCTAGGGGTAGGGGGGGGCTCGCGGACAAGGATGGGCTCAAGTGGAAGCCAAGCAGCCCTCCCGAATCTGGGCTTCTGGACGGAGCAGCCGGTGGTGCGTTTCAAAAAGCAGAAAAGTTGGATTTTGAACATTTCAGAGGCCGTGGGTCAAGCAGACTACGCTTTCCCGGGCGCTGCAACGGCACCCGTTTTCCCCGGCGAGTTTTCCCTACCTGGCCCCTGCAGAATCGCGGCGGCGCCCCTGGAGAAGCCTACCCCGAGGCTGCGGCCGATTTTTCCTTCTCCAGGCCTCTGCCGCCCGTTTCTGTCTGACACACACACACACACACGCACGCACGCACGAGGGGGTGAAACAACGCTCTGGGCGGCAGAGGCCTGGAGAAGGAAAAATCAGATTACCCCTTCCACACGTAAAACTTCCAGTTTAATTACAAAGGAAGAAGAGAGAAACTTAGATCAACAGCTCACCTTCCTTTTCCTCTAGGTTGCAAGGGGAAAAATAAAAATCAAAGATCCTTGGAAGTAATGGTTGGAAAAGTTTGCAAGTCTTTGGGAAAGTTCAAGAAGTGAAAGGAATACCCTCCTCTTGAAAACTGGAAGTTTTACGTGTGGAAGGGGTAATCTGATTTTTCCTTCTCCAGGCCTCTGCCGCCCAGAGCGTTGTTTCTCCCCCTTGTGCGTGCGTGTGTGTGTGTCAGACAGAAACGGGCGGCAGAGGCCTGGAGAAGGAAAAATCGGCCGCAGCCTCGGGGTAGGCTTCTCCAGGGGCACCGCCGCGATTCTGCAGGGGCCAGGTAGGGAAAACTCGCCGGGGAAAACGGGTGCCATTGCAGCGCCCGGGGAAGCGTAGCCTGCTTGACCCACGGCCTCTGAAATGTTCAAAATCCAACTTTTCTGCTTTTTGAAACGCACCACCGGCTGCTCCGTCCAGAAGCCCAGATTCGGGAGGGCTGCTTGGCTTCCACTTGAGCCCATCTATGTCCGCGAGCCCCCCCTCCACTACCCCTAGACCTCCGCCGGCGGCAGAGGCTGGATCCGCGCTCTGCAAGCCTCTGCCGCCGGCGGAGGCTGGATCCGCGCTCCGCAAGCCTCTGCCGGCGGCAGGGCGCGGATCCAGCCGGCGGCAGAGGCTTGTGGAGCACGGATCCAGCCTCCGCCGGCATGCAGGCAAATCCTGCTAAAGGGCTTTTCCCCCCCACTGGATCCGCGCTCCGCAAGCCTCTGCCGCCGGCGGAGGCTGGATCCGCGCTCCGCAAGCCTCTGCCGGTGGCAGGGCGCGGATCCAGCCGGCGGCAGAGGCTTGTGGAGCACGGATCCAGCCTCCGCCGGCGGCAGAGGCTTGCGGAGCGCGGATCCAGCCTCCGCCGGCATGCAGGCAAATCCTGCTAAAAGGCTTTTCCCCCCCCACTGGATCCACGCTCCGCAAGCCTCTGCCGCCGGTGGAGGCTGGATCCACGCTCCGCAAGCCTCTGCAGGGCGCGGATCCAGCCGGCGGCAGAGGCTTGTGGAGCACGGATCCAGCCTCCGCCGGCATGCAGGCAAATCCTGCTAAAGGGCTTTTTCCCCCCACTGGATCCACGCTCCGCAAGCCTCTGCCGCCGGTGGAGGCTGGATCCACGCTCCGCAAGCCTCTGCAGGGCGCGGATCCAGCCGGCGGCAGAGGCTTGTGGAGCACGGATCCAGCCTCCGCCGGCGGCAGAGGCTTGCGGAGCGCGGATCCAGCCTCCGCCGGCATGCAGGCAAATCCTGCTAAAGGGCTTTTCCCCCCCCACTGGATCCACGCTCCGCAAGCCTCTGCCACCGGCGGAGGCTGGATCCGCGCTCTGCAAGCCTCTGCCGGTGGCAGGGCGCGGATCCAGCCGGCGGCAGAGGCTTGTGGAGCACGGATCCAGCCTCCACCGGCGGCAGAGGCTTGCGGAGCGCGGATCCAGCCTCCGCCGGCATGCAGGCAAATCCTGCTAAAGGGCTTTTCCCCCCCACTGGATCCACGCTCCGCAAGCCTCTGCCGCCGGTGGAGGCTGGATCCGCGCTCCGCAAGCCTCTGCCGGTGGCAGGGCGCGGATCCAGCCGGCGGCAGAGGCTTGTGGAGCACGGATCCAGCCTCCGCCGGCGGCAGAGGCTTGCGGAGCGCAGATCCAGCCTCCGCCGGCATGCAGGCAAATCCTGCTAAAGGGCTTTTCCCCCCCACTGGATCCGCGCTCCGCAAGCCTCTGCCGCCGGCGGAGGCTGGATCCGCGCTCCGCAAGCCTCTGCCGGTGGCAGGGCGCAGATCCAGCCGGCGGCAGAGGCTTGCGGAGCGCGGATCCAGCCGGCGGCAGAGGCTTGTGGAGCACGGATCCAGCCTCCGCCGGCGGCAGAGGCTTGCGGAGCGCGGATCCAGCCGCCGGCGACAGAGGCTCGATCCGCCGTTCTGCAAGCCTCCGCCGCCGGTTAATACCCTGTATTCAGCTCTGGGAAGTGGGGGGAAGGGGGAGAGAGGGGGAGTTTGGGAGGAGGGGGAGCTCCACGGTGCAAAAATAAAGCCCTGCCGCTCTTCGCGTTGCTTGTCCGACTGGCTGTCACGGGACCGCACGGATCGCCTCGCTCCCACCGGCAGCTGATTCCTTCGAGTTTGGTCTCGAGCGATTTTGCATTTTCTCCAGTGCTGAAAGCCACTCGGCGGATCCCAGCCTCGGCTTATACTTGAGTCAAGAACTTTTTCCAGTTTTTGGGGGTAAAATTAGGGGTCTCGGCTTATACTCGAGTCGGCTTATACTCAAGTATATACGGGTAATAGTGAAATGCCAAAAGAGGATAAATGCAGGTTATTGTTTAAAAAATATACATACACATCAGGTAAGAAAAACATCATAGAAATATTTTTCTTCACAATATGAGGGAAAAGATCTGCATTCTAACTAGAAAATCTGAAGAACTGAAAAGTTCTGTTCCCCTGCTATCTTTGCAGAAAAGAAGTTAAGTATATAGTTTCATTTCCATGTTTATTTGTGGTCTAAAAATAAAGTTTGTACCTGTCATTAGACACAGAAGAAGCTGGAACTGGTCCAAGAACTCGATGCTGTACAATTGGACTTTGTCTGGCGGAGTTTGCTCCTGATGGGGGACCACGATGCTCTAATGAAGACACGAGTAGCTGATTAGATACACCAGGATATATTAGCAGTACTAAAATATTGCCAAGGACATTATTGACTTTCATTGTTTTATGTGTTATAAAATAATGTTGCCAGTCCTTGAAAAGTCCATCAAGCAGTATTGAAATGCATGTTAAGAAACTGATTTATTAAGCTATGTGTGTAAATTGTTGATTATAATAATAACATAATACAAACTTAAAGAAGGGAACAGAATGAAATAAAAGTGCAAGAAAAAAAGCAGAAAGGTAAGAATATATATAATAATAAAAAGTGATCAAGTAAACTAATTTTACATTCCTTCCTTTTACTTCAAAAAATCTTAATCTTTAGTTCATTAAAAAACTGTCATAGGATTTTATTTTTCTTAATTTATTCTTTATCCCATTGTACAGAGTTCTTCAAGGTTTTAACAAGCCTCTTCTATGAATCCAATAGGAAAAATATATCCTCGCTTGGGTGTCTCATTGTATTTCCCTTTTAAATTTTAAAACCTCAGCCAGGTTTTTTTTGTTTGTGGTTCCAATGAAAATAATTTTCTAAATCATTCTTCTGGCTCATCAGTTTTAAGTCCACTTTCGATACCATTTCTATCTTGTTAGATAAAATTTGTTCTACATGTGACATTGCTTCAATAACAACTTTTTTACAGAAGCAGAAAACATTACTGACATTGCCAATATTATGGCTACTGATTTCTGACTCCATTCTTCAAAAGTCCTCTTCAGTATTTTCATTGTTATACTATACTTTCATGTTGGAAGCCCCAGAGCACTTCTGTGGTAAAAGGATCAGCCGGTGACATCACTGTTGCCCAGGTGATGACCAGTTGGGGGCTCCTTTCATGTCCCCATTACGTTGTCCACCAAAAAGGTATCCATTTATTTATTTACAGTCACCTGATTTTGAGCAGCTGGGTTGGCAGGAGCAGGAGTATGATAAGTGGCACATCCTATGGCAGGAACTGAATCTCAAATGTGAGCCTGCCAATCATCAGCATCCTAACCTTGTGACCCATGTTACAATGTTTTGCAACCTTTTATAGACTTTCTTCTGCTTGAATACTTTAGTTCCTTCTAGTGTCGTTTTTGAAATAATGAAATTGCTTATCATTGTTGTCTTGTAAAAACCAAAACAGACTCTATTTCCCACAATAATCTGTTTGTTCTTGATAATTAATTCCAAAATCTTATTATAAACATTTCAGTCTAATCCTGCCAACTCCCAGCATGACATGGAAAACCGCTATCCTGAGGTCTCCTCATGAGGAGCAGCTGCCTATAGCACGTGGGCAATCTCCTTAACTGGAAAAGTTCAGGAAACTAGTCTACTCACTGCTTCCTTAGTCTTTACCATGGTCATATGCTCCACTTTAACAGACATATATTCAATTTCCCCAAACCTCCATGCCTATCAAGCTCCGGGCACAAACTATTCACTCTTACATGCAGATGTACACACATGTATTCTCCTATTTCCTTCCAGAAGTAGCAGCAAAAAAGCACACAAACAAGAAGGAGATGTATATTTTTGGAATATATTCCTGCATTGGAAAATGGGGGAAAAAAAGAAAAGAAACGAGAGAACAAAATTGGATGGCAATGAGAGCCAATTTGGTGTGGTGGTTAAGGCAACAGGCTAGAAAAAAAGAGACTGGAAATTCCTGCTTTAGGCATAAAGCCAGTTGGGAAAGTTTGGACCAGTCACTCTCTTTCAGCCCTAGGAAGAAGGCAACGGCAAACCACTTTTGAAAATCCTGCCAAGAAAAGTTCAGGAACTAGTCAACAGGAATGAAGACTGATTTCACAGCAGAGCAGAGCAGAGCAGAGCATGATAGATAGATAGATAGACAAAACAGTCATGTATTACAAAAATATTACATTTATTTGGTAAATAACACCTTCCAGGCAATGGCTAATTATAAAATTGATATTTAAAGGCATTCATCAGCTGAGTTTTCTGCAGTCATCACCTCTTACCTGGTCACTTCCTTTAAACAGTTTCTACTACCTTATCAGCCAATGTAAATAAAAACCTCTCAATTCACCAGCAATATAAAAACATCCTTATTTAACTATCTGATAAATAAGGCAACTCACAGAAAGTCATTATGTGAATTACAATATATCTATTGAATCAGTTTCTATTTTGTAATCAGTTTTATTTCACAATATTGTCTGCCTTTTGCCTTTCACTTAGTGATACTTCAGAAAACAAGACATTTGAGTAAACTTCTAAGGTTCTGCAACTTGGTACTAATAAGAAATGAAATTATATTATGTGGCAGTAATTCAAACCCAGAGGCAATAAACCAGAATATTCACATTTCATCTTTTTTAGTTTTAGCAATTACTTTCAGCTAAAAAAAATAAAATAAAAAGATTATAAAGTTAAAAACTTTAAATTACTTGCATAAAAAATTTCTAAGCTTACGCAGTAACAAATAAATGATTTAATATTCTACTTCATAGAATGCAACATTGTATAATGCATGTTTTAAATATGAAACCATCCTCTTGGCAAAATAATCAGAGCAAGCTTCATTATACAACTGATAGTAGTGTTGAAAAGCAGTCTTTCTTTAAAAAAAAACCTAAATTTGAAAACAAATTTGAAAAGCACTTTTCAAAAAAACCCACTAAATTTGAAAATAAACTGTTTTTACATATTTATAATGAATTATGTGTACAGGCAACAATTTTTGTCAGTGTAGAATGCTAAAAGAAACAGATCAAGGCAATAGCAAATCCCCTCTTAGCAAATACCAATAACAGGAAGATGGAAGAAATGAAAAGCATACATGCTCCTTGAAGCTACTATTTATATCTAACAGTATTTTCTGACTAAAAAGAGAAAATTGGATAATTATTTGGGATAGATGTAGTTGAGGAAAAGAGAGTGGCACTGTTTAGTTTCACACTCATTAATGCTTGTCTCTTTATAGAAGACAAGAATTTCTGATGAGAGATTATTTACATTCCAAATATAAAAACAAAAGGCTCCCTATGATTATCTCTCTTCTAATTACATGATGATGATAAAACCTAACAGAGGATCTGCAATGAAAATATTTTATATGATAAATTCCAACAACTTTGGTAGCCAGACCCCATACTTTGGAGACTTTGTAAGTTTAGCATCCACTATCTCAAACTGTCCCTGAAAAGGACTAATTAGCGGAATCAACCATTGAAATATAGCCTTTGTAGTTTTCCTGGTCAAGTAATTTAAGAGACTTCTAAACTGACATTTCTAAGACCTTTTTAGAAGCAGCCACTGCTGAGACTGCTGCCTTTTGGTACTGTCCATAGGGTTTTCATGGTAAAGATACTGGAGTGGGTTGCCATTTCCTTCTCCAGTGGATCACGTTTTGTCAGAACTCTCTGCTATGACCTGTCCGTCTAGGGTGGCCCTGCAGGGCATAGCTCATAGCTTCATTGAATTATGCAACACCCTTCACCACGACAAGGCAGTAATCCATGAAGGGGGATGAATAATTAGTGCAAGCTAATTAACACATCAATGTTGAAATGAATTTACTAAGAAATGGTACTGAATTAAAGTTTACTAGTCTGTACATGTAGTTTATTAGTGGCCTCAGACTATTATTCAACATCTCTACATTGTACCTGATGAACTAAGACATCTGTCAGTTACTGTTTCTTTCTAATTTTTTTCAAATAATTTCACTCAAAAGTTTCTTACACTCAATAGTTTCTTCTCAACATCATGTGGGAATAATACAGAATTTTGCAGGACTCCAAAAATACAATAGGACCAAGCAGAAATCCTTAAATATCTATATGATTGCCTAGCTGGAAATGAGCCACTAGAGTACAGTACCCTCAACCTTCAACCTACCTAACATATGCAAAAAATATTTTTACAACTATTATTGAAAAATACTGAGATTGCCACCATGTGGAAGACATGCAACTTGAGTGAACAGCAACGTAACAGTAATGACTATTTTTACCTTCTTCAGCAATAACAGTGAGTGTGACAGTATTCCCTGCATCTTTGATCAGCTGCACAATATTTTCATGTGACAAGTCGATGATTGATTGTCCATTCACTGCAGAAATTCTATCTCCTACTTTCAGTCTTCCACAATGATCAGCTGGACTGCCATCAATAACACGTCCAATCTTATGAGGAATCACTAGGAAATGAACACAGTAATATTCTGTATAACACCTTACCAGAAGCTTTATTTTATTATCATTTATGCAAGTCACAGCACAATTGCACAATGTCACCAGATTCATAACTTGATATTAATATTTATAGCCTAATTTATCTGTATTTAGAATTATTTTGGTTTTACACTGGCTAAATTATTTCTCAATGACTTCTAGAGTGATGGTCTTGTAAAGATGATGAAACTATTGTAACAGATTTTTAACTCTTTCCTACAGTTACAAAAAACCTGGATTTCCTTGGGAAAAAGAAAAGAATTATTTTAAATTAAATCTGTACAGTGATTTAATTTAAATTAAATTACAATTGAGGAGGGAAGGGGCAAATGTCACAACCCTTAGAACCTAATTCCAAGCAAAAACCAATAATCAATCATAAAAGGAGGCAGGGAGTAAAAGAGAAAGAAGAAAAACTCAGATGCAAAGTAGGAGATATAGGAAGCATACTCAGGGTCAGCTGCAAAGAATTAAAATGCCTATACACTAATGCTCAAAGTTTAGGGAACAAACAGGGTGAACGTTAAATACTAGTAGTACATGAGGACAAGTATGTTATAGTTGCCATTACAGAAACTTGGTGGGATGAAACTCACAACTGGAATGTACTGATAAAAGGATTCAAAGTATTCAAAAGAAACAGATCTAACAAAAGAGGATGTGAAGTTGCATTACATATTAGACATCACTTCCTCTCTACAGAGATGCACACAAGAAAGGATGAAAGCTTTCTAGAATGCATATTGTTCAACATACAAGGAAAAAAGAATGACATTGCCATATGTTGTGATTCAGGGTCAGCCTGTGGGTTTGGCAGTTGGGTCGGACGACTCAGAGGAGGAGGAGGGGGGTGTTGAAGAGCTTGCTGAGGGGGTTGAAGATCTTGCTAATGAGAGCCCTCAGCCAGGCCCCTCCCACCTGGTCACGACGGAGACCCAGCTGTGTGAGCCTGACAGCATGGATGAAGATGACCCACAGCTGGCCCTGTTCAAGGACGCCCGACGCAGGAGGCAGTCAATCAGAAGTAAACAGAGGAAGGCAATGGGGCACCTCGGAAGGAGGCAGAGAGAAGCCACGCCCTGAACTGTATAAAAGGGGAATGTGTGGGAGGGCTGGTTTGCTGAAGGCAACCACTTGAAAAGCTCCTGTTTCTTGGTTCATGTCTTGTTTGTATCAATAAATTTGGCAGGCTTAATTCCAGTCTCTTGCCTTCTTGTAAAAGGGGTTGTCCCTGCCTTTTCTGCCGGGCCGGTAGCAGGCTGGTACAGAACACCATAGGTGTATACTGCAGGCCATCCAACCAAGCAGAAGAAATAGATGAACTTTTTGCTAATCAGTTAACCAATGTATGTAGGAAATAGTAAGGGGACTTTTAACTACCCTGACATGTAACTGGGACACAAACTCTGCAACAAGTGGGAGATCAAACAGATTCCTGACCCACCTAGCTGACAACCTCATCACCCAAAAGGTAGAGGTGGTAACTAGAGAGGCAGCTATATGGAACTTTATTCTTACCAACAGCAAAATAAGTGATAGGGGGAATTGAAGTTGCAGGAACGTTAGGGGAGAGTGATCATATCATATTAGAATTCAATATAAAACAGACACAAGCAACAGAACATAATCAAACCAGTGTCTTAGACTATAAAAGAGCTGATTTTAACAGAGAGAGCTTGGGAAGGTTTCCTTGGATGAAAATCTTAAAGGGAAATCAACTCAAGAAGCTTGGGAAACTCTGAAAAATACAATTATAAAAGCCCACTCCAGTTCAATACCAGTAAAAAAGAAAAACAAGAAAAAACCAACATGGTTGCATAAAGAACTGTCAGACCAACTGAGAAAAAAGGGGTAAGTACAAAAAAATGGAAAGAGTGATTCATTTAACAAATGTGTCAAGAAAGGTCCTAGAATGGGGCAAAATTCATTTAACAAATGTCTCACTTAGAAACAGAAATTTTTGGCTTAACTGTGCTCAAAAGTCAAGGATTACCTGTACTTTTAACTGAGCTAGCCACATAATCATTACTATTTCAAATAGCTTCCACTAACTTTCAGTGTATTTCCAAGATGATTTCAAGTGTACTTAACACCATTATTATAATTAACAAAAATAACTTTGTCTGTAGACTTGTCAGACTTGAATAATGTTAGATGCTACTTGAAGAATTGCTAAGTAGTCTAGTAGCACTTTAAGTGTCAACTTTTACATTTTATTTCAATGTAACATCAAGCCTCTACACCTCCTTACTCATATAGAATTAACAGTTATAAGACTATGCATATCGACAATTGGTTGCTTTTTGTTATGAGTCTACCACCATTAATGACCTTCTTTAAAGACTAAAACTATAAAGTCTTAATACAAATTATGTCTATATACTTAAAGACAAAGAATACGTTAGAGAAACATAGCTGGTTGTTCTCATATATTATTACAGTATATGGCTACCACAAACAAATGTGACATAATTTAATTTTACAAATATTTACTGTTGAAGAAAAATGTTTAAATATTGGGTAAATAGTGTCACAGTCTAGTTAAATTATGCCAGGCTGTCTGAAGAATATTTATCTGGATTTTTAAGAAGAACTAAATTGTGTTATTCTGTAGTCCCGGGGAATCATTCAAAGATTGTCCTTGCCAACAAATATTGTAGATTTTGGGGTGAAATGTATTAAATATTTATTCAATTATTTTCCCAACATTTATATTTACAAAGCCTTGGAGGTCCATAGTAGAGGAAGGCTTGATTCTGCATGAATCCTTGCATCTGCTTATCTCCCTTTATAACTCTGCATACAAGACAATGCACTTGTAGATAGGTCCTAATTTGATTTCATTCCCAGGATACTAAGTACTAACTAATACTTTACGAATGTTGTTTTTACCAATAATATTAACTTATTGTGTGGCATGTTTCATGTAAAAAATTCACCAAGAATCATCTCAGTTTACATGCTACCTGAAAGCATAAACTGCTGAGAAACGGCTATTTTTCTCAATCATGTGGTACTTCATAGGAAGAAAGATGAACTAGAAATTGCAAACCAAATGATATTCTAGCTTTTATCTTTATATTTTTTTCTTTTAGTTTAACAAATATCCATCTATGACAATGGAAGTATTATAGAATTCAAAATCAGAATTGATTATAAAACATCAAAAAGTATTTCTGCTGAAAAGAGATTCTAGTGTACTAAAGTAAATGATGACTCTAAAATGTTTCACAAAGACTGCATATTTTCATTCTTATAAACTTGACATAAATATCATCAATTAAATACTATTACTATTTGTTATTTTTAGATGAAATGTAATACATAATTCCTTTTCTTTAAGAGCAATGTAATATCTTACACTGGTTAGTCAGGCCAAGCTGTCTGAGGAACACTTATCTAGGCCTTTAAGAAGGATTAAACTGTGTTTTACATTATTCACAAGATTACATAGGAAATGCTGGGTTAGTTATTAACAATAATTTCCTGTCTAATGATTAGACAGATATGCAAAGCATTCTGAACATGAATCTTCAATACATGGAACAGTAGTTTTGGGCATCAGGATCTATGTATGTACTAGAAGGAACTGTTACAGAGAAACAGTGGGAAATTAGCAGAGTGATTTAAGGACAGACAAAGAAAAGTGTGAGAAATTTTAGAAAGGACTGGAGAAGTGGTTGAATATGATCTGCTTAAAAAGGGACACTGACAATAGTACCGTATTTTCCGGCGTATAAGACGACTGGGTGTATAAGACGACCCCCAACTTTTGAGATGATTTTCATGGGTTAAAGTCTTATATGCCGGAAAATACGGGTAAGTAGGAAGTCAGAGCTGCTTCTCAATTAGGTGAAGGTTTATCAAGAGCTTTTGGCCTCGAGATCAGCTTTGCTCTGCCTTGCCTAAACCTCGTCTCCTCTTGCCTTGGCACCCCCTTCTACTTCAGCCACATGCGCTGGCTGTTTCGGCCAGGAGTGACGAGCATTGTGGCCCAACACTTCGGGAAGGCACCAGGTCTGAAAGAAGGCGGTTCTTTCCGTAGGTTAGTTAATGAACAGGGTGGCAGAGGGTGGGGGTGGTGAAAGAAATGGGCTCAGCCCTGTGCCGCAGGTTTGAGATTCACACACCCCTCCCCAAGGCCGCCTTCTACTTCAGGGCGGAGAGGCGACCCCGGGTTGCTGAAGCCCCAGCGCCAGCTTTCCACTGCGGTCTGCCTGTCGCAATTCCCGAGCTGCGCCTTCCCGGGCGGGTGTTGCTGTAGGTCTGGCCACGGCACCACGCCCTGAAGTCAAACTCCCAGGGTCAGGTGAAGCTCAGCTCCGCGCGAACATGACAGGTCGGCCTCCGCCTGGCTTCCCACGCTCCCTTGAGCTCTCGTGCTCGCCGAGCACCAGTGGCTCGGCATGCGCTTGACTCCCGCTCCCTTCCAAAAAAAGGGGGGGTCTGCTGCCCTAGGACGCTGGTAAGCTGGAGCCTCAGCCTCGGTTGGGCTGGTCAGTTTATTTATGAGGAGGCCGTCTTTTGCCATTCTCGAGCGCTGAATTTGTCCGTTTCCACTAACGTCTCTGCTCCCGAGGATTTACTATTTTCCGGCATATAAGGCGACTGGGCGTATAAGACGACCCTCGACTTTTGAGAAGATTTTCATGCGTTAAAAAGTCATCTTATACGCCGAAAATACGGTAACTCTGATATGAGGAAGAAAAGCACGAAGGAGGTTAGAAAGAGGTAAGAGTGATGTAATCCTAATCATTCCATAAGACACTTCCGGTTATTGTTTTTTTAATCTGAAACCTGAAATAAATTGTGTGAGCTACTTAGAGCCATGTACGTAAGATGGGCAACTATATAAATTGAATAAAGGAAGGAAGGAAGGAAGGAAGGAAGGAAGGAAGGAAGGAAGGAAGGAAGGAAGGAAGGAAGGAAGGAAGATCTAGGTTTTGACTCTGCCAAAAAGTAATTCGCCTGAAATGGTTCAGCTGAATTTCCAAAACAACTCGTTTCCGATTTCATGTACATTCATACATGGAAAGTTGATAACTGAAATGAGTATTTTAATGTAGGAAACAAGATGATTCAGAGGACTGAATTTACAAAGTAAATTAATAAAATATCATGAGCTTAAATAAATATACTAAATCAACTCTACATTTTGTTCTAATTTTAAGATCAGATCTAACAAAACCAATAATCTCTGAAACATACTGTAGAACCTATACAACCCCAAAATATACTTTATTCATACAATTGGAAAAATCTAATGAAGAAATGCCTAGAGCTGAAACTGAGATTCCATTTTCAAATATACTCTTATAGATTTGAAAAAAAGTAAATTGCTGAGCGACCAGAAAATATCAGCCTGTAGTCAGAAATATGCAATAGTTCAGCAAATTTAATGGTAGCCCTCTATGTGTCATGTAAAGGATTCAAATACAAAATGGTTAGTAAAGATTTCAGCATGGCTAAGTTTCTTGAAAAAAGAAATGGGTTAAATGCTATAGTTTTTAAAGGAAGTATTTCAATAAAATATTATGATTTCTAAAGAAGCAACTAATAAACGGGGTGGGAGTGGAAGACAAAGAAAGTATTTTTCACTTATGCAATGGCACGTAACTAAAGGCATCCTGCCCAAGCAGGAAGAAACATAGCTTGCCTAAATACAGCTTTTCTAAAGTTTTCTGATTTACCCATTCTGCTAGAGTTCCCCAGTGGCCTATCCTGTTGGATCCTTTGATGTTTAGAGGTAAAAGGAAGTCAGGAAAGCCCTATTGTGTAAATATACTTTTCTTCCCAGATTTTAAAAAAGCCTAATTATTTATATTCCATCTAATTACACAAGGTTTTAAGAAATACGAAGAGCACACCGTCAAAGTTACCCTTTATTCCCTTAACCATCTGAATATGAAGCCAATGTAAATAATTAGGTTAGGATCAAATTTAATAAGAATCTTTTCCTTGTTAGTTCCTAATTAGTTTGGCCATGTATAAAAGGTGGAGGAAACTTGGAGAGCAATCAGCTTCTGCAAACAAGCATACAACTTATATACAACTAGACAGAATTCTCAGCAAGTCTCATTTAATATCATATCTAAATGCAGTTAACTTCAATGACAGCCGTAAACAAAGCATATTGCATTAGTCAGTTTAGATGCTACTAAAACATGGAGACAGGCATCATAGGCCACCATTATCCTCTCCCTCTCTCCCTCCAGCATGACAACAGCATTACCTGACACCATCAGTATACAAAACACATTTATTATTATACCCAAGAAAGAAGCAGCATTTGAAAAACTGAGGATGGCTATGTTTCAAAAGAACAGAACTGAATGAAAAATTTGCAGATATAGAAAAAAAGTTTGTGAAAGAAAGTAGTTTTAAAAATCTAAATATTATATGTTCAAAGGTTTGTACAGTGAAAACAAACAACTCTAACTGAAGTACTATAATGAACAATGCTGACACCTCATTCTACTTACCACCACGTGGTGGTTTATTCTTTGAGGTAAGGATCACAAAACCAAATCCTTCATTCTCCTTTCGTTGCAGTACTACATCATAAGCTTCTGGGAACCGTTTGTTGATTATCTCTTCTCGGTTAAGTCTAGGGGAGCCACTCTGGGAGATGAAAGGAACTTCAGATGTTATTTCTTCTTCTGGTTGTTTATCAGCTAGAAACACCATAAACAGAAACAAGTAAGCAAAAATGTTGATCTAAGCAAACATATATTATTGATAATCTGGATGTTCAGAGCACTCAAAATGTAAACTAATTTCAGAGATGTAACCCACAACACATATATTCAATTTTATTCAAAAGGAATTAACAAAGATATGCTATGTTAAGTTTAACAACAGAAATAACTTTTTTTTTCCAAACTGCGGCATACATTTTAACCCATTTTCAATGGAAGGATTACCAGCAGGTAATTTGAAAGCTAGTTACTAATCTGAGCACTCATTAAACATTTAGACAAAAATCCATAAAATATTCCTATTTAAAATATATATCATGATTTGTCTCCCTAGGGGGGTAAACAATTTTGCTGCAAATACGTCTCCTTATAATAAAAAAGTCTTTCATTTGTCCCCAAATGCTTTCATTGGAATTTTCATATTGTTGTATAAATCTGGGTACAGGTAGGCCTCCGCTTACAGCCATTTATTTAGTGACTGTTTGAAGTTACAAAAGCAGTGGGAAAAAGTGACCAAATTTAGACACTTGGCAACTGGCCTGTATTTATAATGGTTGCAGTGTCCCAGGGTCATGGGCTCAGCTTTTGTGACCTTTTAATAAGCAAAGTCAATCGGGAAACCAGATTCACTTAACAACCATGTTACTAAGTTAACAACCGCATGATTCACTTAACAAACTCTGGCAAGAAAGGTCGTAAAATAGGATAAAACTCACTTAACAACTGTCTTTCTTAGCAACTGACATTTTGGGCTCAATTGTGCTTGTAAGTAGAGGACTGCCACTATTTGAATGGTAGATATAGCAGACTAACATCCTGTCCCTTAAACCCTTGGAGCATTAAGTTTTTATTTTCCCTTTGCACAGCTGGTTGGAATGTGTATTACAGTGTTTTTGACAATTATCCCAGCTTCTCTGAGGCCACATTATTATCCTCACAGAGAAGGAATTGGAGGATGATGACAATTAGTCAGCCAGGCCAATATCCCACTACAGGGAGTCCTTGGTTAACGATCCCTTGTTCAGTGATTGTTTAAAATTATGACAGAAGGAATGACCACACAGATCCTCTTAATATCTCAATTACTGGATAATAATAAAGAAATGACTCATATTTACAGTTTACACAGTGTCTAAGAACTTACCCCATAGTGGAAACCGTTTTTAAAATATAAGCTGTGGTTTACAGGGCTGTAGCAAGCCAGCCCAGTAAACCACAGACCAGTTATATCAATCCTGAACCAAGTGAAAGCGATGTGCAGTAACTATTTAAACATGGGCATGTTTGCTTTTATGGAAATTTTTGAGCTGGTGATCCATATTTAATTCAATGTGATCAATTTTATATATGGATTATTTTTTGTGGCAAATTTATGTTTCTCTTCTATTATAATAGTTCAAGGCAGCTTATAAAAATAATATTAAGACTATTAATAGAAACAGAAAGCAGAATTTATATTTAAAATCATATCCGAATGTGCAAAATGGTTCATACATGAATTATCCCATGATGAAAATAGCTGTTTGTGTCTGAACTGAAATATATACATTTGGACTGCTATAGAACAAAATGATGCCATTTTGCTATGGATAGACATTGAAATTTAAAGTATTCTGGGCAAAAAGTGTTTTGGTGGGAGGAGGAAGAATGTGAAAAAATCAAGGACACGCATAGTTTTAGGACCTGAGGAGAGGGAGAGGAGGGAGAGAAAAGAAGATACTAAGTGGACAGGTTGGCAGGCCAGCCAGTGGGACATCTTGAGCTTGCACATCTGAGGAATAGCAAGAAGGAAGAGAAATGAAGACAATAGGAATATTGGCCAAGAAAGATGTATTGCCTCTGAGAAAAAAAACCAAACAGGATGACATTGTTACCCAACCTTACCCTTTGTGACATATAGGCATTTAGGATTTCTTCAGGTTTTGTTTTGGCCAAAACTAAGAATTAAAAATTTTGGATTTTGTTTCTTACAAACCATTACAAACTGAGTTAGTGCAGCAAGATCTCCATAATATAATACCTTGGTTTCAGGTTTAAGACAATTTTCTGTTTCAGGCACTCTTCTAATAAAAGGGCACCATATTAAAAATGTACAACAGATATTATGGCAGTGATAGTCCTATGAGCCCCTTGCAACTAAACTACCATTATAAACTACAAAAAACTATAAGCATCTATCATCTATCTATCTATCTATCTATCTATCTATCTATCTATCTATCTATCTATCTATCTATCTATCTATCTAGAGAGTGTGTTTTGAGCACCTCGTCGGCCCAAATATGGGCAAAATCTTTTGCCTGTATCAGCCCAAACTAGGGCCATCCACAGGCAGCAAGTCGCAACTGCGACAATAAATGTATGTATGTATGTATGCATGCATGCATGCATGTTACATTTGTAACCTTCACTGCAGCTTCTGACAAGCAAAGTCAGTAGAGAAGTCATCAATGCTAGATCCAGGATAACCTCAAGATTGGAAACTTGATCGCTAAGGAGAACTGCAACCATATACAGAACAGGTGTATGTTCCCAATCCTAAAAGCGAACAATAAGAATAAATAATAATGCACATACTTTATGCCAGGGGTCCCTACCTGTGGGTCATGGCCCACTACTGGGCTGTGGCCACTTAAGTGGCTGGTTGGTACATGTGTGCACAGTCGCACTTGTGCGAGCGTCGTGGGTGTTTGCCCCACTTACATGAGTGTCACAGGTGTTTGTGGCACTACATGCAAGTGCTTGCATCTTGGGTGCTTGTGGTCCCACTCATGCACATGCATTAACACACACACCCCGACAAAACCATCCCTTCTTTCCCCCCTGCCCCCATTCCAGGCTGCCAATCCCAAAAGATTGGGGAACTCTGCTTTATGCCACTCTGTCACAAAACATCTCTTTTGAAACTTGTATAGTGCTACCTAGTGACAGATTTTATTTTCCTGGGCTCCAAGATCACTGCAGACGGGGACTGCAACCAAGAAATTAAAAGACGCTTGCTCCTGGAGAGGAAAGCCATGGCAAATCTAGACAGCACACTAAAAAGCAGAGACATCACCCTGCCAACAAGAGTGTGTATAGTCAAGGCTATGATCTTCCCAGTTGCAATGTATGGCTCTGAAAGTTGGACCATAAGAAAGGCTGAGCGCCAAAGAATTGAAGCCTTTGAACTATGGTGCTGGAGAAGACTCCTACAAGTCCCTTGGACTGCAAGGCGAACAAACCTGTCAGTCCTAGAGGAGATCAACCTTGACTGCTCTTTAGAAGGTCAGATCCTGAAGCTGAAACTCAAATACTTTGGCCACCTAATGAGAAGGAAGGTGGAATTGGGGTTATTTAAAATTTGGAAATTATAAATATCAAATGTTAAATATAAATATTAATGGGAAATTAAAAATTGGGAAAAATTAACCAGGACATTGTCTAAAAAGATTGAATGTTAAAACAACTAGGATATGTATAAACTAAAAATTATTGATAAATGTAAGAAAGTTATTTTTTATTTAATCGATATAATAAGTATTATATTAATTTAAATATAAGACAGTAAATTCCAAGGGGAAAAGAGAGGAAACATGTATGTTACTGAATTATTGACCAACTCAGCCGCCATGTTGCTTTTCAAATATTTAAATATAAAACTAGAAAATGTAAAACTAGAAAACCATTTAAAAAAATTTTTAAAAAGGAAAGAAATATGGAATTGCACATTTGCGTTAATCCGACCATGATACAAAGTAGTACCAAGTGCAACAGTATAGGCGTAATTAATAAGACATGCACATACCACCAAAGTAGATTTTCCTGCGAACAGTCAGCAGCACCTGTCCATTTCGTGCAGCACTTGTCATTAAATCCAGAACTTGCTTATGTGATTTCCCTTTCACTGGGATTCCATCAATGCATACAAGCTCATCAGCAGCACGGAGTCTACCATCTTTCTCTGCTGCTCCCAGAGGTATGATTGCGCCAATGTAGATCTAGAGCAATACGAGATAATTATAGACTCTAAGACAAAATAAGAAAAACAGATCTGACCTAGGTCTGAGTTGGCCAGAATCTCACATATCATTATGTTTAAAAATGAAGTATATGTATATACTTGTGATCAGTTGGAGCCTAAAGAGATCAGCTGGAGCCTAAACGGAAGATGGAGAAATAAAATTTCAGATAAATAAACATGCAATTCATAGATCAAAGTCTTAGACTTTACAAGAACCCGTGCACCAAAATTCAGTAAATTATTTCCAACTGTGATTTGTTTGTAAGCAAGTTACATCAGTAATTACAATATACTGTATAGATTGTCATTTGTTGAATTTAAAATGTGATAATGATCTATGAAAAAGCTGTCTCACCTGTCTTTTATTTTTATCATTAAAAAAATTAAAGGGAGCATAGTACAATCCAAAATACCAACCTTTAATATATTTATTTGCAGGAATACTTTGGAGTTTCACAAGTTCTTGTTAAGAAGTATACATGCGCTAGTATATGCTACGATATACAAGAATTTTGAGATTGCTAAATACTCACTATGGCAATTATATTAGGAACAAACTGATCTTCCATAGCAGCCATTTTGTGAGTGTGCCCATCAGATGTTCTTAAAACCCCAAACGTGCCTCTGCTTCAGAAACAACAAGGGTGTGGAATCTATAATCCACGAGGAGTCTCCTCAATCCTAGCCAATGTGAATAATTAATAGGAAAAGGAAGAGCTGTAGTTCAATATTCCAAATCTACATATTTGTCATCCTTGATTTGCAGGAATTTTTGTGCACATCCCTCATAAGCCACTACTGTTATTATGTAAAACTCTTGGAAAATATAGTGGATAAATTTAAATCAAACCACTCATTTTGCATTTTCAAAGTTTTATATTAGGTTTAGGTTTAGGTTTATTTGATTTCTATACCGCCCTTCTCCTGAGGGAATCAGGGCGGTTAACAGGGCATATATAAATAAATAATATTATACTGAAGAATGGTCATGTGGAATAATTGAGATTACTCCTAAGCTTTTCAGAGCAATCTTTCCCACTCTAGCATCTTACCACACATTGCAAAGCACTATTTGAGAGTTGGGTAACAGTCTGGAGCTGTACATGATGCAACCTTACGTGTTTCGGGAATAATTATTTAAATTCCTCTCATATTCATGCACACTGGAAAATGGTTTTGCTCATATATCAAGCTCTGTGGATACTGGTCATAATCTAGAAAACAGGCCAGCTACACAGATAGGCCTCACTTAATGATTACCTGATTTGGTAACTGTTCAAAGTTATGACTATGGTAAAAAACAAAAAGAAAACCAATCAGTTTTCGGAATTATGACCTTTGTAGCATTTTTGTGCTCTTATTTTCACTTACAGTTGCAAGAAAAAGTATGTGAACCCTTTGGGATTACATGGAGTTTTGCATGAATTGGCCATAAAATGTGCTCTAAAAGTCATGTAAGTCACAACAATAGAAAAACACAGACTGCTTAAAATAATACTACACAAACATTAGCTGTTGTCATGTTTTAATTGAACATAAGATGGAAACATTCACAGTGCAGGGTGGAAAAAGTATGTGAACCTTTGGACCTAATAACTGGTTGACCCTCCTTTGGCAGCAACAACCTCAACCAAACGTTTTCTGTAGTTGCAGATCAGACCTGCACAACAATCTGGAGTAATTTTGGACCACTCCTCTGCACAAAACTGTTTCAGTGTAGCAATATTCTTGGGATGTCTGGTGTGAATCGCTCTCTTAAGGTCATGCCACAGCATTTCAATCGGGTTGAGGTCAGGACTCTGACTGGGCCACTCCAGAAGGCGTATTCTGTTCTGTTGAAGCCATTGTTTTGTTGAATTACTTGTATGCTTTGGGTCATTGTCCTGTTGCATCACCCATCCTCTGTGGAGCTTCAGTTGGCGGACAGATGGTCATATGTTTTCCTGCAAAATGTCCTGATAAACTCTGGAATTCATTTTCCCATCAATGACAACAATCCATCCAGGCCCTGAGGCAGCAAAGCAACCCCAAACCATGATGCTCCCTCCACCATGTTTTACAGTGGGGATGGGGTTTTGATGTTGGTGTGCTGTGCCTTTTTTTCTCCACACATAGTGTTGTGTGTTTTTCCCAAACAACTCAATTTTGGTTTCATCTCTCCACAGTATATTTTGCCAGTAGTGCTGTAGAACATCCAGGTGCTCTTTTGCAAACTTCACACGTGCTGCAATTTTTTTTTGGACAGCAATGGCTTCCTCCGTGGTGTCCTCCCATGTACTCCATTCTTGTTTAATGTTTTCCTTATTGCAGATATGTCAATAAAATGTTAGCATGTGCCAGAGATTTCTGTAGGTCTTTAGCTGACACTCTAGGATTCTTCTTTACCTAATTAAGCATTATGCGCTGTGCTCTTGCAGTCATTTTTACAGGACGACCACGCCTAGGAGAGTAGCAACAGTGCTAAACTTTCTCCATTTGTAGACAGTCTGTCTTACCGTGGACACATGAACATCAAGGCTTTTCGAGATACTTTTGTAACCCTTTCCAGCTTCATGCAAGTCAACAATTCTTGATCGTAGGTCTTCTGAAAGCTCTTTTCTGCGAGGCATGGTTCACATCAGACAGTGCTTCTTGAGACCAGTAAACCCAAAACAGGTGTGTGTTTTTAAAGGGCAGGACAGCTGTCAGCAACACATCCAATATCATCACACTGATTGGAGTCAAGGTTGGCTCACTCCTGGCTCCAATTAGCTCTTGGAGAAGTCATTAGGCTAGGGGTTCACATACTTTTTCTACCCTGCACTGTGAATGTTTACATGTTATGTTCAATTAAAACATGACAACAGCTAATGTTTGTGTAGTATTATTTTAAGCAGACTGTGTTTTTCTATTGTTGTGACTTACATGATGTTTAGAGCGCATTTTATGGCCAACTCATGCAAAACTCCACGTAATCCCAAAGGGTTCACATACTTTTTCTTGCAACTGTACTTATTCATTCCATACAAAGATTTCCTCAAAGAGAAACATGCCTCCCATGGACCACACCTTCCTTTCCTTGATCTCCGTGTGCTCACACAAACCCTCACCCCCTTTCCCTTGGCCTCCCTGCATTTGCATAGACCCATGGCTTCCTTTCCTCAGTGTCCCTGTGCCCACACTGATCTGTGCCATCCTTCCCTCAAGCTTTCTGGTGCTAACATCGTATTGCAGCATTCCTCTCCCCCACACCACTCCTCTGTGGCACCCAAGCATCCTTACCTGGGACTCCCACTGCCTTCTGCTTAACAACCCGCATATCTTGGAGTTATAATGGCAAATGGAGCTGCCTCAATTGCCATCACTAGGTGATGCGGTCCTCATGCTTTAGGATCACTTTGACAATTGCAGGCCCAATAGCTGTTGTAACTCAAAGTCTAACTGTACTATCAACTACAACTGCAGTTGAAATGTTACTAGTAATACAGATTGGCAGTTTAAATTCTGCTATAGTACCTCACCATGCTGGGGGGTGTTCCCAGGAAGAATGAGCTAATGCCAAGAGTGTGTACACCAAGAGTAAGCATCCCCAGAAGGACATCCCAGCTGTCCAGTTAAAGCATATATTGGGCAACAGAAATATAGGTAGATATTAGAGGCACATTATCACTTTACTGACAATCTCAGTCATTATTACATACTGTGTGGGAGTAGACAATCTTAAAGCATTCTTATATTTTATAAAGAAAATAACAATGGATAGACAAGATAAAGAGACTGACAATATAATGCCAGAGAAGACTGGATGGCATTCAACATGCTATTGAGAAAGGAGAGGATCTCTTGGAGTATAAATAGTGTTTATGACGGAGCTAGTTTAAAGCCTTCAGAATATCTAGCTGTTAATGTTCCCATGCAGAAAAAAGAAAATTCTTTAGTTGCAAAGACAAAATTATAATGGCAACATGGAGCATTATCTGAAATGTCATCTGTAGAGTCAGGTTGTGGATACGGCAGTCTTTTCTGGAGAAGACCTATCTATGGTTTTTCTAAGAAAGACACTGACTTGATGGCCCATAAACAATCAATTCAAATATAAAGTAATAAATACTTGACTTACTGACTGATCTGGACCATCTCCTCCAAGAACTCGGAAACCAAACCCAGATTCTTGCTTTCGAAGGAAAACATCTAAATCCTTTGTGTTTGGAGCTAGTAAAAATGGACGGGAAAGATATGTGTTAACAAGGGAGAACTATGTTTGGCCATTTAAAAACAGTAAACACAAAAATTAAAACTAAATCATGTTATTCACTTAGAAGCAAATTACTTTCTAAAGATATTGTAAATAACATGGTTAACACACCTGCAGAATTAAATCATGAGTTAGAATGATTAACACTCCATCTGCAAAGCACAAACGTTTGACAAAATTCTGCCTGTTTGAACACGTAGGATTATTTAAATAAACAAGATCTTTTTTAGTCTTTATAGTAATTCAGTTCTAGAAGTTTCAAACTACCAACACATACTTTATTAGATCCATATAAAAATCAAACAAAATCTAATATAATGTTTGTACAGGTGATCCTTGACTTACAACCACAATTGGATCCTGATTGTCACCATAAGTTGATGCAGTCATAAGATGAGATGTCATGTGACCACAGTGATTTAGATGGCAATCTCAGAACTTTCCACTGTGGTCATTAATCAAGAATAGTGGGTCATTAAGCAAGTATTCATATTATTATTATTTTCCTTTCTTGTATTTCTTTTACTATTTCTTTTTTACATGCTCTTTTCTTCATTCTCCTTGGCCAGGGGTAGGCAACCTTGGCTCTTTTATGACTTGTGGACTTCAACTCCCAGAATTCCTGAGCCAGCTATTCTGGGAGTTGAAGTCCACGAGTCATAAAACAGCCAAGGTTGCCTACCCCTGTCCTTCGCAATGTATGTATCTTCATTAATATTATCTTTGTGTTTTGCTCCTTTTTTGTTATTAATTAAAAATCAATCAATAAAAATGAGTACCTATCCCAATCCAAGTCCTTCCAGGTTTGGTCTCTCCCAGCTTTGAGCCTCAGTAAAGTAAGTGCCCAGACCCACCTATCTCCCCCTCATCTCTGCTCTTTGGCTACCATGCACTCTACCTTGCAGGAAGGCAAACAGCCCCAGAACATCCCCATGTGACTTTGGGGCTGCTTGCCATTTCCTTAGCTCTCCCATCCCATGCAGCAAGTTAGCAAGCATTCATCTGCCCAGCTGCTTCTTTGCCCAGTTCCCCACACCAACCTTTCACCTTTTGTGCCTACTTGCTGCGGCTGAAACAGAAGCATCCCACTGCCATTGCTGCTTCCTTTTTGGATCTGTGACTGCCAGGCTACTCCAGTGTTCCAACTTCTCCGGGTTGCTTCACATGGTCCTCAGCTCACCGCAGCAATGTGATGCCAAGTGGCAGCCCCCATGAAGCCCCCAGCAAGCATTCAACCACCCAACTGCTTTCTCTCCCAGTTCACCATACTGATCTTTTGGACTCAGCCACCTTAGGTAAAGCAAAAGCAACTTTGCTACCTTTGCTGTCTCCTTTTTGGATCCAGCTTCTCTTCCAAATGTTTTCTACATGTGACTCTCTGAGCCTTTGAAACACTGTGCTTCGTAACACAATCCTGTCTTCGGAAAGCTACACTGTCTTCAAAATGCTTTCCAAAGACAACACAGCTTTCTGAAGACAGTGCAGCTTTATGAAAAAAATATTCAGAATGATAGAACAGCTTTACAAAGGCAACATACTTTTATGAAGACAGTGCAATACTGAAAGGCTCAGAGAACCACAGGCAGGAAATATGTGAAAAGAAGATAGCAAAGGCACAAGGCACTTCTGCTTCAGGTGCTGGGAACAAAAGGTGAAAGGTCACTATATACTGATTCCCATTAAAGTGTGTTCTCAAAAACAACAACAACTGGTACTTATTAATTTGACATATTCTGTCTTGCAAACTACATGGACCCTTAAAAAAGAATTTATTATTTTAGGTTCCTAGGTAGCACGGTATAGGTAGTTCCCATTTAGTCTCCACAATTGGGACTTACAGCTCTGTCATTAAGGAGTGATTACTAAGTACTAAATCATGTGACCACTCTCCCAGCCTTTGGAATGCTCATCTGATACTGGGATAATTAGGCAAGGGAATTAATGTTTGTATTTATAGTCACTCGAGATGAAGGGATTACAAGAGAGTAGGCAGGCACACACAATGGGGGCACACACATTTAAAGCAATGCAATGATGTTGGCAGTTCTAAGCTGCTTTGGGCTGGGAGCCATGACTGTGCTACACAAATAGCTTGGTATATTCCCTTGCTTACTCTTTTGTAATGTCTTCCTCTCAAATCTCTCTACTCGGTTGGGGGAAGAGGGAGAAAAATATCAAGTGATTTCTGTAGGCAATCTCCCCTGTGCCTGATCCATCTTCCCCCCCACACACATAGAGCAGAAAGACTGGAAAAAAAGGATTACAAAAGAGTAAGCAAGCACACAGTAGGGAAAGTGGGAGAACAATAGGTCAGGCACCAGACAACATGTACTGACTGTAATGGCAATCACATGACTGAGGGATAATACGAATATCGTAAATGCAGCATTAGGTATAAGGTCTTTTTTCAGGACTATTGGAATGTCAATTTTTGCTGGAAGAAGCAGCTGATAAGCGAGGACTACTTATACTAAATACTTTGCCCTACCTAAAAGAAATCTTGGGGGAGGGGGACTTAAAAAGCAAAAGAAAGCAAATTGTCTCATTTGCTTAGGGTCACATCCTAAGAAAAAAAGATTTCAGGGCAGTGAAGGAATAAACGTGAATGATTGGAGAAATAAATTCTAAGCTTGACACAATTTAAAAGACTATTTTCACTGAAAATATTTTATTGTCAGCTAGATCATTTCATCCCCTGAATACATCTACAATTTGACAATACATAGAAAATGTCCAACACTTTGAAGATGGTTTCAAAGCAATTGCTTTCATCACAATAGATTTCAGAAGCTTAAAGCAATGTTTACAGCTGAGAAATATGAATGCTGTGGATTAGTAAAATTAAAGCCACCTCTTTTAGGGATGATATTGACAATGCGGAAATCAGAAAGCTTTTCCTTAAAAAAAGAAAAATGAAACAAAACCCTGGAGCAGCAAGTAAGTCAAGTTTATGTACTTACGTTTATCTTCAAATAATATTTTAGATTTTAGATAAACCTCGGAAGGGTCGAGCTTTGGAGAAGATGACTTCACAGAAGTAGGTAGAAAAGGCATTGAATGTGGAAGAGGCTCACCAATGGCCTCTAAGCTTCCTGAATTTTCCTCTTTATTTATTTTCTGAAATAAATAAGATTAATATAAAATAAGTTGCAAAAGTGAATATTGTCTTAAACAAGTAAATAGAAAGATGCGCAAACCATTCTTCAATAAACACTTTGGGTTTTTTTAATGAGATTCGAACATCTCCTGAATTTCTCCTGAAATTTTCTAGTAGTGCAGCTTTCGTTTTCTTATATTCTTCTTTGAAACTTTAAGTATGAATAATTAACTCATCCAATCTAATAATAGGAACATTGTGGCAGAATATGATAAAATATATTTCAGAGAAGGTATCTCAATTTCACGTCATAAAGTCCCAAAAGATTTGTTTCCGAAAACGTAATTATACACGGATGAAGTCTTTCTATATACTATAAAAGGTAAAGGTTCCCCCACACATGCGTGCTAGTCGTTTCCGACTGTAGGGGCGGGTGCTCATCTCCGTTTCAAAGCCGAAGAGCCACGCTTGTCCAAGGACGTCTCCGTGGTCATGTGGCTGGCATGACTAGACACCAAAGGCGAACGGAACGCTGTTACCTTTATTTTTCTACTTGCATTTTTACGTGCTTTCAAACTGCTAGGTTGGCAGAAGTTGGGAGGAGTAACAGGCGCTCACTCTGTTACGCGGCACTCAGGATTTGACCCACCAAACTGCCGACCTTCTGATTGACAAGCTCAGCATCCTAACCCACTGAGCCACCGTCCCTTTTCTATATACTATAGATCTACTGTAATTAGATAATAGGATATACCAATGTATACAATTCATAATTATGCACAAGACAAGGGGGAGAAATCTACACTATGAACAAGGTTTAGGTTAGTTTATAAAAATATTTCCATGCCCTTATTTTGGTATTTTATGTAACTTTCCCCTTTTTGAGGCATATATGCAATGTAATGGAGATTGTATGCAAGCAAGTATATGAAGGGAGGTTGCAATCTGTCAGGATCAGGTGGCATTCTAACCAATCCAGAATTAAAGACAGGGGAAAGTACTGACTCAATGTGCATTTTAAAGATCTAGCTGGAAGAAAGGGCATGGGGTAAGGTAGACAGTGTTCTGGCCCGTAAGTTGGCCGGCTCTGGCGACTGCAACAGGCTGTGACTGGGGAGTAAGGAGGTAAAAGGATCCAGCTGAAAATTTGAGAGCTTTGACTATATAGAGCTAGACCTGTACAGTCCTCATACTAAAAGGATATTTGTAGTGTACTCTCCATTCTACTATCTAAGGTCTCTCTGTTTCTAAAGTTTATCTCAACCATTGTACTGAATTACCCTAAAATTCTTGTCCTGAGGCTTAGGAGAACCTCAGGATTTCATGTCTTCACAAAAGACCACAGAACTGTCTCAATGAGTACCTAACTTTATGTACATAAAGCAGGGCCCATGCTGGGTTTGGTATTCATTTTGGATGCAACTGTAAACTGAAAGTGGAAAAGCATTATCTAATTCCAATGTCCTAGACTAGCCTTTCACAGCCTTTTGAGCCTGGAGGAACCTTTAAATATTTTTCAAGCCTTGGACAACCCCTGCACATACAGGCTCAAATATAGGCCAGAAGTTCAAAATTATTATATTCATTTTATGGGTAGGCCCACATATATGCATTAACAATGTTCTTAAACTAAAAATAAAGAATTTTTTTTCCCTTTCCCTCACCTTCTTCCCCTGTCTTTTGGGCGAATTCTGCTGCCATCGGTGACTACATCAGCTTGGTCCCAGATCTCCTGTGCCTGCCCTGAGATAGAAACACCACCACCCCAGGCCACTGAACCTGCAGAAAGACAGGCTGGCAAGCAGAGCCCCAGTACATGCACTCTCTCATGTGCACACTCTCTGCTTGACTCATTTCTCACTTCTCGGCTTCAGCTTTGCATACCTCTCAGCTTCCATGCCTTTGTGAAATCCTTACCTCCACCTGAAGTCAACACACACTCTAGCGGGCCAACCCAGGGTTTGGGGTTGGAATTTTGTTCAATCTCTGCTTTTTAAAAATAAATCATGACCTCCCAGAGAGCCTCTAGTGACCTTTCGCAGAATCCTAGGTTACGAAACATCCAGTTGAAAAAGCCTATTCTACATAAATAACAGTGGGTGGTGAGTTTTAGTTTGGTGAGTAGCACTAATCTCTACACTGGCAGATGACTAGTTAAAATGGTAAGACCCAGGAAATGGATGGATCTGGATCATTTGGTGTGTCTTTCTCGTAAGTTGCAAATACTATTGAAATCTTAGTTGATCTATGAAATATAGAAATGACCATAATTTATCTTGTTATCTTAGATATTTCTAATGTATACATCTTGAGAGATGTGGACAAGGTTAGTCAAGACCGCCCTTTTTGGCTTGTTGAAGTGGCCTGAATAGTACTTGGGGCTAAGGAAGATAATCAGTGCCTCTTTACAAATGAGATGTACTTTGCTCCAACCCTGCCTAGATGAAGTAGCTTTTCATCTAAAAGTTCTGCGCATGTGTTTCAAACACTCAATTTCTGATGATGATGATGAGGATAATAATAATAATAATAATAATAATAATAATAATAATAATAATAATAATAATAATAATAATAATAATAATAGCAGCCAAAAAGATAGTGAATTTCTTAGCTCTAAACACATTTGGGTGAAGCTAATAATTTGGACTCGGTGCAGTTAGGTTTTTGCCTAGAATATGACATAAAGACAATTGGTGGATGGTCTGCTCTGGAAACAGGATGGGGAAGTATAATTTTGCTAATAGTTCTTAGACCATCTGGTAGGACTCAACCTTAAGTTCTACTTACACATGGGTGGCTAAATCAAGCTTCAAACTTTAAACTCTAGGAAGGCAACCTGTACCAATAAATGTTACCACAAATTGACAATGGGTTGGATGAGGGAGAACAAATTAAAATTAAATTGAAACATGGTGGAAATCTGTTATATAGCATCTATACTTGATAACTGAGATTTAGCCTGCACTGGACAGGCTGAACTCCCTCTGAAAGATTAAGTATGCTATCGGGGAATGTTCCTTGATTTTCAGCAACCCCGAGATTTGCAGGTGACAGCTATGATAAAAAGTGCCTTTGTACCACTATATCTAAAGTGCCAACTATAACCCTTCTTAAGCTTGTTAAATTTGGCAGCAAGGTTAAATATTTACTACTGCAAAACACTCACCATAGCTCTATCCCTGAAACTGGTACTTACAATTGGCACAATATATACCATCTTGGCTGATATTCACTGCAATGCAGTGATCATCGCATCATCATTGATTTAATAATTTAATATTTTTAATATTAAGCTTTAAAGCACTATCAGTGTCAGAACTCCCTCCTACTCTTCCTGGACAAGCTGGTAGATGAAGCACAGCAAAGAGGAAACTTTGAAATACTAATGGGTGGCAACTGCACAGCTGGATTGCTATCAGAATTTATTCCCACTCTGCCTGGTCAAATGAACATTCCCAAGCAAACCAGGAATGTGATTTGATTGCTTACACCTTAAAATCTGAACTGCTGGAAGTACTCACTTCTGCTCTATCTGGAGAACCAAGCAGCTGGCTTGTCCAAGTGAGTATGGACTCCAGGTTTGCATGTGCAAACCTCATGGCATGTTCACTCAAACCCAAATCACTTTCAAGATTTCTTCCTGCTCTGTTTGGAGAGCCTGACGACAATATTAAATGTAATTAGAATAATTATTTCTTGCCCAGTCTTAGCTTTAATACAATTGTTAGTTTAATTGACAGAAGTGGCTTCAAACAAATTTATTTTTCATTTAGGGAATATAGCATCAAACTTAAATAAAAGTACTCATGCTAGAAAAATAGTGTATAGACAGGATTTTTCCTTGTATAGCTATCTTAGAATGCAGATACATATTTTAATAGTGCATCCAGAAAAAAATAGGAGTAACAGTATTTTGTGTTTATCTCCCTCACACACCTTAATCCCATGACTGATAGCAAATCTTGAGAACAAATGTTTTGACCACAATTCAGCTACTTTAAGCTTTGCTCCTTTATGACACAGTTTTCTTGGAACATGCTTCCTGACATGAACCCAAATACAAGGCCCGGAGGCCGGATCTGACCCGCAAAGTGGTTTCATGTGGCCCACAAACCCATCCTGGAAACAGTGAGGGAATGGTCCCCACTGCCTTGGCCCTGGCCCAGGCCGGCCGGGAGCCAATGTACAATTTCGTGGTGGCCATCTATGCTGAAACACATTCAGTCTTAGCTCCACAAGGCCGTCTGGAAACAGCGAGGGACCAGCTCCTGCCACGTTGGTCCCGCCCACTGGTCGCGCTGGGGAGGTATCACCCTTTGTGAGGAATGAAGAAATGCACCATTGCCTGGAAGTGGCCAGCACATGGCCCTGCCTACTTCGGGCAGGCTAGGGGCTGGGCAGCATTGCGCTTCTCTTCAGATTCATGCCACCCAGCTCAGCCTCTCGGCACTGTGAGGAGAGCACCCACTGCCTGCCAAAACCAGGCAGCCTGCGGGCTGGGCAGCATTACGCAGGTAACATTGACTCTCATGTTGCTCATGGCATCCCCTCCCCCAGAGCCCACCAAGCTGGATATGTGAAGGAGGCGAGGGTCATGTGCTGGCCACTTCCAGGCAATGGTACATTTCTTCATTCCTCACGAAGGATGACACTTCCTCAGCTGCGTTTCTTGCCTGTTTTTCTCCCTCCCTCATTTCAAATATTTTCCCACCATTGGAAGGAAGGAAGGAAGGAAGGAAGGAAGGAAGGAAGGAAGGAAGGAAGGAAGGAAGGAAGGAAGGAGAGGGAGGGTCTGAGGGAAGTCCTGCCTTAGTCCTACCTTGCTGCCCTTTCACCACCCCCTTGCCTCCTCCTCCTGGCCTATCCTGGCGGGAGGGTGGTCTCCCATCCTATTACTAAGGAAGCTTTGGATACAAAGCCAGGTCTGCTCACATGGAGATGGAGTGGGCCTCCCTCTTGACTTTGCCCTCGTACCCATCATGAGCAACCTAAGGAGAGCAAGCAGAGCAGCAGCAGCCTTGAGGAGGTAAGTGCAGCTGGGTGCCCCCTTGGGGAAGTGGGGCTGGGCTTATTGCCACGGGTGCTTGAGAGCTGGGCATTTGACCTCTGCGCCACAGTCCAGCCCCCCTGCATAGCCTGAGAGGAACAGTGAAGCTCCTCCAGTGGACCATGCCTTGGCACTTGCCCCAGTCCCATCTCCTGCTCATAGGTACCCTTGACGTGAATGATGTAGAGCTGGCCATGCCTACCCAGTAGGCCACACACACTCAACCCAAGCCCACCCAGTAGGCTGCGCCCACCCTGGCCACAGACCCCCGGCCCCCCTGAGGGCAACCGCAGTGCTAATGCAGCCCTCTCACCAAAGAATATTAAGAGAACAAAGAGTCATTATTTTCATATAGTTTGTAGCAAAGCATTTCATTCATTACAACTAATCAGTTCAGATTTTCCTTTAATGTGATACTTTTTAATATCAATAAAGTTTATTGTCAGTACAGTCAATAAATAAAACTTCTGCTTACAACCTTGACCTCAGAAGGTGAGCAAATGAAGAACAAAGTTATTGCAAACCAGTTAAAAAGACTGAATATTAAGGGATTACTTCAAAAGTAGAAAATGTTACTTCATCTAAAATTGAGCAAGGCCAATAGCAAATTTGCAATTATTTAATGAATATTTACAATAGTTTTACACCACAAAATGTGGAAGTCAGAATTGTTTTTCCTCCCATAACTGTTGTACAGATTATATTTATATATATTAAAATGATTCAACAAGACCTTCTACAAATTTTTCTACAGGTAGGGGTAGACGTATTACAAAAACATTTATTTATACTCACATTATCAATACTGGGAGTTTTTGTAGGTGAGGAAAGTCCTAAAACAGAAAATATACATTAATATAATCAATCAGGGTATTCCTAATCTATGTTTTAAAGCTATGCAGTGTTTTGATTCAGAAGGATAGAGCACCCTCGGAGCACATGAGTGCTTTTCAAAAACACTGTCACTATATTTTTAAAACAATGGCTTTTTTTTTCAGGATCATGCCAACAGTTGCTACATCTGCACCCAAATGTACATAGAAAGACCTTTTTCTTTCACATCTATAGCACTAAACAAAGCTATCCTGAATATAAAAACAAAAGAGTTAGACCTTTATAATCTGACAGTCTTGTCTAGCTATCAATATATTCACTTGGCAATTTATCAAGACTTCAAGTTTCTTGGAAACAAGAACCAAAAATATCTTTACTGCAGATATTACGTCTAAAAATTTTCAACTGGTAAGCAACAATATTAGTCCTTTCAAGCTATTAGAAGGACATGTTTCTTACTAAACATTACTAATGCACAATCCTTTTTCCCATACACCCTTTGCCTACCATAATAAATGGGAGGGAATTAATGTAAACATAATGACTAAGTCAAACCAGTATTTAAAAACTTCTCCTCTTGTTATTTTCAATGCCCCAATCTGAAAAGTGAATTTCAAAGATAGATTGTATGCCTTGAAAAGGCTTTGGTGAATAAATATTAAATAAGTTACCATGTTATCTGCTCCTGCACAATCATTCATGTACTGTATAACATGTTCTGAAGATTTTTTTTAAAAAATATAATCAGAAAAATCTGTGCTAATCATTCTATTATGAAAAAACCATCATCACTAAGTTAAAAGGATTTATACATTGTCCACCCATCTCAGTACCAAGCTAAAATTCTAAGCAAGGGGACTCACCTGGCAATGTAGATTTCCCACATAAATCTGTGATAACATGTCTTAATGGCACTTGAATGTTAGGGACAGCAATTTTTACATAAATATACACACTCACATGTATTCCCATACAAAAATATATATTAAACCCCCCCAACTAAATGAAATCAAACCCAACTCAAAGTCCGCCCCCCTTCCAATTCCAATGTTTGAAATATTGCTTTTAATTTTAAGTTGTCATAGGCACTATTTTGTATTGGTCCATTACCATTCTACCAATTCCCAAAAGATTTAAAGATGAATTTATTTGCATCAAGAGATTATTTGCAATTAATGGCAAACTTCCAAATTTTCCCAAGGACAATGTGAAAATCAGTTGATCATCGACATAAACATATCAATAACATGGTATTTTCCAATTCATTTTTATATTTTAATTAGATCAATAGATCAAAAATGGGGAGTATAACAGCTACTGTACTACATTACAGGAGAAGTTGACAGTTTTAGTACAAATAGAATGCTCAATGATATCTAGTAACCAAATGGTATTTTAAAAGATGCATGAATGTGACTTTACTGAATAAAAAACAAACACTTTCTACCATTACACTTCTATATTATCCTCAACAACATATAAACCCAGCAATGTTTGGCAGTGGATTTGTACAATTTAGCCATGTCAGCAACGATCAATTTGTATTTAATAAACTTTGCTAACAGAATCTATTGCCATTTCAAAATACAATTATCACAACTATAACTGTATATAACTCTTATGTAGTAATGCCAATATTAATATCAAGCCCATAAATGAAAAAAAGCTTATATGATATTTCACAATAGTTAACTGATCCTTACTGACATGAGATTAAGAAGTCAAAATAACAATAAAAAGCCATATACATAAAAAGACAGTGGACTAAGACAAACAAAGAGACAATCAACAAACCACAAGTGAGGTCTTTACATGGCACCACTAAGTATACAACTTTTACATATTTATGTTCCTATGAAAGTCTTGCCAATCAGATATAAATGGAAAAAATTTTGCCTTTGGAAAAATGCAGATACTTGACCTATAGAAACACTCACTGCATCTTCTGAAAGACTCATAGGAGAGTCTTTTTACATTATTTTTTTACCATGAATGTAGAAATACAAACTTAAGAGTAGCAATATGGGCAACCACAGTAAGATAATATGTGCATTTTGTCAAAATTCCAAAATGCTACAAATGCATATTTGCATCAGATGTACTGATGCAAAAAAAAGTAAGCACAGAATTTGCAAGATTATATCATATGCCATCATTTTGGCATCATTGCATTTTGTTGTCAATGTCACTAGATTGTATTAAGAAGTACTACATTGTGTTTAAACTCAACATAGGCATTTTAAGTTATAGCAAATTCATTACATACCTCCTCTTAGGATAAGCAGTGGCACCTCTGCTCCAACTGGGAACTGCTTCAGTACTTCTACTACCTGGATGTGTGTTAAATTCTGTACATTCTGATGATAAATCTCTTTAATTACATCCCCTTTCTGAAGTCCATGACACCACTGGCTGTCTAAAATCATCTTCACCTTTTGTCCTGCAGGACTATCAGCTATTGCAAATCCAAAACCTTTAGGTCCCTTGATCAGAGGAATTGTGACCATTTCTGTTTGAGAACATCCTGAAGAAGACCCTGTAGCCCTTTCTTCTCCAAAGTCTATTGCTGAAGGAACATTCAGGCGTCCATTGACTAATATGTGTCCAGTTTTACTATTGTGATCCAAAATCACTGTTCCTGGGATTAAATCCTGACTGAGTATACAGGTATCTCCTTTTGTAACTGGCTGGCCATTTAAGACAGGAGTGGCTGTAACAATATCTACAACAGGATCTTCACTTTCATCAGGCAGAGGATATCCACGACACAATGTCATATTCACATACTGATTGACGGGAACTAATTGAAACATCTGGACAACATCAGCATGGGTATGGCCAAGGACACATGTACCATTTATATCTACAATGACATCACCTATTAAAAATGAATAAAGTATTAACACAAATATATTTGCACGTATTAAAATAATCTTAGTAACGTCATTGTGGAGAATTATTTTTTATTTATTTATTTATTTGTATTTATATAGCCACCCATCTTACAAAAAACTTAGTAACCTTATTGTGGAGAATTAATATTTGTTTGTTTGTTTATAATATTTATATAGCTACCCATCTTACAAAAAATTTTGGGCATCTCCCAATCAATTTTTTGCCTTGAACTTAATTTGTATTTGTTAAGACTTGACATTTAAATATTCTTCATTTCTTTGGATTTGGGGCATGTTTATGTGCTTCAAAAGTGAAAAACAGAATGTTAGGGTAAGACTAATATGCTAATGTATTGAAGTCTAAATTATATATGACTTTTTTATTCAAATATATTGCTAGAGTATACAACCCATGACCCCTGGGTCATCGTTTCATAGATATTTCCTTACCAGATTCCTCAATGTCTTCAACAGCAGCAGAGCTTCTAATGTACTTGAAAAGTTCTTAAAAAATCAGGCAGATATTCAGAAATGTATTTGCTTTAAAAGTAGCTTATGTTGAACTGTATAGCAGTCAAACATCAGGAGCTGACCACAGAAAATGTTTTCTGACATTTTGTATGATCTCATAAAATATCTTATGATCATATCATAAAATGCTTTCTAAAAATTGTTAAATTTCAATTCTATAGGTTTCATGGCTGTCAAGATTTTGGATGTATTCTGTAAGCCCATTTGAAGTACTTTGATTGAAAAATTGTTGCCTTATGATGCACCTAACTAAAGGTATGCATTAGGCTTTAATGCTTTCTCCGCTCCTATTTAACATCTACATAAGGCCACTGCTCTATGAGGTGCCTTAGCTTTTGCATTTTGTATTTATTATAGTTTTTTCATTGTATTTTTATATTTCTATATTGCTAGCTGCCCAGAACTATGAGCTTAAGATGGAAGTTGCATAGAAATTTTTGTAATAAATAAATGAATTTTAATTGGGAAAGAAAAAAAGGATTTGTTCCTGAAAATCTAAAATACCAAACTCTTTGTGTAAATTGTAAAACCTCAAGTTTACCTGATGAAATTTTGCCATCTTGTGCAGCAGGTCCATCCTTTAGTACATTCTTCACCTGTAGAAATTCATCTGGCCTATCTCCACCAATTATTGTGAATCCAAATCCCATAGTACTTTTCTTCAGTGAGGTTCGTATTAGTGTCCCTATCAACTGGGATGGATCTCGAGTAAAGAAAGGTTTTGCTTGTTCTGCACATAAAGAAAATGCTTTTAGGCATGTCTATTCAAAAATTGGGAGTGCAGATTAAGGCAATTAATATTGCAGTGATAAACTATTTTGAAATGTCAGATAAAAACTTTCTGGATGCAGACCAGCATTAAAAACATGGATAGATTTATATTATTCTGTTCTGTTCTGTTAAATAACTCTTTATCACCACCTAATGCTGGGACATGTCAAAGTCTTCCTTCCATCCATCCAGCCATCCATTTTCATCATTAAAAGTATAATGTTCTTGCTTTTTTCACAGAGAAAAGAACTTTAAAGATACATAGCTGGGATGTTTTGCTTATCTGATTAACTACGAAAAATGTCTAAGAACTTTTCTTTTTTTATATTCTCTGCCATTTTTAAAATGCTTTCAGTGAGTAACAAAGCCTGCAGTTAGCAGCAAATCTTTGATGTTATACTAACTGGATGAAAAATTATTTACATTATTGTTGGCATAGAAAACAATATGTTAAAATGATAAAAATATAAATGTTAGGAATTATTTCCAATTCAAATTTATACCAGTACAAATATTAGCTAATTGTTTCCAGAAAGCTAACATAAAGAGACATGGTGATTATGATGACATATATATTCTTAAGTACATTTCAGGTTTTAACAGTAGCCACTGAAAACTGCACCTGGATTTGACAAGCCTCCATCAGTCTGTCCTAGCTGTTTTTTCCGTTTTGCTTCCAAAACTGGGTTTTCAAATTGAGTTTTCTGGTTGATGTGACTGCAAAGTACACAAAATGGTAGTGCAAATGGAATTACAAAATATTTACAGGAAAAATATCCCATTGCTTTCTGCATTATAGGATACTGCTGTCCATTCTTTAAACTTTCCAAAAGGCAGAGGTTCTTACCAAAAATCCAGCAGAACCTCATTTCAGTAATTGCTAAGCTTCAACACTTTAATACTTGCATAATTAATCTGAAAAACCCAGGCTGTTTTCCAAAAGCTAGTAGCATACTTCCATTTGAATACAAAGAATCAAATTGTTTCTAGTGATCAACTAACTGAGATTTGAATTCAAACAAGTGACCAAACTTAAATTCAATTTAGGAAAAGAGAGAAATTACAAGTGCTGCCTATTTCTTAGTATGTTGATTTAGATAATAAAAGGTCACAAGAATAATTATCTGATAATCAGTTGTAAAGATTGGGTCTTAAATCATTATTTTCTTATATGGGGGATAAGAAAATTTTTGGATCAAGTTTAATTTAAAGCAAGAAAATATTTATTTCTTAGTCTATCACAAATTTGGGTGGAACTACAAATAATAACGAAGAGGACAGATTGATAAACCACATAAAAGAAAAAAAACATTTGTTAACAGTCATGATTTTTGTTATTTCTAAATTACTTAAGTTATCTTGTATCTACTTTGTTGATTCACAATGTTTAAAAAGAAAAATAATAATAAAACAATACTCTAGATATTTACTTGGTTAAGAAAATAATGTGCTCTAAATTGAAACATTCTACATATTCAGAATAAAAAACTGTCAAGGCCCAACATCTTATTAAAATAGTATGTAAAACTTTGATAAAATTATAAAAATTTCAAATATATTTTATGAGATATTCCCAAATTCCCTTACTAATAAAATTATTAATATTGTTCAAGTAGAGATACTATATTGCAAAGAAAATGTGTCATTAAAAATAGTGGATACTTTATCATTTTATTTAAATGCTATTTAGTTTTCTAGTATTGTTCTCATACAGGTAGTCATAATTGGGACTGGAACTTCTGTCATTAAGAGATGCAGTCATTAACTCAGTCATGCCTAATTTTACAATCTGTTTTTCCCATGATCACAAAGGGAATCAAAGTGATTGTTAAATGAATCACACTGTCATTAAGTGAATATAACTTTGTCCATTGACTTTGTTTGTGAGAAGCTCCCTGAAAAATTACAAATAGCAACCATATGTCCCCAGGATGTTGCAACCACTGTAAATAGATGCCAGTTGCCAAGCATCCAAATTGACCGGGAGACACAACATGACAGAGGATGCTGTGACAATCGTAAGGGCGAGGATTGGTTGTAAGTCACTTTTTTCAGCAGCATACTAACTTTGAACAGTTGTTAAACAAATGGTCATAAGTCGAAAACTATATTTATCTCTTTCCCCCCACATTAATTTATAATATCTTTATTCTTTCACTCCCTTTTTCCAATTTTGTAATCCCTTAATTTGGGGTAAAATCAGGGTTACTAGATGGAGCTGTACTGGCCGGATGCCGTTCCCGGTACCACACAGAGTTCCCAGCAGATATTTTTTCTTTGCTCCCTAGGAGAGAAATATTTGCCACTACCTAGGACTGAACTCTCAACCTTCCGAGTGGGAGGCGAGCATCTTTACCACTAGGCCACCACACCACCTGTCCATTCTTTATTCATTCTACAAATTCAAGCAATGCTCATATTTAGACACCTCAGTAGTATACCTACCCTAAAACAGAATTAGATGATAGGCAAGTTTAGAGAACGCTTCATAAAAAATGTGAAATGGGTGGACTATTGGAAGGTTTATAAAACAATAGCCTGGTGATAGAAAACATTTTTTTTGATATCACAAGATAGAATAACCATTATTTATTCCAATTACTTCATTTAAGCATTTCATCCCTGGATAAAATGGATCATTTCGGCTGGCGTGGTCTAGAAGAGGAGCATTTTCTGCTGTGCCTCCTGCCCTTTGGAACATCATTCCCCCTCAAGTGGGATCTGCACCCACCCTTCTGACCTTCTAAAAGTCCTTGAAAACATGGCTATGCCAACTAGTCTTGGGCCCCAATTGGTGTGAGACACTTTGAGGTGGATAATGGAATAGATAATATCCCACCTCCTTCCCGTGCACACTTTGCTCCCTCCCTCTCCATCCTGGTTAATTTTATTTTAATTGAATTTTAAGCCTATGTGTCAATGCTGCTAACATCGAATGTTATTGCTTGACAAGAGATGAAGAAGTAGCTATTTCATATGTTAAACTTGTGTATTGCTTTAAGACTTGAGTATTTAAAGTTGGGAGGAGGGAAGAGTAGGAATGCACTTTCAAGGTCATTTGTCTCTCTAAAGAAGATAAGGCTTTGGCGGTTCTTCTAATGGAAGGGAAACTGATTCTTTAAATTAATTGGAGAATATGATTAATGACAAAATTAGAAAGGTGGAGAATTGCGTTTTAATATATTGTGCAAGGGGCGGAGATTTCAGATTCCAGCTTCCTTTGAGCAAGCTGTATTAGGCTATTAAAGGACTTTTAAGGTAAACAATGCCTCAAAGTCACTTGAAAAGCCCATTATGTCGGAAACTTGACACTATGATTCTTATTTGTTAATTTTTATAGGATATTTTAACTGAATGTCTGTAAGCCACCTAGAGTCGCCTCTGGTGAGATGAGCAGTATACAAGTTAAATTATTCCTTGTTCCATCAGTCCTTGTTTTCTTATGCTTTCTTTTAAACTATTGTGTATAGTCTTTGCACTAGGATAAATTGGGATGACTACCAGCCAGTGTTAATAAATGCTGTTACTCAAAATGTTTTTTTTATTTCCTTTTTAAAATTCATGTAGTCCATTGAGAGCACATAGCTAATCAATTGTTATTTATTCTCCTAAAAGATAAGTAGATGGTATAGGGTTTCCTGCCTGAGTAGGGGGTTGGACTCCAAGGTCCCTTTCAACTTTTTATTGTTGTTGTTATTGCTATTATTATTATATCTACTTATTAAATTTCCAGAAAAGGAAGAAAATATTAACTAACTAGTCATGCTTTATAATAAAACTATTGCTATACTGTGTACTGAACAAATATATATATCAGAGTCCCTCTATGAGGGTGATAGCACTTAAGAAGTGGAAGGAAGGAAGGAAGGAAGGAAGGAAGGAAGGAAGGGAGGGAGGGAGGGAGGGAGGGAGGGAGGGTTTTGGTTATTCAATCAATCTGGACTGTCAGCAACTAGGCAAAAAAACTTACTCAACATAGTATGTTCCATACTGAGGGTCTTCTATTTTCTCCCAGCCATAAGGAAGCTCTGTAATTAGAAGAGAAAACTGATGAGCTTATTTCTAATTTTTTTTATCCCAGTTATATCATGGAGATGCAGGACAATGTACTATAAATTTTTAAAAAATATTGTAATTATTTTTACAAAAATATTGTAAAAATTTCAAAAAATTATTCAATATAGGTGACATGGAAACCAATTACGTAAACAATGTTCACTGAATTAAACCCTGGTTCAGAAACAAGTCAACCTATGTATCAATTTAGCTGTCTTTGGTCTATTTGGCAGTGTCTTTTCAAGCTTTTTAATTCTTTCATTATTGTCACAGACCAGTGTTATATGATAGCATTTGTGATGGCATTTCAGGCATTCAGCAACTGGCACATTTGTAGTTGCCTGTGATCATGTGACTGCAATTTACAATGTTTGTTTCCACTTTTTAGCAAAACATCCAATAGTGAACAATGGGTTCACTTAACAACCGTAGCATTCACTTTACGACTACATTATTCGCTTTATGACCAGGAAGTTTAACTGCCACAAAAAGATACTAAAAACAGGTCCGGTCACACGGTGATACACTTTATGACCATCACAACATAAGATTGTAATGGGCAGAATCTATTACAATTGTAAGTCAAGAACTATCTGTACAGTCACTTCTCTAAGCAGAAACAAAACAAAATTGAAACAGTTTTAGACGGTTCAAACTGGGCCTTTACTCAATAATATTGCTTTTATCCTTTCCTTATTCACACAATAGCTTTATTCACACAAAATAATTTAGCTATAACATTTTTCATCATTTGACTCACTTCATGCCCTGACCTTTTCTTGTGCCAGACCATTATAGTCTTACCAATCAACACCAGGGATACCAAAAGTATATTTCACTTCCTTTTCCCCACTGCTATAATGATTTAAAACAAACAAAAAAACCTGGTGTGATTATGGTGGGTGCCAATCCAGCCTGTCTTAGGGACAATTCAACCCCCTCAGAACATCATCATCATCATCGAGTTAGAAGGGACCTTGGAGGTCATCTAGTCCAACCCTCTGCTCAGGCAGGAAACCCTATACCATTTCAGACAAATGGCTGTCCAGTCTCTTCTTAAAAACTTCCAGTGTTGGAGCATTCACAGCTTCTAGAGGCAGGTTGTTCCACTGGTTAATTGTTCTAACTGTCAGGATGTTTCTCCTTAGTTCTAGGTTGCTTCTCTCTTCGATTAGTTTCCATCCATTGCTTCTTGTCCTGTCTTCAGAATAGCTTGACTCCCTCTTCTTTGTGGCAACCCCTGAGATATTGTTTCAGTATCTTTGTCATCTTTCTCTTCTGTGGCCAGAGTTGGAAAATCAGCAGAGACATATAACCATGTGGTTGAAGAAAATCCATTTTCACAGTCACCTTAGAATTTCACCTTGATCAAGAATGTCAGAATAGACAATCTTGAGGTGGAATTTGTATGACATGGTGAAACTGATACTGCCTAAATCTATGGTGTTAGCACTGTTCATTTCTTTGTGCAAGAGAATTCCTTCCATGGATCAGTCAAGCGTATTGAAAACATTTTGCACATTTTACCAAGTTTATAATATCTCATTAGTTCCTCAAGTCAAACTTAACTCCTGGTAATAACCTGGGATACATCCATAAAAAAATTCTTAGAATAATGCCATTTTACATTTACACAATTATAGTCTTATTTGTTGAGTTTTTCCAAACCAGTATTAAATATGATAATACTTTCATAAATTTATAGCTTCAGAATCATATTAAAAATAAAAAATAACTAGATGTTATTTTATTTAAGTGACTTGACTTTGGTCTGGCAGCATAAAGGAGAAACAAGGATGACGAAAGCAGCACTGTCATGATGTAAGGACTGCAGATGTAGAAATGGTGGTCTGCTTTTGTAATTTTGATGAAAGCAGCAAAATTCTGTAGACACACTCAATGTTATTTATGCTTCAAAGAATGCTTATATTAGACCACATACAAGAACTGCTAATTAAAATATGCATTTTTCCATTTAAATAAAGATCTTAATTTACACCTCATTCAATTGCACATTATTTTTTAAAAAAAGCAAATAAACCAATCTAAACCCAACATCCAAAACCCAACTGCATTTCAACCAGTCAGATATAAAGTTTAAAAATGGTATGGAAATAAAGTTCATCTTGAATCAAAGTTGTTTGTTATCTGCCTCAATACATATTGAGAAAAAAAGCATTGCATAATTCATTTATTTGTGTATCTTCCAAACCCAAAAATAATATGTTTTGCATAATCATTTATAACAGCAAACGTTCACTGCACAGAACACTTCTATGAGTAAAAGAATCACTCCGGATTCAGAAAATTATATAATAGTACTTTAAAAAAATATTATATTATAATTAAACAAAAGTTCAATATACTGACTCGTAACCAAACACTTATCATCACAGTTTAATCTGCAGAAAATACATAAGAAATTTAAATGAATTATTGCATTTTATATTTTTGTTGTTATGTTAAAGTCTTTAAGGCTCTTTAGCGTGTATTATTTAAATATTTTAAAATGTATACTTTTTCTTGAATAGTTTTAAATGAAATGTGTGAGTCTTGTTTCAACTGTTACAACCTGTTATTTTTTTAAAAAAAAATCTTTCTAAAGTTTTTTTAAAAAGATTTATATTTACAACATTTACTTAAAAGTATACATTTCTCATTAGATGAAATAGATAATTTACAATCATACAAAGGAAAAAAAAGCTTTGGCTCAGCTTTTAATGGATTTTTATTTTACCCATTAGGTAAAATGTTATTATTTTGAAGCTGTAGAATTTGATTCTAAGATGTCTAAAAAAAATACAGCACATAATTCCCATATCCTATATTTTAAGATTTACAGTCAACAGTAAATGAACCTGCAATTAAGACATCAGCCACAGACAAGCATTTGGTAAAGTCAAGTCATGAAATTCTTGGAAAATATATTCAGATGCTGTGATATGTCTATATTTACGAAAATCAAAATCATGAAGATATTGTTTTCCCTGTGTCATTCTATGCAATGTTGTACTTTGAAGAAGTAGCATAGAAAGCAAAGAAGCACTGAAAGCATAGTAGCATAGAAAGAATGTTAATATTTTTGAATATTGGTGTTGGATCAGACTCTTGAAAATACCACTGATAGCAAGGAAAAAACAAACAAATCAACAGAGTATTCACTTGAGGCATAAATGACCAGGCTCAAATTATTCTACTTCGGATACATTATGTGAAGCCTCTGGAGAAGACTCTGATGCTGGAAAAGATGGAAAGGAAAGAAGAGGATGACCAGCAGTAAGGTGGAAGAACTTAATTGCAGTAGTGATATGTGCACTCTTGGAAGATCAGAAGGAGCAATTGGGGACAGATACACCTACAGAAAATCTATCTGTGGTGACTCCACTTCAACTCCAACCTGATGGCCCATAATCAATCAATAAAAAGCCAGTGGGAAAAATGTGAGCACTGTGTTGTGGAGTTTCTTAGGGCTTAAGACTCTCTCCCTTGCTATTTAAAAATCTATATGAAATCACTGTGATTTCATCCATCAGTTTGAGGTGAGACAACATAAATTTGCTGATACTACTCTGTTGTATACTGCCAGCCTGAAATTTTTTTGGGTGGTGGGTGGGCAGATAATAGAGAATGAGACTGACTGAAATTGCAGTTCTGGGAAGCAAGAAGAACTGGCATGCTCCCCAATTGGGTTACTGCAGTTCACTCTAGTTACAGTTGTCTTTCAAAACATCTGGAAATTGCTATTGGTTCAAAATGCAGCAGCCCACAGGTTAATGCAGGGGTGTCAAACTCAATTTCATTGAGGGCCGCATCAGCATTGCGGTTGCCCTCAGGGGGCCGGGTGGGTGTGGCCAGGGGGGCGTGGCCTACTGGGTGGGCATGGCTAAAGTGCATATGGCCTACTGGGTGGGCGTGGCCAGCTCTACATCATTCACATCAAGGGTGCCTATGGGGGCCTGGGCAGGAGTGGGACAGATCTAAGGGTCTCTGGCAGGAGGAGGGTCTCTGGGCCAGGGCCAAGGCAGTGGGGGCCGTTCCCTCACTGTTTCCAGGATGGCTTCGCGGGCCGCATGAAACCACTTCGCGGACCGGATGCGGCCCCCGGGCCTTGTGTTTGACATGTCTGGGTTAATGACTCTTTGTGCCACAACCACATAGCATTTCTTTTTGGGTTACCTCACAGATTGCCAGTAATTATCCAAGTACAATTCACAGCATTACCCAGTATTACAATATTCAGTTGCAGCCCCTACATTCTGGAATGGTCAGATGCCTGAAGTGGGAGGGCAAGTTATTCTTATTCTAAGGAACAAAAAAAATCAATAAAACAAAATAATGATCAAATGTGAATACTGATGCTATGGAGATAAAAAAACAAGCTGAAGTGTTTGGTGTCATGTACTGCAGATTGCCCAGATGGAAGGTCTTAAATTGGAATAATAATTGGGAACCACAATTTCTGGAGCAGAGCACTGGGAGGCCTCTTCAGGTGCTCCAGCTGTAGGCTGACCTTGAAATATAGGAGGAGGTATGAGGATCCTTGCTATGGAAAGAATTGATCAGAGTGCTTGAGACAACAACAAGGTTACAAGGATGTGATAAATCTGAATCAGAGACTATAATGCAGAAGCAATGTGCAATTTACACCAGGAAAGCTTTTTCCCAACAATTCAATAAACATGAAGTAAACCCTACATAATAAGGTTTAGATAACTGGATCCCGAGCTTCTTACCTCCATCTTCACAGTCTTCAGGTGCTTTGGCCTTTTTACACAGACGAGGATCCAGCCAGGTGGTAGTTTTCGTATTGTGGCTGTGGAGACAGAAAAATTAGTTAGAAAATACTAATAAAAAGTTCCCTTCATTACAGAATGGGGTTAACTTAGGTTAAAGTTATCAGAAAATACTAGTAACTAATGCTTCAACATTCAGTGAATGATATATTCATGTTTTGCGTAGGTGTATGTGTATTTTAATAGAGCAGAAACAGAGTAATGAAATGAAAACACACAAGTCCCTTCTAACTATTTATAATAAGCCTAAAATCATGTTCTATTCAGCTTGCTTTTAAGGAAATACATAAAAGTAGAAATTATCCAAAATAAAGATAAAGATTTTCTCATACTTTTTTAGGGTATTAGATTATCCAGTTCATAGCATAATTCTAAAATTCTAAAATAAATAGTAGATTCATTATTTAAATAAGACATTTAGTTCTTAGAACTGTCACATTATTAATAGTCCTGTATTAAAACTATATATTTAGAAATATAAACAATTATATGAAAATTTTTACAATATTTTACAATGATTCACTTGAAATATGTTTACACAGAGACTTCTACAGATTTGCCTTTTACAAAAAAAATGTATTCTATACAATTGCATTGCATTGATCTGAGCAGTCTACAAAGATCTTTGAATTTGGGAAATGCAGCCTCTTTAGAGAAAATATTTTCCTTGATAGAGAAATATTTTCCCCAAATAAATCTCTGCAATGGAATATGGATAGATACTTATTATATTATTAACATGTTAGCAGAATAAGCTGAAGCATCTTTAAATGTACTAACAATCATGTTGATTTGATAATTCTAAATGCATATAATATTAGCTTCTACTCACTCAATGAAATAGATCATTCCAGTATCTGTATAGGCCATCTCCCAGTTCTTGGGCAGAGGCTCTAAGTTTTCTTCTCTCGATAAATAATTTTTGAAATCCACAGAACTATTTGTCTGACTGTAACTAGGAACAGGTTTCATCCAGTCAGAAGACTCAAAATGTCGCTCTTTGATTTCTGCAATTGTTTAAAGGAAATAATTTGGTTTATTTATTTATTTAATTTGTTTGCCGCCCATCTCAAAATGAGGTGACTCTAGGGGGCTTACAATTTTTTAAAATAATAAAAGTACACAAAAACATGTACATAATATGTTTTAGCTTTATTCTGCTTTATACAAAGCTAAACTAAATTTATCACTAATTCCCTAAGAACAGAGTTAAGCAGCATAATTTGCACCTAGACATTTTCTTTGTACCAATTAGATCCCCTGGTTCTACCTTTTCTATTTAATTAAAAAACAAACCAGGAAGGACATTCTGCAAAGCAATTTTTCAGTTTCTAGTAACCAATTGATTTATAAAAATATCTTTGGTTCTAGAAAGATTCCACTGAAATGTTAGAGAGAACTTTGAAAACAGTTGTCATCATACGAGAAATGAACAAGTTTTTTTTAAAATTAGAAATACCCATTATAGCAACCATAAGCAAATACTGTATCCAGGTAGTCCTTGAGTTACAAGCATAATGGAGTCAGACGATCATAGTTGCAAGTCACAAGGATTGTTAAGTGAGGTGCCCACATGATCACCTGGTTTAAGGACCACTACCACCTCTGCTCTTCCTCATAAGGACATAAGTGACTTTCCAGGTTGTTAAGCGGACCATGGGGTAGGGAGACTTGTACCTGGACCCAAGGTGTCCCATGCTTTGTTTCTTGCCCCTCACGGTCTCCATAGACCTTGGGCCTGCTTCCCCCCCACCACCACCAGGTCCCCACAGGCCTTTGCTTTCTTCCCAGCCATTTGGCCACCCAGGGGAGCTCAGGGTTAGCTGTAGAAGCTATTGGTATGCTCAGGGTTGTTGCAACTTGTATGGTAGGCCCCAACTCTGCCAAACAGGACAGCCAAAAGCCAGTCAAAGAAGCTACCAGTGAGTGCAGGACTTTTGCAGCTTATAAGCCTCAGACTGCTTCCCACTTAGTTGCTCAGCCACCCTCAGCTACTCAGATAGCTCCAGGGCTCAGAAGCATCTAACTTATCTTTCTGGGGGATTTTTTGTGCAGAGAGGGTTGATGTGATGCTTTACTGCAGGAAAGTGCTATTATTGCAATCCTGTGGGGGTTCTGTTGATTAAGAAGGCTCGAGAAACTCCACAAAAATTGGAGTTTTTAGCCTCTCCTGGGTGACTGGGTGGAGAGCAAGCCAATGCTGCAAGGACCTGGTAGGGCAGGGTGGGATGAGTGGGGAAATAAGAGTGGGCGCTACAACATCTCTCTGGTCGATTGTAAGAACATATAACTGTGAGGGCACTGTAGTGACCGTAATTTTGAAACTGGATCTTAAGTGGGGGTGTGTGTGTGTCATAACATTGAACAGTTGCTAAGTGACTAGTCATAAGCTGAAGACTATCTGCAGTAGTCATTTCATAAGAGTGCCCTTTCAAAATTCCAAGTATGTCTTTGGCCCTGAAAGGATTCCTACCCTTGGACAAATTTCAAATACACTAATCTAAGGAAACTGAAAACAATATTTATTAAAATATCTGAATTTGTGTGTGTATATCTGCACCTGTTCACATTTAATAAACTCAATATATTAAGTCTCAAAATATTTAGAAGGGAAAATCTCTTATAAACAAAATAAGAACTGTGTTTACAAGTTACTTATTACATTTATAACCTATTTTTACAAGCTGCAATTTAATATTTATTTACAAAATAAGTAAATATATACACTGACCTGTTCCTCCGTTACCATTAATTGCTACTTTTTCTTCTTCCTCTTCTTCTTCAGGAAAGGAAGTGTCCATTTTCTGCATTTTGCTGACAGATGTTGTTCTTTTTCTTTGAGATTCCAGGTCAAAATCGTTATCAAAAAGCACCTGGTCCACTGGATCAGGTTGGAATGGACTAGGCTCAGCTGGAGGTTTAGGAGTCCCATAGAAATTACCTTAAATGTATGCATGTAAAAGAAAAAATTAAGAAAGAAAGGAAGGAAGGAAGGAAGGAAGGAAGGAAGGAAGGAAGGAAGGAAGGAGAAAGGAAGGAAGGAAGGAAGGAAGGAAGAAGAAAGGAAGGAAGGAAGGAAGGAAGGAAGGAAGGAAGGAAGGAAGAGGGAGGGAGGGAGGGAAGGAAGGATGGTTGTCAGGATTTTTGCAATAATCCATTCTCATTAACTTTACTTAACTTCCCTGAATGGATTATTCTAAGGATCAGCTGATTTACATATTACTACTGTAATTTATCTGCATGTAATCAGGGCTTCATAAGTTATTATGTTTAGACATTAATAGTCTGAAAATGAAATTGTTTTCTTTTTAATTATTAACATTCCAAAGTAATGCATTTAAGATAAGCAGCCATATAAATTTGTAAAACAATGCTTTTTTATTCCTCATATTTATACAGCCACGCATCTCACGTATGTAACAAAAATAGAATAAGTGAATAAATAAGTTTAACAAAGAATTTAGGTTCATGGTCATCTGCACAAAGGCAAACAATGCCAGAAATAAATATTTGTGGAGTATTTTATGGTAACAAGGTAATACAAGTCCCATTACTTTGACATTGTTGCAGTTTCTTTTTGTCAATCCAAAGTACACTACATCAAGAGACAGATTCCACAATAAGACTAGAATTATATTTTATTGACATAGCTTTAATAACAGATACTAACAGATGATAACTTTTCCTCACCTCCCACTTTCCAGTGAGTCAGGAAAGAGTCTCTTCTTTACTTATGATGATTTGTTGAGCAACTGTTTGAAATTACAACAGCACTGAATGAAAGGATTTACCACCCTGCCTGAAGTTCTGGCACCGTGCAGTAACATGAACAAAATCTGGGCACTGCTGCCCATCCTTACGACCAATTGTAGGGCTTCTGCAGGAAGCCTCCCCACTTGATGTTCCCCCCATCCCACCCCTTTAGGTCACTGTAAGTCATGGACCTGCATCCCACCATGCCTGGGTCCCACATTCTTCCCATCAACTCCCACTCATGGCTCAGTTCACTTATCTTTTCCATAGATTTCCTTCAGGAAAGCAGCCAATCTGCTGTGCAATCTTCCTACACAGAGGCCATGTGAGTTGTTCCCTGAGGTATGTTTAACAACTGCAACAGGAAAAGCTGGGATTGTGGTAATTAAGCAAGGTGTTAATATGGGTACTTTGCTTAATAACCATCACGACTTATGACTGTAATGGGCAGACTCCACTATGGTCATAAGTCAAGGACTATCTCCCTTCTTAAGGCTTAAGGAATATTTCTGTCTTCTTTGCTTACATAATAGTTTCTGAATATTTGCTTCAATGTTGCCTCCCTGGTTCTCAACACCTACTGTATTGATATCACTACTTAGATTCAATAATTTGAAAATGAAAAACAGTCTGCAGATTTTAAACTATTTTATCTGGATGTCAAGTATCCCGGTATCTTTTTAAGAGTTATCTTTGATTCTTTGTTCAAAGTCACTTATCCAATCATTCCTTGCATGACAGCTACTCCTACACTATTATTCTCCTACAGGAAACACAAAGTGACACAATTTAGATGATAGCATCCTGGATTATTATTTACAATCATCATAGTACAAAATCCTGGATCATGCCTTTTTGATTTTTCTTGACAGTGAGAATAGCTAGATAAACTTCTGGTTTATCTAACTTCCAGCATTTACTTTTATTGCATTAATCTGAAGCAGCAAGAAAAGGCAAGAACAAATGCAAGATTCCAACAGAGTTATATTTATACAAACAAACTGCTCATAAATAACAGTAAAAAATATGAGTTGAAAGGAACCTTGCAGGTCTTCTAGTCCAATCCCCTGTTCAAGCAGGACTTTATACCATTTTAGACAAGTGGCTGTCCAGTTTATTTTAAAAACCTCCAATGATGAAGCACCCACAACTTCTGTTCCACTGGTTTATTGTTCTCTGTCAGGAAATTTATTCTTATTTCTAGGTTGCTTCTCTTCTTAATTAGTTTCCATCCATTGCTTCTCGTCTTGCCTTCTTGTACTTCGGAAAATAAGTTGACCCCCTCTTCTTTGTGGTAGTGTTCAAATATTAGAACACTGCTATCATGTTGCCTGTTGTCATTCTTTTCAAACATATCCAATTCCTGCAACCGTTCTTCATATATTTTAGCTTCTAGCTCCCTAATAATCTTTGTTGCTCTTTTCTGCACTCTTTCCACAGTCTGAACATTTTTTATATTGTGTTGACCAAAACAGGATGCAGTACTCCAAATGTGGTCTTACCAAAGTCTTATAAAGCGGTACTAATATTTCATGTGATCTTGATTTTATCCCACTATTAATGCAGCTTAGGACTGCATTGGCTTTTTTTTTTTGGCAACACACTGCTGGCTCATATTTAAGTGATTATCTACTAGGACTCCGAGATCCCTTTCTCAGTTATTGCTATTAAACAAGTTTCGCTTAATCTGTATATTTGTTTTTCTTGCCTGCATAAAATTTTACTTTTCTCTACATTGAATTTCATTTTGTTAGATGGGGCCCAGTGTCCAAGTCTATCTTCTGTGGTTTTGGCTATTTCTGCCAGCTTGATGTTGTCTGCAAATCTGATGAATTTCCCTTCTATTCCCTTATCTAAATCATTTATGAAGATACTGAAGAGTACTAGGCCTAAAACAGAATCTTAAGGTACCCCTCTGCTTACTTCCCTCCATGTAGATGTAGTTCGATTAAGGACTACACATTAAGTGTGGCTTGTCAGCCAGTTACAAATCTATCTGGTGGTGATGCTATCTATCTCACATTTTTCTAGTTTACCAAGAATTACGCTGTAGTCCACTTTGTCAGATGCCTTACTGAAATCAAAGTATACTTTGTCCACAGTATTTCTCTGGTCTACTAATTTAGTCAGTTTGTCAAATAATGAAATAAGGTTTATTTGGCATGATCTGTTTTTGACAAACCCATGTTGGCTTCTCATTCTAGGTACATGTGTAATTCAAATAAAAAGAATTAAAAAAATATAAACATCCATTTCTATATATTGGCTATCCAACGCTATAGATTTTTCAATAAAACATATACAATTAATTCATCTATCTCCTTTGCAGGAATACAGCATATACACTGAAATACTGTAATTTTCAAATTCAACTCTCTCTAATATTGTTGAAGAATATTTCCAAATGGCTGTCCTACCTGAATCTTCTGTTTAAAAAAGGAAGTATTATTTTATTTTATATTCAGAAGAAACTGTAGATTTTTTTGGCAGCTGCAGCCAAGAACAAACTCATTTTTAATGAATGAAACAGGAAACAACAATTCACACCAACAAAGTATTAAAATGTGTGGTTAGAGCATTATTTTTATTCTTTTGTATGAAGGCTTGTTCAGTTCAATACTGAATTGCACCTCAGAAAGCTAAAAATATATGTTGCTGCACCTGACAGATATTTTTAATAAAATACCGTATATACTTGAGTATAAGCCGAATTTTTCAGCCCACTTTTCGGGCTGAAAAACTCCACTTCGGCTTATACTCCAGTCAACAAAAAAAAAAAGAACTGTCCCTTCGTTCGGAACAGGCTGCTGAGAGAAGGGAGGGCTGGGCTCCCCACGGCTGCCTCAGCAGTTGGCGCGGCCGCGTGTCCGGCGTTCGCCCGCCGACCAGCTGATGGGCGCGGGCGTGGCCGGGCTGTCCCCGGAGCCGGGCGGGTTCCACCGGCTTTCACCGTTCGCCCGCCGACCAGCTGATGGGCGCGGGCGTGGCCGGGCTGTCCCCGGAGCCGGGCGGGTTCCACCGGCTGGGCTCCCCACGGCTGCCTCAGCAGTTGGCGCGGCTGCGGGAGCTGATGGGCGCGGGCGTGGCCGGGCTGTCCCCAGAGCCGGGCGGGTTCCACCGGCGTTCACCGTTCGCCCGCCGACCAGCTGATGGGCGCGGGCGTGGCCGGGCTGTCCCCGGAGCCGGGAGGTTTCCACCACCGTTCGCCCCCCGACCAGCTGATGGGCACGGGCGTGGCCGGGCTGTCCCCGGAGCCGGGCGGGTTCCACCGGCTTTCACCATTCGCCTGCCGACCAGCTGATGGGCGCAGGCGTGGCCGGGCTGTCCCCGGAGCCGGGCGGGTTCCACCGGCGTTTGCCGTTCGCCCGCTGAACAGCTGATGGGCGCGGGCGTGGCCGGGCTGTCCCCAGAGCCGGGCGGGTTCCACCGGCTTTCACCATTCGCCTGCCGACCAGCTGATGGGCACGGGCGTGGCCGGGCTGTCCTCGGAGCCGGGCGGGTTCCACCGGCTGGGCTCCCCACAGCTGCCTCAGCAGTTGGCGCGGCTGCAGGAGCTGATGGGCGCGGGCGTGGCCGGGCTGTCCCCGGAGCCGGGCGGGTTCCACCTGCGTTCACCGTTTGCCCGCCGAACAGCTGATGGGCGCAGGCGTGGCCGGGCTTTCCCCGGAGCCGGGCGGGTTCCACCGGCGTTCGCCGTTCGCCCGCCAAACAGCTGATGGGCGCGGGCGCAGCTGGGCCTTCTCTGATGCTGGGTAGTTGCCACCCGTCATGCTCCCCCGATCCCCACTGTGTTGTCGAGCCCGTAGGGCTTGACACCTGGCAGCACATCCCGCAGGGAAGGTCTGCTAGGGAGGCGGCAGTCCAGCGTTGTTTCTCCCCCTCGTGCGTGCGTGTGTGTGTCAGACCCAAGGGAATGGCTGGTAGGGAAGCGGCATTCTGGCATTCCCCCCCTTCCTGTGTGTCGGGCCCACGGGGCTTGACACACAGAGAAACGCAAATGCCGGACTGCCGCCACCTTTACTAGCCATTCCTGCGGGTCTGACATACACACACACACACACACACACACACACACACGGACGAGGGGGAGAAACAACGCTGGACTGCTGCCACCTCTGCCAGCCCTGCAAGCCTCTGCCGCTTCTCCAACGTGGAGATTTCCAGAGGTATTGGACTTCCAAGGAGACGCAGACTGCAGGGCAAGTCGGCCGAGTGCCTTGGCGACATTCCGGCAAGGCAAAAGGCACAAAGGGGGCAGGGGTCCCTCAGCCGGCTGGGGAGGGGGAAAGCGCGTGCTCTCGGCTGGCTTAACCCAGTTCCATTTTGCAAGGCAAAAAGGAGCCGGGAGAGGGAAGCAGGGAGGAGCTCTCCGCCCACCCTCTCTCCCGCCTTTCATTCCCCGCGTTGAACAGCGCGAGTACACAGTCATTCCTTCTCTTTGTACCTTTATCCACATCCATAACAATAAGAGAGTTGGAAGGCACCTTGGAGGTCTTCTAGTCCAACCCCCTGCTCAAGCAGGAGACCCTATACAATTTGAGTAGTCTCCTCTTAAAAACTTCCAGTGATGGAGCAGCCACGATTTCTGGTGGCAAGCTGTTCCACTGGTTAATTAATTGTCCTCACTGTCAGGAAGTTTCTCCTTAATTCCAGGATGTTTCTCTCCTTGATTAGTTTCCATCTATTGTTTCTTGTCCTGCCTTCTGGTGCTTTGGATGTATAAGTTCACACACACACACACACACCATTCTTTGCTGTCATGTCACCCCAATGATACGTTTGGTTTGCCATTAGGGTGCTGTGTGAATGTGGTCTTTAAATAAACCGCTGTTTATTAAATAAAACAGTTTTTTTTTTAAAAAAACAACAAACCCCCTTTAAATAAAAGGGAAAGTCTGTAGCTTGGGAGTTTGGAGAGAGAAATGTTTTGACACAGTTAATGTGTGTTTCTGTGACGTTCACGAAGCCCCGTTTGAATGACATGAAACGAATCCCAGTTTATGGCCAATTTGGGGAAGGAGGCATCTGAGCGCTCGTTTTCCCCGCACCGGGTCCGGTCAAATTCACACACTCTTGAGCCAATCGAACGCATCCTTGTCTTTTAATCCGGTTCGCGCTCTAGAAACTGAGATTGAAGGCAGAAGAAGAGTTCAAGCTTTTAATGGGGGGGGGCGAGGGCTGCTTTTCTGCATTCCAGCAGGACAGGATTTTTTTTTTATTTTTTTTTTTTTAAAAAGCGCCTTTTGCAGAACAGAGACAGCACGGGCGCGCCCACAAACACACACACACACGCACACGCACCCGACCACGTCCTCTCGCCCCCAAAGTCTGCATGCACGGTTGGATCGGCAACCTGCCGACGCAGCTTTCGTTCCAGAGCAGGGTCCCCCGGAGAGACGCTGCAGCGATCCTCCCCCCGCAGGAAATCCACCCTCTTTCAAGCCCCGCCGCTCCCCCCCCGCCTTTGGCAACCCCGGAAGCGCCTTGGGAGAGCCTCCGCAGCCGAGCCCCGGGCTTGCAGGAGGGCCGCGCTCTGTGCACGCTCATGAGCCGCCTTTTCCTTTGCGGGGGGGGGAGGAGGGAGAGAAGGCTTCCGTCCAGCGCCGGAGCGAAGGCGGAGCGGCCCGAAGGAGGAGTCACGCTGTGTGTTTGTGTGTTTGTGTGTGTGTGTGTGTGGCGCGCCGTGGGGCGTCAGGCCCTTCCCAGCTGGGGCTCCGGTGCCTCTGCCCTGCCGGATCCCGGCGCCGTCGAGCGTGCCCCCCCAGATGTTGCGCCCGGTGCGGCCGGCCCCCCCTGCACCCCCCACGCTACGCCACTGCGCATCAGCTCCTGCGGCCGCGCCAACTGCTGAGGCAGCCGTGGGGAGCCCAGCCGGTGGAACCCGCCCGGCTCCGGGGACAGCCCGGCCACGCCCGGGCCCATCAGCTGGTCGGCGGGCGAACGGTGAACGCCGGTGGAACCCGCCCGGCTCCGGGGACAGCCCGGCCACGCCCGCGCCCATCAGCTGTTCGGCGGGCGAACGGTGAACGCCGGTGGAACCCGCCCGGCTCTAGGGACAGCCCGGCCACGCCCGCGCCCATCAGCTCCCGCAGCCGCGCCAACTGCTGAGGCAGCCGTGGGGAGCCCAGCCGGTGGAACCCGCCCGGCTCCGGAGACAGCCCGGCCACGCCCGGGCCCATCAGCTGGTCGGCGGGCAAACGGTGAACGCCGGTGGAACCCGCCCGGCTCCGGGGACAGCCCGGCCACGCCCGCGCCCATCAGCTGGTCGGCGGGCGAACGGTGAATGCCGGTGGAACCCGCCCGGCTCCGGGGACAGCCCGGCCACGCCCGCGCCCATCAGCTGGTCGGCGGGCGAACGGTGAAAGCCGGTGGAACCCGCCCAGCTCCGGGGACAGCCCGGCCACGCCCGCGCCCATCAGCTGGTCGGCGGGCGAACGGTGAATGCCGGTGGAACCCGCCCGGCTCCGGGGACAGCCCGGCCACGCCCGCGCCCATCAGCTGGTCGGCGGGCGAACGGTGAACGCCGGTGGAACCCGCCCGGCTCCGGGGACAGCCCGGCCACGCCCGCGCCCATCAGCTGTACGGCGGGCGAACGGTGAACGCCGGTGGAACCCGCCCGGCTCTAGGGACAGCCCGGCCACGCCCGCGCCCATCAGCTCCCGCAGCCGCGCCAACTGCTGAGGCAGCCGTGGGGAGCCCAGCCGGTGGAACCCGCCCGGCTCCGGAGACAGCCCGGCCACGCCCGGGCCCATCAGCTGGTCGGCGGGCGAACGGTGAACGCCGGTGGAACCCGCCCGGCTCCGGAGACAGCCCGGCCACGCCCACGCCCATCAGCTGGTCGGCGGGCGAACGGTGAACGCCGGTGGAACCCACCCGGCTCTGGGGACAGCCCGGCCACGCCCGCGCCCATCAGCTGTTTGGCGGGCAAACGGTGAAGCCGGTGGAACCCGCCCGGCTCCGGGGACAGCCCGGCCATGCCCGCGCCCATCAGCTGGTCGGCGGGCGAACGGTGAAAGCCGGTGGAACCCGCCCGGCTCCGGGGACAGCCCGGCCACGCCCGCGCCCATCAGCTGGTCGGCGGGCGAACGGTGAACGCCGGTGGAACCCGCCCGGCTCCGGGGACAGCCCGGCCACGCCCGTGCCCATCAGCTGTTCGGCGGGCGAACGGTGAACGCCGGTGGAACCCGCCCGGCTCTAGGGACAGCCCGGCCACGCCCGCGCCCATCAGCTCCCGCAGCCGCGCCAACTGCTGAGGCAGCCGTGGGGAGCCCAGCCGGTGGAACCCGCCCGGCTCCGGAGACAGCCCGGCCACGCCCGCGCCCATCAGCTGTTCGGCAGGCGAACGGCGAACGCCGGTGGAACCCGCCCGGCTCTGGGGACAGCCCGGCCACGCCCGCGCCCATCAGCTGGTCGGCGGGCGAACGGTGAAAGCCGGTGGAACCCGCCCAGCTCCGGGGACAGCCCGGCCACGCCCGCGCCCATCAGCTGTTCGGCGGGCAAACGGTGAACGCTGGTGGAACCCGCCCGGCTCCGGGGACAGCCCGGCCACGCCCGCGCCCATCAGCTGGTCGGCGGGCGAACGGTGAACGCCGGTGGAACCCGCCCGGCTCCGGGGACAGCCCGGCCACGCCCGCGCCCATCAGCTGGTCGGCGGGCGAACGGTGAACGCCGGTGGAACCCGCCCGGCTCCGGGGACAGCCCGGCCACGCCCGCGCCCATCAGCTGGTCGGCGGGCGAACGGGGCGGCCATGAACGGCCACGGAGCACACGTGCCGGCAGGGATGGCTGGGAGAAGGCTGGAGACGGCTTCCGGTGGTCGCGCAGCTCCATCAGCTGGGAGGCGGCAAGAAACAGCCGCCGGCGGAGTCAACGAGCAGCTCGTCATGGCACAGAATATAGATATGTTGCTAAGAAGGGGCCAAGCTTATACTTATACTCGGCTTATACTCGAGTCAATAACTTTTTCCAGTTTTTGGGGGTAAAATTGGGGTCTCGGCTTATACTCGAGTCGGCTTATACTCAAGTATATACGTAAGTGCCTTTGAAAAATTAAACAATTGGCTTTATTACTTCTTAAATTAATCAATGCAATTTTAATAAAGAAATTCTATATAGCATAAAAGAAACTGCCAAGGCTCCAGCTATTTTAATATTTTGATACTGTAACTATTTTGCCCTTGTAAAATAACTCCATATCAAATGCCTTTATAAACTGTTAATATTTATTTTATTTATTTATTTTATTACATTTATATACCGCCCTTTCCCGGAGGACTCAGGGCGGTTTACAGGGTAATTAAAAACCAAAAATACAAAAGTTAAAAACCAAGTTTGAAAAAGATTACATTTATCCCTGTATAAATAAAACCCCAATTAAAATAAATTAATCCTCAGCCTGGGCCGGAGAGCTCGAAGAGCCAGGTCTTCAGGCCCCGGCAGAATGAACAGAGGTCGGGGCAGTCCTCAGCTCCACTGGCAGCTGGTTCCAAAGGGCAGGCGCCCCCACTGAGAAGGCCCTATCCCTGGGTGTTACCCGCCGGCAATCTCTTACCGGTGGCACCCTGAGAAGACCCTCCCTGTGGGAGCACACTGGACGAAGGGAACTTGATGCCGGCAGCAGGTGTTTCCTCAGATATCCCGGACCCAAGCCATGTAGGGCTTTGTAGGTCATCACCAGCACCTTGAATTTCACCCGGAGGGCAACCGGAAGCCAATGCAGCTCGCGGAGTAGAGGTGTTACATGGGAGTATCGGGAGACCCCCATCACAACTCGCGCGGCCGCATTCTGCACCAGTTGAAGCCTCCGAGTGGTCCTCAAGGGCAGCCCCATGCAGTAGTCCAAACGGGAGGTCACGAGCGCATGAGTGACTGTGCGTAGGGCATCTCGGTCCAGATAGGGTCGCAACTGGCGCACCAGGCGAACCTGGGCAAAAGCCCCCCTGGTCACGGCTCCTATATGGTCTTCAAAATTGAGTCGTGAATCCAGGAGGACGCCCAAGTTGCGAGCCCTATCAACGGGGGGTAACACCTCACCCCCCATCGTTAGAGATGGAATAGTCTGGTTGACCCGAGATGCCGATATGCACAGCCACTCAGTCTTTGCGGGATTGAGACGAAGCCTGTTTCTCCCCATCCAGACCTGGACCGCCTCCAGGCACCGGGACATCACGCCGAGGGCATCGCTGGGTTGGTTCGGGGTGGAAAGAAAAAGTTGGGTATCATCAGCGTACTGATGATACCCCACCCCGAAACCACGAATGATCTCACCCAACGGCTTCATATAGATGTTGAACAGGAGGGGCGAGAGAACCGACCCCTGAGGAACTCCACAAATGAGAGGCCTCGGGGCGCATCTCTGCCCTCCCGTCAACACCGACTGCGAGCGGCCCAGGAGATAGGAGGAGAACCACCGTAAAACGGTGCCTCCCACTCCCAACCCCCTGAGACGCCGCAGCAGGATACCATGGTCGATGGTATCAAAAGCCGCTGAGAGATCTAATAGGACCAGGACAGAGGAGCAACTCCTGTCCCTAGCCCTCCAGAGATCATTCACCAGCACGACCAATGCCGTCTCCGTGCTGTATCCGGGTCTGAAACCCGATTGGTACGGGTCCAGATAATCAGTTTCCTCCAGGAACAGAGGAAGTTGATGCGCCACCACACTCTCAACAACCTTCGCAAAAAAGCGAAGGTTGGAGACTGGACGATAGTTATTTAAAACAGCCGGGTCCAAGGCAGGCTTCTTGAGGAGGGGTCTCACCACCGCCTCCTTCAAGGCAGCAGGGAAGACACTCTCCTTCAAAGAAGCAGTTATTACTGCATGGAACCAGCCTCGTGTCCCCTCCCGGGCTGCATAAGCTAGCCAGGAGGGGCACGGATCCAACAAACAGGTGGTGGTGCTCAGCCTCCCCATGATCCTGTCCACATCATCAGGCGAAACAGGGTCGAACTCAGTCCAGATAACATGCTCAAGACCGTCCGATTCCTCCACATCAGACTCTGCCCAGAGTCCAGACTGGTCCGGATCTGAGCGATTTTGTCCACCAGATGATGACTAAACTCCTTGGCTTGTCCCCGCAAGGGATCCTCCCTCACTTCCTGATTAAGGAGGGAGCGAGTTACCCTAAACAGGGTGGCCGGGCGATTATCTGCGGACGCGATAAGGGCAGCAAAGTAGTTAGACTTCGCCGTCCTTATCGCCGCAAGATAAGACCTTATAAAGGTTCTTAACTGCAATCGGTCAGATTCGGATCGGCTGGACCTCCAACCGCTCTCTAGACCTCGTCTCCGACGCTTCATCTCCCGGAGCTTCACAGAGAACCATGGAGCCCAGCGGGATCTGCACCGGGTCAGAGGTCACAAGGGTACAACGCAGTCAAGTGCCCCGGCGGCCGCCCTTTCCCAGGCATCCACCAGAGCATCGACTGGGCTGTGGGTAAGGGTGATGGGTATAGGCCCAAGCGCCCTCTGGAACCATTCCGGGTCCATTAGGCGCCTGGGGCGGAACCACCTGATCGGTTCCGCAGCCCAGCGGCGGGGGGTGGCATAACGGAAAACCAGCCGTAGGAGGTAATGATCTGACCATGACAGGGGGGTGATGGTTGGTGAACCCCCTCCCAGATCATCCAACCACTGTCCAGATAGGAACACCAGGTCGAGAGTATGATATGGTATCCAGATATAGTAATAAAAGTCAACTCCCCAACTGACAAGCTCAGCATCTGTAACAGCTGCCACCAATTGATGGCAAAACATTTAAAATAGTCTCTGCTTGAAAAAACGTCACCACTCTTGCATAAAAACACCTTTCTATGCAATAACAATGGTCATCTTTAAAGCTATGCATCAGACACACACACACACACACACACACACTGACAGATATTTGATATCATATCTCTTAATCATCCTAAGTATAAACAAGTGATGCAGCACTTTCTTTTTTGAGTGCTAAAATTATTCTAGAGTGTTTTCAATTAATCCTTAATAGTTTGGTAGGTCACTATAATGATAAGACACAACAGATAGAGTATTAAGTTAAGTGTAATATAGATTACGATTCTGGTTTATCGTAAACTATTTCTCTGGACAGCTTCGATATATGAATCCATGATCCTTACTGAAGTCAAGTGAGGACCATGGAGGTCATTAAGAAAGGACCTCACATGACCATAACTTCCAATGTCCTGCCAGCTCCTTTATTGATTTTGCTTGTGGAAAGCAGCAGGGAACATTGGAAATTGCAATCACATGATCATGGGGCACAACCATTGTAAATGTGAGATGGTGGCCATGCATCTGAATCACAATCATGTGACTGCAGGGGTGGTGTGACAACTGGTAATATATACTACTTTTGTTCAATGCTGTCCCAATTTCAAATAGTCACTGAACAAATGATTGGTAATAGAAAAACTACCTATAATTATATCTCATAAAAACGGTAATCTAGAAATAGCTGATCAAATTATAAGTTTTATATGTACCATCATATGTTCCACTTTCTAGCAAAGCTCCACTTTCTTCCAATGCCTTGAACTGATCAACAGGTATAAAATTATAATCCACTCCAGGGACTTCCCCATCTCTGGGAGCTCTTGTGGTGCCTGGAATAAAAAGGCAGAATGTGGATAAATTCTTGTAAAATTTTCTAACTGTATCAGTTTGCAAATTGTTATACAAAACTGACCTAGATTCTGCCGCTCTACTATGTAATAATAAAAACAGATTCAACCACAAGTACTTCATTATATGAAACTAGAGCAAAAAATATGAAACAGGAACAATGTTAAACCAAATTAAAATCAAATATGTAATTTATGTATTTGTTAAAATTCTAGAACTACCCACTTGTCAATGACTCTGGATGGCTCACAAGGATTAATATAGTTAATCCTTGACAATCATGATTATACCATATTTCCTGCAAACTCAGGGTTGGATGTCTCTAGAGCAGGGGTGTCAAACTCATAATGTCATGTGACATGCCGGGATGTACTGTGACTTTTTTTTACATTGCTGGCAATGGGATGGGCGTGGTTTTGGCATGACGCATCCAGCTTGCAGGCTGGCAGTTTGACACCCCTGCTCTAGAGCCTCCAAATGCTAGAAGATTAGATATAGGAAAACAAGCTGAATCTAAATTTATCAAAATAGAATTTTTGAGCCTGGACTAACATTTAATGAACAGGCTTGCAGTCTGGTATATTCTTCTTGATATAAAACTGGTTAAGTACATAACAATAGTGACATGGATCTTTTATCAGCCTCAACTGATAGATCAATTGCCTTCTTCATGAGGGAGAGTTCTGATTCAGTGATATATGTACTGCTAACTTCAAGATTGGAATACTACAATATGCTTTGTGAGTCCATTTGGAGTTCTCATTGTGAAATATAAAGCCTTTGGTCCTCAAAGGAACATTTTCTACAAGGTGCATAAGTTGAACTGTAAAATCTGTTATTATCCAGAAAGGGATACCATATTATAAAATAAGCTGCAGTTGAAATAGAGGCCCTCTTTTTATTGCAGAGGCAATATAAGAATTACAGGTGATCCTCGATTAACAATCTCATTTGAGACCTGAACTTCTGTCACTAAGCAATGTGGTTACTAAGCAATGTGGTCATTACATTTTTCAAGACTTCATTGCTACTCCTCAAAGTGCCAGTCTGCAGTATATTTCTTCACTGCTGATTCCTTTAATGATGATTCTGAATGGCAGAAGTTATTCACCATTTTAATACCTTGTTAATTGTCAGTTTGGTTACCAAACCTGCTGTCATTAATTTCCTCCAGAACTGGCAATAAACCAATTTGAGCTTCTGTGTAATGTGTACTGGCCTCGAGTTCAAACGTACCCCTAAAATATTCCATTATGAATTGGTTTTAGAAGTGGGATGGTCAGAAACATAAAAGCTGGAATTTGGCTTTTGTGGCAAGCACCAGGTACTTCATAATGAAAATCATAATTGTTAAGATCATCTCCCTCTCTACCTCAGACGACTGTGGTGGCAAAAAAACGACAAATGGTCATCCCAGAATATTCTTCTCCTATGAAAAATGGAAGCATACCTTATTGCCTTTTAGTTGGCAGGGAGCATTCTGGGAATCCATGCTGATTATGAGTATGGATGGGGAGAAGACGCCTTGGTGTAAGTTTTTAATTCCCCACTCTTGGAATGCAAGTAGCCCAATATCGAGCATCTCACATCTGTTTCTTTGGGCGACAGATAGATTCTTCTGAATCCTGTCAGATCTTTGGTATTATTGAGTACCTTAATGAGATGAGGGAAGGCTTCATCTGTGTCTTTCCCTGATGTTTAATATGTCTATGTTGTGTCTTATATGTAAACTATGAGAAGTGCAAAAGTGCTGATGTCAAGTTAAGAGAAGGTCATTACAATACAAATATACATAAGAGATCCAACAAAAAGTTTCAGTTTCCAGTGTGATTTTTGATTTGAGTATGTATAGCATCAAATGTGTTGCCTGGAAAATATGCATTTGAAATAACTGAAGGTTTAGAATATTGGAGAAACAGAAAAGAATAAATTTCCTCCATTTTTCAGGAAAAAATTGTTTTATTAAAGTTGTTTTTCCTGTTTCTAATACAAATAAATCTTCAATTTATTGTTTTTCTTTGCTATGCATTTATCTCTTCCCTCAGCATACTTGTTAGTCAAGTGATTATCACATAACACTTCATTCTCATGCAATCTGGTATCTTTCCCCTTTTATTCTATCTCTCTGATGTGGAATAAATATCCTTTGGCACGTGCAATGTTAGCATTTTTCACTCAAAAGCTTGACAACACAATGTGTGAATTTGATACATAACAGAACCAATTTTACTACTTAAAGAATCACAATCACAAAGACTAAGGTCTTTCACGAGATCTTATCTCGCGGCGATGAGGACGGCAAGGTCTAATCACTTTGCTGCACTCATCGTGTCCGCAGATAATCGCCCGGCCGCCCTGTTTAGGGTAACTCGCTCCCTCCTTAATCAGGAGGTGAGGGAAGAGCCCTTGCAGGGTCGTGCCAAGGAGTTTAATCAACATCTGTCGGACAAAATCGCTCGGATTCGGACCGGTTTGGACTCCGACTGGGCAGAGTCTGACAATGAGGACGAGGGCAGTCTTGTCGATATTATCTGGGAGGAGTTTGATCCTGTGACTCCTGAAGATGTGGACAGGATCATGGGGAAGCTGAGCTCCACCACGTGTTTGTTGGACCCGTGCCCCTCCTGGCTGGTTTATGCAGCCCGGGATGGGACACGAGGCTGGCTGCAGGCAGTGATAACTGCTTCTCTGAGGGAGGGTAGTTTTCCCGCCGCCTTGAAGGAGGCGGTGGTGAGACCCCTCCTCAAGAAGCCTGCCCTGGACCCAGCTGTATTAAATAACTTTCGTCCGGTCTCCAACCTTCGCTTTCTTGCGAAGGTTGTTGAGAGCGTGGTGGCGCATCAGCTCCCTCTGTTCTTGGAGGAAGCTGATTATCTAGACCTGTACCAATCGGGCTTCAGGCCCGGGTACAGCACGGAGACGGCATTGGTCGCGCTGGTGAATGATCTCTGGCGGGCTCGGGACAGGGGCTGTTCCTCTGTCCTAGTCCTATTAGACCTCTCAGCGGCTTTCGATACCATCGACCATGGTATCCTGCTGCGGCGCCTCAGGGGGTTGGGAGTGGGAGGCACAGTTCTTCAGTGGTTATCCTCCTACCTTCTGGGGCATTCGCAGTCGGTGTTGGCAGGAGGGCAGAGGTCGACTTTGAGGCCCCTTGTTTGTGGAGTTCCTCAAGGATCGGTCCTCTCGCCTCTCCTGTTCAACATCTACATGAAGCCTCTGGGTGAGATCATTCGTGGTTTTGGAGTTGGTTATCATCAGTACGCTGATGATACCCAGCTTTTTATTTCAACCCCAAACCACCCCAGTGATGCCCTCGACGTGATGTCCCGTTGCCTGGAGGCGGTTCGGGTCTGGATGGGGAAGAACAGGCTTCGACTCAACCCTGACAAGACTGAGTGGCTGTGCGTGCCGGAATCTCAGGATATTCAGAATATTCCATCTCTTTCTATGGGGGGTGAGCTATTACCCCCCCCCCCGTAGATAGGGCTCACAACTTGGGGGTCCTTCTAGATTCACAGCTCTCCTTAGAAGATCATATAGGAGCTGTGACTAGGGGGGCCTTCGCCCAGGTTCGACTGGTGCGCCAGTTGCGGCCCTATCTAGACCAGGATGCCTTGCGTACAGTCACTCATGCGCTCGTGACCTCTCGTTTGGACTACTGCAACGTTCTCTACATGGGGCTGCCCTTGAGGACCACTCGGAGGCTTCAACCGGTGCAGAATGCAGCCGTGCGAGTTGTGTTGGGGGTCTCCCGATACTCCCATGTTACACCTCTGCTCCGCGAGCTGCATTGGCTGCCAGTTGCCCTCCGGGTGAGATTCAAGGTGCTGGTTATGACCTACAAAGCCCTACATGGCATGGGTCCGGATTACCTACGGCAGCACCTGCTGCCAGCATCAACTTCCCTCCGTCCAGTGCGCTCCCACAGAGTGGGCCTCCTCAGGGTGCCTCCGATCAGAGAATGGCAATTGGTGGCCCCCAGGGGGAGGGCGTTCTCTGTGGGCGTGCCAGACCTGTGGAACCACTTGCCGGTCGAGCTCCGGATGGCCCCCGACCTTCGCTCCTTCCGGCGCGATTTAAAAACTTATTTATTTGAACAATCTGGCCTGGTCTGATGGGTTTGGGGTTGGATTTAGTCTTAACACACTTTTATTATTGTATTATATTGGGCATAATTATTTAATTCTTTTTAACTCTTTTTTAACTTTTGTATTTACATTTTGATATTTATTGCCCTGTACACCGCCCTGAGTCCTTCGGGAGAAGGGCGGTATAAAAATTTAAATAATAATAATAATAATAATAATAATAATAATAATAATAATAATAATAATAATAATAATAATAATGATAATAATAATAATTGTGGGTAAGCAACTTCTTTGAATTAGTAGATGTTGCTGTGGATCCTTTATAGCTAATCTTATTGTCTTAAAGAACCTTAATATGCTGTTGGCCCAAGGCACATCATTTTACACACCAGTTTGTATACACATGCATATTTGTAATATATTAAGTTGCCAGTAAACACATGGGAATAAAAATGCAATTCCCAGTGTCATTATATATAACTCCAGAATTCAGGTTTTGCTAGCCTATATCATACATTTAAAGCACATATTACTTAAGATATCCTTTCAAAGTTTATGTTTAATCCAAAGGAATATGTTAATATGTTACTTACATGGAATAGTTCTCAAGTAAAGATTATCTCTGATAACCTGTTGCAGTTTGTGATCAACTGAACCTTTCTGAAACTGTAGGCTTAGGTAGTGACGTAAATCTTTGTTGATGACTTTGCCTGTAATAAAAAAGGTACTACTATGAAATACTATAATCTGCTACATGATAGATAAGATATTCACACAAAATCTTCAAAATGTTTATTCGGCAGCATGTAGAGATATCTAAAGTACAAAATAAAAGTGAACAGAAAAATATATAGATGAGGTTTATAAATAATTTGTACTTGAAGCTTCCATCTTATAATCTGTCCAATTAGTTTAATGAGTTTCACTACTCTTTGACCTTGAGGTAGTCCCATGCCAACAATATTTTTATGATTATTCTCTTCCACCATCACTTCATGCAGTGGGTAAAGAGGGATAAGAAATTTAAGGTAATTTGGAGTAACCTAATTTCAGTTTTAGTATAATTTATTCTCCCCTTCATGGATTACTGCCTTGTCGTGGCAAAGGGGCTTGCATAATTCAATGAAGCTATGAGCTATGCTATGCAAGGCCACCCAAGACGGACAGGTTATAGCAGAGAGTTCTGACAAAACGTGATCCACTGGAGAAGGAAATGGCAACGCACTCCAGTATCTTTGCCATGAAAACCCCATGGACAGTATCAAAAGGAAAAAAGATATGACACTGGAAGATAAGCCCCTCAGGTCGGAAGGTGTCCAATATGCTACTGGGGAAGAGCAGAGGACTAGTACTAGTAGCGCCAGAAAGAATGAAGCGACTGGGCCAAAGCCGAAAGGACGCTCAGCTGTGGATGTATCTGGTGGTGAAAGGAAAGTCCGATGCTGAAAAGATTTTTTCTCCATAGGAACCTGGAATGTAAGATCCATGAATCAAGGCAAGCTGGATGCGGTCAAACAAGAGATGACAAGACTGAACATCGACATTTTAGGAATCAGCAAGCTAAAATGGACAGGAATGGGTGAATTTAATTCAGATAACCATCAGGTATACTACTGCGGGCAAGAATCCCTCAGAAAAAATTTAGTAGCCTTCATAGTCAATAAAAGAGTAGGGAAAGCAATACTGGGATACAATCCCCAAAATGACAGAATGATCTCAGTTTGAATCCAAGGCAAACCATTCAATATCACAGTAGTCCAAGTCTATGCCCCAACCACCGGTGCTGAAGAGGATGAAATTGACCGGTTCTATGAAGCTCTACAGCACCTTATAGAACTAACATCAAAAAATGATGTCCTTATCATCATGGGGGATTGGAATGCTAAAGTAGGAAGCCAACAGATAACCAGAATAACAGGCAAGTTTGGCCTTGGAGTACAAAATGAAGCAGGGCACAGGCTGATAGAATTTTGTCAAGAGAATACGATGGCCACAGCAAACACTCTTTTCCAACAATCCAAGAGACGGCTCTACACATGGACATCACCAGATGGTCAACACAGAAATCAGATTGACTATGTGCTCTGCAGCCAAAGATGGAGAAGCTCTATACAGTCAGTAAAAACAAGACCAGGAGCTTCTCGTTGCAAAATTTAGGCTTAAACTGAAGAAAGTAGGGAAAAGCACTAGGCTACTCAGGTATGAACTAAATCATATCCCTGACGAATATACAGTAGAGGTGACAAATAGATTTAAGGAATTAGATATAATAGACAGAGTGCCTGAAGAACTATGGACGGAGGTTCGCAACATTGTACAATAAGTAGCAACTAAAACCATCCCAAAGAAAAAGAAATGCAAGAAAGCAAAATGGCTGTCTGAGGAAACTTTGCAAATAGTTGAGGACAGGAGGGAAGTGAAAGGCAAGGGAGAAAAAGAAAGATACACCCAATTGAATGCAGAATTCCAAAGAATAGCTAGAAGAGATAAGAATGCCTTCTTAAGTAACCAGCGCAAAGAAATAGAAGAAAACAATAGAATAGGGAGGACCAGAGATCTCTTCAAGAAAATTGGAGAGATGAAGGGAACGTTTCATGCAAAAATGGGTATGATGAAGGACCAAAATGGCAGGGACCTAACAGAGGCAGAAGAGATTAAGAAGAGGTGGCAAAATTACACAGAAGAACTATACAAGAACGAGTTTAACGTCCCTGATAACCATGATGAGGTGGTCACTGACCTCGAGCCAGACATCCTAGAATGTGAAGTGAAATGGGCCTTAGGAAAGCTGAGCAACAACAAAGCTAGTGGAGGTGACAGTATTCCAGCTGAGCTATTCAAAATCTTAAAAGACGATGCAGTAAAAGTGCTACACTCAATTTGCCAGCAAATTTGGAAAACTCAACAGTGGCCACAGGATTGGAAAAGATCAGTTTACATTCCAATTTCAAAGAAAGGCAGTGCCAAAGAATGTTCAAACTATCGCACCATTGCACTCATTTCACATGCTAGTAAAGTGATGCTTAAAATCCTACAAGCTAGACTCTAGCAGTATGTGGATCGAGAACTAGAAATACAGGCAGAATTTCGAAGAGGCAGAGGAACTAGAGATCAAATTGCAAACATACGCTGGATCATGGAGAAAGCTAGGGAGTTCCAGAAAAACATCTACTTCTGCTTCTTTGACTACGCTAAAGCATTTGATTGTTTGGGTCACAACAAACTGTGGCAAGTTCTTAAAGAGATGGGAGTACGAGACCATCTTATTTATCTCTTGAGAAACCTATATGCGGGTCAAGAAGCAACAGTGAGAACTGGACACGGAACCACTGATTGGTTCAAAATTGGGAAAGGAGTCCGGCAAGGCTGTATACTGTCACCCTGCCTATTTAACTTATATGCAGAGCACATTATGAGAAAGGCAGGGCTAGATGAATCAAAAGTTGGAATTAAGATTGCCGGAAGAAATATCAACAACCTAAGATATGCAGATGATACCACTCTAATGGCAGAAAGTGAAGAAGAACTAAAGAGCCTCTTGTTGCGAGTGAAGAAGAAGTGTGCAAAAGTTGGGTTGAAACTAAACATTAAGAAAACCAAGATCATGGCATCTGGACCTCTCAATTCCTGGCAAATAGATGGAGAAGAAATAGAGGTAGTGACAGATTTTATTTTATTTTATTTTATTTTCCTGGGATCCAAGATCACTGCAGATGGGGACTGTAGCCAAGAAATTAAAAGACGCTTGCTCCTCGGAAGGAAAGCCATGGCAAATCTAGACAGCACACTAAAAAGCAGAGACATCACCCTGTCAACAAAAGCGCGTATAGTCAAGGCTATGGTCTTCCCAGTTGCAATGTATGGCAGTGAAAGCTAGACCATAAGAAAGGCTGAGCGCCAAAGAATTGAGGCCTTTGAACTATGGTGCTGGAGAAGACTCCTGCGAGTCCCTTGGACTGCAAGGCGATCAAACCGGTCAGTCCTAGAGGAGATCAACCCTGACTGCTCTTTGGAAGGCCAGATCCTGAAGCTAAAACTCAAATACTTTGGCCACCTAATGAGAAGGAAGGACTCACTGGAGAAGAGCCTAATGCTGGGAAAGATTGAGGGCAAGAGAAGAAGGGGACGACAGAGAATGAGGTGGCTGGATAGAGTCACTGAAGCAGTAGGCGTGAGCTTAAATGGACTCCAGCAGATGGTAGAGGACAAGAAGGCCTGGAGGAATGTTGTCCATAGGGTCGTGATGGGTCGGACATGATTTCGCAGCTAACAACAATAAATAGTGAGTGAAGCTATAACACTCTGAATAAAATCAGAGTGTAAAAGGTTTGTTGAAAATGAAGGAGAGTTCACTATTTCAGGTACTCTAGGCATACTCTGTATTAAATAACTTTTATCCATGAAGTTTCAAAAGACAAAAAAAATCCATTATGAGATATTTTTACACTGGTACTCTCCAACAGTCTATGGTGAATAAGAATTTCAAAATCTCAATGTGACAAAGACATTTGTGTGTCATTTTCATTATAGGTTATATTCTAACCATGGTATTCATCTATTAATAAATGTCAGTCTATGAAAACTTTGCTTAGATAAAATTCTTAAAATTATTCTACTATGTAAACTTTAATCCTATACTTCTGGTTGATTTGTACAGCTTGTAATAGTTCTGATCATTAAGTATAATTTAGGAGAAGTATATTTACATCATTTATCAGTCTCAGTTTTAAAATTTTATTTAAATTCTCATAGCAAATAGCCAATCATGTAATTATTTTTGAAAATAGTTCTGATAGTTTACAGAATTGCTTTTATAACAAAGGTATACAAACTTTACAAAATCCAACATTCTATTTTCACAGCTGAATTTAAAAAACAAACAAACCCATGGAGAGCACTGTTTGTAAGGTGTGATTCTGATATTCTGGACTACTGCAACGCTCTCTACATGGGGCTGCCCTTGGGGACCACTCGGAGGCTTCAACTGGTGCAGAATGCGGCCGCGCGAGTTGTAATGGGGGTCTCCCGATACTCCCATGTAACACCTCTACTCCGTGAGCTGCATTGGCTTCCGGTTGCCCTCCGGGTGAAATTCAAGGTGCTGGTCATTACCTATAAAGCCCTACATGGCTTGGGTCCGGGGTATTTGAGGGAACACCTGCTGCCAGCATCAAGTGCCCTTCGTCCAGTGCGCTCCCACAGGGAGGGTCTGCTCAGGGTCCCACCGGTAAGAGATTGCCGGCGGGTAACACCCAGGGATAGGGCCTTCTCAGTAGGGGCGCCTGGAACCAGCTGTCAGTGGAGCTGAGGACTGCCCCCGACCTCCGTTCATTCCGCCGGGGCCTGAAGACCTGGCTCTTCAAGCTCTCTGGCCCAGGCTGAGGATTAATTTATTTTAATTGGGGTTTTATTTGCACAGGGTTAAATTTAATCTTTTTTAAACTGGTTTTAACTTTTGTATTTTTGGTTTTTAATTCCCTGTAAACCGCCCTGAGTCCTCCGGGAAAGGGTGGTATATAAATGTAATAAAATAAAATAAAAAAATAAAATAAATATTAAGCAATGTAAAAAAAATCCTAATCTTAAAAAGATTTTTTCCCCATTGGGTGGTTTAAATCATGGTTTAATTGTGATTTTTTTATCTATAAAACTGTAAGTGTGCAAGCTGCTGTCATACTGTGGATGTGTGTGTGTGTGTGTATGTGTATGTATGTATATATATATATATATATATATATATATATATATATATATATATATATATATATATATATATATATATATATATATATATATGCATATGACACCAACCAGTATTGCAAGCTGTAATTGAGCCAAGTTTTTTAATGTTTTGAAATGAATATATAGTATGCTTTCAGATTTAAAATCATTATTATTGATATCTCATGTTCTAAGTTTATATTTTTTTTAAAAAAGCAATATCACTTTTTCCCCCACAAGTATTTTATTACAGTGGTCTGATCATGCATTACTAGCAAATATATCATATCAAGCGAAAGTTGTTGCTTCACTGATCCACAGTAAACACACAATAGAGACATTGTATTCTTTCATCAGTTTGACAGAAGGATACAAAACAAGGTATTGATCTGGGTCATCCGTCCAGGATGGTTATGTGGACTCTTAATCTGCCATTGAGTCAGCTTTGGAATGTCAAAAATATTCTAAACTCTTAAACTAGAAACCTAGGTAATACATTTATTATCACAGCAAAATTTTAACAAGGTAGAAAATAGCTGAGAATGGAATGTAAGATCACAGAACTTTTCCAACTAAGAAATTTTAATATAATAACATAAATATGTATTCATTACAAAAACAATATTATGAGAAATAAGAAATTTGATAGTAGTGGGAAGAGTTTGGAGCATGGCTCTGGCAGCCCTTATTCATTACAGTTTATGCTCATTTTGGCTAATTCTTGTTTCTCTCTCTTTTAAAAAGAAAGAGAGAGAAAACCTGCCCTCAAGTTTACAAATTAGAAAAATAATATATACAAAGAGTGGAAGATAAGAGAAGGAAACATAAACTGGCATTTGAAAAATTAAGAATGGGCTGATCTTTCCTTCCCAATTTGCTTCTTTAAACAGCACTTAATTGTTCACCTGGTTACCTGATAATGGAAGAAATCAGAATATGGCATCTTCCAACTTTCTAAATACAAGGAAATTGCCAACAGAAGCTAAGTCTTTAATCAGACAGAAAAAGGTGAAGCAAGCTTTAAGCAACCGCTCCTTCCCTGACCAATGCAAGGAACCAAGTTGGACTCCTTCTTCCCGTCATGCTCTGTGTGGGAAGAAAAGGATCTTATTGCGCTTGGTCTCCTGGCCAATGGGGGAGAGCAGAATCCACTCTCTGCTGTTCAATTTTAAAGGAAATTGTAAAGCATAACTGTTCAGAATTTACAAATAATATGCTTCCAGTGATTGTTTACATTTCTGAATAAAATTTCAGAAGTATTTATGCCTGGTCCTCAAATTTACAACTGATGAAACATCTTTGTGGCAAATTTCAATTGCTTGACAGCCCACCTGCTGTGTTAATGTCTGCCTCGAAAACGTTCGCTCTCCTATCTCCCCATCTCTGCCCTTTTGGCCCCCTTCATGAGATAAGTGCTGACTGCACAAGGCTTTCTTCCTGAGGTTATGTGCAGTCCTTGTGAAGGGCCAGACCGGATGTGACTCAGCAGCAACAAGAGCAAGGAGACAGGGAAGTTCAATTGGGGGTGAAGAGGTCACAAAATTCAGGGTGGCAAGGGTAGCTACAGCTGGGCTTTGATGCCACTGTGCTGGGGTGGCTGAGGCTTTGCACCATGTGCTGGGTTGGGACAACTGCAACTTCTCTAAGTAATTGTTTTTGCTATAAGGGTACAATAAAAATATCATTTTGCCATCAATATAACAATCATCTAACCACAAAAATACTTTAAAAGCAAACTGAAAAAAGAGAAAACAATGCTCTGGACACAAGAAATGTCTTTAATGGAAGCCTGACAATTATTATTATTATTATTATTATTATTATTATTATTATTATTATTATTATTATTATTATTATTATTATTATTATTATTTTAATTTGTATACCGCCCTTCTCCTGAAGGACTCAGGGCGGTGAACAGGGCAATACATAATAAAAACAAGATACAAAAATTAAAAATTATTAAAAAGTAATTAAACAGCAATGCCCGTAATAAATTAGTACAGATTAAAAGTTAAGACCAATTTATAAAACCCAACCCCATCCCATCAGGCCAGGCCAGCTTGTTCAAAAAGGTGGGTTTTAAGATCGTGCTGGAAGGAGTGGAGATCAGGCGCCATCCGGAGCTCGACCGGAAGATAGGGTTGTGTTTTTACAGTTGTCAAATAAACTTAGGAAAAGATACAGATGCTTTAAAGAACTAAAAAAGACCTACACCAACATCTTAAAGAACTTTGAAGTTCCTTTTAAAAATTAAACTCAAAGCATTATACCATCTTCAGCTAGTACACCTGATCCGCCTCATCCTGAAATAGAAGGTACTGGTAGCAACCTCACATATGGATTATTGCAATGCAGTCTAAATGGAACTGCCTTTGTAACTGAAGCTGCAACTAGAGCAAAATGTAGCACTGTAATAATAATAATAATAATAATAATAATAATAATAATAATAATAATAATAATAATAATAATAATAATAAACCTTTATTGTCAAAGTACATGTGTACATTGAGATTAGCTGAGCCTCCCCCCCCCGTGCTCTCTCCCCCCAACACACAGTGACAACAAACCCTCCATCCCACCACACTATGTGAACCAACTACACCACAAACCGGCCTCCCAAGTCAATTCTGCATAAGATTATGTCCCATTTAAAAGCCTAACAGCCCACGGATAAAAGCTATTTTTCAGCCTGTTGGTACGGCTGGCTATATTCCTGTATCTCCTACCGGATGGTAGTAGAGTAAAGAGATACTGTCCAGGGTGTGAGTCATCCCTGAGAATCTTCCTCACTCTTCCAAGGCAACGAGCCCTGGTGATGTCATCCAGTGGTGTCAGGGAACAGCCCACAATGTCTTGTGCTGTGCTCACTACCCTCTGTAATACTTTCCTGTCCACGGCTGTCAGACCAGCATACCAAACCACAATACCGTACGAGAGGACGCTCTCTATAGTAGACCGGTAAAAGACGGTCATTGGTTGTTGTTCTACCCTGTTCTTCCACAAGACCCTAAGAAAGTGAAGCCTCTGTTGGGCCTTTCTAGCCACCTGAGTTGTGTTAACTTTCCAGGTCATATCTTCACAGAGGTAGACTCCCAGAAATTTAAAGGAGGAAACTCTCTCTACACAGTTCTCTCCGATGTGAAGTGGGGATGCTTTTTGTTGACTACAGCTCGGCTTTCAACACCATTTTGCCGAGCATTCTCATCGAGAAGCTGACTGACTTGAAATTCTCCCCCGCCATCTGCGATTGGATTCAAGACTTTCTTAGGGATCGGTTACAAACAGTGAGGGTCGGCTCTGCTTTGTCCACCCCCCTGAAGCTTTGCACTGGCACGCCACAGGGCTGTGTGCTTAGCCCCTACCTGTACTCTTTATACACTTATGATTGTGTATACACTGTGCATTAATAGGTGCAACTTGTTTCTCCTATAAACTCCAGTACAGTACACAGAAGCTATACTTCTTGCCAGTCAGCCTCTAGGGACAATTCAAAATGGGAATTACTATTTTAAAATCCTACAGGACTTGGGGCTTGTAGTGATCTTTGAGATCACTTACTACAAATAGAATTTACCTGCTCAACACATGTCTACAAAGAATAAATGTTTACCCAACCACTGCAAGAGAAAATTCATAGGACAGAATTTTCTGCAAGAGTGCCTACCTGTGGAATTCCCTTTCACCAGAAATAAAATCAACAGCCTCATTGTTAATATTTGAGAAGCTTTTAAAACTATACGTATTTCTAAGAGTCCTAAGAGCGTTTTGAGAAGGACAATTCTTAATGTAACAGGGATGAATAAAAATTCTAGTAATAAGTATCATGCTAAAGTATTTGACTCCTTCCCAAAACCTGATTTAGTACTTGATGGCAAAACCCTTGTTGGCAATCAAGAGGCCCTATGATACTTGTAGTTGGCCACCAGGTTTGCACACATCTCGGGAGGGATTTTGTCCCACTCCTCTTTGCAGATCCTCTCCAAGTCATTAAGATTTCAAGGCTAACGTTTGGTAGCTCAAACCTTCAGCTCCCTCCACAGATTTTCTATGGGATTAAGGTCTGGAGACTGGCTAGGCCACTCCAGGATCTTAATGTGTTTCTTCTTGAGTCACTCCTTTGTTGCCTTGGCTGTGTGTTTTGGGTCATTGCCATGCTGGATTACCCATCCACGACCCATTTTCAATGCCCTGGCTGAAGGAAGGAGGTTCTCACCCAAGATTTGACGGTACATGGCCCCATCCATTGTCCCTTTGAATCGCTGAAGTTCTTTTGTCCCCTTAGCAGAAAAACACCCCCAAAGCATAATGTTCCCACAAAGCATGGTGTTTTTGGGGTCATAGGCAGCATTCCTCCTCCTCCTAACACGAGTTGAACTGATGCCAAAGAAGTCAATTTTGGTCTCATCTGACCACAACACTTTCATCCAGTTCTCTTCTGAATCATTCAGATGTTCACTGCAAACTTCAGACAGGCCTTTACATGTGCTTTCTTGAGCAGTGGGACCTTGTGGTTGCTGCAGGATTTCAGTCTTTCACAGTGTAGTGTTACCAATTGTTTTCTTGGTGACTTGAGATCATTGACAAGATCCTTCTGTGTAGTTCTGGTCTGATTCCTCACCGTTCTCACAATCATTGAAACTCCACGAGGTGAGATCTTGCATGGAGCCCCAGACCGAGGGAGACTGACAGTTATTTTGTGTTTCTTCCATTTGTGAATAATTGCACCAACTGTTGTCACCTTCTCACCAAGGTGCTTGGCAATAATCTTGTAGCCCATTCCAGCCTTGTGTAGGTCTGCAATCTTGTTCCTGACATGCTGGACAGCTCTTTGGTCTTGGCCATGGTGGAGAGTTTGGATCTGACTGATTGTTTCTGTGGACAGGTGTCTTTTATACAGGTAACAAGCTGAGATAAGGAGCACTCCCTTTAAGAGAGTGCTCCTAATCTCAGCTTATTACCTGTATAAAAGGAACCTGGGAGACAGAAATCTTGCTGATTGATAGGGGATCAAATACTTATTTCACTCATTAAAATGCAAATCAGTTTGTAACTTTTTTGAAATGCATTTTTCTGGATTTTTTTGTTGTTATTCTGTCTCTCACTGTTAAAATAAACCTACCATTAAAATTATAGACTGATCATTTCTTTGTCAGTGGACAAATGTACAAACTCGGCAGGGGATCAAATACTTTTTCCCCTCACTGTAATTACACTTATATCATTGCTTATTATGTTGTTCTTTTATAGTTATTTTATTTTTGTACTCCTATTTTATTACTCCTAAACCACTTAGAATTGCAATGATTGCAGTGATATAAAAGCCTTTGTGAATAAATAAATAAGTACAAAAACACAAGCAGCACTAGAGAAATTTAAAATATATCCTCCCTCCCTAAGAAAAAGATTTCCAGTAACCTTAGAAAGTGAAAAGAAAACTTTTTGCTACTTCAGATTTTTCAGACAATCTAATTTATATAATATAGTGTAATCTCCGTCTTGCAACATTCTTGCTTGCCAAGATGAAAGAATAATTCATTCTAGATCCAAGGATGAAAATTTGTTGTAAATGTTGTTAAAACATATACAGATAAAAATGGAACTGGGATAACAACTATTACTAGGAAGAATTAAAAGTAAAGAGATCCTTTAGAATTTAGATGATGACATGAATTCTACTAAGCCAGTCCAGAAAGATACTATATAACAAATTAACAATGTTGTTTGTTAATCCAGATTGAGTTCCAGGTTCATGTACTGATTAAGGCACCAGGATAGAAATCAGGAGATTGAGTTTTAATCCTAAATTCCATTTTTAACAAATGCATTCCAAAGCATTCCACATTGTAAAAATATTCCAAAAAGGGGGGAATGCCCTCAAGAAAATGTGCCAGTATACAGCCTCTAAAGTACTAAGATATAGAGAAAAATGTAAGTCTTTCAACAGGATAGTAGTATATAATAGTATTGGGGAATGCATTGGATTTGATACCAAAAGATACATCTAAGTAAACAGTGGGAACACATTAAATCAGTGGGTAACTCATTAAAGCAGCCTTAATTTCTTTCAAAATTGCACCACTGTATTATAGCATTGCTCAAGAGGTAAGTCTTTACCAGTATGGGCACTGTGCCTTGGTATTTATTTTTCTGGAATTTCTGTTCCCAGTGTACTTCTTGCATACTTCCATGTGTGCACATTCTTACGGGAAAGATACCTTCCAATTTTCTGTAATCCTAGGAAGGACTTTTTCTTATGAGTTTATAGCCTGAGAGCAACTTTTTAATGTTTTTTCTCATGAGGAATTAGTCTTTTGGTGTGAGAACAAAGTCTTTTTTATTGTTTCATCACAGTTTTCTGACAGTTCTTGTTCTTGCTCACTCATCACTTCATAGTATTCGTTATGACATTTCTGTTTTATTCAAGTTGACATCATTGGCCCAGTTATCTTACAGTCTTGCTCTATACAATTTTTGTGTCAGGGTGCTCATTATGATTTTCTCAGCCTTGTTTCAGCCCTTTAAATATTTTCCACTCATATTCTAAAATGTCTAAATACAAACTCAGCTTTCACTATGTGCATTCCTACTATAAAAGAAAAGACTCCATTGTTAGGATTAACTAGTGGTGATTACATGGTCATTGTTATGTAATTTCTTGATAACAGTAATTAGTTTGCAACTACCATCTTTATGGGGCTTTTTTCAGTCTCCCAGTTTAGCCTATATCCTAGGACAGGGGTCTTCAAAATTGGCCCTTTTATGACTTGTGGACTTCAACTCCCAGAATTCCTCAGCCAGGCACGCCTGGGGCTGGCTGAGGAATTCTGGGAGTTGAAGTCCACAAAGTGCAAAAGCCTACTTAGCCACAATTGCCACATCATTAAAAAGGATTTGTGAGTCCAGAAGGACTCCCAGATTGCCCACTAAATATTACTGGAACAGTGCAACCCCATTCAGCACACAGACAGTATAGTCCCAGAATCAGGGGGCCTCAAAACCTAAAGCCACTCAATCTTGCCAGAATTCAGAGGAGATGTCAACGCTGCTAACATTGGATGTTCCTGCTTTGACAACTGATGAAAATGCAGCCATTTTCTTTATTCTTTTATAATGCGTTTCTTGTTTTAGAAATCAGGAACAGGAAAGTCCTATTTTCAAAACAGACTCATTTCATCACCTCCAAAGGACTCTGGTCAGCCCAAAGATTAACCAAGATGTTTTTAAAGCACATCTACAGAGTACAGGACGCGCCAAAGTGAATAATTTCAGACCAAGGGGTGCAGTTTACGGCCAGGTTCTGGAGGGGGTTCCTCAAGTTAATTGGCTCATCACAAGGACTGTTGTTGGCTTTTCACCTGTCTACAAATGGGGCGGCTGAATAAGCAAACTCAATGGTGGAGCAATACCTCAGATGCTATGTGGACTATCAGCAAACGAACTGGACTGACCTCCTCCCTTTCGCAGAGGTGGCTTACAATAACTGTTCACAGCAGCATTGGCTTTACACCTTTTAAAGTTTCCACAGGAAAAGAGTTTAACCCGACAACCGAATATCCTCGGGGACCCCCTACTTCCCAAATGCTCGACCAGTGGGTGAGGGGGTGGGAGGAGATATGGAAAAACACGAAAATCTCTCTGAAAAAGGCTTATAAAAAGACGTATAAAAAGCAAGCAGATAAAAAGAGGGCTCCCCAAAGATCATTCCAAGTTGGGGAAAAAGTTTATCCACAAAATATTTACGACTTAAGTTGCCTAGTAAGAAGTTAGGACCAAAGTACCTGGGTCCCTTCCCTATAGTAAGAATCATTAACCCTGTCATGGTAGAATTGAAGCTTCCCAGACTCCTAGAAAAAGTCCACCCTGTGTTCCATTGTAGCCTACTGAAACCTTTCCGGGGTTCCACCTTACGACCTCCCCCTAAGAAGGCACCTGGACCTCTTGTGGTAGCAGGACAGACTCATTATGAAGTGAAGCGTATTCTTGATTCTAGAATTTTTAAGGGAAAGTTACAGTACTTAGTACAGTGGAAAGGATATTCATTGTCTGAAGCCACATGTGTAAAATCTAGTGATGTAAAAGCCAACAGACTCATTAATAGGTTCTATGAGAAACACCTTAATAAACCAAGGGGCAACCCCTAACCTCTAATTTTGTTTGAATTGCAGGATTGGTCCTTTTGTAAGGGGGGTCAGATGTCAACGCTGCTAACATTGGATGTTCCTGCTTTGACAACTGATGAAAATGCAGCCATTTTCTCTGTTCTTTTATAATGCTTTTTTGCTTTAGAAATCAGGAGCAGCAAAGGGGGGATTGCAATGTAAGCTCAGCTAGCCATAACATAACGCTGAAATGGGAACCCAAGGACAAGCTGATAACGTTTTGGCGGGCTGTGGAGCTAAGGAGAAAGCCCATGCTTTAAGCTAATTGGGGAATGTGATTTATGACAGTTTACTGGGGGTAGGAATTGCACTTTGATACTTTGTATCGGGGGAAGTGAATTTAGCTTTTGGGTTCAACTATTTAGTGCCGATACTTTCTTTAAGGAAAACAATGCCTCGAAGTTCTCGTGAAGGGTTTCATCTATCGGAACCATGACATGAAGGCTGTTGTTTCCCATCCAGACTCTCACAGCCTCTAGACACCAAGATAAAATATCCATAGCATTGCTTAATTCAGGAAAGGAGATGTGCAATTGTCCATTATCAGTGTACTGATAATACTCTTCCCATGGCAATCAATGTCTAGTGGTTAAGGTACCAAACTAGAAAGCAAGTCTCAGTTCTCTTAGCCATAAAAATCAGTTGATCTTGGGCCAGTCATTCCCTCTCAGCCAAACCCACTTCACAGGATGGTTATTGTTGTGGGAAAAATAGAAGGAAGATGAATGGGATACGCTTGCTACCTTGTGTTATTTGTAAAAATAATAAAGGCACGATACAAACAAACAAATAAATAAAATAGGAGAAGAAAAGGCACCAACCCTTATAGCAGCCTATACAACAGGGGTCAAGACTGAGATCTCTCCTCCCCAATAATCAACGACTGGAATTGACCCTGGAATACAGGTAGTCCTCAACATATAAGAATATAAGAAGAATAAGAACATAAGAATATCAGAGCTGGAAGGGACCTTGGAGGTCTTCCTAGTCCAGAGGTCCCCAACCTTTTGGGTACCAGTGACCGGTTCCATGGAGAGATGTTTTTCCATGGACCAGAGGGTGCATGATTTTCTGTGCTGCCTGCATCCCACAGATGGGGCTTTGCTTGCTTGTGACAACTGGTTCTTGGCATGTCGTGGCCCGGTACTGGTCCACAGACCGGGGGTTGGGGACCCCTGTTCTAGTCCAACCCCCTGCTCAGGCAGGAAACCCTATACCCATGGTGGTGAACCTATGGCATGCATGCCACAGGTGGGATGCAGAGTCCTCCCTGTTGGCACGCACGCCGTCACCCCAGTCCTAGGCCTTCAGCTGGGTTTTATAAAACCTTTTTGCTTTAGGCCTCCGCCGCCATGTGCAAAAAGAAAAAAAGGTTCAATCAATCAATCAATTTCAACTTCTCGTGGGAAAAAAAAGATCTCGCAAACTGGAATTGATTGATTGAACTTTTTAGTCCCACCCAGTCTGCCATTACCATGGCAGCCATGCCCACCCAAAGGACCACACCCACCCAATGGGCCACGCCCACCTGGCACCCGATGGCACATAAGTGGGTTTTCGTTTGTAGTTTGGGCACTCGGTCACTAAAAGGTTCACCATCACTGCCCTATACCATTTCAGACAAAAGATTGTCCAGTCTCTTCTTAAAAACTTCACAATTTTTGGAGGCAGGTTGTTCCACTGGTTAATTGTTCTCACTGTCAGGAAATTCCTCCTTAGTTCTAGCTTGCTTCTCTCCTTGATTAGTTTCCATCCATTACTGCCTTCAGGTGCTTTGGAGAAAAGGGGAGGGGCAGAGCCAGACCCTGTTTCCTCCCCCACCCCCAGGGCTGGCATGTCCCAGATCACAATAACCTCCAGAAAAAACAGAATTTTAGGTGAATATTTATAGCTCAAGATTCAAATGAGGGGTCCTTGCTGTTCTATGAGCTTGATTGTTTGCCTGAAAACGTTTCATGACCCAAAGTAGGTAAGATCATCCTAACCCTGATGAGGTTGCCTAATTGGGTTATGAAACATCTGCAGGAAAATAATGAAGCTCAAAGAGCACCAAGGACCCCACATTTCCTTATGACCACAATTGAGCTCAAACTTTCTGATTCTAATTGAGACAGTTGTTCAGTGAGTTTTGCCTCATTTTATAATCTTTCTTGCCAGTTATTAAGTGAATCACTGCATTTGTTAAGCTAGTAACATGATTAAGTGAATCTGGCTTCCCGAATGACTTTGTTTGTCAGATGGTCGCAAAGCTGATTAAATTATCTGGTACACTGCAATTATCCTAAATATGAGTCAGTTGCCAAGCATCTGATTTCTGATCACATGACCATGGAAATGCTACAACTGTCATAAGTGTGAAAAACCACTATAAGTTACTTTGTTCAATGCCACTGTAACTTCCAATGGTCACTAAATGAACTGTTGTAAGTTGAGGATTACCTGTACATATTTGCTTCATGTGTGTAATGATGGCATGATGAATCATTTCCCTCTCTTACCTCTCCTCTGTATCTTTATGTAAACTATTTTCTACAAGAGAGAATGACATAGCATATTATTGTGTAAAGTTTTCCAGGTTAGACTGCTTGCCAAAATAGAGGAATAAGAGAAGCAGTACCAGAAGACAGACATCCGAGTCATTAAAATGAAGGCAATCCAGATCAGTTAACAGCAACCTAGAACTAAGGAGAAAATTCCTAACAGTGAGAACAAATAACCAGTGGAACAAATTGCCTTCAGAAATTGTGGATACTCCAACACTGGAGGCTTTTAAGAAGAAACTAGACAGCCATCCATCAGAAATAGTATAGGTCTCCTGCAAAAGCAGGGTGTTGGTCTAGATGACCTCCAAGGTCCCTTCCAACTCTATTACTCATCCAAGAAGCTTCTTCAGAACTGAAATTAGTTGGGACAGCTAACATTGAGGATTCTTTCAAGCAAGTAACTGCCACATAGAAAATTCATGTAGTCCTCATTTAATGACCATAATTGGGACCGGCAACTCAACTGCTAAATGATGTGATTGCTAAATGAAAACTCACATGACTGTGCTTCTAATTTTACTTCATCTTTTTTCTCTCAACTCTCTCATGGAATGCTTAAGCCTGCACTGAAATAATTAGCAAGAATAATGTTTGTATTGACATTTTTTTCAAAGGAAGGGATAAGAGAGAAAGCATGCACACAATGGGGAATACAAATCAAAAGGAATGCACGAACGCTATTTGTCTAGTGTATTCAGGGCTGGGAGCCTTGAGCATGCTGGGCAAACAACTGGTCTCTTCCCTATTGTGTGCCTGGTTACTCTCTTGCAATCTCTTCCTCTCCAATCTTTCTGCTCTATGGGGAAATGGGGAAAAAACGGAATAGGCACAGGAGAGATTACCTAAATAAATCTCTTGTAAATCAACACACAAGGGGAATGTACTGGCTTTTTGCCTAATGCACTCATGACAAAGTGTATGACTGCAATGGCAATCATGTATTGCATAAACATTGGAAAGAGTAAATGTGCATTTTGCACATAAAGTTATTTTTTCACCAACATTATAAGTTTGGATGGTTGATGCACCAGGAAGTACACTAAGTATTTGAGGATACTGCTGAGTTTTAGTCTTTATTCAGGATGTGTAATGAAAAGAAACGGAATTAAGTAACCAGTTTAAAATTACTTGAACACAACCAAATTTATTCCTTGAGCCCAGATGCTTGAAAAACATCTCTACCCTATGTCAAATACAAAATATGGTTTCATAAAATAATTTTATAAGAATTTGCAAAATAAACTACTGCTCTTTGCTGAATCAGTGCTTCTTTTTTGGTTAAGTGTAGCTAATGAACAACTCCTGAACTCCATAACCCTTAGGGATCATTATTACAACCACCACCCTCCCCATGAACACATACTACTATACAAATTGTATAGTCTTGGAGAGTCATTCCCAAGTTCACTATAAATTCATTTCTAATTTTGCTATACTGATCACACTGTTGATTTGTCTTGCTAAGCACAAGGTTCCCTTTAAACAGGATTTTGATACCCACAAATTTTTCAAGTCAAAGAAGTCTTCACCTCCATCATTTAAATCACATCTGTCCCTTTACTGTACAGACTCTGCCTTGGGAGTTGTGCTTCTACACTACATCTATCTCAGAATTTAAGGACAACCTGCTTCCACGTGTACTGTTACCTAGGCAATTCTTTCCAGATGAAAGGCTTTTTGTTTTGTTTTTTTAACTTTTGGTATCTTTGAATCTCTAGGCTACAAAATAAGTAAAGACATGATGTTAAAAAAAACCCAGTATCTTACCCAATTCTCATTCTACGTCTGGAAAATTCTGATCTCCCTTCCCAAACATTGAATCAACCTGTCAGATTCTTAAAACTAGAAGTGTCTTTCATAAATGATTGAATCCATTCTCAACAACAGCAGAACTCTTATGTGTGGACTATATGAACTTTCATCTATTACATCCTCTTTTCTTGGATGTAAAAAAGAGTTGCATCACAATCTCTTTATATATACATATACAGGTGAAACTCGAAAAATTAGAATATCGTGCAAAAGTTCGTTTATTTCAGTAATGCAACTTAAAAGGGGAAACTAATATATGAGATAGACTCATTACATGCAAAGCAAGATAGTTCAAGTCGTGATTTGCCATAATTGTGATGATTATGGTGTACAGCTCATGAAAACCCCAAATCCACAATCTCAGAAAATTAGAATATTACATGCAATCAATAAAACAAGGAGTGTACATAGAACAATATCGGACCTCCGAAAAGTATAAGCATGCATATGTACTCAGTACTTGGTTTGGGCCCCTTTTGCAGCAATTACTGCCTCAATGCAGTATACTCCAATTGCCCATGACCAGAAGAAAAATAAGATTTTCAAACTTGGAGAAGGAGGTGAAGGAGAAAAAGAAAGAAGGTGGCTGACATAGCAAGAACCAGAAATTTGCAATTACAGAGAACCATATAACTTTTATTAAAACTATGAATATCTGAGTTACTACTAAAGCTACCACAAGACTGAACTTATCATTTCACTCAAATAGAAGGAAAAAGTCTAGCGTTTGAATTCTAGTCTGTATCTTATATACAAGAGAGGAAGGGTACAAAACTGAAACACAAATTTATCTGCATAGCAAATTAAGGCTTTACTTTTGTTTGTAATATAGATTATACTCTAGCCATATTATACAGGATATGAAAGGCTTCTGGTAACTCAAGCCAAGTGCTGAAAAAGGGATTTGCATTGGAAGTAAACAATATGATATAGATTCATTCCTGTGCACCCTGTGCCATATGTTGCTTACTTATGTGTGGCTGGTCCCACATGACTGCTAAACAGCAGTTCCTGGCAATGGTTTACTGAGAAGGAAAAAGAAAGGTGGAGTAATTCACCATTATTGTCCAAATACTTTTTTTACTTGTTTCCTGAAAAGAGAGGGAATCCTTTTTTTTTCAAGAATATTTCTCTGAAGAAGATAGGCAGGCAGATATTCAATGTGCATTAGTGATTGGGACTTGAGGTGGCATTAGACATCTGCATGTCAGGGAGAATGAAGGTATGTAGTTATATTCTTCTGAATAATTGCCTAGACCAGGGGTAGATAACCTTGGCTCTTTTATGCAGTGCTTTTTTTCTAAAAAAAAAAAGGTGCCGGAACTCAGAGGTGCTGTCACTTAGAGCGATGCCCATGTCTTGCTATGGCATCGCCGCCCGTCCTTTGCACCCCCACCCCTGCGGCTCAGAGCCACATGCCATGGGGATTCCCTTCCCCACGGCCGCCATGGGGATTCCCCTCCCCGCAGTGGCCATGCCACGGCCCGTGCTGAGCCCCCACCCGGAACTGCTCTGAACCCCGACCCAGAGCTGTGATCCTCGTGGCAGTGGTCTCCGTCGCCAAACAGCTGATGGCCTCTGGCACTGGCACTCGTTCATTTACTGCCCCGTCGCTTCCAAATGCAGTAAGTGAGTGAGCGAGCAAGTGGCGTTTGGAAGCGTTTGGAACCAATGGGGCAGTGAGTGAGTGAGTGAATGAGCAAATGGTGTTTGGAAGTGTTGGGGAAGTGAGCGTGTGAACGAGCAAATGGCATTTGGAAGCGACGGAGCAGTAAGTGAGTGAGTGAATGAGCAAATGGCGTTTGGAAATGACAAGGCAGTAAGTGAGCAAGCGAGCAAGAGGCGTTTGAAAGAGACGGAGTGAGTGGGGGAGAGACTGAACGAGGTGCCTTTGAAAGAGACGGAGGAGTGAGTGAGAGCGACTGGAGGCTTTTGTGAGCAAAGTGTGAGTGAGTGGGGGGCTTTTGTGAGCGAAGGGTGACAGAAAAAGGGAAAAGTGAGGGGGAGAAGGAAAAAAGAAAAGGCACTGACTTCTGACTTCCTCTGTTATAGGAGTAGAAGGAAGCATTAACATTGAACCTCAACTTTTTGCTTTTCTATAATATTATAAACTAGCCATTTCTATAACAATAAATGAATCTAACCAATGAAACCCAAAATACCCCCCCTTTCTTTTAGTCATCAAGTTTTTGACACCTAGTTGAGCACTGGTGGTGCTTGAATATTGTCATGTTCTAAAAGTGGTACAATTTCTGAAGGTTGAAAAGCCCTGATGTAAATGCAGCCTGAATTGTTTATTGCCATCCTATTTGCAAATAATATCTTACTTACCTAGTTGAGATGGTGTACTTGGGCAGCAGGGAGGGGTGCAAAGTTCCTGCCTTCGCTACAGACAACTTGCTTGTGCAAAGTTTGCCGGCTGGGTCTTTTGGCATGCTTAGCAGCAATTCCTATTGGCTTTCGAAAGCCAAATAGGGCAGGTATAGGCAACCTTGGCTCATATATTGTTATGTATATACTAGGTTAATTATTTAAAGACTGAAGTACAACATAACTAGATTCTAAATAATCTATTTTTCAAAACACACAACAGTCCAAACAGTAAAAGTAAAGTCCAAATTAAGAATATTTCACTCTTAAGAATTGTTTAATTTAAAGTGGTTTAATTGTAAGGGACGAGGTGGCTCAGTGGGTTAGGACGCTGAGCTTGTCAATCAGAAGGTTGGCAGTTTGGTGGGTCGAATCCCGAGTGCCGTGTAACAGAGTGAGCACCTATTACTCGTCCCAGCTTCTGCCAACCTAGCAGTTCGAAAGCACGTAAAAATGCAATTAGAAAAATAGGGACAACTACGGTGGGAAGGTAACAGTGTTCCATGTGCCTTTGGCGTCTAGTCATGCTGGCCACATGACCACGGAGACGTCCTTGGACAAGCGCTGGCTCTTCAGTTTTGAAACGGAGATGAGCACCGGCCCCTAGAGTTGGAAACGACTAGCACTCATGTGTGGGGGAACCTTTACCTTTATCTTTAGTTGTAATAGATGGTTATAGATTCAAGATAGTTTTCAAGAGTGCACAAAAGATACTATTTTTTTCTAGCATCAGCTAAATTAGACATATTACATTGAGAAAAATGTTTCTCATTTCTTTCCTGTTACCTTTATTGATTTCATTGCAGAGATATTAACATAGGAAATAGATTATTTTGTTATCTAATTTTAACTTCCAAAAGTCAGAAGCAGATGAAAAATGTGAGATTCTTTCCTGTTGGCTTTTTTGAATTAGCTGTTTTAGATTCTAAAAGTCCAAATTAGGAGTATTTCATTCTTAAGTTGTTTAAAGTGGTTTAGTTGTAACAGTGTACGTAGAAAAGATAGTATTTTTTTCTAGCATCAGCTAAATTAGACATATTACACTGAGAAAAATGTTTCTCATTTCTTTCCTGTTACAGAGATGTTAACATAGGAAATAGATTATTTTGTTATCTAATTTTACCTTCCAAAAGACAGAAGCAGATGAAAAATGTGAGGTTCTTTCCTGTTGGCTTTTTTGAATTAGCTGTTTTAGATTCTAAAAGTTTAGTTCCTAAAGAAGTAACCTTGTAAATAATTTTAATGTCCTCCTCTATTGCAGGGTAGGCAACCTTGGCTCTTTTTTGACTCAAGGACTTCAACTCCCAGAATTCCTGACCCAGCATGGCTCAGCTGGGAAACCTCTCTCTTTCCCCTCAGCGTGGCTGGCTCAGGATTTCTGGGAGTTGAAGTCCACGAGTCATAAAAAAGAGCTAAGAATGCCTGCCAATAGAGGGAGCTTTTTGTTTTTTTTGCAAAAAAAAAAGGTGCCGGAATGCCGTTCTGAGCATTCTATGAGAAAACCCCCCCTGCTTTTATGACTTGTGGACTTCAACTCCCAGAATTCCTGAGTCAACATGGCTGGTTCAGGAACTCTGAGTATTGAAGTCCACAAGTCATAAAAGAGCCAAGGTTACCTACCCCTGCCCTAGACACATAAGGTCTCAGGCCCCCAGAATACCTGCTTCTGCTTTAGCTGTTTTTCTGAACACAAACTAGCCAAAATTGCAAATTAAAACATATTTCAGATTTGGGCAAGAAAAAAAGAATACGATATAGTATGTGTAGAATAAACTATCCACCAAGACAAACGTGGTCCGTTATTTTAATTAGTTGACAATTTTATCACATGGAAAGTCATGTAGCTATTTACAATAGCAGGGTTTTAAGTATCTACTCACTACTATTACAACTAAGTTGTTTTTTAGAATTATTTGCTTCTAAGTGAAATGAGCTATTATTCATGCTTCTACTGATTTCTAGTTCTGTTATATAACACGCTAAGAAGATTCCTCTTCCTCTAAATACATGCATATGAAGGAAATTACTTTCTACAAACCTAAACCTTTAAAATTAGGCTATTTTTCAATAGTACAATAGATTTAGTAAGAAATCAAACAGAATGGTAATTCTCTTAACTGTAATTCTTATACAAAGAAAGCCCTTGTATTATACACAAAAACAGAGGATTATATAACTGACCACAATTTTAACATCTTATTCAGTGGTGGGATTCAGCCTGTTCGCACCACTTCAGCAGAACTGGTAGCTAATTTTTTGTTGCCCAGGCACAGAATGGACTTCCGGAAACAGCATTCACAGAGAAAACTGGTTGTTCACATATCTGAATCCCACCACTGATCTTATTCCATTTCTAATGCAATCTAATCTGTATATGGACAAACCATTCTACTGAGTTACGTTCAATAGTTTTTCAGTTTTACAGATTTTGAAATGCATGTTTTTTTCCAAATTATACCAAACTAATATATAGCATAACATGGGTATGTATGTACATTCTAAGAGATAGAAAAAGTGAAGATGAATTATTTAAAACTGTTCACCATTTCTGGAAACTTTTGTGAAGAGGTTGGGCAGGTGTGCATGATTTAAATGGCCTTTCTGCACATTGGGTTGGACTATATCACAGGTCGGCAACCTGCGGCTCCGGAGCCGCATGCGGCTCTTTGAGCCGTCTCTTGCGGCTCCCAGTCGCCCGGTGCGCGCGCACCTCTTCCAACGGGCAGTGGTGCGCGCGCAACTCTCCAAATGGAGAGTGGCACCGAATGGGCGGAGGTGCGCGCGCACCTCCCCAAACCTTTGGAGAGGTGCGCGCGTACCTCCGCGCGAATGGGCAGCGGTGCCGCTCTTTCAGGAAGCTGCCGCGGCCCGTCTGTGAAGCTGCCGAAAGCGGCAGCTTAGCAGACGGGCCGCGGCAGCTTCCTCAAAGAGCGGCGCCCCTGCCCATTCCGAGAGGTGCGCGCGCACCTCTCCGAACGACCGGAGTTGCGCGCGCACCTCCCCAAACCTTTGGGGAGGTGCGCGCGTACCTCCGCGCGAAGGGGCAGCGGTGCCGCTCTTTGAGGAAGCTGCCGCGGCCCGTCTCTGAAGCTGCCGAAAGCGGCAGCTTAGCAGACGGGCCGCGGCAGCTTCCTCAAAGAGCGGCGCCCCTGCCCATTCCGAGAGGTGCGCTTTGCAGACGGGCCGTCGCCGTCGGGCAACCGGGAACCGGTTCCATCTCATTTTTAAAAAAATGGCAGCCGCGTGCGACCGCGCATGCGCAAAAAACCTTTTTGCGCATGCGCGTGCATGGACACACGCACGCGGCTCCCTCTTTTTTTAATTTGTGATGGAACCGGTTCCCAGTGGCTCTTTTTCTTTTTTAGGTTGCCGACCCCTGGACTATATGATCCCTGCAGTTCCTTCCAATTCTATAATTCTTCTATGAGCAAATACATCCGGATATGTTTGGATTAATATCAATTAAAATTATCTGCTACATGCACCCTTATATTCTAGTTCTGCTTGAACAGCTGTTCAGAAAGTTCTTATAAACTTTAAAACTAAATGTGTAAGAACTATGTTATTTACAAGACATAATTTAAAACATATCATTTTACATGCTAGTAACATTGCACAAGAGAATAGTATTAAAAAGATAATCTTAAAGGTTACAGAAGAATAAAAATTTAACAAGATGTATAGCAAATTAGCATATTGATTATCTTATAAGAGGAATGTATAATGCAGTTTGCAGGTAAAAGGAATATCTAACCCTAAACAAAAGCATTCCATATAGCAATGAATGTTTGTGAGTCCCACTGCTGATTATTAAAAGAATGGTGAAAAAAGTAAGGTTCTATATTAAGGCAAGAAAAACCAAATGTACAGGTATACTATAGGTGGTACCTTGCTCAATACTAGTAACTGTGAGAGGAATCTCGGAGTCCTAGTGGACAATCACTTAAATATGAGCCAGCAGTGTGCTGTAGCTACCAAAAAAGCCAACACAGTGCTAGGCTGCATTAACAGAGGGATAGAATCAAGATCACGTGAAGTATTAATACCACTTTACAATGCCTTGGTAAGGCAACACTTGGAATACTGCATCCAGTTTTGGTCACCATGATGTAAAAAACATGTTGAGCCTCTAGAAAGAGTACAGAGAAGAGCAACAAAGATAATTAGGGGACTGGAGGCTAAAACATATAAGTAACGGTTGCTGGAATTAGTTATGTCTAGTTTAATGAAGAGAAGGGTGAGGGGTGACATGATAGCAATGTTCCTGTATCTCAGAGGCTGCCACAAAGAAGAGGGAGTCAAGTTATTCTCCAAAGCGCCTGAAGGTAGGGCAAGAAGCAATGGATGGAAACTAGTCAAGGAAAGAAGCAACCTAGAACTAAGGAGAAGCTTCCTGACAGTTAGAACAATTAACCAGTGGAACAACCTGCCTCAAGAAGCAGTGAATGCTCCAACACTGGAAGCTTTTAAGAAGAGACTGGACAGCCATTTGTTTGAAATTGTATATGGTTGGACTAGATGACCTCCAAGGTCCCTTCCAACATCATCATCATCATCATTATTACACATGCAATCAAAATCACAAAATTGCACCTCTTACTTTGACCATGTCATGCGGGGGAATTTGCTGTAGAAAACAAATTATGTTTGGAAGAGTTAGCAGTAAAAGAAAACCAGGCTGTCAAAGAATATGGTGGCTGGATACCATCAAAACTGACACCAGCCAGAGCCTAGAAAAACTAAAAATAAAATAAAATAATGCAAGGTCAGAATATATGGAGAGAGCAAGCCCACAGAATCACCAAGAGTTGGACTCAACTGAATGAATAATATCACATCACATATATGCAATTTCCAATATTCGAAATTTAAATCAAGACGCCTAACATTAGGTTGCAAAAACATTAAGCTTTAAGCTTCTTGAAACCTTTATATGTCTCTCTTCAGTGTATACCATTTTAGCTTGTCTGTCATCAGAAAATGGCTCAGTCTTTGTTCCTTTTTGTTCATCTAATAATACTATTTGATCTCATTACAAAATAAAACTGCCAGGTTACTCTAATCGCATGCAATTTCCAATACTTGAAATTTAAATCAAGATGCCTAAGATCAGGTTATAAAAACATTAAACTTCCAGTCTCTTGAGACCTTTATGTGTGTCCCATTTTAGCTTGTCTGCCATCAGAAAATGGCTCAGTCCTTGTCAGGTACTTCCTAAGTTAATCTAATCACAATTTTATATCTTTCTGGATTTGGATCATTTTCTTTAGCAGAGGTCCCCAACATTTTGGGCACCAGGGACCGGTTCTGTGGAGAGAGGTTTTTCTGTGGACCGGAGGGGGTGTGGTTTTGTGTGCTGCCTGCATCTTGCAGATGGAGCTTTGCTTGTTTCTGCAGACCGGTTGCTGGTATGCCGCGGCCCGTTACTGGTCCATGGACCGTGGGTTGGGAACCCCCGTTCTACTGTGTTCTGTGGCAACCTGTAAAGGACAATATTCTACTTCTATACAATGTCATAGAAAATCCCAATGTATTTTTTTATAAATTTGTGACTACCTATTTCTGTCTACATAGGCAAATGTCTGTTTACTAGCTAATTAACATGTCTGATACAGAAACAGCAGGTCCTCTCAGGTAAACTATTCAGAATATCCAAAGATTACCTTGGCTAGATTTGCTAAAATGTGATTGACTACTTTGTGATCTAACTATTGGTCAAATTCAGCCATTTAGTAATTATGGTTAAGTAAAATATGTGTATGAATACAGCCCTTGGGGTTTGAATCTCTAAGTCTTAATTCTTAATAGTATAGAACAGCAAACATTGTATGTATGATTTAGATATGATATGATTTGAAAAGCACATTCTTTGGATAACCAAAACACTTTGTTAAAGAAAATTATTTTCTAATCATAAAATTGTATTAAATATGTTTCCCTAAGCCTATTACAAGTGTTAGAATGTTAACAAATCCATTCTTTATTCAAGCTACTCATACAGTTATGTAAACATGTATTCATCAGTTTTAAACAGTGAATTTTTGTTTATCTTTGCCAGTGAATACTATCATGTGTAACCTACTGATACTATAAAGAGGAATACAGATAAATAAATATCAAAGCTCCATGTAAGATAATTCCCCATCTCCAATTCAATCAATTTAATTAAAGAGATAACTAGGATCAGTTGAGGGAGCATTTAATTATTTATTTAAACAACCTTACTTTATATAAAGTTCACAAACTTTTGATTCCCTTATCACAGCAAAATTCTCCCCACCCAGATTCCAGAGGCTTATCATGCCCTGCTGAAAACAAATTTCTGAAAACCTTTCGAGAAAAATAAATCACTGAAACCTGTAAGTCTCAAAAAGATTACAAAAATATTTATAAAGCTCTGGGCATCTATCAACCCGTACTCAGAAACACAGTTTTGAAACAAGAAAGGATCTGGAATAACTGAATCTTTCCCAGAATGGCCATATTGCCAAAATCACTCCCAAGAGGACAGCATAAATTCTTCCAGGAAATCATAATGAAAAAAGAATGTCCAGACATTTGCAGATCTCTCTTGCATTGGTTCAAGGTAGTATGTATATGATATCACAACCAGAAAAGCAATGGATAAGAATAGAAATCATGGGATAGTGGCAAGGCATAAATCATTGATCCTTAAAAAGAACACCAAGGTGCACCTCAACTTTTTTTAAAAAAAAGTATTCTTCAAATATCTGGAGGAATGTTTTATAGACAAAGGAGCAGAAAGTGAAAATGTTCCAATTATCTGGAACTCGTTATATCTGGTGAAAATCAGTCAGTACATTCCTCAATAAGATGCTCATATCAATTGTCAAGCACTGATGAAGTACAGTTTGCTGCTTCTTAATTTGGGATTACTAAAACACAAATTCTGTTTTGAATCAGAAAATTCTATGAGAAAAATATGCAATCTTTTTGGTAGCTGAAGTGGACTATGTGCAAACAAATCTATAAAAGAACTAATGAAGAAGAACAAAGGCAATCTTTTTGAATGGCTGTATCTAAATCTTACAGAAACACTCTAGTGCAGACATGTCAAACACAAGGCCTGGGGGCCGGATCCGGCCCGCAAAGTGGTTTCATGTGGCCCGCGAAGCCATCCTGGAAACAGTGAGGGAATGGCCCCCGCTGCCTTGGCCCTGGCCCAGAGACCCTCCTTCTGCCAGAGACCCTCAGATCTGTCCCACTCCTGCCCAGGCCCCCATAGGCACCCTTGATGCAAACGATGTAGAGCTGGCCATGCCCACCCAGTAGGCCGTAGGCACTCTAGCCATGCCCACCCAGTAGGCCACGCCTACCCAGTAGGCCACGCCCCCCCGAGGGCAACCACAATGCTGATGCGGCCCTCAATGAAATTGAGTTTGACACCCCTGCTCTAGTGGAACTTAAAATATGCAGTTCAAAAACAAACAAAAAAAACCAGTATCAAATGTTACTGAGCTAAAGCAGTTAGATAACTGAAGAACAGACCAAAATTCCTGCACATAATGTGAGTGTCGTATTTTGAATCACTAGAAGTGTTTGATTACAATTACTGCAACTAAATATGATAAAACCAGTTACTGAATCTACCGGGCAAATATTTCTTTTTCTTATTTGCACATAATATATTGAATGTGTGGGGATATACATTTAATCTTATTTGTTCACTCAGACTTCCATTATATTATCTCTCCTCAAGATGTGACAAGATGTGACATGATTGGCATGCTCTGGGTCTTATCAATTAAGTAGTGTAGGTTTATAAAACCCAGGAGGCATCCCTTCTCTGTCACTGTGCCTGCCTTGTGGAATAACATTCCTTGGTAATTCAGATGGCCCAACCCTACCAGCTGCTGGAAAGACATTGAAAATTCAGTTTTTCCTAAAGACACTGGGCCTTGTCTTGAATGCTTTGGATGTGAGTTGCCTCTGGAATGATGAAATCATTAAAATATGATTTCTATTGCATTTTTAACGTTTTTAGGCTTCTGTAGCCATACAAATCAAAATAAAGAAGTTATGAGTAGGACCCACATTAGTAGGACCCACATCTCATATCATTCAGTGACAAAATTATGCATAAATTCAGAAAATGCAAAAGATACAATTAGTTTTTCACTAACCATATAGCTATGCAAAAGAAAGCAATGTCAATCAGGACTTGCGTATGCTGGCTCAGGAATTCTGGGAGTTGAAGTCCATGAGTCATAAAAGAGCCAAGGTTGCCTACCCCTGGGCTAGGGGTTCACATACTTTTTCCACCCTGTACTGTGAATGTTTCCATCTTATGTTCAGTTAAAACATGACAACAGTTAATGTTTGTGTAGTATTATTTTAAGCAGACTGTGTTTTTCTATTGTGACTTACATGACGTTTAGAGCGCATTTTATGGCCAATTCATGCAAAACTCCACGTAATTCCAAAGGGTTCACATACTTTTTCTTGCAACTGTATGCGACACTGACAGAATACAAGTAATCCTTGACTTTTGTTTAGTGACTGTTCAAAGTTACAATAGCATTGAAAAAAGTGATTTATGGCCATTTTTCACACTTATGACCGCTGCAGCATCCCCATGGTCACATGATCAAAAGTTAAACAATTGGCAACTGGAAGGTATTTATATTGGGTGCAGTATTCCGGAGTCATGTGATCACCTTTTGCAACCTTCTGACAAGCGAAGTCAATGGGGAAGCCAGATTCATTTAACAACCATGTTACTAAGTTAACAACTGCAGTGATTCACTTAACAACTGTGGCAAGAATGGTCATAAAATGGGGCAAAGCTGTCTTTCTTAGCAACAGAAATTTTGGGCTCAATTGTGCTTGTAAGTTGAGGAGTACCTGTAGTCACCTAGGCAATCAATTATATGTTGTCTGTCTACCATCGCTGATGACGGCCTTGACATGTTTGTTTTTTAAGTACATTAGAACTAGATATGATCTCTCTGAAGATAACTTACCATAGAATGTTTTCATACATGTTGGAAAGATATGTGTAGGTACTACAGTTGTTGCACTAGTGCAGGGGTGTCAAACTCAATTTCATTGAGGGCCACATCAGCATTGTGGTTGCCCTCGGGGGGGGCAGGTGGGTGTGGCTAGAATGGGTATGGCCTACTGGGTAGGTGTGGCCAGGATGGGTGTGGCCTACTGGGTGGGCGTGGCCAGCTCAACATCACTTGCTTCAGGGGTTCCTGGGTAGGACTGGGGCAGATCTGAGGGTCTCCGGCAGAGGAGGGTGGGACTGGGGCAAGTGCCGGGACATGGTCCCTCCCACCATCCCTCCCTTCCTCTGTTCTTTCCTTCCTCCCTCCCACCCTCCATTCCTTCCTCCCTCTGTTCCTTCCTTCTTCCCTCCCACTCTCCCATTCCTTCCTTCCTCCATCCCTTCCTTCGCCTTCTCATCTCTTTCTGGCTTTGATGGATGTAATCAGGTTGTAGATCAGTGCCTGGTCGGGCCGGGTCGGGCCAAAGTGCAGCGGGCCAGTCCTTCACTCTTTTTAGAGCAGGTCCCCGGGTCGGATGGAACCACATGTTGGGCTGCATCCGGCCCACAGGCCTTGGGTTTGACATGTCTGCACTAGTGGTTCTGGTCTACCCAACAAAATATATGGTGTAATAGTATATGGAAATAATCTTAGGAGATTGGGTAAAGAAATGCTGTTAAGGGAATGGCCATGTAAGAGTCAGCATAGCCCACAGTTGAACAGTAGGCAGGACAAGAAACTCAGCAGTAACCCTTCTTTTCTTGGACTCTAAACGAAATACAGGGAGAAATGTACTTTCAGATCTGCAGGATTCTTTCAATTGGGTGTTACAATAAATTAGAATTATCTCACCTAGTTGTGTTTCCTATTGAGTTTGTCCTGCAAGGCCAAAATATATTTACTTGTAAGTTATATGCAGATAAATTCATAGAGCAGAACATCTATTGTGACAGGTTTGTTTAAGCATCACTTTATTTTCACAATATAGGTAGTCCTCATTTAATTACTGCAATTGGATCACAGTCATTAAGTGAAACATCCTGTGACTGCACCAGACTTCTGATGTTAGTTATATTGCAGTTCTCAATCAATCAGAATAGAGCTGGAAGGGACATTGGAGGTCTTTAATCCAACTCTGTGCTCAAGCAGGAGACCTATACTATTTCAAACAGTTTTTAAATGAATCACCCACAGTTAAAGATATCATGTGACTGCAGCTTGTGATTTACTGCCAGCTGTTTTGCTTGTCGGAAGCCAGAGTATCGCTCGCAAATGGTAACCATGTGACTATGCAACCCTTGTAAATGCACACTGGTTGTGGAATGTCATAATCATGATCACATAATCAAGGAGAAACTGCAGTGGTAGTAAGTGCAACAAGGAGTCATAAAGCTACTTTGTCAGCATGATCTTAAGTTCAAATGGCTGCTAAACACAGCAGTCATTAAACAAGGACTATTATAATATATACAGCCAGGAAGTTATTCAAGAAGTAGAACATCATAATTTAGGTCAAACAATAAAAGTCTTCTAGTTCTATGCTTATTCAAGTCAGTTTTTGTTTCATTTTAATATGATAAAAATAAACAGTGACAGCCCCAAAGTTGCTTTTCCAAAAAGTAACTGAACATTCATTTTTTCCCTTGAAAATATTTTGCTTCTTATCCAAGAAATTTCTTCAACTTAGAACTGAAGAAACTTCTTGAATGAGAAGCAATTTTCAAGGGGAAAAAAACCTAGAAAGTCCAGCTGCCTTTTGAAAAAGCACCTTTGGGACAACCATGACCTGGATGATTGAGAATCTCCACAGTGACAGCCAATTAACTATAAAAAAATAGAAAAATATTTTGGTTAAGAGTAATATCTGAAGCTTAATACTCTCCTATGCACTCATGCAGTTTAAGCAAGAAACTATATATATCTAATACAAAGACAATCAAATCTGTGCATTCTAAAAGAAAGATACCTTTGTAGTGAAAAAGTGTAAGGTTGCAACTAGCTTTCTCTTATTTCAAAAGCAAGTGGATAAAAACAGATCTGAAGATCTAAACACTAGATATAAATTAAAAGCAGGCAAGATACTTTTTTCAAAATTGAGTTGTATCATGTAATAATTTAAATTCATCAAAATTCTGATTAATATTCATATTGCCCTGTCCTAAAGCAGCAATAATTCATTTCAAATTTATAACTGTAAATGATTAGCATGTATGATTACAAGTAGCACAGCTTAGCAATAACTTGACATTTGAAATATATCCTTTTGAGGAGGCCAAATAATTGATATCACCTATATATATAAAATAGCATCATTAAGGCAAGATGAGCCTTTTATTAAAAATATATATTTGACATAAATTCAATATGCTTTTATGAATCACAATAGACATGTACTAGTTGTAACCAGACAAACATTATTTCCTAACTAATATTTACTTCACCTCATGTATGCAATGGGTATTACTGACAAACAAAAGAAATTTATTTATTTATTTTTGGGACTTATATGCCGCCCTATCTCCCGAAGGACTCAGGGCGGCTAACAACAATAAAAAACAACAATACAAAAATTAAAAAAGAATTAAATAACAGCCCCAAAATAAATTAACTACACAGTTAAAAAAATAAAAAATAAAACATATTTAAAAACCCATCATCAATCCAGGTCAGCCTGATGGAAGAAAAAAGTTTTGAGGTCGCGGCGAAAGGACCGGAGGTCCGGGGCCATCCGAAGCTCAAGGGGGAGTTGGTTCCAAAGGGCTGGTGCTCCCACAGAGAAGGCCCTCCCCCTGGGGGTCGCCCGCCGACATTGTCCGGCCAACGGCACCCTGAGGCGGCCCTCTGTGTGAGCACACTGGGCGATGGGAAGTTGTCCCCGGTAGCAGACGGTCCTGCAAATATCCCGGGCCTAAGCAATGTAGGGCTTTAAAGGTAAGTACCAGCACCTTAAATCTCGCCTGGAAGACAACTGGTAGCCAATGCAGCTCACGCAGGAGGGGTGTAATATGGGAGTATCGGGATGCTCCCATCACTACCCGCGCGGCCGCATTCTGCACCAGCTGAAGCTTCCGGGTGGTCTTCAAGGGCAGCCCCATGTAGAGAGCATTGCAGTAATCTATCCGAGAGGTAACGAGTGCATGAGTGACTGTACGTAGGGCATCTCGGTCCAGATAGGGGCGCAACTGGCACACCAGGCGAACCTGGGCAAATGCCCCCCTGGCCACGACTCCAATATGATCTTCAAAACTGAGTCGTGAGTCCAGGAGGACGCCTAAATTGCGCGCCCTATCAACGGGAGGCAACACCTCTCCTCCCATAACAAAAGATGGAACCTCTTGGACAAGTCGAGATGCCGGTACGTAAAGCCACTCAGTCTTGGCTGGGTTGAGCTGGAGCCTGTTCTTCCCCATCCAAATCCGTACCGCTTCCAGGCAACGGGACATCACATCGAGGGCATCACTGGCTTGGTTCGGGGTGGAGATAAAGAGCTGGGTATCATCGGCATATTGATGATACCTCACCCCAAAACCACGGATGATCTCACCCAGCGGCTTCATATAGATGTTGAACAGGAGGGGCGAGAGCACTGACCCCTGAGGCACCCCACAATTAAGGGGCCTAGGGGTTGACCTCTGCCCTCCTGTCAACACCATCTGCGAGCGGCCCGAGAGGTAGGAGAACCACCGTAAAACGGTGCCTCCCACTCCCAACCCCGCAAGACGTTGCAGCAAGATTTTTATTTATTTTTATTTTAATTCCATTTATATCCCGCCCTTCTCCGAAGACTCAGGCGGCTTACAAGCTTAGCAGTAGCCTTCATTCTATGTATATGCCTGCTTATTAGGGCTTTCACCACCCACAGCGGCATTATTACAAAGTCAGCTTAATTGCCCCCAACAATCTGGGTCCTCATTTTACCTACCTCGGAAGGATGGAAGGCTGAGTCAACCTTGAGCCTGGTGGGACTCGAACCTGCACTAATTGCAGGCAGCTGGTGTTACTTAAGGAGGCATTAGCCCACTGCTCCACCAAGTTACCATGGTCGATGGTATCAAAAGCCGCTGAGAGATCTAAAAGGACCAGGACAGAGGAATAACCTGTCTCGGGCCCGCCAGAGATCATCCACCAGTGCGACCAATGCCGTCTCCATGCTGTACCCGGGCCTGAAACCTGATTGGTACGGATCCAGATACTCAGTTTCCTCCAGGACCAAAGGGAGCTGCCGTGCCACCACGCTCTCAACAACCTTCGCAAGAAAGCGAAGGTTGAAGACAGGACAAAAGTTGTTTAAGATAGCTGGATCCAAGGCAGGTTTCTTGAGGAGGGGCCTTACCACTGCCTCCTTCAAGGAGGCAGAGAAGCACCCCTCACTCAAGGAAGCATTTATAACTGCCAGGAGCCAGAAGACAAAAATTATTCAAAATTGTTACTAGCAATATATTCAATTTATATTCAACTATCTAAGGATGCAGCACAAGCAACTTGAGAATGGATCAACTCCTAGATAAGAAAAAGATTAAGGTGGTTATAAACAGAATAAAAAAATATAAAGATCTGGAATCAGTTTAGTTTCATTTGTCTTCACTGCAGAAAATGTAGGAAAGATCCCCAGGCTTACAGTGACATTTTCAGTATATCTAAATGAACTAGTCTTGACAAGAAATTGAGTTCTATCTAGGCCTTATTAAAAAGTAAAAAATAAACAGTTCAGTTAGTATCTACTAAACATTCTTAAAAAACTAAAATGTGAAATTGCAGGTGCTCTAACAAGTATATATCTCAGAATCTAGCTTTATCTGAGACAATAAAATGACTTCTCTCCTGCAGAGCTGAATATGCATTGTTTAATGGGAAACTAACAGGGATGAAACAGAAAAAATGTGAGAACCTAAATAGAAATTGGAGAAATTGTGAGATACATTAGACTAAGGCCATGAATTGCCATTTCACATATGTAAAAGCCATGGAGAATATCACATCAGCCTAGAACAGGCTTCATTTTTTTTTTGCCCCACATTGCGTGCTGTCTCTTATACTTGGATGGCAGACACAGGGAAACTAAGCAGTGTGGTTAAGCAGTTGGTGTAATTTTTCATTAATTAAAATATATAATTCAGTCTCAGTCTGGATTCTAGTATTGAGGTAGGTATGATTACATAACTTTGGTAATGAATTCTCATTGTATTTGGAATTTTGTTCAACTTGTAAATTTTGAAAAATGAACAGAGCTGAGAACAGCTCCTAACCTTTCCTGTCTCACCAAATTGGACAATAGAGGACTAGCTACATTGTCTCTCTAAGGAATAAGTATGGCCTGTCCAGCTTAAGGGAGACTATAAGACTATTCTTAAAAGTTCTTGCTTGACCACAAATAGATAGTTATTGCAGTTTTAAATATATATAATGTCTAGCTAGGAAACAAAGTTGATGTTTTCACAATCTCAGATACGTATGGAAAATACTTATCTATTTTGATTGAGATACAGAAGTGGGATGGATTTGATCATCAAGACCATTCTACAAACAAAATGGGAGAATACTATATCTTTTCAATTTCATGAAGGACCAACATTTTTCAAATTTTCTGAAACCATGTATCAGTGAAGAAATTCTAAAAAAAATACAGTCTATCCAGTTAAAATCTATTTTCATAAATTAGCTGAATGGCAGTGAATGCAGAAAAGAGCCTGAAGCAGGCCTGTAGTCTAGCCATCTGAGTGGTGGTGAACATGGGAATGCTACAGTGAATCACTAGTGGTTTGTAGTCTTCATTAACAAAAATCTCTGAACTGAACTATGGTATTCTCCTCAATTGCCTGATATGACTGACACGACTGACTTTGCCGTAGTTTTAATCCTTCTTATGATGGTGGGCTCATATTGTGTTTAAGACCTTGACCACTGATCTATTACAACCCTAGGAATTTATTATGTCTCTATGCTATTTAATACTGTATCTACATTAATTCATCATGGGATATCTGGGCAGGGTCAGGGGCCTCCAACATAAGCCCAACAAGAGGCCCCTGATTAAGTTCTTAGCTAAGTTTTTTGTGGGGTTAGGGAGGGGGGAGGGAGAAGACTATGGTTGCGCGGGAAAGGCACGCCTTCCAGCCACCATAACGCATGCCAGGCCCACGACCGTTCGCGACGGCGTACAACGAGGACCAGTCGCCGATAACACCCAGTGGCGTACTGACAAACATCCCATCCCTAGGATGGTGGGGAATGGCAGAAGGTGCACAGACAGAGGGCCATATCGTCACCGGGAGTGTCATATCCGCTCTGTAAAAGTGGTGAGACGCTCCGACCCTCTGTTCTCCCCCGGAGGACCCGGGAGCAAAGGTGCGCCCCCTCCCATGCTAAGGCTGGTCTACCTGAATGCAAGGTCCGTAGCTAACAAAGCTCACCTCATTCGTGACCTAGTGGAGAGCGAGCACGCGGACCTGGCTTGCATCACGGAAACCTGGCTGGGCCCAGAGGGTGGTGTTCCCCTGGTTGACCTCTGCCCGCCAGGTTTCCAGGTGCTCCACCAGCCTCGGGCTCATGGGAGGGGTGGGGGAGTGGCAGTTATCATCAGGGAATCCCTTAGCCCGCGAGAGACCACCGTCCCTCAGATGGTCGGGTGTGAGTCTCTCCTACTGAGATACGGCCCAGGGGCGCAGTTGGGCCTGCTGCTGGCGTACCTACCACCTAATCGTGCAGCGGCGGCCCTGCCCGAGCTACTCGATGCCCTCTCAGGGTTGGTGGTTGAATTCCCAAGACTCATGGTCTTGGGCGACTTTAATCTACCGTCCCTGGGAGGATCGTCCGAACTGGCTCGGGAGTTCATGGCTTCCATGGCGGCCATGGACCTGTCGCAAATAATTTCTGGACCGACTCATGAGAGAGGCCACACCCCAGACTTGGTGTTCTTGTCTGGATGGTGGCGTGATGATATCGGTGGGGGTACCACAACTGTTACGCCCCTGTCATGGACCGATCACCACCTCCTGCGGCTAGACTTCCCCCTTGCCACCCCCCACCGTGGGTGCACGGTGCCAGTCAGATGGTACCGCCCTAGGCGCCTAATGGACCCTGATAAGTTCCAGGCAGCGCTTAGGGACACGCATGCACTCCCTGCTCACAGCTCGGCGGATGCCTTAGTGGAAGCCTGGGAAAAGGCAGCCACGGAGGCTCTGGACCGAGTTGTACCCTTGCGGCCTCTGACCCGGCGCAGATCCCAGCGAGCCCCATGGTTCACCGAGGAGCTCCGGGAGATGAAGCGTCGGAGACGGGGCCTAGAGAGCCGTTGGAGATCCAGCCGATCCGAATCCGACCGATTGCGACTAAGAATCCTCACCAGGTCTTATCTCGCTGCGATAAGGGTGGCAAAATCCAACTATTTTTCCACCCTCATCGCGTCCGCAGATAATCGCCCGGCTGCCTTGTTCAGGGTGACTCGCTCCCTATTAAACCAAGAGGTGAGGGAGGAACCCTTGCAGGGTCGAGCCGAGGAATTCGGTCAATATCTGCTGGATAAAATTGCTCGGATTCGAACTGGCCTGGACTCCAACTGGGCTGAGATGGAAGAACAAGACATGGACAGTCTTGTCGACGTCATCTGGGAAGAATTTGATCCTGTAACTCCTAAGGAAGTGGACAGGATTATGAGAAGGTTGAGCTCCTCCACATGCTTACTGGACCCGTGCCCTTCCTGGCTGGCCTATGCAGCTCGAGAGGGGACACGTGGCTGGTTCCTAGCGGTCATCTCTGCTTCTCTGAGTGAGGGTCACTTCCCCACTGCCTTGAAGGAGGCGGTGGTGAAACCTCTCCTCAAGAAGCCCACCTTGGACCCATCCTCTTTGAATAACTTTCGTCCAGTCTCCAATCTTCGCTTCCTCGCGAAGGTTGTTGAGAGCGTGGTGGCGCACCAACTTCCTCAGATCCTGGATGAAGCGGTTTATCTAGACCCGTACCAATCGGGTTTCAGGCCGGGCTACAGCACGGAGACGGCATTGGTCGCTCTGATGAATGATCTCTGGAGAGCCCGGGACAGGGGCCATTCCTCTGTCCTAGTCTTATTAGACCTCTCGGCGGCTTTCGATACCATCGACCATGGTATCTTGCTGCGACGCCTCAGGGGACTAGGAGTGGGAGGCACGGTTCTGCGTTGGTTCTCCTCCTTTCTCCAGGGTCGCTCGCAGTCGGTGCTGACAGGGGGACAGAGGTCGACCCCGAGGCCTCTCGCTTGCGGAGTCCCTCAGGGGTCGGTCCTCTCGCCTCTCCTGTTCAACATCTACATGAAACCGCTGGGTGAGATCATTCGCAGTTTTGGAGTAGGGTACCATCAGTATGCTGATGACACCCAGCTTTTCATCTCAACTCCAAGCAATATCAGTGATGCCCTAGACGTGATGTCCCGCTGCCTGAAAGCGGTCCGGGAATGGATGGGGAGGAACAGGCTTCAACTGAACCCGGACAAGACTGAATGGCTGTACGTTCCGGCAAACCAGGATATTCAGAATGTCCCATCGCTTAACATCGGGGACATGTTACTACCCCCTGTTGATAGGGCCCGCAACCTGGGTGTCCTCCTAGACTCGCAGCTCTCCCTAGAAGACCACATAGGAGCTGTGACCAAGGGGGCCTTCTCCTGGGTATGACTAGTTCGCCAACTACGGCCTTATCTGGACCTGGATTCCTTACGTACAGTTACCCATGCCCTTGTGACCTCTCGCCTAGACTATTGCAACGCTCTCTACATGGGGCTGCCCTTGAGATCCACTCGGAAGCTTCAGCTAGTGCAAAGTGCAGCGGCACGGACACTCTTGGGAGCCTCCCGATACTCCCATATCACACCTCTCCTCCGTGCGCTGCACTGGCTTCCGGTTGCCTTCCGTGTGAAGTTCAAGGTGCTAACAATGACATACAAAGCCCTACATGGCATGGGTCCGGACTACCTACGGGAGCACCTTCTGCCGATGTCAGCACCCCACCGTCCTGTGCGCTCCCACAGAGAGGGCCTCCTCAGGGTGCCACCGCTCAAGGAATGTCGGCTGGTGGCCCCCAGGGGGAGGGCATTCTCAGTGGGTGCGCCAGCCCTCTGGAACAGCTTACCAACCGAAATCCGGATGGCCCCCGACCTCCGTACCTTCCGACGCGACTTAAAAACTTTCCTGTTCCAGCAGTCCGGCCTGGCATGATAGCGTTAATTGGGGTCCCAGTTTGTTTTCAATATTGTTTTTATTACTTTTTATTGTTCATCTGTATACCTTCCTTCCTCTGTACACCGCCACGAGTCCCTCGGGAGAAGGGCGGTTTATAAAAACTAATAAATAAATAAATAAATAAATAAATAAATAAATAAATAAATATCTACCTACAGCTTCCATCGGTACATTTTCAACTCCTAATTCTACTGCTCCTTGTTATCCGATACCCGATTATTGTACAAACTGGGTAATGTCGTGGTGATAATTTTAAGCAATCATACTTATTATAGAACTACAACTCAATTACTTTATATTTCAACCCTGAGCCACATATATTCTCTGCTATTGCAAATATTTTATATTTGCCTTCTCCAACATTCATCCTCTGCAAGCAACTACAACTGAAGTATATACGCTTCTCTGTTCCCACAACAAAATAAACCTCTAGCAACATAAAATTAAAATCCCATTCAGAGCATATAGAGCAGAGTTGGCAACCTTCTTCAATACAGGGGCCAGAGGCCACGCTACCACCATTTGTCCCTCCTTGTCCACCTCAAAGCTTGCTTTCCCTATAACCAAGGACAGGGGGGGACTGGTAAAGCCATTGTCAAAATAACTAGCCAAGGAGGTGGTGAATCCTTTCTTCTGTCTCTCATGGGGATAATGAATATATTTCTTTTTGAACCTTAGGATGGACAATTTTTGGTGGCAGGCAAGTATGTTGCTGACCCCTTAAGAAGAGGAATGTACCGTAGTTCTGGCCTTGAAATGAAATGATTGCTCAGCCCTGGAAAAATAGAAAGTGTAAGAAAAGGACTCAGAACAGCCTTGTCTTAACCTTACTGTCTTTAAAAGAGAACAGTTAATGGTTTGGAGAAGCTTTTAAGATTCTGTTAATATTCTCTACAATAATACTGTAAAGAAGTGTTCCTGGAATCCAACCAGTATCTGTTTCTTCACCTGATCTACCTCAAAGGGCTGACAGAAAACAAAATACCTACACCAGGTGTCCCCAACCCCCGGTCCGTGGACCAGCACCGGTCTGCAACCTGCCTGCCACCGGTCTGCACAAACAAGTAAAGCCCCATCCGCAGGATCCAGGCAGTACGCAAAACCATATCCCTGGTGCCCAAAAGGTTGGGGACCTCTGACCTACACCACCCACAAATCTCAATTCTTCTTTATAATGGTAAAGCAAAAAAAAAAATAATGCCAAAAATTCCACACAGAGAAGAAGGGATATTAAAACAACTAGACAATTCTCAATATGCAAAGGTAAATGCTACACACTAGCTTAAAAAAATCTGACATTTAAAGAGCTAGTAGTAACTGACTTAGAAAGACATTTTAGCACTGCAGTAAATAAGTCACAGAAACAATATAACAGCTGGGGGGGGACATTTTTATACTAGATACTAATCCATTAGGAACTGGATTAAATATAAAATACCCAATATAATGTTATTATGCAAATGTATCATATGTCATCATATAAATACGTTATTGGTACTGTTATTCCAAAAAAATAGATATAGAAAATATGCAAAAACTGACAACTGAAACTATCAGGTAGTCAAAGCAATTATTCTATGAAAAAGGAGAAAAACAAATGGGAACATTATGGAAGTGTAAACAGTTACATAAGGTATGGAAAAAGTGATCAGAGAAAATCTTTTCCCTTCCTAAGAATAGCAGAACCAAAGACTGATTGTAGTAGCCAACTGAAGCTGAGCACTCAAATATCTTACATAAATAAAATATATATTCACACCACACATAATTAAATTCTGGATTTCATTTCCACAAATGTGACACTGCAATTTTAATGAATCAACAAGAACAAGGCAATTAAAAGCTATTGGTCATGATGAGTGTAATATGCTACTTTAAAAAATAAGAACACTATACTATTAAATGCATTGAACATAAGTCTTTTTTTACAGTGTAACTATGTTATACTGGTTGGAAGAAAAAGAAAATTATTAGTTTCATAAATTGTTCTGCATTTAAATTATGTTTTCAATTTCATTACAAGTAACTGTAATTGTGCATTCACTATTGTAATCCCCAAAATAATAATCACATGTCAATCTGAAGACTTATAAATACAAGCAAAGCAAAATGCTTAATTTTACAAGCTATTAGTACATCATAAGTAAAAGTCTAATTTTTGTTTCCATCTCAGAAGAAATAGAAGCAGTAGCTGAGTAGTTACATTGTGTAAAACATTAAAATTAAACAGAGAATTTAGCTTACTGCCCTAAAGACACAACTATACTTTATGTACTCAATATAGGCTTTTATTTTAGATATTCTTAGCTTTTGTTAATTACCCCGTATCAATATAAAAAGATTTGCAACTTATACCGAAAATTTAAAAAATATAAGGCAAAAAAATTAGACATTATCTTATAATGCAAAATAATTTTATAACACAGAATAATGTTCATATAAAAGCTGCTAGGTCAAAATACTGTTTAGTATTTGTTTCAGGTCAATAGATCATTTTTATTCTGAAAAAAATGTTTATATAGATTACAACAGTTTGTTTAGTTTAATTTGATTTATACTGTTTCCTAGAGCGAGAAGGAATGTTAAAATAAAATTACAGTTAGCAACACATCCATGATAAAAGGTTAACCTAAAATTTAAGAAGATTGATTTTGCCTGAAATTTAAAACAAATACATCCATTAACAATGACAATTTATTCTTCAATTGACCATGAAATGAAGAATCACTGAGTTTTTCTCTGGTATTTGTATTACTGTTCTGCAGATGTGCAAATTTTATCCAAAGAAACAGTGAATTCCAATAATAAGTAAGCAACCTAAATGACCTTAATAACTGTCATGTTCAATCACTAACTATCCCCAAGGATAGTTTTAATATTATGTTTTAATAAACCCTGGTATTCTGAAAACTTCATTTTCATAACCTACACAAACAACCAGATTTGCTAAGAATTCACCAGATTATGAAAACAGCAGGGAAGGTTAAAACAGAAGGTTAATCACAAGTTATTACCTCACAGATTTTAAAAAAAAATCAGCTCAACAAAACAAGAAATCAGAAGTGAGGTTATGAGCCATGTAATATTAATCTATTTTACTGAAAAGGGCTGCAGGGTCTACACCACAGATGCAGCATGCAAAAACCTGTTTGTTCAAGCATGAAGTTGAGTTACAACTGTTCCCTTCCCCCTTCTCCCTAGCACTGAGAATACCTGGAAAAGAAACTTAAAAAAAAGATACATTACCATGCAAAAGTAATTGTTTTTTTCTTATCAATTCTGGAGGAATTAAAAAAAAATCTAACTACAACTAATCAGAAAAGACAGCATTAGCATCTCAAATATTAACTATTTGTTTCAGCAGAAAGCTTTCACGGTTAAATATTTTTGATTAACTATACTGCCAAAAGCCAATATTCTACACAGGATAATTAAACCATTAAAGGGGGAAAAGAAGCCACTAGGTTGATGATGACACCTAACGTTGTACAGCCAAACATTAATGGAGCAAACCACATAAAAAGCTATTAAGGTCCTTGGCTACCACAAAGCCTAACAACCACTCTAGGTTTAAAGCAGTTCTTGTAAATGGAAAGACTTCAATAATCACACCAGCACTGGAGCGGAAGATAGATACTGGAGTAAACAGGAAGGGCCAGGTCTGTTCAGGGAAGGGATTTAGCAGATGTACCAGAAGGGGTGACAGTGTCTGGGTCAGATTTACCTTAAGGGGAAAACAATAGGTGGGAGAGAGCTGTAAAAAAAAGGACAAGGAATATAAATGAGACAGACAACCCAGAAAAATCGGGCAGGAGCGTTGCTGGAAGTAAGGAAGAAAGGTGGCACATGCAGAGTGATGAATGCCCTGAAGGATAAAAGATACGGCAGAAAGATAGGATAGGTTAGTCTTCAAGAGAAATAACAAAATTTGCAAAAGCTACGTCCTGCAGCAGGGAGGTGAGAGAAGCGGCAGAAAGGGAAGGAACGATAAAAGAGAAAACGTTACCCTGTCGGCAAATAGCAAGGGTGGGGGAAGACTCTGGGTGGTGCTAAGGGTGGCTAGGAGTGCTCTGGGCGGAGAAGAAGAGAGTAGTCGCGATCGAGAAGAACGAGAGGAGGACTGGAAAGCATGGACAGTTAAGACCGGGAAAGACCCACAATGGAGGTTGGGGGGGGGAAGAGAAGCAGGTGCGCGGGGTGGAGCCGCGGGCGGTGACTTCGGGACCGGCTCCCACCCCTTTCGCAGAGAAAGAAAAGGGGTGAAAAAGAATCGCCCCTTCCCCGACACACACACGCTTCCGACGACCATTCGCTCGGACGCACTAACCTGGTCGCACCGTCTTGAGGCGCACCGGCTCCCTGAAGTGGCGGATGACGGCTAAGGTGTCGCGGTGAGTGAGGCCGCTCACCGGGGTCCCGTTTACCTCCAGCAGTACATCCCCGGGGCCAGGGGGCTTCCCTGAAAGCAAAACAGACCCGGCTCCGCCGCCGGAGTCGGCCGCCGTCAGCAGGCGGGCCCCGAGGTAAGGGAATTCTCCCCGCTCGGCGCCGCCCCGCAGGAGGTCGGGGTCTGGGCCGGAGCCGCTCCCCCAGGACACGGAGCACTCCTGCACCTTGCTGAGCCAGTGGCGCTTCCTCCGCAGCGTCTTAGACATGAGGCCGCACCATGGGCGCCCCTCCGCGCGCGCGCGCCACCCTGTTCCTCCGCCGCCGCCGCCGCCGCCGAGCTCGCCTTACGGACGGTTGGCCGAGCGGCCAACCAGACGTCCGCGCGCGCACCCTCCCACCTTCTTCTACCACCGCCGGCCGCGACTGCCTCCCAACTGGCGCCCTCAACGCGGCGATGAGGACACGCCCCCTTGCCTTCCTCGGCAACACCTCTTTTTTTCCCCCTGGCGTTGTGTTTAAGCCCCGCCCGGCAGTTCACGGGCGGGGCTAAATGGAGTGACGACCAAAAAAAAAAACACCAAAAAAAAAAAACAACAACACAGAACTTTCAGGACTGGGACTTTGTTAGGACGTAGAAGAGGGGTCTTCAAACTTGGCCCTTTTATGACTTGTGGACTTCAACTCCCAGAATTCCTCAGCCAGCAAAGCTGGCTGAGGAATTCTGGGAGTTGAAGTCCACAAGTCATAAAAGGGCCGAGTTTGAAGACCCCCTGACGTAGAACTTCTAAGCGAGCGAAGCACAGAACAGCGCTATAACTGCTCCTTTGACTGCTCCACCCAACACAGTTTTATTCAACATGCATCCTGCGGGGCCCTCCTCATGCCCTTGACGCTGCACTGTCCGCCTCCTTCCGCGCGCCATAAAGCTTAATCCCTTTGGCCCGGAGAGCGAGAGAGCGGGCCGCAGGGAGGCACCAGTCGTTCCTTGTGGCTGCCTTTAACACCACGTGTCCGCGCGCGCGCTCCCTCCCTCTGGCCATGCGAAGATTGTACCCACAAAGAAAATGGAGGTACAGGGAGAGAGTGTGCACTTTTAGTGCCCCAAAGCCGGGCACCGAGTCGTGCAGCTCGTCCTCTGCAGTGCCCGGAGATAACGGGTGAGCAAATGGAGGCTATTCATCGTTCGCCTTCGCCTGCAAGCTCTTCTGAAGAACAAGCCTCCCCCTCGGCAGTCCATTATTCTCTCTGGACCGTTGTTTGAGCCCCATTTCCAATCAGGCGAGCGGACCGCAGCGGCTGATTCTGTTATATTCTTCTCCCTCCTTCGGGGCAAGGGAAGAGAAGAGATAAGAAAAGGAGGGGCCGCTGTTCTGCTTAGTGCCAATAGCTGGCTCAGAGCCGCTGCGCTAGCACAGCCTTTTCCAACTAGTACTCTTCTTGTGTTGGACTACAACTCTCTTGAATTCCCTGGACCAGGCCCGGGGTTTAGGATATGTAGTAAAAGGTATCTAGTTGAAGGCGGAAATCTCAGCAGGACAGCCGACTTCCATCCTTTGAGCTGCTTTGTAAAAACAAAAACCCTACTCTCCTTGTATTCTTATAAACACATTGGAATTTACTTAATGTAAAGAATAGGCTAGGTCAGGGGTAGGCAACCTCGGCTCTTTTATGACTCATGGACTTCAACTCCCAGAATTCCTGAGCCAGCTTGGCTGGCTCAGGAATTCTGGGAGTTGAAGTCCATGAGTCATAAAAGAGCCGAGGTTGCCTACCCCTGGGCTAGGTCAAACCTAGTGCCTGCATTCTGCATAGCTTTTTTGTAGCTGACATTTCCATAAAGGAAAGTGCTCAGAGTCACTGGGAATGTAACAGAATATAAATTCAATACATTTCTGTTGTTATTATTATAGAGCAGTGCCCCAGTAGCATGATTTATATCAATTGATGTTCAGAGGCATAGTGATGTCTGATTCTCGATATATTGTATAGCCATCAATAGAGCAAATGGAGCACCAGAAAGCATTCTGTGGTATCTTTGTCACCCTCTTTTCAAGCAGTTATGAAAAAGTACAGCTGCATTTCAAGGTTCATCATTGAATCTGCTCAGTGATGTGTGTGAATTAGAATGCTGAACGACTCAGGAGATCCAGGTTCTAATCTATATAATCTCTTATCTCTGCCTCATAGGGTGATAGTTTTTGGAAAAAGTGGAAGAGGAATTGCTATGTATATCACTTTGAATCCTAAAGAAAAGCAATATAAGGCAATTCAAAAAGAAGAAAACTTTATGTTACAAATCAAAATATGTATTTTATCCAAAGTATCCATGTATAGAAGTGACATTAAGGGGGAAAAAATGCTCACAATTATTCTTTATTAAATCTTTCCCACTAAGAACAAGGAAAATAATGTTAAATATTAGTTATGATACCTGTTTTTTAAAAAGAAATGCAGATACTAACTACTATGATATGTGCTTTTCTTACTATAATAACGTGCTATGAATTGTAGCTTCCGTTTTCTTTATATTTCTGCTCATTAATTTGTACATATTTATAATCCACTTTATATCCATTAACTAGTGAAAATACATGTACGTATTCCTGATTCTTTAAAAAAAAATAATCATTCTATAAGTAGAGAGAGTTTGGTCTAAATGTGCTGCACAATCACTACTTCAATATTTATTTTGTGAAATTGCCACGCTTTCAGTGTTTGGCATTATACACTGTAGTTTGATACTTCCATCCTCCATTAGATCCTGCAGAAGAGGCATGCTCCAGGTCCTGTCTGTTAGGAAACACCATCTGATGGGGCCCAGGAAGAGAGCCTTTTGGAACAACTCCTTTCCCATCAGGAATCAGATTGGCCCCATACCTATTGACTTTTCATAAAGCCCTAAAGAGGTGGGTTTGGCACTAGGTTTGGGGATCTGTGTGGGTTGTAGAGCAGTATTATATTTATTTTTTATACTTCGGCTGCATATTGTATGATATGGTTTTTATATAGTTTTGCATATATGATTTTATATTACTTTGTTTCATATTTTTGTTGTTATAAGGCACCCAGAACCATGTATTAGAAATGGGTGACTATAAAAATTGAAATGATAAATCAATAAATTTTGAAATTCTTTATTATAGAGTTATGAATATCCAAGATACATATTCTTGGATGTTCATATTCCTTAGAACATATTCCCTATCCAGAAGAGTGAAGTTTTATCAGTACTCCTATTATTACCAAGCGGAAGCTTACAGAAAGTGATGAGAATATCTACAGGATTATGGTAAGCACAGAAGAAGAATTTGTAAAAGTTCTAACCATACTATGCCAGCAGATTTGTAGAACAACACAGTGAGCAGCAGATTAAAATAGATCAGTGTATATTCTAATACCAGAGAAAAGAAACAAAACAAAGCATGCAAGCTATTGTACCATATCTTTAATTTTGCATGGTAGCAAGATAATGCTTAAGAATATCCATCAGAAATTAGAGCCCTACATGAAAAGGCAGATGGCAAATGTTCAAACTGGCTTGAGAAAAGAGTAAGAAACAATATACATTATTGGATACCTTGATATCTATCAAGGATTATTGGATCCCTGATAGACTTCTATAAGGTGGGGGGGGAAAAGGATGACCAGCAATAAAATAGGTAAAGGTAAAGGTTCCCCCGCACATGCGTGCTAGTCGTTTCCGACTCTAGGGGCCGGTGCTCATCTCCGTTTCAAAGCCGAAGAGCCAGCGCTTGTCCGAGGACGTCTCCGTGGTCATGTGGCCGGCATGACTAGAAGCCAAAGGCGCATGGAACGCTGTTACCTTCCCACCGTGGTGGTCCCTATTTTTCTACTTGCATTTTTACATGCTTTCGAACTGCTGGGTTGGCAGAAGCTGGGACGAGTAACAGGCGCTCACTCTGTTACGCGGCACTTGGGATTCAACCCACCAAACTGCCGACCTTCTGATCGACAAGCTCAGCGTCCTAACCCGCTGAGCCACCGCGTCCCTATAGCAATAAAATAGATGCACTCAATAATAGCAGAGATGGGTGCACTGTGGAAGACAAAAAGTAGGTTTTCTGGAGAAAATCTATGACTCAGAGGCAACATTGATGGTATATCAAATTTTCTATTCAAACTGCCTTTTTTTCCTTTATTAAATTTATAACTATATCAAATCATGATTGGGAGAATGGGCATCTTTGTTTAGTACCTATTTTTATAAAAATACTGAGCAAGTCATTAACTTATTAACTCTAATAATGGTACTAATACTTTAATATAACTTTCAAATCATTCTAGAAATTTGATATTCAAATTCATGTATTCTAAAGTGGAAAATAGGAATGGCCAACATTGATTGTCAAATGCCTTTGTTGCATCTAATGATAATACAGATAGCCCTCGAGCTATGGCCATAATGGAGCCTGTCCACTATGTCGCAAATGATGACAACCTTTAAGAGAGACAGTCTCACTCTTCCCCACTGCCTTTAGAGGAGCCTTAGCTGGGTATTAAAAACAGTCAGACAAACTGCAAAAAGCTTTCCAAGGACTCAGCTTCTGCCTCGTCCATTTGCTGCATGTCTTGTGTTCTAGCCGGCTGAATTTCAGCTGATCTTCAATTCCTTTAACTCCCTCAATCATCTTCTCAAGCTGAAAAATATTTTCCTTCCTTCCTTCCTTCCTTCCTTCCTTCCTTCCTTCCTTCCTTCCTTCCTTCCTTCCTTCCTTCCTTCCTTCCTTCCTTCCTTCCTGTATTTAGCCTGTCAGTCACTCATCACAGTAAGTAACTTACAGATTTTGTCACTCTCATCCAGGCATACAGTAAATTTAGTAAATGAGGTTTTTAAAAGGGATACAGATTGAAGGGCAGAGGTGGAGAGTTTAGTTTCAGCAACTAATTTGGGGGGGGGGGAGAAAGTACAAATCTGTCCCCCTCCCCACCCTTTTCTTTGTTTTCTTTTTTTGAAGAAATGTGAGTTTCTGGGGGAAGGAGGGAATAAAGCAGGGAAAGGATTTCAGACGTTCCTCCTGAAGCTGCCGCCTGTACATGCAGGAGGCTGGCTTTCCCAAAGCCTAGCAAGATCCAGGAGATGTCCTCCTGGTGGCCAGCTGATTGGAACAGAAAGCTCCAAAATCAGCGACCATTTCTTCAAGGAATTATCAGAGTGCTGAAAATGGTGCTGCTTCCAGGAAGCATGTGGAGCAGGCCCAAATGCTGTGGTGTCCTGGCGGGACAGGATAGGGGGAGAGCTAGATCAGGGTGGAGGGATGCTGCAACACCCTACTAGGTCATAAGGGTGAATTACCATGGGGATGCTGCAGCTGCCTTAACTTTGAAATAGAGTCATGTGTATCTTTTGGGGGGAATTTATTGTATTTCCAAATGGTTAGTAAATGATCTATCATATGTAAAAAACTACCTGTACATGGCTTTCTTTGTGGCAGTTGGTAAATGAAAGCTACATTGTTAAGTGAGCCAATTGTTCACTATGAGGCAGTTTTGCCAAAAACCAGAAGTAAATTTTGGTTTTCAGCAAAAACATAAAACATGGTCATGTGACCACAGGATGCTGGAAATGGCCATAAATGTTATGTGGGTAGGTCCGCTGTAATTTCAAACAGTAAGTAAGCAATTGCTTGTGATTCATGAACTGTCTTGTATTGATCATTGCTTTTCTTGATTTTTATCCAGATTACGATAAAGACAATGCAAGTTATCTTTAATAAAACCTGTTTCATAAATGTATTTGGGAAGAATATTAGCCTTCCTGCTTCTTAATATGCTTTATCTTATTTTATTGTTTTGTATTTTGATCAGTGTTATATGAGTTGATAAGATCAAAGGCTTTATCTGCAAAAGTCTATATGTTAGGGAAATTCAGTGGTTTCATCTTATAATTTAACTTTCTAATGTTTCAAATTTTGTTGATTTTGTGAGTTGGAAGGTACATAAAAGAAGGTAGCATTCTTCAACTGGGGACTGGAAACTTTGTTTTTGACCTTTAACTCTGATTTCAGCTTGGAACATGTCAACACAAATATGCATACTGCCTATTGCTTTAAACTATGTCGTCCATCCTGCCATTCATCTATTTGGGTTTTCTCCACATTTAAAAATAAAAAAGAATAACAACCGGTTTGTTTGTTTTTAGCTTAATAAGTCTGCTTAGGTAATGCTTTTAATAGTTTCCTTATATATTTTGTGTTTGATTTTAAAAAAAATCCTTTCACTGCATACTTAACATTCATCTTTCCAGAATTATAAAAAAAATCCCTGCACAAATAAAAATTAACTTTGTTATAACAGGAGAGTGCAATTACTGTTGTTTGCATATGTAAATGGGTGTGTCAAAATAGCTCAAATACTTACATTCTTTTCTGGGACTAAAAACAAGAAGAGCAGGTAGTGTTACTGATTCCAAAAGAGGTATCTTCTCTGCAACAACAAAACAATTGTTTCAGTTCTACTGACTGACTCTTGAAATTCATATCCCAATAAAATTGCCAATATCAGCTTTGAACCTTGAGCCCTTTTTACCATTGAAAATTAAACGGATTTAGAAAATGTCTAATTTCTTTTTATTTTAAACATGGCAATAAACTCCTATCCAGATTAACCAGTATATAAGTGTTTCTGTACTCAAAGGTGTCCTGAACTTACTTGTCCAGTGTCTCTTTTTTTTCATCTTATATAAAACAGGTATAACAAGGAAGTCATTATGGTGATTTTTATTTTAATTGAGAATAAAATCATTTTCTAAGAGCTGCTTGCAAAGAGGAAATTTATTTAAAATTGTCATGAGCACCTAGGAAAATATTAAGTGAGTGTTGTATCATGTGGTACAATTGCATCAAATACAGAAACTGTGTGATTTGAATCTGCCTTGTTTATATTGAAGGCAAGTTTGACTGCATTCTGGCCATTTAGAGTAGATTTGGCGGTCTGCCAACAGATGTAAAAATAACTCACAAAATACATACTTCCTTTACGCTTTCACGATAAAAGTGAGAAAACTGAACATGTTCTTATAGTAAATATCTCAAGACATTAGGGATGCACTGTCAAGTCATTTTAATCTGTAAAAGTTATATTTTATTCTGAAATGGTAATATAAATGCAGATCAACAGATACTGCTTATTTATAGCAATTTCTCTGATCTACTGTATATAGTACTAAAACTCTTGGGCCTGCTGTTTGGAATCTTCAGTTGGATGAAACAGTTCCTCATAAAACAACAATTACTGAACCAAGGTACATCAGAGAGACTAAATTACAGAATGCTGTGATCCATTACTCCGGTGGGAATGGAATTTGGGGAAATTGTGGCCACTCCTGTGCCACTGCAGTGCTGTTATTACAGTGCTGCTGTGTTCAGCCATGGCCATGTGATTCCCATTTCCAATGCTCCCTGGCAGCCTCCCATAAATAAGTGAAGAAGCCAGAAGGGAAAATTGCAAGTTGTTCAGTTAAGTTTCTCCCACCTATGCAATCTTCCCAGAGTCTCTGTGCTCCAACCCACTTGCATACCCCACATATGCTTTCCAACCCAGCCCACAACCCCATATGCCCTGCCCAATCTACCCGGCATCTCTTATGCACACACACACCCCCACACACACCTTCCTGATTTATTTAGCATCCCCACACACGCTTGCTTATTCATGCTGTTCCTCTTTCACATCCCCATGCACTTTTCCCAACTGATACCAAACTCTGTTACGTTCTCCCTGACCAGGTGGCAATTTACGCACCCATGTACACTAGGATAATGGTGATCACCAAACAATAAAGTAAGGGAAGAAAACTAAAAAAAAAACTTCTTAAAAAACAAGAAAAAATGGCTAATATGTTTAAAATTATGGATTTTTGTCCAATCTTTTCTTAAAAACAGTTTTTAAACAGTTGAGTTTAAGAAAGACTAAAGTAGATACAATAGTTAATTTTTCCTTCCTTCCATGTTTTCTGAATAGAGATTGCTGAAGATTCTTTTCTTATAACTTCAGATGAATAAAGTACCTAAAAGGACTTCATGTATATGTAGATAGTTGAAATACAAGGGCAATTCAGAAATAAACCTTGGTTTGGTTATCAATGACAGACACAGATACAGAATTTTTATTATGCACATTAGAAAACTACAACATTACATTACTTTTTGACATAATCGCCATTGAAATTGAGTCACTTGTCATAACGTCTTACAAGGTTTGAAAATCCTTAATAGTAGTCGTTCAGTGCCAAATCTGGGCTATGTGTGTGTGGGTGGGGGGGTGATCAAAAACATCCCAACAGAACTGCTTCAAAAGTTCTTGGGTGCGTTTAGTGGTGTGCGGGTGAGCATTATCGTGAACCAACACCACACCGGAAGTGGTGCCATAGAAAATCCTGCCAAATGTGAAGATGCCAAAGGAGTACTGCTAGTGAAGTTCATGGAGCGTGGTTTGACCATCAGTTCAGAAGTCTACTTTGAAACGTTACTAAAACTCAGATGAGCCATCCATAACCAACATTGGGGCATGCTGACTTCTGGTGTGGTGTTGGTAAACTATAGTGTTCGTCCGCACACTGCTAGTACCCAATACCTTGAAGCAGTTCCATTGGGATGTTTTTGATCACACACACACACACACACACACACACACACACACACAAGCCGAGATTTGGCACTAAGCGACTACAACTAAGGAATTTCAAACTTTGTCAGACATTATAACAAGTGCCTCAATTTGAATGGCGATTATGCAAAAAGTAATGTAATATAGTTTTCTAATGTGTATAATAAAAGTTCTATATATGCAAGTGTCTGTCATTGATAATGGAGGTTTATTTCCGAATTGCCCTCATACATTCAGTAGATACTTAGAATACCTCAGGAAATAAGTAAATATTTGAAGCATAAAGATTTTAATACTATGTTTTATTACTGTACTACCTAAATTTATAAGTTTCCTTTATTTATGAAAAGCAATCATTTTTTGATAAAGATAAGTTCATAGACTAGAATCCACCATAGAGATTTGTTCCAGGTTCTTTATATTTATGGGTCATTAGCAAAGAATTATCTTTCACTTCTCTTAATTTTCTTGCACTAGTTGCAGAATGATACTTTTTAGTGGATTAATTCTTGAAATATGCCTCATTTGATAAGCTTCTAACAAAATTTGTGAAGACTTTTGACACCATTGTGAAAAATTCCTTAAGACAAAATTTATGCTTCAAGATTCTTATAATTAATTCTCTGATTCTTGACGTTCAATAGTTTTCAAAAATCATAGGTGTCTACAGTATATAGACAGCACTCACCATATCAGCTCAAATACTATTGTAATGACAAATATCTTTGCAACACACTCCAGTATTCTGTAGTTTATACATGCTATTGTAAAATAACCCCATCTCCATTTATTTATTTATTTATTTAAATTTATATACCGCCCTATTCCCATAGGACTCAGGGCAGTTTACAGGGAAAATTAAAAGTTAAAATACATCACATACAATTAAAATCGATTAAAACTAAGATTAAATTAATCCCTGAACTTAACTAAAACCCCATTAATTAAATAATTAAAACCCCTCAGTCTGGGCCAGACAGCTCAAAAAACCAAGTTTTCAAGTCCCTACAAAATGAGCAAAGGTCGGGGGCGGTCCTAAGCTCCGTGGGAAGCTGGTTCCAAAGGGCCAGCGCGCCCACAGAGAACGCCCTTCCCCTGGGAATAACCCGCCGGCATTCCTTAACCGGCGGTACCCTAAGAAGGCCCTCCCTGTGGGAGCGCACAGGACAATGGGAAGTTGATGCCGGCAGCAGGTGTTCCCTTAGATAATCTGGACCCAAGCCATTTAGAGCTTTATAGGTCATTACCAGCACCTTGAATCTCACCCGGAGGGCAACCGGAAGCCAATGCAGCTCACGGAGAAGAGGTGTTACACGGGAGTATCGGGAAACTCCCATAACAACTCGCGCAGCTGCATTCTGCACCAGCTGAAGCCTCCGAGTGGTTCTCAAGGGCAGCCCCATGTAGAGAGCATTGCAGTAGTCTAGCCGGGAGGTCACAAGCGTTGCAGTAGTCTAGCCGGGAGGTCACAAGCGAATGGGTGACTGTGCGTAGGGCATCTTGGTCCAGATAGGGCCGCAACTGGCGCACCAGACGAAGCTGGGCAAAAGCCCCCCTGGTCACGGCTCCTATATGATCTTCAAAATTGAGCCGTGAATCCAAGAGGATGCCCAAGATGCGAGCCCTATCGACGGGGGGTAACACCTCACCCCCCATCATTAGTAGTGGAACAACCTGGTTTATTCGAGATGCCGATATGCACAGCCACTCAGTCTTGGCAGGATTGAGTCGAAGCCTGTTTCTCCCCATCCAAACCCAGACCGCTTCCAGGCAACGGGACATCACGTCGAGTGCATCACTGGGTTGGTTCGGGGTGGAAAGAAAAAGTTGGGTATCATCAGCGTACTGATGATACCCCACCCCGAAACCACGAACCATTGCATATGTTTTATTGGATCTTCTTTGCTTGCTCACTGATTTTTCCTCAAAAGCATGTAATGATGATGATGATGATGATGATGATGATGATGATGATGATGGAAGGGATCTTGTAGGTCATCTAGTCCAACCTGCTGCTCAAGCAGGAAACCCATTTCAGACAAACAGCTGTCTAGTCTCTTCTTAAAAACTTCCAATGTTGGAGCATTCACAGCTTCTGGAGGCAGGTTGTTCCACTGATTAATTGTTCTAACTGTCAGGAAATTTCTCCTTAGTTCTAGGTTGCTTCTCTCTTTGGTTAGTTTCCATCCATTGCTTCTTGTCTTGCCTTCAAGTGCTTTGGAGAACAGCTTGACTCCCTCTTCTTGTGGCAACCCCTGAAATACACACAAACACACACACACACACACATACACACATTACAATAAATTGTGGTTTTATTTAATGGTGTGATTCTTTAAGGGTCCTAAATAAGTAACAGTCAATTAATTACAACTTGTAACAATTGTCTATAAATTCTTTATTTAAAATATTCCTCAAAAAGTACACTCAGAAAAAAAGTAATGCTTTTCCCATATAATGTAAAAAGAATATTCTCCTTCCCATGTTGTTCATTCCTTAACATTCAGAAACATCATACTGAAGAAGGTAATAGTGATGTTTATTTCTGTGAGGAATAATAGGTCTTATACTGCACCTAGATATTTCACTGCACCTAGACATTTCAGATGAATTCAAATAATATTAATTGAACCAAAAAATGAAAATCTTTTGGATTTGTTTAAACAAGTGGTTCAAATTTATGTGGTCACTAAGCGTTGACACTGACCTGGAGGCAAAAATCAAACAAGTTGTTCTACAATAATCTTAGCAATCAACAGAAAAAATATCAGCATGCTTTTCTTTTTCACATCATAACAGTAATTTGTATTTTCTCTACCTTTCTTCCACTGAAACAAGATTAATGCCATAATCCACAATTTTGGTCTACAGAGAATTCTTGTTAGATGGCTATCCTATATCTTATTCAGGAGAAAACTTCATTGAATATAGTAAATCTGCTGTTTGGGAATAAACTAGCTTATTGGAAACAGTATTTCTAAAGCTTGAAAAAAGCTTGAAAAATTAGTGACTTTTCTTAACAGTTCTGAATATTTTATAGACTTGCTGTTGATTTGAAACTTTTAATTTCTCAATAAATTGAATCTGAATAGTATCAGAAGGAAATTTGAACATAATTTCTGTGACTCATAGTTACCTTACAGTGAGACTGGCATATCTGATCTAGATATCTATGATCAAAATAAACAACTTGACAGATAAATGAAGCAAAAACAACTAGAGGGTCTCAACATAACTGGATACGGTACCTTAAAAGACAATGTAGACAAGTGGGCAGGCATCTGATGATTCTGGTCTCAGGTTCTCCTTTGATTATAGAAAAAAAATCTCTGCCAATTTTAACAAAAGTGTAGCTTTTCTGTATCCTTCTAAAATAGTAATTGAGGAGGTCATCATAAAATGATAAATTGCTGGATGCTCCCTATAAATGCTAAGGACATTTATAAGATTCTATTTAAATTCCACACACACCCCAACCCCAAATCCAGCACAAAAAATACTGAAAATCCTAGTAATTATTTGCTTCCCATCTTATCTGCTTCTAACAGGCAATAATGAAGCCCTCAGGATTTCTGCAAGAACAAATAAAATCCTCATGTCTTTTGGACACTCGCCATATGCAGTCTCAGGACATTAGAAATAAGACAACAAGCTCCTGGCTTAAAGAAAGCCTATAGTGTAGTCTAAAAATTGAATGAGTCAAAGTGCATCTTCCCTCTGACATACACAATCATATGAACAGCTTTTTATAGACCAAATCTGCTAGATAGGATTATCAAAAGAAAGGACACTCATATATTTTGTATCCTTAATTAACTAGCCATGCTGGCAGGGAAATCTGGGAATTTGAGACCCAATAGATTTGTAAGCATAATTCAATGGGAAATTCTTATGAAGTGATTGGGGTAGTTTGACTTGAAATACTAATGGAAGTTATAGCCAAAGAAGTGTCATTTCTAAATCTTTGATACTTTAGTATACAATACCCTTCAGGCAAAATTGTATAGAGTAGGGCATCAGATCAAACTCTATCTCCTATATACTCATAGAAGTTCTAATGACAGAAAAAGGTTGTGGCCAAAGACCAGAGAAGCAATTAGCTCAAGTTTAATTTATTGGCACTTTGCTGATAAAAAGAAAGTATAATACTGCATAGGGGGGGGGGAAACATAAGTACATGAATACAATTGAAGTCTTTAACAGAAGATGGTATGATCTCATCCATTTTTGAATTTGTAAACTGAACTCTGCATTGTTTTAGTCTTCTCACTTGAAATCTCATTCAGATTTTTTATTTTTTTAATAATTCAATACCAACTCTGCCTTTTCATACTTTGTGTCTTATGTTACATAGTTTTCATAGTCTTCCTAACAAATTTCTTTTTCATAATGAGATGAAGGATACCACATACCAGGTTGCTGAGAAAGAAGCATAATATACTTTCTCTGTTGCAGTTTCTTATTAAGAAAATCGCCACGGTGTGTAAAAGAGTGGTAGTTATTATAGGTGGGACAGTCTTTTGGTAAAAAAATCATATTATTGAAAGTGGGAGATCTAGGATATCAGAATGAGTGTTTAGCAGAGATGCTTCAGATGGCTGTCTAATCGTTGCTTGAAAATCTTTAGAAAGGCAGAATCATCTACCCATCTATGCAATTCATTTTATCTGTCTAAGCAAAATGTAACTTTTTTAAAACTTAGAATTGTCTGGAGCAACAGAAAAAAGCATGATATTTGAACTTATTGTATACGGAACCTATTTTAAAATCTTCCTTAAGACAAAATACTTTTCCAATGAGTGCATGATGCATCAACGGGTTTGTTTGTTTTGTAAATAACAGAATTTTACTATTATCTTCTTTCAGGGTTATTTTTTTAGCTTCCTATAAGATTTCCTGTTTATATTCCCTCTAAGTAGTAATCTTGCTTAGCTGTTTTGAGAAAGGCAGGTAGGTTCTCTTCCCTGCTATGTCTAAAATAGTGAGGAGTTGAGCTTGGCCTGAGAGAAACTTTACACTTTACCATTTGGGCTGTTATGCTCTGAACCTATTGTTAATTATCTATAGCCCTTTGGAAATGTGACATCTATCATTGGATATCACAGCGACATACTGTCAATGTTACATGATCATACCAACCTTAATGGATGTTTCAGGCTTTGAGAACTTGGACATTAAAAAAGGGCATGGAAGCTATGCTATGAAAGTGTATCAATTCTATGTTACATTTTTCTTTTCTCTCTCTCTCTCTTTGCTCTTTATCCCCTCTTTATTATCATCATTAAAATACCCATTTCATTTGTGTCACTTCTTTCATATTTTGTAAGAATTATTTCTGGCTATTTACGTTGTTACGTCTCTGCTAGACTGATATTGTTCTTTAACTTACCCAAGACAAGTATAAGTGGGTGGGTTACATAACTAAGTATTACAGGTGGAAACAACCCAGGAAGTAATCTGTTTTTTCATGGGCCCTGGCACACACTGTATTCAGAGGATCATAATGATTAAATATGCATGAATGTCTTATCTTGCCAGCTTATGAATATTGACAGCCTATGGTATGCCACCTTTACAGAAGCATTTTCCCTTTTTTAATTCTTAAAGCTTTTCTGAACTCTAGTGTGAATATGTGCTGTTCAACAATTTCATGTCATAATTCATGTTTCAACACGTTAACGTTTGTACAGTATGTACAGTAGTAGTAACTTAGATCTTTTCCTGCTATTAAATTACCATCTTTCACTATATCAATGCAATGCATTTCATTTTTCTCTCTACAACACGTGATGCATTTATTTTATCGAGCTGAAGAAGCTTCTTGGATGAGAAGCGAAACGTCTTCAAAGAAAAACAAGAAAGTCCAGTTGCCTTGTGAAAAAGCACTTTGGGGCTAGCTGTAAGTTCAAGATTTTTTAAAGACCTTTTAATAAAAATTTTTGTTATTAATTAAGATAAGTAATAATTTGCTGACATAACGATCCAGATGGATAATGTTCATGATCAGGTTATTTGGGGGAGTGCAGTGAAGACAGGGTCTTTACATTTCTCTTTATGCTTTTGCTAGCACATAGTTTATCTATCCAGAGTTATTGCCTGGGCTCCTATTATATCACCTTGCAGATACTAACTTGTACATGGGAATGTCTTTGAGTCCATTAGATTCTATTGTCAACCACATTTTATACGTATAGTTTGGATTTTTTAAAAAAAAGTTTAATAGGTAGTAAGTATGATTCAAAAAGTAAGTTTTTCATTGCAATAAGGCTTCTCAGTCCTACATTATTTCTAGAGACCTTCTCAGGAAATAAAAAAAAATAGAAGAGTTGGAAAAAAATTAAAACAGAGCTAAGCTCAGATGATAGAGTTGGGTAGTTGAAAGTGTGGTAGGGAATAATTTGAACAGTTTGTCTCATTTATTTTGTGATTATCTACATCCAACACAGTGTCATTAGAGCATCTATAATTTGTTCTTAAAATTTAACATAGTCCATCTGCCCCCCAGCCCAATTACCGAGCACTTGATTTAAGAACCACAGCTGGATAGCTCTGCCAAACATAAGCCAAAAACAAACAGATACATTATGATTTAGGTATACAGGTAAATCTAGACTTTCTTTCTGTAGTGAAAAAAATGTTGATAAGCTTTTACTCCATATAAAATCCTGAACTGTAGCACAAAGAGTCAACAGTTGGGATATCCCTTTTCAAAATAGTAACAAGGAAGCAACATGTTAGTCCTTGCATGATAACTTTAATATTTGATAACTCTGATTGCAGTCTTAAAGGCTTGGTGACAATATTAAAGTATGATAGCTAAGGTCCTGTCACTAATAATGGATGCCAAAATACTAAAAATCACAGGTCTTGCTAAGTTTTTCTTGCATAGATAATATGCTAAATAGGTATGTTTTCCAGCTTCTAATAATTATTTCTTAAAATCCTCTTTGCCAGCCTTTCTCTAATGTTGACCTATTCCCTGTCAGTATCTACCTGAAGCTGTTTTGCATTTTAAATATTTCAACCATGTCAGAGGTTTTACATCTTTAATGGGATTTAAGATGTCTTTAGCAGGCTTGTCAGGTTTCATTGTCATATTCAGAGGGATTAGGGACAAATCATTGGATTTTTTGGGGGGGGGATAAATATGTTCTTATTCCCAAGAGCTCTAACTCCAATGGTCTGTTCCATTTCTATAATGTCTCTTTCATTCCTCAGATTCGCACTGATTGTCAAATATAAGCTATGCTGCAGGTATCACAAAAAGATGCAAGTAATATTTGACATATTATTACATTGCAATTTGCAGGGTAATTTCAGACAGAATTTGTTTTTCACAATAGTACTATGCAGGTCTGCCTGATATAAATTACAGCCAGAAAGCACATCACATGCTCAGTACTGGGGTTCTAGCCAAGACAATGAAACGAACTGAATATTAACCCAGAAGTTACTCTTCAGATGATAAATACATATAACTGTGGATAAGTGGATAAGTGGAACTTGGAAATATTTCATGTGTGCACACCCATGCAGACACACACTAACACACACACATCAGATGTGTCTTCTACAATCCAATAACGTTTCGGAGAGTTCCTTGTTTATAAACCAGAAATATGCCTTGCCCCATCTTCTTCACAAAGAAAAGAGTCAGAACATCATGTGATATTTATTTTTTAAAGTTAGAATAGCAATTTAAAAAAACACAGTAATTTTAGCTTACAATTCTCAATATCACTGGCCATTGACCATGCTGTCTGGAACTAATAAGAAATGTACTCCAGAACATCTGGAAAGGCAAGTCTGCTGAATTGGTAGTAATAAGCATATTATTATCCCAAAGATATCAAAACCAGTTTATACAATTTACTTAGTGTTAAAATTGTTTCTTATCCTCTTAATGGTGAATACAGTCCTCTCTTCACAGAATCAGAGAGGTATAATGTACACTATCATTATAAAATAAAACTTTAACTAAAATACACAAAAGCCACAAAATATATCACCTAAAGAAACAGTAAAAAAATATTAATAATCTTCAAATGATCTATTTTCCAATTAATCAGTAAAAGCAGATATAATAATCCAGGTGCAATTTAAAAAAACAAGAAGAGAAGTGGGGCTGAAGAAAAAGAGAAGGATATTTGCAATGGCAATTGTATGATACAGTTAAATCCTACACATTGTTATTATCATTTACATCTTACTACATTCTTCAATATATACTCCATTCTTATGCTAAGAAGAGTATTCAAAGCAGCTAGTATAAATTGTAGTAATCTAAAACAAATTAATATTAAAATTAATTAACATTTATATCTGATAAAAGAGTTGTAACTTTTTTTTTTACCAAGTGTAATTCTTAAAGAAGTGTGTGCCATGTCCTGGGAGCAATCCAGGATAAGTCTATTTTTATGTGTGTCAGACAGAGAGAGACCTCTGACAACAGGGATATCTTCAGATGGGCCTATTCTGTAGATCTGAAATGCTGAGAACTTTCTTAGTGAAGGAAGCATTTTTCCTTAGAAAATCAGTTCCCAAGTGATGGAGCCATTTAAAGATCAACATTTCAAAATGTTCCACTTTAAGTTAGTAACAAGTGCAAAGCTTTCAGAGCAAACTTCATGAAATCACCGTATCTTGTACTAATTACCAAAGTAATTTCCACGTTTTACATCAACTGCAGCTTCTAGATATTTTTTTAGGTTTCATACAGAGCATATTGCAAAAGTCAAGACAAGACATAATGAAGTTGGTGATCATAACTGCCAAATCCAGCAAATTCAGGAAGAGTGGCAGCTAGTGACTTAGGTGTAATTAAGGGGAAAAAGTTCCTTTCTGTATTCCCTAGATATGAAACCAGTAACAGTGGAGAATCAAAGAAGATTCCTAGACTATGGACCTACTTTTTCAGGGGCATAGCAACCTTGTCTAATCCAAAAAAGAAATCCTGAACCCAATTTTCTACACTAATAGTATCTCCATATTGTCTGAAATTAATTTCAGCTTGTTTTCTTTCATCCAGCCCACTACTGACTTTGGCAACATTCAGCCCTGCTAAGCCCTTTTATCCCTGATAAGACCACACTTGGAATATTGCATCCAGTTTTGGACACCACAATTCAAAAAAGATGTTGAGACTGTAGAAAGAGTGCAGAGAAGAGCAACAAAGATGATTAGGGAACTGGAAGCTAAATCATATGAAAAATGATTGTAGGAATTGGGTGTGTCTAGTCCAGGGGTCGGCAACCTCGGCTCTTTTATGACTCGTGGACTTCAACTCCCAGAATTCCTGAGCCAGCTATGCTGGGAGTTGAAGTCCACGAGTCATAAAAGAGCCGAGGTTGCCGACCCCTGGTCTAGTCTAACAAAAAGAAGGACTGACATGATAGCAGTATTCCAATATCTAAGGGGCTGCCACAAAGAAGAGGGGTGTCGACCTATTCTTCAAAGCACCTGAAGACAGGACAATGAATGGAAACTAATCAAGGAGAGATCCAATGTAGAACTAAGCAGAAATTTCCTGAAAGTTAGAACAATTAATCAGTGAAATGACTTGCCTCCAGAAGTTATAGGTGCTGCAACACTAGAGGTTTTTAGGAAGAGATTGGACAACCATTTGCTTCCTGCTTGAGCAGGGGGTTGGATTAGAAGACCTCCAAGGTTCCCTCAATCTTATTATTCTGTTAACATTATCAATTTCGTCTCTGGTAGGGGAAGGTAAGGAATTAATAAAGGTAGATATTATTAATATCATCCTATTCCAAAACTCGGGTTGACCTCCAAAGTTATCTTTTAGTTTCTTGTAAAGGTTGAACAATATAAGATGGATCATTCTGGAACAAATGAAGTTTGGACTCAAAAAGAATCCCCATTCCATCTTTCACTATATTTGATAGAAAGGGAGCCCAATCCATATTCTTTATCTTTTTGGTTGTTTCCACAGTAATTCATTGTCTTTAAATTATTATCAAATATATTTGGTTTATATTTATGCTAGTATCAAAGTGGTACAAATTTTAATAGTTGCTCAGCTTTTGAAAAGAACAATTCCAACTGATAGAGGATTAGCACCAGAGGAATAAAGAAAAGGTATGTTTCTAATTTGGCAATCAGTTTTTTTTATTGCCACAAATTGATAGCCTTGCAAGAAAAGCAAACCAAGACAAGGGCATGGAATGGAGTTGAGATAACAGATGGAGTAAAAAACCATCAATTAACTATTTAATTTTATTAAGATAAAGAGTTTTATATGTAATTAATTGTTAATTTGAATAGTATTCATTCATTTGTGTGTTGCTGATTCTATAGGCCAGGTCTCTTTTAGATCTTCTGATCTTGACTACTTCTTTGAATTCTTCCATATTCTGGCAGGTATCAGCTTTGATGGTGTGCAGCCACTATGTTTTTTGGCGGCCTGGTTTCCTTTTACCACTAACTCTTCCAAACATGATATGATATGGCCAAAATAAGTGAGATGCAGTTTTTTGATTTTGTCATGTCTGGTGTTATGCCCTCCACTACTTGCTTGTTAGTCAATTTTGCTGTCCAAGGAATATGCAGGAGCCTTCTCCAACACCACAGCTAAAACAAGTTGATTTTCTGTCTTGCATTTTTAAATTCCAACTTTGTACTCTTGTGTTTAAAAACATTCCACATTTTGAAATGGCAGGATTCTTTATTACATCATTTATTAGAATTTCCCCCTGAGTTATTATGTTTGAAAATATTTTCAAAGCTGCAGCCGGTGCCTGAACTCAAGAGCTGCTTGTTGCAGCAAAACAAATTCACTTGAAGGCAGTGTTTGTAAAACATTCCACCTCCAGAGTAGCTGTTCTACTGATTTCTCTGTCAAGGAATGAATACATGTTTGTCACAGTGCCCCTGATGTTGAAATGGAAAATTAAGGAGTGCAAGGGATGAAGAGATTGTTTATTAGATTTTTAGGCAATCTGAAGTAGATTAGCAAAAACAACCAGAATTTTTTTAAAGTGAATGGACCAGTTCAATTTTGGCATACGTAAGAAATTCCCAGGCTCTGAATTCTTTAATTGAAGAGCTGTCTATCTCTAGGCACTAAAAAAAAAGTTGTACTTGAGAGGAATAAGGGTAATTCCTCTGTACTTCCCTACCGTATTATTTCCACATAAAGAAAGCAGTCTATAATGAAGAATCTCATCAGCCCATGGAGACTCTGCATGTAATTTTTATCCAATCAAGTATCTCTATACAAACCAGATTATCATGTTTTTCCAGATTTTCCAGATAGAGGTGAGATACGTTTTCTTGAGTTGAGCAGAACTAAAAACCATGGATAGGAAGAGGAGAAAAATAATGACAATGAATCATGTCCTCCATTGATGCAACAATATTGACAGATTCTACTTACCAAGGAAAATATATGGTGCAGAATGTTGCAAGTTCATCAAATGGTTGAAGAAGAAAAGGTAATGGAAAAATATCTGAAGGACAGTAAAGAAAATACATTGAAGCTACTATACTGTGGACGCTTATTGGAAAGACTAAACTGGCCTACAAGAAAGGCCAAATGAAGAATAGAAAAGTGACATGGCAAGGCAAAATATGGCATGCCCAGTACACAACAAAAATAGCAGGCAAATCAGATTAAAACAAGATCTGGCAATGACTAAGAACAAGAAAGTTGAAGAAAGAGATCAAGAATTGAGATGACAGAGTCAGACAGTAAATTCTGCCTCTTGAAAGAAGCTGAAGAAATAGTGGACCACCTAGATAGCTTCTGCAAGAAGATCACATAGACTGACTACAAACAACAGCATGACAAAGTAGCAACAAAGTTGCATTGGAAGATCTGCATAAAAGACCATTTGTCTGCAAGCAAGATCTAGTGGACCACAAAATGTACAAAATAATACAAAATGAAGAAGCTGAACTGTTGTAGGACTTCAGAATTCACACACACATAACATTCCATGCTTAACAGTTGTCAATAAGAAACACAAAAACGTTTGGACAGTGGACAAACAATTTTGCTGAAGTCAGCAAAATTGAAGAGAATGCAGAAAATCACAACATGGAAAAAAAAACTACAAATAGAAGTAGAAAGACTATGGAAAAAGATACCAGTATTAATAGTAATAGCTGCCTTGGGTGCAATCTCAAAACATTTGGAGCACCACCTGAACACTGTCAACACGGACAAAATCACCGTCAGTCAATTGCAAAACATCAGAACAGCTTACATAATGTGACAATACATTTAACATCATCAAACAACATTTGCCTATCCCAGGTCTTTGGGAAAAACTCAATGGGGGATAAAAATGCCAAATCCAGCCTAAACATCTGGCTGACTGTGCAATATACCCATAATAATAATAATAATACCTAATTAAATCTAGCAGCTTTTGAACGTAGTGAGGAGGTGATTTTACTTCTAGCCAAGTGAAATGCAGGAACTAGCTTAGAAGAAAATTAAGCACAGCAGGCAAATCGGCAGTGTTTGAACAGACAGAAATAAAAGTCTGCTTTGAGTGGAGCAGGAAAAGTATCCAGAGAATGAATTCACAATGGGTAAATGGAGAGTGGTATTGTCTGTTCCTGCCCTTCCAAGATGGTTGCTGGCAATCTGATAATGGGACAGTCTGGCAGAGAATAAGCCCTTAAACTACATGGTAATTGATCTTATACATAACCCATTTAGAAAGATCAATATATTACTTCAGCTGCAAAGCACTCCAGTAACTTGGGACTAATCCCCATTTTATTGTAGAAAAATCTCATTTGTCTCATTCATTTTTCTAAAAAAGGAGAAAAAAAGGTAAATATTGTAACCATGTAATATGTCAGTAGGTCAAGCCCTGACTATAAAATATTTTTAAATATAAAAAGAGAAAAGTGATGCTACAGAGTTCAGCCTGAGCTGCACTATTGACTACAAAAATAACCTGCAGTTAGGCCCCCAGGCTTACTGAAATGGAGGGATGCATTAAAAGAAGAAATGATGCTCTCTGTCTCCATTGCATACAAGCCCATTCCTCTGGGAGAGGGGAGTAAGTTTTCTTTGACTCAAGGTCATGTGACATGTGAAAAGCCACTCTCCCAAAGGAAATGGGGAAAGGAGCTATTTTGGGAGGAAGGCAAAATGGTACCTCAGATAACTGCACCACTAAAACACCTATTAGCTCTTTAAATCTTCCCTAGCCACCATAAATGCACAAGTGAATTTCATTTTTTTCCTCACAACTGTAACTCTGGCAAAGGGGAGTATCCATTGTTACAAGTGGAACACAGGTGTTATGTATCTGCATAACATGGGCCAAACTCTTTGCACCACTGTTCTACAGATTCTCTTTTACATTCTGATTCTAAACCATTGTTTTCGAACTTGGCAATTCAAGATGTGTAAACTTCAACTCTCAGCATTCCCTAGGCCAGGGGTAGGCAACCTCGGCTCTTTTATGACTCATGGACTTCAACTCCCAGAATTCCTGAGTCAGCTGACTCAGGAATTCTGGGAGTTGAAGTCCATGAGTCATAAAAGAGCCGAGGTTGCCTATCCCTGCCCTAGGCAGCATGTTTTAAACTAACTCATCCTCTGTATCACTAGCATAGTGTGAAATCTGTCAGGGGAGATTTGCTTTACTTGCCCATCTCTTACTATACACCTTACAAAAGAACAAACTAGTTGAACACACTTATTGCTACTTTATGAACATCTAGGGTGAAACTGAAATCATCAACAATAATTTCATCATGTAATTTTATGAAAAATGGTACAAGAATAATTGATGCCAAGAGGAATTCTTAACAATTTTCTGTTATTGGGTGATTTTAAAAATATTTTAAGCACAGTGATAAACCTTTTATACTAAACTATTAAAATGTGTTGTGTGAACTACAGGCAGAATAGTACGTTTCCACTTAACAGGTGGAAACAGATTAATTTGCACTTAATCTAACAGCATTCACTAGCTATGTATTCACTTGGATATTATCAAAGCTGCATTGGAAGATTAGTATTTGAATATGAAATCATCATTATCATCCATCATCATCAATATCAGTTGTGGGTGGTCCAACCCTGGAGGTTTTTAAGAAGAGACTGGATAACTATTTATCTGAAATGGTATAGGGCAGGGGTCGGCAACCTCGGCTCTTTTATGACTTGTGGACTTCAACTCCCAGAATTCCTGAGCCAGCTATGCTGGCTCAGGAATTCTGGGAGTTGAAGTCCACAAGTCATAAAAGAGACGAGGTTGCCGACCCCTGGTATAGGGTCTCTTGCTTGAGCAGAGTCTCCAAGGTCTCTTCCAATTCTGTTATTCTGTTGTCATCATGATCAATAACAACATCATCTAAAGGAAAATCAAAAAGAGATCATATATCCACAGCTTGTTTTTTCTCATTAATTCTTTTTCTATACTGAGAATTGTACCCAACATCTTCTGCATGCCAAGCAAATGTTATACTACTAAATTTGACTTTGTTGGAGAATGTATGATTTGATCCCTTCTAGATTCTAAGGAACTATTTTACCATTTGAACTAATTATCTTCCAAAAATTAACTGGCTTGGGTAGGGTAAGTTTATGCTTCATTTGCTAATGGATTTATTAAAATGCATATATATGCCCAGCCAACTCTGATTTTTCTGGAATCTTGTTGGTTATTAAATGACTTGAGAAGTAAAATTTTCTTTCTTCTTATCTCTGAGCAGCTAGAAGATTCAGTAAACTATGGTTGCCATAGAGATATTGCATCATCACCAAGAATATAGTCAAGTGCCCAGGAAATGGCCTTTTGGGACATGTCCTTCACTGCAAGAAACATTCAAACCTTGGAGCAAACATGTTCTTAAATACAGAGTGTGGAGTGCAATCCTTGGGATCTCTTCCAGCCTATTCTAATGCAGATGATCACAGGAACATAGTGAGGAGTTTGTTAGTTAAATTATTAACGTGTATTGATGTAGCCTATTAAATAATTAGAAAATGAAAGTTTTGCTTATTTTCAAGGTTATTGTCAGAAGATGTTATTACTCAGTTTGCAGTGAACAGTCTAAGCAAGACCTTTATGTCATCTCAGCAAGCCCAGTATGTTATAGCTTTCGGTCAGGGTTGAATGGGAAGTTTAGCTCTTGGACTTTGCAGAGACACTGCTAGTCAGATTTGGCAAATAGATTTGTCAAGCATATTTTTTGTCAAGCATTCCTTGTATCCCAGATATTTTGAAGATTTCAACAGGCAACAAGGAAAAAATATTCATTTCAGCTCTTCCATCTCTCATTTCCTCCTCACTGTTTCTTAAGTCAGTGTAATTCTTCTCTTCATTGTTTTTATCCACTGAAGCCATAGCTATATTGCGCTTCATCTCTTTTTACTGTACTTCACCAGATGTTTTGCCTGTATATTTATATCAGCTTTGTAAAGGTTCAATTTGAATATAGAGTTGAACTGAGTTTTAGTCAAATTCAGAGCAAGCCCAATGAATTGATTTGGAGCTAAATGAATAATTACTAATTTAAATCCCACTGATAACAATAATCTGCTCTGGACTCCTACATAATGCAGTAAATCATAATGTTGAGTTATTTGCTTTTAGTCTTACTATGATCTATGAAAACTAGCTACAATTTTTGTATATTGTACTGTATGGTTTAACGTATTGTGCAAACAAAGGTTATTCGAAAAAACATGGCTCAATTCAATTTATGAACAACTCAATCTGAATTCAATGCAGATACTATAAGTCTGTGGTGGTGAACCTATGGCATGCGTGCCACAGGTGGCACACAGAGCCCTCTCTGTGGGCACGCACGCCGTCACCCTAGTCCTAGGCCTTCAGCTGGGTTTTATAAAACCTTTTTGCTTTAGGCCTCTGCCACCATGTGCAAAAAAAAAGTTCAATCAATCAATCAATCAATTTCAACTTCTCGCAGGAAAAAAAAAGATCTCGCAAAGTTGGAATTGATTGAACTTTTTAGTCCCACCCAGTCTGCTGTTACCACCGCAGCCATGCCCACCCAATGGTCTACGCCACAGGTCGGCAACCTGCGGCTCCGGAGCCGCATGCGGCTCTTTGAGCCGTCTCTTGCGGCTCCCAGCCGCCCGGTGCGCGCGCACCTCTTCCAACGGGCAGTGGTGCGCGCGCACCTCTCCAAATGGAGAGTGGCACCGCCCGTTGGAGAGGTGCATGCGCACCTCCCCGAATGGGCGGAGGTGCGCGCGCACCTCCCCAAACCTTTGGAGAGGTGCACGCGTACCTCCGCGCGAATGGGCAGCGGTGCCGCTCTTTGACGAAGCTGCTGCGGCCCGTCTGCGAAGCTGCCGCTTTCGGCAGCTTCGCAGACGGGCCGCGGCAGCTTCCTCAAAGAGCGGCGCCCCTGCCCATTCCGAGAGGTGCGCGCGCACCTCTCCGAACGACCGGAGGTGTGCGCGTACCTCCGCGCGAATGGGCAGCGGTGCCGCTCTTTCAGGAAGCTGCCGCGGCCCGTCTGTGAAGCTGCCGAAAGCGGCAGCTTAGCAGACAGGCCGCGGCAGCTTCCTCAAAGAGCGGCGCCCCTGCCCATTCCGAGAGGTGCGCGCGCACCTCTCCGAACGACCGGAGTTGCGCGTGCACCTCCCCAAACCTTTGGGGAGGTGCGCGCGTACCTCCGCGTGAACGGGCAGCGGCGCCGCTCTTTGAGGAAGCTGCCGCTTTCGGCAGCTTCCTCAAAGAGCGGCGCCGCTGCCCCTTCGCACGGAGGTACGCGCGCACCTCCCCAAAGGTTTGGGGAGGTGCGCGCGCAACTCCGGTCGTTCGGAGAGGTGCGCGCGCACCTCTCGGAATGGGCAGGGGCGCCTCTCTTTTTGAGGAAGCTGCCACGGCCCGTCTGCGAAGCTGCCGAAAGCGGCAGCTTCGCAGACAGGCCGCGGCAGCTTCCTCAAAGAGCGGCACCGCTGCCCATTCGCGCGGAGGTACGCGCGCACCTCCGGTCGTTCGGAGAGGTGCGCGCGCACCTCTCGGAATGGGCAGGGGCGCCGCTCTTTGAGGAAGCTGCCACAGCCCGTCTGCAAAGCTGCCGAAAGCGGCAGCTTTGCAGACGGGCCGTCGCCGTCGGGCAACCGGGAACCGGTTCCATCTCATTTTTTAAAAAATGGCAGCCGCGTGCGTCCGCGCATGCGCAAAAAACCTTTTTGCGCATGCGCGTGCATGGACACACGCACGCGGCTCCCTCTTTTTTTAATTTGTGATGGAACCGGTTCCCAGTGGCTCTTTTTCTTTTTTAGGTTGCCGACCCCTGGTCTACGCCCACCCGGCACCCGACGATACATAAGTGGGTTTTGGGTTGCAGTTTGGGCACTTGGTCTCTAAAAGGTTCGCCATCACTGCTATAAGTGCTATTTTATCATTTCCTATGTTCCTCAGTTCTTTTGTTTGTATGCAGTTGGCTATATCCATACAAACCATTCAGTGACCATTATGGTCTCATATGCTATGTCTGGTTGCTACAATCATCAGTAAGGATTTCCATCCATAAATCTCACACCAAATTTATGGTGATTGACACTTAAGGGTCACAATTTCAGAAAAGTTATGGTGTGAATCATTAAGACATATAGGCTTTTTGAGACACTGAGGCTTTTCAGTCAGTTGAAAAGCAGCACTGTAATGATAGTAGGCTCCTTAATTTGGACTTCAAAAATACAGTATATGTACTAAGTGATTTTAAAATATCCAACCCTTTGACAGTATGTTGGATAACTGAGGAAAACTGAGGAAAACTGGGGAGTGGGGTATCATCAGTATGCTGATGATACCCAGCTTTTCATCTCGACCCCAAACCACCCCAGTGATGCCCTCGACGTGATGTCCCGTTGCCTGGAAGCGGTCCGGGTCTGGATGGGGAGGAACAGGCTTCAACTCAACCCTGACAAGACTGGGTGGCTGTACATACCGGCATCTCAGGAAATTCAGATTATTCCATCTCTTACTATTGGGGGTGAGTTACTACCCCCCGTAGATAAGGCTCGCAATTTGGGTGTCCTCTTAGATTCACAGCTCTCCTTAGAAAATCATATAGGAGCTGTGACTAGAGGGGCCTTCGCCCAGGTTCGTCTGGTGCGCCAGTTGCGACCCTATCTGGACCTGGATGCCTTGCGTACAGTCACTCATGCACTCGTGACCTCTCGTTTAGACTACTGCAATGCTCTCTACATGGGGCTGCCCTTGAGGACCACTCAGAAGCTTCAGCTGGTACAGAATGCAGCCGCGCGAGTTCTTTTGGGGGTCTCCCGATACTCCCATGTTACACCTCTGCTCCGTGAGCTGCATTGGCTTCCAGTTGCCTTCTGGGTGAGATTCAAGGTGCTGGTGATGACATATAAAGCCCTACATGGCATGGGTCCGGATTACCTACAGGAGCACCTACTGCCGGCGTCAACTTCCCTTTGTCCTGTACGCTCCCACAGAGAGGGCCTCCTCAGGGTACCACCGGTCAGAGAATGTCGACTGGTGATGCCCAGGGGGAGAGCGTTCTCGGTGGGCGCACCAGTCCTTTGGAACCGCTTACCAGCTGAACTACGGATGGCCCCCGACCTTTGCTCCTTCCGGCGTAATCTATAAACTTAACTATTCGAACAAGCCGGCCCGGTCTGATGGGTTTGGGGTTTTAACATTGTTTTTAACTAACTTACTACATTGGGCACAATCATTTAACTTTAAATCTTGTATCCTGTATTCTTATTTTTATTGCCCTGTACACCGCCCTGAGTCCTTCGGGAGAAGGGTGGTATATAAATCAAATAAATAAATAACTGCTGCAACTGAAATTTATTCCATACCTATACACTATATCCCATAAAACAATAGTGTTCTGTTATTTATTATTGGTATAAAAGCAGAAACTGCTGAAATGCAATATATATTTAGATATAGGTAATTGCTATTGTTATCATTGTAAATTACCATTTTTATTTGAAGTCACTTGCAGTCATTAGTAAATAACAAAATGACAAATTTCAGTGACCAGGAATCCAGCCCAACCTTTTTTTGCTGAGCTTATGATTAATACGTCAGAATTAATTTGTCTTAGATATCTGAGGTATTAGAGAGCAGGGCAAGAGGGATCAAGACTGATTTCTACTTTTTTTTTTACAGCTATCAGTCTGCCTCTTCTACATTCCCTGAGACAGTCATATAGAAAATATGAAACTCTTTTGATAGCTCTGTGTGTGTGTGTGTGTGTGTGTGTAAATTTTTTTTTTGGCTTGCTAACAAAGAATAAAGGGAGACCCCCCCCAAAAAAAATACACAAATATGAGCTGCCGCTGCTGTGGCTACTGCCTGTAGATGTCCTTGGGCTAGGCTGAAACAGGAAATAAGATTTGTCCCGTGTCTGGGACTAAAGCAAGTGTAAAACACACACACACACACACACACACACACACACCCAACTGTACCTAAGGAAGTACATCTGGCAGGATCTAGAAGAAGGAACATCATCACCATGGAGATTAGACTGGCCCCCACTTTGACACTCTTTTGCAAAACCCTGAAGACCTGGCTTTACCAATGGGCTTGGGAAAACCAGAATGAGATGGAACCCATCAGGTGGCTTGTTTGATTGATTGCTGTCACCAGGGGGCTAGTGGATTTATTATTTTTATGTTGGTTTTTTTAGAAGCCACCTAGAGTCACTGAAAGTAAGCGGGTTGCCATGTAAATTCTCCAAACAAACAGGGAATGATGAGTTCTAGTCCTGCTTTAGGCACAAAGCCACCTGGGTGACCTGGAACCAGTCATTCTTTCTCAGTCCTAGACAAGAGGCAATGGCAAACAACTTCTGAAAATTTTTGCCAAGAAAAATGCAGGAACTGCTCCAGGTAGTTGTTAGGAGTCAAAAACTGACTTGAAGGTACTCTCCTCAAAAATTTTGTGTGTGGAATTTTAGTATAGTATCTTTAGAATTTGATCCTTGGTGATCAATTTCTTGTTCATTGTCAAGTAGCTACCACTATATAGAATATGAAAGAAAAAGAATATTTAAGTTTTGAACACGTATAATAAAACACATTGAGAAATAGAAAACATCTAAACTGTGAGCTGATTTTTTTCTAATTACTTATATCTGGCTTCTTAGGTGATTAGTCTCATTATTGTTCACTTTATTATGGATGATTTTCAAGTTTGTAAATTACTATAATCCTCATATCCATTTCCTTGAATGAATGAAGTCTTTTGATTGCTTTTAAATAATTTATAAAATAATTTGGCATGTGACAGGGGATTAGTACACTTCATTTATCATGTAAATCCACTTTTTCCTTACTTTTTCTCTACCACTTACATATCCATATTAATTTGAAATTGTTTGTGAAAAGGCCAAATTACATAATTATACAATGGCTGTTGTAGTAACTCACAGTCCATTTGCAGACCAACTTTTAAGCTCCTCACAGTTAAGATGTGAGAGAAACCAAATGGTTCTGTCCAGGGCCTTTTTTCTAAAAAAACAAGGTGCCGGAACTCTCATCTTGGTGGGCGCAGGAGGCGGGGGGACGGGGGGAGAGTGGCGCTGCTGCAGTCACGGGTGCGAGGGGTGTTGGTGGAAGGCTTTCCCCCGGGGCCGGAGCCAGCGCGGCTGGTGCTATGGGAGCAGCAGGGCCCACTCTATATGGCGGGGCTGCACGGGGTGTGCGGCAGAGGCGGTGCAGGCCAGACAATGCAGGGCGGCCACTTAGGCATGCAGGGAGAGGCAATGGTGGCGCAGGTCCAGCACCGGGTAGACCACCAGCCTGGCTGTCACGGGTGAGCACAAGGAAGGAGTGCACATGGACTCCACAGAATCCACCTCCCACTCCTTGTCCTCTCTTACTTACCTAGTTGAGATGGTGTAGTTGGGCAGCAGGGAGGGATGCAAAGTTCCTGCCAACTCGCCTTCGCTGCAGACAACTTGCCGGTGCAACGTTTGCCGGCCAGGTCTTTTGGCGTGCTCAGCAGCAATTCCTATTGGTTTTCAAAAGCCAATAGGCTTTCAAAAGCCAATAGAGGGAGTAGCATAGCTTGCGCAAAAGCTTTTGTGTGTGTGTGTGCAAAAAAAGGTGCCAGAACGCCATTCTGAGCGTTCTATGAGAAAAAAAGCCCTGATTTTATGTTTTAATCTTCTGATTTTAAAAATATATTTTTTTCTATTGTAAGTTGCCCCAAACCTCGCCATGTGGATTGCATACAAATATTATATAATCGGTAAATAAAGGTAGAACATATGTTAAATATGCATCAAATGATAATATGCTTCCCTACAAAGTAAACTCTTGCTCAATGACAGACCAAGGAGTTAACTCAGAAAGGCAAGAGGAAAATCTAGAAGAGGTCTGTGCAACTTGTAGAAGGGAAAGGCCCACACTGATAAATTAAAAATCTTTGTGGTCTGCAAAAGAATGCTGGTGGGCTAATCAATGATTTGGTGACTAGAGGAGCATCTACAGTGTTGGAGCTCGTGGTCATGGTAAGCTATGGAGGCACTAGGCAACATGACTTTCAGGGCAGTGGTGGTGATTTTATTATTATTATTATTTTAAAAAAAGTCTGTGCTCTGTCCAAGGGTGCTTGGTAGGCTGCATGTACAGGCCTGGTCTAGAATTTATTTTGGAGCATTTAGCTATCTAGAGCAGGCATGTCAAACTCATTTTGTTTGAGGCAACTTTTTATAAAAGAATTGCCATTAATTTCTTTTAATAAAACAATTTAAATCAATTTTTCACTTGATTTCAAATTAAATGAATTATATTGGTTGACAATGAGATTTTTTTTTAGTACAATTGCCAAATGCAATAAACTGGTTTTAGGTATATGTTATTGGAGGGAAAAAGCAATCCCTGCTGCGTTACTGATCCCAGAGAAGCATATGCATGTATGCAGGTATCCTTAGGGTGCCATAGTTATGGATGAGAAATATTGGTTGCAAAGTTGGCATTTCTGGATGTAATACAGATATTTTGGACTTATTTTTGTTTCTTTGCATGTTTGATATTTTTAAAAAGGCATATGCTACTGACCATGCTTATGCACATATGTAACATTTTTTGCTAGGATACATGACTACTGCTTGCCCAGAATGTGAAAAGTGAAAGATTGTGAATAAACAAAATGTTAATGTACAGATAATACCACCAGAAATTATTTTAGCCTTTTAAATAAATGTTGTTATTGATGTTAAGCTCACCATGGAAAACATCATATATTGTTATGTATATACTAGGTTAATTATTTAAAGACTGAAGTGCAACATAACTAGATTCTAAATAATCTATTTTTCAAAACACACAACAGTCCAAACAGTAAAATTAAAGTCCAAATTAAGAATGTTTCATTCTTAAGAATTGTTTAATTTAAAGTAGTTTAGTTGTAATAGATGTTTATAGATTCAAAATAGTTTTCAAGAGTATTCACAAAAGATACTATTTTTTTCTAGCATCAGCTAAATTAGACATATTACATTGAGAAAAATGTTTCTCATTTCTTTCCTTATTGATTTATTGATTTCATTGAAGAGATGTTAACATAGGAAATAGATTATTTTGTTATCTAATTTTACCTTACAAAAGACAGAAGCAGATGAAAAATGTGAGGTTCTTTTCTGTTGGCTTTTTTGAATTAGCTGTTTTAGATTCTAAAAGTTTAGTTCCTAAAGAAGTAACCTTGTAAATAATTTTAATGTCATCTAGTGCAGGGTAGGCAACCTTGGCTCTTTTATGACTCAAGGACTTCAACTCCCAGAATTCCTGAGCCAGCATGGCTCAGCTTGGAAACCTCTCTCTTTCCCCTCAGCGTGGCTGGCTCAGGATTTCTGGGAGTTGAAGTCCACGAGTCATAAAAAAGAGCCAAGACTGCAATAGGCTTTCCAAAGCCAATAGAGACAGCTTTTTTTTTTTTTTGAAAAGAAAAAAAGGTGCCGGAACACTGTTCTGAGCGTTCTATGAGAAAAAAATGCCCTGGTTTTGTCCTATAAACTTCTGTCCAAGTTGTCAGATCTTTTGATTCCCATAGACCCAGATACAGTTTATGGCTGAAAAGAAAGGGAGCTTTTCTGCGTACAGTCCATTATAGGAATCCAGAAAGGCCCATTTGGCACTTGTTTTGATGTCAACTCGGCATCACCTTGTCTCAGATCTAATTTATTTTATGTTATTATTAATTTATTTTATGTTATTTATTTTATGTTATTATTTATGTTATTATTAATTTATTTTATGTTATTATTAAAAAAATAAATTATTTAATTGTATCTGTTTTATATCTTATTCTCATTTCAAATTGTCCAATGAACTCAAAGTAGTATATAAATAACAAATAATGAGAAACAAGACAATCCACTGGTCTGTTCAATGGAACACTGAAAAGACATGATTTATCTCTATTATTTCATGATGCTTTTGGTAATCTATGTTTTTTCCCTTAGGAGGTTTACGTTTCTGAAATGTGTATTATATTGCTATCAGCTTTTAGCATGTTTGTGAGTTATCAGAATAATCAGTAATCTTTTCTTGAGAAATTAAGCCCCCCCCTCACTGTTTTATGTCCTTCAGGAATTGCTGATCAATATATTTATATCTCTTCTTACTGTCTTCCCATTCTGGAATTATTATGGTTCATCACACAGACACCCATATGTTCAGCCTGGGTTTGGTATTTATATCCACCTATCAAGTTCTTCCCAAGGATCTGAGATGGGCATATGTTGGTTAATAATATTAAAGTTATCATCTCAGGATGTAAGCTTTTCCAAGGAAAATTACCTTTTACAATTGGTGGTGATTTTGTTGATGTCAGTGGTGTTGACATAGTGCTTCAGATGTTTTGGAGTTACATCCAGGGCATCAGTTATTGTTGGCATTATCTTTGCTTTCTTTTGCGACAGTGGTTCTACTTCTATCTGCAGGTCTTTATATTTTATTATTTTCTCCAGTTCTTTCTTTTCTATTTTGCTGTCTCCAGATATTGCAATGTCTATTTATCAGTATTCAATCTCTGCTTTGAAAACTGAGCTGAAAAATATTTCTCAATTCAGTACTGCTGGAAAGAAAGGCAACCTTCTTCTGAATTGCTTTACTGCTACAAAAATAAGGTTTTAAAATAATTTAAAATAATTTTCACTATGCTGTCTTTTTTTTTTTAATGGAACGCTTCACGAATTTGCGTGTCATCCTTGCGCAGGGGCCATGCTAATCTTCTCTGTATCGTTCCAATTTTAGTACATGTGCTGCCAAAGCGAGCACACTATGCTGTCTTTTTAATACTTAACGTTGTTGAGTTATAGAGAAAGCCGAGTAATTTGATTAATCACAAATGGAACTAATATTTTCTTTCTGAGTGCATAAAGTGTACGTACAAAAGTGGTTACCACCTCTTCCTGTTGTCTTGGGAACTATTCATAGAAATTATGTATAAAAGGATAGCAGAACAGAATAATAGAATAATGGAGTTGGAAGGCATCTTGGAGGTTTTCTAGTGCAACTACCTATTCAGGCAGGAAACCCTATACCATTTCAGACAAATGGCTGTCCAATCCCTTTTTAAAAAGAACTATCATTTTAGCACTGTCTTCCGAAGGCCAGTCTGTGAATGTGTTTGCACTATATGCTAAACTACCAAATAGCTCTGCTACCACTCCTTTTTTTAAATCTAAAATTATGACAGGATTCCCCTTTGTGATTTATAATATCTTCCAGTTGTTACTGAGATTATATTATTATTATTTATTATTATTATTTATTAAATTTTTATACCGCCCTTCTCCCGAAGGACTCAGGGCGGTGAACAGGGCATATCTTAAAACTACAAAAATATAAAAATTAAAAAAGAATTAAATTATTGCCCACAATAAAAACAATAAAAATATATATAAATATTAAAACCCTAAGTGATTCCCCATCAGGCCAGGCCAGCTTGTTCAAATAAATGGGTCTTTAACCCGCGACGGAAGGAGCGGAGATCCGGTGCCATCCGGAGCTCAACCGGCAGCTGGTTCCACAAAGCCGGAGCGCCCACAGAGAAGGCCCTCCCCCTGGGGGCCACCAGCCGACATTCTCTGACTGGGGGCACCCTGAGGAGGCCCTCTCTGTGGGAACGCACGGGGCGGAGGGGAGTTGATGCCGGCAGCAGGTGGTCCCCGAGGTATTCCGGACCCATGCCATGTAAGGACTTAAAAACCATCACTAAGACCTTGAACCTCACCCGGAAGACAACTGGTAACCAATGCAGCTCACGGAGCAAAGGTGTAACATGGGAGTACCGGGAAACTCCCAAGACAACTCTCGCGGCCTTCCCTATTTGCATTCTGGAACACCATTCCCTATGAGATTCACATGACTTCCACTCTGTCCCTGTTTAAATAAATTAAATAAAATGGTCTAGTAGTTAAGAATGTAGGCATCTGCACTGTATGCCAGTTCAGGTTTCTGTGTGATCTTCAAGGACATACTGATGTAGAATGAATTGTAGTGATACGGGTACAAGGCAAACAAGAAAAGGAGGCTTCAGTTAATTTTCTTAATAACCCAAACTACAAAAAAAGGACATAACTGTAGTTCTTACTTGTTTGAGAGGAGTCCGTGAGAACAAAAGGGATGTCAGGATCCACATTTTTTATATCCTCCTTTAATGGATAATAGGCAGAAAAAGATTTAACCTGAGATTCTTCCAGCACTACATTTCTCTGTACGAAAAGAGAATTATTTAACTGTGGAATGACTTGCCTCTAGAAGTTGTGGTACTCCAACACTAGAGGTTTTTAAGAAGAAATTGGACAACCACTTGTCTCAAATGTTATAGATTTTCCTGTTGAGCAGGGGGTTGGACTAGAAGACCTCCAAGGTCCCTTCCAACTCTATTATTCTACTATTCTGTTGTCATGCAAATTATCAGGAAGTCTGGAAAAGATGGCAACTTTATTCTTCACAATATTATTTTGCATTGTCCTCTAAATTTGGAGATTAAAAATGATCAGAGATAGCAAGTCCGAGCAAGAAAAAAGACAGCACTACAATGCAAACAGTTATTTCTAATTTTATGAGCAGACTAATTTAATGTCCATTTTTTAAAATGTTGTTAAGGCTACAATTGGCTTTATACCAAATAATCTATCCTAAAGTATTGCAGGTATAAAAACCTCTTTTTCAGAGTGATTTATGTACTGAAGTAAATGTTCTGAACTTGCAAATTTTATATTCTAGGAGAAACAGGTTTGCAGTAAGAACAAAACAAAATCTTATTTAGGATGAAAATATTCTCATTTATTTTATTTAGAGTAGAACATTTCTGAAAATAATTCCTGTTATAATCCTCCAGAATTGCATTTTTAGTCCTTTTAGCTGTTCAATGTAGACTTTTTCAAAGCAATAACATAGTTCTGTTCTCCAAAATGGTAAAATTGTGATCTGCATTACAATATTATTACTATTTGACTACTAGTATTCTCTAAGAAATTGAGATTTCAATCATTTTGTTTGCAAAATATATTTTTCTGTAGATCATTATTATGATATAATTCCATGCATATCACAAATATATTTTAGTACATTCAGTATGTCTGAATTAAAATATCACAGTAAAGTAGAGTAGAAGCACATTAGAGTATTAAGCCAAAGTTTAAAATCTGATAGATCGGGAAAGAATGCTCTGTAATTTTAATGTACAGAAATTTCTTGTGGAAAAATTAATATTAAGTAGTTTAATTTGAGATTAATCTTAATACTTAGATAAATATGTGGCTATAATGCTTTGTAGCCAATAAGTACACTTATTGCTTTAGAAATTTGAAAGATTCTAATTCCACCAATGAACTGCAAAGCATTTCAGTGGCTCAATAGTATTCAATTTATACATTAAGAGGATTAACCAAGCTACTTAGAAATAAAAATGGATATCTCAGCTCTTCAACAGAGAAAATAAATAATATTTAACATGCATTATAAGGAATGCTTACATAACTCAACAGTACATAACTTGAATCTACTTACTCTAGTTTCTCCAAAAATTGGAGTGAGACTTGACATCTTGGTGACTTTCAATACCATTAATCATTGTGGCCTTTGAAGAGTATCTTCAAATGCAGCAGCATGTGTAATATGTGTATTTCTAGTAGAATATATATTTGACCTCTGCTCCGTGAACTGCATTGCTACCAGTCTTTTTCCAGGTCCAATTCAAGGTGCTGATATTGACTTTTAAAGCCCTACATGGCATGGGACTGTAGAACAGAACAGAACAGAATAGAATAGAGCTGGAAGGGACTTTGGACTTTCTAGACCAGGCCCCCGCTCAAGCAGGAGAACCTATACCATCTCAAACAGATGATTGTCTAGTTTTTTCTTAAAAATCTCCAGTGATGGAGCGCCCACAATTTCTGATGGCAAGCTGTTCCACTGGTTGATTGTCCTCACTGTCAGGAAGTTTCTCCTTAATTCCTGGTTGCTTCTCTCTTTGATCAGTTTCCAACTATTGTTTCTCATCCTTCCCTCTGGTGCTCTGGTAATCTTCTCTTCCTTGTGGCAGCCCCTCGGATACTGGAATACTGCTATCATGTCTCCCCTATTTCTTCTTTTCTTTAGACTAGCCAAACCCAAGTCCCATAGCCGTTCTTCATAAGTTTTAATCTCCAGGCCTTTGATCATGTTAGTTGCTCTTCTCTGAATTTTTTCCAAACTCTCAACATCTTTTTTGTGATATGATGACCAAAATTGGCTGCAGTATTCCAGGTGTGGTCTTACTATGGTTTTATAAAGCGGTACTAATACTTCACATGATCTTGATTCTATGCCTCTGTTTATACAATCTAGGAATGTATTAGCTTTTTTGGCAGCTGCTGCACACTGCTGGCTCATAGTCAAGTGATTGTCCACTAGGACTCCAAGGTCCCTCTCACAGTTACTGTTTTTAAACCAGGTCTTGTCCAATCTGTACTTGTACCTTTGCTTTTTCCTGCCTAGGTGTAAAACTTTGCTTTTCTCCACATTGGAACTCATTTTGTTGGTTAGGGCCCATTGTTCAAGTTTTGGATCTTTTGGATCTTTTTGGATCTTGAGTTTGTCTTCTGGGATGTTGGCTACTCCTGTCAGTTTGGTGTCATCTGCAAATTTGATGAGTTCCCCTTCAATTCCCTCATCTAAGTCATTTATGAAGATATTGAAGAGTACTGGGTCTAAGATGGAACCTTGTGGAACCACACTAATTACTTCTCTCCATTTGGATGTAGTGCCATTGAGAACCACTTGTTGAGTACAGTTTGTCAGTGAGCTACAGATCCATCTGGTGGTGATGTTGTCTATTCCACCTTTTTCTAGTTTACAAAAGAGTAGGTTGTGGTCTGCTTTATCAAATGCCTTACTGAAATCTAAGTATACTATGTCCACAGCATTTCACTGGTCTACTAGTTTAGTCACTTTATCAAACAATGAAATAACATTGGTTTGGCATGATCTTTTTTTAACAAACCTGTGCTGGCTACTGGTTATCACTTTGTTTGATTCTAGTTGTTCACAGATCTGGTTTTTTTTATTATCTTTTCTAGAATCTCCCCAGGTATTGATGTTAAACTGATTGGTCTGTGGTTTCCTGGGTCCATTTTCTTCCCTTTCTTGAAGATGGGAAAAAAGATGCCTTTTTCCAATCCTCAGGTACTTCCCCAGTGCTCCAGGATTTATGAAAGATGTGGTGCAATGATTTTGAGATAACATCTGCCAGCTCTTTCAGAACTCTGGGATGTAATCTGTTGGATGTAATCCGTCAAGGTCGGATAGGTGTTCTCTTATCATTTTCTTGCTTATTTTAATTTTTATTTCTAGTATGTCTTTTGCAGTTGTTTTTTTTTTGTATGCTCCAATAAAAAACAGATATAAATAAGTCTCGGGCTCCAGATACCAGGCCCAGCCGACAACAGCTGGGTCCCTCTGTTGCCCAATGTCACCAAGCCGCACCGCCAGCACCTCCAAAGCCACTGAGGATGTCAATGATTGGCAACAAGGGCCAAGCCAGTCATCCATCTCCATTTCTTGAATGTAATCGCGACCAAAAGGGGCTGTAATAAGTCTCCGGATACAGAAAATGGAGGAGGCTCACCTCAGTTCTCTAATATTCTTAATGCTAATATTAATGTTTGGTATTGATTAATTAATTGTTTTACCTTTGTTGTACACTTTCAAGAGTAGTTTGTTTGTGAGATGGATGGCTATATAAATTTGATAACTAAATAAATAAAAATTCCTAAACTGTAATTTGTGAAATGACAGAAAAAATTATTACATTATTTATTAAATTTTTGAATTATGAGTTAAATAATAAGATAATTATGATAGTAATATTTAATTCCAAAAACATCATTTACATTGAAATCAAATTAAACCTAGTGTTGATTCTGACCAATAAAACTATGTAATTTACATTATCTGACCACACTATCTGATGATACGCCAGAAGAGAAAAGCACCGGGAAAAACTGGATTTATACCCAAGAAAGTATAAAACTTCAGATTAAGTTTATTTAATCATTCAATAAATTTATTTGATGCTTTCCTATAGTTCAAATTGACATACACAACATTCCCTCCTCTATTTTATTTCCCCCTCAACAACAAACTGTGAAATAGGTTGGGAGTTCAGACACTGGCCCAGGACCTCCCATAGCTAAACAGAGACTTGGGCCTGAGCCTCCCCAATCCTAATCTGCAATGGAATGTGGGAATGACTTTGGGAGATTGGGGAAGAGCCACAGCCAGGGAATGATCAGATAAGAGGCAGTGTAGCCCAGAGAATAAATATGGGAAATGCCCTAGAAGGGACCCTTCTTAGCTTCTATAATTGTAAGGTCAACGGAGAGAAATGTACCTCAAGACTTGCAAACTTTTGTTAATGAAACAATGCAATAAAGTACAATTAGTTAATGGTTCTTTTTGCAAATGTCAGTGACATTGCTCTCCTGAAAATTCAGTTTTAAGGCAAGCTAGCCATAATGTTTGTCATATTGCTAATGCAGCATATATGTTCATAATTAAATAGACAGTACACCAGATTAAGATCTAAGCTAGGATAGCAGGAATTTGTTTGAATTGTTCTGATAGAATTGTTCTATCCCAGCTGATAGCTAGTTGCAATGGAGGAAAGCTTTTTTTGGTACAGTGCTAATAGATGATTAGATCTTGTCCAGGTTTCCCTGTGTTTATGTAACAAAAATCAGGAAGACAGTACCAAACAGTACAAATATATGACACATGAATCTTAGTTTATGACTTGTTCTGAATTCATTTGATTGTGCTTAACAGTGGCTTTCTCTGGCCATTAGTAGCTTGGTTGGAGTTGATATGAAGGCTCTCATATTCTTTGGCAGTAATTTTTGCCCATAGTTAAGAAGACGAACATCTCTCTCTCTCTCTCCCAAAAGTGCTTTCTCAAAAAGCAACTGGACTCTCTTGTTTTCTTTGAAGATCTTTCGCTTCTCATCCAAGAAACTTCTTCAACTCTACTCATTTATCTAAAATAACAGTATAGCAACTGTCAACCAATTGGATTTCAGGGCAATAAATATAAGAACTTTTCTTTAGCATAAATGGTAGCAAACAGTATTTTGAAGGCTGAGGTTCAGACCATTTGTAATCTGGCTAAGCTGCCTTGAAGAGGACATTCTAAAGCCTGGATACCATGACTGAAATACTATCTTTTTACAAGTTTTATTATGCAGTTTTCAGAGAAAACTCTATATGTGTTATTCCTTTAAGAGACTTATGAGTCAGTTAGCTCAGAAGTTAGCTCAGTCTAACTTCTCTGTTAATGTGTGAACTAGAATATGCTATCTGTGTGTTGGGTTGAAGGAGATGATGTGCTTCTCTTGAATGCTGGAGTATCCACAGATACAGTATTCTAGGTTTAATAAAGAAGGCTGTTCTACATAAATGTTTGTATTGTTGCTGAAAAATGAGAAGAAGCCTGTTTGGGATAGACAAGATCACTTTCCCAGGAATCACCCTGAGAGAGAAAACATTACAGAGCAACCCCATCCCCACGTTCTCTATATTAATGTATTATATTAATCCATGGTGGCTGGGGAATTGTGGGAGTTGAAGCCCACAAGTCTTAGTTGCTAAGATAGGATATTCCAATCTATATTTTATAACTTCAATTGTATGTCAAGATATTGATTTTTATCAATTCTTTATATGAAATGAAAAATTAAATTGTTCCTTATTGACCAAGATAAGAAAAGAAACAAGGTTTCATAGTTGCTTTGTATGTCTGCCTTACTCCTTGTGGCTTTTATTTAAAACCCTACATCATGTAAGGATAAAAATATAACATAGATTCCAAGGCAATGGTTGTTACCTCTCTGAAGCACAGATTACTGTGTGCTGAACTTCATTTTGCATCTCACTTTTTCTAAAGTTGTACCTGCCTGAAATACATCATACCACTGAATATGTATGAACAGTAAATTCTCTGCACGCATCCATTTGGTTCTGTCATGGGGATAGGATTTATTGAGCCTGTTGTCAATTCAAGTGCTTTAAAAGAACAGAGGCAGAATAAAGGGACTGAAGATGTAAAACTGAAGTGGCTGATAATCTTTAAAAAGAAGTGATCATTTTCCCCACCCTCCAAAAGTTATTATAAATACATAGAATACACTTTATCCCTCTATCTCTTTAAAGGTCACTCCTTCTATCAGGCCTCAAATAGGCCACTGGCAAATAGGGAGTCTTGTCCTGAGCAGGAATACTTTGATTTCCTAATTTAAAAAACCCCAATTCAAATGAATTTCTAATTAATTCCTCCACTATTGAATATGATTGCATATTAAGTAATATGGTGGATAATGGTGTTTGCTTTTAAAATCAAATAATAATACACTTTAAATTCTAGCAGTACTATTAACCATCTCAAAAACAGATGTCAACTTTAGAATGAGCATGGTTGTAGCCATCTTTTTCTTTCTCATTCCTAGTTGCCACATAGCACAGAGGGAGGAGGTTTGCCAGGTGTTCTGCTAGAGAAAACAGACTTTCTCTCCTGGACATTCTCTCATTGGAACCAAGGTCATCAGCTGCTCCCGAGATTGCAGACAGGGCGTTTCATGAAAAGCCTGCCAACACGCTGAGTGGGGAAATGTAGTTGCTTGCATAGTGTTGCGGGTGGGATTTCTTAACTTTGTATTGGGGAATTGTTATGCATCTCTTCAGACTTGGTTTCATTTTTGAAGTACTGACACTCTGTATCAATAAACATGTTCTTTGAGGAATTTACAAGCCGCAGAGTTCTGCTTTATTTGTCTCTGTCGATTGGAACCATGACAACATAATTTTATGGCTGAAAGTATGTTTATTCTCATCACATTCTTAGAAAACAAACATGGTCTGTGGGCTATTTTCGATTTAGGTATGGAACTGATGATTACATGCTATCACATTTAAATAAATTGCCTTGAACATTTTATTATTAAAAGTTGCACAAATTATTTGTGGTATAAATATGCATTGTTTATTTTGATAGGTATTGCTCAGGAAGCAACTTATTGACTACCATATCTATTCATAAGTAGAATACATGGGTAATATAATTGATGCCTAAACTCATTGAAAAGGAATTTTGACTGCACGTTGGAACTTAGCTAACTTACTGAAGTGGAAAATGCACACTTACAATCAACCAATGAATTTATAGCTTATTAAACATATGAAACTACATTTTCAGGCTTCAGTTCTAAATTTAGTGTTTGCTTTTGTCCAACTCATCAGGATTCATGGCTACAACTTAGAAATCTTATTCAGAATTAACCCATGAATTAATTACTTTATAACTTACATGCTGATTGGGAACTTTGAGGATTGTATTCCCATCTCTGGAGGCTGCCAAGCTAAAGAAAGCTAAATCTAGGGCTAAAACGCTTAAAGACGAAATTATAAGGGAATTATAAACTGAACAGAAGGTTGAATTTTCTTTTCAATTTTCTCTGAATCTTTGCATTCTTTTGTTGTTCTATTATAACAAGTATTTAAAGTTTTCTTTACCATAGCTTGCAGATATTTTTGATTTCTAACTATGCCTGCCAACGTCAGATAAAACAGTATATTTAATGTTAACAACACTGTATTATTGTTGATTTTATTTATTTAATTGTTAAATGTGTATAGTCACTTGTATTACACATCCAATTCTGCGTGGTTCACAAAATACAGATAAATAATTCAAATGACAACAGCAACCATCATAAAACACAATCATAACAACTAAAAACCAGTAAAGTTAAGGTTAATGTAGATTTTAAAAATAATTATATTACAAGTTCCAAACTGATTATGTGGAGCTGTGCCCCAAAATACCTTTGTGGGTCTCACTCAGCACAAGAAGCATTATACTGAAAAGAAGCAGCAGGTAAAGAGAAATTGTTAACTTATCAAGAGTTGATACATGAAGAGCATGGGGAAAATAAGATGAAATCAAAATTTGTCATTTTGATTGCAGAGGGATTTCATTTTCAATGGTTTTTGTATTTATGGTTACGAAAGATAATAGGACATTTGGAAGTGAAAAGCAGAAGACAGAATTTGAAGTTGAACTATGTACAAATGATGAACATTTACCTGCTAAAATGTACAAACTTTTATTATAATTTGAAGAAAACAAGAACAAGTGAAAGAGTATATATAAAATGGGCTAAGAACTTTCAACATCAGATAGGGCACTTGTTAAAAGCATTAAAATTCACATGTTATGATTTAAAAAAGAATTTTTTGTAAAATTATATATTCTTGGAACATGACTCTAGTAAAATTCTCGAGAATGTATAAAGGTGCTTCAAATTTACATTCAAAATGTGGACAAAATGGATCATTTTGTTTTGCCTGATGGACTTGTAAAAAAGCCAGAAAATTTTGGATGCAAATATATATAACAATACAAAGAATTTTTAAGGTCAACAAGCAACTGAAAGCAGAGTCTTATTGGAATTTATAGGTAGTCAGTTTAAACATAGCCATGGTATTATTTTTATAGACTGTATATTCTGCAAGATTATGCTTTCTTTTCTTTCTTTTCTTTTCTTTTTTTCTTTTTCTATACCTATTTTATTATACTATTCACTGTTTTACTTTATTCTTTTTATTTACTCTTGTGGCTTTTGCTTTAAAAAAACTCTTTAACAAAAACTATATAACCTACAGGAGAATGTCATCTATTTTATAAACAATATAACCATTTCACAGGCTCCATACCAACCTTAGTTCCTCAAACACAAGGGACATATTTTCAGCACCTTCCAGAAGACTAATATTTTATTCTTGCAGATAAACTGGAGCAGATGCTGCCCAGCAAATCAATGGATTTCTGGACTAAACCAGTGAGCTGGATTCTTTTCATCTGAGTTCTAGTTGGCTTGGGGACAGACACTGCTAGGCTGGCTTCCTGGATGACTTGCACTTTGGAGAAGGAATGCATTCCTCTTGGTTTTGTTGCACTGCTAAAACCCATCAATCTTTTGAGTTATTGAGAAGGGCTGGGAATTTAAGGTAACATTTCACTGTAAAAGCAAAGATAGATGAACCGCAAGAAACACTACAAAATCTATTATAAAAGCAATAATTTTGTTAGACCAATTGAAAATCATCACATTATGCACAAACTTTCAAGTTCTAAAAAAGTCTTCATTAGGCAAAATATTAAATAAATATACTAAGATTGCAGCAAAACACATTTGTGAATTAAACATCAGTTCTTTTCTCCCTTCCTTTTGTCTTTATTTTCATGCCTAATAACACATGAGAATTAAAACAAAAATACTGCACACTGCTTTGCAACCTTTAGTTGATCTTACAGATATATTGTTTCTCCCAAACTGGAAAGCAATCCTGTATCTATATGAATCTTAATATAATATTACAAACACAAATAGGCCTTAGAAGAATCATGGGAACTCTACTCTATTTCTATAAAGAATTTTCATTACAGATCAATTATAAAATTAATCATGGATTTTCCAAGGCATTTTGAAAAATTAAATGGACCTTTTACAGGAAATAAAATATAGTAGGTTCCCAGCTTTAGATGTTTAGGTTTTGTACTTGCTTATCCTGGGAAGCATCAAATGCACAATATCTATGGAGATTCTCAGTCATCCAAGTCATGGTTGTCCCAAAGATGCTTTTTGAAGAGGCAACTGGACTTTCTTGTTTTTCTCTGAAGATGTTTTGCTTCTTATTCAAGAAGCTTCTTCAATTCTGACTGGATGGTGGGGAATCCAGTCAGGTAGTCCTCAATTTATGATCACAATTTAGCCCAAAATTTCTAAGTGTGACATTTGTTGAGTTTTGCCCTATTTTACAATTTTTCTTGTCACAATTGTTAAGTGAATCACTGCAATTAATTTAACATGATTGTTAAGTAAATCTGGCTTCCTCATTGACTTTGCTTGTTAGGTCACAAAAGGCATCACATGACCCCAAGGCCCTGCAACCGTCATAACTGACACAAGTATGAGTCAGTTGCCAAGCATCTGAATGTAAATCACGTGACCATGGGATGCTACAATGGTCATAAGTGTGACCATAAGCGTCACTTTTTTCAGTGCTGTTGTAACTTTTAACGGTCACTAAATGAACTGTTGTAAGTCAAGAACTACCTGTATAGAATATACAGTCACAATATACTCACATCTAGGGTACAATTGGACTGTAGCAATGCTTACTTAAAGCAGTATAGTTCTTAGATCAATTTACAAAAAATAATTTTGGCAAGTATTTACATTATTATAGAATAGATGAATATTAAACTGTCAGCAATACTGGATGAAACATTTTATAAAATTTCATATGCAAAAGTCTCCACCCTTGTACAGGTCATATTAAAACACAAATTCATAATATAAATTCTACTGAGACATACATGAAGAACTATTAACACCTCTTCTAACTTCATTTCTTGAATGGACTGAGGAATTTTATGTTTAATTTTTACTGGCAGATAAGAACCTCTCACTGTTGCAAAGTTTTTTTTTCATAGCTTGTATGACAACAAAAGAGGGCAAGCATGATTGTACATTTTTCATCTTGTGTACTTTAGTTTATTTTGTAGGTTATGTTCTATGAGCTTTGTTTAGTAAGTCTTATGTAGTCTGGGTTGCTGAAGTGTAGTAAGAATTTGATTTGATATTTTACTTTAATATGTGTTTTAATTTTTTCTCTCCAATTATTCCCCAAAAGACAATATTGGAGATTTCTTCTTAGCATTCCTAGTTCATAAAAATCCACCTTATTCCCAATGAGATTTAAAAGCTACATAAATCGGCTGAGAGAGATAATCAGAACAATTGTGCACAATGTGAAATTTATTTGCAAAGAAGTGCTTCAGATTTCACATGAACACAGCACCTCTCTGCTATTCTTTTTTTCCCCAGGTTTCCTCTAGCGCTGAAATCAACACCTTAATGCAGTCAAAACTTTTAAAGAGCTCACAAGGAATATAAAAAGGCACTACTTGAATGAACAGCAGTGAAATTAGGACTCCTCTATTGGGATCAACAAAGGGTGTGTTTTAAGCCCCACACCCTTTTAGGGTGCATTATATGTATTAATATATGTTTCCCAGTTGTGTCTGCTATGTTGATGCTGTTGACTTCAACTGAGGGTAACATTCAGGTGAACTAATCCAATGTACTTCTTTCAAATCATTTGAGAAGCATGTGCTGTCCTTGTAATTGATAGAGACTCCCACAAGATTCCAGAAACTTATGGGGGGTGTATTGTTTTTTATTCCTTTATATTGGGTTTTTATTGTTTGTAAGCCTTCCAGAGTCACTAAAGAGTGAGTGGATGGCCATATAAATCTTCTAAATAAATAAATAAAATAAACAGCCTAGAATATTTAAAACAGTTTCCTATGATCCAAAAGGGACTATAGTTGGAATAATGAAGACAAGACGAAAAAAGCAGTTCTAGGAAGAAGCATTTAGGTTACTCTAACTGACTCGGAACTCTTTCCTGATATTTTCTTCAATGTATCTTTTTTCGGGTATCATTATCAATTTGAATTTCAAACTTTATATCGGGGTCTTTTTTCTCCATTTTGTTCTAGTACAAAACGGTGCATTCAACTTATTTCACACTTGTTTAAGTAAACAAGATAGCAACTGAAAAGAAAGGAGGATAGCCCAAATAATCACAACAGAAAGGAACAATCACTAAGTCTGGTCTTAGATGTTTTGATTAAATTCCATCAACTCAACCCAGGATGGCTCATGGCAATGGTTAGGTTGTATTGCAGTCCAAAATATTGGGGGTGGAAAATACCAATACCCAAGACGATGTGCAGCTAGCATTTCTTGATCTGTAGCTGATGTGGAATGGTCCTGGTTTGCTTTGGTTATTCTGTGAAGCTGGCTATTTTAAGTGCAGTATTCACAGTGTTGTTCCAGATAGTCTTTTTTTTTGTTGGAATAGAGCTGGAAGGGACCTTAGAAGTCCCTTGCTCAACCCCCTGTTCAAGCAGGAAACCCTACAGTATATTATTTCAGACAAGTGGCTGTCCAGCCTCTTCTTAAAACCTCCAGTGATGAAACAAACACAACTTCTGAAGACAAGCTGTTCCAATGGTTAACTGTTCTAACTGTTAAGAAGTTTCTCCTTAGTTCTAGGTTGACTATAGATACTTTCCATTAGTTATTGTCTGTTTCAGAGCTTAAGAATAAACATCATTTATTGAAGGAAATTATTCCATATATTTGTTCTCATTTTACTTAAGCATCAATTAGTAGAAAAGCCAATTATAGTCAATGCATACCAATATGCTTGCATACTTATTAATTTTTTTTATCGAAAAGTTTTTCAATACATTTTATCTTTAACAATCCCTCCCCCCCACCCCCTACCCAACCCTTCCTAACCCTCCCTAACCCTCCACCCTCCCCTTCCCCCCTCCCCCTCCCCGACTTCCCAGAGCTAAATACAAGGTATAAAAGTAAAAACAATCATAAACAACCATATGCTAACAACAATAAACTATTAAGTCTATCGCACTCTAGCTCGTATAAAATGACCACAAGCAATACTAATATCACATCAAAACTTATACAAATGCTAAATGAAACTTTTTGGTCCCATATTTGTTCTGGATGTAATCAATCCACTTTTTCCACTCCATAATATAACGTTGTTGCAAATGGTCTTTCAAATAAGCCGATATATTTGCCATTTCCGCCAGGTCAGAAACTTTTAAAGTCCATTCTTCTATAGTCGGCAGTTCCTCCTTCTTCCAATATTGACCTACTAAAAGTCTTGCTGCCGTAATTAAGTTCAGCATCAACTTAGTGTCCACAACAGTAGTATCCGTAATTATGCCCAATAAAAACAATTGCGGACAAAACTTTATCCTTTGCTTAAATATCTTCTGCATATTCCACCAGATTTTAATCCAAAAAGCTTTAACCTTTTTACAGGTCCACCATACTTATTAATTGAAGACAGCTCAGCCACAGTGTCCTTAAATTAAAGATGCGCAATTATAGGTCTAACTATAGGACTATGAATAGTCCTCTTACATTAAAGTAATAAATATAAGACATGATTGCTGGCCACTGTCTGATGAAATGCTTTTGAACTATCATTTGAATTTCTAACATAGGAAACATAACATAATTAGGGCAATCACAAGTCCATTTGCTAAACTTTATGTTAACTTTTCTCAACATTAACCTTTTCCTAAAATAAATCTAACTTTGTCTTGAACAAATATGTGAAAGCTTCTATGTGAAATATGTGAAAGTTTCCATGTGTCATCTAAATATAGTGGATTTTGCCAGAGCAGATATAAAGCAAAATTATAATTATGCACATCTTTTTTTGTCTCAGTTTTCCTCTCCAACTTTGCTGCAGTCAGCAATATGAAATGGCTAAGCTGGCTAAAAGCCTGCTAGTAAGCTTCGTATGACAATGTTACATGACAGAATGGATTTATTTTCTTAAGGTAGATAACTTAAAAAGGGTAAGTGGTATGATTTTGCAAGGTACCAAGAATGATGACCTTCTGAAAAGTATTTTAACATTTTAGTCCCTCTGCAAAGTGGTTCATTATTGAAATAGCATGAAACAAGGCTGAAGAGGACACATTCTATAGGAGAGAAAGATAGAGTGGAATATTATGGGAAATTAGGATGCCTAAAGTAATTCTGAACTATTGTACTGTTTATATGAAGGCAGTCTTCAAGCTGAGCAGCTTATTAAAGACCAATCAAGACAAAAAATAAATGGACCATTAAGCAACACTTCACTGGATTAGCACTAGGCTACATGGTAATTTCAGAAATTCCTTTGAAGTTTAGGCATTAGAAAATTACTTCTCAAATGATACAACTATGTGACTTAGTTGTTGTCTAAAAGCTGTATGATAGACCCTAGTCAAGCTGAGAAATCCTTTTTGGATTTAATTATGTTAATGAGTGTTCATAGTTTTCCCTGGAGCTCTAGGTGACCTTCTGATGCAAAATAGAGAAACAAGCATTAACAAAGTGGGCTTAATAGAAGCCAAGAAATCTAGTCAAGCAAAAGAAAATTGGTGACTAGTGTCATTCATCCTGAATTAATGCTTAACAATGTTCAGGTTTAAGATTTTCCATCAAAGGAATCTTTCTTGTTGGTTTACTCTCAACATAATTAATACAGTTACAGGTTTGTGTGTAACAAAATCACATTCAAATACATTCAGTCTTCTGAGTACATGTGTTTTGGAAAATAAGGGATAAACACGAATCATATATCCAAAGATTTGAATAGTAAATTATAGACAATATATTAGCACACACCAGTGTGTGTCTTTTTTATGTCTTTTTTAAAGATATTATATAAGGCTACATAAATAGCAGCCATAAAAAGCTGCTCTCAGCAGCTTATAAATGGTTAAATCATAAAAACTAATAACAAAACAAATAAATCCTCTAAAACCCCTTGGTTAAACCACAACATATTTCAATTTCAAGTCATTTCAGGACATATTCATCTAATGTTATGGCCCATTGCTTAGTGGGAAAACAGGATTTCAGGCCTCACGAAAGACCAACAAGATCAGGGCCATCCAATACCTGTTTCATGGGGCAGTTGCTGCAACAGTTGCTACCTCCTTGACCTTGTTTGGTGACATTGGATTATGAAAGCACGCCCACTCTGCTGGATTTCGGGACAAGCAAAGACAAGGGTTCCCAGACTCCACCAGTCATTTTAATATTTAACCTGTAGACTCTCCATTAATTTTCAAAGGTACGGATATATTCTTGCTCTTGAAAAATCACAGCCAATGCCTTACCACTACCTACTATGTTTTCTGAATTTTCTCTTGTTCCTATAAGATCCATGTATTTATTAAAGTTCAGTTTAATATTATACAGTGCAAAGACATTGGGAATCTACTTATATCTGTACTAGAATGACGTTAGCAGCCCAGGTAGATCAAGCCAATATTGCATATTATCAGAAACCGATATAAACAATAGACAGATCCAGGATGTTTATGAATTGGACAAAAAGATGACTAATTTTCTAGCAGCTAATATTTAAATTTTGCCATTTGATTCAGAAGATATTCCAGCCAAGAAGACTAGGATACAGATAGCTCTAGCCAAACGAATGAATTCACCTTTGAATAATTTAATTTTAATTTAATTTAATTTAATTTATTGAGATTTCTATACCGCCCTTCTCCCTAAGGGACTCAGGGCGGTTCACAGGGCATATATAAATAAGAATACAAAAATTAAAAGAAAATTAAACCAATGCCCAATTAAAAACAAGAATGATAAAATAATAAAAACCTATAAAAACCCATATACCCCCATCAGGCCAGACCCGCTAGTTCAAATAAATGGGTCTTCAACCCGCGGCGGAAGGATCGGAGGTCCGATGCCGTCCGGAGCTCAACCGGCAGTTGGTTCCATAATGCCGGAGCACCCACAGAGAAGGCCCTCCCCTTGGGGGCCACCAGTCGACATTCCTTGACTGGAGGCACCCTGAGGAGGCCCTCTCTGTGGGCACGCACAGGGCGGAGGGGAGTTGACGCCGGCAGCAGGTGGTCCTCGAGGTATCGCGGACCCATGCCATGTAGGGACTTAAAGATCATAACCAAAACCTTGAACCTTACCCGGAAGACAACTGGTAACCAATGTAGCTCACGGAGCAAAGGTGTAACATGGGAGTACCGGGAAACTCCCAAGACAACTCTCGCGGCTGCATTCTGTACCAGTTGGAGCCTCCGAGTAGTCTTCAAGGGAAGCCCCATGTAGAGAGCATTACAGTAGTCTAGGCGAGAGGTCACGAGCGCATGAGTGACCGTACATAAGGCCTCCCGGTCCAGATAGGGCCGCAACTGGCGCACCAGGCGAACCTGGGCAAAAGCCCCCCTAGTCACGGCCACTATATGATCATCCAAAGTGAGTCGTGAATCTAAGAGGACTCCCAAGTTGCGAGCCCTATCCACAGGGGGTAAGAGCTCACCCCCCATAGAAAGAGATGGAACATCCCGGGTGTCCCGGGATGCCGGAATGTACAGCCACTCAGTCTTGTCAGGGTTGAGTTGAAGTCTGTTCCTCCCCATCCAGACCCGAACCACCTCCAGGCAACGGGACATCACAGTGAGGGCATCACTGGGGTGGTTTGGGGTCGAAATAAAAAGTTGGATATCATCGGCATATTGATGATACCCAACTCCAAAACCACGAATGATCTCACCCAGCGGTTTCATATAGATGTTGAACAGGAGAGGCGAGAGGACCGACCCCTGAGGAACTCCACAAGCGAGAGTCCTAGGGGTCGACCTCTGCCCCCCTGCCAACACCGACTGCGAGCGTCCCAGGAGATAGGAGGAGAACCACTGAAGAACTGTGCCTCCCACTCCCAATCCCCTGAGACGCCGCAGCAGGATACCATGGTCGATGGTATCGAAAGCCGCCGAGAGGTCTAATAGGACTAGGACAGAGGAATATCCCCTATCCCGAGCCCTCCAGATATCATTCACCAGAGCGACCAATGCCGTCTCCGTGCTGTGCCCGGGCCTGAAACCCGATTGGTAAGGGTCCAGATAATCCGCTTCATCCAGGACCAGAGGGAGCTGATGCGCCACCACACTCTCAACAACCTTCGCAAGAAAGCGAAGGTTGGAGACTGGACGAAAGTTGTTCAATACAGCTGGGTCCAAGGCAGGCTTCTTGAGGAGAGGTCTCACCACTGCCTCCTTCAAGACGGTGGGTAAATAACCCTCGCTCAAAGAAGCAGATATAACCGCCTGGAGCCAGCCTCGTGTCCTCTCCCTAGCTGCATAAACCAGCCAAGAAGGGCACGGATCCAATAAACATGTGGTGGAACTCAGCTTCCCCATAATCCTGTCCACTTCATCAGGGGTCACAGAATCAAACTCCTCCCAGATAACATTGACAGGACCGCCCGTGTCCTGATCGCCAGACTCTGCCCAGCTGGAGTCCAAACCGGTCCGAATCCGAGCGATTTTATCCGACAGATGTTGACTAAATTCCTCGGCACGACCCTGCAAGGGATCCTCCCTCACCTCCTGATTAAGAAGGGAGCGAGTCACCCTAAACAAGGCGGCCGGGCGATTATCTGCGGACGCGATGAGGGTAGAGAAGTAATTACACCTCGCCACCCTCATCGCTGCGAGATAAGACCTAATGTAGGTTCTTAACCGCAACCGGTCGGATTCAGATCGGCTGGACCTCCAGCAGCTCTCTAGGCCCCGTTTCCGATGCTTCATCTCCCGGAGCTCCACGGAGAACCATGGAGCTCGCTGGGATCTGCACCGGGTCAGGGGCCGCAAGGGTACAACCCGGTCAAGTGCCTCAGTAGCTGCCCTTTCCCAGGCTTCCACTAAGGCATCCACCGAGTTGTGAGCAATGGAGGCAGGTGGGGACCCCAGCGCCGCTTGGAATCTATCAGGATCCATTAGGCGGAATAAACAGTATATATAGTAAATTCTGTATGTACATATTGCATATCCTTTTATGGTCTTGTCTTATTTTTGGGTTCTTTTGAAAATAAGTTGACCCCCTCTTTGTGGCAGCCCCTCATATACTGGAATACTGCTATCATGCTACCCCATGTCCTTCTTTTCCCTAGAGTGGCCATACCAATTCTTGCAACTGTTGTTCATATGTTTTGTCTCCAGGCTCTTAATCATCTTAGTTGCTCATCTTTACACTTTTTCTAAAGTCTCAACATCTTTTTTGTAATGTATTGACCAAAATAGGATGCAGTATTCTAGGTGTGGTCTTGCTAAGGCTTTATAAAGCGGTACTAATACTTCACATGATTTTGATTCTATGCCTGTGTTTATACAATCAAGGATTGTATTAGCTTTTTTGGCTGCTTCTGCACACTGCTGGCTCATGTTTAAGTGATTGTACACTAGGACTCCAAGTCCCTATCACAGTTACTGTTTTTGAGCCAGGTTTCATATAATCTGTACTTGTACCTTTGGTTTTTCCTGCCTACATGTAAAACACTGCTTTTCTCCAGATTAAATTTCATATTGTTGGATAGGGCCCAGTATTCAAGTCTGTCGAGATCCATCTGGATCTTGAGCCTATTTTCTGAGGTGTTGACTATTTCTGCCAGTTTAGTGTCATCTGCCCTTCTATTCCCCTTCTATTCCCTCATCTAAGTCATTTATAAAGATGTTGAAGAGTACTGGGCCTAAGGCAGAACTGTGTGATACTCCACTTCTTATTTCCCTCCATGTAGATGTAGTACCATTAAGGACTATTCATTGAGTACGATTTATCAGCCAGTTACAAATCTGTCTAATGGTGATGCTGTCTATCCCACATTTTTCTAGTTTACCAAGAAGTAGGTTGTGGTCTACTTTGCTGAATGCCTTACTGAAGTCTAAGTATACTATGTCCACAGCATTTCAGTAGTCTACTAATTTAGTCATTTTGTCAAAGAATGAAATAAGATTGGTTTGGCATGAACTGTTTTGAACAAACCCATGCTGGCTACTAGTAATACCTTTGTTTCTAGATATTCACAGATCTGTTTTTTGATTATTTTTTCCAGTATCTTCCCAGATATTGATGTTAGGCTGATTGGTCTGTAGTTTCCTGAGTCTGTTTTTTTTCTTTCCTTTTTATTTTATTTATTTTTATTTTTATTCCATTTATATCCCGCCCTTCTCCGAAGACTCAGGGCGGCTTACAAGCTTAGCAGTAGCCTTCATTCTATGTATATGCCTGCTTATTAGGGCTTTCACACATAGCCCAAGTGGCATTATTACAAAGATGGGAACCACATAAGCTCTTTTCCAATCCTCTGTAGTTCTCTGGTGCTCCAGTTTTTTTAAAGTGTGAATTTTATATTCATATTTTAAAAATATGAGTATAATGATGAATTTCTTTATATTTTATTTATAAAGGTATATTTATATGAATTTATTAACATCAAAATATTCATATTTTTAAAACCATATTTTTTTCTCCAAGTCCTGCTACATCATAGTGGTGGGGGTGTTCCTGTGAGAGATAAGCAAAAATGAGTGGAAGTATGCCAAGGGTATATAATCCTAGCAAGTCACAAAGGCAGAAAACTGCTTAATTAAGCAGGCATCTATATTGGGCAACAGTAACTTAGAAAGATGCTGGAGGCAGATGTTAACAGAATAACAGAAACAGAATAACAGAGTTGGAAGGGACTTTGGAGGTCTTTTAGTCCAACCCCCTGCTCAGGCAGGAAACCCTGTACCATTTCAGGCAAATGGTTGTCCAATCACTTCTTAAAAACTTCCAGTGTTGGAGTATTCACAACTTCTGGAGGCAAGTTGTTCCACTTGTTTATTCTAACTGTCAGGAAATGTTTCCTTAGTTCTAGGTTGCTTCTCTCTTACTAAATGTTCACTTTAGTAACAATAGCAAAAATGATCTGCAAATGATCTCAAAGCTCTACAGTAGTAATAAGAGATAAAGAATATGGTAGAATAATGGAGCTAAGACTAAATATGAAGATGGCCAACTAATGACAATAGGTACAGCAACCAGCTTTGGAACTGATAGGATCAACTATTAGTAGAAGAATCAGCTGTCCAGAAATACTCCATAGTCTACATAGAGTAGCAATGAAAGCCTTGGAAAAGATATTCACATGCCACAATGTGCCTATATTTAAATAGATTACAAATATCTAGGCCCTGATTTTCCCATGACAATGTATAAAATTAAAAGTTGGACTCTGGAAAAGCAAGATAGAAAGAGTATTGGTGCTTTTCAACTTTGGTTTGGAGAAAACTCCTGAAGATAAAATGGACAGCCAAGAAAATAAACACATAGATAATCAAATCAATCAGTCTGAGTTCTCATTTGAGGCACAAATGACCAAGCTGAAATTTTGAACATATTATGTCAAACCTTGATTTATGAAGAGGTTTGCAATGCTAGGAAAAGTAGAGGAAAGAGAAAATGAAGATATATTGTCTTAGTTACAGCACCATTGGAATTTCTGGAAAAATTGGTTAGGAACAATATACTGGAAAAAATCTGTGTGGTCACTAAGAATTAGCATGATGTGATAACAAAATCAGTTGATCAATATACATTTGAGCGCAGAAATCTTTTTCTTTGTCAGATTTTAAATGTCAAAGCAAGAGTAGATTTCCAAGAAAATAAAAGTTGAGAACAGGCTTATTGCAGAAATGCTATGAAGCCAGAAGATTTCCAAAAACATTGTACATTGTACCAAATGCATGTTCTATATATAGTGAAATTAAACTTCTCCCACCAAAGCAATACAGTGGAAGAAGTTTGATTTCACTGTGATGTGAATTGACACACATTGCCATGACCTCCATTTTAGGTGATGGTTTACTTTCCATCTATCTTTTGTTTTCAGGGAAGACAGAACTTGTGAACTTTTGAACATATAAATACTGATTCTTACACTGGAATTCAGTGTGATTTCTGCATGTGTTTAACTATGGGTGAACTTCGTTCACTTTATATAGCTGCCCGTCTTATGTATATGAGTGAGCAGCTTACAAAGTTAAAAATACAAAAACTGCAAAATATAATAAAAATATTTTAAAAATACAACAATTAAAATTGAGTATTTACAGTATTGACTTTCAGTATTTATTGTCTTTCAGCATTCCTCTGTAAATAAATAACTTTTATAATTACTTATAAACACTTAATTTTATAATACTATACAAAAATATGTTGGTGGCACATGCCTTCGTTTGCAAATTATCTCTGATCCAATATATCTGAACAATCTCTTCTGCAAGCACTTTAATTTTTTTCTTTGTAAGATAATTATTTTAGCTGGGACAGATTAATTTTGTTTGCTGTTTGTTTCATTTCAGGTGTAACAAAACTACAGTGCTTTTCTCCTTTATTCTATGAATGCTTCCGACTAATCCTGCTTTTTTCAACCTTGGCAATCTTTCAACTGGCTGGAGAATTCTGGGATTGAAATCCACCCATCTTAAAGTTGTGCAGGTTGAGAAACATTGAACAAAACAATCAGGTTTTCACCTGTGTCATCCCAGACATTTTGTTTCTAGCCATGATTTCGCACCACAATAGTATATATTATTTTGTCTATCTCTATCTCTATCTGTATCCAGTCCCAAATTGAATTCCATTATTTATATAGTACAGTTTCCTACCTTTAACACTGAAGAAATCTGAGTTTTCTAAATATGAAAACATTTGCTTACAGAAAAATGTGTCAAATTCTAGAATCCCATTGAAATATCATGCTTAGATATAGAAACCTTAGAAATTAGGTCCTTTGATGAACATACAGCTAGATCAGTGCCAATATACATGAAATATATTGCCTTCCTCTTCCAAACTGGCTGACACACAATACCTCTTGGGAAATATTTTTTTTATTGTTCCTGGAGTGACAACTTTCAAGACTGGTTATTCTTTTGTCAAATTGCCAGATGAATGAGCTGCCAGCTGAAAACAACAGCAAAATTTTTATTGTTATATTGTAAGACAGTAAAAATCTGTGTCTGCGCTTGATATTTGTGATGCAATGAAACACTTTTATGGATATTCAATTCATTTGTATCTTAAAATAATGCACTAGAAACAAAAATGCTTCTCTAGCTGAATGAATATAAATTTTTGTTGGCTTCCTAAATGCAATTGCTTTTATTTATGATCATTTTTATTTTAGGATGTCCTTGAGATAGCAGCTCATATGAAGTAAGCACTTGCTAAGGTATCCCATGATATTCTGATTACAAACTAGTTTGATATTAATTAGATTACATAATAACTAATAACATGAACAACTAAAACCCTCAAAAATCATAAGGTGCTAATCAATGGTACCTCATCAAACTAGTGAAGCATGAGTGGTTTAAGACTGCATATCCAGGGCTAACTGCCATATTACTATGTGAATTTGCAAATTCATATAGTCCTTAAGATACAACAGGTCACTTAACAAACATTCAAATTACAACAGATATTCCAAAACCATATACAAACCAGTTTCAAAGTTATGACAGCTGCAGTCTCCTTATGACAGAGTATAGAGATGCTACAGTGATTTGACAAATTTATAGTTCTCTAGATCAGAGCTTTTCAACCTTTCACAGATCGTACCACTTTTAGGACATAAAAATATTCGAATACCATCAGTGCTTAGCAAGGTGCCCGGAACCTGCTGACTAAAAAAAAAAGGGGGGGGAAAGGGGTGGGATTTTGGGTTTTACTGATTAGATTTATTTGTTGTTATAGAAATGGCTAGTTTATACTATTATGGAAATGTAAAAAGTTGAGGTTCAACGTTAATGCTTCATTCTACTGCAAGAGAGGAAGTCAGAAATCAATGCCTTTTCTTTTCTTTTTTCCTTCTCTCCATCACTTCCCCCCCCTTTTCCTCCCCACTGTATACTACTATTCACTTTTGTATTTTTGTATTTTATTCTATAATAAAATGTTAAAAACTGTAAAAGAAAGGAAAAAAAGTACCAGTTTTAATTTCTTCGGTGGTGGCTCCTTTGCTGAGTCACTTTCCCTTTGCATTGACAAATATATGACAAATTTATCCATATTTATTAATATGCACCACTACCTTGGTGGTCTCTCTCTCTCTCCTCTCTCTTTTTCCTCCTTGCCTGTTGGGCTCTCCTTCCACAGCTTCTTCTCCCTTCTCTCTACTTCTTCACTGCCTGCTGGGGTCTCCTTCCACTGCCTCTTCTCCATCCTCTTCTCTTTCCCTGTCATCTTTTTTTCCCTCTCCCACCAAAACTCTTCCTTTCATATCCTCTCCTCTCCCCCCCCCCTCCTCTTTTTCTTTTCAGTGCATCTTCAGCTGACTGCTTTCCTCAAGGCCGGGCCTCTCTGTCTCTTTCCATACCCTCTCTTTCCCCTGTTGTCTTTTTTTTCCCCTCTCCCACCACAACCTCCTCCTTTTATATCCTCTCCCTACCTCCTCCTATTCTCTTCAGTGTATTTCCAGCTACGTGCTGCTTCTGGAAGCACCAATCATCTGAAGCCCGGCATCAATCCTGGGGCTTCTGCCGAGCCCTGATACCCCTTCACCTCCAGCTTTCTCTCCCTCAGGCTTGTGTGGCATTGCTGCTGCTTCAGCTCATTCCTCTCCTCCACTACATTTGTCTAGGATGGTCATGTACCACCTGCCAAGTACCAAGTATTCATACCACCAGTTGAAAAGCCCTGCTCTAGATAAAGGACATTTTGGTCTACTCTGAAAATGAGGCTAGCACACAAACCATGTACATACAATCATCTCTTTGCCAAGCCAGAACAATGCACCTTTGATCTGCAACAGCTAGATATCTTGGTGTACTGTTTTTTCACAAAGAACACCCATATGGACCCCTAAAAACATCCAAGCTCTACTAGATTAGCAAGTCCTCCAACAGCCAAGGGCATACAACTGTTCCTGGCCTTCGCTAACTTCTACAGAAAATATATACCTGGTTTTGCTCACAAGGCCAAACCCCTTGTCCAACTACAAAAAGAGGAGTTAAATTTGCTTGACTTCTATATACCAAAAAGCAGTCAAAGAATTAAAGCAGCTTTTTGCCCAACACCCCTTTCTGCAGCATCCAGACTCACCAAAGAGATTTGTGGTTCAAATAGACACTTCAGATGTTGCCATCAGAGCTGTTCTTTTACAAGAGAGGGAGGGAGAAAACAGTTTATTGCCTTTTACTTTCTTCTCTGGAGCCTTAACTGCTCCAGAACAGTTTTTAATAAAAAGCTCCTTGCCATTAAATCAATATTATAACACTGGAGATTTTTTGTAATATTTTTCCATAGACGTCAACACAGACCACAAGAATCTAACATGCTGCAAAAGACCAAGCCACTTTCACCCAGTCAAATTAGATGGAGGTACTTCTTTTCATTCTTCAATTTTTACATTCAATATATCCAAAGCCCTAAAATGCCAGATGCTCTCTCTCACAAATCAGAATATTCTCAGGTTCAACAGATTCCAGTACCAGTAACAATTTTGCAACTTTTGCATTTCCAGCCTTGACAGCAGCCACCATCCATTGAGAGATTGGGAGCTATCAAATTGCACTAAGACTTTAATCATTAGGATAATAAGCAATGACTAGACCACTTTTCATGGGCTTGGATGGATAACCTCAAGGAAACCCTAGCAGACTAGGCAGCTTCTCCAATAGTATAACAACTCACTATACTCATCAACTTCAAGGACACCACTTCAAGCCACATATGGCACACATCCAAAAGTGTTTCTAGACCACCCTACACAGAGCTCAACAATTCCAGGGGTGGTTGACTTTTTACAGGAGCAACTCATTGCAACTCAATGAAGCCAAGCAGTTTTATAAAAGGGCAGTAGATGCTCAACAGTGAAAAGGAATGCCTACAGCAATAGGAGACATGGTCTGGCTCTTGGCCAAGTTCTTAGCATCTTCAAGATCTTCAAAAAATCTAGATGCTAAATTTGTGGGACCATTCAGGGATCTCAAACAAATCAAAAGATCCTTACTCTCTAAGCATGCCCCTCCAAGCTCACTATGAGCCCAGCATAGTGGTATGACTAGCATTCCATCACTAGTCATAGTAGAGGGGATATAAAGTAGAGAAATACTGGACTAGGCACAGAGGCAAAGGCATTCAATATTTGATTTATTAGAAGACTACCCTGTTGCTGATCGCTCCTGGGAAAATGCATGGTATGCTCATGCCCTAGATTTAGTTCCCAAGTTTAATTTGCACTTCCCCAAAAAATCACAACCAACCAAACTCCCAGTTCCCCAACCTGCATTGCCTAAGGAACCTGTCGAAGAAGAGGTTAACCAGCTCTTCTGGACAGCTCCAGGGGGAGATGGAGCACTCACTTATGATGGGCCTTCCATCTCTGGCCTTCAACTCTGGGCAGGGGAAGGGAAGGATCCTTTAACAATGTTTTCAGCAACCACCACGTGGCTTGCCAGCCACAGCTTCCGTTTTACCCTTGCCAAGTTCCCATGAGAATTCGGACTTTGAAGAAATGATGCAGGAGCGCAAAAGCAGCATTGAGGAACCCAGGGAAGAGGAGTGAGGACAAGGTGAAGGGGTGAGTGATTAGGCTGAGCCCGAGGGAGGGGTCAAGCGCATCATCAGTCTCAAGTTTCTTTGTACCCACAAGAAATCTAAGTCTAGCCCACCTTGAATTCTATTGACTCTTATCTACCACCAATTTGCTTTGAGTGTTAGTACTTCAGATTCTTGTAGAGAGTATTGGCATGCACTCTAAACCTGTATTTATTTGAATTGTATTTACTCCTGATTTCCTGCCCTTGATACTCAATGGGGCATGAATTATCTAGTATAATCTAAAGGAAGATTGTATGTTGAGAGTCCCATTTCTTTCACCCACTAGGTTTTACTACCTAGTTTAGCTTAATTTATTTCATATGTTGCATATCACCTAAAATCCCCTCTAGTCTTGTTGTTATAAAGATTACGGTTTTACTATGTTTCTGCTTTCTGCTAGACATTTGTATCCATTGTTGTTGACAGATGGTAGACAAGAGACAAAGTCTTTTTGTCTGTACAAAATTGAGGGACAGGGTGAAAAACAAATATCTACATTGAGTTGAGTATCATTTGATACCACAAATAGTGTTCACTGCCTTCATTTGAACAGTAAGCCTTGTGTCTTTAGCTTATTTTTCATCTTCTTATTCCTGTTTTGTTTTGCTTTTTATAATTTCTAGCCTAATGAGCAATTCTATAGTATTTAAATACTTGCACATTCTGTTATGTTTGTTTGCATGTACCTTCATTTTTCCCCGCATGGGCCAACATGCTTATGATTTCATTTAAAAGATGAATCTCAATAACCAAACAATCAGACAAAAATGATAATTATAAAATGTGACTGATGGTTCTGCCTTTGAAAGAAAATAAGTCATCATATAGGCATTTTAATGGAGCTCCTTAATTACTTGTATTCTAGCTTCTCATTCGCATAATATTTCTAGGCCTGTCTCTTCATTTATTCTAGAAGAAAGAACTGATCTTATTACTATTGTTGTGTACTGGGTTCATTGTGCAGGAATGAAGATGAGGCGAGTGAGTTCAGCAAAGAGCATGGTTTATTTCTTGCAGGATCTGAACTAGAGAAAAGGGCTGAAGCTGCAGCAATTTATACCTTGGCCCCTAGGCAGTGGCCAATAGGTTTGAAGCAACCTATTGCCGCCTAGGGGCAACCAATAGCAGCGCTGGAGACGGGTTGTCTGAGATGCTGGGAGCCGTTAGCTAGCTCCCTGCTCTAGCAACCTACCAGCCATTACCACGTGTTATTAACAAGCAAGCCCAATACATAACACCCCTCCCCACTTAGAACGAACAATACATAGTCATGGCATATGCCAATAAATAACTGAACAGATGACCAATAATGAATAAATAACTAAACAAACATGTAAAGAAATCTATGGTAAAGCTAGTGGTATCCTATGGAGAATAATAAATGGCCAGGTTGCTTTATATTCACAGTACAGTCAACTTTCTGATGGTGCTTAGAAACTACTTCAGGAAAACAATTACAGCACTGTGTACAAACAGCCACACAATTTTTGAGTGATTAAACCTATCTTTGAAATAAGTTGCACTGCAGATGTTCAGGCAAAATGCCAACATGAAAATGTCATACAAAACCTAAGGGCAGATAAACATTTACACATAACATAATATCTGAAGCAAATGCAACAAAATATAGTTTTAGCCAACTGTCTCAAAGTCCAATAAACCATTTTATTCAAATTTTTCTGTTACCCTAATAGTATGTTTGTTTCAATAGTTTGATATTTCTATTTTATTAAAAAATTGTAACTGCTGATTACTATTGTTGTTTATTCATCAAAGAACTCACATATTTCGCCCAAAATTACTTAGTTGAGGAAAACAGGAGAAAAATACTATCTAATAGGTGTAAAAGTGAAACCATCCAAATACATACATTCTGTTGGTTGTAAATTAAAAATCAGTTGTAATGATACAGTATTAAGTAATGCAAACAACAAATATTCACCTGACTCAATTCCAGTTTAAAGAGTCTCCAAAATATTTTTAAGAAGCAATTGGACAACCATTTGCCAGAAAATGATATTGGCTTATACAGCTTCCTGCCTGAGCAGGGGTTTGGACTAGAAGACCTCCAGGGTCCCTTCCAACTCTATTATTCTGTTCTGTTATATCCAATTGATCTGAATCAACAAGAGACTTTTGAAAATCATGTGCTCGCCATGCAAAATTTACACAATATGATTAAGCAAAAGGTACTCCAAAGAATTCAAATCTATTATTTAATAATATCTAATCTAAGGATCGCTTTGAGGTCAGAGCAATTAATCCAATCATGATATGTGCATATCAGTCAAAAGTTATTATTACTGGAGTAAGCTGAGACTGAATTAAAAAATTGATCACATGAAAATAAATAAAATGCAGTGAAAAATAAATATAACTTCAATTCATGGAGCAACAATAGACATACAGATATATTTGGATATTTAGTGAATCAACATTATACATATTTTTTACTTCTATGATTTTTTTTTATTTTATTATATATTTCTAAGCCCTTATCTCACATTGTTACCAGTATTTGTGTATTTGTATTATAATACCTATAATACCTGTTATAATACCACAATAGAGATAATAGTGATAACAGATAAGATAGTCCAGATTCCAGAAGAACATTCAAATAAACCTGCAAAGATTGCTTCAAAATAATGAATAGACATATTCAATATTTACTATTGAAGCTAGAATTACACATAAAGGGCTGACACATTATTTGTTAGGATGTAATTATGGTGATCAAAAAGTTAAACTGCCCAGATATTTTTTTTCCAGCAACAATGGATAAATAACTGCAGGGTCACGTCAAATGCTTCATGATGCCATGAATCAGGTAGACAGCATCACTGGGAAAAAGTGGTATTTAATCAAAGTGAGTAGACCCCCACTGGAGAAAGAGACAGCATAGTAGATTTATGACAAATCAGATAATTGTACATTTTGGGTGTGCATATTTTAGAAAGAAATACATTAAAGTCATAAGATTCCAAAGCAGCATGAAGAAACTGTCCAGCATAAAAATCACCTGGGAAGGTTTATATATCATAATCTGAAAGGTCTCATTTTCTTTAAATATTTTATTTGAATAGAATATTGCTATAATTTAAATTCTAGATATTGGTATATCTGCATGAAGTCTGGACCTTCAGTGTCCCAATTTTCTGTCTGAAATATTATTTAAGGATGCTTCCTAAACCCAGTACCTACAAAATGGGTTGAATTATAAGTCCTTCAACACAGGCTGGTTGAGGATGATGAGGGTACCAACATTTTTGGAAGATACTAGATTGGGGAAATCTGATGGAATAGATTTATATCCTGTGGCAAGGCAATTCTCTAAAAATCAGTTACAAACAATTTGGAACCAACAGGCTAATGCAGCAGTAAATCAAAACAATTTTACAACTATCAGAAAAGATCTAAGAAAATTAAAAGCCTTTTGTGCGTGCTGGAAGCAAATTAAAATTAGCACCAGATAAATCTCCATGGAAAAAACATATCAAAATTATTCTATCATTGAGACCCTTCCTACCAATAGTTGAAGAAGGACCTCCAAAATTTCCTTTTGAAGAGGAAATGCCTACAGGTAGTCCTCGATTTAAGATCACACTTGAGAACAGAATTTATGTTGCTAAGTGAGAAATTTGTTAAGTAAGTTTTGCTCCATTTTATGACTTTTCTTGCTACATTTGCTAAGTGAATCACTGCAGTAGTTAAATTAGTAACATGATTATTAAGTGGTTGTAAAAGGTGATCACATGACCCCAGGGCCCTGCGATCATCATAAATATGAACCGGTTGCCAAGTGTCTGAATATAAATCATGTGATCCTGGAGATGCTGCAATGTTCATAAGCATGAAAAATGGTCATGTCACTTTTTTCAGTGCTGTTGTAACTTCAAATGGTCACTCAATAAACTGTTGTAAGTTTAGGAATACCTGCATAAGGATACATAAGTACTCTTGCATTCAATTTACTGAATATGACTTCCAACTGCTCCACATAATCTTGAGGAATGTGACCCTCACCAAATGAGCATTAAGTTGGATTGCACTAACTAGCCCCAAATCTCCCCATGGGCATCTTGACTGAAAATGCCTAGCTCTCTGATCCTAACCAATACAGTAGTATACCACTTCCAAACTGGATTGATTGTACTTTAAAGGCAAAGGGGGCAATGAGGTTTTATCATATACTTTACAGAAGAAACACATATAAAAGGAAAAATATTTTAAACAATAATTAATTTAATCATACTTAGTACTTTTTATTTAGACTTATATAGCACCCCATGGTGCTTTATAGAATTCTCTGGGTGATTTACAATGTCAGTATTATTTTACTGACCTCAGAAGGATGAAAGGCTGAGTCACCCTTGACCCCCGTTAGGATTGAACTTCAGACTGTAGGCAGAGTTTGCCTGCAATACGGTACTTTAATCACTGGCCCACCAGGGCTTCTTATTTTTTATTTATTCCTTGAATACAGTTAAAGGTGGGTATGACATTTGGGGTGAAAGGAAGAGAAAGGAATGACTGAAGATTAGTTCTTATTTGATGCTCCTATGGTCATAAATGTTAATATAAAATAGTTTATTATAGTTATAATAGGAAGCCATGGTAGTAACTGAAATTCATGGAATATAACAGCCATGATAAAGATGGTAATCCATCTTTCTTTCTGCCTGCTGGCTGAGGGTGAGTCACAAGAGGTACAGGTGTGTAAGAGAAGGATATTACAGTTTATAACAATGAGATAAAAATACTGCAGACAGAAAAAAAGCTAGATTTATTTTCAAAAGTTACTTATTAAAGCTGAAAAAATATTGAGTTGCCAATGTATCTGTTTGGACATAAGATTAGACATAAGATTAACATAAGAGAATATTTCAGTTGCTTAATACAGCAATCTGCCACTTGTATGATTTTTTTAAAAAGATATACAAATATTATAATATCAAGTATCTGGTGGACATGGAACAGCCACTTCAAAGCATAAAACATGAGTTCTATATCTGTTCATAGTTATCAGAGAAAAATATTTTGTAATGTAATATTCATTCAAACCAGATGTATACTAAATAATAATCTTGAATCCTTAGAGAACAGCACATACAATATTATGCACTCTCAGAATGTTAGGAATGCAATCCTTTTAGAGAAATAGGTGGTTTAAGATGCTCATATTGTGTCTCTTGGCAAATTATTAACATCCTTTGTGAGTGAAATAGGCAATTTTGCTGTTAAGATAGTAAAAAGAGGTGTTCTAAACTGTGATTGAAGATATTCTTCTAGGGAAGTATTATACAAAATATTTCACATCAACAGATACTATCGATAGATAACTTACTTGCTCATATTATATACCTCATCCTGTTAATAGAAATATATCTCAAATGAAACTGGTTTAGAATAATTCCATAAACCTTTATTCAGGTTCCCTGTATGTATATTGAGGGCAAACCGATCTGACATTAAAATAGTTTGCAGGAAAAAAATAATTTGCTACAACTATCGCAAAACTTTAAAAGTAAGAATAATAAAGAAAGAAGAAGGTATTTTGATAATTAGATCAAGCTTAATTGACAGTGCTGTATGGGAAAGAATGGGAAAGTTATTTCTTTCTGGAAAGCCCTCTTGGCTGAGAAGGTTTTCCTCTTGGTTCAGATTCAGTAATCATAGACAGTGTACATCTTGAAAGGAAAGTGGGTTGCAGCGTAGCAGTCTATGAAATACACAGCTGGAATAAATGGTTGTAATTACTGTAAAATTTTAGAGGAAAGAAAATGTTTTTTTAATAAACAAGAAGATGGTAACAGCAACATCAAAGCAAAGAAACTTTATAGAATAGTATGTAGTGAGGAGGGCTCTTAGGCACAGAAGATCTTCTACAAGCGATTGCTATGTGGTTAGTATTTCAAAGAGTTTTAGCTTAAACTTACAGTGTGAAAGTGTGGTAGTTATTTTGTGAATAAAAATACAGAAATTAGAAATCTATCTACTGTATATTGAACATAAAGGTTTTTCTAAGCAATATTTTATTCCATTAAAAAGTACTGTAGAGTTTAACAGATACCTTTCCTTTAGCTAGTTTTTCTCTTTTGTTGATAAAATGTCTTTTTCCATCACTAATTTTTTTCCATTAGAAAAATATTAATCTTTTCATATTTCAGTTTTGACAACCTTTCTAATTTAGACTGGATATTTATTATCTTCAATATTCTGAGCTACTAATGAACAGCAGCACACAGGAAAGGAATTACATAAAATGTTCCACTAAAACAAGCTGTTTGTGCAGATAGCAAACTAGCTTAAGGGAATCAGAATAAATTATGTGATGTATATATTGAATAAAAGGGCAAGAACTGGAGGTCCTGAAAAAACAACAACAGTCCATCCAATAGTACTCTGTCTCAAGATGGAACTATCCTGTCCACAAAACAATATATTCCTCTTCAATTCCAACCCCACTTAAAGATTTTAGGGACAGAATATTCCCTCACATATTTCCTTCAGCTGAACCATGTAAGTAGTCTTTTATAACCTGAAAAAAATAAGTGAGGGAACTTAATAACAATTAAGCTAATAGCCCTAATCCATGTTACCAATAGATTTTATTTTTAAATTGAATACGGAAATATTCTAGAAGAATGTACCTCCGGTGGTTTCCCAACAGGACTCATCAGTTAATTACAGAATTCTTGGGAACTTCCAGGGAAGAAATAGTGAACTTGAAGATGGCTCCGCAAAAAGCAGAACTGACTACCATGATGGGATGGAGTCTGGACAAGGATAGAAAGTGATATCACCCACAAGTGCTTTAGACAGGCACTCTTCATTAAAAGAGCACAAGACAACTCCAGTGAGTTTATAGCTCTGGGAGATAGCCACCTTGCTCAAACCATAGTTTCTGCCTTTAAAAGAACATTGGATTCACATTCCTTTTCTAATCACTTTTGGAAATTACAACTGCTTTTCATCTATTAGGAACCTTTGGATCAAAACATTTTACAGCATATGATGAGTTTCCTTTAATCCTTAGCAAAAGAAGCTTTAAATACAAATTTAAGGACTTACAAAAAAATCTGGAATAAACAGCAAAAGAGTGAGTGATTAGAACTTTGGTTTTAGACATTAAACAGAACTAGAAGGAACTAAAGATTACAGTTAAAGATGAAGAATACCTAAGTTTGACTTACAAATACAGAAAAAAGCACAATATTTTAACATTGGTCATATTGAAGAATATTTTTGAACAATGAATCCAGAATTAATTTATAGAGTAGCTGCATCTATGAATACATTGTATTTAAAAGATGTTATGGAAGAGGAACACAGATTGATATTGATTTAAAAGTTGATTTAAAATGATAGACTACAAGAATGATGTAGAAAAAGATGTTGCATTGGACATACAAAAAAAGCAAAAATAAAAAATGGATGATGTCTTAGTAATTGTTATTAAAAGGGATATACAATTAACACACCAAGAGAGTGACCTGGATAATCTTTCTCTACTGGACTTAACAAAAGAACTTGCCAAAGGCCGCAAAACACTGTATTGCCCTGATACTGCAGAAATGGAGTTTCCTTTTTATTTTATTCTTTTTATTAATTTATAATATAAAATACAAAAATGCAAAAGAAAATAGTAGGAAAGATTGGGGAGGGAAAAGGAAAGGCAAAGTGTAGGGAAAAGGGAGAAAAGAAAGAAAAGGCATTGATTTCCAACTCCCTTTGGTGCAGTAGAATAAGGTAACATTAAACCTCAACTTTTTACTTTGACATAGTAATATAAACTAGCCATTTCTATAACAAGAAGTTGGTAAAACCCAACCTTTTTGCAGTCAAGTTAGACATCTCTGCTAACTTCATCAACTTTTGCAGCCATTCATCATTCCCATTCATCCATAGGAATAGGAATGGGGTTTCCAAGAAAAAATGTATTCTATCTTATCCAAACAGTCCAGCCCAGTCAAAGGCATATTTTACCAGCTTAGCATGGAGGCTGTGGTTATAAAAATGTTGAAGAACTACATGAACATGAAGGGCAGAATACCTAAGTAAATTAATAGAGCGCTTGCATATATTGTCATGGACTTGCACAGATATTTGTGGAAAGTATGCTACATAAATCTTTTAAAGATAATATGAACACAATATATTCAAAAATTCAAAATCTGTATTCCTCTTTAATATGAATTGGACTGTAAACTTTTCTGAGATCTACTTTAGTAAAATGTGCACTTTCTGTAACCATTTCAAAAGTTCATAAGGGAGAGGAAAAGAGTAGTGAAGGCTACTTTTTACAAGGTGAGTGGCAGTTGAGGACTATAGCAGTTTCACAGCAGTGGCTGTAAAGTCCAAGATTAAACAGCTCATCCCATACTTTAATGGTTTCTCTTTGAACTGGGCCATTAAGCCTCTTTCATTTTAGCCCATACTCTGACCTGACAGCTGAAACTCAGCAGCGTACTCCTGCACCAAATACTTAACTTGTGGGAAATAGGGATTTCATGGTTAACAATTACTTGATTGACTCTGCATTATGCTACAGAATTTACATAGCTGTCCTAATCTAAAGTGTTCTGAATCAAAAGAAGAACCTATTCTACAGCTTCCTTGGTTGTTTGTTTAATTATAAATCTTATCTGGGCTTATTTGGGCAAATTCCAAGAGACAGTGGAGGATAGATGGGCCTGGCATGCTATGATTCATGGTCGCAAAGAGTCGGGCACAATTTAGGGACTGAACTGCATCTGGGTTTATTGGTGGAAAAATAATCTGGTCTCAGACAAATGTATAGTTCACTTTGCTCAAGAAAGCCAACACATTTGGAAGAATTCCGATTTCATTTGTCAGTCAATGGAGTGGGTGTTTAGGGCTGGATGGCTACTGCAAATTTCTGGGCCAGCACCAGTATGAAGTGCCAGTAGATTCTGTTTCACCTGCTGGAGCAGCTGGTTCCTCTGAGTTGTTAGCAACTATTATATCTAGATCAGGATAATAGAAATTTGGTCAGTAGTCAGTGGGTTTGCCAGAGGATCAATAACCATCATGGTAATCCTTTATGCCTGGGCAGTAGCTGTCCTCCACTAGCAATGGGAATTAGCATTTGGCAATCAAACCGTCTGGCTGTCATCCCTGATCTTGCCAGTAAATCACAGATTTCCTGAAACTTGGCTGAAAACTGTCAGATGCAGCCCAACTAAATTAGAATGTTTATTGTGGTCAAAAAGGAAATAATATACAATAGCTGACCATTGTCTGCTATTGCAAAGATGTCAGATATTCCCAGGTTCCTTCCTGCTGTTCATCCAGATGAACAGCTATTTGGCACAGCACTTGGTGGCTGTGAAGCTGAATGTTTGTTGCATGTTAACAAAGCATTCCTCTGGATCAGAAGCCATTGAATCCCATATCATCTGCTGCTATTTTTAAAAAGTAATCTGCCCCCAGGTTCATAGATTTCTTCATATTTCTTCTGCAATCAGGAACAAGATTCAGCCTTGCTGTCAATGTGCTGGGATGTGTCAGAATGGTTCACATTTAAAACATAACTACAGTTAATACATAACTCAATTAAACTTTTAATTCACTTCAATTTAATGGATAAATTAAAAAAACATATTTGTATATTCCATTTAAACTGAGACTAATTTGGGTAAGACTGTGTTCCTGGTTTTATCATAATCTAGAAATGCTCTAAAATAAAATACATAAATACATGCATTTATTTTATCATTGTACAGTAGACTCTAGAACAAGTTCCAGCCAAGCATGGTTCCCTTGTATGTTGTATGGACCCAATTTAAAATTAAACAGTGTATTTATCTTTTTTTTCCAGTTTTAGGACATTGTGTAGAATTGAACATGATTGCTAGTCAGTTATTGTATGAATGGAATCAAATCAATGTTTTCTCCAGATGGATTTAAAATATGGCCACCACTAGAAGGATAGCATTGTATTGCAAGGCATTTAAGGGCTTTGAAAGAGGAAAGGGATATATAGAGGATCAAGAATATTTACAATTATGAAATTATGTGCTGTCATCTTTGAATAAAGACAAGACAGAAAATTTCTTTATGAGGCTACAGTATTTACCTTGGTGCAAATATTGATCTTACCTAGATAGCATTTCAAAGTAATCAAATGAAGATCTGCTCAGTTTCAATTTTGTACAGGTCAAGAAAAATGCTGCTGGTGTAATCTGGAATAAAGAACAAAATACTAATTGACATATGACTAGAAACATTCACCTGTTTAATCTGTGTTGGCTTTTTGAACATAAAGGTACTGCTCTTTCCTAGTACAAAAAAGATACAAACAGAGTTTAAATCTTGTCGAGTCCAGATGATGGAACCACAACTCTTTTTGCTTCTTTTCATTCAAGCTTTTAAAAAATCATGATTTGACTTATACTGAGTCATTAGTTTACTTGAAGTTATTGCCAAGTCATCTTCACTTTTCATACAATTTTTACTAAGCCAAGTGAGCACTACAATAAATTAATCCTTAACTGCCATATAATCAGTGGTGGGATTTAGCCAGTTCGTACCGGTTCAGCAGAACTGGTAGCTATTTTTTTGTTGCCCAGGCCCAGAATGGACTTCCGGAAGCAGTATCCACACAGAGAACTGGTTGTTTACATATTTGAATCCCACCACTGCATATAATTACAATTTAGATAAGGAATTTTGAAACCTCCCACTTCCAGGGAACTTTTTCCACACTATCTCTGCCATTATAAACAATCCTAGCATAGCATGAATCAGCCCTGATCTGAAATGCTGATTCCAATTTTGGAGAGGTTAGGATTTAATCTGAGCTTGCAGTTCAAGTTTTAAAAACAGATACTATTCAAATTACTTCAATCAAGATTTAGCTCAAAGAAAAGACACAGGATGGCATGTGAACTAATGCCATAGGGATAGGAAGGCAATAGAGAAAGAAGCTGGTATGAAGAATCATTTAAAGCAGGGGTGTCAAACTGCCGGCCCACAGGCCAGATGCGTCATGGAAAAACTGTGCCCACCCCATTGCCAGCAATGGAAAAAAAGTTGCAATACGTCATGACATGTCAGATGACATTGCGAGTTTGACACCCCTGATTTAAAGGCTTACTGTTCCCCAATTCTTTTAAAGAGCCAGCATACAATCACTCATTATCAAAGGACATCCCACTCACACTGATTTTAAAATAAGTTTGAACTTTGAACTAGTTAGCAGTGAACCCAGATTCAGAGTGTTGAGATGAACTTGAGGTTCTGATTAAGGCCTAGGATAGAAGTGTAACATTCCATTAGCACAAGAGAAACTAAAATTAAACCAAGAAGCTGAGAGCTGAGAAAGGGAGTAAATCTCAAAGCAACATTTAACATTCCCTTCAAAGAGAACTCTGATACCCAATGTTTAATAAACTGATAAAATGCATTAGTCATATGCATGCTTTAAAGAATCAACCATACAATCCAATCTATCCCATCTTTCTCCACCTATGAAAATAAAGTTGCAGCATTGCACATTATTCTACAAGAGAAACTACGGAGATGGGGCAAGGAAGGATTAGCAACTTCTACTTGATCTCCCTCTTACGCAATTAAGGCTTTTTCTTCAAGCTACTTTAAAGAAATAGTAACTTTTGCTCCTGAATATGTTAAAAATATCTTCAGGTTCTAGTGTAACAAAAAACAAACAAAATATCCCATGAGGAAAGCCTATTCACCATAGTCTTATAGTCACACAGGCTAAATAAACAATTCTGATAGCAGTGTTCCAATATCTCAGGGGCTGCCACAAAGAAGAGGGAGTCAAGCTATTCTCCAAAGCACCTGAAGGCAGGACAAGAAGCAATGGATGGAAACTAGTCAAGGAGAGAAGCAACCTAGAACTAAGGAGAAACTTCCTGATAATTAGAACAATTAACCAGTGGAACAACCTGCCTCTAGAAGCGGTGAATGCTCCAACACTGGAAGTTTTTAAGAAGAGACTGGCCAGCCATTTGTCTGAAATGGTATAGGGTTTCCTGCCTGAGCAGGGGGTTGGACTAGATGACCTCCAAGGTCCCTTCCAACTTCTTCTTCTTCTTCTTCTTCTTCTTCTTCTTCTTCTTCTTCTTCTTCTTCTTCTTCTTCTTCTTCTTCTTCTTCTTCTTCTTTTTATTATTATTGTTATTGTTATTGTTATTATTATTATTATTATTATTATTATTATTATTATTATTATTATTATTATTATTATTATTATTATTATTATTCCTTGCAGGAATCAATTTCTTTAGTCAACTGGCTATTGCTATGCTGCAGAGTTTGCATGCTATCTATTCTTTTATCCTTTCCAGATCAAATCTGATTATTCTGATTTTGGAAATGTCTGGTCCAACTGATTTTTTCAGCTTATTTTATGGTAACCATTTTGTTATTGTTGCTTTCCGGTAGAGTTTGCATATTAGTTATGTCAATAAAATACTTTAGATTTGAATTCCTGGGCTCTAGTTTCTATGGCAGAAAGATAAACAACCTTTTATGATTAATTGTACAACCCAGCCCTTTTATGGAATTTGCTTTCAGCTCTGTTATGAGGATAATCAAACTGGGCAGCACCAGTATTTCTTTATACATAACATTTCTTTTCTCCTCCTACTTCATCTGATAATGTTCAACCTCATGTGGCTTCAGTACTCTAAATCTTGTTTCACAAAACTCCCAAGTTAACCAGTCTATTTCAATTCCCACCCATTAAATAAGGTTGGCAAAAGGAACTCATTATTCTGAACCAGCAAAAATGGATCAAAATGAAGGATAACTTTGCCCAGGGATCATAAATAAGGGAGTCAGCAGTTCAGGTGCCAAAGTCTGCCATGTTTGCTTTTCATAAACTTAGATCTGACAGCAAAACTGTCAGGAATGCCTTCCAACTTTGAATCCTCCAGGGTCTCATTTGCAAAAATGCAGAAGCAACCCTGCTGGTTTTCTTAAGGTGAATCTGTATTGGCCATTAATTCACATGCCAATTTGGGTTATGGTGCTTGCAACTGGTACATATGTTTATGTTTCATTAATAGACATTTTAGGTGGTGGGCCCCTTCTACTACAGATTCAGCTCAGAGAGACAGCAGCTTAAAATGGGGGAAAAATTGGCTGGATTTTTAAGTCTATTTTCTCATTCCCTTTCCCCAAATACATAGCAGATTTAAATGTTTTGGAAAGGAGCCAGGTTTCCTCAAACCTGCCAACAATGAGAACATTTTGATTCAGATAATTGCCCAAATGTATTGTATTTTTCCTCCTGTAGTCTTGCATGCATGTGGATGCAAAACAAAAGGTTTTTAAGAAACTTATTTCACATTCCATTACTCAGCATCATAATGCAATGCATCATAAATTTAAAAGCAAATTGCTTTCTGCAGCAAGGCAGACTTCCCTAAATTGGCAGCAATCATACTGCTTAGAAATATCTTTGGGCAACCAACCTCAGATGGAACTGCATTACTTATAGCCTCAAATACCCCTCTCCAACTCATACTAGTGGCTCCTTACTTGTCAGAGTTTCTCGCAATTCATTTAACTAAAGTAGTAAGGGGGTTAACATGTTTTAAGAACATAAAAAATGATGTACTAACCCAGTTAACCCTAGAGAGGTTACATTTAATTCTAATAGATTCAGTCATGTACAGAATTAATAACAGTTCCAAGTTTATTATGGGGCATCTATATTCAATTAAGGGACGCGGTGGCTCAGTGGGTTAGGATGCTGAGCTTGTCGATCAGAAGGTCGGCAGTTTGGCGGGTCGAATCCCGAGTGCTGCATGCCAGAGTGAGCGCCTGTTACTCATCCCAGCTTCTGCCAACCTAGCAGTTCCAAAGCACGTAAAAATGCAAGTAGAAAAATAGGGACCACCACGGTGGGAAGGTAACAGCGTTCTGTGCGCCTTTGGCATCTAGTCATGCCAGCCACATGACCACGGAGACGTCCTCGGACAAGCGCTGGTTCTTCGGCTTTGAAACGGAGATGAGCACCGGCCCCTAGAGTTGGAAACGACTAGCATGCATGTGCGAGGGAACCTTTACCTTTACCTTTATATTCAATTACTTATAGAAATTCAGTCAATTTTTTTCCTTTTTTAAAAGTGAAAAAGTTAAGATGGGAGGTGAAGTGGTGATTTCCAAGGCTAGGTGGCAGCATGTATGTGTTCCAGTATGAGGTGCTCACATTTTAATTTTCTGCTGGATGAGGCCAATGGTTTGATCAGTGATCTCACACTTGGACACTTTTAAGTTCCATGGACTTCAACTCCCAGACCTCACCAGTCAGCCAGAGTTTGTTTAGATTTATAATTTAAGACCACACATATTTAAGTGGCCAAGTTTGAGAAACAGTGGTCTAGGCAACATGAACAAAAATGTGTAGGGTAGATTTTTTAAATTGCATCTTTTTGAACAGAAAACCAAGGAAGTTGACTTTGAAATCATTTTGGGTAATTAGTTATTTATTCTGATTTTACCCCTTTTAGATTTTTCTTTTAGGCTTACCCTTTTATTCCTTTTTTTTTCTCTGACCCTTTTTCTTATCAAATTTACAGTATGTTGTACTGGAAACAGGAGATGAGAGCAAAGACCTTCTCCTTAGTAGCTGATATTCAGTCATAACATAGCTATTATGAGAAACTATTGATGGTACCATCTAACATAAATGTGTAAATCCTGTCTTAAAAGCATTGATTATTCTTTAAACATCATATGTCACCATGGCATGCTTGATTTTCAGAGGCTCAGTGGTCACTTGACAAAATACATTCAATCCTAAACCTGTAATTCTGAGATGAAGTTAAAAATAAATACAGAGTTGGCCAACCATGCTCATTCATGGTTGGTTCCATCTTTAGAAGTAGAGATGTTTACATGAACAGGTATAACCATGCAGTGGAAGGTGAGAAAACAGTGCTACCCCTGGCTGACTGATTTCTTGACTGATTATGTATTTGCCAGTAAGAAAAATGGACCTACACATGGACAAATTCTTTATACAAGGGCTAATATATAGTGGTTCAGCTATGGATTTTGAAGAATAATGAGTTAGTTGCTCTTCTAACCTATGGCATTCCCATATCTGCTGTTTGCCCTCAGACTTAATTGTGTATTAGTCCTCTAATGAGAACAGAGGCAGAAGACTTAAATGGCCACAATAGGTCTGCCAGTTCAGAAGTCTAATCTATTTCATAGATACTTCTAATCAGTGAGTTTCAGTTCTAGATAAGGCCTTGATAATGTTCTACTTTTCTCATATATTAAGTAGCATGGAGGGAAAGCCTGCCTGATGTAGCAAGTGGAAGACTACAAACATTCACAGGCTTCTTGTTTGCTTTTATGGCTGTTAGAGGGCATAGGCGCCAGCAACAGTGTACAATAATTTGCATAGGGGAAAGAACTCTGATCTCTTTCTAGTTTCCTGACTGTGAACTATGTACAAAAGTCGTAGGTTAATTATTTGGGTTGGTTAGTCAATAGTGAGGATCAGTTAGTGCCTTCCATTCATGGCTCTGTCTTCAGCAGTGCAAGACTGTAATTCGTGGAGGTGAATAACAGTTGTCAGGGATGAGGTATTAGTTAGGATGATTATAATTAATTAGTAATTATTATTGTTCTCTGAGAATATGGATTATGACGGCATTGCACATGCATTAATTCTGGGTCTAGTGTCCAGTTAGAGTACTTGGACTAGAAGATTATTCTGCCTATTACGCATTTGCACAGAATAGGAGCACAATTCTCCAGACATGGCCTACGAATCTGATCTTCTAACCTGTGTTAAATCATTATTAGTGTTGCTATCAGGACAGGAGAACTGGGTAAGAAATGTTCTTATCAGGAAGCAAAAGTTTACATGAGCTTTCAAACAAACAAATCCCAACAATCCTGCCAAACCAAATGTTTTTATTTGACAAAATGCTGTTTAGAAGAGACAAATTGCTGTTTAGAAGAGATGAGCGAAATGCCTTAAGCCTCCAATTGGTCTCCTGAAAATGCACAAACATCAAAGCGAATCTAGCTGAGATGTTGCAAAAGCTGATTTTCAGACAGTTGCTTTATGGTTGACAGATTCTTCAGTCCAGCATTTTTATTATTGAACAAGATTTAAACTATTTCCCTTTCTTTTCCCTGCTTGGAACCAAGTAGTTCCAAGGCACTTCCTGTTGCTCTTATTATAATGCCATTTCATATTTTGCATTAGGGTTATGTCCTTGGAGATATGGTAGTGTTATACTAGGTGGGGAACTCAGATATGGAGATAATCAGATTGTGTCACAAAAGAGTTTTATTGTTAAGAACCAGCTGTGTATAATCACATTCCAAACCAATGAATAGACTCTGATCTCTACATTGCAAGTACCTTGAGTAACAGATTATCTGCACATTGTATCAGGTCAGCCTGAGGTGAGAAGTGATTTGTAAATTCTAGCGAGGCGTTAACCTTCTTCTGATACCCAGCAGTGGATTGGCCTGTTTCTTTCCCTTGGGCACCAAAAAAATGCTGAAGCTACACTACAGAGGACTGAGCTACCAAATAATTCTCAGGAGACTCCTGAACAAAACATAATGTGTTATATTTGAGCTAAATATCTTTCCTTTCGTATTCCGCTAGTATTAGGTATGTTTTTCTGGCTGTCACAATTGTCATTATGCAGATATCTTTTCAGATATGCCTGGTTAAATTTTAATGATCTCTTACTAACCTCTTCTTTTATCACTTGTACTCAGTTTCAGATGGAGCTAAAATGCTTCTCAGTAGATCAAAATTTACCAGACATCAAACCATGAGCTGAACTGAAAGCATGGGAGTTTTTCATTTTATAAAGAAAGTTTTCACTTTTACTTAATTCAAAGAAACAAGAAGCAAATACTTGCTGGAATAAGGTTGCCAGATGCTATAATGTTCATTATTTTTTAATCCTCTTCTTGATTTGGCATTCTTTTTTTTTGAATCAATTAGAGTTGAGTTTGATTCCTATAAAATTAACTATTCATATTATTAGTTTTGCCTGGAATGTCTAACAATTTGAGGTCCTTCTTTTCACACTGGTATGCATATTCAGTCTCCTTATTTGACATTTTATGCTTCAGGTTCCTAACTTGCAAAGAGGGATTAGTTATATATATGAGAGGGAGGGAGGGAGAAAGTATCCATCGACTATTTGTGGGCTTTATGCCGACTGCATCAGAACAAGACTGAATATTATTTCTCCTGCATCATTGCTGCTTTATGATTAGAGGCTATAAATATTTATGATTTATTATAGCTTCTTGAGAAGGGTTTTGCTTGTGATGGTTCATAGATCAGGAGAACACTAAGAGAAAATAAAACTATAAAATTCTTTCCAGCTGCTCATTTATAACCTATAGCTTACAGAAATCAGAAGGGAGCAACAACAATAGAATCTTCTTGTTTTCTTTTCTGAGCATGATAAATGATCTTCCAAGAAAGACCTTCTAAATAGAATCTTAGATTCTACACATCAGTTATCACTTCCTTTTGAAGTTCATACAATATTTATTATTAAAAGTTAGAGGATTGTTTTTTTAAAAAAATTCTTTAAGAACGGTAATCAGAGGAGATGAAATTTGCAGCAACTCCTTCCCTTAGTTAATAATTATTTAAATAAAAAAGTGTACAGGAAAACAACATGTAATTTGCAATTACAACATCTAGATGAAATTTCTGCATGGTTGCAAGCTAGTTATAGGTCTACAAACCTACCCCAAGGCTCTGTACTGGGCCCAATACTCTTCAATATCTTCATCAAAGATTTAGATGAGGAGATAGAAGAGGAACTCATCAGATTTGCAGATGACACTAAACTGGCAGGAATAGCCAAGATACAGAACACTGGGCTCTAAGAAAATGAAATTGAGTAATGAGAAAAGTTAAGTTCTTCATTTTGGCAAGAAAAATCAAATGCAGAGATATAGAATACGTGATATCTAGCTTAATACTAGTAACTTCGAGAAGGATCTTGGAATCTTAATGGACAATCACTTAAATATGAACCAAAAGTATGCTGCAGCTGCCAAAAAAACCAAGGCAGTCTTAGGCTGCATTAACAGAGGGATAGAATCAAGATCACACGAAGTGTTAATACCACTTTATAATCCCTTGATAAGATCACACTTGGAATATTGCATCCAGTTTTGGTCACCATGATATAAAAAAGATGTTGAGACTCTATAAAGAGTGCAGAGAAGGCAATAATAGGATGCTAAAATATATGAAAAACAGTTGCAGGAATTGAGTATGTCTAGTTTAATGAAAACAAGGATTAGGGCTGACATGATAGCAATGTTCCAATATTTATTTATTTATTTATTTAGATTTATATACCGCCCCTCTCCGAAGGGACTCGGGGCGGTGTACAGGGCAATTAAAACTATAAATAACACATAATGTATAAAAATTAAAATAGAATTAAATCAAATAGCCCTAAACAATAAACACATTCTAAAATTTATTTTTTTTTAAAATTTAAAATCTAAAATCCCAGTCCCTCAGTCCAGGCCGGCAAGTTCAAATAGCCAAGTCTTCAGGTCGTGGCGAAATGAGCGAAGGTCGGGAGCCATCCGGAGCTCAACCGGAAGCTATTTCCAAAGGGCAGGTGCGCCCACAGAGAATGTTCTCCCCCTGGGGGCCGCCAGTCGACATTCCCTGACTGACGGCACCCTGAGGAGGCCCTCTCTGTGGGAGTGCACAGGGCAATGGGAAGTTAACGCCAGCAAAAGGTGCTCCCGTAAATAACCCGGACCCATGCCATTTAGGGCTTTATAGGTCATCACCAGCACCTTGAATCTCACCCGGAAGACAACTGGAAGCCAATGCAGCTCGCGAAGCAGAGGTGTTACATGGGAGTATCGGGAGACCCCCATCACAATTCGCGCGGCCGCATTCTGCACCAGCTGGAGCCTCCGAGTGGTATTCAAGGACAGCCCCATGTAGAGAGCGTTGCAGTAGTCTATCCGAGAGGTCACGAGCGTGTGAGTGACTGTGCGCAGGGCATCCCGCTCCAAATAGGGCCGCAACTGGCGCACCAGGCGAACCTGGGCAAAAGCCTCCCTGGTCACAGCTCCTATATGATATCTAAGGGGCTGCCACAAAGAAGAGGGGGTCAAGCTATGTGGCAGACTTCTCATTAGTTATAGCATCTTCTAGCATCATCAACTCTAGTTTTAGCAATATCACATGAGAGCATGCATTAAATTACCTGAATGTGTTAATAATGCTTTGTAGGCTTTGATTCTTAATATCCCTTTGAAAGCAAGCCCACTGGGATCAGAATTGTAGATTGTCCTATTTCCTACTGGCTCTAATGTAAACATTGTGCACAGAAGCTTACATTTACAGTTAAGGCAATTGAGCTAAGACCCCATTACATCAACAGTTTGAGGTATCCTGTAAAGCAGGGGTCCTCAACCTTGGCAACTTTAAGACTTGTGGACTTCAACTCCTCAGCTGGCTGAGGAATTCTGGGAGTTGAAGTCCACAAGTCTTAAAGTTGTCAAGGTTGAGGACCCCTGCTGTAAAGGTAATATATTTATCTGAATGTTGATTCTTTGCATTTACATAAGTATTTTATTACCATATTTTCTTATTACTCTGGAACTAGATCCTGTATCTTATTTTATTTTTTATATGGTCATAAGACTAATCAATTAATATAAAATGAATAAAAACAAAAGAAAATCAAATCAAATCAAATAAATAAAAATATTTTTTATAAAATTTATTGGCTGGCCATCTTACCATAGGGTAACTCTTGGCAGCTTACGATTGCATCTAAATTAAAACATAAAGGTAAAAATCATTAAACATTAAAATAATGATGTTTAAAACATTTAAAACATTAAAACCAAGGACACATGGGGGGTGAGGGGCAGAGCAGGTGAGGAAGTAGGAATCTGTTATTATCCAATCAACCACCTCAATTGTGTTGATCCCCCAGTGGTGCCCCAAGCCAGTTAAAAGGTTGTATAAGTTATTAGTACAAAAATGGCTTACAAAAATAGTGTGAGATCCTACCACACTTTGGCTTCACACACTGATGTTTCTGTTATCAGGAATCTTTGTCCATATTTACTGGTATAGATGGAAGAACAGATTATCACTGAGTAGTGAGGGGAAAAAAGTGGTTATAAGGGTTATTCTTTTGTCTATCCAAGAAAGTTTCAGAACAAAAGAAAATAGAAACATAGAAAACCCTAGAATAGCCTAGAATAAGCTATGGAAGTTTAATTCTCCATCTTAAATAAAAGAAATCTGAGAAATGATAGGAAAGTTGTACTCAAGGGACATCCTCAAGGCATAGAAAAAATAGTCAAGATGGAGTCTGTGATGGTGCAACCAAAGCTCCACCCATAAAAAAATAGTCAGAGGCCTATTCCACTATTTGACTATTTGGACTCTTCCCTTGTTCACCCCCTATTACAGTACACCATTTATCTATGCTAGACTATTTCCTTTGACCACTAAAGGAGCAGTAGTTTAAGGCAACTAGAGGGCATGAATGTGGGGAAGGCTGGGCTAAGCATTATTATTACTTGAAAATGTGGAGAAAAAAATAAGAATACAAAATTAAGAACTAATCAAGGAAATTTATTCCAAGGATGTGTTCTCCAATAGAGCTCCCCAACCTTTCCAGCTTGGCGGCCCAGCAGGGAGGGGGAGAGTGGATGGTGTCATGTGAGTGGCAAGCACATGTATGTGTTGCTTGCATAAATGGAACTTTGCATGTGAGCGCAAGTGCCCACTGTTCACACAAATGGAGTTTGCGCGTAAACGCAAGTATGCACTGTTCGCACAAGTGGAGCTGTGTATGTGTATGCACACCGGTCACCCGTCAGTTGCACAGATCGCTTCTGAATGGGTCGTGGCCCTGTAGTGGGCCACAGCATAGAAGTTGGGGACCCTTGTTCTGCAAGAATAAATGTGCTAGTCTTTACTTGCAAAGTAAAGTCTATGGTTCCTGAAAGACTAACTGTCAGGACCCACCCCAAACCACGTCTTAGGAAGACAAAAACTCTTGGAGTCAGGATTTTGGTCCAAAAGAAATCTTTACTATGGCGTGCTCGGTTGTAGGAAATGAGACAGGGCTTAATATTTCCACGATGTAAACCCTTATAAAGAGTTCCCGGTTTAACCCCCCTTAATCCCCATTTGGTCAGTCCCCCCCCATCCTTCCTCTCGTATCATCCATCTCGTGGGAAAGAGGAAGTTAGGACCCTTTTGTTTATTGCTGTCTACCGTGACAAAACCCAGATGCTAACCCCCCCTTTTGTTTCCCCAGTTCAAAAGGCTTCTCCTTTCCTTTGAAATGCCTATTGCCGGTTCAATACACATCTATCCTCTTCTCTTCGGGAGATGACAGAATCCATGGGATAATGTTTGAAACATTCCATTTATGAATATGATATAAATGGATTCTGACAGTCCGCTCTCCTTAGAAGAAGGATGTGTCCATCTGTAGGGAGAGAAAAGAAAAGAGAAGAAAAAATAACATGTGTAAATGTTAACTCGGTTTGTTTGGATATTCTGTATGAAATCTCTTAAGCAGCTTTGGTGCTTTAACGTGGTGTTTGCTGACCCATTCATTTTCTGAGGAGGGGAGGTGTTTCCAAGCCACTAGATATTGAGTTGTTCCATGATGTCTCCTGGAATCCAGAATTTCCTTCACCTCGAAATGTTGTTCTCCTTCCACCATGATGGGAGGTGGTGGTGGTGGAATTTTTGTTCGTAGGGGAGATTGTTGTTCTCTCTTTATTAGACTGCAGTGAAAGATTGGGTGTATTCGTCTAAGATTTTTAGGTAGTTCTAATTCAACTGTTACTGGGTTTATGATTCTTTTAATTGGAAAAGGTCCAATGTATTTTGGTCCTAGTTTTTTACAGGGTTGGAGAGACTTAAGTTATTTTGTAGACAGATATACCATCTCTCCCACCTTGAACGGTGTGGGATCAGATCTTTTCTTGTCTGCCTGTGTCTTGTGTGCTAATCTAGCCTCTGTTAATGCTTTTCTGACAATAGGCCAGGTGTATTGTAACTGAGCAATCCATTCCTTTAGTTCTGGAATTACCGGTTCTTTTGGGGTTAGGTCAGGTATGGGGTTGAAGCTCTGGCCTGTGGCTACTTGAAAAGGAGTGTAACCTGTGCTGGAGTGAATTGCGTTGTTATATGCCACTTCTGCGAAAGGCAGCAGGTCTGTCCAATTGTTCTGCTGAAAATGTACATAACATCTTAAATATTGTTCAAGTACAGAGTTAGCCTTTTCTGCTTGCCCATTACTCTGAGGGTGATGACTAGATGTCAGTCCTTGGGTGGTTCCTAACAGAGATAAAAATTCCTTCCAGAATGCTGAGGTAAATTGCACCCCCCTGTCAGATATGATGCGTAGTGGTGCTCCATGCAATCTGTAAATATGTTGTACAAAAAGTTTTGCTAATGTTTTTGCAGTAGGAATTTTTGGGCAAGGTATGAAATGGACTTGCTTAGAGAACAGATCAGTAACAGTCCAGATAACGGTGTTTCCGTTGCTTTCTGGTAGTTCCACAATAAAATCCATGGCTATTTCTTTCCATGGGGCTGAGGGATTCGCCACTGGTTGTAACAGTCCTGGCGATTTCCCTTGTAACCTCTTGGCCATTGCGCAAATTTGACAGCTACCCACATAGCTTTCTATGTCCTTTTTCATAGATGGCCACCAAAATTGCCTTTTAGTTAAGTGTAAGGTTTTTACAAAGCCAAAGTGTCCTGCTGATTTTGTATCATGGCACAGTTGCATGAAATTGATTCTCTGTGTGGCAGGTATATATAGCTTCTCCCCCACCCACGGCAGTCCATCTTTAATTGTGCACACATGTTTATTTTTCTGGAACCATTCATCACTTTCCAAAGATTTCCTGAATTCTATTCCAGTTTGGCTATTTACCTTCGGTTTCATTTTTTCTTGTGCCCTGGTGGTGACTGGTGCTGCCAGTTGTTGTTCCGGTACAAGTGGTTTAAAGTCAGTAACTCTTGTGCTGTTATATTGGGGCATGCGGGATAATGCATCTGCCAGGAAGTTCTTTCCCCCCGGTAAGTGTTTGAGAGTGAAATTGAATCGGTGAAAGTGTTGGGACCAGCGGGCTTGCTTAGGAGTGAGCTTCCTGGGCGTTTTTAGTGCTTCTAAATTTTTGTGGTCAGTCCAGACTTGGAAAGGTATTTTATTTCCTTCCAAAAATTGACGCCAAGTTAATAATGACCACCTTAATGAGAATGCTTCCTTCTCCCATATTGGCCATCGTTGTTCAGTTTCTGTAAGTTTCCTGGATGTATATGCGCAAGGTTGCAACGCCCCATCATCATTTTCTTGTAGTAATACGGCTCCGACTGCTACGTCGCTCGCATCTGCCTGTATTACAAAAGGTTTGTTGGGATCTGGGTGTTTAAGTACAGGTTCCGCAGAAAAGAGTCTCTTTAGCCTCTCAAATGCTGCTTGACATTCCATTGACCATTTCAGAGGCTGGCTGGGTTTCACGGGTGACCCCCCCCTTCGTTTTCAACAAATTTGTGAGGGGCATGGCTATTTGGCCAAATGCAGGGATGAATTGGCGGTAGAAATTTGCAAACCCCAGGAAACTTTGCAATTGCTTCCATGTGCGGGGGGGGGGGTGCCCACTCTAGTACTGCCCTGACCTTCTCTGGGTCCATTTCGATGCCCTCTGGGGATATGCGATATCCCAGGTAGTTGATTTTTTCCTTATGAAATTCACACTTCGATAATTTAGCATATAAATGGGCAGCTCGCAATTTCTTCAGGACTGCTCTGACTAGTTTGATATGTTCCTCTTTGGTTTCTGTGAAGATAAGGATGTCATCGAGGTAAACCAGGACCCCCTTATATAGGTGCTCTCTCAGTACGTCATTAATTAATTGCATAAAGACTGCGGGGGCCCCTTGCAGTCCAAATGGCAATACTTTGAATTGATAGCACCCCATTGGGCAGTTGAATGCAGTTTTCCATTCGTCTCCTTCCTTAATCCTAATACGGTAGTATGCTTCCCTCAGGTCTAGTTTGGTAAAGATCTTTCCTTTCGATAGGTGGGATAGCATATCCTTCATTAGGGGAAGGGGGTATAGATTACATTCACTAATTGTATTTAGGTTCCGGTAATCTACAACCAAACGAAAGGAACCATCCTTCTTCTCCCTGAACAGAACCGGGGCGGCTACTTTGGGTTTGGCGGGCTCAATAAATCCTCTTTCTAAGTTTTTCTTTATGAATCTTTCCATTTCTGCCATTTCCCTTGGGCTCATGGCATACATCCTGGGTTTTGGGAGTTTTGCCCCAGGTTTGAATTCTATGGTGCAGTCTGTGGGGCGGTGGGGGGGGAGCTCATCTGCTCTTTCCTCACTGAAAACCTCAGCCAGGTCCCTGTATTCCTCCGGTATCTCTGTTAGCCCCTTCTCTTCCCCCACTGCTGCTTTTTCCTCCCTCTGGGTTGGGGGGGTGTTTGGGGGTTTTACGTTTTCCTGTTCCCCTTTTGGGAAGTTGAGTTCTGCAGTCCTCCAGTTTATCCTGGGGTTCCATTTCTTCAGCCATTCCAGTCCTAAAATCATTGGGCATGCCATGCCTGGGGCCACTATAAATGTTATGTCTTCCTCATGGGACCCCAGGGACATGTGGAGTGGTAGAGTGGCTAGGGTAGCTGGTCCCCCCCCTGCTATAGACCCGTCTAATTGACTGAAGGAGATTGGTTGTTTTAGCCTCCTCACTGGGATGCTCAGTTCCTCCACCAGTGTTGGGCTGATGAGGCAGCGGATGCAGCCAGAGTCTATCAAAGCTTTTATTTCATTTGATTTTGGTGCAGAGGAAGCTAATATAGTTACTGTCTTAAGTATGGGTGGAAGAGGTCCACTTACCAAAGGTTCTCCCTCTGAGCTGTCTTCCGAGGTGTCCACCGCCCCTGCAGTGTAGGCCGGAGTCCAATCCCAGGTTTTGGCAGAAATTGTGGACTCTACAGCCTCTGTCCCCTTCATGGAAGATTCTTTTGGGTTGCCTTGAGACTTCCCCAGCTTTTTTGAAGATGGTGCCTCTGTTTTGCGTGGAGGGGCTTTCGAACGACATTCTGCAGCACGGTGGCCCTCTCTCCCGCAATTGAAACATCCCTTTGATTTTTTAGCCGTGGCCGGTGGGTTTTCCCCCTCACGTGTTTGCTCGAGTGGCGGGCGGCCCCATGGTTTTCCTCTGCGTTGTCTTTTCAATAGGTCTATTTCCACTTCCTCTGCCAGGACATACCAGTCATCGAGATGGTAGGGGTCTCCCCGAGGCAGGCAAGCGTCATACAGGTCGTAGTTTAGACCGTCTTTGAAATGGCTGAGGAGGATGTCTTCTGGCCAGTTCAGCTTGCTGGCGATGGCTTGGAATTCTTGGGTATATTCGGCCACTGTTCTCCTGCCCTGCCTCACCGTCTTGATTCTCTCCCGGGCCTTCCGGTCAGCCAAAGGGTCCTCAAATCATCGCCTCAAGGATGACATGAATCGGTTGAAGTCGTTGAGTTCTGGGGCGTTGGAGTCATGCAGGTTCACCACCCAGTCTGCGGCCGTCCCGTCCAGGGCAGATTGCACAATTCGGATGCGTGTTTTGTCACTGGGGATGTCCCGTCCGTACTCTTCCATGTAGCTGAGGACTTGGGTTAGGAAAAATCCCAGTCGTGATGGCTCCCCCTTGAATTTTGCTTCCAGGGGTGGGAATCTTTGGCTGGATCGTTGTCTGCGCCGCGGAGTGTATCGTCCTCATCTCGATCCCCATCTGTGGGTCTGGGGTGGGTGGGTACCGCTGAGTCAGCGGCTCCTGTTCCATTGGACAGCCCTGGGGTTTCAGGTGTTGGGTCCCTTCCGTTACCCCTCCAGTTGCGACCCCAGGTGTTGTGGTTTCCAGCTCTCTCCTCCCTTAGTGAGCTCAGGGTTGTTTTCATCAAGTCAATAGCTTTTTCCAGAATCCGCTCTTCCTCACTGGCGTGCAGGGAGTTCTCCATCTCTTGTTTCCATTCCGGTTGGTGGTCGCTCCGTCTCAGGGTCACTTCTCTCGAAGCCTTTTTCCACTCACTTTTCCTTCCAACGCCCATCGACCACCGGGGTTTTTGTTCGTGCTGCTCCGCCGTTTCCTCCCAGGAGGAATATGATGCCTCAGTTTCCCAATGTTTCTGGGAGTTCGGCTGGGGGGAAGGCTCCTTCTCCGTGGGGCTTTCTTCCCTTCTTGCTTCATCGTCAGACATCATATTTATTTGCAAAGTCCCCCGGTAAGGTTCTTCTTCCCGGGTTGACTTTCGTTGGAAGCCCTGTCTAATGTCAGGACCCACCCCAAACCACGTCTTAGGAAGACAAAAACTCTTGGAGTCAGGATTTTGGTCCAAAAGAAATCTTTACTATGGCGTGCTCGGTTGTAGGAAATGAGACAGGGCTTAATATTTCCACGATGTAAACCCTTATAAAGAGTTCCCGGTTTAACCCCCCTTAATCCCCATTTGGTCAGTCCCCCCCCATCCTTCCTCTCGTATCATCCATCTCGTGGGAAAGAGGAAGTTAGGACCCTTTTGTTTATTGCTGTCTACCGTGACAAAACCCAGATGCTAACCCCCCCTTTTGTTTCCCCAGTTCAAAAGGCTTCTCCTTTCCTTTGAAATGCCTATTGCCGGTTCAATACACATCTATCCTCTTCTCTTCGGGAGATGACAGAATCCATGGGATAATGTTTGAAACATTCCATTTATGAATATGATATAAATGGATTCTGACACTAACGTTCATGACCACACAAGGTTTTGTAGATCAGAATCCATTTAATCAGATATATGCATTTGGATTCCGCTTCTCTTCAGAAGAGTTTGCAAACCTGATGAAGTCCATTTGTGCCTGTCAGTTTCTCAGCTAGCCCTATGTTGGGCATCAAAACTCAGGAGCACTGACAGCTGAATTTCAATTTTAAAAGATATCCTTGAGCTAAGCAATACTGTCACTTCTGGAGGGTTGACACAGCTAACTAATGTATTCTTGGTGCTGCATAATTCATGTTTTCTTAGCTGGATAAAAACCTCACATTCTTTAATCTGTGAGTAAGTGGAAACATTCAGGAGAACCTTGGGTTGAGCTGACAAAAACCAATTCTGAGACTCCTCTAAGACTCCCTTTGGTAAACAGATTTTTTTAAAAAAAAAATCTTCTTTTTTCTCTACGCACATTTTCAGGGATGCTCTTGGGACATAATAGCTAATAGCCTAAATTGCTCTCTTTATGGAATTGTACTAATTACGTATCCTGGAGAATTTGGGAAAAGTTAGTAGAAAAGGTTTGGGAGAGGAAGATTCAGAAAAATAAAGCCTTCCATTCTGGTGGCATGTCAACTATACCTTTTTCTTAAGGAAAGAACACTTTGGCTTCACACATTGGTGTTTCTGTTATCAGGAATCAAGTGAATCTTTGTCCATATTTACCAGTAAAAATGGAAGAAGAGATTCTCACTGAGTAGTAAGGGAAAAAAGTGGTAAGTTTCTAAAAGAATGATGTTACAAATTAGACATATTATCACTGCATATTTTAGAAGGTGTGTTTTGCATATTAAGAAAGAATCATCTGGGTGAATGCTGTGGATATAAACTACTTCAATTTCAACAAATATCTTGACAAAAGTCCCAGGTGATATTCTCATTGATGTAAAGTGTATTGTTGTGACACAACAATAAAAGAAGTCTACTAATAAATGGCTCACCACCTTCCGAGGTCTGCACCGGTGGATCTGTCAAGATCAAGAGCAGAAGCCAATGGGGTCTCATGAGGATCTACCTTGAGGCTAGCATTATTGAATATTTTTATTGATGACCTGGGAGCAGATTGATAGACTGCTTATCCAATTTGCAGATACACGCAATTGGAAGGGTCAGGCAGAATCCAGAATGATGGAATAAGATTGCAAAGTAATGTAAGGCATTATACTTAGAAAGAAAAAAATGTGGAACATACATATAAGACGGGGAATTCATGGTTGAAAAAAACACATTGGAGAAAGATGTAGATGTCTTGCCATGACAACAATCTGAACATAACACAGTAGAATGAGATAGCTGTTAGAAAGTCTAATGCAGTTCTTGCTGCCTTAGAGGAAACATATCAAAGAATCATGAAACCATTATTTTTCTCTATTCAGCACTGGTGAGGATATACATGGTATGTTGTGCCTGATTCTGGGCATCACAGTTCTAGAATGATGTTGATACATTAGAAGAAGTCCAGGATGGATGTCAAAGATGATACTGGGACTTGAAGACATGCCATATGGAGACAAACTGAAGAAAGTTAATAGACTGAGTAGAGGCATATTATTAATGTTCAGGAACATAAAATGATATCATGGGAAAGATGATCAGAAACTACTGTATTTTCCATGGTCACAGAAACTAGAACCGGATATAATAGGCTTAACTTGCAGCTATCTAGATTTTATTTAAATATAGGGAAAGACTTCCTGATGATAAGATCTGTACAACAGTGGAACAGTCTACCTTTACAGTTTGATGGGTTCTTCATATCTAGAGGTTTTTAAGAAGAAGCTGGACAACCATCCCTTAAGCTTGATTTAATTGGTTTTCCTGCACATTGTACAGTAGAGGATTGGACTAGATACTCCCTATGTTTCCCTCCAACTCTATAGTTCTATAATTTCATTTCACATTTTACCAGATAGTCTTTAGCCTGAAAAATAAATTTAGGTCAAAATTACAGCTAAGGTCACTTGAAGACTCTATCATTTGCAAGTCAATGTATTTATAGATTGCAACTTATTTTATACATTTTATACTTTGTAGACTATTGCAAAGATTAGTAATTTGTCTTATTTGTGTCTGTGTGCATGTGTGCATGTGGATGTGGATGTACCATCAAATCATTCTTCAATCTTGGCAACTGTCTTGTCACAGCCCTGGAATTTCTGTAGCCACATTTTTGGAAATGTGTGCTATTGCCTTCTTTTTAGGGCTGAACAAAAGACTTCCCACATGTTTTTGGGCATACAACTCATAGTCTCCCAATTTCTAGCTTGGTGCCTTTAACCATTGCACCAAAGAGAGTCTCATCACCTGTAATACATTCCCTTTTATGTCTTGCTTTCGTAGATATCTTCCAGCAAGACAAGATTTGATTCCAAGATCTTCTGATCGTGGATTTTTTTTTTACCTTCCTTGGTCCTATGAGCCAATCTTGGCATCAGTGTTTTTATATTTCTATATCTTTATCTATACATACACACAAGCACACACACAAACACACAGGCCTGATGACAGTGTGAATAACTTAAAAGATGAATGTTAATCTAATCCAAGCTTCAGATAGTCTCTAATTTGTACTCAGTGGTTGAGAATAATGAACAGTATCATAGTACTTTGTTATATTTCACTGCTGCTTCCAAGTAATTATATTCTATCCTTGTACTTTTCTGATATGAAGAATAGTTTATTTGTGCAAGAACAAACTATCAACCTTAATTGAATTATGAGCATAATCGCAATTTGAATATATCAATGTTGCTATAATATATCTTGACCTAATGAAATAGTTTCCAGTCAAAAATATTAATGCCTATTTTTTGGAGAAAATGAACTTTGGATGGTTCCAAAACATACTAGAATAGTAAATATCAAGTTTACTGTATATAAAACTATTTTCAATTAAATGCCTTTACTTTCCTTCTAAAAAACTAATATGGATTTCTCTGGACTAGTGAAAATACAGCACGCCTGGCATAGGCTGTAAGATTTAATTAGTCAAACAGATTCAGGCTATAGCAACCATCTGTGGTTGGACACTGGAGGCACATCTCACATTAGTGGAGAACAGGAGATTTGTCTGCCAATGTTGCTGTCACTGTGGGGACCCTAGACTAAAATAAAATTTGAAAATATTTAACATGCATTTTAATTAGAAAAATATATAAAAACAACATGAAATATAATATTAAATATGCAAGCAGTCAGATTCAATCCAAGATAAAGCAACCCTCTTTTTTCTCTACTGTTCTAATAAGAAGCTGAATATTTCTGTACATAGCTGTAGTTTCAAGGAGCAGAAATGTTTAGCAATTGGCAATAAACTAATATTAGGGATGCAGAAATCAATTTTTCACTTTTGTATAATCCAGCCATGGACAAGTCAAAGTACCGTCCCTCTTAGGAATATCCCCTTTCAGAACTAAACCCAAAGAATTTCTCTGTTAGAAAAGCTGAATTTTCTTTTCAGGTGCTAAATGCAAATTCAAGGCATCCCTTATACTATATTCCTATGGCTGTAAGTCTTTAAACTGGATTTGGACTCAACAATTATGTACTTCAGAACGTACATACATTATCATCTTATATAGCACAGTATATGAAAAAAATGTCCAGAAATCCTCCTTTTATATTATCTGGCCCAATTACATCTCAAATCCTTGTTTCTATTATCTCCAAATTTCTCTGTTTCTCTGCAAGAATCTAAAAACTTAATTTTGTTTCTATTTTGATTTATTTTTATTTTATTCTATTTCTATTTTAATATCATATAGCATTTGCTGTTGCAGGTTTGATATAATCAGGCTACAAGAGATTGAAGCAAGTACCTTGCAAAGCTGAACTGAGCTCAAAATGGCTGTCATATTCATTTCCAGCCCTCTGCTAACATTCCCAGACCCTCTCTGCAGAATTACTTAGAGAAACTGATATAATTACAGCTAACAAGCTGTATTTTCCATCCAACCTATCCTACACTGAGAAATATCAGTGACACTTGGACATATAAGCTTGCTTGGGTTGCTCCTGAGCTCTATCTAGCTCAACATTCTGTTTCCTGGAGTGACCATTAGAAGCCCTCACCCATCTTTTCTCCTACTTCATGGCTGTGATGAAATTGGAAGCTTTGGTTTGCATTTCTATCCTCACATTTACTTTCCTTTGTATATAGATCATACATGTAGTACTTGCATTATTATGAAAATTGGTACTGGAATTTCCATCACTAAATGATGCAGTAATAAAGCATGACATCACAAGATTGCATCGGTTAATGACAGCAATACTGGCAGTCCTGGTTCCTGTTGTAACTCCAGATTGTCAAGTGAGGATCTCATATGAGGACATGGGGTAACAACATGGAGTTATGACTTTCTACAACATGAGAAGAGGCAGGAGTCTAAGGCAAGCAAGTTAGTGAGTCAGAGCTACAGGGGTGAGGGAGTTGCTGCAGGCAGGTGCTGGGTACTGAGGAACACAGATGGGGTCAATGGGTGGTGAAATGGTTTGGGTGGGGATGGGTGGGTCAATTGAAAATAATTCTGAATTTTAATCATATAACTATAGGAGGACTGAGGAACTTTGAGGAACAGTTGCAAGTCACTTTTTGCAGCACTGTCATAACTTTAAATGCTTGTTCAAGAAACCGATGTAACTCAAGTACTATCTGTACCAAAATGTGGAATATACTGAAGCTAGTGAAAGTGCTAAAGCCAGTTTTCTAAGCACTATTTAGAATGAACAAAAAACCTTGTGTAAGAACTCAGTTTCAAGAAAAAAACCAAAGTGAATTGGAATAGGGAAGACTGAAATATTTATTGTTTCTATATCTCTTTAACGTATACAATAACTTTATTTTATTATATTATAACAATATATTATAATTTTATTATAAAACTATCAGGATTAGAACAGGTGACAGTTGAAATAAAAATTGGGAGTATAAAATATTTATATAAAGACGCTATTTCATTAGCCCAAAGTAAAGAAGACTTAGAAGAGCTCATTATAAAAATGGGAAAAAATGAAAAATCTAGGTTAATGTTAATTATTAAGAAGACAAAGGTTAAATTTACCCAACACTTACTGAATTTATAGAAGATAATGCTAAACTGAATGTGACAGTTTTGTTTTCTTGGACTCACGGACAACTAATGATGGACAGTTGACTGGTATACTTGAGAGGTGACTAATCACAAATAAGGTTATTATGAAGGATATGGATATTTCAGTAACAAGAAAGATCAGATTAAAATAATGAACTTTCTATGTGAAGGAATGTGGGTTTGATTCAGAGAAGGGGAGAGGAATGCTGAACATTCAGAAAAGCTATCTGAGTCCTGGAAAGGTAGAAAGCATGAGAAAGAAACTTAAAATAATTCTGTTTTGATTGTGCTAGGTATAAACTGAAGTAGAGGTTTTGACAGGCTTTTTAGATTCTATTGCAATACTCGAGCTACATTAAAGTACATCTCAAGCTTCTAGCAATTCTTGTTTCTCAATCTTGACTACTTCAAAGAGCTGACATAAATTTTGATGGTTGCATTAATCTCTCATTGGAGAGGCATTGGAGCTTGCTTTCTAGATATAGAGGGCAACAGATCCTTGAGGAAATCTGTTGCCTGCAGAACAAATGGCTGGATTATTGCATAATCAACAGCAAGTAGATACACAAGTAAAACATTTGTACAATGTGATGGTGCAACATCTGGGACAAAGCCAGTGGAATTTTCTACAGATTGGACCCATGTTACCTTTGTTCTTAGCTTGCTGAACAAAAGAGAAGCCAGATGGGTATTTCCATTCATTGAGAGTAACAATGCAGTCTACATAACTGTAAGAATTTCATGCAAAGATTTAGAGCAATGAAAACTATCAACAGGACAATCTGAAAACTAAATCTATCAAATTGCCAAGCATGTGAATATATCACTGATTTCCAGTTGTGTGCTAGAGATGTATGTTGGAATGAGAACATTCCAATTCTGAGAACAACCTTCCAGTGAAGTGAAGGTTAAATTGGTAAGATAGTGCACACTAGAGAATTTTGAAGAATTATTTCAGTGTTATCTGATAACTGAATGACAGATTAAAGAAAATAAGGCATGGAGGAATAATAAAAGGGGAAAGTTTCATGTCACTTATCATCTCTTGATATCTCCAATTTCAAAAGTGTAGAGCCCATCCAAACAGAAGTGATGAAGAGATCCTTCTAGGCAACCAAGAAACAATGAAGGCAAGTTTGTGTTTTTATTGTACAGAATATAGTGATGACTTGGCCTGCTAAGCTCCCTTGCTCAGAATTGGATAGAAATGTTGCATCTGTGGAAACATGGATGACCTTATGAGTAATACTCAAAATACTCCAAAACTTTGTTCTAAATAAACTTCGCAAGCATTCCTTCCAAAATTTCCAAAACAAACCCTCAGATAATTAAATGGAGCTTTGACATCAAAAACCAGAAAAGCCCATGCAGTTGAAGAATATTGATGATAGACCCCTCAAATCAGATCCCATACTGCAATGTACAAATTCTTTACAGCTGAGAATAAATGATTACGCAAACTGTTGCAATGCTAATTGATTATTTCAAATATCAACAGAAGTATATTCCAGTGTTTCCTCTTCAGGAGTGGTCTCCATGCCCTTTCTCTTAAACAGAAAAGGGATATGAGGTGGATTATATTTTTATTCTAGAGATAGGGGGAGAAGGCTTGAATATGATTCACTGAAAGAGCTATCCAGATATGGAGTGATCCTAGGAAGTGTCAGAGATATTCATTCATCAACTTGTCCATCAATTCCATCTGAAATACCCTGCAAGACTTGTCCCTCAAAATTGCCTTTGCACTCATCAAATAAGGAAGAAGTCTCATTTGGCATCCTGCCACATCAGTTTCTCTAGTTGCTGATGCCAAGAAATGAGAGGGAGGGAGTACATTCAAGCTTCATCTAAATCTTTCAGTCTTGTCCATTGACCTTGATCAACTGTCCATCTTCAAGCCTTGGAGGAGGCAGTGAGTTTGATGGGGGAGGTGTTGTGAAGGGGTCTGGTTCAAGGGAAGGGAATGCTGAGCCATTTTAATCCTGGGAAAGTAAAAAGTATGAGAAATTCAAAACAATTCATATTGTTTTAGATATCCGATATGATATTGATATAATATTATATGATATGATATCAATATCAGATATGATATTGTTGCCATTACAGGATAGGATGAAACCCGCAAATGGAACACACAGCTAGAGGGATTTAAATTTTTTAAAAGAAACAGGCCAAATAAAAGAGGAGGTGGAGTTGCTCTCTATATAAGAAATAAATACATCTCTACAAAAATAGAACACAATGATGAAAACTGTCTTGAATGCATTTGGGTCAATATAAAAGGGGGGGAATGACATTACTATAGGTGTATACTGTAGACCACCCAACAAAGGAAATAGATGAACTTTTTGCTAGTCAGCTAACTAAGGTATGTAGGAAGAACATCACAATAGTAGTGGGGGACTTTAATTACCCTGACATCAACTGGGAGACAAACTCTGCACCAAGTGGAAGATCAAACAGATTCCTGACAAACCTAGCAGACAACTTTGTCTGCCAAAAAGTAGAGAAGGGAACCAGGGGATTAGCCATATTGGATCTAATCTTCACTAACAGAGATGAAATGATAGAAGGTGTTGAAGCCACAGGAACCTTGGGGGAGAGTGATCATGCAATATTGGAATTCAACATTATGCAAGCACAAGTAATAGAACACTGTCAAACTAGAGTCTTGGACTGTAAGAGAACTAATTTTAATAAATTTAGAGAGAGTTTGGGAAGGATTCCATGGATGGGAATCCTCAAGGGGAAAACAACTCAAGAAGCTTGGGAAATTTTGAAAAGTGAGATTATAAAAGCCCAGTCTAGCACAATGTCAACGAAGAAGAAAAATAACAGCTCTCAAAAGAAGCCAGCATGGCTGCATAAAGAACTCTCTGATAAATTGAAAGACAAAAAGGACAAGTATGAAAAGTAGAAAGAGGGGCACATAACTAAGACAGAATATCAGCAAATAGCCCGAGCCTGCAAAGTTGAAGTAAGGAAAGCTAAGGCTCAAAATGAGCTAAGGCTTGCAACAAAAGTTTTTAAGAAGAGACTGGACAGCCATTTGTCTGAAATGGTATAGGGTTTCCTGCCTGAGCAGGGGGTTGGACTAGATAACCTCCAAGGTCCCTTCCAACGTTGTTGTTGTTGTTGTTGTTGTTGTTATTGTTGTTATTATTATTATTGTTGTTGTTATTATTATTGTTATTATTGTTATTATTATTATTATTATTATTATTATTATTATTATTATTATTATTATTATTATTATTATTATTATTATTATCTGAAGTAGAAGGGGACTTTGGCAGGCTTTAAAGATTGTTAACTAACTCCAAAATCCATAGCCATAGCTATTTCCTGATGTTGTCTATGTGAAATGTTTTGGTAATACCATAATATATAGCTGTGTTGGACATTGGGAATATTTGAGAGGAGGCAGATAAATGCAAATGAATGGTAGATCTGGAAAGAATTCTAAAAGTACAATGAGTGCAAGAAGAACTAGACTATATTGGACCAAGTAGAAATTGACTGTCTCCAAGTAATGATTAGCAAGGAGAAATGAATAAAATATGAATAAAAGCTGGAGTAAATGAATTAGGCATGGCATGCCTTTGGAGGAGCCATCTGCAAGTACTAGAGAGAGATCAAGTTGGCAAGCTTTCTTATATAGTTATCAGGAGTTAAACCCAACTTGATGGTAAATATTTCACATCATACCCAAAGCATATTTTAATTGCACTTTGTTAAAACAAGTTAATTTCACTATGGTATTTTTAACTGGGATGGATTTCCAAGAAGGGCAATTAAAGCTTCTAAATGCATTCCTGGAGCCATGCTGTAGGAAAAAGAAGAAATGAGGACATGAACCAAGAATTTTATAACTGTATGAAAATTTTCTGCATCCTTGGTACAAACCTATTTTCAGCCAAGCCTCATGAGATATGGTGAAATGGATAGCAAACTTCTTATTGATTACTAATAGTATTCAAGAATATAACTTACACATTTTAAGTGATATGAAATTATTATTATAAACAATTATCCAAGCTGATAATGCTATATTTTGATTTGGGGAAGGAAAAAGAAACCTTGTGAAAAGTGATCATTTCATCATTTCATCATTTTATTATATTTGTATACCGCCCTTCTCCCGAAGGACTCAGGGCGGTGAACAGGGCATATATAAAAATACAGAATACAAAAATTAAAAAGAATTAAATAGTAGCCCAGCTAAAACAATCAATAATAATGTAAAAATCCCCATTAAAACCCCAACACATCCCCCATCAGGCCAGGCCGGCTTGTTCAAATAGATGGGTCTTCAGACCGCGTCGGAAGGAGCGAAGGTCAGGTGCCATCCGGAGCTCGACCGGCAACTGATTCCATAAAGCTGGAGCGCCCACAGAGAAGGCCCTCCCCCTGGGGGCCACCAGCCGACATTCTCTGACCGGAGGCACCCTGAGGAGGCCCTCTCTGTGGGAACGCACAGGGCGGAGGGAAGTTGAGAGAGATAGTCAATATTTTACATTAAGTGTCGATGAGATTTACTAATCAGCAGGCATTTACCAGAGTGCAGTTTGGTCTTGTTTCTTTCATTTTCAGAATAATATTTCTTACAAAACTAAAAGAGACATCTTATTACCTAAATCTATACTTTCTGCACCTTCTGAAATTTGTGCCAGAAAACAGCAAGATGCAGATATTATTTAACATCAGAGCTTATAAAGATTATTATTTGGGATATGGGGAGAAAAAGCAAATTAAACAATTTATGGAAAAATGCAAAAGTATACTTAAACATATGTTATAATAAAACAATGATCCTATGTTCATCAACATACATACAGCCAAATTTACATCCTGCTGTATTAATAACTGCATATAACTAATATTGAACTGTTATTTATGGTCCAATGCAACTCCCTCTGGCCTCAAATAATAGTCATTATTTTAGCTTCTCTTTTGGCTTTGGTGAAATGCAAGCCTGTTTAAGCATCCTACTGATATTTTAAAATCGGAGTCTTAAAGAGCAGTTCCTTCCCAAGAGATTTACCTTCAACTTTTTTTTGGGGGGGGGAAAGACATAATTTTTTTGTATCCCAAGGAAGAAACTAATTGTATGGCTGTCATAGCATCAGAATATTTCCCATGGTTGGTTTGTTTTAGCTACGGAGCAAATTGTTTTTGTCATAAACCAGCAGTTTTGGGTTAAAATATTAAATATTTGCTTGAGTTTGATCAATTTTGATATAAAATTTCTATATTTATCTTTTCTGAAAAATGTTTGTAAGAACAAATGGGATTAAATATACAGTAAAAGACAAAGGAGGTTTGGTACAGCATGAAACACCTTTCTAGGAAACAGTTTAGCTTGCTTTCTCCTTTCCGATTCAGTAACTCTGTGAAATGTGTCTCATTTGTGTAGATACCAACCATCCCCAACGTGTTGTAAAATTAACTAAATGGTCTCCAAAACAATAAATAGAAGCTAGCTTTTTGCAAATTGCCTGTAGTCCATCTAAGTGTGTGGAGACTAGAAAATGAATTTGCCATGCTTGTTTGTGAAATGAAAGTTGGGGAAAAAACCTATTACTCTGTACCAAGATTCTAAGAGCTAATTTTTGAGCACATGTAAATTCCATTGATTAATTCTTTTTTTTTAAAAAGGGAAAAACTACTGGAAATGCTTCTTTCTTTTGAAACCAATTTCCCTAGCAGGTCCATAATTTATAATACACTAATCTCCTACCAGTCTAGATATCAGCACATTACTAGCCTGTGTAATGATGACACTTTAGAATATAGGTGATGTCCATTGTCTCTTCATTTTAGGTTTGCTGTTTTGGGTTTAAATTCTTCATAACTGGTTGCTATAGAATTTAGACTAGGATATTCATTGCGTGGATACCCAGAGTACCATTGAGATTCAGAGAAAGTCCTTAAAATATAAGCCAGACCTCTTCAATCTGGTACTGTTCAGATATGTTGGATAACAAGCCCCATAATCCCCAAATAGTAAATCTTTGACTGAGTATCACAGGAAATTTATTCAAATACATCTGGATGACATCTGCTTGAAAAAAGATTAGTATAGACTATGTGGCAATCACTTTATGGATTGAAGAATACAGGAGATTTAGACCTTATTATTTCATAAAGCAAGTTTGAGCAATGTATGCATTTGCCCTTTACCTGCTCTCTTTATCAGATATAAAGCAAAATCAGAGCAATGCTCTATGTTTAGGAGTACCCTAAAATCATGACTTATTTATTTATTATTTGCAGCCCATCTTCTTTCAAAGAGACTCTGGGTGGCTTATAGCATTAAAAGCATTAAAATAATAAAAGATAAATATTTCTAAAATCTTTTCTATCACCTTCCCTAAGAAGGAAAGGTGAGAAACTGAACAAAAGTTGTCCAGGCTGGTGGGATCTAGAGATGATTTTTTTTAAGGAGCGGGTGAATCAGGGCCTGCTTAAAAGGTCCTGGGAACATCCCCTCCTACAATGAGGAATTTATCACTGCTTGAACCCACCTACTAGTCACCATCCTGGAGGTTTGGGACAAGGCGGAACAATGATCAAATTGACAGGTGGTTGCACTGACAGCATCGAGGACCCTGTCTACTTCATCAGGTCCAACAGGATCAAATCGTTCCTAGATAACCAGGCAAGGCATTTCCCCGGACATCTCACACAGACCTGTAACCATGCATGGGTTCCTCTGGGAACAAATCCAGGTGACTTTGAACAAATTCCTCTGTGCAGCTTTGAAGATAATCAACCAACTTTCCCTCTCCCAGAAGGGACCAGGTGATCTGGAACAGGGTTGCAGGGTGACACTCTGTGGATATAGTAAAAAGGGAGAAATAATGCTGTTTTGACTCTCTTACTGCCATAAGACCAGCCTTAATAGTGGCTCTAAGTCAACTTCAGTTGGAGTCATCCTTCATTTTCTTCCAGCAATGCTCTAGGGGTCTCTTAACCCTTTTCAGGATCTGCAACTCCTCCATGATAGATTGTTTAAATTATCTCATCAAGATAGCAGCTTTGTAATGCATCTTTTCACTTGTTTTATTAGGAATGTTAAGATTGAATCACTATATTGTGTCCTAGCTTCTATCGCTGATCAACTTGACAAAGAATCTGAAGGGAGGAAACAGGATACCAAGAAGCCATTCATGAACTGTGAGAGCCTGCCAGCTGCCAGGTGCAGGTGCTCGATGGATAAGTGGACTGTTCTCATAACAAAAAGAAATTATACCATTGGACAATGTGAACACCTGAATGGTAGGAACTAGGGAATCTAATGTTTAATATGGCAAGCTTCCACATGGGAAAAACCAGAGTTTGTTTTGCTTTTTTTCAGTTCCCAGATGGTGTAACCAATAAAGTTTACTTTTCTGAGATCCAATTGCCTTGAATTTTCCTTCTTTAGGGTTCACTAGTAGGACAGTTGACAAGGAAAATCTTACTAATATAAAGTTTTAGCAATCCTATTGCTACAGTTACTTGGCTCATATTTTCTATTTCATTGTAAGCTAAAAGGTATTGGCTTGGGGTGAGTCCAACATAATTTCAAGAAAGTACAACAGTGCTGAGTTTCCATATCTAGGAAACTTATTTATCATTTTATTGATTTGATTTATATCTGAATTCTTCCTTAGGAGGAAGATATAATGGGGAGTTCCCATTATTTCATTTCACAAACACCTGTGGGATAAGTTGGGCTGAGAGAGACAGAGAGGGAGAGAGAGAGAGAAGTTGCCGAAGTCACCCCAGTCTTAGTCAAACACTTCAATCATTGCACCTCACATCCACATTTACATCAAAATTTTAAATGGCTTCTGCATGATCACCAGTCAACTGTATTAGAAGAAAGCAAGTAGTAATGTGTGGAGGAGTGTGTGTGTGTGTGTGTGTGTGTTGGTGTGTGTGTGTGTGTGTGTTGAGTGTGCTGGAAATAATTTAAATTCCTTGGATAAATGTTTGATTGATGCTATTAGCTATTAGCATGCTATCTTTTAATATTCAAATTCTTAGTCAAGTTCTCCATCTATATATTTTTAAAAATCTAATTGAAATTAAGTTGATTACAAGGCATTTTTTCTACTAATTATTTTAATTATAGGCTTTTAGTGGGAAATCATTGCTAAAAAACATGAGAATGGAAATTTGTAATGATAGCTGCACTTGATGGTACTCGTGAATAACTATTGGGATCATTTATGATTAGATTTGAGGAACTGAAAACTCCATGGCTATAGATAAATTGTGTTCACTGGAACTGCAATATGGATCAAATACTTCCAATTCTGTTTTCGTCCAGATATCATAGACTGAATTCCCATAGTTCTTCAACAAGCATAAATGACTATCATACTGACTAGGAATTTTTCAACTATTCTCAAGAGAGATAGAGAAAACTAGCATACTGTTTAGCAAAGTAATAGCATTTCTGCATGATTGTCAATAAACATTCATTTAACATATTCATTATAAAAATGTTAATATTTATAAATGTAAGACTAAAAATATGACAAGAAAACTTGAACTATAAAGTATCAACCTTTATTCATCATGATTCTGGAGCAACTACTATTTCTAGGCTTCACAACTCTTAAATGTGTTGCTGTGATCCACCTGATTACTTATTTGCATACAATTTCCTGCTTTTTCTGGTACCGTTACATGTTTTCTGTTGTGTATGCATTCTTATTGCCTGTTCACAATCCTATGGCTTCTCTTCATATTTATGTTACATTTCTTCAGCACCTGACTCTTTTCACTAAGTGGCCAAATGTGATTTTGTAATAACTGGATGTAAAAATAATTGTGTTTCCTTATAGTATGATGACATGTAATGGTCCACAATTCTACTGGGAAATAGTTTGTTTCTTTATTTTCTTTCCATATTCATTGGCTTCGTGTCTTTGGCTTTTATGCAACATATTCACACATGGTGGCATTTTTAGAGGTTTAACCAACTTCTCTATTTTATAAATAACATCTGGGTCCCTGTGCCCCATTGTCTAATACCATTTGGTTATACAATGACTGTGGTTGCAATTCTTTATTACCCTCACTTTATTCTCTGCACTATCTAATTCAGATGATCAATTCTGCTAGTCTGTGCTTTTATCAGCAATTCTCCCTTTACAGTCAAGTACCAATGATTGCCTTTAAATCTTGTGTCACATCCTTTTTCAATGGTGTATTTCATAGAAGGCAGACCTGACTCCAGATCGGGAACATATAAGCATCTTTAATGGTTAAATTAAGGACTTTTCCTTTGTCTAATGAACAACAGAATCTTATGCAATCTCTTCCATATGAAGAATTAGAATTTATTAAATTTATATGCCGCCCTTCTCCCTAAGGACTCAGGGCAGCTCACAACAATAAAAAGTTAAAAAACATAAAATACAAAATTTAAAAAAGAATTAAATCACAAATGTAATAAATACATAACAATTAACCCAATAAAATCTAATTTAAAACTATAGTTAGTCCAGGCTTGATTGTTGGAACAGCCATGTCTTCACGTCATGGCGGAAGGACCGAAGGTCAGGGGCTGTCCGCAGCTCCGGAGGAAACTCATTCCAGAGGGTCGGCGCGCCCACAAAGAAGGCTCTCCCCCTGGGGGTCGCCAGCCAGCATTGCTTAGCCAATGGAACCTTGAGGAGGCCTACTCTGTGGTAGCAAACTGGGCGATGGGAGGTTGACATTGGCAGCAGGTGGTCTTGCAAGTACCCCGGGCCTAAGCCATGTAGGGCTTTAAAGGTAATTACCAGCAGCTTGAATCACACCTGGAGGGCAACCGGAAGCCAATGCAGCTCGCGCAGGAGTGGTGTAACATGGGAGTATTGAGAAACTCCCATAAGCACCCGCATGGCCGCATACTGCACCAGCTGAAGCCTCCAGGTGCACTTCAAGGGCAGCCCCATGTAGACAGAATTGCAGTAATCCAGGCGAGAAGTGACAAGGGCATGGGTGACCGTGCATAGGGCATCTCGGTCCCAAAAGGGGCGTAACTGGCACACCAGGCGAAACTGTGTGAAGGTGCCCCTGGTCACAGCAGTTAGATGATCCTCCAAGTTAAGCCGTGAATCCAGGAGGACTCCCAAGTTGCAGGCCCTTTCTGAGGGGGGCAATATCTCCCCCCCATCAGAAGAGGTGGAACATGTTGGACAATACGAGATGCTGGTATCCACAGCCACTTGGTCTTGGAGGGGTTCAGCCTGAGCCTGTTCCTTCCCATCCAGACCTGCACCAACTCCAGGCACCGGGATATCACATCAAGGGCATCACTGGGTTGGCTCGGGGTGGAGATGAACAACTGGGTATCATCCGCATATTGGTGATACCTCACCCCAAAGCCACGGATGATCTCACCCAGCGGCTTCATATAGATGTTAAACAGGAGGGGAGAGAGAACCGATCCCTGAGGCACCCCACAAGTGAGGGGCCATGGGGTAGATCTCTGCCCCCCTGCCAATACAAACTGCAAGTGGCCCAAGAGGTAGGAGGAGAACCACCGTAAAACAGTGCCTCCCACTCCTAATCCCCCGAGCCATTGCAGCAGGATACCATGGTCAATGATATCAAAAGCCGCTGAGAGGTCAAGTAGGACCGGGACAGAGGAACAACCCCTGTCCTGGGCCCACCAGAGATCATCTACCAGTGTGACCAATGCCGTTTCCATGCTGTAACCGGGCCTGAAACCAGACTGGTGCAGGTCCAGATAGTCCGCTTCATCCAGGAATTGCGGGAGCTGACGCGCCACAACACTCTCAACAACCTTTGCTACAAAGCGAAGGTTGGAGACAGGACGATAGTTATTCAAGGAGGCCAGGTCCAGGGCAGGCTTCTTGAGAAGGGGCCTCACCACCGCCTCTTTTAAGGCGGAGGGGAAGACACCCTCCATCAATGAAGCATTGACAACTGCCTGGAGCCAGCCCCCTGTCACTTCCCCGGCGGCCGAAACCAGCCACGAGGGACCTGGGTCCAATAGACAAGTTGTGGCGCTCAGTCTACACATAATCCTGTCCACATCATCCAGGGAAACAGGGTCAAATGCACCCCAAATGGTATAACCAAGACCTGTACTCTCCACTCTGCCGAATTCCACCCAGTCGGAGTCCAAACCAGTCAGGATCTGAGCGATTTTGTCCTGCAGATACTGTACAAATTCCTCAGCCCTACCCTGCAAGGGGTCACCCCTCGGTTGCTGATTAAGCAGTGAGCGGGTCACTCTAAACAGGGCAGCTGGGCGGTTATCTGTGGATGCAATGAGAGTGGAATAGTAAACACGCTTTGCCGCTTCCATCGCCAGTAGTTAACATAAGTTCTTAGCTGTGTTCGGTCAGATTCGGATCTGCTGGACCTCCAACAGCTCTCTAGGCGTCTTTTCCGGTGCTTCATCTCTTCATCTTTTGTCCATTTGCCAAGTATACAATAAAGTTATAGTCATTCAATTTATTGAGCCTTTCTTTCTCTTTAATAAAGTTAGATATTCTGCAGAATCAAAATACACACATCTAGCATCTCATTTGTTTACATTCATTATTGTACTTTCTGGCCTTTTTAAAAACAAGGCTGAGATGAATCATCACCTTTGGAATGCAGTCCAAGGATTTTGTTTTATCTCTATTTTCTAGGAAAATTGATTTGTAAACAATCTGAGCTGCAAATGAAACGTTTCCTCTTCCCTCCTCCTTTGTTTTGAAAAGTTGATCTTCAGAGTTAAATACATTGTAGTTTTACAGGTGATTTATGCAAAATTAATATCTGCTTCCACCTTTGTCTTGCATCTACTGTAGTTTGATAACTTCTAGGCAATTTAAAATAAAGAAAACAACTCTCCCCTCCCCCTTTATAGGCATGTTCTACCTTTCAGACTGATTGGAATATTCCTTATTTGATTTATATGCAGATTTAGTCCCCTCCCCTGACATACAGACTTCTTGATTAGCTTTCTGAGACAATATACCTTGGACATTTTTTTCACATGTTAAGACTGAATTTTCCAGATTTCTTTGGTATGACCTAAATTCTTTAAATGCATGATCAAGGAGTCAGTCATTACCAAGCAGAATATCCCAGCTGTTCTATCATCTGTAGCATTCCAGGTTCTTTCCTCTTGCTCTACTTTTCTGAATCCTTGTCTAGCACAAAGGCAATCCCTTGAGATTTCAGGAGCATTCCATTTTGAATGACGAGGGGGAGACTTTTGATTAGTGGTGGGATTCAAATATGGGAACCACCGGTTCTCTGTGTGGATGCTGCTTCCAGAATTCCATTCTGGGCCTGGGCAACAAAAAATTAGCTACTGGTTCTGTTGAAGTGGTGCAAACTGGCTGAATCCTATCACTGCTTTTGATTCTTCCAGCTTCTCTATGAAATGAAATGTTCCTGTCTCCATTTTCTTTTCTAATCTCAGGACAGTCATCCTTTGTCTCTCCATTATAGAACCTCTCGTTTACTTTAATTACTACAGGTGGTCCTCAACTTAACAACCACAATTCAGCCCAAAATATCTGTTGCAAAGTGAATTTGTTAGTGAGTTTTGCCCAATTTACAACCTTTCTTGCCACAGTTGTTAAGTGAATGACCGCAGTTGTTCAGTTAGTAACCTGGTTGTTAAATGAATCTGGCTTCTCCATTGACTTTGCTTGTCAGAAGGTCATAAAACGGGATCACATGACCATGGGACACTGCAACCGTCATAAATACGAGTTAGTTGCCAAGTGTCTGAATTTTGCTCATGTGACCACGGGGATGCTGCAATGGTCATAAGTGTGAAAAACGGTGGTAAGTCATTTTTTCCAGTGCCGTTGTAACTTCAAAAGGTCACTAAATGAACTGTTGTAAGTCAAGGACTAATTGTACAACTCATAACCCTACTATAATGGAGGTTAACACATTCTGTCTGAATAACAGCATTTCTGGGGGGGGGGAAATCAAGACTTAACAACAATTGTAGCTATAATAGAAGTGAGTTTATTTACAACATATTAATTATTAGAGCAGACAACATCTAGCTCCTAGCTAACTGCTTTTTTTCAGGTGAAGAATCAAAAAGTGTGTGCTCTGTGTGTGCCTGCCTAAAAAAAGGCTGAGAGAAGTGACCTTGAGTTGCACTCTACTGCTCCTTGTGGTCACTACAGGTAGTCCTCAACTTATAAACATAAATGAGTCCAAAATTTCTGTTGTTAAGTGAGACATTTGTTGTGAATTTTGCCCCATTTTATGACATCTTGCCACAGTTGTTAAGTGAATCACTGCAGTTGCTAAATTACTAACACACTTGTTAAGTGAATCTGGCTTCCCCATTGATTTTGCTTGTCAGAAAGGAGCAAAAGGTGGCCACATGACCTTGGACACAGCAACGATCATAAATATGAACTAGCTGCCAAGCATCTGAATTTTGATCACCTGGTCATGGGGAGGCTGCAGACAAGTTTGTAACTGTGAAAAATGGTCTTAAGTCACTTTTTTCAGTGCCATTATAACTGAATGGTCACTAAATGAACTGTTGTAAATTGAGGGTTACCTATCTTGAATTGGGACCTCCAACACAAATAAAAGAAAAAAATTACTGAAACTTTAATTTTTCATTGCTTTATGTTTCCTTGTAGTCAGGAGATATTGTGGTCCTGATCTCTTTCCTTACTGTTTCCTCCATTCTGTTGTCAGTAAAGAACTTACTTTTATTTCATTAAAATTCATTATTTAAGCCAAAAGGAGGTATCAGGACATTTTGCAAGAATGCCAGCCTTCTTTTTGGAATGCATTGGAGCCTTTTATTTTACATTTTGATTGTTTCTGTTAGCCTATAGAGGTAGCCTAGTGGAGAAGCATGAAGTATGAGTACATTAACAGAATCCAGAAAACTAGGGAGGGTCCTTCTGAAATGCTTCCTACACATGCAAACCCTTCCTTCTGTGGCCTGAGATTTAATTTAATTTTAATTTAATAATTTGATTTCTATACCGCCCTTCTCCCGAAGGACTCAGGGCGGTGAACAGGGCAATACAGGGCAATTAAGCTGACTTTGTAATAATGCTGCTTGGGGTGTGTGTGAAAGCCCTAATAAGCAGGCATATACATAGAATGAAGGCTACTGCTAAGCTTGTAAGCCGCTCTGAGTTTTCGGAGAAGGGCAGGATATAAATGGAATTAATTAAATAAATAAATAAATAAATAAATACACAATAAAAATCGAATACAAAAATTAAAAAGCCATTAAACATCATGCCCATAAAATCAATACATATTAAAGTTAAAACTAGTTTTAAAAACCCAACCCCATCCCGTCAGACCAGGCCAGCTTGTTCAAAAAAGAATGTTTTCAGATCGCGCCGGAAGGAGCAAAGGTCGGGGGCCATCCGGAGCTCAACCGGTAAGCGGTTCCATAGGTCTGGCGCGCCCACAGAGAACGCTCTCTCCCTGGGGGTCACCAATCGGCATTCTTTGATCGGCGGCACCCTGAGGAGACCCTCTCTGTGGGAGCGCACTGGACGGAGGGAAGTTGACGCCGGCCGCAGGTGTTGCCATAGGTATATCTTTTCATGATGTTTGTCTGGTTCCTCCTGTCTACCCAGATCATTCCTACATACCATTATAGTTTCCTTTTTACTCCAATAGTTGTTTGTTCTTCTCTTTAAGGCTGAATGATTTATATTACATGCATTGTCATGTAGCAGTTATCCTCCGTTTCTATCAATAGTCCAAAACATCCATCAGAGGTCAGTACCAGCTCTAAAACCTGGTCCCTCAGTCCTGCCACTATCTCAAAATGTTAAAAGACCCTTGAATTGGCAGTTCCTAAAAATTCCCCTTATCTTTACAACTTATTGTCGTAGCAAACTGTGGATGACTAGAGGTCATGTAAGATTGGGATGTGTTTTTTTTTTTGTTAAGCATTAATCTTCTTGTTTTCTATTTTTTGATTCAAAACCCATTTTTTTTAAAAACAACAACAACTATTTTTACAGGCTTTGAGCAGGCCTGTAAACATTTCCATAATCTAAATTAGTTTAAGCATTTACTGAAGGACAGTATTCTCATAATAATACACATCACCCCATAGATTGCATTTTTAAATTATTCAGCAATTCAAGGCTTGTTTTTTTCTAGCAAGATATTCTTTGGCTGAAGTCCAAAAATAAACAGGAAATGTGGCAGGCATGAAACAAAGATGTTTTGGCCTTGGATACATTTCATCATTTCATTCTCCCTCTTCGTGGTAGTTGTCATATCATTCTGCTCCCCAAACAGTTAGCTTTTCTAGTCTAAAGGAAACTGTGGCTACTTCATCACTGGAGGCTTTTAAGAAGAGGCTGGACAGTCACTTGTCTGAGATGGTATAGGGTCCCCTGCTTGAGCAGGGGGCTGGACTAAAAGACCTCCAAGGTCCCTTCCAACTCTATTCTGTATTTCAAAACAAAACAAAACAATGGTAGCCTTTCCACTGGAATCAATAGCAGAGTCTTAATTCTAATCCATTGAAAGACTGATATGGAAGATTTCTTAATAGTAGTTGAGATTCAGTGGAAAAATCAGAAATATTGTTTGAAAGTAAGACTAGGTTCACAAAAAGGGTTTTATGTACAAAGCTCAGGCTCAACATTCAATATTGTGCATTTTCAGCTTGTTCAAGTATAGAGGATTTTTACTGGCAGCTCCCAGTTTTCACTTGAGTTGTAGCATTGCTGGTTCTTCCTGAATGCAGAAGCTGGGTGATTAAGAGGCACCCTGGTAGGACAGTCTGTTTGGAAATAGTGCTAGACTGTCCTCCCATGGTCCTCCTCTTCATGAAATGTTGTATTTCCCTAGTTTCTATCCACTGGCTTTCAAAATAGAGGTGGCAATGCTTTGAGGTTAGGTAGACAGGACTCTAGATGAAGGTCAACTTGCATAAATGTAGATCCAAGAGCTGAAGGGCAAAATTTTGTTTTGTGTTAAAGGACAGTTCCCTCAGCATCAGGTCTGTTTGGTGCCTTATTTTATTCTTTTTCATACTCCAAACAAATTTATTTGGAAGGGTATGTCATTCAAGCATAGTTACTCATCATTGTGCTTTTTTATCTTTTAAATTTTGTTCCTCAAAGGATTTTCATGTTTCCACAAATCTTGAGGCTCCCCTAAGTCTGCTTAATTTTCATAAGAGTTCATATGCAGAGCACAAGCTTACCATTAATATATAGGATTATGGACAGAAATATAAATAGAAAAAAAACACTATAAAGCCTACAGAGACAGACGGCTAACCACATAAAAGACAATGTTTTATTCTTTGGGTCTTCCTAATGGTACATTAGCAATTTTTTTTTAAATCAAAACAAATGTCTTGCCTTCTAGCCCCAGTCCCTATGTGCACCACCCATTCTCAGGAACATATCACTGATTCATAGAGATTAAAGTATCCACTTTTTAAAAAGAATTATATGATGTCCAATTTCTTCCTTAAGAAAACAAATTCACAATCAGAAATCAAAAATATGCAGGCTTATCTTCCCATCCATATCATAGTTCAAAATATATTTTACTTTGACATGGCAGAAAGCACACATTTATTAAAAATCATAGTGACTAGCAGGATTGGGGATAAAAGATTTTAGATTAATTAATTTAGGGAAATGATAAATATCTGCAAAATATTCTCACACTACAGGTTGTCCTGCTCAGCAGCCACATTGGTTTCTGGTATTATTTTTAAAATGCTCCTTTGTAAGCAATTAAAGAATTGCTTTTAGAATGTGAATAGTTCATCTAATTTTTAATATGAGATTCATACAATAGAAATATTTGTTTTGTGTACCTTGGATAATAGGACTATTGCAGCATTTTATATTTGAAAGCAAAAAAGTGGTTCAGAGGGTGAAGGGTATTGGTTAGCATGTCTCTACAACTTTATAACTCAGTTACACCTTTCCCAAGTTGCTATCATTGTCTTTTGCAGCCGTAGAGCTATCTCAGAAAAAAAAATTGGTTTAATCTGCTGTAGACTGGTGCTATATGGGACCTTTGATAAAGGTTTAATAAACTTTGCTTGCAGTCACCTTACTGTTGGAAATGGTATTGAGGAGTTGCAACCTGCTTTGTACATGTTCTATTATTTTCACGTTTGGACCTAAAATCTTTACTTTCTCCCAAAGCAATCATTCAGTTTCAAACAGATATATGTCTTTATATCCTCCAGACCCAAATCTATTAAAATATCAAGAGCTGTAGCTTTTACATCATAGTAAATGACCACAACATTTGTATAAGTGTGGGAAGGATAGGTCTAGGTCTGAACTACAACCATGGGTTGCATAGGTGCAGGGCTGATCAAATATAAATTAAGCTTTTGTTTTTTTTCTAATAAAATGATAAGGAAGAACCTTTTGAGCAATTTCTTCAATTATTTTATTTATTTAAATTGTATTTATATGGCTCCCCTTAATTCTGAGGAAATCCTGCATGCTGAGTTTTTATTTGGCAAGAACAACTGATGGTTCTTTTTTCTTTGTTCCATGGTTTTCCTCCATGATGCATCTTGTGCATCGCTTAACAACCTACACATTCTTTTAATGGCTGCATCAGGGAAACGAAGGGGGGGAGTATTAAGTAACATGGTCTTGTTTAATGGCCATCACTATTTGGGATCATAATGGGCAGAATATATTATGGTCATAAGTCAACAACTACCTGTATTCTACTTTGGTGGTTATTTTATGATATGCATGTTAAATATATAATGTTCATGGTGAAACAATTCAGTTTGAAATGTTTTTCATCTTCATTTCAGATTGAGACTTATTATTCCCAGAATGTCTAAGCATGTGCTACTTCAAAAAATTTTGCTTGGGCAAGCAAATACACTTTACAAAAGACTTTTCTCCCACACTGTTCTTTTGCAACGCATCAGGGAACTTGGAGATGCAATTTTCTTTTGGGTGGCATGTTAATTCATAACTCCCTTATTATGCAAATTAATTTATTTGGATTAACTGGACCAGTCTGCGGTACAGCTCCATGTGCTTCTTCATGTCTCCTTCCATTTATTTCCAGTTTGCTTCCATAATGAATTCCATAAAGTAATTATTTTCTCAGGAAGATAATACATTGTCTGTGCAAAAGAGGTGACAGAAATAATGCTGATACAGACTCTGAAGTGCATAAACAAAGGGCAATTGTTTTATGTCATCCTTTTTTTCCTTCTGTGTTTAAATCCTGGAGAGAAGAAGGTATGAAAAGCTTTGTCAGTTGCTAATTATTATATGAAATAGATGAAGACAAAGCAATCATTTGCATGCAAGCAGCTCTAACATCAAAATAATTTGTGACCCATTTATTTTGTAAATATATTTTAAAATAGGTATGTATCTTTGTATATAAAAATCTGTGTCCTCTAGCATCAGTAGCATCAGTTGATCTAAAGAGTCATATAGGGCCTTCCTAAAAAATACCCGTAACTAGACATCCTTCAAGTAAGTATCTCTGGAAAATAGTATTAATCAACGATGTAGGATGGCAAAAAATTGATTATTGATAACATAGTGGCTTGCATATCAACTAGAAGTATCAGATTAGCTGACTGCAGCATTAGAAAAGAAAGGAAATATGTGTTGTGACCACTAAGTTAAGAAAGAAAACATGCCTTCCTTAACAACTCTCTCTCTTTAAAAGCTTTTTTTGTTATTACTATTGATAAAATAAGTAAATGATGTGCAAGAGATAAGCAGATGTCAGATTGCGTGAATTATTATATTATTTTTACTAAGACTGTAACATCCACAAATCAGCTTAATGCTTAAATTTCAAAATTAATTATAAGAAAATATGACTATCAGAACTAAAGGAAACTCATGGTCTATCCAGATAAAATTGTGCTTCTGGTTTCCCTGAGCTTTCATAATACTAATTTGTGCTCATTTGTGCTCATATTCTAACTTTAGTTTAGATACTATTGTCAGAACTCTTGCTAATTTTTTGAAGATTTTTCAGAATTTTACCAATAGTTACTGATCTATCTTCTGCCAAGGTTGATTGATAATTTTGAATATGGGAATGAGTGCGAAGCAGTTCGAGACAATATGGCTGATGGAGGCAAATAGACCGGTGATGCATTCCATGAGTGGACCGCAAAAGTGCCGGTGATATAAATGTGGTTCCGCCTCTCCAGCAATTCTATCCTGACAATGTTAGCAGTTGGCTAATGAAAGCTCGGTTTTATTAAAAACTGTTTTGGTTTTATCCTATACTGGTGTTCGAACGTTTTAATATCAGTATGCCTGGGATTTGTATTTTTAACTTAATTAAGGAATTAATTAAGGATTTGACTATTAAAAAAAGGAAGACAGCAATGAACTATGAAGGGAATGGAAACAGCTACTAAGTCCTGAGAAGTAGAAAGTCTGAGAAAGAAACTCAAAATCCCACCTTAATTTTCTTTGATGTAAACTATTGTGGGAAGACAGTACCTCCCCCCCCCAGAGAAAGAAATATTTTGGGGAATGTTAAAAAGGCAGAATATTATATTTCCCAAAGGAATAATGGAAAAAATCTTAGGCAGAAACCACCACCACCTCAGTCTCTCTGTCCCAAGCAGAAACTAGCTCTGTAGAAAGGCAGATTTGATAATCCTTTCAGAAAGACTGGAGCCAGGAAGCTTGGAGCTAATGAGTTTAGAAAAATAAAGACCCCTAGAACCAACAACCCCTCACCCAAAAATTCAACACAGGACATAGCTATCAGCCCCAGCCCCAGGGAAGCAGGGCATGACATTTAGGACATAATAGATTAACCCACCACTGTCAGAATATCAAAAGGACACACTCAAAAGCTCAGGTCAAAGTTCATGCCACAGGAACGACTCCAAACACAAAAGCCCAAGAAGGTATAAAAACCCACCACTCCCAGCTCCATGTGGTCAGCTGCCCCAGAGCCATATTTCTGTCTGATTGTGCAACTCAATAAACAAGAACCTTCTTTCCTAAATCAGTCTCCATTTTGTTTATTCCCAGCTTGGACTGGACCCTGATGAAGATTTTTCTTTCAACATGGGAGACCTTAACAGGCTTTCAAAATTTTGTCATTCTACTGTTTAATAAAGAAGATTCCTGGAAAACCTGCTGTTCTTGTTTTATGACCTGGTTTATTGTGAAGAGATGATACCTTAATTGTTTTCCTTTTCATCATGTTTGATGACACCTTCTGGAGGCGTTCTGAAGTCTTGGCCAAAACAACAGATCTACAGACTATTGTCATAAACAATGGCTCATAATAATCTATTGAAGCTTTTCTGAACTTAATGCCTTCCAGGTCAATTAGGTTTCAACTTCCATAATCCCACAATTGGTATGGACAGGACAAAGATTATGACACTTCAGTGCTATTGTATCTAAATATTAAGCTGCAGGAAGCTGGGCTAGATAAAGGAAACAAGAATTACACAGATTGTTAAAGAAAAAATGATGCACCTTCCATAATTTTCTTTTGCATGTGAGAATAGTATTTGCTGTTATTGTAACAGCTTGCCCCATTGCCAATTAAAAATACTAACATGAATCTGATATTAGCAAATAAGATTTGCCTGAGTTTAAGAAATAACAGACTATAGTTCAGTTTGTGTAGATGTGTCTGGCAGCCACATATGGTATACATGCACACACACTGTTCTAGAAGATTATAAATAATTCATTTGGGAGTCACCCCCATTTTATCTTCAGACCTAACTTCCTGTGGAATTAGCTTGAATTCATCCCGTGATGTTCACAATCAAGAAGGAACCCGAATTTGGTTCTTTCTGAATTCATTCCAATAACTTAAATAGAGTAGGTTATGACAACCTCATGACCTTACAATATTTATTTTTGTGTTGGGGAACTGGAGTGGGAAGAGGCTGTGAAGTTAATCACAGCAGTAACTCCCACTATGCATGAAAATGCTGTGAGAAAGTTTTTATTCTGCTCCAACTCCTCCATGGATCATTTTCTATCTTTACGTAAAAGATTTCCAGCTGAAAATCTTCTTAACAATTCAAATATTATTACTACACTGCAGTCATCATATATTTGGAGCTTAAAGATCTCAGGGGGGTTGAAAGTGGCAAGAGTTTTCAGTGGGCAGATATTGGATTGACCTGCAAATCACTAGGCATACAGTATTATGCTTGTAAATCTGGACCTTCTGTAGAGTATTTGCCTGTTGATGTAGGATGTGCTAAGTAAACTGTAATTGTTGCCATCAGTTAATTATACAAATTGGTGCACTATGTGTGAAAGTTCAACCCGGATGCACCATTTTGTAATGTTGGGGAGGAAAATAGATAATTTATTTCAAATGCTAGAATTAAATATCTGATATTCCAGTGTCAGAAACTTTATAATAAATGATATGCTTATTTCTAAAAAAATGTGATTTGGGGGTAAAACATCATAGTGAGGATTAAAATTATTGCTATTAGCACAATAAGAATAAGGACCTTTATTAGCAATTGAATCTAATTCTTTTGATCATCTGGGCAACAAGACAATCACTTTTGTTCACCTTTTTAACAGTGACAAACTGTAAAAGGATATTTCAATAGGTAAAGCCAGTCTATTTATATTGAATTAGGCTTTGTCATAATATCTTACTGTCCTTAATAAAAATAATCTTGTGTATTTCTTATATTAAGGGGAATTTCAAATATTACCTGCTATAGATGAAAAGTTTCTCTTCTCACTGATCTTAGCAAAAGAACTTCAAAATTATTTGGAACATTATTAAGGGTAGTAGATCACTGTATATATCCTGAAGTCTAATTTTAGCTTTTAATAGACTTCAAAAGTGAATTGCTAACAATTGGATGTGAATGTACTGTATTAAAAATTTTCTTTCCAGAAAGTTTTAAAAAGAAATATTAAATTATTCTATAATGATTCATTCTCAGATCCCCTAATTGCAGCCCAAATGGGCTCCAGTAATCATTGTGATACAGCCTATCTTCATGACATCCTTTGTCTTCTCTCCAATTCTCCACTTTAAAGTCATCTTTAACTGTTCCAGTTTTACAAACAGTTTAGCCAAAATGTAGTCATAGATTACGATGAGGGCCTCTTTAGGTTTCTGTAGACACATCCCTTTCTATCCAGTTAGAGGGCACCATTTATGGCCATTTCAGTCATTTAGGGTTTTACAGAGGTTACTGACTAGCTATTATCTGAAATGCTTGTCAAGGACTATATTCCAACCCTTTGGGATCTTTAGAAAGTTATTAGTCTATCTCTCTCTCTCTTTTTAATTTTTATTGAATAAACATTTAAAAACAGGTTGAACACAGTGTGACTTTTCTGGATGTTATTTTACCATACATACTATACCATATACCATATATCTCCCTAGTAATTGATCTTTTATACCATTTACATATTGCATTTTATACTATTTACATATTTATATATTTACATACATATTTACGTCTATTTACAACATAACTTCCATTTCCATTCTTATTTCATATTCTTTCTGATCTCTAACTTACGCTCACTTTGGGGTTGAAAATCTATACTTTCTGTCCTAAACGAGCTTTCTTTGTTCTGACTTTTTCTCCTCAAGTCTAACCAATAATACATCTTATCCCAAACTTTGTAATACTCTGTTTCATCCTTGTCTTTAATTTCTAAGGTTAGTCTATCCATCTCTGCACATATCAAATTTTTTTTAATTAATTCACTCTCCACCAGAGTATTTCTGTTTTTCCAGTTCTGGGCATACACCAACCTTGCTGCTGTTATGATATGCAACATTAGTTATGTCTCTCCTTTGTTAACCTTCCCATCTATCATTCCCAGTAAAAACAATTCTGGTGTGAGATCTATCATCAGTCCCAACATTTCCTCCAACCAAGTCTTTATTAACCACCAAAATTCTTTTGCTCTGGAACATGTCCACCACATATGATAATAAATCCCTAACACTTTCTTGCACTTCCAACATTGTGGTGATATATCTTTTCTCATCTTTGCCAGTCTTGTTGGGGAGAAGTGCCACCTGTAAAACATTTCGTACAGATTCTCTTTATATGAGGTAGCCAAGGTTAGCTTTCTATATCTTTCCCATGATGTGTGCCATTTGTCTAAATCAATATTATATCCAAAATTTTGGGCCCATGTTATCATCACTTCTTTTACCTGCTCTTCTTCCATTTTATATTCCAATAAATATTTATATGTTCTTTTAATTGCTTTCTCCTCCATTCCTAATAGTATTTTATCTAGTGTTGTCAAATCTCTCTGTATACCCCATTCCTTTTTATCTTTCTTATAACGTGACTGGATTTGCAGGTACACCCACCATTCCAATTGTACCCCATTTTCTTTTAATTCTTGTCTAGATTTAAGTTCCCTTGTTCATTTAAAATATCTCTGTACAGAACTACTTTTCCCAAGTTCATGAAATTTGGATGCACTGGCGCTTCCAATGAAGAGAGCCATACCGGTGTTTCTATATAGTTCTGTTGTTTAACTTTAATCCACACATTAAATAATGCCGCTCTGATATAATGTCTCTGGAAATATTGATGAACGTTGTATCTCTCATCCCACAAAAATGCGTGCCATCCAGATTGTAAATCATGACCCTCTAGAGTTAATAGCCTTCTGTCTTTTAAATTTATCCAGTCCCGCACCCAGGTGAGTATTGCAGCTTGGTAGTACAGCTCCCAGTCAGGTAGTCCAAATCCTCCTCTCTCTTTGGCTTCTTGTAGTAGTTTTAATTTAATTTTAGGTTTCTTCCCCTGCCAAATAAATTTCAATATTGTTTTATTCAAATTTACAAAATATTTTTTCTCTAATTTTATGGGGACATTCTGAAATAAAAAGAGTAGTTTAGGTAAAATGTTCATCTTTACTGCTGCAATTCTCCCCACGAAGGAGAGTTGCAATTTTTTCCATCTTTCTAAATCTTTATTTATCTGATTGTTTAAATCAATATAGTTATCTTCTTTAATTGTAATACTATCTCAATAAACTATAATTCTAATCATCCTGTTGAATCTGTTTTCTATTCTGGTTTATCTTCAGGGTCTTAAATCAAGCCAGTTGCCCATGCCTGTTGGATTAACTAAAAGGTCAGAGGCATGGAGGAAGAACCTATAGTGATGTAAAGGGAGTGCCACAATACTTCTTACAAGAGCTTCTTTATGCTTTATCTTCAAAAGAGTATTAGATTCACATTAGAAATAGCTTTACTGACATATCAGAAGCATAGAATATCTCCTTAATTATGACCTGTTATTTGGGCAATTGGAAAGATGGCTAACCTGCCATTCAGAATACCTGCCCAACCAGCCCTGCCTCACCAAATATTACAGAGAACAGTAGGTAATTATTTTGATGGGAGATGATGTTCAGTGGCAGGGAAGCCAGACTCCACCAGTTACTTTCCTTGTTTCACTTTAATACTGTAAAAGACAATGCCACTTGCTAGCCTTGTTTCTGAGGCAAAAGAGGACTCATCTCCTAGAATATTCTAGTTCATGCCAACATATTTTTCTTTCAGTTAAAAGACAGTAAAATGTACTTTAATGTAGCTGCCTGGCAATCCTTGTAATGTGAATATGCATGTTTATGTTCTATACTTCAGCAGAAACACTAAAATAAAAATATGTAATTTATACAATCAATATTTTAGTAGCCTATGTTCACCCATGCTTTGGGAAATGTACAAACTAGAGATAAAGCAGATATTTCTCTAGTAGCTGTACTGAATTTAAGTAGAGAAATGTTTTATGATTAAAAGAGAAAGAAAAAAATAAAACAACTTAAACAAAAGAAGACTCTGAAAGGGCATCAATCATGGAGCTCTTTTAAAAGTTAGGTTGATCATGCAGTAATTTGGATATTATGTTGAATAAACATAATAGGTGTTACATATAAGATGCACCAAAATCATCAGGAAGAAAAACTTAATCATTTATTTCATATTTCCATCTTCCAACTTTATACTTCAAACATTTTCTTCTTTTTTAAATATATTTTATTAATTGTTAATATATTTTATTAATTTTTTAACATAATCACCTTAATATTTGGTAAACAGTGTCTTGTCTGGGCTTATATTTAAAAACAATCAATAACAATTCATTTCTATAATTCCATAATTATAGAGAATTCCATTCTCTTCTTCTAATAATCTCTTTTGTCAACCTTGAGTTAGTACATTGTTTAGTATTTTGATAACAATTAAATATAAACATTTTTCTAGTATTTTTACAAGTAACAACCACATCAATATAAAGCTTCTTTTCTAATTGATCATCTTAATTACCTTGTCATAAATCCTGTTTTCAGTTCTTATTTAGATTTGTTTTCCCTGCAATATTCAAAACATTCTTACCATTTAAGATTTCCTCAGAGTTAATTACACTTAAGTATTTAAATCTTTTTCCTCATAAAAGCCCAACAATTTTACGTTTCTCATATCTTAAAACAAAAACAAAAAAGAGAAGAAAAATGGAAATAATATATTACTTAAGAAACATTTCCCTCTTAAGCTAAAATAATTTAGCTTAATTTATATTCAGAATTTTTCTATTCTTTTTAACCATATTCAAAGAAATGTTTAATCTTTAAGTATTCCATCTAATAAATCCAATCATCTAATCTTTTAAATCTATTCAAAACATTCTTATCAATTGAAATTTTCTCAAAATCAGTTACACTTAAGTATCTAAAACATTTCCCTCATATAAACCATCCCAACATTTTTATATTTCTCATATCATAAAAAATACTATGTTACTTGAAGGGCCCATCCCTGTTAAACTAAAACTCATTTTTCTATTTTTAAAATCATATTCAAACAGGTGTTTAATCTTTAGATATTTCATCTGATAAATCCCATCATCTAATTTCTTAATTCTAACTTTAGCCTCTTTTTTTGCAAACATCTTTCCTAATCAGTATGCTCTGCTGGATCAGAAGGTCTTCCCATAGTCTTGTAGATGTTGTTGTAGGTACAAGAGAAAAGTCAAGTAAGATGTTTATGTAGGAATGTTTCGCCCCTCCTTATTCATTGAAAAGCTTTTTCTTTCTTTCTCTCTTAATTTCTCTTAACATATTTTGTCTCTCAACTTCTCATAGTTCTCCCGACAGCTCTATAATCCACTTTGTCGAATCATTTTTCTTGTCCTCAGTCTTATTTTCAGTCTTGAAGTATAGGTTATTTTTTCCATGTCCGATATTTCCTGCAAGTTTTTCTCCACCTGGGATAAGTCATAATTCCTTCCATTGTTGGGTTCCATCTTTAAATCTCTTTCCTCTGGGTTATGTTCAATTGTCTGCTTTATTTGATCACTCTCTCTTTTTTCTGAGAGTTTTTTTGTTGTGAGGTTAAATTAAAGCTGTGTTCATTTATATTTTCAAAGTTGTTTTTAATTTTATTGTGATTTGAAGTCGTTGTCCTTTGTATTAGTTGCAGCATAGCATACATTTCCTCCTGGAAAGAATTTGTTTTTTCTTGATATGTTCTTTCTGCAAATCTCTGGTGTTCCATGATAGCCAAAAATCAAAGTTTTCATTTCTTTGCAAACAGCTTTAGAGTCACAGTTCAATAAGTATTTATAATCCAGGAAGATCAGGGTTTTCCCCCTAAGGTTTATGGTTCTTGCTTCGTAGATAGCTCAAAATGTTTTATTTTCTTTGTTGCAGCTGTTTTCTGTTTAGTTAAAACATTGAAGGTCACAAAAACAAGTTATCTTTTTTCTGAGTTTTCTGCCAATTCCTGTATCAGAGCAACTACAATTGTATATTTTCATCCACTACTAGATGTCAGCACCAGTTCATTTTTCAGTTTTCAAAACAGGCAATTACTTTCTTCTGTTTTCATCAATCATCTTTTGAAAAGAAAATCTTAACTAATTGCACCAATTTCAAACTTATCCAGATTTAAGTCATATCCATTTCATTTCAATATATTTCTGTCCCCCATAAAAGTTTAATTTGCCGCTTCCATCTGTGGGAGGGTGGAGCAAGAGTCCCCCTGTTTCTCACTTTCAGAGGATTTTTGCTTCTTGGGTTTTTCCCCCAGGAAATCAATTATCAAGTAGAAGAGAGAGAATCAGTATTCTTACCCAGTTCCAAGCATGTTGTTTACTATCAAGCTTGTTAGTGCTTTTTGGCTTTGGCTGCTTGTAGCTTGGGTTAGACTCTGGAGTGAAGCTAGCCTTTCTTCTGCTGGTTTCTGGAGGGCTTTCCCTGGATGACCGGATTGACCACTGTCTTTCCACAGTCAGCGGGACACCCCTCCTTCTTTGTCACCTCTCCAGGGTGAGTTTAGGCCCATTTAGGGTCCCCAAACAAAAAAATATCGGCTGCTGCACTACTGCGCAAAACTGGAAGTCACTTCAAATATTTTCTATAGAGAACCTAAGATGGTATCCATAGGAATATTCCCTAATTTATCTTCACATGTAGGAAGTAGATTGTACCAAAAGCATGATTGTATAGAGTCATTGAATGTGCTCTATGGCTGAGTGCAAATATGAACTTGATCTCCTTGGCCACACAGTATCTCCAGGATTTCATTCAGAGGCCTGTTTGCAGGTGGTAGCAGATGACATTTTCACCAATTCAAAGTCTTCAAGAGTAAACACTAAGCCTAGCTAAAATATTTGCTTTTTTCCTGCAATGAAGTTTAGTAAGAGGATTCTGCTTGAATTGAAGGAAGTAGTTGGTTTATAAAAGTTGAGTACAAGTAAAACAATTTAACTGACATTATAAGATTCAGGAGGAAAAAACATAAATATTATTCAATCTGCAATCCAGTTTAATAAATTATGATATATACCAATTACTTGTTGAGAAAATTACAGCTTACACCAATTTGCCATGTTCATCTGTCTTGAAGCACACAAACTACCTGTATTGATCTGGCTCTACCTCTCCAGCTGGATCTTCTTTGGTAATATCACACAGAAGCTTATGGTCCCTACTGGAATAGAAAGCAAAGTCTGTTTGTAGAGAGAGTTCACTGATGAGCTATCATTGTAGCTGACTGTGAGAAACATAGAGTCTATATATGAATGCGCAAGATGGTTGGCTGGTAAATATACAAGCTTAAGTTAAGCCACCAGCAAAGTAAGAAGCAGGAAGCATAAGCACACTGTTACGTGCTTTCAATAGTTTGCTTTCAAATGTTTAGCAAGAATGGTCAGTTTCAATAGTTTAGCAAGTACAATAAAAATGATATATTGTTGGGAAACAAATCAGTTAAAAATAACTTATACTGCAGACTTATAATGTAAATGCTGCAACACAAAAGAAGCGCAGGCAAGAAAGAAGAGAAGAAAAAAATGAATCACTTCCTCATAAAGTGTGATAATGGCAGTGGAAAGCTTGTAAAACGTAAAGCAGTGACATTGGCTGCAGGTAGACTGATTCTCTAATTCTTTTCTTTCTTAGCTGCTACGCATCTGTAGCACAGAAACAATCAAGAAAGGCTCATACAATCAATTAAGCCCACATATTTTCTGTACACATTTCACATAATATAGCTTACAAGAAATTCTAGGTTGTTTTGAAGAATCTAATTTTCTTGGAAATCTGAAAAATTTTTGCTACTATTGACAGGAAAAAAAACTGTTGGGAAAGCTCAAACAAAACAATAGATCATGTATGTATTAAATTATTAAAATCATAGAAGCAACAAGGGACAAACAAGACTAAATCTAGCAGAAGTAAGGATAAATTAAAACCTTAAGTTAAACAAAAGCCTGGGAAAACCTTGGGACTATAAAAACTTATTTGCCTGGTACCACAAGGACATTAGATTTGGCACCAACTGTTCCTCTCTGAGAAGGTAATTTTATGTATTTAGTAGTGCTAGCAGATGATCCACTTTCAAACACAATCCAAGTTGTATTTTGCTGCTCAGCTTGGAAACTTGGTATACAGTAGTGGCCAAAATTGTTGAAACCTTTTGGGAAAAGTGTACAGTAAAAATGCCACCTTAGGTTAAGTTTCCACCATTTTCTCTTCTAATTTCTTTATAACTGTAGCCTTGTTCACTTAATAATACTATTTTACATCGCTTTCTGGGCAACCAGTCAACTCTTCACACTATTACTTTAATTTTATTACATTTTACAAGCTCACTAAATGAAAGAAAAAAACCCCAACCAATTTGATAGTGATCACATAATACACTGACAAATGTCCTCCTCTCAGCTTCAATATATGACATCAATAACTGAATCCTACTGTGATCTGATTGGCTCATTGCCAAAACAAGATGACACCTGATTGGCTCTCTAAACACTCATGCTCATTGGCTACAATCAGATGAAGGAAAGCTACCTGATATCAGCCTAAGCAAGTTGTGCTTCCTCTTTCTGGTCATTTGGCTATAACTTTTGATAGAATACAGTACCCAGTGCTTTTTTTGTAAAAGAAAAAGGTGGCGGAACTCACACATGTCATACAACCCGCCTTGCCTACCCTACAAGGTTCCATCCAAAAAAAGGTGCCGGAACTCCGTTCTGAGCGTTCTATGAGAAAAAAAGCCCTGACAGTACCTATATTTATTGAAATAACCAAGCAAGTCTTAGTATAAGTTCCTCTCTCATTTGAAGTAAGGTGGATGGCATTCTGAAAGAAGGTGGCTTATATCTGGAATCTCTGCTACACAGAAGTTCACATTGTGCTTATTTTTTATCTTTATCATCATTTAGTGCCTACTGATCTATTTTGTTCATCTAAGTCAGCCTTCCCAACTTGATTGTCTTTAGATAAGTTGGACTGCGACTCACATTACTCACAGATGCATGTGGAAGGCATCAGGGTAAGCATTAAATGTCAGAGACAGAACTGTTTTGATCTTGTTTTCCATTCTTTTTTATTCAAGTTTTATTGGTTTTTCAATATTTACATATACATGTATTTGTGAAGCAATATGATGGTTGGGCAGTGAAAAGTAACAAATAACAAGTTGTTTGTAGATAGTTCAGGTTGCATCAATAAAGATTCCCTCTCTGATTCCCTTAGTTTTCACATAGAGTGATCAGGTTAGTACATTTCTAGATATGACCTAATCAATTAAGAAAGTTTTCAATGTAATTAGACTAATACATATCAAAATCCTGTTTTTAAGTTTTACCTAATTGCAATAAAATACTCTAAAGTGTCCTATAATATACAGAAGAAAGCTTACTTTTTGGGTAACCTACAATTCCTTATTTCAGTAAAGAATAATTCTCTTGTCTACAAAACTTACATTGTTCATTACAAATCATTCTTATGATTTAACAGTAAATTCTAGTTTTCATCTTAACAAATCACCAATTGTTAGAAAAGATTTTTTGTCTTAACCATTCAACACTTATTAAAATACTATCTTATATTATAAGATTCTAAATTCTATAGTATAATTCAAAGTTTTATTCTAAAAGTTTAATTTTGTTTTCCTTTAAAAATCTAAAACCTAAATATGAAATCAGTTTATGGTTTTTTTAAGATTCACCTTAGTCCATCAAAAAAGATTTTTTAAGTTCTGTCCTTACAAATCCCAAAAAAAAGACAAGTCTAAATCTTTAAATCTAACTCTCTCCTTCCTTTTGTGCCAATCAGGCTTCCATCTTAGTGTCTTTAAATTCTCAAATGTGTCTCCCTTTCTTCCTCCGCCTCTTATTTGAATCCACAGAGACCATCCAAATGACAGTTTTGCCAAGCTGCTGTCCCCTTTATAATCATTGAAATATCACTTTAATAGCTCAGTTTTTGATGTTTGATGTAATTCTTGTTCCATTTCCATCTGGGTTAGGTAGAATGTAGTAGCTAATGTTGTTATCGTTTGATTAGCTGAATCCTCAACATACTGTATTTGAAGGCCTTTGATAGCTTCACTCTTAATGCTGCTTTCTTCGGGTGTTGTTGTTTTTTGAACTGTAAGTTTCGTAGTTAAAGTTGGAGTTTGGACTTCAAAGTTCTCTGTAGGCTGCGTTTGTTGCTCTTTGAAGTTCCTATTTCAGTGTTAATTTCCAGTTCTTCTATTTGTTTTTGGGTTGTCAGTTCATCATTTAAGGTCAAAGTTTGGTCTGGTGGCTTTGAGTTGTCAGGTTTATCATGCAATTTGGCTTTAATTTGCTCAGTTATAGCCAAGATTGTGTCCAATATCAATTTGTAGTTAAGTGGTGGGATATAATCATCCATTTCATTAGTGTTTACAGCTAAGTCTTCGATGGAGGCTATTTTAATAGAAGTCAGTAATTTTCCACCTCCAATGCTCCTAAAATTTGTTTTCATTGCCTGGTGTTCCCACACTTGTTTTTGAAGATAATATCAGGGACAACTCTGTTATTCAGTCAGCTGTCAGAATAAGCAAAAGGTTTACTTGCAATTCCAAGTTTAGTCACAGGATGTCATCAGTAGCATATAGAATAAGTTGTAAAATTCTTTTTTTTTTCTTCAAATTAATATAAAGCTTTTATATAATTAGTCCATTCTTTTTTCCTTAGTTCACATCTTAAACAGAAAATAGGGTGGTAGATCCCCACAAAAATATGAGCTTTTTAATAGGTAGGAATGAGATTGCCTAGTTTCTTTGCTTAATCAGATGGTGTTTTTTTCTTCTTCTTTGCTTTAAGGCTTAAAATGTTATTTCCCCCAAGTATACAAAAGCTGTTTTTTTTTTCAAAAAAAGGGAGGGAGAAAATTTTCAGAAAAGTCCCACAGGCAGGCACTTAGGGGGATAAGAAAGGAAAGGTCTCACCTAAGTCCTCCAGATTGCTTCATTATGCTAGATGGTGCTTTTGGCTTTTGGCAGGGAACGGCTTAATGATCGGCCATGTTGATGGCTGGTCTCTTCTTCTGGCCAAAAGGAGCTGCTCCAGATTCAAGCAGAGGGCTGCCACCCTTCCACAATCACAGGAGGGCCTCCTTGTGGTGGTCACCCCTCCAGGGTGACTTTCGACCCTTTTCAGTGTCCTCCAATGAAGAAAGATCGGACGGCAGGGAGGAAGCTCTCTCTATGTGTCTGAAAGCGCCCCGCGCGCAAACCAAAAGCCTTGTTTTCCATTCTTTATTTTATTTATTTTATTTTATTTTATTTTATTTATTCGATTTATATAACACCCTTCTCCTGTACGACTCAGGGCGGTTCACAAGGTTATTAAAAACAATACAACAGGTTACAAAACTTAAAATCAATTAAAAAGATTATATTAACCTTGAATAAAACCCCAATTAAAATACACTTAAAATCCCAATTAATATTCTCAGTCCAGGCCAGAGAGCTCAAAGAGCCAGGTCTTCAGGTCCTGGCAGAATGAGCGAAGGTCAGGGGCAGTCTTAAGCTCTACAGGCAGCTGGTTCCAAAGGGCAGGCGCACCCACAGAGAAGGCCCTCCCCCTGGGTATTGTCCGCCGGCAATCTTTTACCAGTGGTACCCTGGTGTGTGTGTGTGTGTGTGTGTGTGTGTGTGTGTGTGTGTGTAAAACTCTGATTTTATATTGCTTTTCCTATTTATCTAATTGCAAAATAAAATGGTATGTGCAAGAAATCACCACCCACAGCTTCATGGAACTCTTAATGACAAAGTCTGGTGATAAAGGTGAGGATTTGGCATTCTTATGCTGTACAAGCTCTTCTAATGCAATTTTAAACATGCTTTCTCAGAGGTAAGCTCCACTAAAGTATATATATATACTGTTACTATGCTGCTGTGAAGCTGGTGTCATGAAGCATATCAGAATAGAGGAAATCACTTGCATGCAGTCCGATACATAAGAGGTAGAAGGCACAGGACACAATATTGTTTCCCATGGTGCTCTTTGGGTATATTCATCTTTGCAAAGATAAAGACATGACTGGGAGAAGAGAAAAGAAATAGCACATTATGTGCCATAGAGGCTCAAGACAAAAAAACAGAGAAGAAAAAGCTCTTAGAAAAATAAGGGGGGAAATATTGCTCATATTTTTTAAAAAACCACACACATACATTTGACTGATACAATGGACATTCTGGCCTGCCTATTGTACAGTATCTCCAGTTGGAGCAAAAATGTGTCATACAGAATTTGTTATTTGAAAATAGGCATCTGGTTGGATTGTGATCAGAACATCAGTACTTTTCAATGGATTACTTTTTTCAGCTGGATCTGTTCCAATTGCTGCAATAATCCAAGCATCTCACCATTCAGAATCTTTTTTTTAAGTAGTGCAGACCTTTTCGTATGTCAGGGAAAGCTATTGAAGGAACTAAGGCTGAAAGAATAGCAAAGTTGGCCACATGTCCCAGCATTTTCCCAGGAGGATTTATTTTTGCTCCCAAGTGGCTCATTAGTGAAATAAGATTATGTCATAAGAAATGGCTGAAGCTCAACCATGTTGCCACAATAGAACCAGTGAAAGGCATGTAGTGAGTTGAATAGTTACTCAGCCCAGAGTAGTAATTTGCCTATCTATCAGCCTCCAAGTAGCAGCAGTCAACCAATTGTATCTGGGTTTTAAAGATAAACAGGGCTGACCCTGGTTAATATGTAAATAGAGGGCTTATAAGAGTTTAGGAAATTATTCAATTTTCATGACTGCCCCCTAAAAGGTAATGGCAAACCACTTCCATGTTATTGCCAAGAAAACTGGTGAATATGTCCATGAAGATACCAGAAGTCAAGATTAATCTAAAGGAAGCTATCTTTAAAAGCAAGTTAAGTGTAGTGGTTAAAATGCGAGTCTAGAAACCAGGACACTGAATTCTAGACCCTCAAAGTTGCTGGGTGACTTTGGCCAAGTCATTCTCTCTCAGACCAATCCACTTTACATAGTTGCTACTGTGGGGAAAATAGGTGGAAGAAGGAGAATTAGGTACATTCACAGAATAAGATAATATCTCACACATATTGGAATATTTACTCAGAAGTAAATTCTGTTGAATTTTAATGAATCTTCTTATTTATAAGTGGACACAATACCAATTTAATTTCTAAAATAAGATGATGTTCCCTCATAAGAGTGCTTATATTACTTAGCACAAATGGAATAAGGTAATAGGAAGCAAAAGCTACAATGTCCTTATAAACAGAGCCATCAATCCTTTACTGCCCATTCAAATGTTTTAAGTCAGAATCACTGCATGGAAAATACATGCTTGGATTAAAGACTGCGTTTATTAATACACTGCATTCCTGCAGATGAAAGAATTATTATCCAAAGATATGACAGAGAAATACTGAGATAATATAGAAGTGAATCTATGAATTGTCCTCAGGAATAATGCTCCATATTTATAATATTCAGCTCTCAGTTTTTGAAGGTCCATTTGAGGCCAAATTCTGTCTGCTTCTACGAATATCAGGTTCTTGACAAGATACAAGGCAGGTTTTCTCCAAAATAGCATCATGTGGGCGTGCAATACATATAAAGCCCATTGCTATAAACTGCTCAAGCAGATTAAAGCATCCTACTCACTGGCCAGAATATAATCAGAGAACTAGAGCTTCTCTTGGCACAAACACACAGCTGAAATTCAAAGAGATGAGGGGAGGGGAGGACAGTGGAGAAAATATAGAACATAAATGAGAACAGTTTACATGGGGAAAAATGGAGAAAGAGGTTGTCATAATTTAATCCTCCCACCCCAAATGAGAATATTGTTGGAAGGAAAATAAGCAGATTCCATGCATTTCGATTCCATGAGATGATAAACATGTACAATTTCAGGGGATATAGTTCAAATTGTGCACTCACCTGAAAAGATAATTCATTTTTATTTGCATGTTTGATTTACTGATAGTTTAAACTCTAAACCAAGCGGCCTATTCATACAGCATTTAACTAGGTCAGATAAAGAACTTCAGATATCAAAGTTTATTGTTCCTATCCTTGGGCTCCAGGGAAACCAGCAGCAACCTAAGCTGTTGTTAATGATTTCAAATCCCAAATCAAGGTTGTTTGTGTCATCTGATTCAAAACTTCTATTGTTTCTTTCTTACACATGAAATAGCTATCTCCTCCTAGTGTATAAAATAATCTTACGACCTCTTTATTTTTTGCAACACAGAGAGAATCCTTGTGTACAGCTAAGGTTAATAACCTAGTCTATTTTTTTCCTTTCTCTTACAAAAAGCTTTATTTGACTGTTCAAAGCCATCATGCATGATGGAGGGCAAATCCATGAACCTGGTTAGATTCTTTTTCTTTTCTTTTCTTTTCTTTTTGATCTCCTGCCTATATTTTTCCCACTATTTCTCAAACTTTTGCTCTGCTTAGTGTTGCTTATTCTGAAAGGGAATGGTAAGAAACTTGCATGGATAGACATGTATCCTGGCTACTTAAAGACAGAGCGCAAGAAAACTGGTTTCCTGATGATCAGTTGTTGAACAATTCTGGTTTTAGGTATCTACATTTAGGTGACAATGGTTGCATTGTATATTTTGCCATGGTTTTAACTGAGGTTTATTTTAAAATGATGTTTAGTTTAGATTCTTTTATATGTTGCTTTAATTTCATATTTGCTTTTTAGAAACCAAAACTCTTGCTAAAATAACATCGCAAAAATAAATAATTACTAAAACATCAGCATGACATTTAATGATTTACCTAGACTTAAATGCCACCAAAGCCCCTTTCTTACCTTTGTGAGCATGGGCTCAATTTTTTAAAAAGGCAATGTAGTTTAAATAAGAAAGAACTTTAGACAACTAAGGTAAGCCCTTGAGTTTTAAATAAAGTTAAAATTTTGGGCTTGTAAAAATCCAGATAGATAAAAATCTAGAAAACTTAGATTAGATTGCTTATGCCAATTTATCATCATCTGGAATTTTGCAGCCCCAGACAGGTAACCTTATTTTAATTAAAAATGAAAATATTCCTGGAACTAAATTGTCAGAATGGTTTCCCCCAGGGTTAATATTTCTAAGAGAAATAGATGGAACATTTTAAGAAGGCAACCAGGACATTTCGTAGCTATTTTGGGAATCTGTTCTTAGTACTTAAAGATAATTCTATAAACAATAGATTATTCTATTAAAGATAATTCTATATAAAACAACCAAGTTCAGAGAGCTCCAAGGACCACTCATAATTCTATATAAATTTTAAAAACAGAACAAAACAACTACTTCAAATGCATATGCTTAGAAATTTGTGTCCTATCATTTCAACAAAGTAATTCCATTTTTGGGGGGGGGGGGATGCCACCCTGACCTTACCAATGAGCTCTTTTTCTTTAAATCAAGGGTTTTCCTTATTCTCTTTTTCAATCTTTAGTTGAATCTTTACTCTTAGTCTGAAAGTTCCTTCCCTGGGTCATTTTGTGCAACAAGGAGATAACTCCAACTTTCTTACTGCTTGGCAAACCTTCCAAACCATCTTCATGATGAAAAAAACAAAATAAAAGCTGTATCTTGACATCGCTATTATCTTTCAGTAAGGTAAAATGTTCTAAAAAGGGCAACTTACATTTAATATCTTAGGTAAGATATTATTTTTACTGGTTCCTGACAGTATCAAATCAATACAGTATTAGAAATTTCATGCTTGAAGTTGGCTTTTCAAACATGCACACAATTTAGCTGTAATAAGATGCAATTGTAAAACAAAAATCAAAACAGAAGAAAATCTGTATATATTTTCTAACCCATTATGGAAGGAAGAAGTTGAAGCACTTTGCAGTTTCAACCACTAGGAAGATATAACTATTGTCAGTGCTTTTTTTGTCATAGAATGCACCGGAACGGAGTTCTGGTGCCTTTTTTTGACAGTTTTTCCAAGTTTTAAAAGTAATTTTTGAAAATTTGATGTTTGGTCCACATGGACTTGAATCACTCTGTTGAGCATAGAAGGTCCGCAGCAAAATCATTAAAATGGTGCATGCGGGCTGCTTGTGTGTTGAGTCCGATGCATGCATACTTCGTCCGCACTGGTTGTAATGGTGCTGCTTGGCTTGTGGTACTGCTTGGCTTGTGATTGGTCATGTGGTCGGGCACTGAGTGCTTACTGCGGGCAGCAACCATTATGTTTCATTACACAACTGACATGTGTGGGTGTGTGTACAGTGATTGACTACGTGCAAAAGGTAAATAATTTATTTTTAAAAAATCATTGGTAAATTGAAAATCTTTTTTAACTTTTAGTGTAAAATTTACTATGAACATTTGCCTTAAATACAATAAATTAAATTTATGTTAATAACTGAATATATAATTTTTAATAAAAGATTAACAAGATGTGTGTTCCTTTTTCCTTACAAAAAAGCACTGACTATTGTGAAATGGGTGCAAACAGGCTAGAGCAAATGCTTTCAATGGTACAATCCTGGTAATGTGTCTCTTGAAGTCTACTATTCTAACATATCAATACTTTGCTAAGAAATACAGATAAAATGTACAGAATAGAAAAGTACATAAATTGCTTCATTTTTCTACACATGCAAAGCACTGCAATTCTTATAAAGGCTGGTTCATCAACTGCAGGAATCAGGGGACAGTTTTGTAAATAGCCACCTGTAAACTCCTTCCTGTGAAAGAGTGGCCTCTTTCCTCCATACCATTTCACACAAAAAATCAAGGATTTTATACAATGTATTCCAGAGCAAGACAGATTTAGACATCTGGAAAGCTGAAGGACTCAACTAAAAACTAGCAGTGATTACTATTGTTTGATATGAAGTTAAAATAACTCATCTATGGTTAAGGATACAAATGGAAAGGAAGGGGAAGGTGTAACATACAGTACTTTGTCTCTTGGTGCAGAGAGCACCGAGGAACCTATAGAGATGCTTTATCTCATTTGTAATTTCACACTATTCTTGCAATTGTCCTTGCCTAGAACCAATAGAGAATGTATATTGAGTTCCAGTCCCACTTTGGACATGAAATCCAACCGGATGACTTTGGGCCAGTCACTCACTCTCAGCCCATAGTAAATAGTAAATTCACAGGGAGGTGGTTATGGGGGGAAGGAGGAGGAAGGCATATTAGGTATGTTTGCTGCCTTAAATTATTTATAAAAATAATAAAGATCAGAAATAACTAAATAAAATAACCTTGTACTGGTACCTTTGGACATACTCTAGTTGAATGGAGAAGTTTTGATGGTAGAGAGGATGCTGACCTACTGCTATTAACTCAGGACTGCAAGAAGAAGAGGCCAGTAATGAATGATTCTGGAAATATATTTAGCAAAATCTGGAAATCCACTAGGCTTATATCCTTTCTCCTCCTCTCCCACAAATGAAAGCATTTTTCTTCTCCAGCTTGATGCAAGCTTCACAATAATTTGCCCTTGTTCTCTAAATGAAGCTTTGATATTGACCTGCAAATCATAATTTGCCAGCTAACATGACATAGCAGGCTGTGGCTTCATCTGAACTGTGAAAAGAGAAAATAAGGCAGTTGCACCATAGGAGAAGAAAGGATAGTTCTGCCAGGCTCATCTCTGTACTGCAAAGCTGGTTTAACAATGGATCTGTGAGGAGAGAGAGCCCTTTCTTTTTTAAAAATAGATGACCACCTTACTGGTAAGCTGCTTTGGGCATTGTGTTGTTGTATTTTACTTTAGAAATTTAGCACTGTCTTTGTTAAACTGGGAAGGCAGAGATGAAAAGAACAATGGGATAGCCTATGAAGATAAGATGGCTTTCAGACCACCTTACAGTATCCAGAAACTGCCTTCCCTGGAGCTGCTAAACTCAGGATGCTGCACTGCATTACAACTTTCTGGTAACAGAATAGCTGCTGGCAACTAACCTCTGAGAAATACTTCATCCTGTCAGTTCTTTGGAGTCAGAAGCCATTTTCTTCTGGTGCCACTCACACTGAATTTTTAAAGGTCATCCTTCCATGAGGGATGCTGACGGCTTTTATCCTCATTCAGGAAACTGTTCCACTTTGTCATGGGATTATTTTGAAGAGTTGTAGGAGTATGTTTATTTCTGTTCATAGTTGCTGCAAAAAAAGCACTATTTTATCAAGGGTTGGCTTTACGCATTTCACACTACAATGACTCTCTCTCCAAGGCTGTTATTTTAATTCCCAAGGCTAGTGAGATAGAATTGTAACAAGTGCTGCTGTTCTGCTTTTATTGTTTAATTCCTGTGCAGATAATGTTAGCTTATTTAACTATATGAACTGATGGGAGCAATAGTCCAATATGCTGGACAAAATAAAATGTATGTAAAAATAAACAAGGTGGTCCCATAGAAATAATAAAATAATAAAATCTACCAGGTGCAGCTATACAAGCCAACGTGCATTGATTAAAAATTAGCAATGACAGATGCATTTAGCAAATATGGATTATTTGTGACAGAAATGTGAAAGCTGTGGGTTTCAATATGTTGCTGAGTGACATTAATACTCTCAGTGTGTTTAACTAATGATGAATGATGCTGGGAGCTATATTTCTACTCCACTGGAAATCTACAATAGTGACATACCCCATTTTACTATAGGACTCATGACCTATTCTGCTTCGTTGTGTGCAGGGATTAATGCATTTGCTCTCATGTGAGCAAGGCATATATAGTGGTTGGAACATGAATCGCATTCACGTTTAGAATGTGTAAATGGCGAATGCATTATTTTCTTATTGTTTATTAAACAAAATCCTGCTATTTTGTTTTTGCTATTTTGAACTAAACAAAATCCTGCCTGAGGCAGGGGATTGGACTAGAAGACCTCCAGGGTCCCTTCCAAATCTATTATTATTATTATTATTATTATTATTATTATTATTATTATTATTATTATTATTATTATTATTATTTCATGTCAAGGGAAATAAAACAGTCAGTTGAGAAGACTAAATATTGAAAAAGGATGGACCTCAATTCAAAACTGTGAATGAATATGAATTATATATGAATTTAGTTTAGTTTATCTCAGTATTCTTTCCTAACTTTTGCTTTAATTAACACTAGATTGTTGGTCAGAGATATGCTCAAGGGATTTCCTAGTTTCAGGTTACAGTTCTCACAATTATAACCATAGCACAATAGTCGTGCTTACTTCAAGCAGTGTTTACTCAATTAAAGTAGTTAATGACTACTTGTGTTTAAGCAAAATCAAAGACTCATAATACTATTTGAAAGTAATATTTATCTTTCCCAGGTCTTAATATGTACATGAAATATGTGATGTACAGATGTTAGGTACTATCAAGAAAGTACTATTCTATAACTCTTCTAGAATGTACTGCTGACATGTGCATTATCTTCCCTCTTTATTCTCTCAGTCCTCTGGAATTAATAGACAAAGAACAATTATATAACATTCGCTATACAGTAACAATTATATAACATTCGCTATACAGTAACAATTCTGAAAATTGTTGTTGATTACCTTTGTTATCATAAGCTATTTAGTTAACTTGGTTTAATTTAATTTAATCAATTTATTTTGATTGCAATCAAAATGAATCTGATTGCAAATGACTGGCTGGAGTATGTACAATATTGAAAACACTGAGATTTGATTGTGTCAATAACTTTCTTCATTAAAGGAACCTTTAAAAAGATGCATTAACCATGCTCCACATCAGTTAAGAATCTATTATTTGCTTTAGATAAAGTCAGACAACCATTCAGCTATTTTTATGTTATCTTCCAAATGATAAGTTCCATTTTTATTCGTGCCTCTTAAGTCTTTACTTCTCCTACCATCTTTAAATGGCTCACACAAATCTCATTCTCTACCCCACTGAGTTTGCTTTGAAAAAACTGAATGCCACGAACCTTATTTAATTTGCCTCTCCTAACTAATGAAAGTGGAGTTAATGTGCAGGTCCATAAAAACAAAGAATCAAACAAAGAAACACTGACATACTGCTTCGAAGTGGTGGGGCATAATTACATCTTGTCACATCCTGTGTGCTAGGGAAAACAATTCATTTCTAACTTAATAAAATTGGAAGTCGAGGAATCCTGAATATATTTATTTATATATTCATAATTAGGCTACACTATGGTCCATGTTTCATTAGTTCCAATAACTTAAAGGATACTATGTGGCAAGCTGTATTAGTACAATAAATTACATCTTATAATGTATTATTCATGAGAAAGCAACAGAAAAGCACAATACTTACAGTCAAAAGCTGTTCATTTTTAGTAAAGAGAGAGAGGGTAATGAGGAAGCAGGACAAACATAATCTGAAAGGACCAATAGGTATTTCAGCACAAACCTTTCCCAAGAAAATGAATATTGTCCGCAAAGGAAAAACTGGCATTCCCATCATTATCTGTGTAAACGTTAAGGCAAGTGTGGGGCACATAATTCACATGTTTCCTAGCTTCAGTTCAGGACTTCTTAGCTCCAATACACAATATTCTAAACAACATCTTATTTCAAATACACATTCTTTATCTGCACTCTATAGACACATCCATATTTCACAAATATGAAATAATCCTTATATCCCAGTAGAGACAAAAAAGCAAAAAGAAATAATTTCTCCTTTAAAAAAACATCTTGAGCAATCAGTATTTTAAAAATCCAAAAAGAATAATGCAGAATGATAACATCTCCCATTTTATCCCTGATTGAATAAACCACTTTTGTAGTTTTTCTTTCATATAAAACAGTCTTTCTCTGTGATCCATTGATCCATTCGGATGGTTAAGAACCCATTTTACAAATTTCTTTGATGTCTTAAAAGGTCTCTTTTGTAAATCCAACAAAGGGAAATTATTCCAGTTATTCACTGGGATTCTTATTTCCTTCTTGGTTTTAAAAATGTTATCCAGTGTATCTGGTGACAGAGTTGAACATTCAAAATGTTCGTATTCTCTGCAAGTAAATTTTGCTGGATACAGTATCTTGTTCTGTGATATCTTCATTTCGTAACAGGCTGTTCTCTAGAAGATGCAACATAGCTCCCATTTCTTGATGCAGATCTCCATGCAATTCTTCAATGATGTCTGTAAACACCATTATAAATTGTTTGCCTTATATCTCCAATCTCAAAAACAATTTTTCTTCTCATAAGCATACTTTTTTTTGAAAAAGTGTCCAAATCTTAATATTCAAAGTCAACATTTTTGAAGCTTTATAATGTTCAGTAGCCAAAATGTTATTTTTCATTTTGCTGTTTATTTATTTATTTATAATGAGACTTGTACGCCGCCCTATCTCCCGAAGGACTCAGGGAGGCTAATAACAATAAAATACAAATGAATACAACTATTAAAAAAGAATTAAATTGTGTCAAAGTCCCACTAAAACCAATAAAAACATTTAAAATCATAATTAAAAACCCCATTATCATCAGTCCAGGTCGGCCTGTTGGAAAAGATATGTCTTAAGGTCACGGCGAAAGGACCGAAGGTCTGGGGCCATCCAGAGCTCCCGGGGGAGTTAATTCCACCAAGCAGGTGCCCCAACAGAGAAGGTCCTCCCCCGGGGGTCACCAGCCAACACTGTCTGGCCGACGGCACCCTGAGGAGGCCCTCTCTGTGTGAGCGCACAGGGCGATGGGAAAACATTCCTGGCAGCAGATGGTCCTGCAAATATCCTGGGCCTAAGCCATGTAGGGCTTTATAGGTAAGAACCAGCACCTTGAATTTCACCCGGAGGGCAACTGGTAGCCAATGCAGCTCACGCAGGATGGGTGTAATATGGGAGTATCGGGATGCTCCCATCACAACCCGTGCGGCCGCATTCTGCATCAGCTGAAGCCTCCGGGTGGTCTAACAACAATAAAATAATAATAATAATGTTTAAGATTTTAGAAGTTATAAAAGTAAATCTTCATATTCTGATATTGAGGATTAAGAGCATTCACTCAGCCAGTATTTCCAATCTTGTCATTCCAAAGGTGTATAACTTATTTAAATCTATTAATAGGTAATTTCTGAAAATAGTTAGCAAGGGAAGTGCACAAATTTAGTGTCTCTGAAGGGATGAGCAAGAGGGTGATTTTCCATCTCCTCCTAACCCCTCCCCCACCTGAGCCTGCTGTCTTCTGATCTCATTATGAGGTAAAGGAATGACCATAAGGTGAAACAGCTTGGGTAATCTCTCATCATTTTCTTTATTCAGGAGAACATCAAAGGGAGCTGATCTCCAGAACTGTCTTCTATTTCCCATGGAAGCCACCTGATCAACCCTCGTTCCATATTTACAGACAACCTGTGGAGGAACTACTGGCTGAAGGGGAGGAGGCCCTAACAGGTAGAGTTAAAAGGCATTTCAGCTTAGACTATGTGAGGGAGAGGAAACTTTTGGAGTTCAGGCATTAGGAGGATATCTATCCTTTCGCAAAGGAAGGCAAACAGTCTGGTGAGATTCCTGTACACTAGAGTTCATCAATAAGGAAACCTCTTTGATCATTCCTGGAGCTGTTCTCCTTGCTTGTGCCTGACACAAACTAGTCACTAGGCAAATAACTCCTGTCTTTAAGCATTAGCTTCAAGCAGCAGAGACTCACTGTCATGAAATAGCAAACTGTTAGCTACCATCATTTATTAGTATTTAATTACATACAATGATGCAGGAGAAAAGAGACTCACTTATGAGATTTGTTACCTCATATCTCAGAAAAATATACCTCATATAATATACCTCAATAATACCTCATATCTCAGTTTTTAAGGAGAGACTGGACATTTTTCAGTAGAGGCTAGACAACCATTTGTCTGAAATGGTATAGGGTTTCCTACCTGAGCAGGGCATTGGATTAGAGGATGTCAAAGGCCCCTTCCAACATTATTATTATTATTATAAAACTTTTATTCATAAAACATGAAACTCAGTCAACTGAACACTCAAATTGACTGGCACTAATGATTGACATGGGCTGCTGCCAGCATCCTAGGTATCAACCTGGTATCTCCTTAAAACGTAAGATGTTCCGAGTAGTGCAGTTTTTTGTAGCTTTGCTGGAGTTATTGCAGGAAGCTGCAATTTCTTGATGTGTTTTACAAAGTTTTTGGACATAGTTCCCAGTGCCCCGATGACAATGGGTATCACTGTTACATGTTTCATCCATAATCGCACAGTTTTGATGGCCAGGTCGTGGTATTTCATAATTTTTTTCAGTTCTTTTTCTTCGACTCTGGCATCTCCTGGTACAGCGATATCAATCAGCTGTACGCTTCAGTTCTCTATAACTGTGATATCTGGCATGTTGTGTTCCAAATGGTAATCTATCTGTATTTGGAAGTCCCACAAGATCTTCACCCTCTCATTCTTGACAACTTTTTCCAGCCTATGTTCCCACGACTTTTCGGACACAGGCAAGTCGTATTTTTTACACAATGCCCAGTGGATTATTTTAGCAACTCGGTCATGTCTAACTTTGTAATCAGTTTGCATGATTTTGCTGCACTAACATATTAAATGTGAAACAGTTTCAACTTCGTTGTTGCAAAGTCAGCAATTTGGATTGTCAGTAGATTTTTGTATCTTCGCTTTCATGTCATTAGTTTGTAGTGCTTGTTCTTGAGCAGCCAGTATTAAGCCTTCTGTTTCTTTCTTGATGGTTCCCATCTTAAGCCATGCCCATGTCAAGTTGATATCATATTTTCCTTCAATTTATTATTGTTGTTGTTGTCGTCATCATCATCATTGTCATCGTTGTCATTGTCATTGTCATTGTTGTTGTTGTTATTTGGCAAACTTCTGAAGTTGTACTCCATGGGAAATAATTTACTTCTAAGCCTCAAGAAGCAAAAAGTCACATAAAGTTATTTTTTAAAACTTTATATGTCCATATATGTTATATGTAATGTTTATATAAATGGAATGCATCATATATTGCACTTCACACTTCAGTGAAGGAAATGGAACAGCAGCACCTGCTCAAATCATCAGATGATTGAAAGCCAATGTCAGCAGATGCTAAGAAATGTGATAATTAGATTTTTATCTCACCTATTTTCTTGACAATAACCACCCTGTGTGAAATGGATTGGGCTGAGAATGACCAGGCCAAAGTCACCCAGCAGGGTTTCATCTCCGAGAGTGGCCTAGAATTCACAGTCTCCTGCTTTTTAGACCAGCACTGCACCAAACTGGATTATTTATTAAACCTGACCCTTTTTGAGTGCACCAAATAGGATTCTTTCAGGTGCTGAATTTCCATGTATTCCAGTAAAATAAAAAGATGGAGGAGTACAGGAAAAATACAAATTGATATTGTCAAACTTGTTTCTCTACCTCCCCATCCCCAGGTTTTTGAATGACACAGAAGAGTAACCACACCTGAAAGAATCCTTGCAGGAAACTATAAACATGCTTGAAGCCCTGCCAGAATAGAACAAAGTTCCATCTAAGTCCAGCATCTTGTTTCTTATAATGATTAGCCAGATCCAGTGGAAGCCAGCGGGTAGTGTTTAATGATGGAATCATAACTAGCTCTTGCTCTTCTTCAGTGACAGTATTTCAGGGCATTGTGCCTCATGCCTAGAAATAGTTGACAATTGTATCTTCTGTGAATTCATTTTTCAAAGACATGATTGCCTGCTGTGATTAGCTAGCTTCATATTTCAACTATGTGTGTTATTAAAAAGTTCTCGATTCTTCTTTCTTAAACCTTTCGCAGTTCAGATTCATTAGATAATCCCAGTAATAGTATCATGGAAACAAGAAGTATTTGCTACTACTTTTTCTGTCCCACCCATAATTTTCTATTTCAATATTATCTCTGTTTTAATTCCCTCTTTTTTCTAAAGTAAAAAGCATGAAATCTTGTAGTATTTCCTTTATATATTCTTTTAAGTTCTGTATATATTTGATATAACAACTAGAGTGTTATGTAATATTCCAATTGTAGGATAAAAGAATTGTAACATTTGTTGTTTCGTTGTCAATCCTTTTCTGAGCATCCCTCAGATGATTTTTTTTTCTTTACTAATTGTCTATTCAGACACAATCAGCCCATACACAAAGTTATGTTTCATTGCTCTAATATTCATATAGAAACTTTCTTACACTAAATGATTTCTAGCATGTTAATGCCAATGACTGGAAAAAGAAAACTAAAGAAAGTTTATCTCCATAGTGAGTAACCTGGGGACTAAATTTGGGTAATAGTTTCTACTTTATGCACAGTAATGTTTGAAAAGCATTAAGTGTTATATAAGGGCTGAAGCTGTCAGGATGGGAACCAGAGAGCCAGTTTGGTCTAGTGCACAGGTCTGCAACCCGCGGCTCCGGAGCCGCATGCAGCTCTTTCAGCCGTCTCCTGCGGCTCCTAGTCCTCTGCCATGTGCAGTCCCCCCCAAAAAAAAGTGGTACTAAAAAAGTTCAACCAATCAATTCAAATATGCAGGGTAGGTGCATTTCTTGCCTTGTCTCCACTCTTCAGTCAAACCCTGTTCTGCGCATGCGCGCATATACGCGCATGTGCACACATTTTTTGCGGCTCCCAGTTTTTCCTTTTGTGAGGGAACTGGTTCCGAGTGGCTCTTTCACTGTTTCAGGTTGCTGACCCCTGGTCTAGTGGTTAGGATGTTGGCCTAGAAACAAGGAGAATGTTTGCTCTGGTTCCACTTTAGGCATGAAAGCTCTCTGGGTGATTTGGGGCCAGTCACGTTCTTTCAACCCAACTCACCTCATAGGGTCATTATGGTGGGAAAAATAGGAGAAGGAAAGAATATTAGGTATGTTTGCCACCTTGAGTTTATATATAAAAATATGACATAAAATCTAATTCACCCCACCCATTAAAAGCAGAATAATTGCTGTGTAAAGATATGACAGAGGTCAACCTTAATCTTGAGAAAAGGCTATGAATCTATTCATTTGAAAAGGCAGAAGAAAAGGCTCATATTTAAACACATGCACATAATATTTTATGGAGTAAAGAGATTGATTGCTGGGGCTGGTGTGAACTTTGACCTCCTATTGATAACAGTATGGAAGGAAACCTATGTTCTGTCCTCAAGAATAAGCAATGGCTACAGATTCCCTTGCAATTACGCTGACCATTACCATTGTCATTGCCTTGGTTCAAATATCAAAAGTACTTAGTAACCATGATTTATGAACCATGCAATCCAGCAAGTGAGATAGAATATGCCTCAGTGAAAGGCTCCTGAATTGTCCCAACTCATGAATTAAGAGCAACTCGAACACCGAGCATACACTTCCCTTCCTGACAGTTATGATAATAACTCTGTCAAGATTATTATCTTCATTTAATGTCATTTATATATTTTCCTAAAACTAGAGGATTTTCCTATAAACTAAACTTATATAAGATTTATAATTGGTCAACTGGTAAGGGAACACAAATGGCACTTCTTTTACAGAACTGCCCAGACATAGACATCAATTTCAGAATACACTTAAAAGCTAACTTTCATAATATAGTAACTTGCACTGTGAATTTTTCACCTCCAGCAAGATTACAGTTGGACTACATTATAATGGTGACTTTCTAATGTTAAATCAGAAAGTAAGCTGGAATGGAAAGAGCTTAAATGACCTATTTGATGAAATATGGGACACACTCATTCCTCAAAATATAATACCCAGAGACTTTATCCAGGCTTACTTGGATTTTGGCAGAAGACTCAGAGAATTATAGCAAAGAACCAACAGGAGAAAAAGAAAGGACATAAAATCTACCAATGGAGGAGTAGGATATTCTACAAACAGATACCCTAAACACTCTAGTTCTATTTTATTGCAAAACAAGTTGTCTTCTGTCAATTCACATTAAATATTAATATGCCCTCTATTCTATACCTTTCTAAAAACATCTCATAAAAATTATCTTGCAATTCTTTCAGCCTGCAAACTCCTCCTCCTCCTCCTCCTCCTCCTCCTCCTCCTCATCATCATCATCATCATCATCATCATCATCATCTATCCACTGCAGGATGAAGGCCTTTTCCATATGTTTCCAACCTATACAGTCCTAAGCTTTCTTTTGCCAATTGGGCCCGCAATACTTGCTGATGTCGTCAATCCATCTTGTTTTAGGTCTCTTCCACAGACACTTTTTATCAAGTGAGATCCATTCTATGATTGCCTTGGTCCATGCCATCAGTTCTTCTTGCCATTTAAATTCTCTTGATGACATTGTATACTTTTGTTTGTTCTCTAATCCATGTTTGGGTCTTTCTGTCTTGTCTTGTAATGGTGAGCATGTATCTTTCCGTGGCTCTTTGTGCCACTCGTAGTTTTTGTATAGATTGTGAGGTTAGTGTCCATGTTTCACCCACATATGTTAGAGCAGGTAGCACCACAGATAGAAAACTTTTCTCTTCAGGCATAGGAGGAGGTTGTTCTTGAAAATTATGTTTAGCTTGCCAAATGCCTGCCAACCACATTTAACTTGCCGTTCCTTTATTGTATCACCTTCCACTGAGATCCATTAACCAAGGTATATGTTGTGGTCTTCTATGTCTAGGTCTTCTCCAGTCTGCAAACTATTAACTCAGAATTCAGGATGTTAAGTAAAATATTTTATCTTCTTGGTAGAGATAAAATCAGAATCTTAAGGTTTCAAAGTCTTAAAGTCTTCAAAGTCAGTAGCTTAGCAACTATAGTGCATCAACTACTCAGACTATAATTTCAAACATTTCAATGTATGTTTAAAACCAGAAAGGTATCCAGATGAACTCTTGTCATGTGACATAAATTTTGTTTCTTCTGTTGGGGTCTATATATGCTACATCTCACAAGTATTTAGAAAGTTCTGGCATTTGCTGAAGAGTTTCTCACACCTCAGAAGCAAGTAAATAAGTCGGAATGTTAAATCAAGATCTGAAGTACAAATCAGATTGAACCCTAGGGTAGTTTTGACAAAAAAAACTGACCACATTATTCTACTTGTATAGTAGATCTCTGGAAGGAAAAACTGTTGAAGCTTTTTTATGCTATTATTTATAGCTGTAGAAATAACACTGAATCAGACAGTGCTGTCAAAAATAGAATAGTCTGCATATTTGCAGGTTTATTAATGTAGACTCTGATGATTTCCTTGGGATTTTATTCAAACCAAAAAATACCCACAATCATACTTTTAGTGAAAACATTTCTTTGGCGTGCAAACTATTTGTTTCTTAACTGCAATGTATTGAATAAACTCAGTTACCTGGGTTTACCCAATACATTGAGCTACAATTGAATCAGATTTCAGCTAATTGCACAAACTTATGTTTATCAGACAACCAAATATAATTCTGGTATATTAAGTCTACCTGGGATATTACATAACTTGAAACATGTGAGAGTTTATGATGAAGATATGAGAAAAAGCACTCTGGTGTATTTAAAATTTTAGCAAAGAGTACATTCATTTCTTCTAAGTATGAAATCAGAGCCTACCCCCCCAGGACAGACAAAAACTTTAAAAATGAACCTAAAATGTTGCTCTGGTTTGTTTTCAAAGGCAAGCTAAACAAATGCACCAAAGCTCCAGTCAGGTTTTCCATTGCAGATGGAGCTATTATTCTTAGTAAGTAAAGTTCAGAGACCTTTGTAAAAAGAAACTGGCTTTAGGGAGAAAATGGAAATCACAGGGGTCTAAGTTTGAAGCATTTAGGCAAATCAAGCTCACAAATTCCCCAGCCATCACCTGTGCAGCTGGTCTCATTTGTCTGCACCTGCTGTTTGCATAGGAGCTTTTCCCAAAGTTCTTTTCCATGGCTTCTGCCTGCTGGCTGGCCATAAATAATGCATTAGCATCTTCCAAAAGCCGTGTAGATAAGTCATGTAATGTTAGCATTCACTCACTCTGATTTCTAGGATCTTCAAAGCTGCTATTTTTGCCATAACATTCTACATTCTGTTAACAAAATATCTCATATTTATCTCTACTATTTATTTATTCTTGTATATTTTACCTATATAGAAACCTCAAATCATCTTAAATTGACCTAATAAACTAAAAAATAAATACAAATAAATAGGTCTCTTTAAGAGATAGAACAAGCCATCTAAAAGACAACTTGATCCCTGACTTCTTCCTCTTCTTCTGTTATTTCAGGAGAGTTTGGGATAACACTGAAACTTTGTTAGGGCTGTCCAGTGATTGGGATTTCATTCTCAAAAGCTGCTTGAGAGCTATAGAGAATAAAGAGGACGAGCTTAAGAAAAATATACATACAGAAGTTGAAACATTTGATAATATTTGGAAGCAGATCAGACAGATGCATCCACAATTCACTAAAATATAAGAGGTGAATAGGTAATACACAATAAGATTTGTAAGATTCTGTTATTATTATAGCCAATCTCAACAAAAGTATCTTTACTGTTCTTTGATTTTGTGGTCTGATCTACATAGTGTGACTGAGGGGTGTCAAACTGCCGGCCCACGGGCCGGATGCGTCTTGCTGCAACCGTGCACACCCCATTGTCAGCAATGGGAAAAAAGTTGTGCTACATCGCGACACATCACGTGATTTTGAGAGTTTCACACCCCTGCTCTATCTGAACAAGTTAAAGCAGCCACTACTTTTCACTGAATGGTATAAGCTGCTGGAGCTGCTGTAAAGAGCTCCAGAAAGTACCATCTTAATGCTCCAAAGTGTTGGATTCATATTTGATTCATATTCAAAGCATTGCATAGTCCTAACTTCTATTTCTGAACTTTTTTAAGGAGGTTCCCACCATTAGAAAGCAAATCTCCTGCTTGAGTGGGGGGCTGGACTAGAAGACCTCCCAGGTCCCTTCCAGCTCTTTCCTTTCCTTTCCTTTCCTTTCCTTTCCTTTCCTTTCCTTTCCTTTCCTTTCCTTTCCTTTCCTTTCCTTTCCTTTCCTTTCCTTTCCTTTCCTTTCCTTTCCTTTCCTGCTGTTTTTATGCAAGACTAGTAGACTGTAACTGAAGAGCATTTGATTTGTTGTTGCTGTTCTTTCCAGGTGCACGTCTCTGTTTTAAATACCTATCTGTAACCTTTGAAATTTTAGTTGCTATGCTGATACTTTCTTTCTTCAACTGTGCTTGCACCATTTGAATTCACAATGAAAAGGAGTCCTGTTGAGAAAACTACTGCTATTATTGAGATGCTAGAATAATTTTTATTTTTCCTTCAGACAGACCTAATTCCCTGCAACTATATGTTGAAGCTGCAAAATTAGAACAAAAAGGGAAGAAAAATATCCAGACAAATGACAAGCCAGATGTAGGGGATGACCAGGCTGAGCCCAAAGAAGGGGTCAAATGCATCATCAGTTATGTATCCCTTCATGCCCACAAGTGATCTAAATCCAGCCCACCTTGAATTCCTTCTACTCTTATATACCACCAATTTCCTTTGGCCATTAGAAGTTCAGATTCTTGTACAGAGCTTAATCTTGCAATAAATCTTTATATCCATTTGAACTGCCTGGATCTCATGATTTCTTGCTTGCTTGACACCAAGTAAGACATTCTGCTTGATGCCAGTTAATGGTGGGAGCAATGACTGATATGTCTTTATATCTTTCATGGCATACAGAGTTTAATAGAGTTGGCAGGACAACCTTCTATCCCAGTGTTTCTGAACTTTAACAATTTTAAGAAGTATGGACTTAAATTCTTTGAATTCTCTAGCCAGTCTTGCTGGCTGGGGAATTCTGACAGTTCACGTCATCCATCTTGAAGTCACCAAGGTTCAAAAACATTGTTTTATTGTCTTGGGTATGCTGAATGTTCTTTAAGTTTCATACCATCATAGTCTTGTTGCAATTGATAGAAATAAAACATATGTAGTTTTGTGGGCTAGAAAATTACATTCCAGAGCAGCAAGTGGTCCTCTGGTGAACATAAATGTTCACATGCATATAATTTGCTAAATGGGGACAGTTGTTGCAACACTTTTCCTCTTACAACAAAGAATGGATGTGAAGTGACTGAAATGAACATAATGTTACTGCTTGTTTCACTTTTATGTACATAATCCAGGAAAACCATCCTGTACATGCAATGTCTACACTTTTGTAGCAGAATTGGAAAGGAGTTGAACCCTTGTTGCACGTTCTGGATAATTCTCTTTTTTGCAGTCCATTCTGAAATAGTATTAGCAGAGGTGCTGACAAAACCGAGGACCCCTGGGCAAGATATTATCTAAGACTTCATGGTGTATGGTACCCATTTTCTACCACCCTGGAGCTCATTTTCTGCTCTTGCTTGTGTTTCCTTCCTTTGTTCCTCAAATTCTAAGCAGCTTACAGTAATACAGTAGAATGAATAACACAATAAAGTTTCTTGTCCAAATCATTATATAAGTAAATATGCATAATAACCTAATCAGTGGTGGGATTCAAATATGTGAACAACCAGTTCTCTGTGTGGATGCCACTTCCGGAAGTCCATTCTGGGCCTAGGCAACAAAAAATTAGCTACCAGGTGCGAACTGGCTGAATCACACCACTGTACCTAATCATCATCACAACAGAACATTCGTCTCAATTACTAGGAAAAGCATCATTACAAATTAAGATACCCAAGTTTTCTATCTCTAAAAACTCTGCATTGTGTTAACCCAGCTCAGGGAGCAAACAGACAAAGTAAATCATAACAGAGAGTTCTGGTATCTGAGCCCAAGCTGTTTTATTTCCTAGCAGGAATGGACTTACAACATTTCCTTGGTAAATAAATACCAAGGAAGGGGAGATTCTATGTGGAATAGATGTTTGTGAAGATACTCAGCTGATTGGCCATATATGGTTCTATAGGGGAAATCAACAACAACTTGAAGGAAATCTGGGAGCCAATTAGAAGTCAATGCAGCTCTTGCAACAGAGATGTTAACAGGATTTAATAGATTTCATCTGTTATGAGATGAGCAGCTGCAATTTGAACTGAATCAATTTAAAAGGGATCGGTTCTCTCGCCTCTCCTGTTCAACATCTATATGAAGCCGCTGGGTGAGATCATTCGTGGTTTCGGAGTTGGGTATCATCAATATGCTGATGATACCCAGCTTTTTATTTCGACCCCAAACCACCCCAGTGATGCCCTCGACGTGATGTCCCGCTGCCTGGAGGCGGTCCGGGTCTGGATGGGGAGGAACAGGCTTCGACTCAACCCTGACAAGACTGAGTGGCTGTTCGTGCAGGCATCCCGGGAAATTCCGATTATTCCATCTTTGGCCATGGGGGGTGAGCTATTACCCCCCGTAGATAGGGCTCGCAACTTGGGGGTCCTTCTAGATTCACAGCTCTCTTTGGAAGAACATATTGGAGCTGTGACTAGGGGGGCCTTTGCCCAGGTTCGCCTGGTGCGCCAGTTGTGGCCCTATCTAGACCGGGATGCCTTGCGTACAGTCACTCATGCGCTCGTGACTTCTTGTCTAGACTACTGTAATGCTCTCTACATGGGGCTGCCCTTGAGGGTGCAGAATGCAGCCGCGCGAGTTGTCTTGGGGGTTTCCCAATACTCCCATGTTACACCTTTGCTCCGTGAGCTGCATTGGCTACCGGTTGCTCTCCGGGTGAGGTTCAAGGTGTTAGTGATGACTTACAAAGCCCTTGATGGCATGGGTCCGGATTACCTACAGCAACACCTGCAGCCGGCGTCAACTTCCCTCCGTCCAGTGTGCTCCCACAGAGAGGGCCTCCTCAGGGTGCTGCCAATCAAAGAATGCCGATTGGTGGCCCCCAGGGCGAGAGCGTTCTCTGTGGGAGCGCCAGACTTTTGGAACTGCTTACCGGTCGAGCTCCGGATGGCCCCCGACCTTCGCTCCTTCCGGGGCGATCTCAAAACCTTCTTTTTCGAACAAGCTGGCCTGGTCTGACGGGATGGGGTTGGGTTTTTATAAATAGTTGTAATTTTAATATGTATTAATTATTACGGGCATAATGTGTCGCGCTCCGCGGGCCCGACGCCCACCGGCACCACAAGTGCGACACTTACTGGCGAGAGACTCACCAGCACCTGTTTCCTCCAGCGCTGACGTCCTCGGCGGGGCCCGGGCCGCGGCAGCATCCCACCGGCCGCGATGGCGATGGCGGCCTGTGGAGGGTCGCTCGCCTCCACACGTTGGGGCCTCGAAAGCGCGCACATGCGCTGTGCGGCCCGACCTTTCCCTGCCGGCTATGGAAGCCTTGTAGGGTCCTGGGCCCGGCCTCGTCCTGCCGGCTACGGTGGCCTTGCAGGGCCATAAGACCAAATCAGCTGTAGCCTCAGCCCTCGGGACGCTGACGGGCAAGACACACCGGCCTGGGGCTGGGGAGCTGGCGAAACGGGGAAGCAAAGCCGAGGCCTCACCGGCCCTGCGAACGGGGGGGTGAGCAGCCAGACGGGGCAGCGTTGAAAGTGCTGGTTCTGGGGGACGGGTGTGGGGGTGGCGTCTGGCGGCGACGGAGCGAGCATACGCGAGGGGACTCACCTGGGGGTGGAGGGTGCCGGGTGGTGGGACACGTCACAAAAGGTGGTGTCTGGGAGGCGTCTGGGAGGGGCGGGCATTAAATATGGATTGGGCGGATATGGGTGCGGTCGGGTGGGCCATGGGCGTGTACATGCAGCATGTATAAAATAGCGTTGGCGGCAGGTAGCAGCCAACGCTGGCTTTGTTCTTTTGTGGAGTTTGTTTGCTTTTGCTCAATAAACCGTTTCCTGAAGAACTCAGCATTCGTCCTGGTTGCTTGATTTTCCCTGCTCTCCGGACGAGGGTTGAGAGTAAAACAGCGTGCCTGCAAGGAGAGGCGGCGGCCTGGGCGGCTGATTTATATAGTGACCACGCACGGGAACTTGGGGATGTCGGCTTATTCTTGGAGTCGTTACGGGCCCGTTTCGAGGATGTCTCCCGGGTGCAGCGAGCCGAAGCTGACATCCTTTCCTTACGACAGCGAGGCAGACCTGCGGTGGAGTATGTGAGGGAGTTCCGTAAGGTAGCTGGAAAGTTGCGCTCATGGCCGGAGCGTCTCCTCGTCCACCATTTCAGGGCCGGCCTGGGCGGGGCTCTCTGCCGGGCTTGTGTGGTACGTGGCGTCCCGGCGCGACTACAAGAGTGGTACCATGTGGCTGTGGAGCTGGACGTGGGATTGCAGGATGTGCGAGGACGGTACGAACCTCCCTCTGGAGGCTGACGGCCGCCTGAGAAGACAAAAGCGGAGGAGTGGCCTGCAGGGGCATCCACACGGCCTCCTTCCCAGCCAGTACGGGCTGTCCTGAGGTGTTTCAGATGTGATCAACCAGGACACCGGGCAGCCGACTGCCCACTGCCTCCTGCCCGGCCAGCTCTTTCTGTCTCCTCAGCATGGGGGACCGGAACCCGGAGGTCCACGGAGCAGACACGAGCTGTTCACCAATTAGGCGGGGATGTCTCCAGGCCAACCACTCCCATCCGGGTGGAGACGCCAGCAGAGTCACAACCCGCTCAGTACGAGAGTCCGGAGGAACAGGACCTAGACGAGGACCCAATGGTGAGTGCTCCGGTTTGTCCCTTTGTGTTCCCTGTGGTACTAGTCAGTCCCCGTACGGGTCAGAGGAAAGCGTTTAAGGCCCTTGTTGATTCAGGTAGCACCCGGTGCCTTATGAGCCAGGCAGTGGTAGCTGCACTGGGGCTCACGATGAGGCAGCTGGCCAACCCCCTTCGCTTTCAACAAGTGGATGGGTCTCTCTTGGGGGGGGCACCCATCACTCACATCACCGAACCAATCCAGTTGGAAATGGGCGATCACTGGGAGACTCTGCGGTTTATAGTGGTGCCAGCTATGACCGAGGCAGTCATTCTGGGGCTCACATGGTTGGAACGGTGGGGCCCCACGGTTGGGGTTGGGCCCACAGCCTCCGCAGGAGTACACATTCCTGGGACCATCACACACGGGGGTACGAGAGAGGGCCTGCGCGGGTGGGTTAGTGCAAGAGGCCCAGGTTCCCCGAGAGTACACCGACCTCCTGGACGTGTTCGACGAACGAGAGTGTGACACGCTTCCGCCTCATCGCTCCACGGATTGCGCCATTGAGCTGGAGCCAGGTGCCAAGCTGCCAAAGCCCCGGATGTACGCTATGTCCCCAAAGGAAATGCAGGAACTTCGGCGGTACATCGACAAAAACCTGGAGCGGGGGTTCATCCAGCCAGCACGGTTTAGGATGGCGGCGCCTGTGCTGTTCCGCGAGAAAAAGGACGGCGGGCTCAGGCTGTGCGTGGACTATTGTGGTGTGAACACAGTGTGCGTTGAGCACCTGTACCCGCTCCCATTAATGAAAGATCTGCTGGCCCATCTGGCTAAGGGCCGGATCTTTACCAAACTGGACCTCAGAGAAGCCTACTATCACATCCGCATCAAGGCAGGGGACGAGTGGAAGACGGCATTCAACTGTCCTCTGGGGAGCTTCCAGTTTCGGGTGATGCCGTTCGGGCTACAGGGTGCCCCTGCTGTCTTCATGCAATTGATTAACCAAGTTTTGCATGAATTCTTATACCGCGGGGTCTTGGTCTATCTAGACGACATCCTGGTGTATACAGAGATGTTGGAAGAGCACGTCGCCCTGGTCAGGCGGGTGTTGACCAAGTTGCGGGACGCCCGACTTTTTGTCAAACTATCCAAATGCGAGTTCCACAGAACGCAACTTGATTATTTGGGGTACAGGATCTCCACAGGGGGGGGTGGAAATGGACCCAAAGAAGATAGAGGCCATCCAGCAGTGGCAGGCTCCGCGGACACGGCGCCAGTTGCAAAGTTTTCTCGGCTTTGCGAACTTTTATCGCCAATTCATACCGCGTTTTGCAGCTATAGCCCTCCCACTCACGGACCTCCTCCACACACGTCAGCTGACGGTGCAGCCACGCCCTGGACTACGGGTGGGGTGGACAGCGGAGTGCCAACGGGCCTTTGATGCACTCAAGGCTCTGTTTGCTAAGGAGCCGGTCTTACGGCACCCAAACCCTGCCCTACCCTATGTCGTCCAGGCAGACGCGAGCGACGTCGCTCTCGGAGCCGTCCTTCTGCAGCGAAACGAGGACGGGGCACTTCAGCCATGTGCCTACGCATCTAAAAAGCTGTCACCCGCAGAGCGCGCCTGGGCGATATGGGAGAAGGAGGCCTTCGCGGTACGCTGGGCACTGGAACTTTGGCGACATCACTTGGAGGGAGCTGTCCACCCGTTTGAGGTGTGGACAGATCATAAAAATCTGATGGCTTTGCAGACACCCCGACGGCTCTCACCCAAGCATGTACGGTGGGCGCTTTACTTTCGGCGATTCCGTTTTACATTGAAGTATGTTCCGGGGGGAAAAACTTTCTGGCGGATGCGCTGTCGCGTATGCCGCAGTTTGAAGGAAAGAGGGAGGACGTAGTACAAGCGCTTGTGCCTGCCAAGGGTCCAGATCGGGAAGGGAATGCCGCCCTAGCAGCACAGGACGAGCTCTGTGAGGACCTTCGGAAAGCCCTTCAGGGGGATGACTGGCTTCAGACTCACCCAGAGCTCGTGACCATGCGTGATGGCTTGGCCTGGCACAAAACCCGGATCTATATACCTGCCCCTTTGCGGGAACGAGTGCTGTACCGGTGCCACGACACCAAGCAAGCCGGTCACTATGGCTATTTAAAAACCCTGCATTTGGCACGTCGGCAATTTTGGTGGCCATGCATGACGAAGACGGTGGAGGACTATGTACGGCGATGCCACATTTGCGCCACCACTAAACCCATGGTGGGGAAACCCTTGGGCCTCCTACAGAGAGTGGCCGACCCTACCCGTCCATGGCAGGACATTGCCATGGACTTCATCGTCGAATTACCCGAAAGTAAGGGCCATAATGTGATCTGGACAGTAGTGGACTTGTTTTCTAAGCAAGCCCACTTTATTCCCTGCAAAGGATTGCCCTCGGCACGTCGCTTGGCTTGGCTCTTCGTAACCCACATCTACCATTTACATGGGGTGCCGCGCCGTATCATCTCGGACCGGGGGTGTGCAGTTCACGGCACGTTTCTGGAAGGAATTCATCAGGACTCAGCACGGCGTACCACCCTAGCACCAACGGTGCAGCGGAACGCGCCAATGCCGCCGTCGAGCGTTATCTATGCTGCTACGTGTCATACCAGCAAACCAACTGGGTGGACCTCTTAGCGTTTGCGGAAGTAGCGTATAACAATGCTGTACATAGCAGTACGGGGTTTTCCCCCTTCAAGGTGGTGACGGGTAATGATTTCGTCCCAATCCCTGAGTGCTGCCCGGGGAACGGGGTCCCCTGTCAGCCTCAGGAGTGGATGAGGCAGATTGAGGAGGCCTGGGGTGCGGCGAAGAAAGCATTGGAGAGGGCCGCGGTAATGTATAAGGAGCAGGCCGATAAGAAATGTAAAGCATTCGCGGTCCCAAAGGTGGGGAACTTGGTCTACCTGTCCACCAAGTATTTACATGCTCACGTCCCTGGTAAGAAGCTAGGGCCCAAGTACATCGGGCCATTCCGGGTGGTACAGGTAATTAATCCCGTAACAGTACGGCTACAGTTGCCAAAAATCCTAGGCAAACTCCACCCGGTGTTCCACAGTAGCCTGCTAAAGCCCGCCACCACAGCCTCAACGGCAGTAGGGGTGGGAGGGCCTGGGCCCGTCCACGGTGAGCATTACGAGGTTCAGGAGATCCTTGATGCTAGGGTCCGTAGGGGGGCTGTCCAGTACCTAATCTGGTGGAAGGGATATCCCATAGAGGAAGCGACCTGGGTAGGGGAAGCTGATGTACATGCCCCTCGGTTAGTGCGGGCATTCCACTGCTTGCACCCTGGCAAACCAAGGGGGAGGCGGTTGGACACTGCAGGCAAAGTGGACAGTTGCTTACCTCTTATGTTTTCCCCTGCAGGAGGGGCCCTGGTAGGAGGGGCAGCATGTCGTGCTCCGCGGGCCTGATGCCCGCCGGCACCATGAGCGCGACACTTACCGGAGAGAGACTCACCAGCACCTGTTTCCTCCAGCGCTGACGTCCTCGGTGGGGCCCGGGCCGCGGCAGCATCCCACCAGCCGCAATGGCGACGGCGGCCTGCGGAGGGTCGCTCGCCTCCACACGTTGGGGCCTCGAAAGCACGCACATGCGCTGTGCGGCCCGACCTTTCCCTGCCAGCTATGGAAGCCTTGCAGGGTCCTGGGCCCAGCCTCGTCCTGCCGGCTACGGTGGCCTTGCAGGGCCATAAGACCAAATCAGCTGTAGCCTCAGCCCTCGGGACGCTGACGGGCAAGACACACCGGCCTGGGGCTGGGGAGCTGGTGAAATGGGGAAGCAAAGCCGAGGCCTCACCGGCCCTGCGAACGGGGGGGTGAGCAGCCGGACGGGGCAGCGTTGAAGGTACTGGTTCTGGGGGACGGGTGTGGGGGTGGCGTCTGGTGGCGACGGAGCGAGCATACGCGAGGGGACTCACCTGGGGGTGGAGGGTGCCGGGTGGCGGGACGCGTCACAAAAGGAGGTGTCTGGGAGGGGCGGGCGTTAAATACGGATTGGGCGGATATGGGTGCGGTCGGGTGGGCCGTGGGCGTGTACATGCAGCATGTATAAAATAGCGTTGGCGGCAGGTAGCAGCCAACGCTGGCTTTGTTCTTTTGTGGAGTTTGTTTGCTTTTGCTCAATAAACCGTTTCCTGAAGAACTCAGCATTCGTCCCGGTTGCTTGATTTTCCCTGCTCTCCGGACGAGGGTTGAGATAATGGTTTAATCACTTTTTAATTTTTGTATTCTGTTTTTTATTATGTATTGCCCTGTTCACCGCCCTGAGTCCTTCGGGAGAAGGGCGGTATACAAATTAAATTATTAAACTAAATTAAATTAAATTAAAATACAACTAGATGGCTCTCCACAGATGCAATCAGGTTGAAGAAAAAGCAACACTTTGCCATTCTTACCGCCTTGTTTTAGGCTTGCATCTAGCCTCATTCTATGTCCAGTTGTATTTGCTTCTTGTTCTGTGACAGCATTTTTTAAATGTGGGAGCCTTGTAGAGCTGAGCTAGAGCTGCACCTGGCATGTGCCTTCTTCCCAAGAACTCTGATGGAAAAAGACAGGAGGTGATCTTGGGCCATTTGGACTGTGAACACCCAGACTTAATGGCACCCAAAGATGTTGATGACAGAATTGCCCATATGGGGAAAACACAAAATGCTTAACCAGGGAATAGGCATCAAAATAAAATGTTCTTACTGAAAACCCAAAAGAATGTTAAACCAGCAAGGCAAATCCTAGTGTTTCAGCGTACATTTCTGCCTGGGCTCATTCCTAATTGGATATTACAGCACTATCTTAAATAGGTAAGCATTAACTCTAACTTGTGAACCAAGGTGCAATTAGTTGGGCATAAAGGCACACTGAAGAGATACTAATTACCTTCTAAAAGATGAATAGAACCAAGCCAGGGAAGCAGAAAATTACCTTTGTGGGAAATCAACTTAATAGTTTAAATGGGAAGCTGCAGCAGTTGAATGCCTTTTCCCATAAGCTACAATTTTTCTCAGATACTGCAAGCTGAGCCAAAGCTAGGGCTAGCAAAGAAACGTTATTATCTTCCATATCTTTCAGGCTGTTTTGTCTGGTAGTGCTCTCTTGCTTTCTGGCTACCTGACTTACTGTGCCCAGGGGCGAATGTATAAAGTTAGCATCTAGGGAACCAAAACTGCAAGCCAAGACCTTCTAGATCTAATGGAATCTTATCCTAAATATCTGTGTTTTGAAATAGATTATACCATTGCTACTTGGCATTTCTGGAAGATTTGGTAAATTAGTAGTGAAAATTGAATATATTTTAGTTTGGGTTGGTTTTATCTTGGTTCCTTTGTTGATTGATAAAAAGTGATGTTATAGGAATATACTGTAATTATACAATTATAAATGTATACTTTGTTAAAGATATTTGAGTGAAAATCAACTTTTTAGCTTTTGCTGTTACAAACTTCCTGGTAGATATTTTCACTAGATACTTTTATAGTTATAATTTTGTTTAAATAATTTTAATTTTGCATACTCTTAATTCTCATTAAAATAATTTTGAATGGTGCATATACATTAATAATGTTTATACTAATTATATCAACAGTTTGCTTCTCCTACATCAGGGGTGTCAAACTGCTGGCCCGTGGGCTGGTTGCATCATACGTAGGCTCCACCCACCCCAGCTCTGGCAATGCAAAAAAAGTCATGATATGTCACGACATGTCATGTGACATGGTGAGTTTGACACACATGTCCTATATCAACATTTCCAAATGCATCAAATATATTGATCAATTAATTAAAAGCAATCACCAAGGAGGACAATTTAGATCAATTTGATTGCAAGGCTGCTAATGCAGGGCTTTTCAACCTTTTCACCCATTGTACCACTTTTAGGATATGGCAACATCCAAGTACCACCAGTCGCCTAGCTCCAGCCATCTCTCACTTAGGCTTGTGCGGTGCTGCCACCGGTTCAGCTCATTCCCCTCCCCCGCTACTACTTTTCTATGATGGTCGTGTACCACCTGCCAGGTGCCAATGTACCACAGGTGGTATGCGTACCACTGGTTGAAAAGCCCTGTGCTAATGGACATGGCAGTGTCTGCATTCTTCAATGAGCAATAATAGAGGAATAAGTTAAAATCATATCTAGGCAATATTGGAGAAAGGCAACAAATCTTGTAGTACAAGAACTCTCTTTCTGTACTGTTTGCAGCTGTATTTAACAGAGGTAAGGAAGGAGTAGAAGATGCTGACCATTATATCTGTTTTAGACTTGACTAGAACTTCAGTGTTTTCACTCTGAAGCCACAATGCTGAGTCATTTCATGGTACCCCCTTTTGCAGATGCTAAGTGTATATCCAAAAATCAGGTTCTTCAGAAGGAGAATATAGATTCATATGATGCTCTTTAGATCTAGCATGGTGGTTTTCAGATTTGTAAAGGACATTCAGGATTGTGTAAGGAACATCAACATCTATGTTAACTACTAGTTTTGAGGCAAACAGTTATAAATATATTGTTTTCAAATTATTCTAAAAAATCTGTATTGGAGATGGAAGATCATTTTACAAAGAAAACACCAATGGCTGAAACTTTAATTCCTATTTCAGAGGACTCGCGTGTCTTTTATTCAGAGTAACAATTTTTGTTTTTGTTTTTATTGATATTGAAGTTTTTTGCAAAGTGAAAATAGTACAAATTTAAAGAAAAAAGAAAATAAAGAAAAATAAATGAACATAAGTAAATAGTAAAAAAATGAAAGAAAACACAAGACAAAATAAACACAAGAAAAAGAAAGATAAAGAAATGACTTCTTATTGTCTTTATTGCAGTTATAAATGCATTTATATTTTATCCTCTTTCTAAGGTTACATCATCATGGCTCCCATTTTCCCATATTCTTTCTAATAATCAAACCCATAAATCACAAATTCATTTTTTTTTCATTTTCAGCAAAAAGTCCATTAAAGTTTCCAGTCACTATCAAATTATATATTGTCTTTTCTATAATCAAACAAGTCAGACTAACATAGGAATCTGGTCACTTCTTTTCAGACAGATCCATTTTTTTTAAGGAATACATTTGTGTCTACAATATTTCATAGTTTATGCATTCAATGAACTGTTGTCGGCAAAAGCTTATTTTGTTTTAAAAATGGGTTCATCCGAAAAGAAACCACCCTGATTCCTGTTGATTTTTGCTTGCTATAAATTAACCAATTCTCCTTCTAAAATATTACCAATCAAGCTCCCTTCGTCCAGTGCGCTCACACAGGGAGGGTCTTCTCAGGGTGCCGCCGGTAAAAGATTGCCGCCGGGAAACACCCAGGGGGAGAGCCTTCTCAGTGGGTGCGCCTGCCCTCTGGAACCAGCTGCCCGTGGAGCTGAGGACTGCCCCCGACCTCCGTTCACTCCGCCGGGACCTGAAGACCTGGCTCTTCAAGCTCTCTGGCCCAGGCTGATAATTTTAATTTTAATTTTAATTTTAATTTTAATTGGGGGCTTTTACTTTTTCAGGGACTGTTGTAATTTTTTAAATCGTTTTTAACTTTTGTATTTCTTGTTTTAATTACCCTGTAAACCGCCCTGAGTCCTTCGGGAAAGGGCGGTATACAAATCTAAATAAATAAATAAATAAATAAATAAATAAATAAATAAATAAATAAATAAATTCCTATTTGAGCACCATCACATACAGGGAGTCACTGCAAACAAAACTGCAGGTGCTGAACACAAGTCAGAGCATAAGTGATTTTGGCACTGACCTGGGATGTGAGCAGATTTGGCCTTTCCGTTTCACCCCAAGCATGCAGTATTATATTGGCTCTCTTCTTACAGAAATTGCCCTTTGCTGCTAGAAATTAAATGGCTCAGCTGGCAGAAAAGCAAAACCAATATTGACATTTTGATGGAACAGATAGAAAATGAGCTGGTTTCAGAAGCCGTCAACAATTAGGAACAGACTGTGCTGGGTAAATCCCAAAACAAAGATTCATGCTCTGATCTTTCTTGAACCACTGAGGCATCATATTCACCAACCTCGGCAAGCAGTGTCTTCCATCCCCAGGGATGTTGAGCCATAACGTCTATCATCCCCACCTAAGGTCTGAGAAGGAATAAACACACTTCAGTTAGGAATAGGCAATGTGGCATTCTCCTTGTTTTTTATTCTGTTAAAAATGAAAATGGGATTTGGCATCCTGAAAGCAAAGTGCCAACTTTTATGCATTTATTATTTTTATTCCTATGTTTGAATTTATTAGTTGAACAACTATAATGGACTCTGGTCATGGGTACAATAGACATTCCTAGAAAATAAAAATAGGTGGTTTGGAAGCATGTCTAAAAAAAATGACATGTATGATAGAAAAGATCTTGAGAGTGAGGAGCAACTGTACCACCCCTTGGGTTTTTAGCAAATGGATGCTGTGACATTCAAAATAACTGCCTTGTTCCCTCCATGGCATGGGTTCCCATGGGAGGGACAAAGGATATGCATAATAATACCATCATGTAAATACCCTGAGTTATATACTTGGTACCAAATGTTTCAAGTATGATTGTTATTTTATTTATTGTTATCATGGCATCATCATGGTTTGGTATAGATTCTATTGACTCAAAGCAGCCCTTTTGGCAAATGCTCATGGTCTCCCAATTCAAAGTGTCCCACGGGTTTCAAAATGTTGTTTTCCTTTAATTTGGCTGAGTCTGTGTCACTTTTATAATAGCAAAAGAAGTCATGGTTTTTCTTAATAAAATACCCCAACCTAAGATCAGAGCAGTCACAAATGCTTTTGGATGAACTGCAGGTCTTAATGCTGGACACGTAGTGAAATGTCATAAGGAGGCTCTCGTTATTCTCTCAATGCTTCCTACTCATTTATTAGACCCTATTATCATATAAATTTGAAAGATACATCCTGGTTCTAGGGTATAATAGAGTTATGATAGACAAAGGATTTTAAGATTTATGGGTAACAGTCCTTGAGAAAGCACTTATATATGCAGTACATCAAGATGCATTGGCCTTTAAAACTATTCTCAGACTCCTATAGGACTTCAATGAAATTGCTATGGGGGAACAGGGAGGGAGGGAGGGGAGGAAGGAGCAAGGAAGTTTCTGATGCTCTGTGCCAGCTTCCTACTGGGAAACTCCACAGGGATGCTGACAGAAAGCCAGAAGTCACTCCCATACCCATTGCTTTTTTTTTAACCACCTGTGATCATTTTGTTTCTCTATTTAGGTAAGGAAATATCTCTGAAATGACCCAATAGACATTGGTTATATACTTTCTCCTAAAACTGATTTTTGGTTCATCCATTATCATTTTCTGAGTGTATTCTGATTTGTTAAAACCAGCAAATGGTTTTCCCCTAGTTTTGTGTATTTGCATAGCAACCTAGATGACACCAGTTCATACCTTCTGCCATACATTTCATTCTTTAATTCACAACTGATTGTGTGTGATCAAGTTATTTTCAACTTTCACATAGGTTTTCTTCATTGTCGTAACCTGGTCCCTTCATGCCTTTCAATGGTATATTCATTGCCATTACAACTGTGTCTATCCACCCTGCTGCTGGTTATTTATTTCCTTCCACTCTTTCCAGCATTTAGACACTTTTCCAGAGAACTGGAACTTCACATAATGCTTCAGAAGTATGATAGTATGAGCACGGCCATTTGGAACTCAAGTGAGAATTCTGGATTGATTTGTCCAATGATCTATTTCTTTGTTTTCTTGACTGCCCGTAGCATTCTTGGGAGTCTTCTCTAACACTGAAGTTCAAAAACATCAATATTCTTCCTATCCTACTTCTTCAAAGTCCAGTTTTCACTTCCATAGTGTCACAGGGAATACTAGCACTTAAACATTTCAGATCTTTGTAGGTACAGATACATCAAAGCTTTTGAATATTTGCCAAGGCCTTAATAGTTGTTCTACCAAGTACTAGTCAGCTGCATATTTCTTCCTTACAGTTGAAAGTTGATCATAAAAAAGCAGATGCTATCTCCTCTTTATTGTCAATTCTCAGGCTGATTGTCTACCTGTTATCATTAGTTTGGTCTTTATATTTCTTTTTAGTCCCATCCTTTTTGCTTCTATTACTGCAGCTTGCAGATAACTTGCATTTCCAGCTATCAGGATAATGTCATCAGCGTAGCACAGGTAATTGATGTTTCTTCCTTCAGTTTTAAAACCACACATCATCTTCCAATCTAGCTTCCCTTAAGATAAATTCTGCATATAGCCACAATTAAAACTACATACATTCCTAAAATTCATATGAGAACCACAGCTCTGCTATTTATTCAAGCAGCTACCACACACTGCTGGAAAAGTTGTCACTGTTTTAAGAGTCACATTTACATTAATTAGTTGATTCCTCAAAGCAAGATATATATATCAGTATAACTAAATATATTACACATAACATTTACTCTCCTTCATATATATAATATATATGCTCCCTTGGCTTTTAGAATCATGAAGTTAACATAGATGTATGGATATTCTCATACAAAATCAGTTCTCAGCCAAGGGTCCTAGGATATTTGAAGGGGGCGGCACAAGTGAAAAACATGCAATGGGGGATGGACACAACACATGCTGAGGAGATCACAAATAAGCAAAGAGTATTATGCTGCAAATACTATCTTGCTGATGCCAGAAAACACACCAGTTACTGTCCAACATCTGAATCTGGTAATGGAACCTGGGTAGGAAGTCCAGAGGAGAAAAACAAGGTCAGAAGGGGACCACGAGCAAAAAAAAAAAACAATTGAGAAACCTTGCTATAGAAGAACACTATATGTGGAAGAAGGTTTTTCACAAATGGCAATGCATATGCTGGCTTAGGAATTCTGGGACTTGAAGTCCACGAGTCATAAAAGAGCCAAGGTTGCCTACCCCTGCTTTAGAGTATTGAATGTGTGATAAGGTACTAGCTGTGGGAACACTCCTGAACATACTGTGGCAGCCCCAATAAAAATTATAGTCAAGCGAAGCAGTGTGGAAAAACTATTTTAATCTGGGTCAGCAGCATTATCCATAGCTTAGATGCATTCCTCACAAATCTCTTTTTAAAATAAGCTTATGACACAGTTAGTAGAATAGAACTGAGAGGGTACTCATTTGCAGTTACAGCTGCATCTTTCTGTGCTCTCCTAGAAATGCATATTGAAACGCCTAAAAAGAGAAGCTGCAATAATGGAGAAATCCCCTCAATATGTGGGTAGCTTGGAATCTGGCAATCAGCCACTTTTAAGGCAAGCAGTAAGACTCTTTTGCATCCTTGAATCTTACTGACTTTGATGAGTTTAAGTATCAGCACAGTAGCAATTTCTTGGTTCCCAGCTCACAATTGTGATCTTGCAGCGTCTGTGGTAATATGATCAACCATTTGTGATTTTCTTTGTCAGTTTCCTATAAGCAAAGTCAATGGAGAAGCTGGCAAGAGATCACAAATAGTGACTGGGTAGTGTCCTCCCCTAATAATGGCACAAGATTTGTTTAACAACAGCAACAGAAATGCCAAACTTAGAAATGCAGCAGAAACTGTGTAACTCTTTATCTGGAGCACTGCAAAAACAGCTTGACTGGGACAGCTGCTTTCCTTTAACTAGGAGAGGGAAATGTGCAGGTCTTTTAGACATTTATAGAATTAGTTTCCATTTTTATATTTAAGATTGGCCTATCTTGTATCGACTGACCTTTATCTCCACAAATGGAATTGAATACCACAGAGGAACATTATTCTAGTCAGCATCCTGATCATGACTTAGCTTTTCAGAAAGGGAAAAAGAGAACAAATTATTTCAGATCATGTCAAAGCCATGCGCTACACTAAATCTGTAAAGAAAATCCTTCATGAGTAAGAATAGGAAAAGGTTTTCTAAAGGAAATTTACAAATAATGGTAAGCTATTTATAAAGTACAGATGCATGTGTGAGTGCCTGAATTTGTTTTCCTAGAAATTTACATTTTAATTCAAGAAGCAAGAACCTCCTCTCCATTTTACAATCATATTTAAATTGTATGTGACTTTATTTATAACAAGTTTCTGGAATTTCTTCCAAAATTCTAATTACCCCAATACACTTAATACGTATTTAGCAATATACAAGGTTACTAACACTATTATCACATTTTTCTAGCAAGCTTCCTGGTATCATCACTTATCACCTTCCTGATTGATAATTGCTTGTGGCAAAGCAGCTAATTAATCATCAGCTGAAATGCCCTTATTAAAGGCCATTGGAAAAGACAACTGTGAAGTATGAAATCGGGGTCAGCAAGAAAAGAAGATTCTCAAAAAGGCAGCTTTTTGTGCTCTTTGATCATCATTGCTTATATTCTGTCACTGGAGTGGGTGAAAAGTATATGTTTTATTGTCCTTTGGGTAGAAGGGAACAAGTTGGATGCCTACTGGTGAGGTAGGCCTAGCTATGAGGTGCTGGTGTTCACAGATGAGGGGAGATCTTTGGGACATTCCAGTATGGGGAGTCAGGGTGCTTTTTTCCTGATGGTCCATGGCACTCTTTCCCTCCCCTCCCCTCAGCAATATCATTCAGAAGCCAACAGGAAGTTGGAAGTCGTTCCCACTGCCATGGCTTTTTCGCCTACCTGTGGTCATTTTCTTTCTGTTTAGGTAGGGAAATGTCTCTGAAAGGATGAACCAATGGGTCACACATTGTCTAATGTTACAGGATCCAATCTGGGTCAGTCACTGGACCAGAGGTTTAGCCTCCTGAGCTTTCAGACTTGTTCTGGAGCCCATCCTCAGGGAATGTCTCTCTACTGGAACATGGTAATGTGTCTAATGTTAAGATAAAATTTCATGTGGCATTTCTTGATAGAATCCAGGAATATATGAAGTGCTGCTTCTCTAACCCTGAGATGTTCAGTAGTGTATATGACTAGAATTATGAAGAATATTTAGAGTGATGTCTGTGGAGATTCTCAGTCATTCAGGTCATGGTTATCCCAAAGATGCTTTTTCAACTGGACTTTCTTGGTGTGCTTTTGAAGATGTTTCGCTTCTCATCTTCAAAGAAAAATAAGGAAGTCCAGTTACCTCTTGAAATAGGACAATGCAATGATGCAATAATTGCATTAGAATGATACAATAAATTCAATTCAACCTTTAGAATATGTACCAAGAAAATCAACCCAGTTTCTTTTTTCTTTTTTAGCATTCTTTTGTAAGGATATACAATTGGAACATCAATATTGCTGGAATTCATGCTTGGAAAATGGAATTTTTGACCTAGTAATTGTGATATTTCAACATTTATTTTTCTTCTGACAACAAAGGGGGGAAGCAAGAGTCCACGAAACTTGAGAGTTGCCAGATTATGTCATGTCATCTCAGTGATTCTTTTTACCAACATCTTGAGTATAATAATAGCTAATGCTTTGGGGAAAATATTCCTCCTATTAAAAATAATTACAGAGGCAAGAGAAATTCTAGATCCACTTTCCACATAAATGAATAAGGAAATATTTAAAATTAGACTCCAAATTTTGGCGTCTTTAAATGATACACAGAGGATTGGTTTTGAATATTTTGCAATTGCAAACACCATTTTTTTCCAAGCACAGGCAGCAATAATGTTCTGATTTTAACATATTTACAGGCCAATCGCAATTTAGCACCTGATTACATTTTCAGCTAAACACTAGTGTTGGCCTCTAAATTGACAAGCTTTGATTTATGAATATGAATCTAGTTAAATTGCACCTGACAACAGAAGGCATATATTAATGGAGAATTGCCACTCTCCTGATTTTATTCACTTAGAAAGATAGGACATTTCTTGGAGAAAACAATAGGCATGTGCTTCCTTCACTACATCAATAGTAATAAGCCTAAGAAGTCACAAAGAATGCAGTCATGAAGACAGCAAAGTCCAATTTATTTTCAATTTCACCTTGATCTGTTGTAGTACAAGACTGGCTACAGAACTGAGTTGATTTAAGTGGAATTTTCTTTTTTGCACTGCAAGGCTAGTTTTCTTCCAGATATATTCATTACAAAAAACTGAAAGGGGTATGAATTTGTGACCACCTTTTGAACTTTCCTTCTTAAAATGAGGGTGTCTGCATAAGGCTGGCTGCAGAACTGGTCTGTCATGTTTGGCGTAGTAATAGCCTGCCACAGAACAACAAAGGTTTAATTCAAGCTGTTACAATGAGCTTGTTCCATCGTTGGACAGCACCATTTCCCAGGAAAGCAAAGTGCTTCAGTCATATGGCAGCATTTCCAGGGATTTACAATGTTAATTAACAATCTGCTCTATTTGAATGGCCATACAGAAGCTGCTAGGGTCAGACTGATGAGGCGTTGGGACTAGGCCTGTGCCAGAACATTGTCAATACCTGGCAAGAAACAAAATAATTAATTGGGGATAAGAAGTCTGGGTGTGAAGTTGGTCTGTCCATCCTCTCCCTTCATGCAGAGAGTTGACTCCAGCTGGAGTGCCAACTCCAAGTAGTGGCCTGGAAAAGAACTCACTGCTTTTATAGTTGGCCTAATTAATCTATAATTGTAAATCTAGTTGTATTTGAAAAGGAATAGTTTGAACTACTGAAACATGCTCTACGTGGGACTGCCCTTTAGCAGCATTCAGAAACTTCAGCTGGTAGAAAATGCAGCTGCCTGGGTGGTACATGGTGTTGGCTATTCACATGCCATACAACTACTTCAGGGGCTTCCTTGGTTGCCAATGTGTTTCTGAGCCAACTCTAGGTGATGGCTTGGGACTACATTACCTGAGGCACTGTCATCTTCTAATTGTTTCCATCATTTCAGAGGGAAATGCTGTGGGCCCTGTCAAATAAGGAAGGTCAAATCGCAGGGGCCAGAAAGGGGCTTTTCTGTAGCACTGCCTAAAAGGTGTTGGTAATGACCTACAAAGCCCTCCATGGCATGGGTCCAGAATACCTTGGGGAGCACCTGCAGCCGGCGTCAACTTCCCTCCGCCCAGTACGCTCCCACAGAGAGGGCCTCCTCAGGGTGCCGCCGGTCAAAGAATGCCGACTGGTGGCTCCCAGGGGGAGAGCGTTCTCTGTGGGTGCACCGGACTTATGGAACCATCTTCCGGTAGAGCTCCGGATGGCGCCCGACCTCCGCTCCTTCCGGCGCGACCTTAAAACCCATCTCTTTAAGGAAGCGGGCCTGGCCTGATGGGATGGGGTGGGTTTGTTATTATGACTTTAATTTTAAATTTGTACTATGGGCATTGTTTAATCATGTTTTAATAATTTTAACTTTTGTATCTGTCTTTTACGTATTGCCCTGTTAACCGCCCTGAGTCTCTTGAGAGAAGGGCGGTATATAAATTAAATAAATAAATAAATAATAAATAAATAAAATCTGGAACATTTTCCCTCCTGAGAGTAGGATGGCCTTGATCTTGCTGGTCTTTCAGAATGCCTTGAAGACCTGCCTATGTGCCTGAGCCTGGACTCCTTTTGAAGGGCCCCATTTCCTGGCTATGCTGACACTCGCAGATTATAATCTCTCTTGGCTGCTATTTATATTTAATTTTTTTTCTGTATTCTATTTTACTTGTTGTTATGATTGTTTGCTGTCAAGAATCATTGGTTTGAGATGAGTGGCTATATAAATTGAATAATTAGATAAATAAAATACAGTTTTCACAAATTTATACAAAATTATTATTTATAAAATTTGTATCTTTGCCTTTAGATATTCTCCCCCCTCCCCCCACGTCAGCTAACATAAAAAGGCAATAATAAAATAAAATAAAAATCACTTGTAAAAGCTGAAGCAACAGTAGATAAGTAAAGAAAAGAGGTCACTATTTTTAATGGCCACATTACATTGTAACAGTAGCTTTGACTAGGTTTGGGGGGGTGTTTCCTGTCCTGCTTACTAATAATATTTTAATATTTAATATTTTAAATAACTTCAAAATGCAAACACTTTCAGTAATTGAATGGATTAAAAATCATCATCATCATGAAATTATGCATGACCAGATATTTTGAAAAGTAGCCAACCAAAATGCAAAGAAAAGGCTTAAACATTTGTGTGATGTTGATAGGACACAGTTAAGCTTGTTGGTGATCACATTCCATAATCAGGACACCTCATGGCTTGTTCTCTGGTGGCTATTCAATAGCTCTGTGATGCTAGCAACTGAAGAGAGATCTCAGTAATAACTTCAGTGACTAGACTGAAATAGATGCAAGGAACCCTTCAGGTATTCCAAGTCAAAAGCTATGAAATTCTTCAAACTTCCCCTTGAAGATGACCAGGAACCTGCAAAATTGCATATACATGGGTTAACATGTGATCTCTTTGGGTATTTATTTATGTGCATTATTACATATGGATTACAAGCGATAGATGATAAATTTGAAGGGATTCAACAACAATTAGTTAAAAATGAACAAAGACTTCAAGATATGGAAGCTAGAATGGAAAAAGAGGAGAAGAGAGTAGATGATTTAAATGAAACACTTCTTCAGGCTAATAAGGAGTTAGAGACAACAGTCATTTTTCTGGAAGCAGAAAAGGCTGCTCATTATCTACGCTTCCAAAATGTTCAAGAAAAAAGGGGGGAAGATTTGTTGGTTATGATGGCAGAACTAATGGCAAAGGCACTCGGTGTAGGGAAGGAGGAAATGTTGGCGGAAATTGATGAAACATACAGGGTCCAAACTAATTATGCGAGAAGGCACAACCTCCCAAAAGAAGTACATGTAAGGCTAGTTAAAAAATCAATTCAGGATGAGCTTTTGCATAGATCTAGAGAGGAACCATTAGAATTTCGGGGTCAACCAATTACTATCCTAAAACAGGTACCTAAAAGGATGAGGGATTTGAGACGTGGCTACCAATTCTTAACATCTAAATTAATTAGGGAAAATGTAAACTTTAGATGGCTAACTCCAGAGGGTATTCTAGTCACATGGCAGGATAGAAGGTATAGACTGGACACGATAGAGAAGGCAGAAGATTTTTACAAACTCCACTTTCATAGCCAAGAGGAAGCAGAATCAGAAGATCAAGATAGAAGGGAGGTAAGAGAAAGAGATACAATACGAGTAGCAATGGATGGGAAGGTCTTAGCAACAGAGGATAGAAGGAATAAATCTGGAGAGTTAACAGAGAAACATGGAGCCAGAGACAAGGAAGAGAGAGAGCCCCGAATCATGAGATCTACAAAAACCAGAAATAAGTAAGATGAAGGGAGGTGAGTGTAGTATTATGTCTGTAAATATTAATGGACTGAACTCGCCAGTGAAAAGGCGGAATTTTTTTAATAGGCTTATTCAGCAACAATTGGATATCGTTGCAATACAAGAAGTCCACATAAAGGAACAACAAAAATACTTGTTAGTACAACCAAAAATAGGGAATTTATTCGTTTCCTTAGACCGACACAAGAAAAAGAGAGGAGTGGCATTATATGTAAACCCAAAATTGATAGCAAAACAAATCTATAACGATAAAGAGGGTAGAATACTGATAGTCAAGGTTGTAATAAATCATAGGAAGGTCATGATGGTAGAGATATATGCTCCAAATCATAACCAAGAACAGTTTTTCAAAACACTTCACAATAAGATATGTAGCATTGATTATGAGGAGATCTGCTTAATAGGAGATTTTAATGCTATCCTAGATACAAATTTGGATTATATGGGTAAGACGATTAGGAAAAAGAAAAGAAGAACCCTACCGAGATCTTTTCTCAACTTGGCTAATGACCTAAATATTCAAGATGTCTGGAGGGAAAGAAATCGTAAGGCAAGACAATATACATACTACTCCAATCGACACAACTCATGGTCTAGAATAGACATGGTATGGATGACGAAAGAAATTAGTTCTGAAATAGACGAGGTGCATATTGCGACAGGTACTTGGGCAGACCACAATCCTATTAAATTTAGCTGGAAAGGCTCCAAAAAAATATCCAGATGGACGTTACAAAGAGCAATTTTAAAAGAAGACGAATTTAAATCCAAGATGGAGAGAGAACTAAGTCTCTTCTTTAAGGAAAATAAATCTATAGACACCTCAGTACAAAATAATTGGGACACAGCCAAGGCAATAATGAGAGGGGTAGCGAGGGCATATATGATAAATAAGAACAAGGGGAAAAGACAACAACGGGAAAGATTAGAAGGGGAATATAAAAGTTTAGAAGTTATACTCCAACAAGACCCACAAAAAGAGAATATCAAACAATCTATGGACTTGATTAAACACAAGCTTAATATCTTAGACAAAGAGAAATTAGCACAACAACTGAGAAACACGAAACAAAACTTTTTTGAAAATGCAAACAAACCGGGCGGTTGGCTCGCATATAAATTGAAAAAACAAAAGGAAAAAAACTGGATTCGCAAACTACGAGATGAGGAAGGGAGAATATTCCACCAGGAAGAGGAGAAAAAAACTATAGCCCAGGAATTTTATGAGCGTTTATACAAAGAAGATAGTCAGGCAAGTGTGGAGAAAATGGAGGAATGTTTTCAAAAAGCCAAACTACCCAAGGTTACAGAAGATACCAGAAATATGCTAAACGAGGAAATTCGGCTATCTGAGGTGATAAAAGCTATTAATGCACAAAAGAACAATAAAGCATCGGGCCCTGACGGTCTCCCGTCAGAAATCTATAAAGAACAACAAAATATTTTAGCACAACCCCTACTGGAGGTATTTAACGCAGTATTAGAAGGTGCAAGAATGCCTAAATCTTGGTCTGAGGCAAACATAGCTCTCATCCCGAAAGATAATACGGATCATACACTAATCCAAAATTATAGACCCATATCACTTCTTAATTTGGACTATAAGATATTTACATCAATTATAGCGGAACGACTGAAACGATTTCTGAATGATTTCATACACGTAGACCAGAATGGCTTTCTCGCTAAGAGACACACTAAGCACAACATTAGAATAATATTGGATACGTTGGAGTATTATGAACTACATAGTGGACAACAGATGGCATTACTTTTTTTAGACGCCCAAAAGGCATTTGACAATGTTAAATGGTCATTTTTGCATCAACAACTTAGCTTCATGGATATGGGTGAAAAATTTATAAATATAATTAGGGCAATTTATACTAACCAGGAAGCAAAAATAATTATTAATGGGGAAGCATCTAGGAAGTTTCAAATTCAAAAGGGAACACGGCAAGGTTGCCCCTTATCACCATTGCTGTTTATATTGACACTTGAAGTATTAACGAGAATTATTAGAAATGACCCAAAGATAAAAGGATTAGCTATTAAAAAGGAAACTTTTAAACTTCAAGCATTTGCGGACAATCTGGTTTTTATTATGGAGGATCCATATCAGACGGGACCAAAACTATTGGAAGAACTATCTAAATATGGTGAGGTTGCCGGACTGCAAATAAACAGAAATAAGACCAAGATGATTGTTACAAATATGACTAATAAACAAAAAGAAAATTTGGCTGGAATCATGGATATAGAAATAGTCAAGAAAATAAAATACCTAGGGATTAATATTACGGCTAGATGCACCTCACTCAAAAAAGATAATTATGATAATGTAGTGAATCAAATAAAAGGTGATCTGGAAAGATGGGGAAATCTAAAACTCTCATTATTGGGGAGAATCGCTGTCATCAAGATGAATATCCTGCCCAAAATTTTGTTTTTGTTCCAGAATATCCCAATTCAACTCGACTCTAAGTTTTTCCGAAATTTGAATAAATTATCATTAAATTTTGTTTGGCAGGGGAAAAAATCAAGAATCAAATTGAAATATTTACAGGACACGAAGGAAAATGGGGGTTTTGGATTGCCAGACTGGGAATTATATTACCACGCCGCGGCTCTGAATTGGATTAGAGAATGGGTAATTTTGAAAAATAGAAGACTATTAACTTTAGAGGGTCACGATTTGCAATATGGCTGGCATGCTTTTTTATGGACGGAGAAACAAGGTCTTTTTTCACACTTTCAAAAACATCGGATTAGGCAAGCATTGCTTAATACCTGGAAAAAAATTAGATCTCACAATTATACTAAAGTACCGGTCTGGCTATCCACCCTAGAAGCGATTGTTTACCCAAATCTATTTGATGTGGGTAACATAATTTCGTATAAGGATATTATGAATGAGGAGGGGGAATTGAAACTTAGAAATGAACTAGAATCACAAGGTATAAAACTCGATTGGTGGGCCTACTTACAAATCCAATCAAGATTTAGGAAGGATAAAAAAGAATGGGGGATATATACCTCTGAAACAGCATTGGATAAAATATTATTGGGCCCAGACACCAAACAGATAAAGAAATTATACAAATTGCTTTTGGGATATAAGCTGTTTGAAGAGCAAGTGAAGGATCCCATGTTGATTTGGGCTAACAATTTAGGACATAACATTGATTTAGGTACTTGGCAAACACTCTGGGACAGAAATAAAAGAATAACACTGGCCTCATCTTATAAAGAAAATTTATTTAAAATGTTTTATCGATGGCATCTTCCCCCAGCCCGTTTAGCAAAAATGTATACAACAGCATCTCCCAAATGTTGGAAGTGCTCTGAAGAGATAGGCACATACTTCCATACGTGGTGGTCTTGCAGTAAAACACAAAAATTTTGGAAAATGATTTGGATTTGGCTGAAAGAAATACTAAAACAAGATATTGAGTTTAGTCCAGAATTTTTCTTGTTGGGAATTATGAAAGAGAAATATCCTAAAGATGTGCTATATTTGATGATCCATATTATCACAGCAGCTAGAATGTCATTTGCGCAAAAATGGAAAAAGAATGAGATCCCAGGAGAAAATGAGGTTATTAGGAAAATTTGGGATTGCACAGAAATGGACAAACTAACTTTGGAACTAAAGAATAAAGATCAATCAGATTACTATAGAATTTGGAACAAATTGTATCTTTGGAGGGATAAAAAGAAATGCTCTATTAGGTTTTACGAACTAGCTCATTGTTTTAAATATTGTGTTATTTCACTGATTTGTAATTTAAGTGTATTTAAGTGTATTTTTGATGTACATATATACATGTATATATATATATATTTGAACATTGTAGACAAGAAGGCTTGTCAGCCCGCTGGTACTGTGTCCAATGTTTTTAAACAATAAACTTAATAAAAATTAAAAAAAAACATTTGTGTGATGTTGATAGGACACAGTTAAGCTTGTTGGTGATCACATTCCATAATCAGGACACCTCATGGCTTGTTCTCTGGTGGCTATTCAATAGCTCTGTGATGCTAGCAACTGAAGAGAGATCTCAGTAATAACTTCAGTGACTAGACTGAAATAGATGCAAGGAACCCTTCAGGTATTCCAAGTCAAAAGCTATGAAATTCTTCAAACTTCCCCTTGAAGATGACCAGGAACCTGCAAAATTGCATATACATGGGTTAACATGTGATCTCTTTGGGTATTTATTTATGTGCATTATTACATATGGATTACAAGTCTTCCATACATCCATTTTGCAGATGAAAATTAGGACATAATGATATATATTTTTTGACATCACTAGTGTGAGGAACACATGAGAAAACTCCTGCATACCTTCATGCGCATATTGTTGATGATCCTCCCCATGTTTGATATATTGTATTAATTTTATTTTTTAACAGTCTACTTTGCCCTGGCTTCTGAAGCCTTATCTATAAATAATTCAGTCACAGCATTCCTTCTTTAAAGCTTGAGAACACATAAGAGAGAAGCTGCAACACAATCCAGCGTACATCTAGAGAATAAGCACAGTGGGGTTTCTAAGAAAACATGCCGAGGAGTGCACTATGAATAACATTTGCAGGAAATATACTTCATCAGCTGTAATGAATATATAAAGTGTTTTTATGTGTACATGTTCAGACAGTGACTTCAATATGAAATTGCTTTCTGTGCAGAAATCCCTGCTGCCTGACTGCAGCATTTTAATGTTGTGGGGTTAAAATTTGACATTGGAAGTATCCTATGTGCAAATTGATTGACACGGCAATAACGTATATTATAACCTCAATAAGCTCAAGAACCTACACCATCAGGATTCCTGACTATTGCATGTAGCAGGGTTTCTCAACCTTAGTAACTTTAAGACATGTGGATTTCAAATCCCCATGTTCCTTAACCAGTTTAGTTAGCTGGTGAATTCTGGGAGTTGAAATCCACACAACTTAAAGTTGCCAAATCTGAGGGAAAAAAATGCTATAGAGCAATCTCTAATTGTATTCTCAATAGAGATACCTTCTTCAGATTTTCATGCATCTGAAGCTAGTTAATGTTAATGAATTAATGTGACCTGCTTGCATTCATTATAAATGGCTGAAGGTGGTTAATATGTAGTGCAGAAGATGATTAGTAGTATTAAAGTTGTGTTTGGGGAAGGTTCCTCTGATGTTCATCACTTGGGTAATCAACTATTATATTAAATAGTGCTTGATAATTAGTTGATTTTTTGAGTATGTGTATTAGTAATCATTCAGTTTTATCTTACGCCATTTGATAATCAACAATTAATAGCACTACTTCCTGACAATTGGTTTTTTATGTACAGTGGCAATTTCCCTTAGTAGCTGATGGCTACTAAGAATTAACATCTGAAACACACTCATACTTTATTTTAAGCAGTTGTTGTAGGAGTAAAAGAAAGAAAATAGAAGAAAGAGACAAATTTTCTCTCTATGGTAATCTTAAGGGTAATCAACGATTCTCCAGTGCTTATCTGGCTTCAGAGAAATCTATGCAGTTATGAACAGAGTGTGAAGCAGTCTTAGAAGTGCATGTACATCTTTATTTATGAGATGCATTATTCAACACATTGACATGCAGCTAATTTAAAAATAAGATTTATCAGCAAAAATACACTACTTTCCTTCCTCACTGGAAAGATGCATATTCACTGAAGCTTTACTACCATATTGATGCTGACTGAGCACATTTGAAAACCAAAGCCTGGTTCTTCCATGTTTCCTGCTGAATTATATACCGATTACTAAGTGTGATTGCTCTTGTGATTACAGGCATGGGGAACTCAAATGGCTCCCCTGCCACATGAACTTCTTGTCTTCATATTTTGTAAAGAGAAGATTGTTGATGATTTTAAAAGTATGCCATTTGATATGAAGGCCTGAATATCATCACTACCCATCTATGAAGTTTCCCTGGGGATTGGATATAGATACATCTCTATGTCTCGAATCTGGTTTGGTTCACAAGTATCTTTGGTATGTATGTGTGTATGTATGTATATAACAATCTCAAACAACTTAATTATCCAAAGCTTTAGCAATTATATTATTCTCTTGTTTCTTCTTTAAAACTAACATGGATTTCTATATTTGTCATATATATTGAGCTTATCATATACTGTAGCTCCCTTAAGTATATTGATTAGATTATTGCAACTAGGGCTTATTTATCCATGAAGTACAGGTGAAACTCAAAAAATTAGAATATCGTGCAAAAGTTCATTTATTTCAGTAATGCAACTTAAAAGGGGAAACTAATATATGAGATAGACTCATTACATGCAAAGCAAGATAGTTCAAGCCGTGATTTGTCATAATTGTGTTGATTATGGCGTACATCTCATGAAAACCCCAAATCCACAATATCAGAAAATTAGAATATTACATGCAATCAATAAAACAAGGAGTGTACATAGAACAATATCAGACCTCTGAAAAGTATAAGCATGCATATGTACTCAGTACTTGGTTTGGGCCCCTTTTGCAGTAATTACTGCCTCAATGCGGTGTGGCATGGAAGCTATCAGCCTGTGGCACTGCTGAGGTGTTATGGAAGACCAGGATGCTTCAATAGCGGCCTTCAGCTCTTCTGCATTGTTCAGTCTCATGTCTCTCATCTTTCTCTTGGCAATGCCCCATAGATTCTCTATGGGGTTCAGGTCAGGTGAGTTTGCTGGCCAGTCAAGCACAGTAATCCCACAGTCACTGAACCAGGTTTTGGTGCTTTTGGCAGTGTGGGCAGGTGCCAAGTCCTGCTGGAAAATGAAGTCAGCATCCCCATAAATCTCGTCTGCAGAAGGAAGCATGAAGTGCTCCAAAATCTCCTGGTAGATGGCTGCGTTTACCCTGGACTTAATGAAGCCCAATGGACCAACACCAGCAGATGACATGGCTCCCCAAATCAACACAGACTGTGGAAACTTCACACTGGACTTCAAGCATCTTGCAGTGTGTGCCTCTCCATTCTTCCTCCAGACTCTGGGTCCTTGGTTTCCAAATGAGATGCAAAAGTTGGTCTCATCAGAAAAGAGGACTTTAAACCACTGAGCAACAGACCAGGTCTGTTTTTCTTTAGCCCAGGTAAGATGCTTCTGATGTTGTTTGTTTTTCAGGAGAGGCTTGACAAGAGGAATACAACATTTGAAGCCCATGTCCAGGATCCGTCTGTGTGTGGTGGCTCTTGATGCACTGACTCCAGCCTCAGTCCACTCCTTGTGAAAGTCCCCAACACTTTTGAATGGCCTTTTCCTGACAATCCTCTCCAGGCTGCGGTCATCCGTGCTGCTTGTGCACCTTTTTCTTCCACACTTTTCCCTTCCACATAACTTTCTATTAATGTACTTTGATACAGCACTTTGGGAACATCCAACTTCTTTTGCAATTACCTTTTGAGGCTTTCCCTCCCTATGGAGGGTGTCAATGATGGTTTTCTGCACAACTGTCAGGTCAGCAGTCTTCCCCATGATTGAGATTCCTACTGAACCAGACTGAGAGACCATTTAAAGGCTCAGGAACCCTTTACAGGTGTTATGGCTTAATTAGCTGATTAGAGTGGGACACTTTGAGCCTAGAATATTGCACATTTTCACAATATTCTAATTTTCTGAGATTGTGGATTTGGAGTTTTCAAGAGCTGTACGCCATAATCATCACAATTATGACAAATCACGGCTTGAACTATCTTGCTTTGCATGTAATGAGTCTATCTCATATATTAGTTTCCCCTTTTAAGTTGCATTACTGAAATAAATGAACTTTTGCACAATATTCTAATTTTTCGAGTTTCACCTGTATTATTGGCAACTTTTTAATAAGTGATTTACTACTGCCTTCTTTCTAAAAATTAAAAAGAGTCAATGTTCCAAATTTACCCTACTGGCTTCTGTACCTAAGGCAGGATTAGAACTCATAGTGTTTCAGATTCTCATGTGATCTCTTTAGCCCCTATATTAAACTGGCTGTCTTTATCTATTTAGTGGATTTATATCCTGTAAAAAGGATACTCAGGGTTGCCAATAGAAATTTTTTTTCTTAAAAAAATCAAAATTACATTTAAAAGCATATTGTACATGATAATTTCAACATGTTCGAATGCCACATTGCTGACCATGGTGAATATTTTGAAAACTGGATTGTAGATAATGAATATGATTTTACTTGGCCTGGTCAATCTGGAGAGTCTATGCATTAATAATTTAGAAGGGCACAATGCTTTGGAATTATTTTGACTGTATTTCAGAGACAATTCTGAAAGTACTGGTTTGTGAGAGCAAAGGAGGACCAAAATTGTTACCAAGTGCTTTTTAGAAGAAAAACAGACCAAAACTAAGGATTTTACTATACATTAGTAAAGGACAAAGGATTTTACTATACATTACACACTTACAGAGGAAATTATTACTTTTACAGGTAGTCTTTGACTTATCGTGACTGTTTGAAGTTACAACAGCATTGAAAAAACTAACGATCATTTTTCACACTTATGACCATTGCAGCATCCCCATGATTACATAATCAAAATTCAGATGCTTGACAACTGATTCATATTTATGACAGTTGCAGTGTCCTAGGGTCACGTAATCACCTTTTGGACCTTCTGACAAGCAAAGTTAATGGGGAAGCCAGATTCACTTAACACTAATATTACTAATATAACAATTTCAGTGGTTCATTTAACAATGGTGGAAAGAAAGGTCATAAAATGGGGCAAAATTCACTTAACAACTGCCTAACTGAGTGGTCATAAGTCAAAGACTGCCTGTAGTTTATTTCCCTAATTAATACACTTGAACATACCGACTGTGGTGAAAAGAAACAAGTCTTTCTACAACTAATTCAGATCAAAAGATTTTGACCAACTGTTCTTAGTATACAAGACAGCTAGTCATTTGTCCTGCTGTTTCTCAAATAGCAGCCCAGCATTCATCAGCCAATTTGTCTGACACACAACAGGTTTGTACTAAGGACATATTCTGTTGAATACTAAAGAATATACTATTCTTTTGGGTGTTTATTTTATAAAAGCCCTATAATTTTCAATGATAGGTTTGTTGACATTTTTAATCTTCATCAGGATTTGAGAAAAAAAATCCTTGCCTCATCTGCAAGCATCCTCCTCTCTATATTATACACATCCCTGCAATTTTGCAGGGCAGGGAAGCAAGCAAGCAAGCCAGCAGAATTGTGAGGATATATTCAAACCCATTCACAGTGAATCACTCTCTCTTCCCTCCTCTCCTCTCCATATTCCTTTGTTAATGAATTCATTTATTTCTTGCTCATAAGTAAGGGACCTTATGTGAATGATGGAATAGCAGCCACTATTAATACAGTTTCCCTCTCCTTTCCTTCCCCTAAAGATTTGTTGAACACGTTTCGTTTTATGATGCCATCTGGTGCAGACCAGGAAGATGCACTTAATGCCCAAAGAAAGAAAAGTGAAGCAGGCAAAGAAAAAGGAAAAAAAACCCTACATGAACATCTGGCAGCTCATAATCTCCAAGCTTCTTCTTTTATTAACTATGTATTATTATAAGGTTCACTTCAAAAATATAGCAAATAAAAGGATCCCAATGTAGCTAAATGGAAGTTTGTCACTTTAATACAATTGACATGTGTTTGCATATTTAATGTGTATCTTGAGAAATTTATTCTATTTAATTCAACTCTGAACTATGTTACATTGCTTACTTTTATTTCACTAGCAATCTTTAACTATAGCATTTAGCATTTTTTTCAGGATGCTAACGCATTTCAATAGCTGGATAACCATATTTTTAATGTCCAGGCCATCAATTTTCATTGTTATTATTACTGTCAGAATTCAGTAAGGCAGAGCTACTGAACACTTATGTGACAATATTCTATAATGATCAGAAACTTCACCTCTGTATCATTGGGATATATTTACCCTTTCCATATGGCATGATACTGATCTTGCCTAGATAATTCTGATCAGGTACAACGTACTTTAAATTTGTTGCTGTTGCAATGGCATTTTCAAGTTCCAAGTCAAACTGAATCTATTCTACAATCCTTGCTGCAGGCATACCACAATCTTGAATCACTTCTGGGAGGGGGGTAGCAGTGTGGGTAAGGAGAAGTGCATTCATTAAGGGACAGACTGAACATGTTCTTTTCTGCTAGCTGGGCTTGCCTTTTATAAATGACATCATCACATGACAGTGAAATCTCCAGACATACACAATGGCAAGATCAAGGTGGTACCTTTAGAGATGCTAGACTTGTTCCTCACTGAGACAGACATCACACTGATGATGGATGCAAAAAAAAAAGGGAATGAGGGGTGGGTTACAATGTAGGAAGAAATTTGTCTGATACCTTGTTTGGGTTTCAGTAGACATTGAAGAAGTGCTAAAATGTGTAGCAGGTTGGCTTATTGGCAGTAATCAGGAAATATAAAAGATATCCAAATAAACAGTGGAAAATAACTAGGAAATGGAACAACTTTTTCTTCATATCAATTTATTTTCCTCTTGGAAAATAAAAACACCCCTTCTCTTTTCCTAGACTTTTTGTTACATCTTTGTTTAAATTATTTTGTGGTATAAGTCATAAGATATAGCAACAGTTTAGTAGGAATAAAATTTCACACCTCCCGTGTTGATTGCTTCATTGTTTGCTTTATTACCTTAGCCACAAGGGCAGTTTTTAAAGAGCCTAAAACCTGAAACATCCTTCCTCAGTGTGGCTAAACTTCCAATTGTTTAAGTTCTTATAACTCCCCAGTCAGCATTGCCATTGTTGAGAGTTCTGGGAATCAACCTCTGCCTATCTAGAGCAGGGGTTTTTAACCCATTGTACCACTTTCAGGATACTAGTACTACTAGGATACAAGTACTACTAGTCACCTAACAAGGTGTCAAAAACATGACCAAAAAAAAAAGGAAAAAAGTGATGAAGGACAGTTTGCTTAGTGACTGTTCGAGGTTACAATGGCACTGAAAAAAGTGCACCCAAGCCACAGCCGAGCAGGACACCTGCCTGCCCGTGTGGCAGCGCTCTTCCTCCTGTCTGAGGTTTTCATTGTTGTGAGTATTTCTGTTGAGGATTGGCAGTGGGGATGGGGTGGAGGGGTGTTTGGTTTTTATTCCCCCCATCTGCTGGGTGTTTGCAACAGGTTTTGGTCACTTCACATGACCCTGGGACACTGTGACCATCATAAATATGAATCAGTTGCTAAGCATCTGAATGTAAATCCTTATGTAAATGTAAATCCATGGAGATGCTTCAACATTCCAGCTGATCAGTGCTTCTTCTGGGCTCAGCAGAAGTGCCAGGATCAGCACCAAGCTCCAGCTGGAGCGTGACACTGATCCTGGCGCTTCCACTGAGCCATGACAGTCCTGCAGCTCCAGCTGTCTCTTGCTCAGGCTTGTGCGGTGCTGCCACTGGTTCAGCTCATTCCCCTCCCCTGCTACCACTTCTCTAGGATGGTCACGTACCACCTGCCAGGTGCCAATGTACCACAGGTGGTACCCGTACCACTGGTTGAAAAGCCCTGATCTAGAGGGCATCCAGGTAGAAGCTGGACAGACTCATTAGTGCTCATGAGCATCTTATTGGAAAATATTTGAATAAGGAGTAGACTCAGAGCAGTTTATTCACCATACTGATTTGCGTAATCTATTTTTCCTACTACATTTAAATGTCTCTGTCAACAGCATATTCTCATCTACTGTTTTTTCTAACTTTTTCTGGGCTGCAGCCTGACAAATTCTTATCTGAGAGCAAAACCTGGACTGGGTTGCCTTTCTGACAACTGGAGCCAGACAGTTCATTAGCATTACTTTCCTGGCTTAAAAATCCTATCTTATCCCATCCAAAAACTATATTACTTAGGGAGGCTGCATGATTCACACTCCCAAGGTCACTCAGATGTCACTAATTTTGTTCAGTCAAACAGCTCATTCAGTTGCCAAATAAACCTTCAGCAATTTTCTTGGCCCATACATCTTTCTATGGGTCCAGAAAGACAACTCAGCATCATTACTCCCTTGTAGACATACTGTATAAGATAGCAAATGCAGCTATTCAGGCAACAATTTGTGAGTTAGTGATAGCTAGTAAAGATAATTGCCAAATATGCCAGCTTTATATGGAGTTTCCTATCTGATTCAAAACTGTACACATATCTTTGTTTTTCATTGCATCTCATATGTAGGAGTACTTGGCAATGTTTTAACTTCACTACAATTTGAGCTGATGAGAGCAAAGCAGTTGATCCATCAATAGAAACTGCTCATCCATTAGAAATGGAATCTGATGTACTGCAAAGAGGAGAAGGATTTTCACTTTCTCAGTGAGTTAGATTAGAAATAAAAAACAGACAGATTTTTAAAAAAACTATCTACATATGTTATCTGATGAGCTAATGATGTGATCCATCTTCAGTCCAAAGTGTATAAGATTGATTTATGTTTGTCTTCTGGTGCAATATGCTAGATTCAGAGCTAATTTAATGCCTGTCCTGAGGTGCCTACAGCTACAGACAAGTAGGAAGTTATCTAATGTTTTATCAAAGTAGGATATTTAATTATTTATTGATTTATTCATTTATTTATTCATTTATTGATTTATTCAATTTGTATAGCCTACTCAAAGCAATGACTCTGGGCAATGAACAATTATAAAAACAATTAAACCAGTTAAAACACTATACAAAATGAATCAAATAGAAAGAGTAGCCAGGAGATATTATAATTCATAGGTGTCCGCATAACCAGGAAGTGGGGCTACTCACATACTTGGGACCCCAAGTCTGGGTACATAGCCAGGTCTTCAAGGCCTTCTAAAAGGTCAGCAGTACCAGGGCCATCCTAATTTCAGGAGAGAAGATGATACGTATCAAAGTTGGAACAGAAAAGATAGATTAATCTATGTGTTATTTGCAATACCAAGACTGAGTTTGCTTTTACTCACAAAGAGATCTTTACAGTAGCAACTAAAAAATTAAAAAGTTTAGGAAGTAATTGAAAGTAATTAAAATAAAGTAATTATAAAGTTTAAAAAATGGGTTTAGAAAATAATTTGTGCCAAAAAAAGATAAATCCAAAACCAAGTTGGATGATGCCTCTATTGGAGCCAAACCTAATAGCTGAAGAATGTCTAGACTTTCAAGTTCTCAGAATGTTTCATTGGGAAAACCTAAAAAAAGCAGAAAGCATGGAAGACACACACACACAAAATTCCAATTAAATGAGATGGTTTAGAAATGACATCTGCAGTTAAAGAGCAGCCTCAAGAAAGAGATAATAGATTCAATGCAGTGGTTTGTGGTTGATATAATCAATTTCAGATTACACCTAACTTTCAGGTAGACAGAAGACTATTTTCTCCAGCTTTCAAAAGAACAAAGGCCATTAATCTGCTTCCTGCCATGGTTAAGTCTTCTGGGACTTAGCCTAGACTAGAGAAGACAGGAATAAAGAAACACAACATACTTTATTTGAAGACAGCCAGAGTAAAATGAGCCAAATTGTCTAGTATTACCTAATGGATGGAGGAGACTGAACCTGTAAATGTGAAGCTTGCCATTGTATTGTACTATTTCACTTGGGGAACTGCATGTTAAATTATAAGACAAAGATGAATAATCTGAACTTTTGCAAACAGAGGACTTTACAAATGCCATATTCTATATACTGTATTTCAGAATATTTATGTAGCAGAGAATACTGTCCAGTGATGCATATGGACATACCTATCAGTATTATCTAGCACTTCACTAACCTCAGACAAATAGTACATTAACATTTGCTTAATATCACATTACAGGAAAACAAGGAATTAAAGCCAGTGCTGAAGCATTCTGGAAAGGAACAAAGAGTATGAGAGATGAGAAAGAAATACTTTTTTCTCTGGTGTTGTTTCCTTTATTTTGTGAGATGCTGAGAAGAAAATCATGAAGAAGGCTAAATATTTATTCAGCACTCTTGGAACCTCCATCAATCTCCTTATAATTGCAGGCAGTTTGGATGATCTGATTCATGATTCCAGAGCCTATTTGTCACCAGCTGGGAATTTCACAGAACGCTGATCAAGAGTATAAGATATATCATGTGCCTGATTAAAACAAAAACAAAGCAAAATAGTTAGCAGGCTAAAATGTTGAGTCAGAAAAGAGGTGATAGGCAAACCAGAGGAAACAGCAACGTGATATATTTATTAGCTTATTGAAATCTACGACAGAAAAATCTACTTTCTTTGGCAAAAAATTACATATTTTGCTAAAAATGGTATTAGAAACAGATAAGTTAAACATCTAGGTTTGTTCTCTGTATGTTCGTGCATTTGTGTGCGTAAAGGAGAAAGGAGGGAGGGAAGAAAGGAGGGAGAGTGCTTACACATTCTGCTGTTTTGTTTCACCTGTTTGTTGTAACCTTGTTTTGCTATGACGCAGAATGCTTTCTGAAGTATCTAGAAAGTTGACACTATGCCTAGAGGCCTGAATAAATACAATTTTGACTTTGTTTCTCCAAAAAGCATGTTATATAACACAATTTGTATAATGACACAACTGTGCAAACAAGACTGCCACTTTATCATTTCAAGGGTCATTTGGAAGGTGAGTTTGGTCATTAAATAATTTCTGATTTGCTGGATAGGTCCAGGATATCAAAGATGGAACATTTTGATTGATTGGATGATACAATAGTCTCCCTGAAGAAGCTAACTTTCACTTATTCTGTATTTTCTATAAAATTGGGTAGAAAGAAAAAAGGAAGAAGAAGAAGAAGAAGAAGAAGAAGAAGAAGAAGAAGAAGAAGAAGAAGAAGAAGAAGAAGAAGAAGAAGAAGAAGAAGAAAGCAGAACAAGGAAAGCCTATCTATTGAGATCTCTAAAGTAGAGTTCATACTATTTCTGTCCAATTGCTTTCTCTGCAATGAAATCTGTGAACTAAAATCCCAAAATTTATTCTGATTTTATCTAGAATTGTTGCCTTCCCTTGTTTCCATTTTCCCAGTAAATCACCTTTTATACTCAGAGATCTAGTTTCATTGGTTTTATCACCAATTTTCCACCAAAGCTTTCCTCATATGGATCTTCCCCTTGTTTTTCAGCATCTGGCTTATTAAGGTCTATATTTATGAAGTTCAGGCAGGAGGATCAAGGGTGTGTTCTCTAAGGATGGTCTGAAGGAAAAAAAAATCTTTGATAGAAGGGCTAAGAATAGCCAACTAGACAGATTAGGCTATGTCACAGTTTAGACTGATTAGCTGGTGGAAGAGTATTGTATTAGGTTTTACTGAGAGAATGGGCTTGTCAGCAAGATTTTAGATTACCATGTTTTAATAAACCTCAGTTCTTGGATGTATGTATTTATGCAAGTTGCATTGTATTCTGATTGCACAAAATAGGTTAATTCATACAAACTAACCCCCATTATGTCTTCACAGGATGAGTGAACTCAGCCATGTATGAACCTGGGGCAAAAAACAGGCCTTATCTACATGCACAGAGTGAATCTCACTGGACTGACGTTTGAATATTATCTAACACTATTAATTATATAGCATCTTTCATTGAATCTGAATGTGAAATTCTGTTTTCCTATGTCTTGTTCCTGCTTCATATCCCCAGATGTGCCATCTGCAGAAGCTGTGTCACTCTGTCTAATTGTACAGCTTGCACAGGGTGCATGTGAGAGAAAGAAAAACACTACTAAATATTAAAGACTGAAGTTCTGGTATATTGATGGGTCCAGTAAGGCAGAAGACTGGACAGCAACTTGGTCTCAAAAACCTCAGTAACTACCTACTCATTTTGGTCATATTACTGAAAATATTATTTAAAATAGATGATGAGTACTGTTGCTGAATATGTGGAGGCAAAACCTTCACAAAATATCTCAGATTAATGTATTCATACTGAGTTTTGCTTGTTGTTGTTAGCTGCGAAGTCGTGTTCGACCCATCGCGACCCTATGGACAACGTTCCTCCAGGCCTTCCTGTCCTCTACCATCTTCTGGAGTCCATTTAAGCTCACGCCTACTGCTTCAGTGACTCCATCCAGCCACCTCATTCTCTGTCATCCCCTTCTTCTATTGCCCTCAGTCTTTCCCAGCATTAGGCTCTTCTCCAGTGAGTCCTTCCTTCTCATTAGGTGGCCAAAGTATTTGAGTTTTAGCTTCAGGATCTGGCCTTCTAAAGAGCAGTCAGGGTTGATCTCCTCTAGAACTGACTGGTTTGATCGCCTTGCAGTCCAAGGGACTTGCAGGAGTCTTCTCCAGCACCATAGTTCAAAGGCTTCAATTCTTTGGCGCTCAGCCTTTTTTATGGTCTGACTTTCACTGCCATACATTGCAACTGGGAAGACCATAGCCTTGACTATACGCACTTTTGTTGACAGGGTGATGTCTCTGCTTTTTAGTGTGCTGTCTAGATTTGCCATGGCTTTCTTCCCAAGGAGCAAGCGTCTTTTAATTTCTTGGCTACAGTCCCCATGTGCAGTGATCTTGGATCCCAGGAAAATAAAATAAAATAAAATCTGTCACTACCTCTATTTCTTCTCCATCTATTTGCCAGGAATTGAGAGGGCCAGATGCCATGATCTTGGTTTTCTTAATGTTAAGTTTCAACCCATGTTTTGCACTCTCCTTCTTCACCCGCAACAAGAGGCTCTTTAGTTCTTCTTCACTTTCTGCCATTAGAGTGGTATCATCTGCATATCTTAGGTTGTTGATATTTCTTCCGTCAATCTTAATTCCAACTTTTGATTCATCTAGCCCTGCCTTTCTCATAATGTGCTCTGCATATAAGTTAAATAGGCAGGGCGACAGTATACAGCCTTGCCAGACTCCTTTCCCAATTTTGAACCAATCAGTGGTTCCGTGTCCAGTTCTCACTAATCTTTGCAGAGCAAGTATAATATATAAGTTCAATCTGCCAATCATCTTGCATTTATTTCCTTTTTATGAGCTTGGTCTCATTCTCTGTTCTGAGATAGAGAGAGGAGAGACGCAGATATCATCCTGTAAATTCCTGTAGGTTTTAATACTTATATTGGCTTTCCCCCCATTAGTACTAGCAAAACAATTTGAATATTTCCCTTAAAGCTCATCAGATATTTATATCTTACACAACACATTTGAAGTTTCACTATCCTTGGGGGCCACATATGTTTCATAATCAGACTCAAAGGCTAGTTTTCTTTCTGCTTTTTGAAACTGCCCAAGTTTGCTGAGCAAAATTGGAAGCAATTAATCACTTTGGTTGGGGTAGAGAAAACCAACACATTTTTTCTTTATTTTTCAGTTCTACTCCTATTAATTGTCAGCTGTTAGTAATAACATGAAACTGTTTAATCAGTTAGAGAATGGCTACCTCTACCAAGATGAGTTAATAGCAGAATCTCAGGAGACTTCCTTAAAATTGAGCTCAAGTCCCAATGAGCTCCGTGTAGTTTTCTTAGCAACAATGTGAAAATAGTTTGCTACTTCTTCCACAATGTTTTTTCTGACAGTATCCAAACTAGCAGAGAACTAGTGTGGGGTATTGATGAAGGTACCAGGATTGAGACTAGGATACTGTGAATTTTAGTCCAGCCTTAGGTATAGTCAGCTGGGTGACCTTGGGCCAGTCACTCTCTGTCTACTGTTGGAAGGAGGCAATGGCAAACCACTTTTGAAAAAAAAATCTTGCCAAGAAATTTCCAGGCAGTTGCCAAAAGCAATATTGACTCAAAGCCACAAAAATTGAAATTAAGTCAAGTCATCAATCTGAGGATTTTCTTCAGGTCTATCATTTAATAACTAGCCAGATCAAACTCTGGGTTAACTTTTTGAAACTGGATTAGTCCAGGCTGATTAATGCTATAATCTGCTTCAGACAGAATCAGACATAGCTTATAAAACCAACTACCAATTATAAAATTACATAATTTATATTTGGATGTGGACATAAGAATTAGACAAGTATTTTTTCTTTGAGTTGGACTCTTGATGGTTCAATTTCTATAAAGTTTTCTTAACAATAGCATGGAGGAACTTGCTGTGCCTCCTTCTAGGATGTTTTCTTGACATTCCTGGTATTCCTTAATAGTCTATCTAGGGAAGCCGGGCGGGGGGTTGGCTGAACTGTCCAGTTGGGTGGACGATTGTTCATCCAAACCCTATCTTCCAGGTGGAGCCCTGGTAGGGGGAGCCGCCTGTCAAGCCCTGTCGGCCCGACATACAGCGAGGGGGGAGGAAGGGTCCCACAATGGCTCCCCTCCCCAGCCTCCAGTCCTTCCATCGCTTCCATCCACGTGGCTTCCATCCACACCAGTCCTGACGCCTGTCAGCTGGCCAGGGCCTTGCTGGGACCCTGGAAACCTTGGAAGGCGTCGCTGGGCCACTTCCCACATTGCTGCCTCCCTGCCCAGCACCGCCAACGCCGCCGGTCATCGCGGGCTCTCTGCCGGCCCCACTGCCTCCCAGCTGGCAGTCTGACTCCTGGAAGGACCACCATCGCTGCCGTCGGTGAGGCTTGGGAACAGTTGTAGTTGCACCGCCCCTCGTGGAGCTGACAGCAGCATGGCCGTTCATCTGGGTTTGAGAGTGGGGCTTGCCTGAACAGCTTACCTGGTTTGCAGCAGGCTGTGGGACATGGGGGGGGGAAGGCTTATACGATGCGTGGAGGGTGATGGGTAGTATGGAACAGTGTGAGCTGTTTTGCAAAAGATATTGAAAAGGGAGAGGAGGGATTATAAGGGGTTGTGGGCAGATGCTGGTTTGTGACCTGGGGGCGTGGTCCTTTCTCCGGATGGCTATGTAAGCGCTGGGAGCATTTCACTCCCAGTGCTGACTTTGCTTTTGAGCTGAATAAAGCCTTTTGTTTGTTGCACGTTCCTGCTTGGAAATTTATGCTTTCATCCTACAAAGGACACGTTGACATATTCCATCTTTAACTGTGTCTTTATTGTTGTGCATACATGCATACACAACAAGGCATCCCCACAGCATCATCTACCATTCACTTAACTTTCTCTTCCTTTCCAATTATGAATACAATGAACTTCAGTGTTTTTTTTTAAATCCAATAGATTCTGCAGGACTTTTCTTTCATTTTCATCATGGTGACAAGAAACAATTGTGATATCAAAATGTCTGGTCTTACAGTGTGACCCTTTGAGCACAGGAAGAGTTCTGGTTTTTGTCCTTTGGGGAAGAGAATGGAACTGAAGAGCAATGATAAAAACTGTGACTTAGATGGCTTTTTTAAAGGACTAGGAAAATTTCTGGAGGACAAGTCGAACAAAACGACTTTCAGCAAAAACAACACAACAGGTGATGGGGACAAACAATGAGAAAAATCTTGTAGGTTTCTCAGAGGTTTGGTAGTGCTGCAAACAGAATACTAAACAAGCAACTGACACACATAGCGAAAAAGATCAGTTCTTTTGAAGACAGTTTTCTCATCCACTCTGTTATAAAAATTAAAACACTGGTTTTCTTCTTAATATATACTGTACAGCTATTTCCTTGTCTCTATACACATTTATATCATCGAGATCAAAGAATATCAAGAGAAAGCTTGGATATGAAGAATATTTTTAAAAAATGCATAGTTATTGTTTGTTTTTGATATATTTAATCAATGAGATATCCACTCCTATGCAACGAGTCCAAGACTCTAGATCAGGGTTCCCCAACCTTTTTGGCTTTGCAGACCGGCAGGGGGAAGGAAGAGGAAATGGTTCCGTGCACCCGGCAGGCAAATGTGCGTGCACACGCAGCTCCATTTGTGTGAGCGGTGGCATGTGGTCCTGGATTTAAGGTTCCCCTATTCTGATAGAAACATCTCTGCTTTTCCTTATGTACATTAGTCTCAGTCTAAGTTCAGACAGAGTTTGTATTAGTTCCTTTAGAAGGGAGAAACCATAAAGAGGAAATTAATATCTTTATTTGGGCTCTTCTGCAGACATGCTTTTAGATAAAATGATGTATAACCACATTCTTTTGACATGTATGCACAGCATGAATAGACATGCAACATTAATGTATACTTTCCAGCCACTAAAGCAATTGCTCCTTTTATATTTCATGTAGATGTCTTGACCTCAATAATCATTCCCTTATCACTAATTTGAAAAAAAAAGAGTTTAGTTAGAGAATGGGAAATCTTGCACTGACTTTTGCTTTTCTTTGATAACAGGTCAGCCATGCAGTTCCCAACATTTGACACTAATACAAAACAAGAACATTAAGGGGCGAAATAATAATGGAAAAGGCAGATGTCAACAGTCTCATGATCTGTAATCATCAGAGGAAAAGAAATCAAAGCTGTCAGGCTTAAAAAGTTAAAAGGGCAACCAGAAGAAAAGGATAAATGAGGAAGGAAGAGAAGGGCAGAGTGGAGTCCCTTTGACTATATGAAGGTGTATCAAATGTTGGTTCTCTGTAGTCATTCAATTAAAAATAAGAAGAAAATATCACCTAGATTGAATATATATTGTAAGTTCTAATTTTTACTTTAAAAAACTTGTTAATTTTAAATTGATTTATATAGCAGGATTTGGCAATACAGCACCCAGAAGTTGCCAGGTGGACTCTTGTACACTAAATAATACCTGTACAATTTTATTTACAGTTTCCAAAGTTATGTAATATTTGGATGTGATGAAGATATTTCAATTATTTCATATGAGTTCTTACAAGATTAGGACAAATTGGCTAAAACTTGACAATCTGGCAAATTTGGGGTAATTGATATTTCTGGGGTGGGGGAAGATATCTGGAACATTATGCCAGATAATATTGCTAATATATGGTGATGTTCCATAAATTATTGGGCATATATACGCAGTCCCTTCTTCCTGATTCCCAGGGAGGAGAGGCTGCACTCCAAAGGACAAGAGGCAGCAAAGTTTAGATAGTTTGGCTGGGAGAAAGAGGGTCAAGGTAAGTCCTCCCTAAAACTTCTCAGAGTAAATCTTTTACGAAGCAAGCAGCTGCTTTAATTTGGTAAGATGAGTAACAATAAAGGAAACTGCTTAGAAGTAATTCTGCATGTCCTTCTTGGCTTTTGGAGCCTGACAAAGAGGAGCCACAGTTGGCCCAGCTGAACTTCTTTTCCTTGAGTGTTTCATTGGCTTGGCATCTTCACTGCATAAACTCTATTCCTTGTTTCCCCTATCACAAAAAGGAAACCACTCCTTATAGTTTAATGTGGCTTCTTATCATTGCATGGATTTCCATCTTTATATTTGAAAGCAAAGAATAAAAGGTAGATTTCTTTCACGTTAATTATTGATGCAATAGTCTTGTATTTTCTGTTATTGGGGAGAAAATAGTTATTTGTGAAGCAGAAGTTTATGTGTTGATTCTGAATTCAAAATCCTGAGAAAGAAGGCCTTTGTAAAAAGATGGCAGGCATATATTCTGTGGGCAACTACTGAATTGGACCGATAGACCAGCAAAGCAAGCATCTGCATCCTTCATTGCCTCCTTTAGCCACTTTCTCAGTATGGTTGCAAAATGCATTGTTAATGTTTTTCAGCTCAGAAGCTGCAGCCTCAATGTGTGAGCAGAAGTGGAGGAAGAAGATGAAATTCAAGAGAGTTTGATATTCTTCTCTCATGTAAAGTCATACTCAGAGTATCTTTATAATGTGACAAATGTCCCTTATGGATTACCTCTGTTTAACCAAATCACACTGAGGGGTGGAAAAGAGTTCCAGTGCTTCTTGATTTTTATCCATAAATTTAGAAGTTTAACAATAACTACAGATTTACAACTTTTATGTTTCACTTTCTTAACTAAAAACTACTCTCATTCATATACGCATGAATTTCTGTCAATGTCTACCTGATTTCAAAAAGCATCACAATAAGGTGTCTGCATGAAATATTTTCATAAATTTTCCAATAGGATTTGACTAGGACTTCAAAGGTTAGTCCCAAGTGGCATTTTTATCATATTTCCTAGTAGGTTTCCATCAGAGTACAACAAACATGTAATAAAATAAAACATTAAAAAAAAGCTAATTGTTTTCTGACATGGAACAATATATCAAGTCTTAATTATACCCAGAATTTCTTTATAACAGTCATGATTGAACAGTATTCTGTGTCCTTTTTAAGATATTTCTAAGGATTCATTAGCTAATAGAAAAAATACTCTCTCTCTCATGGCACAGTTGAAGGAATTTAAAAGGAAAGTGAAAATTAATTTTGAGCAGCATTTATGGTACAGTGAACAGTTCAGTAGAACATGTGATGTGGATTCAACAACAGCCCCGGTACAGAGACAGATTTGGTCATGGAAGAGAAAGTTGCTATACCTCCCTTCCAGAAACTCTTTATGGAAAGGGATTAAGATGATGGCAGTAAAAGGGACAGAGAATAATGTATAGATATTTAGAAATAGATAAAAATAAGTTCCAGGGGCTGATGTTTCAATCATAGGAATGATTTTTTCCTGTCCATTTTTAATGACAAACCAAAGTTGTTGACAAGAATTAATTGGGATAGAAATTTCTCCCCCCAGATTACTATTAGCTAATATTTCTATTGGCAAATTCTCATTCCTCAATCCTCTGTTGATACACAACCCAGCTCCAGTCTCAAACTTGCATTCAAAATGCAGTGAAGGCTATGAAACATTGCTCTTAAGAACTTGGACTGAATTACCTCCACATTCTTTACAATTATATACACACAGGTTTGTGTACCATAAACTGTTAGGCTCAGCATTTTGATCTTAAAAAGTGTGATTGTAGAGAGAACATAATTACTTCCATGATGGTTGGCAAATCTAATTATTGCATTAGAATTTTTTTATACATGAGATGAAATTGTTTTTTTCCTACACTTTCCGGGTATTGCAAGACTGAAACATTCCTAAGCATTCAAAGGTCTTGATTTGCTCAATCTGTTTGTTGGTTTTCTATTGATGGAGTGCATTCGCATATCATTTTATGAAAGCAATCACTTTTGTTTTTCTATAATTAATTTTTAAATTTCTAATTTCCTTCATACAATAAGCATCTAAGGCTTATAAACTTCACCGAAGACCAGCTTGTATCAAATATTGGTTTATTTGCTAGCACTGAGGGATGAAATTCACTTTTATTAAGGCTTGAATTTAGGAGTTGATATAAAATTTAAATAAAAAGGAGCTGGATTACAATTTTCTTTTACTCCTCTTCTAGTGGAAATTGGGGCTAGAAGTCCCCCATTCACTATACATTTGACTTAGATGCATGTATTATAGTGGAAAATTATAATTAATCCAAGAAAATGGCAATCCATAAATGTGTTTAATAATTTCAGCACAATCTCTCTCTAGAGATCAAATTAAACACAGCCTTCAAATCTACTAAGGCAGCAGAAATGGAACCTCAAAACTATGAAGAGTATTTTTTCACCAGATCGTTTAGGATAATACATTGATCTATAATTGATTGTTCTATGCTGAAACCTGCTTATTCATCATCTAGGACTTGCTCTTGTTCTAGCCAAATATGAGTTTCTCACACAGATGTCTGATATAAAGTTTACTAATAACAATTAAAAATTTGATTATACAGAAATTTGCTGGAACAGATTAGGTGCCTTTTTTAAAGATTGAAACTGTAATAGAACAAAACCAGTTTTGGGCATAAGGATAAACTAATCAATACATGTAAACCCTCTGCATTAGCTTTTATTAGTTCTGCTGATAACAGAGCTCCATCACCTACTTTCCTTTTTTTTTTACAGTAATTGGACTATAAGTTTGGAAGTTTAAAAGGGTGAAATGAAAGGCCTATCAGGAAGGGAGTTTATGGTTAATTTAAAGGAAGGAGTGGAAACTTATTAACTTCACATCCAAAACATGTTGAGGTATAGCTAAAATGGCTAGTAAGTTGGCAACTCCACGCCATTTTTATAAGCCCACTGACTATGGTGTTAAATATGTAAAGAAAGCCTTTGTAAACAATTGACCTGGATGCTGGATCAAAAAATGCATTTAGAGAATGTTATGCCTAATTAGAATATTAAACCTAATAGTTGTCCTGCTTCATTCCATTAGAGATCAGTGAAATGTAGGAAATGTGACCATTTCATGAATTCTGATGAATAATTGGGGTACTTTTATAAGAGCAAATGTTTAACTTTTCAGAACTGATGTTGGAATGTGCTTTTGTTCTTTTGCTGCCCTGTCTTTTCTTCTTTTTCTTTCATAAAAGATCTTTTAGCCTGTAAATCTTGTCAGTCAGGTCACTCTTGTTCTGCTGATTTTATATAAATTATTATTATTCAATATGTAAAAAACAAGAAAAAAGTCAAGGAAACAATTGGTCCATTAATGGGAGAAGGTGGCAAGAAGATTACAAGCAACAGGGAGAAAGAAGAACTGCTTAACTCGTTTTTTGCATCCATCTTTATACAAAACGAAAAACAGTCCAACCTATCAAAAACAGTACCATAAAAAACAGATTAGGGATACAAGTTAAAATAGTCAAGAAAATGGTGAGCAGCTGTCCACTCTAGATGAGTTCAAATCACCAAGACCAGATAGATTACACACCAAGATTCTGAAGGAACTAGCAGATGTGATCTCAGAACCATTGAACTGTATTTCAAAGGTCCTGGAGCACCGAGGAACTACCAGAGGACTGGAAAAGAGCCAAAGAAATTCCCATCTTCTAAAAAGTAATAAATAAATAAATAAATAGATCCAGGAAAAACTACAAACCTATCAGCCTGACCATAATACTTTGGAAGATTCTGGAAAAGATCAGTGAACACCTAGAGGCAAACAAAGTCATAACCAAAAGCCAACAAGGGTTTGTCAAAAACAGATCTAGAAAGAGTGCAGAGAAAGAGCAACAAAGATGATTAGGGGACTAAAACATATGAAGAATGGCTGCTGGAATTGGGTACATCTAGTTTCATGAAAAGGAGGATTAGAGGTGACATGATAGCACTGTTCCAATATCTCAGGGGTTGCCACAAAGAAGAGGGAGTCAAGCTATTCTCCAAAGCACCTGAAGGCAGGACAACAAGCAATGGATAGAAACAAATCAAGGAGAGAAGCAACCTAGAACTAAGAAGAAATTCCCTGACTGTTAGAACAATTAATCAGTGGAACAAGTTGCCTTCAGAAGTTGTGAATGCTCCAACACTGGAAGTTTTTAAGAAGAGACTGGACAACCATTTGTCTGAAATGGTATAGGGTTTCCTCCTGAGCAGGGGGTTGGACTAGACGTCCTCCAGGGTCCTTCCAACTCTGTTATGCTGTTAAATCAAAGTTTTTGGCTTCAATAGCAGGGCAAAAGTACTTCAAATAAATAAAATTTCTTGTAGTGTTAAAACAGCCATAGTATTAATCCCAGCAATGAAATTAAAGAAAGATTACATATTTCCATCTGATGGAAATAATCTATTTTTTGTAGTCTTAATTTTTGAGGCAAATCTTTGAAGCAGGCAAATATTATTTCCTTTGAATGCTCTGACTCATCCCTAATGAGGCTTACAAAGAGCTTAACAAGCAATTGAATTGAAGTGAAAGGTTATAAACCAAAGAAAATTATACACAATTTTAAGTTCTAAATTAACCCCTGTGTTTATATTATGATATATTTATTGTTTTATTATAACATTACTGGTCTGTAAAGCAGAAAGTATGCTGGCACAATTTGCATTAGTTTAACAACAGAGACTTATGTTGCTACCAGAATGTGTCAGAAGTCCACTAGGCCCATGTTCAGAAATAGCCTAGCCAGATTCTGGGATCAGTTTAAATTATTTTTCTATGCAATTAAAGATAATTAAATTGTCTTTTAAAAACAGGTATAACACTTTGTTTTAAGACTGCTAGACCTTTAGATGTACTTGGTGCTCTCTGAGCTTGGTTGTTTTCTTGCAGACATTTCATTACTCAAACTAGGTAACATCATCAATGCTAGTAGGGAATGGGTTTTGCTTTCAATTTCTATTGTTGTGGCTTGCCCTGTCAGTGTTGGTGTTTCTTTGATTGGGCTGTTTACTATTAACTTCTTTGGCAGTTTTTTGATTGAGGTATTGCTTATTTCTTGATTGTTGCTCTGATATTAAACTTGGTGTTAATCTGTGCTCATCTGGATGGGGAGATTTTTTTAGTCTTTTTATTCCCTTTTTGATTTGTCTATTGTCTCTTTCGCACAGTATGTGGATGTTATTTATAGACATAAAGTCTCTTGAGGCCAGGTTTCCAGGAATTTTATAGCGGTTTTGACTTGAACTAGGATGAGTACAGTTTCCCAATTGAAACTATGATTAAGTCTGTCCACACGTTGCAAAATTAAAGAGTTTTTATCATGTCTTCTGTTGGTGTTCATGGATGTGTTCTGCCAGCCTTCTACCTGTTTGTCCTACCTAGTGGCTGTTGTTGCAGTCTTTACAATGAATGTTATAGATTCCTATTTTTTTCTTCTAAGGCTGCTGTTTACTTAGGATGTTTTGGAGGGCATTGGTTGCTTTGTGTGCTACACCGATGCCATATGGTTGTAATAATCTATTGATGATTTCTGTAATAATCTGCTGGTATATGGCAATTTTATCACTTTACAGCATGGTTCGTTGTGCTAATATTAGATTGAGTGGTCAGCACTTTTTGATGAATTTGCATGGATATCCATTTTGTTGGAAGATGTATAAATGATCTGTTTCTTTTTTCTGCTGCTCAGAGTTGCTGCAATGTGTTTGTGCTCATCTAACTAGAGTTCTTACAGTTCTTAAAATTCTACTGGTTCAAGATATCTGAGTATCTAAAAGACTGGATCTCCCAGTTTGAGTCTTCCCACCCAATCCAGACAGCCAGAAAATGCCTGCTCAGAAGGTCTTCTTGTTCAAATACAATAGGTGGATGCTAAAGGGCAAGCATTCTTCTCCTATTCGAACAGCCTGCCCCAGAGGTAAGGCTGGATCATCTTTTCATAGCCTATGGAAGCTTGTAAAATACCTAGAAGGCCACTAATTATTGGTTAAGATGAAGCCATCAGATCTGGTTTTTATAGATGTTTATACACTATTTATCGATGATCTATTTTACTTTGCTATTGTTTCAATTTTAGTAGCTGTATTCTGTCTAGTCCATTCAGATTGAAGTGGTAAATAAAATGAGTGTGGAGGGAATAGTAATAATTAAAAGTATTGAGTCAAAGGAGCAGCAGGTCTAAAAGAAAGAGTGATTTGAATCCCAGAATTCAACAGCAATGTTGGTTTCTAGCTGAAGAAATCAAACAAACCATATTCTAGATGTTAATAAATAGGGAATACAAAAATACATTACAGAAGTGAAGAAAAACCCATTCAATCTACCAACAATTCTGGGGAAAAAAGCTAAGAAAGTGATATCTGAAATCACTTCTTAATCAGCTTGACACTTCAGCAACACAAGACCATGGCAGTTAGAAATAGTCATCCAGGATTGAGTAGATTTTTCCTTCTTTAATAAGGTCATTTGATCTATATATATACTGTAAATTGGAACTATGCCATTCCACCTTTTTATGTTCATGAAACTTTAACATTGTACTAATAATGCTACTTGTAAAAGTCCATTATGCATAGTTAAATACGAATGTTCTTGTTGTCCAAAACAAATGGATCTGCCTTTCTATTTTGCACTAGAATGAATATTAAATAGCAGACAAAAATATTCCACAGAATGGTGCTAATAGGATCTAATTAACACTCTACTGTTTGTCAATATTTATAACTTTAGAAATAAGAACAGTTCATTTTGCAGTGTTGCAATGTTTCCTGCAGATTTGTGGGACAAGTAGATTTCTAAGAGACAAATTTCTTTGTCCTTCCCCTGCACCCACCCCAACATCCCTCCTGGCTCCTTAAATATCTCTCCCTCTGTTACTCTGCTATTATATATATCTATCCCAGTCTCTCCAGCATGATTTTTGCTACTTTCCCTCAACACAGAGATGTGGTAGTGCTTTACTTTTTGAAAAATAAACATGGTGACATAAGAAAGACAGTGTAGAGGAGGCACTGCCTGGAGGAAGTAACTAACTGGCTGAATAGAGGATGTACTTGTTAAGTCGTGGGCTCTTGGATGCAGGAATGACAACACGAGGCTGAGCACAGGATAACTCATACTTTATTCTTGCTGGAACTGTACTGAAACTTGGGCTGCAACCAGCCACAATATATAGTCTAGCCCCTAGGCGGCAGCCAATGGGTTTGAACCCACTCTTGCCGCCTGGGGCTAGCCAATTGCAGGACCAGAGACAGCCAGTCTGGGTTGCTGGAGAGCCGTTGGCTGCTCCAGCAACGCACGTGGTGTATCACCACAAGCCCAGTATATAATACCCCTCCCCTCTTAGATCGAACTATAACAACCGCGATTAGTCTTGACAGTTGTCAAGACTTATTAATCAACTCACATACAACTGTAGTGATAATAATAAAAATAATAAAATCACTGTGGCTACAATGAGATTAAACAATGTCTAATGAACAGGTTTCCATTACAGAAAAGAGCAGTTTCAAATGCAGTAATTTCTGTAGTTAGTGGTAACAAGTTTTACAACAATATGCATCACTTTATTTTACAATGTAATCTGTGAGGTATGCAGGAGGCTTGTGTGGCCTAGAGGAACGTCTTGGAGTTCCCATCACTTTGTGGTCTACCAGCTTACCCAGTGGGCTGGGTAGACCCATGTCTCTTTGTGCTCCCGTATCAAGGGGATTCGAAATGCTCTGGCTGGCCTCACCAGGTTGGCCCACCCCAGAGTCAGTCTGTTCAACAGAGTAGGCACAGCGGTTGCTGAAATTCAGTTGGCTTGCTTCACCAGGGGGTCCATGTTGCACTCCCGTGCTACCCGGTTCTTCCTCAGAATCCATCTCCTCTGAGAAGGAAAAACCCTGGTGGTCCAAGTGAGGGCTGGCTTGGCCGTAAGTTTGAGGATGGACTTATGCCACAGTCCTCACTTAGTGGCCATTCTGGAAACCTTTTCCTGAGTTGATCAATGTGTCTTCTGACAACTCGCCCTCCCTCCAACCCCACTTCATAAGATAGGGGTCCAGATGCCTTGGTTATTTGACCAGGAACGCATAATTTCCCTTGAACATAGTTCCTGGCCCAAACCCAATCGCCCATGTGCAGCCCCCTTGGAGGTTATGGTCGAGAGGCTTCTGCTGCCACTCTGTCTGGATGCAACCTGTCCAGTTTAGTAATCAAATGCCTCCCCCAATGTAGTTCAGCAGAACTTTTACCTGTAGCAGTGCAGGGCGTAGAATGCTGGCAGAGTAAAAAAAATCTGCCAATCTGTGATGCCAGTCACCTGTGACAATGCACTTGAGTGCCTCCTTTGTTGTCCTCACAATGCATTTGGCTTGTCCATTCGAAGATGGATGAAACAGTGCAGATGTTGCATGTCTGATGAGATTAGCTCTAAGAAAAGCCTGAAATTCAGCATCAGTGAATTGGGCCCCATTATCAGAAACTAAGACATCAGGCAACCCATGTGTTGCAAAGAGTTTTCTCAGCACCTGGATGATCCTATCAGTAGTCATGTTAGGAACTGGAATTACTTCCAGCCATTTTGAGTGGCTATCCACTACTATCAGGAAAAGCTGCCCCTGAAAAGGCCCAGCGTAGTCTATGTGAATCCTAGACCAGGGAGGGGCCTGAGGCATTTCAGGCCTAGACTGCTGGCATGTATAACAACCATGGACTTGACCTTCGACGGTCTTATCAAGGCCAGGCCACCAAAGGTAGCTTCTAGCTAAGGCTTTCATTCTGACAATACCTGGATGTCCTTCATGTAAGGAGTGTAAGACCCTGTCTCTTAGGGAAGTGGGAATTATGACTCTGTTCCCCCATAAAATGCACCCTTTATGTGCAGACAACTCATGCCTCCTGACAAAATAACTTTGAAATTCAGAGCCTGGGCTTTTTTCCAACCAGCCCATGCATACATATGTATGTATATGTATATATATATATATGTATGTATATGCAGGCATATACATAGAATGAAGGCTACTGCTAAGCTTGTAAGCCGCCCTGAGTCTTCGGAGAAGGGCGGGATATAAATGGAATTAAAATAAAAAATAAAATAAATAAAATACCCATGACAACACTCTACTCAGTATTTTATCTGTGCAGTTTCAGCAGCAATATCCCCTGCATGGAGGGGAAACTCAGGTATGTCCTGTATGGAAAGTATTCTAGCAGCAGGAACTGAATCTGGATCCATTAGTGGCAGTGGTAGTCTACTGAGGCCATCAGCATGGCCCATTTCCTTTCCTGGTTTATGAATTAATTTGAAATTGTATGCAGACAAAAATAGACCATCTCAACATTCTTGGAGATAGTATGTGGGGGGTTTGTTTGTCTGTTGTGAACAGTCCCAACAGAGGTTTATGGTCAGTGTAGAAAGTGAAATCCCTGCCATATAAATAATCATGAAATTTTTTAACTCCAGCAACTATGGCCAGGGCCTCTTTGTCAATCTGGGCATAGTTGCGCTCAGCAGAGGACAAGGTCCTTGAGTAAAATGCAATAGGGACCTGTTTCCCATTTTTCTCTAAGACTGCCCCTACCCCATAGCAAGATGCATCACATGCAAGACATACAGGTTTAGACTCTATGTAATGAGTTACAGTGGACTTTTCTGATAGAAGTGCTTTCATATCCTGGAAACTTTTTTCGTGTAAGTTAGTCCATTTCCAAGGGGCTTTTTTGTCAAGCAGCCTGTGGAGGGGCTCTGCTATTGCTGCCTTATGAGGTAAGAATATTCATTTATTTATTTTATTTATTAATGGGATTTATATCCCACCCTATCTCCCGAAGGACTCAGGGTGGCTAACAACAAAACATATAATAAGTAAAGAAATTAAGATAAAAATAAAATTAAAATCATCTGTGCAATAAATTAAAATTAAAAATTAAAAATAAGTTTAAAATTGTAAATATAATTAAAATGCCTGTCAGTCCAGGTCAGCCAGGTGGAAAAGGAGTGTTTTGAGGCCGCGGCGAAAGGACTGGAGATTTTGGGCCATCCGAAGCTCAGGGGGGAACTGATTCCATAGGACTGGCGCTCCCACAGAGAAGGCCCTCCCCCTGGGGGTCGCCAGCCGACATTGCCTAGCCGACGGTACCCTGAGGAGGCCTTCTCTGTGTGAGCATACTGGGCGATGGGAATATGTGATAAAAGTTTAGGAGACCCAAAAATGCCTGTAGCTCTCCTTTTGATTTGGGCCTAGGAGCCATTTTAATGGCCTTCACTTTAGAATCAGCAGGATGAATATCATTAGCATCAATGCAGAAACCCAAGAATTCTGTTGATGAGACCCCAATACTACACTTGTTCTTCTTTCATTTGAGGCCTGCTTCGCGAAGCCACTGCAAAACAGCCCTGAGCCTTCTGGCCAACACTTCTGGGGATTCCCAGCAATAAGAACATCATCAAAATAAGGGCAGACACCCTGGATACCCTTAAGTGTACGTTCCATAATCCCTTGGAAAATACTCGGTGCAACACTGACTCCAAACTGTGTTTGACTTTGAATGCCCCTCTTTGAGTCACGATCATTTGAGCTGCAGCTGTGGCCTCATCAACCAGCAATTGCTGATAGGCCTGTGCTAAATCAAGTTTAGCAAAAATGGTTCCCCCTTGCAAAGAGGCTAAAATATGGTTGACCACTGGAACCAGATAAGCATGCTGCTTGAGGGCCTTATTTATAATCAGCACAAATGCGAATTTCCCCACTGGCCTTAAGTGGAGTGACAATAGGAGTTTCCCACTCCCCACCATCAACAGGCTGTAACACGCCCTGTTCTACAAGCTTATCAATTTTGTAATCAATTTTATGTTTTAAGGCAAAGGGGACCCTCTGAGGTTTAACCCTGATTGGGACAATGTTGGGATCTAACTTGAAAAAAATTGGCAGGCCTGTGTATGTCCCTAGGGTTGAATCAAAAACATCCGTGTATTCCTCGCACACTGACATGAGGTCTGCCATTTGTGTCCGGTTTATGCCAGTAATCTGAATACCTAAGGCATCAAACCAATTAAGTCCAATGAGACTTGTTCTCTGGCCCTCTACTACTATTACATCCAGGTGCCCCAAAAACCCTTTAAATTTTACCAATACAGTGGCTTCACCCTTAACTTTAATGTGAGCATTTTGAAAATCTATTAAAATATCTGAGGGTCTTAGTTTGGCCCAATTGTTACTGCGCCTACACACAAAGTTGTATGTGTCTTGCGAAATGATTGAGACGGCAGAGCCGGAGTCCAACTCCATCTTACATGGAACTCCTTGTAGCTCTACTAAGAGCTTAAGTTTAGGCTTGAGGGGGCATCGAGCCCCGGTGCGGCAAACGCTTCTCCGGCTTCTGAAGTATCCCACACTAACTGGACCCTGGGCCCCAGTACCTCTCCTAGTCAGTTCCTCCGACTGGTGTTTGGGTGGCTGGTCTCTCTGTCGGGCTCTGCAAACCACCACGATGTGGCCAGTTCTTCCACAAGCTCTATACGTGGCCAAACAAAACCTGCAGTTGGCGCGAATATGCTTGCCTCCACACCCCTTACATCTCGGTAAGACAACTGCCTTGTAACCGTCCTCTTGCTGGTGGCTGTTGAGGTGTTGCACATTGGGTTGCCTTTGGAGTTTGTTGATTTTGGGTTCTTCTTCTTCTGACGATTCTCCGGCACATTTGGCAACCTTAAGATGGACCGATTCTTTGACTTTTGAAGATTTGGTGGGCTGAACTGTCTGCACTGCGCCCCCAGTGGCTTCGTTGGCCATTACCTCATCCTGTTCCTCAGAAAACGTTAAATTGGGTCTAGCAAACAGTCTCTGCTGAAGGATTCTGTCCCAAAGGCCACAGACGAGGCGGTCTCTTAGTCTTTCTTCTAAGTTTGAGAACTTGCAAAGGCATGTGGCCTGTCTAAGGCCCACAATTAATTCCAAAGCTGTCTCCCCGGGTAGCTGCACTCTTTGGTCAAATTTGAATCTCCATGCCATCTCTGACATCTTGGGCTGGAAGTGCCCGGTTAGCTTCTTCTTAAGGTCTGCGTATGAGACTGCTTCTATGGGTGTCGGCGCGAAAAGATTCTCTGCCAAATCGAAGGTTGCTGGGCCGCACACGCAAAGCAACATTGCAGCCTTCAGACCTTCCTCCACGATCTGATTTGCTCTCAGATAGTTCTCTACTTGCAAAAGGCAAGATGGCCATTCTTCTGCATGCTTCACATCAAATTTTCTTAGTTTGCTGACCTTCGGCATTCTTCCTTCAAATTCCTGCGATCTTCGGATCCTGCTTCTACGCTCAGGGAATGTGTCTGCTGAGCACAAGGCCGCTAGTGTGACTTGCTAGCCAGCCTAGAGAAGGGGGTGAAAATGCCTTTTTCCTTCGGCGTGTGCTGCCGACTTCAGCTCTTAATCGGCGAAGCAGGATCCCATCTTTGTCGCCACTGTTAAGTCATGGGCTCTTGGGTGCAGGAATGTCAACACAAGGCTGAGCACAGGATAACTCATACTTTATTCTTGCTGGAACTGTACTGAAACGTGGGCTGCAACCAGCCACAATATGTAGTCTAGCCCCTAGGTGGCAGCCAATGGGTTTGAACCCACTCTTGCCGCCTGGGGCTAGCCAATTGCAGGACCGGAGACAGCTAGTCTGGGTTGCTGGAGAGCTGTTGGCTGCTCCAGCAACGCATGTGGTGTATCACCACAAGCCCAGTACATAACAGTACTGATGAGGATATTTCCACACACCTACTACAAAAGCCTTGAAGGATAAGCTAGCACTATGCAGAAGTTGCCCTGGTCCAGGGGGGCTGTGGGAAAGGCTATGACTGAAATTGTTTCAGTTTTCATATGAGTATCCCAAACCTTTTAAAAATTAAAGGGATGTGTGGATAGTGATGATTGATAGAAGAGAATATTTATAGCTCAGAGTTGAATTTGGACACCTTGGCTTTCTGAGCTTGGTTGTTTTCTTGCAGACATTTCATTACCAAACTAGGCAATGTTAACAATACTAGTAGGGAGTTGGGTTTGATCTCAATTTATATTCTAGTGGCTTGCTCTGTCAGTGTTGGTGGCAGTGGTCTTGATGTTTCCTTGATTGGGCTGTTATTTACTGTTAGCTTGTTTGTCTTGAGTATAAAATGAGAGCAAACCCCACTCTCTACTAGCACTGATCATATTATCTGGTTTGGTAATGAAACATCTGCAAGAAAACAACTAAGCTCAGAGAGCACCAAGCAGCCCATAGTGAGAGATTGCTAATATCAATTGTTTTTACTGTGTCCTTACATAAATATTTATTCCTCTCTCTTTAAGACAAAGCACATCTTTGCCTTGACTCTATCCTCTGGTTTTGAACTGCCCAGATTTATACTGTAGATGGGAGAGCAATTATTTTATCTAGTGCTGACAGGATGATTCTAACTTCTGACATAGCTTCTCTTCATTCTTCTTGTTCCTTTCAATTTACAAGTTGATAACATTGTAAATCAGCTGAAAGGGTTACTGATCTTATATTCCTATGTACTCCATGAAATACTCTGGAAGAGTGGTGGTGTATGTTGAACTTGGCAACGTAAGTAGTGTTATAGGGCATACTTCATAAAATTTTAAGGCTGGGCCTTTTTAAAGACACTGGGGTTCTTGGCTTTGCTTGCTATGGGCATAGAGATTACGCCACTAGCTTAATAAAGGAAACTGGCTTTCGTTAGAGATAACTTTCCCACCACAATATTTACTAGAGTTTCCAAAATCTGAGTAGTTTTAAAAAACACCCAGGAACCCTCATAAACAGGAAAAAACTAGATCCTTCACATCAACTTGATTATAACATAAATTGCTCTGGTGTTGTTATTTAAGTAACTTGTTAACTAACATTTCAAGAGTCCACAGAATTGCTTTCATTTCCATTTGACAAAACCTGCTTGGGGAGCAAAGATGTCTTAGACTTCTTTGCCAGGCCAGTTTGGCAGGTAGACTGAATTAAAGGACAAGCAGAAGAGCAAGTTGAAAGATATGAGAAAAAATACAAAATGCAGAAGTGCTTGGGTTGACTGGGAGAGGAAAATCAGAAAGGAACAACTATGCAGTTTAAATATGTCCCCCCCCCCGTTTTAATCCATTTACTTCTTCCAGCTGAGAGCAAATGCATACACACACACACACACACACACACACACTTTCTACTTAAAAATGGATTACTCTGCAGATTGATTTTGAGCTTTATTATGCTGGTATCCAGTGCTTTTTTTGTAAAAGAAAAAGGTGCCGGAAATCACACATGTCATACAACCCGCCTTGCCTACCCTACAAGGTTCCATCCAAAAAAGGTGCTGGAACTCCATTCTGAGTGTTCTATGACAAAAAAAGCCCTGCCGGTATCTATGAATGCCTGCATGAGGTTGTAAAGCTATATTCTAATAGTCTACATTGCAGATAGTAAAATTTTCTTGATTGTGACAGAATGGATCCCCAAGAGGGGAAATGATTGGAAGTTTTGCAATTCCTTTGAAATTAGCATGCAAGGCAGGATAGCTTTGCGGCAGGATTATTACTGTGGCTGACAAACTTGTGTTCCAGTGGAACTCTCCAGCCAACTAACAGCACCAGCAGCAGCAGCAGTGAGGATTTTTACACCTTGTAGTCAGAGAACCAAAATAAAGTTAATATTGCATACCTGCAGGCAGATATAAAACTACATGAAAAATGAAAGCACCTTGCTTCTTGTAAAAACAAACATCCTTAAGTCTCCTGGAAAGCATCATCATAAATAAAACAAATCCCTTTTCCAGAAGCTTGAACATAAAACTTTGGAGAGAAAAATATCCTCTATATAAATTTCTTGTGTTATCCAGCAATGAGCACCATGAAAGAAACTAGTTCTTTGTATTGAAGTGTCAGAGATCCCCTTAGGCAAAATATGAATGGCAGAAATAATTCTTGACATAAACATCTTTCCAAGAATTCATATAATTAATTCAGAAGAAGTTAGAAGTAGCAGAAAGACATCTATGACTTGCACTGTAAGTTGGAAAGCATATGAACCTAACCTAAACAGACCTCCCTAAATAAGTGATGCAATTCCACCACCATTAATTCAGAAACAGCTTTGAACTTTCTAAAATTCTTTCTGATTTTAAGAATGGAAGAGAATGGCACCTGCATTTTTATTTTCTTCTTTTCCTTTTCAGTTCAGTAGGTGAGAAAATTCCATCGAGAAATTCTTACTGTAGATTGTTTTCCACAAAACTAGTTGGTTGGTGGTTGCTATGAAGGAAATAGAGGCTAGTTTGGATAACATGGATTCCCAGGGCATTAGTCTTGATGACTTCAAATTAATTAAAGCAAAAAAAAAAGGATGCATGAAAATAAAAATCTGCCTTGTGGCATATTGTTAAGCAAATTTTATGTTTTCTTCCCTAATGGTCAGGAAAAATGTAAATCAGGTATAAAAAAAAGCTTGTTACACTAAGAAAGCAAAAAATTGTGCACTTATAAAAATATAAAAAGATAACTTGTTTAAATTTTATAGTGTATTTGGTTTTCCCCAAATTTGGTAACGTAGTTGTTGAACAAGAATATCATTTACCATAATTATTTAGCTTATCTCTATATTCCTATGATTTGATTTCCCTCTTCACTTGCATTCCAACAACTGAAGCTGTCACGGTAGTGAAGAAATGACTGATACTAGACAGCACCTTAGGTGGCATTACCAACCTCAGCCCAGACCACATATGTACCATGTTGAACCTATGCCTGACCACTAACTATTTTAAAAACAGTGAATCCAAAAACACGGCTCTGTCATGGGTTCACCTGTGTCCCCCATTTGTGGCCAATCTCTACATAGAAGAGGTAGAAACCAAAGTGATATGTGGATGATACTTGATCAAAACACAGGAATTGGACGCATTCACCAAACATATCAATTCAGTGGACATCAAATGGACAAAGATGTTAAGGGAAATAGACTAGCCTTCCTGGAAGACCGAAGCCTTAACATTGAAATTTACAGATAACCCACACACAAAGATCAATATTTACACCACCCACTGGAACACAAAATGGGAGTTATCAGAACCCTACACCACCAAGCTGAAGGCTTGCCTACCAGCAAAGAGGGAAAAGGAAAATAACTAAAACACATCAAGGAAGCCCTCAGAACTCGCAGCTATTCCAAGTGGGCCTTTATCAAATCCTAAAAAAGACCCAGCAGGAGCTCCTCCATAATAGACAAAGAAGAAAAGCTTGTCCACCCCTCAGACACAAACTGAGCAACATGGTATATGCAGTACAGTGCAGTGAGCCATGTGCATATCTGTACATTGGGGAAACAAAGCAACCACTTCATAAGCGTATGGTACAAAGTAGGAGAACAAACCCATCAGGACAAGATTCAGCAGTCCATCTGCATTTAAAAGACAAAGGTCACTCTTTCAAAGACAGCAAAGTCCACATGTTGGACAGAGAAGACCACTGGCTTGAAAGAAGGATTAAAGAGACCATCTATGTCAAAACTGAACAGCCTTCTTATTGTGTAGTGGGTCCGACGCAAGAGAGACGCCAGCCGGTGTGTGAGTTCAGCTCTTTATTGGAAGGGGAAGTGAACTGACGAATGAGGGCTACCTGGCCTCCTTATATACCTGGCCAGGTAAGCTAACAGCCAATGGGGTTGGCCCTAGGTTTCCTGCCGAAACTGTCCAGGCCAACGCCCCCTGATGGCTGTTGCTATGCAGATGCCTGCATACATAACACCCCTCCCCCCTTAGAGAAGACCCACATAACAACAACATGCAACTACTATAACTATGAGTATATATATAAAAAAACAGTGGTGTCCTTGTGTGAGGGTCACTTGCACACATAGTCCGACAGGTAGGCTGGTGTCCTGTGTGGACGGGTGGATCGTCTGGGTGTGCTTGGCCCCTGGGCTTGGACCGTGGGTTCCTGAGGCCTTTGTGCAGGGCTGCAAGGAGCCGGCATCAGGAAGTCCTCCTCCTCTGGTCCCTGCCCTGTGACGTCCTCAGCTGGGTTGACCCCTCCTGGGTTGTGGTCCTCCTGTTGTTCGTGTGCGTTGAGTTCAGGGACGTGTGTGACGCGCTCAGGGGCGTGTGTGACGTGCTCGGGGACTCTTCCTCTGAGCTGATCGATGTGTCACCTTATGCGTCTGTCCCCCTCCACCCCTACAATGTACGAAAGGGGTCCTGTTTTCCCGACCATTGTCCCCAGAACCCAAGGATGTCCAGCCCCATAGTTCCTTGCCCAGACCAGGTCCCCCAGGTTGAGGACCCTGTGTGTGGGTGATGATGGCAATGGTGATGGTAGTGATGCTGGTGGTGATGGTGATGATGGTGATGATGGTGATGTTGCCCTACTGGTTTCGGCTGCTACCCGGTCTGGGTGTAGGTGGTCCAGCTTGGTGATGAGGCGCCGTCCCCATCGCAGTTCTGCTGGGCTCTTGCCGGTAGCCACGCATGGTGTTGTGTGTTGGGCTAGTAAAAATTTGGCCAGTCTGTGGTGCCAGTCCCCGCTGATGATGCGCCGGAGTGCGTCTTTGGTCGTCCTTACCATCCATTCGGCCTGCCCATTGGTAGATGGATGGAAAGGCGCAGAGGTGGCGTGCCTAATCCAGTTCGCCTTCAAGAACGCCTGGAAATCAGCAGCAGTAAACTGAGGCCCATTATCAGACACAATTACGTCGGGGAGGCCGTGTGTGGCAAAGAGAGCTCTGAGCACCTGGATTGTCCTCCCCGAGGTCATGTTGGGGACAGGGACTACCTCTAACCACTTGGAGTGACTGTCCACCACTACTAAAAATAGTTGACCCTGGAATGGCCCCGCATAGTCAATGTGAATGCGGGACCATGGCGTGTGTGTGGCCTCCCACCGGTGTACTGGTGCATGTGGCACTTCTGGCCTGGATCTCTGGCACGTATAACAGGCCTTGACCCGATCCTCAACCTCCTTGTCCAACCCGGGCCACCAGAGGTAGCTCCTAGCCAGTGCCTTCATCCTGACCACCCCCGGGTGCCCTTCGTGTAAGGAGTCCAATACCCTGGCGCGTAGTGCGGGTGGAATGATGACCCTGCTACCCCAAAGGAGGCACCCTTTGTGTGTGGAGATTTCATCGCGTCTAATGAAATAGGCCTGAAACTCTGGTCCCGGGGATTTCTCCTGCCACCCTGTGCAAACCCATGAGTGCACCCTGCCCATGATGTTGTCTGTGGCTGTGTGGCTGGCAATGTCCTTGGCAAGAACTGGGCACTCGGGTAGTTCCTGCAGGGCTAGGATCTGTGTGGCTGGTGCTGGGTCTGGGTCGTGTGTGTCTAGGGGGAGCCTACTTAGACCGTCTGCGTGGCCCATCTCCTTCCCTGGCTTGTGTACCAGCTTGCAATTGTATGCTGCAAGGAAGATGGACCACCGGAGCATCCTGGGGGACAGAATCTGGGGGGTTTGCCTGTCTGTGGTGAACAGGCCCAGGAGTGGTTTGTGGTCCGTGAAGACAGTGAACTCCCTGCCATATAAGTAATCGTGGAATTTCTTGATTCCTGCCACGATTGCCAGGGCTTCTTTGTCTATTTGGGCGTAGTTTCTTTCTGCTCCAGACAGTGTCCTAGAATAGTATGCTATGGGGACTTGTGCCCCGTTGGGCTCAAGGTGGCTTAGGACAGCGCCCACACCATAAGGGGATGCATCGCAGGCGATACAAATGGGCTTGGACTCGATGAAATGGGTTACTGTGGACTTGTCCGACAGCAATGCCTTCAGGGCCTTGAAGCTCTGATCATGGGTGGCCGTCCAGGCCCATGTTGCCTGTTTGTCTAGCAGCCTGTGGAGCGGTTCAGCGATGGCTGCCTTGTGTGGGAGGAATGTATGGTAGAAATTCAGCAGACCCAGGAATGCCTGAAGCTCTGCTTTGTTCTTGGGTGTGGGTGCTAGTTTGATGGCCCTCACCTTGGATTCTGTGGGGTGGATTCCCCTGGCGTCTACTCTGAACCCCAAAAATTCTGTGGAAGGAACGCCTATGCTGCATTTTTCCTTTTTGAGTTTGAGGCCAGCTGTGCGCAGCCTTGCCAGCACTTCCCTAAGCCTCCCTGCCAGTTCCTCTGCTGATGCTCCTACGATCAGGATGTCATCAAAATAGGGGCAGACTCCTGGAATGCTCTTGAGTGTCTTTTCCATAACCTCCTGGAAAATGCCGGGAGCAACGCTGACTCCAAACTGCAGCCTGTTCACCCGGAACGCCCCCCTATGGGTTACTATGGTTTGGATGTCAGCTGTTTCCCTAGTGACCGTGAGTTGCTGGTACGCCTGTGCAAGATCGAGCCTTGCAAAAATGGCGCCGCCTTGGAGGGAAGCGAGAACGTGGCCGACCGTGGGAACTGGGTAAGCATGCGGGTTTAGGGCGCGGTTCACCGAGCACTTATAGTCGGCGCAGATCCTTATTTCCCCATTGGATTTGAGGAGGGTCACGATGGGGGTTTCCCACTCCCCTCCATCTACAGGCTCTAAGATTCCCTGGGCCACCAACTTGTCTAGTTCGCGCTCGATTTTGTGTTTGAGCGCAAACGGGACTCGCCGCGGCCGGACCCTAACGTTCGAGTTAAGCTTGAACGATATGGGGGCCCCGGTGTACTTGCCTAATGACCCGTCGAAGACGTTGGCGAACTCCCGGCAAACGGCCTCAACGGAGTCCCCCTGGATCCGATGGATCCCGGATACTGAGATTCCCAGGGCCTCAAACCAGTCCAGCCCGACCAGGCTGGCTCTGCGGCCCTCTACCACTACAACGTCCAGGTGCCCTTTGCGACCCTTAAACCCCACTGAAATGGTGGCCTCCCCCTTCACCTTGACCGGTGAATTCTGAAAATCGGTCACGGTTAATTTAGTAGGCCGTAATTTAATCCGTTGCTTGCTCTGGCTAATTATGTGGTTAAGGGTCTCGTCCAAAATAATCGAGACCGCTGATCCGGAGTCAAGCTCCATGCTGCAAGGGACGCCTTGCAAACGGATTGTTAATCTAATTTTGGGTTTGAGCAGCCGGCGGCTACCCGTGTGGTTAATGGCCAGCCGGCTCTCGACATAGCCAATTTTTGTTTTGGTGGGGGCCCCAGTACCTTCGAACGGTGGTTCCTCCGGCTGCAGCTCGTGGATCTCCTCTCGGGGGCGGCGGCTACGGCAGACGGCGGCTATGTGGCCTGTTTTCTTGCAGGCCCAGCACGTGGCGGACCGGAACTTGCAGAGGCTGCGCATGTGGTTCCCACCACACCCTGTGCACCTCTGGGGAACGGCAGTGTTGCTGGGAGGCCTGGGCCTGTCTGGGCGTCTGGCTCGCTGGTCGGGGGTCGACTTCCGCTGGAGGAGGTCGATACTCAGGTCGTCCTCCTCTGTGGCCCCTTGCCGGTGGATGCTGGTTGCCTGGTTGCCGGGCCGGGTTCCCTGGCAGGCTTGGACGGCCCTGCAGGCCGCTTCGTGGGCTAGGATGGCGTCCTCGGCTTCCTGGAGAGAGACCTCCTCTCTTTCGAACAGGCGCTCCTGCAACCGACTGTCGCGTAGGCCGCAAATCAGCCGGTCCCGTAGTCGCTCCTCCAAATTTGTGAACCTGCAAGTGACGGCAGCTTCCCGTAGGGCGGCGAGGAAGTCGGCGCCGGTCTTGTCGGGGCGCTGGTCCCTTTTCTCAAATTGTGACCATGCGGCCACCTTGGAGTGCCGGGGCCTGAAATGTGCGTTGAGCCTGGCCACGAGGTCTCGGTACGCGACGGTGTTGATGGCCTCCTGGGGGAACAGGTTCGCGGCGACTTCCAGCAGCGCTGGTCCCCCAAGGCAGAGCAGGGCGGCCGCCTTTGCACCGTCCTCCGATATCTGATTGAACCGCATGTACAGTTCAACGTGAGCCAGGTAACAGGTCCAGGTTTCGGGGCGGCGGGTCTCGAATTCGCGGGGTTGTCCGGCTCTAGCCATGGCGGCAGTTGGTCGTGGATGTGGCGCTTGGCGTTGCCAGTTCGGCTGGCAGTCGTGGGGGGAAGAAGGAAAAATGCCTTTCCCTTCAGCTCGCGGAGCGTTTCCCCAGTGACTTCAGCTCTTGGTCGGCAGCAATCCCACCTTCGTCGCCACTATTGTGTAGTGGGTCCGACGCAAGAGAGACGCCAGCCGGTGTGTGAGTTCAGTTCTTTATTGGAAGGGGAAGTGAACTGAGGAATGAGGGCTACCTGGCCTCCTTATATACCTGGCCAGGTAAGCTAACAGCCAATGGGGTTGGCCCTAGGTTTCCCGCCGAAACTGTCCAGGCCAACGCCCCCTGATGGCTGTTGCTATGCAGATGCCTGCATACATAACACTTCTCTCACATAGTGGGAGGGATATGACATCATCTATCTTCAGTTTACAACACAGCCCTTTCAACAGTTCCATGAAAGAGCCACACTCATTTGTACTACTCAGGTGACCCTGATGATACAGATAAGCATCAAGGATTCTGTAAAATAATGCAAATGACCAGCTGTATGCAAGGAATATAAATCCTTCCATTCCCCACCATCCAGTCAGAACTGAAGAAGTTGCCTAGTGAAAAAGCACCTTTGGGACAACCATGACCTGGATGCCTTAATGGGGAAAAAGTTGTTTTAAAATCCAAGTAAGTTCCTAATTGGATTAATAGGGCAGGGCCTAGGATTCTTATTTGCTAATGTGTCTCAGTTAGGTGGGTGGATTTTGTTCATTTTGAAATGAGCGGTTTCAAATATTGCATTATTATCTCTTAAAAATAGTTACTACATAAACCTTTCTGTCAACAATAGTTTAACGACCTAAATATTACTGTTGCTATGGTTGACACACAATCTTTTTGGGATACACTTTCAGACATATCTTAGGTCTTTCTAACATGGCAAAGAGACCTCAGCAAAAAGAAGGATATCCAGATCATAATAAATTGTCTGCGCCCTCACCTAAAGTCTGAAGCTTGCCTTTGAAATGCAACGCAGAGATTATATCATGACTCCTGAGAAACAAATAGGTATTTATTTCTAAAATACCTCTTTTAATTTAAATGCAAATTGAGGTATGCCATGTTATCAGAAGGTCACTCATGCCAACAAAGCATATAATTGGAGTTGGTACTACAACTGGGTTTCTGCATCTTATGGCATTATTTTTAAATTAGAATTTATTTTGGGGTGAATGAGTCTAGTCTATTTTATTTCTTTTCACCAATCCCTTTTTCTAATTTGGATTTAATTTGGATTTCTAGTGAGCCTATTTGGTACAAAAATTAAGCCAGGGCATTTTTTTGTATTTTCTAGCATTCCTGCACTAAATTTGTTTTGATTTATTAAACTAAAATAATAGAGAGGAAAAACAAAGAAAGTCCAGTTGCCTCTTGAAAAAGCACCTTTGGGCCAACCGTGACAATATAATAGAGAAATAACAAAGTAAAATATAAGCACATCCAAACCAATCCTTCCAATTTTATCACACTATAACATTGCCACTGTTAAGAAAATTTTCAATCAACCAACTTGGTTGTATCAAAATTCCAAGCAATGGTTTTATTTATTAATCAAATTTTTATGGCCACCTATCTCACAGAAAGTATCTATTTATTCATAAAATTTAATAGGGCACCCATTTTATGGAAAGTGATTCACTATGGTTATTTATTAATCAAATTTAATAATAATTTTATTTATAAAAATATTTAAGCTTTACTTGCTAAATTGGAAGATGGCTTATATTTATACCTTGGAAAGAGACATTTATCAGAATGTGAAACCGTTTCTTAGAAGTGAAATAAATTTTAGTAGTCTTGTACTACACACCTTCTAGGAAGTCATGAAAAAGTTCCATACATGGTGATATGTCATAATGTATCATCTGTATCTCTTTGTTCTTGGAGCTTAATGGAAACTACTTTTGCATATAACTTTTTGATAGGTTCTAGATAGTCCTTCCTAAAACTATTAAGCACTAGGATCTGGTAACTCCTAAAATTAATGCACTGCATATGATCATCTAAAATGTGACACTGTGTGTCTTCAATTCCCAGTAGAGGGTCTGAATTTTGTAGAATAGTATTTGGCCACTTGCATGTGAAAAGTCCCAATAAAAACAAAACAGAACACATAATGCTTCCTGGTCAATGAGACTGAAAAAATATCACTGTATAAAAATAAAGTAATCATGTAGAAGACACGTAAAAACTCTGTGCAAGGAGACATGATATAATATTGTATTTTTCTGCCTTGATAGTTTAAGGGAAAGTTGGCTGTGTATACTATTGTGATAGCTTATAGGCAAATTATTAAACTATTTTGTGCACATTCTGACAGAAAGTTAAACTTGGAAAACAATATTTGGCATCATAAAATGAAGTTGGAATAGATGGGACTTAAGAGATGTATAAAGGATGCTAACCACTTAAAGAATATTTTAACTCTTTCAACAAATTGCCTAGAAAACAACTGAGATAAAATTCTTCTTGGTTTGTTCTAACTCTAAGAACATATTTGGCAACAGAGAAGATGCTGCCAAAAGACAAAATTCTGGGCTTAAAACATAAATTCAGAGATGGGTAACAAGTCTTAAGATCTTATCTGAGTGAAAGACAAATTTCCCTCAATCCATTGATGCAACATTTCATTCTAATCATTCTTCTTTCCTTTAAACTCTATTAGTGGTAGATCTTCCATCTTACATTTAATTGAAGGAATGGTTCTTGAAAGAAAGAGCAGATAGTAATTTGCCTTGATGAAGTATTTAATACAATGATAACAAGCTACTGGGAGATAAAATGGAAGAAAAATCACTTGCCTTTTCCATTTTAGTAAACTGATCCCTAGAGAGTGGCAAAGTGCTTCAGGCAATAAGAAAACTTGACTGTACTTTGAAAATATATTGAACTATTTACTAATTTAGAAATAAGTGTTTTGACTTATTTTTAGGTCACTTACATAGAAACCCAGCTTTTCTTTTTTCAAAGAACAGTTCACCATTTTCTTATTTTTCAGGAATATGATTTGAGGAACTATTTCATTCATGATCAAATGAGGCAGTATATAATTCGTTTTATGAGCCATAATCATCTAGAAATCCATGCATGGGAAGAACAATTTGCAACCTCTAAATATAGCAATTCTACATTTGGTAGGAAAAAAAAGGTACAGCAATAATTTCAAGTAATTACTACTGCTTCATTCTCTACCTGTCCTGATATTTCATTTCTCAATTAAAATCAAAAGGGAAAAAAATACTTCAACATTGGATGCAGACTGTTTCCTCTAAGATTATTTTGTAAGAATAAGCATAAAAAAGAAACTTTGAAGAAACTATATGAAACTACAAACTCGGTTCCTCCAGGGATTGATGTGATACAGATGTTTCTTAAACACTTGTATATATAAATGATTTCAGAAGTCCATGTTTCTTGATGATAACCAGAGTACTGTAGTAGTGTAAAAATAAACCTCTGAAGAGCTTCAAAAAGACATTTTTACCTAGATGAATGGGATTCAAAATTTGTCTTTTTTTCCTTTAGAAAGCAATTGACAATCTTCTTCTTTCTCTGCTTTTAGGAGATGATTTTAGAAAAATTTGAAACTTTTTAGGTGTTTAATATTTGGATGCCATGGATGGCGTTTTAATCTGATATCATAGGCCACCTAGAGTCTCATGAATTGGTAGGGAAAGGGAGGGAGGGAGGGAGGAAGAGTTAAAACTGAAAATTAGTCATACAAACATAGATTTAAGATCAAGAGAAAAAAATATATTTTATCATAAAACACATAATTAATTGTGAAATTCATTGTCAGCATTTGTAGTATTGGCAACCAATTTGGATAGTTTTGAAATGAGATTAGGGTTCATAGAAAATCAGACTACTGATATGTATTACAGATTTGCATATTAAGTTGTTAGAAATACTCACAGATAAGTGCAAAGTCCAAAAAAATCAAATTAAAATGAAAACTCCCAACCCCAACCTTGCACAATATACAACACTGTACAATATTGGCACAGAACTAGCTTAAAATTCTTAAACCTTCTAATAATGTTTCTTCTAATGCTTCTAAGCATTTACTCTTTATGAGGCTTGCTGAAAAGGGCAAGTCAGGACATGTTTAAACATATACTGTATTGTGTAAACACAGAAACCTGTCTTTGGAATACCATCCCTGTGGGCTTTCTTAGCTAATTTACATGCTGCTCTAAACTGCTCTAAGCTAATCTTTTGATCATGATTGCTTCATACTGCTTTTACCTTTTCTGTGACATTGCTCTTGCACACCAAAAGGAGATGCTTATGTACTCCATGCAATCTTTGAATGCTATTAAATAATGTTTTCCCCAACTTGTATCAGTTCTGTTCAGCTGCAAAGTTGCTAGTGAATATTAAAAAGGTCCATCTTGCAGGCTCAATAATTGCTTTCTAATGAGTCTGCATAGGAAATCTGTGATTATCTGCTCCTTAATTGTATCTTAGATAGCATTTTAAAACTGTTTTATTCTCACTTTGAATTTCACAATATTCTAAGAAATAATAATTCTGAAAAGAATTGGAAGAAACTCTCAGTGAAGTTCTTTCCTGCAGGAAAAGACATTAAAATACAGTTGAATCAAGAAAAGATCTATTAATTGCTATATTCCTCAAGAAAAAGGTATAAAATGACAGGAACTGGCATACAATTAAACTGCTACTGAAAATAGGTGATGGAATGACTACCATCAAGGACACTGTTGGTTTTCACTTTCTTCCAACCATATTGGGGGGCAAATGCTGTCAAGATATCTTCATATGTCAAGATATGAAACAAGTTAAAAATTCTTAGACTTAGGTGTATGTTTATCATATTTTCCTTCCTGGAAGACAACTGAAAAAAAGAAAGAACACTGCAGGTATTTGCCAATGAAACAGTATTTGCAGGAGAGGTTTGATTTGTGAAATTATATTACTTGGACATCCAGCAGCAAATAGGTTACACCTAAAACACTGAAGAATTTATTTAGCTGAAGTATCAAATTTGAACTGATTTTTGTATGTATTGACTTAGAATTTCAGATAAGAGTTTATATCCTGCAAGTGTAGAAGTTAACTATGTTGGGGCCTATTAAATCTCTAAGTGAAGGACTGGAAGCAACCTTCACCCATTAGGTTATTGGCCTTCATTGTTTGTAGACTTAAGAGTATGAGAAATAAGATGAGATTGAACTTTCAGTTCAGAAGGATAAATATGATTTAGTAAAGAGAACATAAACACAGCATATAATATTGTTTAAAAAACAGAAACAATAGAAAGGAAGAAGTTGCAGTAAATGTTTAAAAAATACGACATCTACACTGAAATCTGAAGGAATAGAACATGGTGGTATTATTTATATACATTAAGCTAATTGGTAGAAATGGTAAAAGCAGTACTGTTGCTGATGATCACTACCATCCAGCCAGCCAAGGAAAAGATGTGAAGGATGCCTTCTAAAAGCATGTTCTAGATCTTTCAAAGAGATATGAAGTGGCAATTGTAGGGGAGTAAATATCTAAATATCTACTGAGAGGTAAACTCTGGAAAATATGATCCTTCCAGAAATTTCCTGACTTGTCTTGTCAACAACTTTATTCTTCAGAAAAGGAAGGCACAAATGATCACTTAGCCTCCTTCATTAATTGTTATGTATTAGGCTTAAAGGAACACCTAAAGCATTTGTATAAGATGTCACTGCACGTTTTTTTTGTTCGTCAGAAAAGTTCATTTCTAACTGTACATTTCCCCTGTTCTCTGCACCTGTTGTGATAACTTATCTGGTAACCATAGTGAATCCCATATGACTAGCTATGTTATGGTTTCAGTCTGTTTAGTGCGCATGTCTAGAAGAACTTCCCAGAGTTATTATCTGTATTGTTTTTCTTCACTTTGCTGTTACTGTCTGTTACGTTAAGATGTAGTGAGCTAGCTCTGTATAATATATATTTAGTTTTTATATTTTGTTAGTAAAAGGTATTTAGTAAGATTATGCGTCGTGTTTTTCTTGCCTTCCTGCAAGTGTAACATGCATTCTCTGAAGCACGGTCCGTCGCCCTCTACAAAGGTGATTTTTACCTTGACATTTTGGTAGCAGAGGATGGTTTGATTTATGTTTTTTGGAGAAGCATGTTTCTGCGGCTGTTATCAGTTAGTTAGTGCTAGTGAGGCAGCGGTGATTAACTGCTGAAACATGTCAGGAAGGAAGCCACGGCTGGAAAGGAGTCTTTCTGTGGGGCAGCTCCCTTTGACCTTAAGAACTCCGATAGCTTCGGCCACACGCCTTGGAGAAGACGCGCCTGCTCCTGTCCACGATGCAAGGTCAGTCACTCCTTTTTCTACTTTTCCAAGCTCCCTGGCAGCTGTTTTTGAAAATGTTCACACTCCAGGGGCTCAAGATGAATTTCAAAGGCTTGGAGTGAAACTTAAAGTTCAGCCGAAGAAAATTCCTTCTGCTCCTTCAAGCCCCAAGCAAACTATGCGAGATAGGGCTATGCAAGGCTACTGTGAACAAATTGGGGTTTTTGAAAGGCGTTTGCAGCAGGCAAAGAAATATGTGTCAATGGTTCAGCAATATGAGAGGAATTATGAGCATGAACCGGCCATATTGCCACACCCACAAGGAGAAGCCATATTGCCTCCTTCTTCCCCAAAGCTAAAGTCACGCCCATCATTGAGTGTCATGCAAGACGAATGGGAACCGGAGGCTCCTATGTCACATGATTATGGGCTGTCCCAAAGGACATACAGAGCCACAGTGATGCCTGAAGCAAATGTTATAGCACCATCTACTGGTGAAGCTGCATTAAGACATGAATTGGAGCTCTCACTCTCGCAATTGTCTATGGAGGAGTCTTTGCTCAGAGATACAAGATTTCTGCCATCATCTGAGGCTCCAGTCCCTGATGGTGCTAGGATTCCTGTTACTATTGCTTCTCCTGTTAATATTGCTTCTATGCAAGCCCTTCTACCTGGCAGAGCACAGCCATATTTAACCCACATGCAATTGCCACCGGGTTCTTATATGCGAAGGCCAGTGTCATCTGCAGGTTATGCTAATGCACCAGTCCCAGCGCCAGCGCCTCCTGCTGGCCAGGGTGGAATAGCAGCTCAAAGACAGTCACAGCCAGCACCAAGACTACCGGCAGCTTCAATGCAACTGCCGCATGTCCAGGCACAGACGCCACTGGTGCCCCCTGCAGGTTATGGTCGGATTGCACAACCTGCACAGTCAGTACCTCAATTGTATTTTCCTCATCAAACACCTTCCATTGTACCACTGGCTGGTGACTCAAAATTAAAGAAGTCAGGACAGAATTACAGGGCATGGGTCAGTGAGGTTGGACTTTTGTTACGCAGAGAAGGTACTCACATGATGGTGTTTAATCCTCCTGCCCAGCCATGGACTCCTGACATATGGGACTTGGATAATAGAGCATGCACAACATTATTGATGTCAATGGACACTGAATTGCAGCTCACGTTTTCACAAGATGCAACTGCCCAACAAATTTGGACTCAGTTAGAGACATGTTATCGGCCTACATCAATTGAGTCTACATGTTTGCTTTTGTCTGAGTTCCATGGTTCCAGATTAAAACCTGGTGAGCATATTGGAGAACACTTAACTAAAATGAAAGGAATAAGAAAAGAACTGGGTGAAAAAGGCTATCCTATTGATAATTTTCAAATGATCAGCATTATCATCAATTCTTTGAATCATGAGTGGAAAGATGCTATTTCCAAGATTAATCAAGTGCCTATTGCTCAACGCACAGTGGATCATGTATGCAGAATTTTAGCCGAAGAAGAGGCAGTTATGCAAGCTGCGCCACATTTAAGGGAACCACCTGCATCAAAAGCTTCAGCAAGGCGTGCCTTCCGTGGAAGGACCTACGTTCCAAGGATGCCAAGATGCTACATCTGCAATCGTGTGGGACATGCCACCCGGGATTGTCCCCAACGAGTTCCAGCGCCCGTCACATACCAGCCCAGAGGAACAGATTCCAGAGGAGGCAGAGGTAGAGGCGGACGACAAGGTCGTGGTCGTGGTTCCAGGCGTGATCCACAAGCTCCACTTGCCACATTGGTTGTGACCAACGATCCACAGCCTCAACCAGAGTACGACAGACGACTTCTTTGGACTTTGGACAGTGGAGCAGCATTACATGTAACCTACAGAAAAGAGCTTTACACTGAGATGCACGAGCCTGAACCTGAACTTCGTGAACTTTACTCTTTTTCCAATCATCCTGTTCAGGTCATGGGAAAAGGAACTGTCTACATTGAAGAGCTTGATGCTCTCATTCCAAATGTTTACTATGTTCCATCTGCCAGTAGTAATTTGCTTAGTCAGAGTCATTTGTCTAGGTTTTCTCATTTTCAGGTCCACCATCTTGAAAAAGCAAGTTATATAGTCAAAGATGGAGATATTGTTGCTGAAACCATGTTGATTGGTGGTGTTTATTACTTAAAACCAAAGCCTAAGCAGCAAGAGCAGGCAAGTATACACGTTCTAAAGAGCACAGGCCCAGAGAGAGACGTCTCAGAGAGAGATCCTGTTGCTACTCCAAAGGTTCCTAAAGATAATAAAAATACAAAAAAGACACAGGTTGCTCACAGCAAGCCTGGGGTTCCTAATAAAAATGCTAAAGTTGAGAATTCACTAACAGGTAAACCTTTGCATTCCAGGTGTATCCATAAGTGGCACAGAAGATTGGGTCATGCCAGTTTCCGTGTTCTGAAGAAGATGCCAGAGTTCGCAAGAGGTTTGGATCTAAAGGGGTGTAAGGTGTTTTTGGACTGTGCTGTCTGCAAGAAAGCCAAATCCAAGGCAGCAGCAATTCCAAAATGCGCTACACGCCTGTCAACACGCATTTTTGATTTGGTACACACTGACATAGTTGGTCCTTTTGCACCAACACTTGGTGGTAAAAGATATTTCTTGACAATCGTTGACAATTATTCTAGATATGGATATGTATATCCTATGAAAGAAAAATCTGAGACCTTTCAGATCTTTAAAGACTTTGCTAGTCTTGTCTATACCCAATTCGAGGTCAACATTGCCAGAATCCAGAGTGATCGCGGTGCTGAATTCATGTCTCAGCGTTTCCAGGACTGGATGCGTAAGAATGGGATAGTACATCAGACATCTGCTCCTTATACTCCAGCTGAAAATGGGGTGGCAGAACGCAGAAATGGGGTTTTGCAAACCATGATGCGTTGCCTCCTTGAAGATGCTAACCTCAGTCTTCCATACTGGGGTGAAGCTATCAAATATGCTAACCATATCGTCAACCGTACTTGGAGTAGTGTGATAAATCAGACCCCTTATTTCATGTTGTATGGACACAAGCCTGATCTCTCACATCTCCATATTTTTGGTTCCTATGCTATGGTGAATATTCCTTTAGCCCAAAGAAAGAAAGGGGGTCCTGCAGCAAAAAGGATGAGATTTATGGGCATTGATGATAATTCAAAATGGAGCAAATACATTGACTCTCATCATGTTATTGTGGTTTCACAATCTGCTACTTTTGAGGAAGATGCTGACTGGTCCAGGATTCATTCTAACGATCCTGGAGTTTATTTTCCTAGAGATGATGTTGCTGATGCCACGCAACCTGATCAAGAATCACAGGAGAATGTTCCTTCCACGAGTTCTTCTCAACCTACTGTTCCGTCTTCGCAAGCCGCCGATGTTGCTGCTGGCGACGATGATGAAGACGAGGACGACACAGAAGAAGAATGGACGGTTGGCCCGAGACGTTCCAAGAGGTCCACAAAGGGAATCCCTCCAAAACGGTATTCGTGGCAAGTAACAAAAACACCTGTACCTTTGATTTGTAATGTAACGCTTCCACCTGAGAAGTTCACACAGATCAAACATCTTCCTGAATCAGAACAAGATAAATGGTTTGAGGCAATGCAGGCTGAAATGGACAGTCTAAAGAAACATCAAGTGTTTACGCCTGCAAGCCCTCCAGCAAACAAGAAAGTTATTGGTACTCGATGGGTCTACAGGATCAAAAAGAAGCCGAATGGTGAGTCGTTGTACAAGGCCAGACTCGTAGCCCAGGGTTTTGCTCAACGTTATCCTGAGGACTATACAAATACATACTCACCCACAGTGCGGACTGAAAGTGTGAAAATTGCTTTAGCCACTGCAACTATCCTTGGCCTGGAAGTTTTTCAGTTCGATGTTGAAACGGCTTATCTTCACGCTGATCTTGATGAAGACATCTACGTCAAAGGTCCTCCAGGTTTCAGACAGCAAGAAGGGGATACCTGGTTTCTACACAAAAGTCTTTATGGTCTGAAACAGTCTGGTTTAATGTGGTACTTATGTCTTTCTGACAAACTAAATTCAATGGGCTTTATTAAGTCCGAAACAGATGAATGCGTGTTTACTAAAAGATCCGGTAATAGGTATGAGATAATTCTTGTTTATGTCGATGATATTGTTTATATTGGTCCAAATAAGCAGATGAGTGAGGTTTTTGCTAAAGCTTTACAAAAGTTTTTCACGTTGAAGTGTTTAGGATGTATTAACACTTATTTAGGTGTTCAAATTGCCAAAACTCAGAAGGGGTTCAGTCTTACACAAGAAGAGAAGATTGAACAACTGTTACATCACTGTAACATGGAGGACGCTAAGCCTGTGAGTATACCCATGCAAACTGACTTTCACATTTTGGCACATGAACCAAGTCCTGAGTTCGAAGATCAAACACTATATCGCTCAGTCATTGGGTCGCTTCTGTATATTAGTAGTTGGACTAGACCCGACATTGCACTTAGTGTTAATCTTTTATCACGACACGTAGGCAAGGCAAAACAGTTTCATTGGACATGTGTTAAAAGGTTATTGAGGTATCTAAAACACACCAAAGACATGAAGTTGTTGTTGGAACCCACACATACTGACTATGCAGAGTTATGTTGCTATGCAGATTCAGATTGGGCGAGTGATAAGAAGTCACGGAAAAGTACATCAGGTTACATGATGTTTTTAAATGGATGTCCTGTTTACTGGCATGTGCGTAAACAGAATTTTGTTTCTTGTTCCTCTACAGAAGCTGAGTATGCTTGTGTGTCTGATGCATGCAATTCTTTAACCTGGTTTGATGCTTTGGTCACAGATATCTGGACACATCCGATTCGACCGATCACAGTAATGGAGGATAATGAATCTGTGGTTTATATTTCTGAAACACGTTTTACAGGTTCAAGGTCCAGACACATTGACATCCGATATCAAAACATAAGGCAACTGGTTAAACAAGGTTTTGTGACGTTACAGTATGTGCCTACACGTGATCAAATTGCTGACATGCTGAACAAACCACTTCCTACAGCCCAGCATGAGTATCTGCGTGAGAAGATGTGCCTTACTTGAGTCTTCACTTTGCTGACGAAAGAAGGGGAATGTCACAAAGGTGATTTTTACCTTGACATAAGAGTCACCACCAGGAGGCGTTGAACTGTAACTGTTTTGGTGGAAAGCAGTTTCGGCGGGAAACAGAGGTTCAATCCGATTGGTTGGTTGTGTACCTGGCCAGGTATATAAAGAGTGCAGGTAACCCCTATTCCCCAGTACGGTCACTTCCACCCAATAAAGAGCTGTTATGCTGTACTCATCGGCCTCGCGTCCTTCCTACTCTCCAGAACCCACTACACAACATTAATGTTTTTTTTAGTAGACAGTATAGATGTAGTGGGGGAAAGTGATCATGTAATGCTGGAGTTCTTGACTGCAAGGGAAACTAAACCTGAGTATAATGAAATGCATATCTTGAGCCTTCAAAAAAGCAGATTTTAATATACTCAACAGTGATAATTAGCTTTTGCAAAGTGAGAGAAGTTTAATACGGAAAATCTTAAACAAGCAAGAACAAAAAGCAAATAAAAAGTAGGGGACACCAAGAAGGAGCACCAAGAAATATCCAGGATTTATTGCTTAATGCACACCTACAAAGTGGAAGATACCTGATAATAAGAGTGAAAGGATCTTGGATTTGAGTCTGATTAAAAGTCAACTATGAATCAACAGTAAAAAAAAAACTATAAAAATGCAAATATAATTTTAAGCTACAACGGTGAAAATATACTTTCCAGTTTAGGGGAAGTCATAGATCCACTGAGTTCCACTTAATTCTGTTTTGTCTTTATACATGTTTGGATCTTTAGGCTTTTGTACTCTTAGGAGCCTGGTGGGATTTTGAGCTTTGATTAGCTTTTGATTAGACCTGCATGTTGCAGCTAACAAGGGCAACTCTGGAATTGCCTCCTTATGAGCCCGGGATTAGCAAGTTCTTAGGACTCTACTTGGTGCATGAACAACCCATGCCAGCTTGCCCTCTTCTGTATATAATAAAGCTTATTTTTGAAAGAAGGTCCAAATGGTTTTACTCATCATTTTGAATCTAGCTTGTCTCAAATCCTAGATGGGGATTCAGTGGCTAAGCCAGAGAAAAGCAGTTCCTGAAAATGGGAAGGTCTGAGAAGCTTAGAAGAACAAATCAAACCAAAATCTTGAAATAAGAAAGAAAATGGGTTTACACAGAGGACAAAGTTATGTGGACATTGTGGCACAGCTGAAAAACCTCTTGAACAGCCTCTTCCTTTTGTGAGGAAATGAGCTTTGGTGGTACAGTGATTAGAACGCAATATTGCAGGCTAATTATGCCCACAGCGTAGAATTTGATCCTGATAGGGCTTGAGGTTGACTCAGCCTTCCATCCTTCCAAAGTCAATAAAATGAGGATTCGGATTGCTGACATTATAAACTACCCATTGTAAAGCACTACGGGGTGATATATGAGGCTAAATGCTATTGCTATTGCTATTTTGAAAGCTTCTTCCCCACCCAACCCCCCAATCTAAATATTGACATTCCTCATTTTGTTCCAATTCATTTTTTTTGCCTCTTAAAAATGTCCTTGTTTTTTCTTGTCTTTCAGTATATAATTTGGATAATTATGCTTGATTTTGCTTTCTTCATCCTTTCATATTTAGGTTACAGTACCCTCCATTGTTTCCTTCTGATGTAATTTAGCAATGTATCTATTTCTTTATGCTAAAACTGCTAATATATTGGTTAATCCTAATATTCTTTGCTTTATAACAGGGGTATCAAACTGCTGGCCCACAGCTGGATGTGTCATGGCGAAACTGCGCCCACACCATTGCTGGCAATGGAAAAAAAGTCACAAAACGTCGCGTTTTGAGGTTGCAAGTTTGACACCCTTGCTTTACAATATTAATACTATTCACCCTGGCTTGCCCATTTTTCATCTTTTCTGTATTCAGATCTCAGCTTTCACTTGTTTTAATTTCAAGCTTCATTTTCTTGCAAATACTTATATTCCGTTGCTCAAGACACTTTTTCTCTCAACTTCCTATATTTCACATTCTTTGACTCTTATTTTAATGATACTTTTCTACTGCCTTAAGTAAAATTTAAAATTCCAAAATACTATCATTTTAGTTTACAAGGGAGCAGTTTTGAAATCCCTTCCCAGCTAAAATTAGGGTGCTATGAACTTTGGCTTTCAGACAGCCTGAGCTAGTTTACTTCTAGAGGCTATTTCAGTTATTGAGCCAGAATGGTTGAAAATTGGTTTACCTAGAAATGAATCCCAGCAAGATCAATGCAAGTTCAAACAGGTAGACATATAGTCAAGAAAATATGCATGCACACACCTGACAAAGACATACAAAAGTTCTCAAATGAGCATTATGCAAAAGAAAGATTGATAATTAACTTGCATCCCCACCCCCTGAAGCCTGTTGCCAAAGAGAAAAAAAATAGGCATGTTCAATGAGGACTCAAAGTAAATAGGACAAACTTAAATTTCTACAGTATTCATTACATTTGCTCATGTACAGTTACATAAGCCACCATAGCATTACAGCATTAGAAGGAGAGGGATTTGAGATATTTCCTTAGGGAAGACTTTTTCTTGCTTTACATATTTACAGAACAGTTGCCAAAAAGCTGGCTCATTAAGAAGTCTTTGTAGTTATTCCAGAGATTTTTGTAGAAGATTGCATTAGTGCAATCCATGTGAAAAGAATTTTGAAACACATGATGGTCATTTTACTGTTCTTTGACTATGGTTAGATGGAACAATATATCTGAACAATTAACTTGGCAGAACAAAAGTAACACTTCTCAGTAGGTGACTGTCATGGGTTATTTTTAAACTATACCCATTTGGATTGACTCATGTTCAAAAGATCCATCAAAACCTAGCAATGGGATTTTTATATCTCCAATAAGAACTGGAGAGATGTTTTATTTTGGAAAAATAAAAAAGTGAAACATTTACATGCAATTTCTTTCCATGTTTATTGTCTTATACTATATTTCTATCAGAAGGGATGCGGTGGCTCAGTGGGTTAGGATGCTGAACTTGTTGATCAGATGGTTGGCAGTTTGGCGGGTTGAATCCCGAGTGCCGTGTAGCAGAGTGAGCGCCTGTTACTCGTCCCAGCTTCTGCCAACCTAACAGTTAGAAAGCACGTAAAAATGAAAGTAGAAAAATAGGGACCACCACGGTGGGAAGGTAACAGCGTTCCGTGCGCCTTTGGCGTCTAGTCATGCCAGCCACATGAACACAGAGACGTCCTCGGACAAACGCTGGCTCTTCGGCTTTGAAACGGAGATGAGCACCGGCCCCTAGAGTTGGAAACGACTAGCACGCATGTGTGGGGTAACCTTTACCTTTACCTTTTATATTTCTATCACTATACATTGTTCACTATACCAGAGCTTTTCAACCTTTTCACCCATTGTACCACTTTTAGAATATGGCAACATCCATGTACCACCAGTCGCCTAGCAAGGTGGCAAAAACTTGACCAAAAAAAAAGGAAAAAAGTGATGAAGTACAGGTAGTCCTCGACTTACAACAGTTCGCTTAGTGACTGTTCAAAGTTACAATGGCACTGAAAAAAGTGTTCCCCAAGCCACAGCCGAGCAAGACACCTGCCGGCCTGCCTGCCCGGCAGTGCTCTTCCTCCTGTCCGAGGTTTTCATTGTTGTGAGCATTTCTGTTGAGGATTGGCAGCGGGGGGGGGGTGTTTGGTTTTTATCCCCCCCCATCTGCTGGGTGGTTGCAGCAGGTTTTGGTCACTTCACATGACCCTGGGACACTATGACCATCATAAATATGAATCAGTTGCCAAGCATCTGAATGTAAATCACAAGACCCTGGAGATGCTGCAACATTCCAGCTGATCGGCGCTTCTTCTGGGCTCAGCAGAAGTGCCAGGATAAGTGCTGAGCTTCAGCTGGAGCCTGGTGCTGATGCTTAGCCCTGAGAGCCCTGCAGCTCCAGCCATCTCTTGCTCAGGCTTGTGTGGTGCTACCACCGGTTCAGCTCATTCCTCTCCCCTGCTACCAATTTACCAGAATGGTTGCATACCACCTGGTAGGTGCCAATGTACCACAGGTGGTACCCGTACCACTGGTTGAAAAGCCCTGCACTATACTATATTCTATTACTGTTATACTGTATATTACTTGCACTTTTACGCTATATTGTACTATTTCTACTACAAGTATATTATTGCTAGTGTTCTACTACTGGCATAACAATAGAGCTTTAAGTCTTACAGACTCTAGTCTGCTTTTAAATTCTCCTTGTCTGATTTCTTCTATTATTATTTTCTTCTTTAATAGTCGGCAGCAGATAAAGCACTGGCACTTTGCTAACACTGGCTTGAGTTGGCTTTGCTGTACCTCTTCTATTTCTTCTGGATACTTCCACCTCTGTGAAGAAAACTCTTCATCCTCCTGTTCTTCAAAAACACACATATCTCCTCCCCCACAACTTTCAAAGTTAAATTTTTCATAAACAATTCTGCTGGGCTGATACTGTGGAGAAAGATCAAAAAGGAGAGGGAAAAGGCAGCAAAAGTGCCTGCAATTTTCTTAGAAGCTTGTTCTTCCACAGTGATGGGCCTGGATATAGGACTGAGAACAGCATAGGTCACTCCCTGGATAATCTATTTGGGACCTGTGTGGGGCAATGTACCTTTCTTTGTCCTTTTAGACTTCTCAGTGTCATTGGATACTATTGAACATGGCACCTTATTGACCTGTCTGTAAAGGTTGGGGATGGGAGTCCTGTTTTGCAGTGTTCTCACTCTTTCCTCTGTGGGTGATTTTAGCATGTTGTAATGGCAGAGGAGAGGTTCCTTACTTTCGTAGGAATCTTCCCTCAACTCCTGTTTTATTATCTTATGAAACCACTGAAGGAGATTGATTGATTGATTATGTTGTATGTATGTATGTATGTATGTATGTATGTATGTATGTATGTATGGGATTTGTATGCCGCCCTATTTCCCAAAGGACTCAGGGCAGCTAACAACAATAAAAACACAAAATACAAACATTAAAAGGTATTAAATCAAAGTAGCCCATAAATAGTCCGATTAAAAACACAATAAAACAAAATTAAGAAAACCTCCCTTCCATCAGTCCAGGTCGGCCTGTTGAAAAAGCCATGTTTTAAGGTCACGATGAAAGGAACGGAGATCCGGGGCCATCTGGAGCTCCAAGGGGAATTGATTCCAAAGGGCAGGTGCCCCCACAGAGAAGGCCCTCCCCCTGGGGGTCACCAGTCGACATTGTCTGGGCGATGACACCCTTTGGAGGCCCTCCCTGTGTGAGCACACAGGGCGATGGGCAGTTGTTCCTGGCAGCAGACGGTCCTGCAAATATCCTGGACCTAAGCCATGTAGGGCTTTATAGGTAAGAACCAGCACCTTAAATCTGCTTTTTTTCTAAAGGCAATTGGACTTCCTTTGTTTTTCCTTGAAGACGTTTTGCTTCTCATCTAAGAAACTTCTTCACTTCTGGCTGAGGGAAATCATCTGACAATTCAGGGTACAGTATGCTGCTGAGGATACCTAACGATACATGGCCATCCTGAATTGTTGGGGAGATGCTGTTGATGTTGTATTTAAAGGTTACCCAGAAATTACAATTAGTCCAGAATACGACAGGCCTTGTCTTAACTGGTTCCCAAATTGGGAGTATATTACGTGTGAATGCACTGGTTCACAGTTCAGTTCCAAGCACAATTTAAAGTGCTTGTGTTAGACTATAAACCCCATGATCATGTAAGAGGGATTTCATTGTTGTCCTACATTTCTGGGATGTGACGAGGTGCTGCCTGGGATATTACTAGAAGATGCTGCCTTTTTGTAGCACACTCAACACTTTTAGAACTGGCTCCTCACTGAGATCAGACTGCCCCTCTCTCTGGTAGATTTTAAGAAGGTACTAAAAATGTACTTTTTCAAAGAGACTTCCAGTAACCTGTTTAATTCAGTTGTATCTACTGTGATGTTGGAACTACTGAGACTCAGGAGATTGCAGCAGGATAAAAATCTAATAGGTCTCACTCAAAAAGTGACAAGGTATAATATATCCACCATGAAATGCACTTGAAATGTAAAGAGGACAGCCTAATATATCCACCTTCTCACTGACTGGAAATGAGTTAGCAGTCATAAGCCTTACAGGAAAATTAGTTTTATCATATGTTTTCTCTCTACTAAATTTCAGTTCATGCATGATATGAAGCAACTATATATAACAGGAGGCTTTGAGTCATAATAAGCAAATATTGTATTCCTTGATGTTAAAGAATTAGCTTTATGCCAAACTTTCAAATACTTCAAGTATTATAAAACGCAGGCAACAATGGAGTAGAACAGACATGTCAAACACAAGGCCCGGGGGCTGGATACGGCCCACGAAGTGGTTTCTTGTGGCCCCCAAAACCATCCTGGAAACAGTGAGGGAACGGCCCCCACTGCCTTGGCCTTGGCCCAGAGACCCTCCTTCTGCCAGAGACCCTCAGATCTGTCCCACTCCTGCCTAGGCCCCCATAGGCACCCTTGATGCGAACAATGTATAGCTGGCCATGCCCAACCAGTAGGCCATACGCACTCTAGCCATGCCCACCCAGTAGGCCATGCCCACCCTGGCCATACCCACCCGGCCCCCTGAGGGCACCCACAATGCTGATGCCGCGCTCAGTGAAATTGAGTTTGACACCCCTGGAGTAGAACAACAGCAAATATTTTAAAATTACATATATAGCCATCCACAAAATCAGAATTGGAAATCTAATGCTGTCAAAATGTCCTTAGACAGTCTGGGTTATGTTACATACACCAAATGGCAGGAGGGCTATTTGCTGTAGAAAAATTAGTTGGCATAGTCCAGGGGTAGGCAACCTTGGCTCTTTTATGACTCGTGGACTTCAACTCCCAGAATGCCTGAGCCAGCCATGCTGGCTCAGGTATTCTGGGAGTTGAAGTCCACGAGTCATAAAAGAGCCAAGGTTGCCTACCCCTGGTATAGTCCTATTCAGAAACTGCCCAATTAACAATTATGAAGTCACAATTGTTGGCTCCATCCCTGGGGTTGTTATGACCTGGTTACCTGTGCAAATCGGTAGCCAGGATATCACAGTACCAGGGATGGAGTCATCAGAGGGCACTCTCTGACTTTTCATATAATAAATACAAACCTGTGTATAAGCAGAATATTGTAGCATTACAAGCAGAATGAGCAGAAAAAGCCTTGTGCCTTCCCCAAAATGTTTAGCATGTCTGTAATCAGACAATAAAATCAAAACCAAACAAACCATATTATAGTTGGTGTAATATGTGAACCAGGCTACAGCTGAAAAGAACTGACACAGGTTCCATGAATGATGGTCACTGTCAGGGCTTTTTTCTCATAGAACGCTCAGAATGGCGTTCCGGCACCTTTTTTTTTTTGCAAAAAAAAAGATCCCTCTATTGGCTTTCGAAAGTCTATTGCAGGAGTACGCAATCTTGGCTCTTTTTTATGACTCGTGGACTTCAACTCCCAGAAATCCTGAGCCAGCCACACTGAGGGGAAAGGGAGAGGCTTCCAAGCTGAGCCATGCTGACTCAGGAATTCTGGAAGTTGAAGTCCTGAGTCATAAAAGAGCCACCTTGCACTAAAGGAGGACATTAAAATTATTTACAAGGTTACTTCTTTGGGAACTAAACTTTTAGAATCTAAAACATCTAATTCAAAAAAGCCAACAGGAAAGAACCTCACATTTTTCATCTGCTTCTGTCTTTTGGAAGGTAAAATTAGATAACAAAATAATCTAGTTCCTATGTTAACATCTCTGCAATGAAATCAATAAAGGTAACAGGAAAGAAATGAGAAACATTTTTCTCAATGTAATATGTCTAATTTAGCTGATGCTAGAAAAAAAATAGCATCTTTTGTACACTCTTGAAAACTATTTTGAATCTATAACCATCTATTACAAGTAAACCACTTTAAATTAAACATTTCTTAAGAATGAAATATTCTTAGTTTGGACTTTACTTTTACTGTTTGGACTGTTTTGAAAAACAGATTATTTAGAGTCTAGTTATGTTGTACTTCAGTCTTTAAATAATTAACCTAGTATATACATTACAATATATGATGTTTTCCATGGTGAGCTTAACATCAATAACAACATTTATTAAAAAGGCTAAAATAATTTCTGGTGGTATTATCTGTACATTAAAATATTGTTTAGTCACAATCTTTCACTTTTCACATTCTGGACAAGCAGTGGTCATGTACCCTAGCAAAAGATGTTACATATGTGCATAAGCGTAGCCAGTAGCATATGCCTTTTTAAAAATATCAAACATGCAAAGAAACAAAAATAAGTCCAAAATATCTGTATTACATCCAGAAATGCCAACTTTGCAACCAATATTTCTCATCCATAACTCATCCATAACTATGGCACCCTTCACTTGCAAAAGCTCCCCACTCACTCACACTTTGCTTACAAAAGCCTCTAGTCACTCTCACTCACTCCTCTGTCTCTTTCAAAGGCACCTCGTTCAGTCTCTCCCCCACTCACTCCGTCTCTTTCAAAGGCCTCTTGCTCGCTCACTCACTTACTGTCCCATCGCTTCCAAACGCCACTTGCTTGCTCACTCGCTTACTTCATTTGGAAGTGATGGGGCAGTAAGTGAACAAGTGCCGGTGCTGAAGGCCATCAGCTGTTTGGTGCCGCAGACCACTGCCACGAGGAACACAGCTCTGGGTCGGGGTTCGGAGCAGCTCCAGGTGGGGGCTCAGCACAGGCCGCGGAGTGGCAACTGCAGGGAGGGGAATCCCCACAGTGGCTGTGGGGAGGAGAATCCCCGCGTCATGTGGCTCCAACCCACAGGGGCGGGGGTGCAAAGGACGGGCAGCGATGCCGTAGCAAGACACCAGCATCGCTCCCAGTGACAGCACCTCTGAGTTCCGGCACCTTGTTTTTTTTAGAAAAAATGCACTGGTCACTTTAATTTATACAAAGAGGAAATGAAACTATTGTTTGAACTTTCCAAATTTGCACGGCAGATAACTTGCCTTTTTCCCCTCTGAAATATGATTTCCAAACACAAAGTAGCATCTCATAGGAATAGTTGTTAAAATGAGCCAACAAATCATTTTCAGTATACTGTGAAACTGTTTTTAACCATTCTATGAATTAAAGATGGCCTAATTAGAGAATCAAAGATTATAGGTGCATTTTAGAATAACTATTCAAGCAGTATAGTCTGAGAAGTTCAAAGATAAAAATACATACAGGATTTTTATATTGCAACGTGTTCTATATAAAAGTACCAGTCTGATTTACTGATCTATTTGAATAGCATTCAAGGTCACCCACAAGAACCTGAGATTTTGGCAAAATGGTGAAATGTGGTGTTATAATGTCAAGACACAAACTCCCTGCTTCCTCCCTTATGTACTTACATAAAATGCTGCAATGCAAATATGAAAGGGGAGAGGTTTGTGTCATAACACTGCAATACACATTATGCTTTTGGCACATGTACACACCTGCTGCACAGATGTCCATGGTGACATTACATTGGAATAACTAGGACAGAGATAAGAAAATCTTACTTCGCAATATTGAAAGTATTCAAATTAATCTAAATCACATGTACATGCCCACCACCAAAGTACTGGCATCTCAGAGGAGAGCACTTTATTTTAACAGAGAAATTGACTGGCATTTGTCAATATCTTATTTCTTCTTTGCCACCAAATGAACAGCTAACCAATTCTTTTTTATTATAAAGACATACAAATAGCATTTACGCATTAGAGTAATAATATGTATTCTAAGATTTGACATTAGTATGTATAGGCAGATATCATGAATACTTTATACAGGTAACCCTCGAGTTACGAATGTAATGGAGCTTGCCAATTACATTCGTAATCCGAGGATTTGTAGAAGTGAATCATGTAACTTGAATTTGATCACTCCCTGCTTTCGCCCAAGCATGCTAATCCAACGTGCGAGTCATTAAGTGCACAAGGTATCTCAGGGTGGGGAAGGCCAGGGGAGCCTAGTGCTTCTGACCATCCAAGGCCTCCCCCAACCCACTGAGATATGCTTCCCCCTCCTCCCATCCTGCCTAACCAGGTTACTTACCTTACATAGATCTCAATGATCAAGGGAGCTGCCTCCTTTCCAACCTTTCTGCAGCAATTTTGCCTTGAGCAAAGGTTTGTCGAGGCCTGCAGGGACAAGATATTGCATCCCTATAGGCTCTGGACATTTTTGCAAAAAGCCTTTACCACTGAGAACAAAGGCCCAGAGGGGTGCGCACAGTGGTAAAGGCCTTTCCTCTTGGGTGATCTTGTGGTATTTTAGGCCTCTATTCTCTGTAAATGCACTGAAGCAGGCCAAGAAACCAAAGGCTCACTAAATCTACACAAGGTGAGTATCCACATGCCCAGTGCCTGTGGAGACCTGGCCGGGGTGGGGGTGGGGGAATAGGCAGGGTGAATGTCATTCATAAGAACATTCATAACTTTGGGATTGTGTTGTAAGTACTTGGGGAGGTTATGTTATAACTTCAAAAGGTCACTAAGTGAACTGTCATAACTTAGGGATTACCTGTACTTGTTTATTGTAGCTTCTTTAAAATATATTCACTATTAGAATTGTACAAAATGTGGGGGGAAAAATGCCTCAGAATGTGGGGAAGCACAAATGAAACCTCTTGCTCTGGATCATTAAAGCTTATCCAGCTGCTCAAAATCTGCTCCTGGCTGTCCACATGCACGTGAGGTGTGCTGAGTGAGACATGACATTTTACTGGGAACCAAGAACTGGACTTAGATCAGCCAACCTCTTGGGGCATGTAATTTCACATATTTATTTCCAGTCTCATGACTTTAGAAAGACCTCAGAATTGTCCCTGAAAAAGAGCACCAGAACAGCCCTGGATGTCTGTATTAAAGTAAGAAGCAGTTTCTGGAAACATGTCCAAGAATTATTAATAATTTAAACTACTCTTAGGTCAAATTATAAAGCAGAATAAACTGCATTTGTAATAAGCATCAAAGTCCTGAGCTGTAAAGACTCCATGGTTAGAAGAATGATATAGCAAATTTTCACTGCTCTTGGGCAGCAGAGTTCCTGGAACTTTAACAGGAATCATTAATAAAGGAACTTATTTTTTAAAGCAATATTTGCTTGATAATACAGTATTGTACAGATGTAAACAGTTCAACTCTCTTCTCGCAAGTCCATTTGCTTCTTCCATTATGGATAATTCTACAACAATAAAATGAACAAATATTGTTCGTTATGAAGTTTCAGGAATCTCTGCAGCTTGCAAATGGCATCCTTGGGGGGGGGGGGCTGAAGGAATGGTTCTGGGTATTCTGAGGTTCTGTGCAATCATGCAAGCCTGACAGCACAAATCAATGCTGCCAATGGGTCATCTCAGTGGGTTTCATTCTCAAAATAGTGCACTCTGGATGCTTTGGAAAGACTTCATAAAGCTTCTGAGGCCTTCTGAAGCATTGTGAGAGTAGAGAGCACTGTTTGGAGAATGGTGTAAGGGCACTCAGAAAGAAGGCCTATCATGGCAAGCAGCTGCTTTGTATTGGCTGAGCAGTGTGGGCAGCATGGCACTGTGGCACTAAGATGGCTGGCCATGGTGTGGGTCTTAAGGTGACATTCCTTGTCAGTGGCAATGCTGGGGATGAAGTTGAGACCTGGGTGGTGGCAGCCAGCTGAGACTGCTGAAGGTCTCAGATATGTTAATATCTAATGAGTGAATATTGTTATTTTACATGATTTAATAAATAAATATTCTAGGAACGCATCGATTTTAATTTTTAATAAGGTAAATATTGATAAATATAACTCATACAAACAAAAGCTCTTTTAGGATCCTTCAAATTTATAAACGTGGAAGGGGTTCCTGAGATCAAAAACTTTAAGAAATATTGTATAAACCAAGAGATATAGCAAAGCTCTCTACATTAACTCTCCACTGAGTTATCTGATCCACCCATAAAGCTCTTTGTTTTCTCCAGATAGCATAAGCAGGAGGCTTTGTTGCTCAGAATCTGCTACATTGATCAGTAAAGAGATAACATTTTTTTTTCTCCCCAATGTGGACAAAGTGGCTGTCAGCCAGTGAAATAAACACAGTGTGAAATGTTATTGGGAAAAAAGAGAAACAGCCTTCTAGCAGCTGTAATTCAGGATCCCTGTGGTAGTGAAAGCAAAGCATGGAATGCAGATGAGAGCTAAAAGTGGCATTGCTTGGATGACCCTTTAACAGAACCCCATCAATATATATTTATGGTTTAATCAGCAAGCGTCCTTTTAAGGAAGCAAATCAATAGCAGCTCACCAGAAAGAAAATGAGATAAACAGAAACTCTTGTGTGTCCCTATTCCTTCAAGTTACGAATTCCAGAATGTAAGCCAACAACAAGGCCACCCCATGAATGAAATGAGAAATCTCGTGATTCAAAATTTCAGTCCTGCATAGGCTGGATATTGAGTCTTAAACAAAATCCTGTTATAAGCCTAACAAGCTGAGGGGTGTGCATAGAATTTGAGATAGAGAGCACTTCAATTTTCATAATTATTATGTTTATATATTTTTTATTAATTTTATTAAAAATTACAATTAAAAATATAAAAAACTAATATAAAAAAAAATAAAAGAATAAGAAAACAATAGAATGTATAGAAAAAAACTATAAAATAAAGAAAAAAGAATATATTAAAAAAAGAAAAGAAATATATAAAGAGATGAGTTTATATTCCACCTTCATCATAACAAGTGTAAATAACCTTATCATCATCTTCTCTTAAAATAAAATAGGTGATTTGTCAGAAAGAGACTGCTGAGACAAGGGAAGGAGTCAAATGGGGAATTAGTCTGGTATCCCTATGTGGACATAAAAGGGCAAAGTCTGACATGCCCCCCCCTTAAATGCTATTGAATCCTATCTAATCTGACCCAGCTGCAAATAATCAAGTCTGAGAATATTCCTGAATTGTATGTTTGAACAATATAATAGCTAATTGAACACTTTGGTGTGGATCTGATTGTTCATGCCTGACAGATCTCTTCTTCCCATCTCTTATCTATAAACAAATCTCATTATTTCAGTCCTCATCAACAAAAGTTCATTAAGGTTTACCAGAGATAACAACATATCTATTTTAATCTTGATCAAATAAACCAACTTTACATTCCTTCCTTTTTTCAAAAATCTTGTTCTTTAGTCCCCTCAAATAATGATATAGAACTTAATTTCTTTTAATTTTTTTCATTGCCTTCTTACAAAATTCTTCAAAGCTTCAAACCTCTTTTGTAAATCCAATATAGGAAAATTATCCAGTGCACTCTCTTTGTTATTTTAATTTTAATTATTAAGACCGCTTTTTATTAAGCTTGATAGATGTGAACCTGATTGTCACTGATTAGAAAAAAGTTATTGAACATATAGGAATAACCAATCTATGGCTGCCTGTTACAAAAGAAATGTGAATACCATATTGATTATATTTAGGGAACAAATAAAAACAAACTGACATCATAATACTCTTAAATAAATCAGTGTGTCAACCTGCTTCAGCTTGAACCTCTAAGTAAGAATGATCCTTAACTCCATTTGTTGAGAAAGATATAGTTTAATAGAGATCAAGTGAATTACAGTAATGCAAAGCCAGAACTGAGATTCACGCGCCAAAATCATTAAGTTCTATTCCCTCCCCCATTGTCTGCCTCTCACTGCCCACCAATCAAGTTCTTGCGGTTTGTTCTATAACAGCCAGTCTGAGCCCACGTTTGTATGTGGCTCCCTCCTTCTTCCAGCTGGGTGACCTTGGAATGGCATCTCAAGGTGGCTTCTACTTTCGTTTTCCCCCTTCCTTCATTCCCCCTTCCTACAATTCATGGCAGACTGTCACCGCATAATAGAGAGGCACAAGCATGCATAAGGTGGCAGCTGGCACAGTATTATGAGCACGTTTACAATAATGTGCAGGGTCCCAGTTATTAAACTGCTAAACTTTGTTGAAGTATTGGAAAGCTAAAAGAATAAGCTCCAAAAAAGCTAAAAACAAACCCTTAATAAAGAAAAACATAGAACACTGAGTTTTTCAATCTCAAAAAAGCCCAAATAAATGAATAGCAACATACATATAACATTATACAGCATGGAAAATTGGACTTTTCCTCCCATTTTATAATGCTAGATTTGATGAAACAGAACTGTGTGAGATTTAGGTTAGACAAAATGTTCTTCATATACATTTATATACATAGTGAAGATACTGAATTGACTGCCATAAGATATATAATAGCCCCCACCTCAAAGCCCATTAATGAAAATGTGAATTAGAGTGCTATTGAACTTGTGTCCTGCTTGAGGGCTTCTTATTAGGAAAATCTGGATGATTACTGTAAGAACAGAAAGCTAGATTAGGTAAGATTTTGGTTTATCCAGATGAATTTATCTTAAGCTTTTAAGTATAAACTCTCGCAGTTCTCTCAGGCATAATGGAAATGCTGCCAACTGTTAATTGCATAGGAAACCCTAAGAACACACAGCCCTGAAATTTTAAAAAAATTGCATTTCATTAAAGGAGAAGCAATAGAAGAGAGAAATAGCTACAATAATATCAGGAAGAATATGGACTCACATCTTAGAAAAGGGGAGATTCATTTAGAGATTAGGCCAGAATGAAAAAGGTGGGCTACAGGAGAGAGTTAATTATTTAGAATGTATCATTAATTGTTCCCAATTGTTCCCGAATAATGATATACCTACTTCAAACATGCAGAATAATCCTTAATATGACATTTAAAAATAATCAACAGTTACTCAAATTCATTTGCTTGATGAAAAAGGGGTACAGTCAAAACATCTATTAATATAATTTCATATTGTGGGGAGAAGAGGAAAGCCATATTTGACTATTCAATATCACCAGTAACATTAAAATTGCTGTACAATCTACAATCTAAACTGATAAGTCAAGGTGGGGGAAGTACACAGAGTATGACCTTTGGGATTCTTTCCAACTTAACAGAATAACAAGAGTGAGAAGGGACCCTGGGGGTCTTCTAATCCAAACCCCTGCTCAAGCAGGGGACTCTATGATTTCAGACAAGTGGCTGTCCAGTCTCTTCTTAAAAACCTCCAGGGATGGTGCGTCCACAACTTTTGAGGGCAAACCAGTCTACTGATTAATTGTTCTCACTGTCAGGAAATTTCTTCTTAGCTCTAGGTTGCTTTTCTCTTTGATAAGTTACATCTTGTCTTGCCCTCAGGGTGTTTTTGGAGAATAGGCTATAAATTTGCAATGACTGTAGGAAGTATTTGTATTTTCTTGTACATAGAAAAAAATGTAGTGTATTGCATCAGTGTAAATATTTCTGCTGTCCCTTTGTGTTGCAGTTGACTGTACATATGCCCTGGGAAGCATGGGACACGGTCCATATGTTCCACTCTGGATCCCATGACTGAAGCATGGGGGCCTAGAATGAAGGAGTCAGCAGGATGCAAGAGTGTATTGGAAGCTGCTCTTTTTTTCCTGGAGATTTTTTTTCCAGAATACCCATAGAGTCCTTTTTTAAAAAACTCAGTTTTTCTGCCATCTCAGAAATTCTCAGGTTTTATTTCTGCACAATTGCATAATGGATGTGAACAGAATTGCAAACAAAACCCCACCATTTTAATGTAAAAATGGTGAAGATTTTGATTTAAAAGGGAGAATCAAATAGAAACAAGAATATTAATTATATTTAATGTTACTTGTTAGTCAAAATATACCGTACTCAAATTAGTAAAATAAATACATTTACAAATTTGGGAATACTTCTTCATAGCTTTCTATAAGCTTTATTGATCTCATAAATTACTGCAGTTTATATATATTGTGAGGAATGTACAACCCAGTATAACAATTAGGGGAGTCACATCAGCTTTTGTGTTTCTGGAAGGTGATTTCCATACTGTAGCGAAATAGATGCAAAGCCAGAAGTGTTCCTGATTCCTGAAAATAGTGTCTAGTTATGATGAACAGAAGGAACAGGCTGAAGAAAAATGCATTTGTGGTGTTAGGTAATGCTCTCTAGGATTGGCTTAACAGCAGTATCAGACAGCTGAAAGATGTAACACTATACAAGACTTACCTGGCCGGCCGCATAGAGTATTGCATGAGCAGAGCAGTGTTAGAATGTCAGAAAAATGAATTTTTACAAACTATAAACATCAGAACAGAATGTAGATGTGTGCTTCAGTTTTTTGCAAACTCAGTTAAAAGCTGGAGCTTGACAGCTAAAATAAAACATGGCAAAAGACTATGGTGTTGGGCACAGAAAAGAAGCACAAAATCTTTGAAAACAACACATATTTTTAGCTGTAAAGTTGCTGATTTTTATATGTTCATGCAAGCCACAATACTGTTGAGAAAGATGGAGGTTCTTTTTTTTGTAAACATAACCCTCTTCAAAATGTTTTTCAGTATTTGATAATTTTCAAGCAAATACCCAAACTAGGATGCCTTCGCGATAGTTGATAAGATCATCTCATAACTAAAGTATTGCAACCCGTCTTGGAAACTACAAATTGTGCATAATGCAATGGCTAGAATACTAGTTTGGGAAACACAGAGTTGCAGTATTCACATCCATCCTGAAGTCACTGGACCCAGTTCACAATTCTGGGTATTACCTCTGAAACTCTACATAGTACATAGCAGTACAAAATATCAGGGCCAGGTATAATTCTGCCCACTTAGTCCAAGCAGTGAGGAAAGACCTGCTAAGGATTCTCTCCCCCATTGCCCAGAAATGAACGGGCATAGATTAGGAAGCAGGCTTTCTCAGTAGTAGCCCCCACGTTCATGAAAACATTCCCAGCACTGTGATTGGCCCCTTAGGTTTCATTTAGGAAATACCTTAAAACCAGCCTGGTTTTTTTTTGGGGGGGGGGTTCCTCAAATCCTAGATAATTGGGAATTGTGTTTTAAATTTTATTGCTTTTAATTTCTGAATAATCTGGTTGGATGAAAGGGGTTTGGGGTTTTTTTTGTTTGATGCTGAGCTTGTCGATCAGAAGCTCGGCAGTTTGGCGGGTCAAATCCCAAGTGCCACGTAACAGAGTGAGCGCCTGTTACTCGTCCCAGCTTCTGCCAACCTAGCAGTTCGAAAGCACATAAAATGCAAGTAGAAAAATAGGGACCACTACGGTGGGAAGGTAACAGTGTTCCGTGTGCCTTTGACGTCTAGTCATGCCAGCCACATGACCACAGAGACATCCTCTGACAAGCGCTGGCTCTTTGGCTTTGAAATGGAGATGAGCACCGGCCCCTAGAGTTGGAAACGACTAGCACGCATGTGCGGGGGAACCTTTACCTTTACCTTATGGGCACTGCCCAAACTTGCCATAGAATGGAACAGTATAAATTTTGTAATATAAATATAAAAATACAGTGGTAAATATAAACATGTGTCATTGTTTCAGAGGCAACAATTAATATGTGTTAACTGAACTGCCACAGCATGTAGTAAGTTTAACTGTTTATTTAATCAGAAACATTCCATTAAAGAGATGGAAGCCAATAGAATCACTCTGGAGGTACAAGTGTTGAATTATGATATTAGGTTTCTGTTTCTAATGACAAAAATCACTTATCTGTTTGATCTTGGTAATGTATGTTTTAGTTTGCAGTACTCATTCTTTACAAGTTTCGCATTGAATAAGCTTTGCTAGCCATTGCCACTACGGGAATGGAAATCATGAAACTAGATGACACCAGGCTGCAAAAGACTGCTTTAGAAATTAGTAACCTCTGCCTCCAGGATCACAACACAATTTTTTAAAAATATGTAAAATAAACTGCTATTGTGCTTGTTCTGGGCCTTGCCTACTAGGTTTCATGTTGCATGATTGTGGCTGGTGGAAAAATACAATCTCACTTCAGCACAAATGCCAACTTGTAATCAGGTAACTGGATACTCCATTTCCATTATTATACAAAGAAGCTCTTGATTACAAAGCTCACTACTCTTCAAGATGGTTGAAAGTGTAATATTTTTGAGACAGCGGATGAATAAATTCATTATATAAATTTTATTACCTAAAGGCAAAGAACGAGGACGAGGTGGAGATAACAGACATGAAAAGCCCAGAGTCATTAGGAAAAGTAAATATTACTGCTCTAAACTAGGATTTCATCAGTGCTGGTAATTATTCATTTTCTGTGGAAATGGCCCACTGGATATTCAATATATTTTTATTTTCTTGTTATTATGCCTTCCAGTTGCACTTGCCAAAACAGAGCAAGCCACTACACCCTTCAGATTCTCTGTAGCCTTTTTGGCAGCTATTTAAGCAGTGATGCGCTGCCATCTAGGGACATTTTGCATATAATATGCAATCTACATTCTCAAGAGAAAAGTAAACTGGTTGCTGGAAGACAGACTTCCTCCACCTGTAGGTACTCATTAATATTTAAAGACTGGTGTTCAATGAAGATTGCAAAGAGGCCACAAACTGTTTAGGAAGAAAGCATTGGATTCCAGCAGTCGGAAATTAAGGATAAGAGAAATGCTTCCAACACAGTATCTAATTATCTTTCAACTCTCAGATGATTAAGGCAGTAATCAGATAAAGATAAAGCTACCAAAAGGAGGTAAGATATTAACGAAACTCCAGGGAAGAAATATTTGTTTTCCATCATCATGTTTTGTTGTTGTTAGTTGCGAAGTCATGTCCGACCCATCGCAACCCCATGGACAACATTCCTCCAGGCCTTCCTGTCCTCTACCATCTTCTGGAGTCCATTTACTGTAAACTCACGCCTACTGCTTCAGTGACCATCCAGCCACCTCATTCTCTGTTGTCCCCTTCTTCTATTGCCCTCAATCTTTCCCATCATTAGGCTCTTCTCCAGTGAGTCTTTCCTTTTCATTAGGTGGCCAAAGTATTTGGTTTCAACTTCAGGATCTGGCCTTCTAAAGAGCAGTCAGGTTTGATCTCTAGGACTGACCGGTTTGATTGATAGAACAGGAATTTATCCTTATTCCTGTCTTAAGCTAACCAATAGTTTAGCTGTCCTTTTTCATTTGTGGGTATTTATTTATATTCAAAACAAGGAGGGAAATTTACTGAGTACTTAAGAGTTGCATGCGAAAATTTAGGATCTTGCTTCTGTTCAAACATTTCCATGAATCCCTAAGAAATAGATGCTCTTCAAATTGCTCCAAATAGGTACAACATTTAACACAATGTCTTGATACAAATTTTGAACACATACCTACTATTTTCATGTAGTTACCTACTGATTCGAAGTGAGAAAACAATGAATATGGCAGGTGCAGAAATGCAGACAAACTTCCAGATGATTCCTTGCTCTTTTTTTAAAAAAAAAGGAAAATTGTTGTTAGGCTTAAATACTATGCACCTATATTAACCCTTAGGCACAATAGGCACAGCATCAGGAAGTTGTGAAAATTTGGGAACACAAAAAGTAATGATAAAATCAACATTCTACACAGTACATGTAGTCCTTGACTTATAACAATTTTTATGATCAATTGAAGTTACAATGGCACTGAAAAGAACTGATTTAAGAACTAATTCTCATACAATGGTTTCAGCATCTCTACAGTCATATGATCCAAATTTGGGTGCTTGGCAATCGACAAGCATTTACAATGATTGTGGCAACTTGGGGTTATGTGATCATCATTTGTGATCTTCCCGGCTGATTTCTGAAAAGCAAATCAATGAGGGTAGCTGGATTCACTTCATAACCATGTGATTCACTTAACATTTGTGGCAAAGACGGTCATAGAATGAGATGCAACTTATTTAACAACTGCCTTGCTTAGCAATGGAAATTCTGCTCCCAGGTTGTGGTCTTAAGTCAAGGGCTACTTGTGTATCCTAAAAATAAATATATTTAACTCATTCTTGCTATTTACTATGATTTACTGCTGTGATTTATTGAAGAATAAGTCAAGGGCATACCTTTATAACATCCAGAATACTGTCACAATGAGTGCTTATGGAGATGAATGCATTTTGTCTATAAGAGTCTTAGTGGAACTGTGGACCAAAATATGACTGAATTGTTAGCCAAATGAAGAAAATTCCCATGATGCACAAATAATGCTGACTTTTCTAACACTTCTGGTTGTAATTGTTGTTTTCTTTACTTTCAACAACAAAGGGATCCTCTTCATTCCGCCGGGACCTGAAGACCTGGCTCTTCGAGCTCTCTGGCCCAGGCTGAGAATTATTCTTAATTTTAACTGGGGTTTTATTTATGCAGGGACAAATATAATTTTTTTTAAATTTGTTTTTAACTTTTGTATCTTGGTTTTTTAATCACCCTGTAAACCGCCCTGAGTCCTTCGGGAAAGGGCGGTATATAAATGTAATAAAATAAATAAATAAATAAATAAATAAATAAATAAGTAGCAGTCTGAGCGTTTGTAAATGAAAATAGTCCACTCTTACAGAAACAGGAGCAGTCTGTAAAAAGAAAATCTCTAAACACTTTCATTTATAGATTCAGCTGTAAGAAACACTTATGGAATGTAACTCAAGTGTAACTGAAGGAATCAAGGCAAAATTTGGAAGACCAAAAAACCATCTTTTGCCAGAATTGCCTGAAAAGTAATCATATAGGCAAAAATAAAATAGAATAAAATAAAATAAAAGAACCCACAGACTATTGTACATTCTGAAAATTGGAGTTAGCTGACACCGGACTAGTTCTCCAAATACCATTGCTGATATAAAAGTAATATCTTGGGAAAGTTATCAGAAGCAAACCTTTTCTGTGACCTTGTCACAAAAGTCATCAACTCGTGCATGAAAAAAGAAAATTTTAATAAACCTGAAACATTTTGGAAGAAAAGTTTAGGATCATGCAAGAGAAAACAAGGGTGAAATGGCTAGCTGGTAATATACTGCATGATAGGAAACCAAAACTATCCAATGCAAATTAATTAATTAAACTATGTTCTCAATTCTTAAGGAACTTCCAGAGATGCTTTTTGAATTAGATATAATAAAATGAATATGGGACAAAGATTTTTATTACTCATATTTTGAATGATTAATTTTATTAAGCTATAATCTTGTCCAATGCTACTACAGATGTCTGTGTGTCTCTTTCTTTATACAGATAAGGAACTGTCGTTTCAAAGTATCCAGTGGTTTGAGTGCTATGGCCAGCAAATCCTTTACTATTCAAACAGATTCATGTATCATTATAAAAAAAAGAGCTTTTAAAGTACTTACAGTATATTTGCTGATGTGGGAAGAAGATTGACACAGCTATCCATGGCAGCTCTATGAATCTAATGCACTACCATATACCCATAAAATTTGTAACCAATACTTAAGATAACCTTTATTGTCATTTTTTTTTGCTGTCGGCACAATGGCACACATCAAAAATGAAATTTAGTTGCCCGTTCTCAAAGTGAAACACGTACATGACACACACCTAAACATACTATATACAACGTATGTACAGACCCACACTCCTACATATACATAACAAATAAATATTAAATACTATTCATCTTGAATATATAACGGAAGGAGGAAGCCTGAGAGTTCACAAGGTTAATGCTGTATGGAATGAAACTATGCTGAATCTGGATGTTCTGCTTTGGATACCATGAAGCCTCCTCCCAGAAGGTAACAGGGAAAACAGGCTGTGAAGAGGATGTGTAGTGTCCCAGACAATCTTACAGACCCTGCTCAAGCAACGCTTCTATGCTATGTCCTGGATGGGAGGGAAGGAACTGCCAATGATCTTTTCGGCCATCCTCACCACTCTCTGCATTGCCTTCCTGTCTGAAGCAGTGATGCTTCCAAACCAGACTGTGACGCTGTATGACAGGATGCTCTCAATCGTCCCCGTAGAAAGTGGTAAGGATAGGAGAAGGAAGATGTGCTTTTCTCATGTGAATTAATCTAATCCTAATTAGAAGGCAAAAATAGTATTTATTCATTTATGTGATATGAAAAGTAAAAATATAACAGAATAAGAGTTGGAGGGGACCTTGGAGGTCTGCTAGTCCAAGCCCCTGCTCAGGCAGGAAACCCTGTACCATTGCAAGTAAATAGTTATCCAGTCTCTTCTTAAAAGCTTCCAATATTGGAGCATCCACAATTTCTGGAGGCAGGTCATTCATTAATTGTTCTATCAGGAAATTTCTCCTCAGTTCTAGATTGCTTCTCTTCTTGATTAGTTTCCATCCATTGATTCTTGTCTTTCCTTCAGATGTTTTGAAGAATAGGTTGATCCCCTCTTCTTTATGGCAACTCCTTAAATATTATCACCCCTACTCCTTCTTTTCATTAAGTTAAACATACCCAATTCCAGCAACAATTCTTTATATGTTTTAGCCTCCAGTCCCCACTGCTGGCTCAAATTTAAGTGATTGTCCACTAGGACTCAAAGTTCCCTGTCACAATTATTACTATTGAGTCAGATACTACCTATACTATACCTGTGCATTTGGTTTCTCTTGCCTAAATGTAGAACCTTACTTTTTCACTATTGAATTTCATTTTGTTAGATAATTCTAGTTGTGACAAATTCAAGGCAGCCCGGGTGTTCAAACATGGAGCACAAGTAATGCAAACTATGCAATTGTTCAGAAGACTACTTACCTAACAATTAGACCATGACAAACCCAAAAAGTTAATTAAGTATTCCTTTATTGGATAAGGTATATTACAATAGACAAACATTTTACACATGCTGTACAAAATATACATTCTGATTACATGAGAAAATATAAATAGTTACAAGGAAAGAACAGCTATAAGAAAACATTGATTTCCACTGCCTTGGATATTTACAGCTATAATTTCTTTGGCATTGGAAAAAAGTATTAGAAATTTCCCCCCCCTGCAAACTGCCAAAACAACCACTTTAAAAAAGCACAAATAAGTGAAATATTTCAAAATTGCCTAAATTCTAATCCCAGACACAATTGCTGATAGATTTTGTTTTCAGAATAGTACAAGTATTGGCTTGCTAGGAAGTCATTTTCCCAAAACATAGCTTAAAGAAGCTATAAAATGTTTAAATTCTTTGCTCTACAATTTACTTTTAGACATCCTTGTGCTCATATTCTCAATACTTCATTCATTCCAGATTTCTAGCCTGACTGCTGAACCCATCCTAGCCCCAAAGCTGTCTGAATTGTTTTACATAAGGATATGTGTCTTGAGTTGTTTTTGAGCACCTCGTTGACTCAAATATGTGCGAAATCCTTTGCCTGTATCAGCCCAAACTAGGGCCATCCACAGGCAGCAGTTGCAACTGCGACAATTGTTGTATTAATTTAATTCTTTGCCAGCAATCCAAATTTATTTAATAAGGATATGTAAATATGTAGTTCTTGTTTAGCCACCATTGTTATCATGGTGATGAAAAAGTAACTTCACAATCAATCCCCGCATTTACAAGTTTCACAGATCTATAAAGAAAAAGAAAGCTGAAGATCCTAAGACAGCCATGGTTTCACTTTCTGACTGCTTAATAGCTGAGTTGCCAGTCCCACTTGTGGTTGCTAAATGGGAATTTCCTTAATCTAACAAGGAAGTTTGGATTACCAAATTTGTCTCTGTACAGTGAAGCTTCTGAACTTCCAGAGTGAATAATAAAATATTGAGCTGTGCAATATGTCATTTGCAATCTGGCAGGAAGCATATACAAAGATGAAATGAAGTTCTGGTCTTACATATTTTTCCAGCTTTGCCGTATCAGATTCTTCACAAACTGTCTCAATTTCCCATAACCTGTTTTCATCACTTAGTGAAGGAAAATTATCTCAAGTGCTAACTTCACATCAGGTAAAATAGAAATGCTTTAACTATCTGGTACATGTGCACCCTGAAGAAGATGCAAAACCAGCAGCAAGAAATTCTAATGCAGAACTTTCTGTTGCTGGCTATTTTAGCACACATCTCAGAGATACAAAACAGAGTTTTAATGCAGTCTGACTCTTATCCTTTTCAGAGTACCTATATTTTACCAAAGGTTTTTAAGTGGAACCTTTCTCTTATACATTTCTAAAACTCACACTTAAAATGATAATAAAGTGCCTCTGTTATCTTATTAACAGAAGTATCATCACCTTCCTGGCCATTCTGTATATTTTATATCTCCATTTTTGCTGCTAAAGTTCAGGTATGGTTCTCACATAAAATAATGTAGCAAGCATTAAAATTGTAGCTGCAAGCAAGATTAATCAAAAGCTAACTTTTGGGGGGTTCAATACTTTGAAGCAAACATCTTGGATAAAAGAAGACTGTTATTTTGTGCCCTAGAAAGCCGAGCTTTATCTACTTGCTGACAATAATCTGCCTTCACTTTTGTATTTTCAGCACTGCTGCAGAACTCAGACAAGAGATCCCTGTAAGATTTGGGACACTGATATTATGAAGAAATAAGCAATATGTAAGTTGGCACTTTCCACTGGTACAAAAACCAAAAGGGCAAGCAACCACTACTTAAATGAGTTCATTCTTTCATTGCTTAGTTACCTGGCTGGTTACTTTTTGTAAGTGGGACAAGCCCATAGGGATTCTTAAGTTACAAAACAAAACACAGGAATTTTACTGCTTCCAGCCAGAAATTCAGGCTTTATATAATAAGAGTCTTAACAGAAACACTAAAATTCCAGCTAGTAGAAAGAGGCCTTTTCCAGTTAACTATTACTCATGAGCTTAGTACATATTATTTCCATTAGTGGGGATACAGTCACTGATTGATTAATTTACTATACAATTTTTATGTCAATGCACATAAAGAAATACTATAAAGTAACATAGAAATAAGGCAGATAAAACCCAGTACAATATAGCAATAGCACTTAGACTTATATACCACTTCATAGTGCTTTATAGCCCTTCTCTAAGTGGTTTAGAGTCAGCATATTGCCCCCAGCAATCTAGGTCCTCATTTTACCAACCTTGGAAAGATGAAAGGCTGAATCAACCTTGAGCCAGTGAGAATCGAACTGCCAAACTGCTGGCAGTTGGCAGTCAGCAGAAGTAGCCTGCAGAATTGCATTCTAACCACAGATCAAACACCAAAAGCTCTCCAGAAAAGCTCAGTCTTCATTTTTTTCTACAAGGCAGGAATATTGGACACAAATGAAATATATTTGCCTTAATAAATTTTCATGCCAACATTTTACTATAGAAGCACACCAAATGGTTTACAAAGTACCTTTTATTGAACTCTGAGAAAAGATGTTACAAGAAATTCAGACTGTAGCTAATTTGCTAATTATAGGACTACAATCCTATAATTACTTACTTGAGAGTAAGCCTACTGCACTTAATGGGACTTAAATCTGAATAAATGTGTGGGATTACACTGACAGCTAATATTTTTCCTACATTTTATCAGAATACAAGCATTTGCCATAGCAAACATTTATGAGATGTTTTCTAGCTGCAATCTAGAACTCTGTATTATTATAATAGGAAAAATTAGCAAACAGATTATTCAAGAATAGCAAAAAAGATTATCTCAGTATAAAAAGCAATCTGAGACTATTGAGGGTCTATACCAGGGGTGTCAAACTGCTGGCCCACGGGTCGGACGCATCATGAGGAAACCGTGCCCACCCCAATGCCAGCAATGGGGAAAAAGCTCCGATACGTCGCACGACGTTGCGAATTTGACATATCTGGTCTATACCCTTTGTTATTCTGAGATAATCTTCCTTTACTGTTACACTGTTATATCATGTGTGTAGACTCAGCCTGCATCAGGGAGTATGGGGAAGACAGCATGGCTGGCTGGGGAATCCTGGGAGTTGAAGTCCACACATCTTAAAGTTGCCAAGGTTGAGAAACACTGTTTTCTGACTAACCATTGATGTTCAACTCATTTAATTCTTCACATCTTACACACTCATTGCTTAATTTCTCAGCCATGGGTGTGAACAGAGATAATCAGTTTAAACTTTCTAAGCTTTAAAAAAGTAAAATTTCCAGCATCCATGAAATTTTAAAAATGATTTCACATTAATAGTTCAGATTTCCAATAATACATCAACTTAACCATCTCACACATCATACATATCATATTCTGTGATAAAATCCACAGACCAACTCACAAGAAATTCTCCTTATGCACAATCTTCCTTCCATCAATTACTACCCATACATAAAACTATAAAGTGGAAGAGCCACCAAAGAATGAAAATCTCCAGTGAATGGCAGAGCATTTGATAACTCCAATTGTGGAGTGCAAATAATAATAATAATAATGAATCAACCCATCTGCATCATTCTTAGTAAACAATTTCTGGTTTCTGGAAGTTAGGGAAGTCAGAATGATGTGATATTTGGCATGATTTAAAAAAAAAACACCTTACATTTCAGTCTCTCATCTCCATTAGTGTATACAAAATATTTATATTATATGTATATATTTACATCTGAATACTTCAGAGAGAAAAAGTAAATAGATTTTGTGATCGGACATACTGAGGGGAATTCTTGCTAGTTGTCAGATGGATCAAAAAATCAAGCAAGTTTCATATTGATGAATACTAAGAAATCTTGCAAAGAAGCTCTTTTAAAGTTTTTTTTCCCAGCAGGAAATATAACGTATGTGAACCATTCTTGGGAATGTTTCCAAGACAACAGAGACACTTTTTATCAATTTCCATCACTGTGTTGTATCTTCTTTTTTTTCACCATCCGTTTAAGACTGAACTTTAATATATGGTACTTATTGGAAAATAGCAGAAGTGATTTTGCCCTCCAGCATGCAGTGTTCTGTTCCATTAGGCCTCTGTTGGAAGCATGAAACATTTTTTGCCATGAGTCAAAATGTGAGGTAGCAACAATACTAACAAATGCTTCAAGCTGCTAATGTTTATTTCATTTTTATGTAGCTTCACGATGCTCTTGCATGTCCCGAGTCCTGTTAAAATCAAAGTTGTATTCATGTAATCTGTGATGAAGCCTAGGAGGAATAATGTGCTCTGGCTCCTTCTCTGTGATGCCTTCATTTCGCAGAACTTCTGGCACCTCATGGGTCTTAGATGGAGATGAACAATGAGGGTGCAACAACCCCAGATCATTATTGATACCCCATAAAGACTGTTGAAAAAGATCTGTGGAAGGAAAAATTAGAAATTTGAATTTGTAAACAACCTCAGCACTAAGATTCTCACCAACAACACCAATTTTACCTATAATAGTACATTTAAATCATGTATTTGCTATTTTTCTATGTTTAGGAATATTTTTGTACATTTTATAAAAAGCTATATATTCGGATATATCTACAAAAACATAAGGTAGCCAAAGTGTATTCCAAACTACTAAATACACTTATTAAGAACCACATATATCTAATATTTATAGAAGCATCCTGGCTTCCAAGTTAGTAAATTTATTAGACCTTTTTTTAGTCAAAAATTATATTTTATTTCCTGCATTAAATGCTGCAAGGCATAGTTGAAAGATATTGTGTAATTCTGATTCTTATTTACATGACAGTTTACATTGTGGGATAGTCCCAGTTTGAAAACTTGAGCTTAATCTTTTTTTTTGGGGGGGGGGGGAATTCATGAGCTAATAATATTAATTTCTGATTCATCCAGTCATCAAAAAATTGAAAGAAACATTCAGGTTATCTAAATCTATGGAGTGGCAACATATTAAATTAAAATATCTTTTATTTTCCCTATTTGGTCAAAACCACATTTTTTAAAGAAAGTTGGAACAGAAATTTGGAATAAACCAGATTTACAAATGAATTGCAAGAATCGTAAACATTAAATCTTATTTAAGTCTTATAATCTCAACGTGAAAGCAATTCAGAATTTTCATGTTTATTGGACACTTGATAAAATGTTTTAAAAGATACGGCCATGACTTCATTATATTGGAAAATAAAATTATGGAGAGGGACACATATGTTTTCCTATTTTGCTTAATATCCATAAGTTTGTTAATATGATTTTAGGAAAGAGCAAGATAGTTATTATTATGTGATTTGGAATTATATATCAGCTATTTCAAATACATTACATGAAGAATAATGAACTTATCAACTTATGGGGCACAACCAAAAATATTTACTCTTTTACAATGGCAAGACAGAACCATCCTAGATTTACAATCTTGGATTGATGAAATATATTCATTGTCTACTTATGAACTGGCTCTCTAGTGACATAATGGAAAACTAATTAATATTGCTCTGTATGGTCATAGTTAAATGTTATGTTTAAAAGTATCTCTCTCTCTCACACACACACAGAGTTTTTACTTTTTTCCTTTTTTTGTATCTTTTTCCTTTCTTTTTATACAAGAAATCAAATTAAAAATAGACTTCTGGAAATATGAAAGACAATGTTTACATAACCTATTCTTTTGGCTTCATAAACAAATTACATTTAGATATCTTTTGAGTAATGGAGCTTGGAGACTGGACATCAACAATAAGAGTAAAATCTGAGAGCCAATTAGATCTAGTGGTTAAGGCAACAAGCTAGAAACTGGGAGTCGATGAAGTCAAGTTCCACATTAACCGTGAAAACTAGTTGGGTGATTTTAGGCCAGTAACACTCTTAGTTAAACCCATCTCACAGGGTTGTTGTATGGAAAATGGGAGAGACAGGAGTACTAGATATGCTCAATGCCTTTGAGTTATTTATAAAAATAAGGCAAGATAAAAACAAATAAAATAAAAACAAAGCTCTGAAAAAGGCAGATTCAGAATATATTTTGCAATGTAGCTATGAAGTATTTTACAACAGACAATTCATTATTCAGATGAAAATGAAATCATTTAAACATCAACCAAAAAAAAAGCCCTTACCACTGCCACAGGACTGAGAACATGGTTTCCTCTCATGTAGCCTGTCTTGACTGCTAACACACAGAGACCTATCTTGGCCATCTGAAAAGTTATTAATAGTTGTGGTTTCATGCTGAGGGCATCCAGGATAAGGCTCTTTAGACATCTGTACCATTAGGCTGGACAATGACTGATCCAGTGGATCCTCCTCTGCGTTGTATGTATAAGGACAATACTCCCTGTTTCTGGAATAGATGTTGGCATTGTCATAACAATCCGAGCAGATCACCAATGGCTCTGTGCCACCTAATGAAAAAATAATAATGGTAAGTTAGAATACTTTGACAGGATCGCTTCTACTAAGAAAACAAGCATCGAAATCAAGCAACTTTACTATCTATGGGAAAATCTTGGAGGATATGGAGTTTTGCAAACAAAAGCCAGAAGAAATAGAATCAGACATTTAGAAGGGACTTTTGGAAGTAATTTAGTTCAATAATTCAACTCCTGCTCAGTGCAGGAGCGGCTTGCTCATAATGAGCATTTAATGAGTCTAACAGCAGGAGGGTGGGGGAGAGAAGAGAACCCAATTTCAGCATTGTGTCATCTGAATTAGGAGGAGAAACTAGCAAACCTTTGCCAATTTATCCCAGGCCTTGCCCCTCAGGCTTAAGAGATGCTTTCTCCCAGCACTTGACTTTGTAAGTGCTATTAGGAGAGCTTCAATCGGTCAGAAGTATGATAGGATTTTAGTCCAGGAAAACTGGAAGGCACCAGTTAGAAAGATGGGGGGAGGGAAGGAAATGCTTCTTTAACTATTCTCCCCTTTCATGACTGTCAGGAATTGGTTCTGGGTTTGCTTGCTTCATACAAGTGCATCCAGAAAAGTACAAGAATTTTCCCTTCTCCTTATAGCCTTCTCCTTTACCAAACATTCTTAGCTTCCTCACCCTCCACCACCTTCCTGATTTTAATCATTTTGATGGGAGTAATTTTTTTAAAAAAGAAAGCAAATACACACAAAAAAAGAAAATAAACCAACCAATGGAATCATTTTTTAAATGATTGAATGATTCTAAAACTAGCCCCGCAGCGATGGTGAACTGACTGAGGAGGTAGGGCAAATGTTATCTAAGCTGATGCAAGGAGTATATCAATAAAGACAACATTTTCACACCTGACACCCAAATTGGTTCACCTAGCCATGTTGCAAACTCAGAATATGCTTATAGAAGTAGTCCTCAACTTACAACCATTTGTTTAGTGACTACTTGAAGTTACAACGGCACTGAAAAAAGTGACTTATGGCCATTTTTCACACTTACAGCATCCCTATAATGTGATCAAAATCCAGACGCTTGGCAAGTGGTTCATATTTATGATGACTGCAGTGTTGAAGACTACCAACAGTATGTACTACATAAGAGATTAATTATATCTTTAATTGTGCTTTGATTAATTGTAATTCGGTTTACATTCTTTGAAAAATCTCAACAATCGAGAATTTGGTGGGTCACAGTAAACTGGCTGTGGAAAATAATCTAATTTTTGCCTAAGAATAAGATAAATAGGACTTACCATCTGTGCCTTTGTGTATGTAACTATTGGAGGGAGGCATAAGTTGCTGATTGCTTCCTGCCTCAGAATTACTATAGCCTTCCTGTGGCTCTGACAGAGTCCCTTGAGAAGATAAGTAGCTAGGAATATCAGGAGGCAAATTTACCTCTTCTGGAAAAAAAGGGGGCGGGGAACAATAGTTAACCATTATATTTTTAATATGGTATTAAACTATCCAGCAATTAGGTATCTATTAAGACAGTGACATTCAGGCAGCGTATCAAGAAACAACCTCACACTGTACAAAGCAAACTTACCTAGTATGTCTAGAACAGGCATGTCAAATTCGCGATGTCACATGACGTCATGTGACGTATCGTGACTTTTCCCCCATTGCCAGCAATGGGGAGGGCGCAGTTTTGTCATGATGCATCCGGCCCGCAGGCCGGCAGTTTGACATACCTGGTCTAGAAGAATAAAATGTCTTGAAATCATTTTCATTTATTCTTTTCTAATGCTAATTTACTGCCATTTATTAAACTATAAAAAATTAATAATTTTCACACTAATTCCATAATATAACACTAATTTTTCTGAAGATATGACAAAATGTAATTTTTGAAAAAAATTATGCAATAACCCCAGTTAAACACTGCAACCTTATCACAAACAACAAGAAATTTGTGTATATTCATTTACAGCTTTCTTAAACTTCAGTATTTTGACTTTATATATGATCACTTCTATAGGCTGTATATATGGTAATCAAAGGCTCTGGCATTACGTTTCTGAAAGAGGTTTGATGGTTCATGAAACAGGTATTTCTGGATGTGCAAACAGATTTCTACTAAGCCACTTTAAATGGAATTAACTCAATTCCCTTTACCAATTGTCATGTTAACTATGAAATCAATAAAATTAAATTAGCAGGTTTCCCACCTGTGTTAGTGATGCTATAATCTTCACTTTTTCTTCTCATGTGATAGATAACAACCACCCAAACTAGAGAGGTGCCTACAACACAGCAGACCACAACAATGATCACAATCCCAACTGTTGTCCAGCCATCATCTCCAATTCCAATGCCACTTTGGGATGAGTCACAGTTCGGTGAGGATAATACATGTAGATAAATATGGCCACGCACTGTACCAAGGGTATTAGACATAATGCAAGTATATTTTCCAGCATCCTCTAATCCCGCATCTACAATGATGAGCAGTTGATTGGCAGCTGCAAAGAAATGCCGTTCGGTCACTGTCAGAGGACCATCATCTTTGGTCCAGTTTAGGCGAGGGGCAGGGCTGCCACTAGCAATGCACTGCAGAACAGCTGTTTCACCTTGAGCTACAGTCCTGTCTTCCAGAGGCCTAACAAATGAAGGAGTTTCTGGAAAAATAAAGATAATATTTAAAGTACTTACAAACACAGAGACTAAATATCTTTATACTACATATTCAAGGGAAAATATTTCCATAAATATTTGGAGATGTTCAATTTGATTGTGGGATCTGACCACATTTAAATTCAAACCAAATAAACAGTACTGTTTTTCATTGCCTAAATCTAAGGCTAGCATTTTCTGATACTGCACTATGTCACTATTATTTTATTATTATTTTAACCACAATCCTAACATTCCTCCCTTGTAAAAATGCCAAAGACCTAACACATAATAACTGATTTTAACTTTCTCAGTGGGACAACTGGGACTTCTGATCTTATCCCTGTAGGTGCAAATCTCCTGAAATATATCCAAGTATGAAGGTCTAGTAAAATGACTCATGTAGCTTTAAGTCTGCTTACCTAACACAGTCAATGTTACGTTTGCTGATATACTGCCAGCCACATTTTGTGCCATACAACTATAAATCCCCATATCTTCAATTTTCACATTTACTATGAAGAAGACGTCATCTTCTGGCATCACATGCATGCGCCTTTCACGAGCTGCAGGGAAATCTGTGCCACCATCTTTTTGCCAGGATATCTGGGGTGGTGGATGGCCTTCTGCAGCACATTCCAATTTAGCCATGGCTCTGGTACGTACTGTCAAGTCCATGGGAGTTTTCACAAAAGAAGGCAACTCTGAATGACAATGCAGTAGAATTAACATGAGAATTTTCCTTATGCAGAACACATAGAATCCACAATTCTCTCCTTGTTCAAAGCCTTAAACATTTTTATACCAAACATTTGGAAAAGATCTGGATTTTTTTTGGGGGGGGGATTAAAAATTACCCGAAAATGCACTTTCTGACTCAAAAGATAGTTGTTGTTTGCCCACTGAAAAAAAAATCCAAAAACAAACTCACAACCATCAAAAACTAGATTTCATCAATCCGCCTTGTTTCAAAATATAATTTACTCCCAAGATTTAATAATGATTTGGAAGGGGGAAACAAAAAAGCAAAATGATTTTTAGTTTCTCTGGAACAACCCATATTATCTTAGCTTTTTAAAATCTTTTCATCCTTTAAGATTAAAAAAGTAGTTTCATAATAGTAAACACAATAAAACATCCTCAGTCTGGGCAATCTTACTGGGATGATGTGATTTAGTACATTAAGAAATAAAGTGCAAATATTTTCCATGTAATTTACTTCTTGGTTAGTTCAGTACGATTCCTGTGAATTGGTTAAGATTTTCCCCCATCTGGAGGTAGAATGCACCATTTCCCTGCAACGGCAGCATTCACATGCCCAAATACTTTTGGGCAGTCATTCTCCTGATGTAAAGGAAGGGGCATGCTGCTACCACTAACTTCTCAGGTTACAACTCTCTTGACTCTACTACAGGGGTCTTCAACCTTGGCAACTTTTAAGACTTGTGGACTTCAACTCCCGGGAAGCTGGCTGAGGAATTCTGGGAGTTGAAGTCCACAAGTCTTAAAGTTGCCAAGGTTGAGGACCCCTGCTCCAGTAGACATAACCAAACAGGCAGCTCCAGAAAAACACAGAAGCTGTTGTTGCTGCAGTTGCCCCAACCATCTCCACCCATGGAACTGCTGTGGCTGTCTCTTCCTCTTATTCAGCTTAGTCCTTTTGGGAGCACTGAGCCAAGAAGCAAGTTGGCTGTTATCTAATTTAATTAACACACTGGGTTAAACTGTAACATGGCTTATTTGTTTTGGACTTAACTCATTTGTTATGGCTTTTTCCCTAAATTACAGTTAAAAATCCTTAGTAATTTTGTGCTGTTTTTTGTTTCCCCCTTTTTAAAAAAATGAAAAAGGTCCTTATGCCTAGCCTCTATGTGAGAAGTCTTTCATAACTTTTCAGCACCAGTTAATTTTTTTTACCTACTATTTTAGGGAGAAACTGAAAAGGGAAAGACTGTTGGCACACATTTGGAAGCTAAACAAACTATGAAATCCTTTTTTTTTCTGATGAAACCACAGAAGTGATCTGTTGGGTTTGTATCATGTATCAGTGAAGCTATAGTCAAAGGTTATGTAAACACACATTTCTTTCTCTTAGATGTCTCTTCTCTCCACACAGCACTACCTGGGAAAAGCAAAATCACTTTTGCCAGAGATCTAAATTGCTTGCTTGCAATGGACTGTTGGAATTACATGAAAGATAAAGGCTCTCAATTCCATCTTTTAAACATATTCATTTCAAGGATTTTTTTTCTTCTTAAAACAAAGCAAAACAAAACTCTCACTGCTGCATACCATTGATAGTCAACTTGGCCTTGTTGGAATAATTGGACCCAAAGTGATTGAAGATGATACACTGGTATTTTCCTTCATCAGTAAAGTTCACGTTGAAAACATGCAGGATAGAAGTATATTCCAGGATTTCACCATCTTGTTGTTGGTACCTGACATAATTTTCTATATCTGTGCCATATAGTATTTCACTGTCCTTTCTCCAGGCAGCAGATATAGGCAAATCACTGCTGCTCACTGCCTTGCAAGTCAGGGTAACATTGGTTCCTCTAAGCGCAACTGTTGTCTCAGGATGTGTTCTAATTTGTGGCTTGGGAAAGTCATCTATGAAAAAACAAAACATGGAGACAATATATTGGTTGCTGCAAAGTGCCCATCTTCAAAAAAATGTCAAAGCTAACATTATACTGTACAACTGCTAATGTAAAATAAAACCTTTCATAAAAACTGTGGCCAAAGATTTGCATGTGGCCCATTCTTCTGTAGCTCCCAGAGCTTCCTCACAATTGATGGGAGCAAGAAATTGAGCACTTTCTATTTTTGTAAGCAAACTAATGTTTTAGGAGAAAAATATATAAACATTTAAGTGCTGCAGATTTTTAAAATATACATTTCATTCATTAGAAAAATATTTTTCAATCTTGGCAATTTTAAGGTAAGTGTAATTCTGGGAATTGAAGTTCACACATCTTACAGTTGCCATATTTGAAATAGTGTCTTTTATTTCACCCTGTCAAGTTGACTTTTGGAGACCTCAGTATCCCATGCAAGGCCAGGCATGATCCATAAACCAATGGAACTTACCCCTAAAAATATTAACAATATTGCTTTCAAAGAAAGAAAATTCCAAAGTATTAAGGCCACTGTACTTATATTTTTTCTCTATCATTTAAGCTTTCCTGTAACATCCAGGTTGACTTATTTGAAGATCTGGCTCTGCTGAACTTTGTTCACTGAACAAGTTTGTTAACTGAACAAACTAGCAAAAAATGTTCCAGACAACTTCTGAAATCTGAGTCTAAGGTTTTTGAACCAACATTTGGGCTAGCAATATATATGCTTAACATATACACCAAAAATCATATCAAATTCACACAATCAAATTCACATAAACCAGAATGTTTGATGGGCAAGTTAGTGAACTCATATTTTCCTTCATAATTCATACATGCAACCATTTTTGGGATAAAAATTATCAGTAGGTTCATTATAAAATGACATTTTATTTTTTTAAAAAAGGTAAGAGAACACAAACCACAAACAAAATCTTCAGTGTTCACACTGAGAATGCTCCTTCCAGCTAGCCGTTCAGGATGAGCACAAACAACATTGACAGTGTCCTGCAAACGGCTGTGGAAAAGCCAATGTGGGAACCATTTCAACTGGCAGTCACACAATAAGCTGCTAGTGTTCAACAACCTGAAAACATAAGGCACAAGGAAAAATGCTGTAAGCTGGAAGGCAAAGAAATAACAGCTTGCTTGTAGTTACAGGCATGATTCTTTTTTTCCTGCTTATTCCTGCTAAAAATGTTTGAAAATCTTCATTAACATTTCAGTATTATATGCCTGATGTTCCTAAAATGTATTGTAGATGTTAACCTTTAATATTTTACATTCATATCAACCAACTAACTTAAAAAAACATCATCCAACAAAGTATAATGAGAGAGAGAGAATTCTGATAATATACTGTACAGATCTTTTCTTAAACACAATCTTGTATATAGCTGGTGAAACAATATGTTGGATCCTTTGATGTCTTGATGCTGTTGGTCTTTATCTGCTTTTATTCTTCAATAGTTATTACATATGTTATCTGAAATGTTTAATGCACTCTGCATTTTACTTTTCAGAATTTTTGTATATATTGCCTAACTTAAATAAATTTTGCCTCTGAAGTATTGTGTTTTTTTAAAGTAAATAATTCAGAGAAACCACTTCAGAGATACTTGTGAGCAAAGATTTCCTGAGCTCTCTCACAGGGAAGATAATTCAAAACTAGTTTAACTAATCAAATTATCGCTTTAATCAGAAAAAAATCCATATCGATTAAAAAGTGTGTTAGAGATAGAAATTCTTTTCAGTGCAACTAATTTATAAATATTGATTGCATTTAACATTTTGCAAGATTAAATACTTACAATTCTTTAAGAAGAGGCTGGGAAAAACCACCTTCTTGAATAGATACTATAGCATTGTTGCTCAGATCTCTACAAAATAAAACAAGAACCACGTGTTCATGAATTTGTTTCATGACTGAATTTTTAAAACTCGGATATGTTCTACAGAAAAACAGATAAGATATACTTACAGATATTCAAGGGCCTGAAGATCAGAAAGTGCTTTCTTTGTAATTGACTTAATTTGGTTTCCTTGAAGAATCCTTTGAAAAAACAAATAGCCAAAAATATTTATATGAAACAAAACAAATATTGGTGTAAAAAAAAACAACCTGAGGCCTTTGATAACTTATGTTCTCTGCCTTTTGTAGCAACATGGCTATAACAACTATCACAAAAATAAAGTGAAAAGTATATGAATACTAATTTATTTTAATAAAAAAATAATTTACAAAAGCACAGGAAACATTTTAGATAGACCACAAGATGGTGCCAGTCCGCTATAATTAGCAAGTTGTGACAGGATCTAGAAGAGAGATTGCTACTACATTAAATTTCATTACACAAGTTGACAAAGGAAAAAATGAATAGTAAGTATATGATCACACAGAATACCCAACCTGTTCAAAGACAACAAAGCCTATATAATACCACACAGAAAAAAAATAAAGTTAGAACTCTTACCAGTTTTTATTTCTACTTAAGTATTGCAGCACCATACAGAAAAAATAAAAACTCTTACAGCTTTTATTTTGACTTGTTAGGTATACCTTAGAGACAAAGAGATTATTGAGGCTGAAGTTCTCAACTTTTCGTGTTTGGAGGAGGAGGAATGCTGCCTATGACCTCAGGAACACCATCCCCCACCATCAAAGATGGAGGAGGAAACATGCTTTGGGGGTGTGTTTCTGCTAAGGGGACAGGAGAATTTCACCGCATCAAAGGGACGATGGACGGGGGCCATGTACCATCAAATCTTGGGCTAGAACCTCCTTCCCTCAGCCAGGGCACTGAAAATGGGTCGTGGATGGGTATTCCAGCATGACAAACACCCAAAACACTCAGCCAAGGCAACAAAGGAGTGGCTCAAGAAGAAGCACATTAAGGTCCTGGAGTGGCCTAGCCAGTCTCCAGATATTAATCCCATAGAAAATCTGTGGAGGGAGCTGAAGGTTTGAGCTGCCAAACGTCAGCCTCAAAATCTTAACAACTTGCAGAGGCTCTGCAAAGAGGAGTGGGACAAAATCCCTTCTGAGATGTGTGCAAACCTTGGTGGCCTACTACAAGAAACATTTCATCTCTGTGATTTCCAACAAAGGTTTTGCCACCAACTACTAAGTCATGTTTTACGAGGAGGTCAAATACTTATTTGACTCTTTATAATGCAAATCAATTTATAACTTTTTGAAATGCATTTTTCTGGATTTTTTGTTGTTATTCTGTCTTTTATTGTTAAAATAAATCTACAATTACAATTACAGACTGATCATTTCTTTGTCAGTGGGCAAATGTACAAAATCAGTAGGGGATCAAATAATTTTTTCCCCTCGCTGTATAGAAGTCTGTCCAAGGAAATTTATAGCAGGACTTGCAAGTATTTTTTTTTAAAAAATAAAACTTTTGTAGTCTTGTGTATACTGATTATTTTTCTATTGACCCTCAAATTATAAAGGAAAAGAGTTTTAGTGCGGCAGGATGAAGGCTTCTTCCACATGTTTCCAACCAATAGGGTCCTAAGCTTTCTTTTGCCAATTGGGCCCTCAATACTTGCTGATGTCAATCTGTACATTATAAATAAAGTCCTGCCTTCTTGAAGGCATAAGTTTTTAGGATCCTATTTTTAATAAAGTGAGATGAGAATCTTTTTGTATCACATTTATAAGACCTAACATGCTCAACTAATCTTTTTTTTAATACTCTAATATCAGACCTGAGTCTCAAATGATGTGAAAGGTTTCTAAAAATGTCAAACAGTCCCATACTCTGAAGGTTTCACTTTTAAGTCAATCAGTTCTACAACTTTTAAAACTTACAGTTTACTGAGTCTCTCAAGACCTGTAAATGCTTCATTTGCATCTTCTATGGCCCAGGATATCTCATTATTCCGTAGATCTCTAAAAATATAAATATATATTCCTAATAAATATTTGACCAAGCAAAACAAAAACAAACAAATTCTTCCAACCCCAATTTCTCCTCTCCCTTTCAGGTCTTGTTATTTTTAAGGTTTGGTTTTGCAATAAGTTATCCTCATACAGATGTTCATACTTCCATTAGTATAAATGCTGGCCTAAAGAGATATTAACTTGGTTAAAAGAATATGACTGGAGAATAAATACATGAACATAACCCCAATGGAAAGTGGAATTATGTAAAATCACTAGAGCTAAAGCCAAGCAGCACTGTTACTCCAGCTGAGTACTATCTATTAGTCTTTAATGGCTTTAGTATGTCATTTACCACCAACTGGTAAGCCTCTACAGTTGAATTAATGTTGTACCATTGTTGTAAATTCTTTTGTGTTAATGAAGCAAGAAGCTTATAACATTAGCATAGTAATAGATAAGATATAGGTTGATTGAACAATTGTTATCCAGGAAAAAAAGGTTTTCAGAGACATATGTGGGTGGTTTTATTCACAAATTCTATTATATGCCAATTTGACTTTCATTTATGCCTTTATGCTCTACACCTTTCTAAAGTATTGAACAGAAAGCTGTTAAAATCAATTCAGTGAACTCCTAAGACAGGCTTGTCAAACTCACGACGTCACATGACGTTGTGTGACGTATTGTGATTTTTTTCCCCCAATGCCAGCAATGGAAACTGCAATGGGCGCGGTTTCGGCGTGATACATCCGGCCCATAGGCCGGCAGTTTCACATGCCTGTCCTAAGAGGAAAAGAGGATGCTTTGCTGAAATCTAATAAACTTAGCAATGCTAAGGACAAAGGATAAATTTATAACAACTTTTACTTCCCTCTCAGTTTAGTGAATTCAGAAACTTAAGCAATAGTTTATCAATGATAATGTACAAAAAACTTTTTAAAATACTCAATTTCTGTCATTTGGTACAGGCAGTCCTCAACTTACAACCACAATTGAGCCCAAAATTTATGTTGCTAAGTGAGAAATTTGTTAAATGAGTTTTGTCCCATTTTACAACTTTTCTTGCCACCTTTAAGTGAATTACTGCAGTTGTTAAATTAATAACACAGTTGTTAAGTGAATCTGGTTACCCCATTGATTTTGCTTGTCAGAAAGCCACAAAAGGTGATCACATGGCCCGGGGACACTGCAACTGTCATAAATGTGAGTCAGTTGTCAAGCATCTGAATGTAAATCACATGACCATGGGGATGCTGCAACGGTCATAACTGTGAAAAATGGTTGTAAGTCACTTTTTTCAGTTCCCTTGTAACTTCAAATGGTCACTAAGAGAACTGTTGTAAGTCAAGGACTATCTGTATAATGTTCCAACATTTTGCACCATCAATATAACCTCCCTGAAGTTGTATTCATACTGCAAAATGTGAGAATATTTAAGATGTTTATTATTTTCATGAATTAATTTCTTAACCATAAATAAATGGTTAACTAGTTCCTTAATAAAAGCAGTTTCACGGTAAATCTCTCCCCTACCCCTGATATAACTTAACAGAAAGCTTGTATAGGAAAAAAAATGCTATGCATAATAATAATAATAATAATAATAATAATAATAATAATAATAATAATAATAATAATAATAGTGGTGGTGGTGATGATGAACCTTGGAGGTCATCTAGTCCAACCCCTTGCTCAGGCAGGAAACAGTATACCATTTCAGACAAATATGGAACACATATTTCCAGCCTGAAACCAGGGCAGTTAGTTAGTTTACAATGCAAAGCCACAGACACAGGAAAAGATCTATTAAAGGACAACTTTTCCGGCTGTTGAAATTGACACATTCCGATGTCATATGTAACTAGAACAAGTTCATTTGAGTAGGTCCTTACTGGGTGGGCCAATAGGCATTTATTTTTCATGCCCAGTTAGGCATAAATACTTGGAGTCCTGTTAATCACTCTCAGACCATTGTCTATAAACATCCAATGACCCTGAACCAAAAAACTAGCCTCTCAGCAGCTTGATGTTTCTCAAGATTCCAACAAAATTCACTAATTAATCTGCTGTTCTTTTGTTTCATGCTACTCCATGTTTAAAACATTAGCTTTAACTAATCCCTTTAAAAGCCTGCATTGAATTTAAAACAGTGTGACTGATTATGCAAGTCTTCTGTAGGCTGTTAACTATTTGGGCAACAGATTATTCTCTTTTCTTCCCCAATAATACTTAATGATAGCTGGGAGTGATAGGATAGTTCCATCGCTTCCTCATGCTATGTTTTAGTTATTCTCCCTGAAAAAGACCTGTTACCCCAACTCAATCGCATTTACACTTAGTTGTGCAGTTTACATCTCTTGGAAAGAATACACTCTTTCCAAGTACTTCTTTTAAAATACTTCTAAGGATAATAATATGAAGGTTAACCAAGTTCTTTATGTTTTATACATTCAGAAGAATTTCAAACATTTTACACATCTCTGGAGGATTTTTCCATCTCTCAGAACCATTTAAAATTGACTGTGCTGTTTTTGCACCAGAAAGAAAAAGGGCAATAAAAAACTGTTTGACAAAAATAACGGGGGGGGGGGGTATGTGGATTAATGTTACAGAAACCTTGAGTAGATTTCAATGGGGGGAAAAATGGAAGATTGTGTGTAGTATCCTTTTGAAAACTGATGCTTGTATGCTACAGCAGAGTTCACCAGGGAAATGAGTAATGCTTAATTTCCAGAAAGAGAAATGCCGGAAATTCCTGAGGGATAGATAATACCATTTTCCCATTTAACTGATTTTTATGAAGGACAGGCTGCTCTTCGCTGGACTGAAAGGGAAACGTATTTTGCATATGTTCAGATGCTAGGTTTGTGCACTATTATATATATTTTAATATGTATCTACCTATACTTCAGCCTCCTATCCTAGCATAGAAAGAACTCAGCCTGAAAAGAAAGGCTTGCTTAGGAGTTCATGAAGACAGATGGTTAGATAAAGTAACACCAATCAATACTCCATAAGAATTATTCAATGTAGCATCCGCTACATTATACACAAGTCCATTTAAGCACTGAATCTTTTAAAAAGCACCTAATTAATCTGAGCAAGCTCTTTGATAAAATAAACCTCTCATATTTTGAAATGCATATGGATAATCTAAGGTCAATCGTCAGAAAGGGGACCCACATCTCCTTTTGTTCTTAATACCATAGGCTTAAATTTTATTTCTGCTAACTTTCTTCTGATAAATGTTATTTTCCCTCCAAATTATATACACTTACAAAGTCTGTAGATATGAGAGTCCTTTAAAAACTCCATCAGCAATGTAACTGAGTCTACTGTCACTCAAATTTAATTTTTCCAATACATTCACTCCAATAAAAGCAAACTCATCTAGGCGAGTCAGTTGATTGTATGACAGATCTCTAAAATGAAAGGCACAATAAAGAGAAAAATGTAAGTAACAAGATAGTTGAAATGTTGTGACACCACTAATCAATTTGATTTGAGAAGACAAATACATTTTTATAAAGTATATTAAGAAACTTTCCCAACTGAGATAGCAATTTATTCCACTAAATTTACCTCAATAAAACAAATGTAAGTACTTACAGTTCAGAAAGACTTTGGCAGAATTCCCATGCATCAGGTCCAATCCTACTAATGGCATTCTGACTGACATAGAGCTTTTGCAGTGCCTGCAAGCCATATAGCCATCCCTTATTTATTTCTGTCAGATTATTCTGTTCCAACTCTCTATAGAATCAAAAGAAAATGTCACGTATGCTTTAAATTATGTATTTAAAAGTATGTATTTTAAATGCAAACCATATATAGCAATTTGCTAACAGAAATGCAAAGCTATTGTTAAATACTATTGTACCTACAAGTCCTCAACTTAGAAGCCAAGAAGGCTTCCAGTTTTGATGTTGCGGAAAGGCCCCACTAGGGGACCCTGGAAAGTGTTGAAAGTCGCCCCGTAGAGGCAGCAAGCAAGGAGGGGACCCTCGTTGATCACAGGGGAACAACAGCCCTCCAAACTGGCTGGGGAAAGACTAGCTATATTCACTTAGCCAGTCAGAAGCTGCTGTCAATGGAAGACAACAAGCACTATCAAGCAATCTTACAGAAACGTGGATGAAACTCTTTATGACCTCTTCCTGAAAATCTGCCCAAAGCACTCCCCCACAGGAGGGACAGGGAAATTCCACCCCATTCCCTCAGGAAAGCAGCAAATTAATTACTTGGAGAAAAAGGAGAAACCTACAAGACCAACGTGGAATATATATAATTTGGGGACTAAAATTGTTTTTAAGACCTTTTTTTAAAAAAGAAAGACTTGAAAAGTTTACAATATAAATTTTGGATTTAAAAACTGAAAAATGGCATTGATGACATCTAGTGGTGAATTACAGCACTACAACTTATTTATGCCTAAAAGATACCTGGCTAGAAGCCCAGAGTTAGATAAGATTTTGGCTGGCCTTGGAAGCTTTTGATAATTGCAGCTGAGAAAAAGGAACAGACTTGGGGGCTGCTTATCTGTGTAGCAGAGACAATAATATTACTCTAAAACTGGCCTGTCTGAATTATGAATACAAATACTGACTTTCAGAACTGTATTGTGGGACTATTTTCCTGTAGAAGAAACATACACTATTGTCTGATATGATGGAACACTTTGGATTATAAATCTTGATTGTTAAACAACCTTTAATGGTTCTTTTTTCTCCCTGGACAGAAAGGATATATTTCTCATTGGACATAAAAAATTGAATTGTACTTATATCTGCTTAGGGGAGATTTAAGAACAGCTAAGTTGGTTGGATAAATTTATAAAGGCTACTTACAAAAAATAAAATGGATGTTCCATATTTAGCTCTAAATAGTAAAAAAAAAACCATCTTTAACATCTGTCTCCAGAAGCCTGAGTTTGCCATATCACCAAGAAAATACTGATGAACCACAGAAAGAAATTCTCTCCATGTTGAAATTAATACAAGAAACAATTGCTTTAGCTCATGATGAGATTAAAAATAACACAAAGGAGAAAAAAGAACAATTTTCTAATTTAAATCTACAAATCGAAATAAATATTTAAATCTATAAATAGAAATAAATAAATAAATAAATAAAATCAGAAAATAACTACAGAGAAGGAACCCCCAATTCAGAAAATAGAAGGAAAACTAGAGAATGCTGACACAAACATTGAGGATCTAAAGCAGACATGTCAAACACAAGGCCCGGGGGCCGGATCCGGCCCGCAAAGTGGTTTCATGCGGCCCACGAAGCCATCCTGGAAACAGAGAGGGAACGGCCCCCACTGCCTTGGCCCTGGCCCAGAGACCCTCCTTCTGCCAGAGACCCTCAGATCTGTCCCACTCCTGCCCAGGCCCCCATTGGCACCCTTAATGCGAACGATGTAGAGCTGGCCACGCCCACCCAGTAGGCCATACGCACTCTAGCCACGCCCAACCAGTAGGCCACGCCCACCCTGGCCATACCCACCCGGCCCTTTGAGGGCAACCGCAATGCTGATGCGGCCCTCAATGAAATTGAGTTTGACACCCCTGATCTAAAGGAAGAAACTAACGGCTAGACCGTCTCTTGCGGCTCCCAGCCGCCCGGTGCGCGCGCACCTCTTCCAACGGGCAGTGGTGCGCGCGCACCTCTCCAAATGGAGAGTGGCACCGCCCGTTTGGAGAGGTGCACATGCACCTCCCTGAATGGGCGGAGGTGCGCGCGCACCTCCCCAAACCTTTGGAGAGGTGCGCGCGTACCTCCGCGCGAATGGGCAGCGGTGCCGCTCTTTGAGGAAGCTGCCGCGGCCCGTCTGTGAAGCTGCCGAAAGCGGCAGCTTAGCAGACGGGCCGCGGCAGCTTCCTCAAAGAGCGGCGCCCCTGCCCATTCCGAGAGGTGCGCGCGCACCTCTCCGAACGACCGGAGGTGCGCGCGTACCTCCGCGCGAATGGGCAGCGGTGCCGCTCTTTCAGGAAGCCCGCCGCGGCCCGTCTGTGAACCTGCCGAAAGCGGCAGCTTAGCAGACGGGCCGCGGCAGCTTCCTCAAAGAGCGGCGCCCCTGCCCATTCCGAGAGGTGCACGCGCACCTCTCCGAACGACCGGAGGTGCGCGCGTACCTCCGCGCGAATGGGCAGCGGTGCCGCTCTTTCAGGAAGCCCGCCGCGGCCCGTCTGTGAAGCTGCCGAAAGCGGCAGCTTAGCAGACGGGCCGCGGCAGCTTCCGCAAAGAGCGGCGCCCCTGCTCATTCCGAGAGGTGCGCGCGCACCTCTCCGAACGACCGGAGGTGCGCGCGTACCTCCGCGCGAACGGGCAGCGGTGCCGCTCTTTCAGGAAGCCCGCCGCGGCCCGTCTGTGAAGCTGCTGAAAGCGGCAGCTTAGCAGACGGGCCGCGGCAGCTTCCGCAAAGAGCGGCGCCCCTGCCCATTCCGAGAGGTGCGCGCGCACCTCTCCGAACGACCGGAGGTGCGTGCGCACCTCCCCAAACCTTTGGGGAGGTGCGCACGTACCTCCGCGCGAACGGGCAGCGGTGCCGCTCTTTCAGGAAGCTGCCGCTTTCGGCAGCTTCCTCAAAGAGCGGCGCCGCTGCCCCTTCGCACGGAGGTACGCGCGCACCTCCCCAAAGGTTTGGAGAGTTGCGCGCGCAACTCCGGTCGTTCGGAGAGGTGCGCGCGCACCTCTCGGAATGGGCAGGGGTGCCGCTCTTTGAGGAAGCTGCCACGGCCCGTCTGCAAAGCTGCCGAAAGCGGCAGCTTTGCAGACGGGCCGTCGCCATCAGGCAACCGGGAACCGGTTCCATCTCATTTTTAAAAAAATGGCAGCCGCGTGCGTCCGCGCATGCGCAAAAAACCTTTTTGCGCATGCGCGTGCACGGACACACGCACGCAGCTCCCTCTTTTTTTAATTTGTGATGGAACCGGTTCCCAGTGGCTCTTTTTCTTTTTTAGGTTGCCGACCCCTGGGCTAGACTCAGATAAATGAAGACTTAGAAGACACACAACGATAATATTCAAAATGGAAAAGACATTTTACAAACCAAGGAGGATAAGGAAAGAGAGCTGATGGAATGGAAGATAAAGCCGTTAACAATAATGTGGGAATTGGAGAAGGAGGGAGGCTGTTTAATGAATATCAACGGGCTAGTTCCTCCAAAAATGCTTTAACTAAATCTCTTGTTTCAAATAACATACATAAAAATAGAGGAAGAATTATTTGATAATCCAAATGTACTGACTTGGAAAGTTAGTGGGCAAAGGAAGAAAGCTAGAGTAAGACTGAAGGAAATAGAAGCTTTGACCTATTAGAGGGGATGTTATAGTACTAATCAGATGTTTGAATATGGTTAAGAATATATTGCTAGAAATAGTGTTATTATTGTAACTAGATAGATAGGATTTGTAATATCTTGGTATGACAAGGGAAATAAGAATATGCTAAGAACTTTGAATAAGGGAAACTTGGTTACCCAAATATAACTTGTTCTGAAATTATAAATGATTGGGATATTTTGAACATGGATGGGAAATTAAAATTGAAAAAAGCAAAAATAGGATATGGACTGAATAATGGGCTCAGTCATCACGTTGTCTATTAGGTACTTGATTGTAAAAATAGAAAATTAATAAAATATTTATAAAACAAAAAAGAAGTCAAGAGAATTTAAAAGCAAAGAAAGGAAATGTTTAAGTAGAAAGCAAAAGAGATTCAATTCTATATTCATTCATTTTGTTAATGTTATTGTTGTAAGTAGTGCCATTGTTTTCTGAAGTGTACTATGGAATATTTAAAAAATATTAACACTGTGATGAAATGTAATTGGTAAATCAATACATCTATCATTAAACTTAATCATCTCTTTCAGCTAATCAAATCTAAGATTTTTAATGAAAAGTTTATATAATATACTCACAATTCTTCCATATTATTCAGTCCAAAAAAGGCACCATCCATCAGATTACTAATTCCATTGCGTTGCATTTTTAATGATTTCAATGAGTCCAAGCCTTGGAAGGTAAGGCTTTCTATTACCTTAATTCGGTTTCTTTTAAGTTCCCTGAAAAATTTTAAATATAAGGTAACAGAAATCAAGCACAAATGTAACTTTTTCTATGGTTGCTATTCTAATAAAAAAACATTACAAAGACTTTGAGGTAAGACTTTGATGTAATTTAACCATCAAAAAACAAAAACTGAACTACAAAACTAAATGGTCAAAGCCATACCTAGTACTAACATATATTTAAATACATAAATCTTCAGATGACCAATATTTCCACTCTGAACAAAGAGTTTAGTTGGTACTCTTTATACCAGGACTTCAGCAGAGGATAGATTTCTTTCCCATATATATTAACAATTATTTTATTTGAAGAGTAATATATTTATTGTACAATGTGAACTTTATTCCAAAAAAATAATAAAATCTAAGGCCTGGAAGGCACCATCTTTAGGCAATTTCAATTTACAACCAGTTATGCCAGACCTCCTCTTGGGGTACTTAAAACTTGTTTCTGAAGTTCTAATGGTAACCTGACTGCATTTCAGATGCTTGGCAACCGGCCTGCATTTACAGTTATCACAGCCACATGCCCATGTTTTACGATGGTTTTGCCAAAAACCAGCATTTATTTTTGCCAAAAACCTGCCCACAGTGAACCATTGGTTCACTTAATGAGCTGATCACATCAGTCATGTGGATGACTGATTTATGACCATCACTACTTATGAGTGTAATGGGCAGGCTCTATTACAATCATATGTCAAACACTACCTATAATTCAATACCCTGCTCAGAATTCAGAACTATGATATGTTGGGAGCTATTATTGCTTTGGATTCCTGCATTGAGTAAATGGACTACCATTAGAAATTTCTCAGAAAGAAGGAAAAAATGTCAGTGAAGCAAATGAAACCTGATATCAAATCTGTATCCCCATGTAATGAAGCTGAGAGCTGAAAAGATAACTTTTAGCATGTAAACTAGGAATGGTAGCTTTGGAACTTTCCACTTGATATTTATCCAATACACTTATTCTTTTATTAGACACATACATTGAAAAAAATTTAAAAAATGAATTACTTCTCTGGCATGAATTTATGACATTCGTTAACATGCTCCATATATGGGCTTCAAACTGACAATGTATAGTCACTTACAAGAACTGCACATAAGGTAGCTTGAAAGTCTTCGGCGGAATCATGCTTATTCTGTTTCTGTTCAGTTTTAGAACTATTAAGGAATTGGACAGGTTATCAAAACAGCCTGCTTCCAGAGTGGTTATTCTATTGTTGCTCAAATTCCTATAAAAACAGAGTTTTAGAAAGGTAGATGTTAAATTCTGATGGAATAATTTAACAAAAGAAACCATTCCTTACTTCAAGAAAATTTACTTTCATAAAACTTAGCATGCTGTTTCACTAATTGTTAGATTACGGGTCCCCAACCTATGGGCCGCAACCCACTACCAGACTGTGGCCTACTGGCCAACAGGCCGCACGCACTCAACCCAATTGCACTAGCACCCGCAGACCCGTTTGTGCATGCGTGTGGACCTAGTGGCGGCTAATGCCTGCACAAATGGGCCCACCAGCATGTGTGGGGGTTGTGCAGCCTGTTTGCGCCTGCATGCAGTTGCTAGTGGGGTGGCTAGCGCCTGCACACCTGCGCAAATGGGGCCACTAGCCCCGTGTGGGCTGCATGGCCTGTATGCACAAGCAAGCAGGTGCTAGCAGTGGTGGTGGCTAACCCCTGCGCACATGCACAAATGGCTGCTAGTGTTGTGCAGGTGCTCACAGCCCCGTTCACGCATGCGCACGCACACCCAAATTTCCCAGCTGTTTCCTTTCCCTCCGGGCTGCCAGCATGAAAAGGTTGGTGACATCTGTGTTAGATGATGTCATCAGAATTAATCAGATGCAATTAAGTAATGATCTTTTATTCACAGTTTGCTAGATACTATTCCTTGTAGAGTTGGTATTTCCCACTGTCACTCTGCAACTTATCTTTTTAAGCAACCTGGACAATCATGTAAGAGAATCTGAAACATATTACAACTTTGAGGGATAGAGACAATTGAGACAAACATTCCTTTTCCAATCTGTCCACATTGCACTTTTAAACTGCAATTGAGCTGACTCTATTCCCACATGGCTGAAGAGTGTTTGTTTCTGCTATTAATTGTGGCTTGTGTTTTTGGAGCTACTAAGTGTGATTAACATTAATCAGTTTATGGTTTGTTTTAAATTACCAGTTACTATTAATTACAGTTCTTGGTCCAAACGTACATGTTGCAATTAACTAAAAGTGAAAGCTTTTCAACTGTCTTGCAGAATAAACTGAGAGTATATAAACCTGGGAGGATACTACATTCACGCACTCTCACTAAGCTACAGTTTAGCATGTTTAGAATCATATTAATATTCCATATAGTAAAGATCTATTTGATATTATTAAAGTCTGTCTATCCTATTTCCAATCTCTAGTCACGGTTAATAAATTAATATTAAAAATTTCTACTCAGCTTGCAACTGATTTTGGGGGATACCACCTCCTAATCTGGGAATCCATACAATCTCCTGTATATCCATTCCTCTATTCAGTGATTCCTCCATTACTAAATCTACTCTTCACAACATGTCTAATTTCATTAGTACCATTCTGAAGCTTTATTATTTCATTAATATTATGATTTCATAAAAATGGCACACAGAAATCCATTAACAACCCTTGCAATCTTTTTATATAAAGGAAAAAAAATAGATCAGATATACAAACTGGAAAAGAAACTACTTTCAATGCCTCATGCTAAGTGTTCCCATGTACTTACAGGTACTTCAGCTGCATATGTGGGAATGAAGAAACTTTGATTTCCGTGATGAAGTTGGAACTGAGATCAAGGTTCTCCAGGGAGAAATAAGTTTGTAGCTGTTCAGAGACAATCTCCTGAATTGAATTATGCACTCTAAAACATAAATAATCAACTTAGAAGCCATACTTATATCATCTTTGAAATTTCAGCTCGTTAAAAAAATACAAATATCTTGTAGATTAAATGTGAATTATAATATTTAGAAGCTTCTTATTATGATATAAATTGATGATTGGATTGGCTACTATCCAAACAGCTTGATGGATTGCTTGCCAGTATCATTTGATGAGCATTTTAACTTATTTAAATGTTCAGTATGACAGATAGTATAAATATAACAAAGGAATTCTGATATTACTCTTGTTAATTGCTCTTTCATAACATTACATAAATTTTTCAATTTACTTTTCAAACATCCCCATGCTTCATTTTTATTTGATTAATTATCTAACACAATTTTATTTTCTACATTGCTAAGTTTAAAAATCATCCTGAAAATTTTGTGAATATTAACTTACAGTGATAGTAGTGTGATATTAGAAGTTAGTTCACCAAAGTGGGGAATGCCACTTAGTTCATTGTGATTCATCTTCCTGAAAGAAGGATTATTTATTAGCACTCAAAAAGAAGTCATATCAACAAAAATAGAGTAAATTTGCCATGCATTAATATTCTTGTTCTATGTGCATTTTAAAAAAAATCTACATTCTCAGAAGTAAACTTCATAAAAAGCAAAACAACTCAAAGCACCTAAATACATTTATTTTATCATTTGAATTCAGTGCAAACAAGTATAGACTAGTACAGAAGTCTGTGCTGAAGTGCTACTTCAGAAGAACACTGTTATTCTCAGTGAAATACTATGTCAAGGATTATTGGAACAATACATACATTAGAGCAGACATGTCAAACACAAGGCCCGGGGGCCGGATCCGGCCCGCGAAGTGGTTTCATGTGGCCCGCGAAGCCATCCTGGAAACAGTGGGGGAACGGCCCCCACTGCCTTGGCCCTGGCCCAGAGACCCTCCTCCTGCCAGAGACCCTCAGATCTGTCCTGCCCAGGCCCCCATAGGCACCCTTGATGCGAACGATGTAGAGCTGGCCATGCCCACCCAGTAGGCCATACGCACTCTAGCCACGCCCACCCAGTAGGCCACACCCACCCTGGCCATACCCACCCGGCCCCTTGAGGGCAACTGAAATGCTGATGTGGCCCTCAATGAAATTGAGTTTGACACCCCTGCATTAGAGCTTCAAAAGTAAACTGAGTTATTATTTGAGTTAAATTAACAGAACTGATTCCCAAGGATTCATAAATATATTATTTCTCAGAACTAGAAATCTACTTGTTTCTGGAGAACATTAAACATGTAAATACCAGTTACGGTAAATTCTATATTAAATGAAAAACATTTCTATACATGCAAACTAGTTTAAGAACCATAAATTAACCAGCAGAACTTGAAACTAAAAACTGTCACCAATATTACTATATTTATAATACAGATATACATTCAATGCAACTTTCTAAATCTGGAATTCTATGTATCTGGATGTAAGCCTACTAAAGAAACACACTCAATTTTAAAAATAGTATCATTGTCCCTTGTAAAATTAAAACTGTCTACTTCTCAGCTAAATTATTTCTAATGATTAGAAACAAAAGTGGTACTCCCTAGCCAAACTTAGAAAAAGCCAATCAAGGTTAGATTAGGCTAATAATTTATTGGGAAGCCACCAGAAACCTTCGGACTATAGGTTTGAGTAAGAACTGGGGCAGAGGGGGCCGAAACCACAGACCCTAACCTCCTCCCTATTGTACCAAAGAAGCTGTATGCCCTTGTGATCATCAGATGCGATCTGACCTAAAGTCAGACTTTTTTAAACAAAAAAATATTTTGAACCCAATGCTAGAGAGAAAAGTGTTCAGGACTCTTATCTGTACATCAACATGAAACTCTGAAAATGTAACACATATTGACCAAATTTGGAGTGCGGAAAGAAGCTGTGAAAAGAAAGATTACGCTTAAAAATAAACCAGATCCAGCTGGAGGTTTCAGAGAAAAAAAAACCTGCCCCAATATATCCCTACGGCAGACAGTAAGGCAATGGCCTGTAACAAAGTTGCATATTCTAAACCCAGAGTTCCTCAAAAAGGTTGGGAAAACATTTCGGCTTTGCAGACTGGCGGGGGGGGGGATGGCTCTCTGTGTGTGGCAAGAGTGCGCATAGCTCCGTTTGAGTGGTGGGCACGCTCACCTGCTGCTCACGCAAATGGATGCACGTGCGTACCCTTGCCTGCCACTTCCATAAACCAGGCCCAAAAGGCTCAATGCCCGGTAGTGGGCCACAGACCAGAGGTTGGGAACCCCTGTTCTAAACCCCACTCCCTCCTCCTTCTTAGTCACATGATGCAGAAATATTAAAGGCTCAGAAATGATTGCAGAAGCAATGCCTTCTTTTCCTTTGCATTTGCAACCTACACCGAGTGTGTGTAAGGCAGTTCAGTATTAATATGCCATTATATCACAGCTCCTATCGTATTTAATTTTTTTTCATTTCCTTATTAACTCTTTCACTGACAATCCTACTATTAGAAGCCTTTTGTAAATTTTTATCCTCAACCTGTCATTCTCAAGTATTACATCACTTGACACATTACAACAAATGTCACATCCCTTAGTTTATTACATTACAGCTAAAGTAACTTACACTTCTTGCAGCATTTGACCTGATGAATCAATACTCCAATTAGAGGATAACAAATCATTATGACTCAAATCTCTGCAAGCAAAAAAAAGTTATAAGATTATTTAAAGTTTAATATGAATTTCATCTCACAAAACCCTGAAACTATGCTTATTTCTAACTTTTCTAGTTGAATAGGACTGCTGCAGACCGGTACCAGTCCACGGATCGGGGCCTGGGGACCCCTGTTCTACAGTGTCGGGCCCAAAACCAAAGAATGACACATGGTAATTCTTTCAAGCTGGGATTTTTTTTTATTGTTTTACACCTATAGACACAATTTGGTCAGACTAAAGATTCTACTATCTGCATCTATAATACACTCTGTGAACAGATAGTCCTCTATTTATGACAACTCAGCCAAAAATTTCTGTTAAGTGAGACATTTGTAAAGTGAGTTTTGCCCCATTTTACAACTTTTCTTGCCATAGTTGTTGAGTGAATCACTGCAGTTGATAAGTTAATAAGCTGGTTGTTAAGTGAATCTGACTTCCCCTGACTTTACTTGTCAAAAAGTTGCAAAAGGTGATCACAAGGCCCTGGGATGCAGCAAGTCAAAAGTGTGAACCAGTTGCCAAGCATCTGAATTTTGATCACATGAGCATGGGGATGCTACAAAGGTTGTAACTGTGAAAATGGTCATAAGTCACCTCTTTCAATGTCGTTGTAACTTTGAATAGTCACTAAATGAACTGTTTTAAGTAGAGGACTACCTGTATTAAGGAGGTGTTAGGCCTCATGATATCTGAGCTGAGTTCAGGAGTTCCCTGGTACTCCTCTGGAATGCACCCCCTCCCTGAGAACCCATCTCCTCACTACATTCCATCATACACAGCCAACTAATAGTCTATATGTTCACATTTGTTTAGTTCAGCAATGATCTTTATTTTTATTGCAACAATATTTATAAATTAGTTCATTACAAAGATATTTCACTAATAAAAACATGTGATTTTTAAAATTGGCAATATTTAAAATTAACAGCACAGCCAAAAATGGCAAAACAAAATCTATGAGACAATTCAAATACTTCCTGATATGATGATGTTGTGACAGACTTACATTCTTTAGCACATGACTCAGCATTAATTTCAAAACACAGTTTCTAATGAAATGTCAGAGACTAAACATTAAAACCAGTCTTAATTTGAAGGTTACCATGCATATTCCATAAAAACACACTCAAATATGTCCAACTATCTTTTTCAGAACAAAATCTGAAGCCTTACATAAAGGGCATCTAAAGTATTCTTTCACATAATGTTCCTGAACTCATAACATTTATAACTCTCCCACTATAACCCTGTTGATCCCAGGAAAGGTAATACTTTAAATTGTTATTAAAAATTATTATAACTGCTGGTGCTCTAAAAACTCAAAAACATAAAAGTCTCAAGCGAGTATTGTTATAAAGTTCTAATCTTTACTTATATGCAGACTTAAACACTAGAAATAAACAGACCAAAATCACCTGGAATGTCCATACTTTATAGCCTTTCTTCTGACCAATTATGCACCAACAGGCTGTTGCTGAGTGTTAGCAACCACATGAAACTGTACCTAACCTGTCTTCAGCTCTTCTACCAGTGCCTTTCAATTACAAGAGGGTTTAAAGAATGGCAATAAGAACAGTGAATACCATGGATTAAGACAAAATAAAGGCCCATATCTTCACTAGAGTAGGAAAACTGAATTATTATTTAGCTGCTAGCAAATCTGGCTGTCACAGGTTCTTTTATGTATACCAAAGTCAGTTCAAAAACCCAAGAGAGCCAACACAACCACACAGGTTCTAGGCAACACAAGCACTCAAAAGTCCATTGCTCATTGCTCCACTTTTTCCTCACTTCTACTACACATCCTCCTATTGCTCCTCCAAATACTATTCTTATGAGGCCTACTGGCGGAAAACAGTATCTTTTTTCTATCTGCTTTAGATTGCTTTACAAACACAGCACCAGCACATCCAATTGACTCTCTGCTCAGCTTACAGCAGGGGTGTCAAACTGCCAGCCCGTGGGCCAAATGTGTCATGGTGAAACCGTGCCCACCTCATTGCCAGCAATGGGAAAAAAAAGTCACGATATGTCACATATCACGTGACATTGCGAGTTTGACACCCCTGGCTTACAGGGACAGAGTAACAGCAGCACAGGTGCTAGCCATTTGGAAGCAATCTGTCCTCTCACTGGCTTAATTTCTAATGGCCCTTTAAACAAATGTTTGTCATTCTGGTCCTGCCTCTAATGATAACTTGCATTTATTTCAAAGAACTCCGGTAAAAAAATGATATCATTCATCCAGTTAGCTCCCCCTCTATTTAACCTTGCTAGATTTTTCTTTTCTGGTCCATCCTCCACTCACATCACATGCTCATAAGTATGCAAATTTCTATTTCCTCATTGCCTTAATGGAATATTTAATCTTCATTTGGACCACTGTTAGTTCCATTAAACTGTATCCATCTCCAGATCCATAATTTAAAGGCATCCATTTTATTTTATTTTTCTTTCTCAATGTCAAGCTTTCAAAGCTGCATATTAATACTGGAAAGACAACTGCTTTAAGTATTCTCTTTCATGGTTTTGTGTTAATTTGTCATTGTGCTTCTCTTAATTTTGGATAACAAGTTATCGATGCTTATAATTGTGATTCAAGCTGTCGTCTCTTCCAGTAGTAACATACTTAGAATATATTCAATATATAATTTAAATAGATATGTTGACGATATAAATCCTTTCTCATTCCTATTCTGAAATATTCTGTTTCTACAGTTTCTGTTCTTATAATAGCTTCCGATAAATGTTACTCAAAATACTAATAGAAGAGGGAGTCAAGCTATTCTCCAAAGGACAAGAAGCAACAGATGGAAACTGACCAAAGAGAGAAGCAACCTAGAAGTAAGGAGAAACTTCCTGACAGTTAGAACAATTAATCAGTGGAACAACCTGCCTCCCGAAGCTGTGAATGCTCCAACCCTGGAAGTTTTTAAGAAGAAACTAGATAGCCATTTGTCTGAAATGGTATAGTGTTTCCTGCCTGAGCAGGGGGTTGGACTAGATGACCTCCAAGGTCTCTTCAAACTTTATTACTATTACTATTAACTATTTTGGAATACTTGTTAGCTTTAAAATATTCTAAATTTTGGGGTGGTGGTCAAATGCAGGAATCCCCAACCTCTGGCCCGTCCATAACCAGGCCGTGGAAGTGGTGGACAAGTGTGTGTGTGTGCGCATATGCGCGCGTGAAGCTGCAATTGTGAAAGTGGCGCACAGATGCAAAATTATTCTCTCTCCCTCCCTGCCGCTGCCATCGCCTCTGCCAATCCATCAAGCCGGAAAGTTTAGGGAACACTGGTATAATGGAGAGCAAAATGTTCCTGGAGGAGCAGGGATTGCACTAGGCATAAGGCAGCAGCCAGATAATGAATTCTGATCAGCAGATTCTGTCTGGAGAAGGAGAAACTGAGAAATTGTTCATCTGCACTGCAGGCAGCTGCTTCTTGTGAGGAGGATTGTGAGTTTTGTAGTCACTATGTGGATCCAGCGTCTGGATTCAAGGATTTATAATCACATCCATAATGCAATGCAGCCTAAGGTTTGCAAAAGCTTCACTTTCTTAACTGCTATCAGATAGAATCAATTTAAAATTAAAGAGAGATCTTCCCATTGGCAGGGTAATGGAAAACCTCTTGGTGAGTCAACTGTGTTTCTAGATCAAAAAAGTTGAAGAAATAATGTTTTAAAGCAGCAGTCCCCAACCTGTAATGGCAGGGGTGGTGGGAGGGGGGAAGACGAGATGGTTTTGTGCATGCATTACTTTCACAAATGCAGCTTTGTGCATGCTCACCCACCACTTCCATGGCCAGGTTCCCAAATTTTAAAGGATTTTGAATTACTACTAAAAATCTACTGAAGAAAGTATAAATGGGTAAGGGGGACAATAATGTTGAAATATTATTTTTTGGCAAAAGTGCTTTTGAAAACATTAGAACTAAATACATAAATGGACCAGAGCTTTGTGGAAACTCCGCTTTTTATTTCCCCCACCCTTGTACATGAGGTACTTTCGCTTTTGGATTATATTAGAATAGCCATTGTTGTTGTTAGTTGCGAAGTCGTGTCCGACCCATCGCGACCCTATGGACAACGTTCCTCCAGGCCTTCCTGTCCTCTACCATCTTCTGGAGTCCATTTAAGCTCATGCCTACTGCTTCAGTGACTCCATCCAGCCACCTCATTCTCTGTTGTCCCCTTCTTCTCTTGCCCTCAATCTTTCCCAGCATTAGGCTCTTTTTCAGTGAGTCCTTCCTTCTCATTAGGTGGCCAAAATATTTGAGTTTTAGCTTCAGGATCTGGCCTTCTAAAGAGCAGTCAGGGTTGATCTCCTCTAGGACTGACCGGTTTGATTGCATTGCAGTCCAAGGGACTCGCAGGAGTCTTCTCCAGCACCACAGTTCAAAGGCCTCAATTCTTTGGTGCTCAGCCTTTTTTATGGTCCAAATTTCATTGCCATACATTGCAACTGGGAAGACCATAGCCTTGACTATACGCACTTTTGTTGACAGGGTGATGTCTCTGCTTTTTAGTGTGCTGTCTAGATTTGACATGGCTTTCCTCCCCAGGAGCAAGCATCTTTTAATTTCTTGGCTACAGTCCCCATCTGCAGTGATCTTGGAGCCCAGGAAAATAAAATCTGTCACTACCTCCATTTCAGAACAAAATTATTCTTCAAAGTTGATATAGTCCAAATAGTACAATCCAACATATGATCTTCCAAAAAGTTTCAAAATATATACATAAAGGACACTTTTCATTTAAATACCGATGAATATATACAAGTAAAGTATCCTCTGAGCTGAGTTCAACTCGTGATGATTTCATGGATACATCTATATCAGACATGTCAAACTCGCAAGGTCACATGTATTGGAGCTTTTTCTCCATTGCCAGCAATGGAGTGGGCGGTTTTGGGATGACGTGTCTGGCCTGCGGGCCGGCAATTTGACACCCCTGATCTATATATTTTACTTAGCAATAATAAGGAAGTTGCTTGCTTCTGGGATTTTTTTATCTGACTTTCCAATCTAGCTTATAGTATTGGAATATCCTGGCAGTCTCTTGTCTAAGTATTTATGAGGCCTACACCTACTCTGTATTTCTGAGGTTATCCAAGTTAGATAGGTGCTTCTACCTAGCTGTACAGGTAGTCCTCGAGTTAAGTCCATTCATTCAGCAATGCTTCAAAGTAATGACAGTACTGAACGAGGAGCACCTATGATGGGTCCTCAGTCACTTTATCATGATTGTCAGTGTTCCCTGCCGGTTTTCCACAAGCAAAGTCAATGGAGAAGCTGGCAGGAAGTTGAAAGTCATGGTCACATGAGATCCTTGCTTTAACAATCTGCGTAGTCCTTGCTTAATAATGGCAATTGGGATTGCCATCAGTAAGTAATGTGGTCCTGTGACATCATGATTTATGACCAGGTCACTTAGTGATGGCAATTCTAGTCTCAATGCCATTGTAAGCTGAGGACCACATGTACATAAATAACAGTAAAATCATCATTCAAATGAAAGTAGCTATACTGGAATATATGCAGTCTGATTTGCGCTTATTTAAAAATAAAATTTAAGTTTTACAATGTTATTCAACAGGATTTATCACCAATTACATACAAGATGCATAGTCACAGATAAAAATACAGTTGTGAGAAGATAAGCTTCTAAGACCTATTCCAACATATTAGATCATACACATCACAGTATTTTTTTCTAAAAGCTTAACATTCATTTCCATTTATAGTATGCCTGGTATACATATAGTTACATAACAGGACAAAGTCACAGATTTATTACACAGGTTGGAAAACAAATTGCCACATAGTTCCCTTATTTTGATAAAACAAATCCTACACTTAGAAACAGAACACTTTTTGAAAATTGGAATCATATGCAAGGATGGCACTTGTTTTTTTCTCAATTAAACCAATTCTAATTAAACTTGAAAAACATCTAGCAATAATTCAATGCATTATGAAAGCAACAGAAAATTCCTTTGTGATTGGGCAGTTTTATGTGCCTACACAGAAGCCAAGTCTATTGAATTCAGTAAGACTTAGAAGCAGCTATTTGAGTACTTTCCGAATGAAAAGGGTTATAAATCAAATAAAAAATAATAACTTATGGTTAGACTGCAAGATCTCACATTCATAGGTATGAATCTAGTTAAGTAAGTGTTCTCTTGTATTCACAATCATAGCCTTTATAAAATATAATTAGAATTTAAGTTTTTTCAGTAATTTAAAAAATTAGGTAAAATCACAGATCCCATTAAATTATCTAAATAGGGGAAAATTAGGGAAGAAGTTATTTGATCCCCTGCTGATTTTGTACGTTTGCCCACTGACAAACAAATGATCAGTCTATAATTGTAAGGGTAGGTTTACTTTAACAGTGAAAGACAGAATAACAAAAAAATCCAGAAAAAAATATTTCAAAAAAGTTATAGATTTGAATTTTAATAAGTGAAATAAGTATTTGATCCCCTATCAATCAGCAAAATTTCTGGCTCCCAGGTGTATTTTATACAGATAACAAGATGAGATTAGGAGCACTTTCTTAAAGGGAGTGCTCTTAATCTCTGCTTGTTACCTGTATAAAAGACACCTATCCACAGAAGTAATCAATCAATCAGATTCCAAACTCTCCACCATGGCCAAGACCAAAAAGCTGTCCAAGGATGTCAGGGACAAGACTGTAGACCTACATGGCTGGAATGGACTACAAGACTATCGCCAAGCAGTTTGATGAGAAGGTGACAACAGCTGGTGCAATTATACGCGAATGGAAGAAATACAAAATAACTGTCAATCTCCCTCGGTCTGGGGCTCCATGCAAGATCTCACCTCGTGGAGTTTCAATGACCATGAGAACGGTGAGGAATCAGCCCAGAACTACATGGGAGGATCTTGTCAATGATCTCAAGGCAGCTGGAACCATAGTCCCCAAGAAAACAAATGGTAATACACTACGATGTGAAAGACTGAAATCCTGCATCCCCCGCAAAGTCTCCCTGCTCAAGAAAGCACATGTACAGGCCCGTCTGATGTTTGCCAATGAACATTTGAATGATTCAGAGGAGAACTGGGTGAAAGTGTTGTGGTCAGATGAGACCAAAATTGAGCTCTTTGGCATCAACTCAACTTGTCATGTTTGGAGGAATGCTGCCTATGACCCCAGGAACACCATACCCACCATCAAACATGGAGATGGAAACATGCTTTGGGGGTGGGGGGGTTTCCTGCTAAGGGACAGGAGAACTTCACCGCATCAAAGGGACGATGGATGGGGCTACGTACCATCAAATCTTGGGCCAGAACCTCCTTCCCTCAGCCAGGGCATTGAAAATAGTTCGTGGATGGGTATTCCAGCATGACAAAGACCCAAAACACATGGCCAAGGCAACAAAGGAGTGGCTCAAGAAGAAGCACATTAAGGTTCTGGAGTAGCCTAGCCAGTCTCCAGACCTTAATCCCATAGAAAATCTGTGGAGGGAGCTGAAGGTTCGAGCTGCCAAACAGCCTTGAAACCTTAATGACTTGGAGAGAATCTGCAAAGAGGAGTGGGACAAAATCCCCCGAGATGTGTGCAAACCTTGGTGGCCTACTACAAGAAATGTCTGACCTCTGTGATTGCCAACAAGGGTTTTGCCACCAAGTACTAAGTCCTATGTTTTGCGAAGGAGTCAAATACCTATTTTACTCATTAAAATGCAAATCAATAACTTTTTTGAAATGCATTTTTTTGGATTTTTTTGTTGTTATTCTGTCTCACTGTTAAAATAAATCTACCATTAAAATTATAGACTGATCATTTCTTTGTAACTGGGCAAATGTACAAAATCAGCAGGGGATCAAATATTTTTTCCCTCACTGTAAATATAGAGATATCATCTGCCAACTAAGGTTATTACTTTGTGCATTTTGACATATTGAGTTCAAACCTATGAATCTTAACCTGAAATAAATGTTAATCTTTAAATTGCTGTTAATAAGTTTTTTTTGAATATTACAAAGTTGCTTTGGCCCACCCTTTGCATTGTCTGACAGGTTTATAAAATTGATGAATAACCATCCCAAATTTCTCCAACTTGAATAGTATTCATGTATTTCAAATCACCTAATAGGAATTAACTTAGTTAAATGGCAGCTGATCTTAGTTAAGCTCAAAAGCCAAAAAAGGTTAATTCTAATTGTTATTTGAACTTGCATCTAAAAACTCCAGGTTGTAGAATAAGCTGTGGAATCAGAAAAGTTCCAATAGTAAACTAGCTTTCTATTATGCCAACAAAAGTGCATTAATGTAAGTCATCAGTAATATCAGACTTCCTCCAAGAGGCTACTAAACAGACCAACTAGTTTTCATGACTAAAGTATTAGGAAAGATCAGAAACAAGCTTATATCATAATCAGTCTCAGAATCAAGTCACCATCCTCCACAAAATACTACTCCAATAAACAGGTATATTCCATCACATTTTACATATAATTTGCATATTTATCATATAAATGCAATAGAAATATGTAAATCAGCATCACTTTGCCCTGCTCAACTTATCTTAATATTCTGTCTTCATAAAGTTAATACTTGTCACATAATCTATCCCACCCATGACAAAACTAGGCAGATCAATAATACAGTCTTAAACCTGTTTGATAGCCATTCCACTCAATAAATCATAGGATTAATATCAATTTTCCAACTCATTTGAGAAAGTTTTAAATGACAGTAAATTAATCTACAACATGCATATGGAAGCTTGTAATGGCACTTTGTAAAAGATCACAATCTATACTATGAGGAACTTTCAGGAACCAGAAGCCATAAAGAGAATACTTTATGTGAGAAGACTGAACAATGAACCACTGAAACAGGTTGACCCAATGTATATAATTATGTATAGCTAATTATACACAATAAATTATTATGTATAATTAATAAAAAAGTTCAAACAAAAAGAAAAACTTGTAACTTGAGCCAGTTTCTCACTCCAAGATGTAATTATATAATATTCCACATATGTATCCAATCTGTCTAGAAAGAATTTAGTAAGATTGAAATATCTCAATCAATGTCAGTTACAAACAAGCCCTGCTGTATTGAACAAAATGACTGCTTAATCTAGCATTCTGTTCCCACAATTACCAACAGAATTAGAATCTTAGAAACGTAAGATTGACCTGTTACCACTACCCAGCAGCTAGTATAGTATATTAAAGAACACTTCTGTATAACTATCATTAGTTGCCACTTATAATCTTATACTCCATATATTAGTCAAATCTTCTTTTAAAATTACCTTAATGACCATAATTTATTCTGAGAAAGGAAATTATTTTATTGTGATTAAGACTAATCTCCTTTTACTTGTCACAGCTCTTGTACAATTCATCTTAGTTTAATTAGGCTCCAGTACTGGAAAGAGAAAGAAAAAAAATCTGTGAATTTTTCCAAGGCATGCATAATTTTATACTCCTCAGTTATCTCCCTCTTCAGCTGCACTTTAAAAAAACAAAAACAAATGTCACTTGGAGTGAAACTGCATACATTATTCTGAATTAGATAACTTCACAGATTTTTTTTAATAAAAATAGCTTTTAAATCTATTTTAATACTGTTGCTAAAAAAATATCTTACATGGCTGTCACATACTAGGCTGAGGTACCATGACCTCAAGTTTCATTTTCTGGAGGTTTACAATGAGTGTATAAATGAAATTATAGTCAGGCGATATGGACATATATCACTACAGAAGATGTACATGAGTTTTTTCAAAGTTCTGTAACTTTAATCATTAATTTTCTGGACATAAGCATAAATAGACAGATGGTACTGCAGATGACAATTTCTTATTCAGAATTCTCAAAACAAAACCAGAATTGAGGAATACTCCAAAGCAACAGGAAAGAGAGCAAAATGACAAATGTGGCTCAGTTTAATGAAACAATATTCTTTATTTGAACTAAATAAATATCTAATTCACATGAAAAGCAAAGAATTTATGAAATTATTCTAAACCAGTACAATTTTCTTAGAGATTTGTTTTGTAGGGGTGCACAATTGACAGAACTTTTGAGAGCTCACTGTCAACAATTCTGTATCTAATAGCCTTGGAGTATGCATCTCAAAATAATTCTGAAGTGGCTTTGAATTAGTCTTGATTTCTAGCAAATACATGGATAAGTCCATGCAATTTTCTTGGCAACTTTTTCTACAAGTGGTTTGCAATTGTAACCTTCCTAAAGCTGAGATCATTAAGGCCCAAGATCATTAAGTGCTAATGCAGGACTAGAATTTGGGTCTCATTGGCCTCAGTCTTAATACCTAGACCAAACTGGCTCTCAAAAAATCTGATAGATGTCTTAATATTAGAGTGCAGATTTTAACATCAAGCCAAAATAATACAACCCACCAAAACTTTACTGTCACTTAATACCCAATAAGGTTCAAGCAAACCTACTGAAACTAGGCCATCTGAAGAGGCAAATTGCACAAGTTATCAGGAAAACTAGTTGAAGGATTTCTCTTGCTCCCTGGAACTTTTAAAATACTGCGAGTTGATCATGACTCTATTAATTTAAAAACTGCAATCTCAACCGAAGAATTGGGAAGGGATAAGGGGAAGAGAGAATTAGGCAGATGTTTTGATACCCAGCCACCCAGCATGTCTGATTCTTTATATATATAACGCGCTTCGTGTCCCAGTCCAGATAAAGCAACGAACGCAAATGTCTGCGATCTTAGCAAATAAAAACTCTTTAACAATAAGAACTTGGGAGCAAATCTACAGCTACCGAGAGGGAGAAGCACCTACTAGGTCCCCCACTCGGCCTTGAAGCAACTAGGTCAGGGGTAGGCAACCTTGGCTCTTTTATGACTCGCGGACTTCAACTCCCAGAATTCCTGAGCCAGCTTGGCTGGCTCAGGAATTCTGGGAGTTGAAGTCCGCGAGTCATAAAAGAGCCAAGGTTGCCTACCCCTGAACTAGGTGAAGCTTTCCAGACCCGCTGAGAAACGGGCAGAGGCAAGACGCCGCGACCCGACAGGAGCGATACTTACAGCGCAGTGATGCTGCGAGGCAAAGGCGGCAGCAGGCCTGCTTCTAAGCTTCGACCCGACATGCGGAGGCGGCTGCAATCCAATACACCTCGCCGGCAAGAACAAGGCGCGGCGGCGGCGCAAGTTTCCCCTGCAGCCTCCCGCAGGAGCACTACCAGCATCAAAGGTAACAGCGGCCCCAACGCCCCTGGGCCAATCTCCTCGTCTCGCCGCATTCTCTTTCCCCGTCTTGCGCGGGGTCTACCGCCCCGGAGATCTAGTCAGGCCGCGCAGCTGCTAACTGGCCTTCTTCACACACCGCGCCTGCCTTCGCGCAGGCCGAACAGGAGGAGCCAAGCAGGGCCTGCTGAGCGCACGCGCACCAAAGACTAAAGGAGCCGACGCGAAGAGCATTCGGGAGGGGGAGGGGCTCAATGAGAGTGGGCGGGGCTTCGTCATTGACAGTTGGAAGGGCGGAAGTGAGGGAGTTTGTGGGGAAGGTGGAGGGGTGGGAGATTCTCGCATACGGTTGGATTTCAAATTGTGATTTGTAATGGTCTTTAGTTTGGAGCAAGTGTGAACTGACTGTACTCTCTGCCGTAGAAGAGCCCTTTGTTGTCCTTCTGTCCGTCCCGAGTTACTCCTTGAGTCTCCCGCACTACTTTGATCCTTAGACTTATTCAAAAATACCATCCTTGTTATAAACGGATTATGGCTAAAGAAAGTTTATAACTTTAGCTTTAAGTATTCTTGCTTAAAGAAGCATCAGTAAGAATATTCTCCTGCAAAATACTACCATATGTAGAATATACTAAACAAAATAAGGGGGGGGGGGGGAAAGCCCAGAAAAAAATAGTGATAACGGAACAGTTTGGATCCTGACAAGTTTTGCATTGCTATACTGTTTATCAATTGTACAGCAAAATTATTCGGAACCAACATTTTGTGCTATTCTAATGCACAACTGCACAAATATGAATGTAATCTGAGGAGGCTATCACATCAGGGCTACAAAAATTTGGTTAAAGCATTTCTGTTTGCTGATATTTTGTGGTCCAAGAATTTTGAGACAAGATCTAGTCTTCCCAATTTAAAAGGAAGTAATTACAGTAATGATTCACACTTCAAATTCATATTAGCACTGGATCAATTATTTTTTCCAATTTCATTGTTACAAATATATATTCATGTATAGTCATCACTCTATTCTTTTTTGATGCAATTTCAAGAAGAGAAAATGAGTAAGAAAGAGGGTTGAAAAACAAAGACCCCCCCATCTGGTCACCCTTATTCGTTTGTAGGTCTCCCATTCTCTAATCTCATTCTCATCTATCTATGCATTCATGTTTTCTTAACCATAATTTATCTTCTGGATCACGGATGACATTAATTTCAAATGTTGCATGTTTTTTCTCTCTCAGACTTTCTCCCAATTTCATTATTGCCAGCCACTAAGGTAGTATTTCTCAACCTTTCTGGCTAGAGAATTCTGGGAGTTGAAGTCCACAGATCTTTAAATAGCCAAGGCTGAAAAATCACTGCACTAGATAATATATAGCTATTACTAACCTATGGATTCCTGCTTACATATGTCCACACAACAATCTAAATAAGTTCAGTTCTGGTTTTGACATTTGAACTCTTTCAGTTTTAATTAAAATCCACTTTCCTGTATTCATGAACTCCTCAATATCAGGCCCCCTTTCATCAGATGTAAATTCTTTTCTCTTTTTCTTAAATTCATAGGCATACAAACCTTTCCTTCCTTCCTTCCTTCCTTCCTTCCTTCCTTCCTTCCTTCCTTCCTTCCTTCCTTCCTTCCTTCCTTCCTTCCTTCCTTCCTCTGTACCACTTATTTCACTTACAGTCTAAGCTACAGTCATCCCCAATAGGCCCATCTGATCATATGCACTAGCTTTTTACATATAGTAACAATTTTAATGAGCTAGAGAAATTATATGACGGATATTAGCCATATTTCTACTTATACCACATGCTGCATAACGTATGCAAGCTAGGGTCTCAAGTCTGGAGAGACATTTTAACTGTAGAGTATTCAACCTACCAGGAGCTACATACTAAGAACATTTCTGAATTGAATGAAAACTGTATCTAATCCTACAGGAGGACAAGGAGATGCCTCTGAGAAACGTATGGCAGGACACAAGTCCAATACATCCTCTCTTCCTTGTTCCCAGCCCCTATTACAGTATTTTTATGATCACCCTGAATATGTTTTTGTTTCTGTGACTTCTCTAATATTTATTCCTTATGTGTCATTCCACTGCTGTCTTCCTTTTGTTATAGGGTGCCAGGAACACCATCTATCTTTACTCTTTTAAAATAGAACATGGAAAAAAGCACTAGTTATATTATTTCTTATATTATATTAGTTATATTAAAGTAAAGGTAAAGTTTCCCCCGCACATGCGTGCTAGTCGTTTCCGACTCTAGGGGCCGGTGCTCATCTCCGTTTCAAAGCCGAAGAGCCAGCGCTTGTCCGAGGACGTCTCCGTGGTCATGACTAGACGCCAAAGGCGAACGGAACGCTGTTACCTTCCCACCGTAGTGGTCCCTATTTTTCTATTTGCATTTTTACGTGCTTTCGAACTGCTAGGTTGGCAGAAGCTGGGATGAGTAACAGGCGCTCACTCTGTTACACGGCAATCGGGATTTGACCCGCCAAACTGCCGATTTTCTCATCGACAAGCTCAGCGTCCTAACCCACTGAGCCACCGCGTCCCTTTATTAGTTATATTAGTTATATTAGTTATATATTAGTTATATCAGGGACGTGGTGGCTCAGTGGGTTAGGACGCTGAGCTTGTCGATCAGAAGGTCGGCAGTTTGGCGGGTCGAATCCCAAGTGCCATGTAACAGAGTGAGCGCCTGTTACTCGTCCCAGCTTCTGCCAACCTAGCAGTTCGAAAGCACGTAAAAATGCAAGTAGAAAAATAGGGACCACTACGGTGGAAGGTAACAGTGTTCCGTGCGCCTTTGGTGTCTAGTCATGCCGGCCACATGACCACGGAGACGTCTTCGGACAAATGCTGGCTCTTCGGCTTTGAAACGGAGATGAGCACTGGCCCCTAGAGTTGGAAACGACTAGCACGCATGTGTGGGGGAACCTTTACCTTTATATTATTTCTAAGTATAAACACATATCAAAGAAAAAATGGTTTGCCAAATCTTGATTTCAATGAACTATGTATCTTGATTTAAATTTAAGGATATTCTTGTGTATATTGAAAAATAAATTGCTTCTGTATTACATTAACTTTCTTTTAAGGGGAATCTTAACTACTTTTAATTCAATCACAAAAATGACATACATGAACAGCATAACTATATTGTTAGTTACTCAGAGGGATGATCAGAAGTTGTTAACTATTTAAGCTTTGCAAAACAAAAAAAGTAGATTGAAAAAGTATAGACTTTTTGTAGATGTTAAGCACCCTATGCACAAGTGAGAGGTCTAGATGCGTATTCTCTATGGCCCAGAGGAAGAATAGGACAGTTCATAATTTAGGATATTTCCTGTTCTTCAAGCCCTATTAAGAACTTCCCAAGCAACATTCCATTAAATCCTCTGTATGTATTGGCAGGACAAGCTAGACAGGTGTTGCCAAAAAACAGGAAGAGATTAATTCCCTTCAGGTCCTTGATGGGTGGGGGCAATCCACCCAGGATGTGGCAACACCCTCTGTTTTGATCCCAAGTTTCCAGTATTTATTAAGAACTTTTTTGGTTCCACTGTCAGCCTTGTGTGGAAAACAAATAGCTTTCTGCCATCTGATTGCTTGATTTCTTGCTCATACTTGCTCAGCTTTCCTCTCTTCCCTCCGCCAAGATTTGTGGAACCTGGAATTCCAGAATCTCTTTGAGATTTGCAGATGTGTATATTATGCACACACATGTAAAACCAGGCACCCATGAAGGATTAGTTTTGATCATCTGCCTAAAAGCAGTAGAAGCTGGAAACTTTGGCCATTATCACTAGAATTTCTCAGTTGCAGTCCCACCACATCTTGAAAGTTGCTTTTATTAATAAATATCATACTCATTTCTTAAAATTCATATGATGCTCACATACAATTTGATTTCCATTCATCTTTATATTTAAATTATGTAAGCATGTGGATAAACTTGAGCTGCATGTGTCTTTTCCACTAAGATTTTTTTATCTGGTTAGGTTATTTATGTTCTCAGCAGCACAATACATGCTACCTCCATGTCGCTGATATAGCAGTGAAAAACCATTCTGTGGAAACTGATTCTTCAGCAATGTTGACTAAATCCTGCTACTAAAGTTGTATGTGTCTGCTATTGTTACAATGGTGTGATTTTACTTAGAATTTTTAAAATTCATTTTATATCTCTGTATTGTTATTGAATTTTACAATTTTATTCTTGATCCTAATTCTCAAAACAATTATGTCTCTGCTTTGTTTGGATTTTTATTTAGTGTGTTCTATGAAACCAACCTCTGTAGTTTGGAAACATTGATTGATGGGTTAGTATGTTATACCAACTCAGCCAATTGTGGTTTATTTAATAATCATTGATCACTATGATATGTGAATTGAGCAAATACCTCTATATTCTAGAAAGTTGTCTCTTTCTTGCTCCCTTTTTTTGACAACGTGGTTCAGATAGATTCCTCTGCCTGGTGACTCTCATCAACATCTTTTAGTCTGGTATCTACATGTTTGTTTTATACCTTTCCTTTTTCTATTAGGGCAGTTTCTTTTTTTGCCATTCTTCCACGACAGAGTGAACTGCAGCCCCTCAAGCCTAATTCCTATGGCTTTCAAAGCCTTCCAAGATCAGCATTCAGCCACAAGTCACCAATTTTACACAATGTCTAATGCCATTTGGCAGGAGAGATTTAAAATAAGTATGCTAAGCACCAGATATACAAGAAAATGCTTCACTTTAATGAAGCAAAGCCATATGCCAAAAAACTTTATTTTGACAAAAAGAAATGTGTTTGTGGAACAAAGATTTTTGTGTAAGAAAATCCAACCCATCTTACACAGGCTTAGAATTTGCATTGAAACAAACTCTTGATACCGCCACTTCTGAAAAAGAGCTCAAACATTTCAGCCTTGTCTCCTTCAGTTATGGAATCAGCAGGTACTCCCAGAAGATTGTTCTTTTTACTTCAGCCATTTGAACTGTGGAGGCAGAATTTTTTTAAAACTAATAATAAAAATTGGAAGTTGGAAAAATTGAAAGGCTTGAAAATTCTCATTTGCCATTTAATGGGCATTTAATTTTATCAATTACCTTTTCCCCAAGTGAATTCTTTAAACTATTGCATCATTGATGAAAATGGTATTTATTTGTTTATTAAATTTATATGTGACCTATCTTGTTATCCAGAGTGAGTCTAGGCGGCATACAATGCAATAAAAATAAATGTATAAAAACAATTCTAAATATAAGATCTGTTAAAATGATAAGAATTGAATAGACTAAAAAACCAAGGGCTCGAATGGAGAGTGCCTTCTTCTGTCACTGTACTAGCCACCTCCAGCCTACAGTGTCCTCATTAGGTTATCATGCCAACTGGCAGAGCCAGGTCTTAAAGCCCTTTTGGAAGGCCAGAAGGGAAGAGCAGACCTCATCTCCGGTAGCAGGATGTTCCAAAGGGCAGGAACCATGGTAGAAAAGGCTCTTCTCCTAGACCCTGCCAGGTGAAATACCTTGGCTGATTAGGTCCACAGTAGACTTATTCCACCAGAGCATGGGGGCAGGTATCTTTTCTGTTTTTTAGTATCAGTGTTACAGTTGTAAATATTTAAATATCTATTCCCATTATTTTCCAAAGTGTTACTATATAGATAAAAAAACAAAGGTATGTACAAGAAAGAAATTCTTCTGGAACAAAATTAATGTCTAAGACGTGAAAGGAGCCACTATAGTGCCTGACTACTTTATGTGAACCAATGTTGCATTTTAATTACAGTACAGTTGCCTGAATTCAGATAATTCTATTACCTTCTTTTTCCAGCAAGATAATTCTCCTTATAATTTTTTCTTGAATTATATATGCCTCTTTTGTGCCCTAACTCTTTCATCTAAATAATTAAATCAGGGTAGGCAGAATTTTGTTGCATCGTAACTTCCAGTAACTATAAGGATGGGACTACAGCTGCAGGTAGCAAATATTTCTTGTTGCATCATATCTTCTATTTTTCTGCTATCCATTTTGGATACGTTTTGAGAAGACAGGAGTTACCTGTATTTGAACAAATATGAAATAGTCACTGACCTAAATACCAATTATTGTAAGTATATATGTACAGTATGTATGTATGTATGTATGTATTTATTTATTTATTTATTTATTTAATTTTACATAATCTGTTTTTAAATAAACATGCAATAGTAAAGCCATATGTGGCCAGTATAATTTCAGGTTGGAAATGATTAATTGAATCACAGAATTATGGAGTTAAACTTGTTACGATGTGTAGGAAGCATCTTTCCCTATTGTCCATTGACTGAAGATTAGAGGATGATAAATGAATGCCAGATGATTGTCTGAGTTCCTGTACCTAAAATGATCTAGAAAAGGGTTGTGCAGCCTCCTAAACTGATGGTAGTCCATTACAAGGACCAGCATGCGTCATCTTGATAAATAAATCTACTACTACCAAAATAGTGACAAAACTGCAGAGTAATATCCAAGAAAACTGTATCCCATGATCCAGAAGGGGAGTGGGAGGCGGCTACAACTAACCAGACCAGGATTGCTATTGCTAAGTGTTGTGATCACATAACATCACGCTTTACAATCAGATCACTTGCAATTAAATTCTGGTGCCAATTGCTGTCACAATCAGAAGTTGACCTGTACTAATTTCTATCTTACTGGAGTCAATCTAAAAGGACTCCTTAAGTAATAAAACAGCCATATGAGCCATATGCAGTTGAAACAGTTGGTCACATCTTATTATTAGGATGTATAAGTACAATAAGCTAATTTCCCATTCCTTATCAAAACTTCTGGGTCACATAGATATTTACTTTTAGTAAACATCCAGAATCTGTAAAGCTCTATATAAAGACTTATTTGAGATAGCAGTAGGCTTGTCATAATATGAATATAAAATTAGTTGTTTGGACTAACTAAATAACTAATTATGATTTGGATATAGTTACTCCTTTTTCTTACTATTTGTCTTATTAAGATTGCTTATTAAGATCCTTTTTGGTCAGTTAAAAATTTTCATTCGTTAATGCTGCCCCCTAGCGACTGCATCAAAATTGATAATAAACAATTTCCTCAAGTTAGTAAGAGCTGTTTTTAATTCTAGTTGTGCTGCCCTGCCCAGTCCCAGATGTAATTGGAAATACGTTTTTTTTTTAATAGGAACTTTGATTTTATTCATATCTTCCTGGGACTTAGAAGCTTATGACATTAACCATAAGTGAATGGAATTTTGTTTGCAACAAAATACCTTCCTATTCAAGATCCTACTGTCTTTCATTCAATCTGTTCAAGCAATATACAGGTAGTCCTTGACTTACAACAGTTCATTTAGTGACCATTCAAAGTTACAATAGCACCAAAACCAGAACATTTTGCAACCTTCTGGCAAGCAAAGTCAATCAGGAAGCCAGATTCACTTAACAACCAGGTTACTAACTTATCAACTGCAGTGATTCACTTAACAACTGTGGCAAGGAAGTCATAAAATGGGGCAAAAATCTCTTAACAAATGTCTCACTTAACAGCAAAAATTTTGGGCTCAGTTGTGGTCATGTCGTCGACTACTTATAGGATTGCCTCTTCTGCTTTTTAAATTTTTTTTATTAAAATAAGTTTTACAATAATAAAAGACAAACGTAGTATAAAATTATGGAAAAGGAAAAGAGTGGAAAAAGATATAAAGCAGGCATGTCAAACTTGCCACGTCACATGACGTCGTGCTACATATCGCGACTTTTTCACCATTGCTGGCAATGGGGTGGGCGCAGTTTCGGCATGACGCATGCCAGCTGGCAGTTTAACATGCCTGATATAAAACAACTAAGTGAAATAAGTAAATAAGTAGAGAAAAAGAAAAGAAGAAATATGCAGGTAGTCCTTGAGTTACAATGGCAATTGGGACTGGAATTTCCCTCACTAAAGTGGTCGCAAAGGCAATACCATATGACTGCATTGATTAGTGATGGCAATCTTTGCTCTCCCTGTGCCATGGGTCATTAAGCAAGCATCTTTTTGCAACTTCCTACTAGGTTGTAACAGTCAAAGTCAATGGGGCACTCTGTGCTTCGATACCTGCCTCTTGCCAGGAGATTTAGCCTCCATTTTCAGCATCACAGTTTGCCTGCTTATTTCTGCAACTTTTGTTTCCCAGATTTTAATTTTGCCCCAAAGCCAGACCTGGTATCCTTAAGGACTAAGCAAACCCCCAAAGTCTTGATATCTGCTTTAGGCCCAGATCTTCCCTCACCATTCAGGACTTGCGTTTCATAGCAGATTTTCTTGAGTAGTTACTTATATCCCCAATACTGCCATGGAACAACCTCTCTGGGCACTGTGATCATAGCAACCTACCAGAGATCCTAAATATGCCAAGCTACCTAAAATGTCAAGTCCAATCTGAGTGCTGTGTCCACATCATCCTAACCTAAAAGAAAATGGTAAATGAAAATAATTTTCCACATTGAGATATACCTGTAAAGTTACATTTACCATTGATTTCTTATGCCCTCTTTTTTCCCTTTTTGTAGTAACCTGTCTTGAAAAGCCAGATTTGATTTGAATGGTTTTCCAGTTGTACTGGCTCTTGGTTTAATTTTTATCTTGACTTCCACTGTTGTTAGGATGGCTTTTTTTCTTATTTTTGGGTACATTATGATCCAATTTGTCTTTGGATCCCCCAAATGACCATCAGGAACACAACAGTATATATATTTTCTTTCTTTCTTTCTTTAAAATATTTATATATAAATAAATTATAAAATATTTATATGCACATCATGAAACAAATTCTAGGCAAACAACAAACCAAGGATACAAACATTATATACAAACAATAAAACAAAAGCAGTAAAGCCAATAAAAAAAAAACCTGGTGCCACAGCTAAACCTTCCAATGCTCACAACACACTCCTCCTTTGTTAATCTCGTCCTATTGCAGCACTTGGGGGAAAGCCAGGTCTTAAGTGCTATTTGAAAGAGTAAGAGCCTGCCAGACTTCAGTGGGAAGGATGTTCCATAGGACAGGGCTGCCACTTCCTTCCTAGGTCCCATAAAATGGCAGCATTTAAGAAAAGGAACATGAAGTGTGCCCAACCTTACACGATCTGGTAGCATGGACAGATGTTTTCAGGGAGAGGCAGTCCTGCAAACTGATTAGAATAGTAGTAAAAAGAGTTCTGCATGAGGAAAGTTAAAAATTAGATCATTAGTTTTTGAATTGAAATAGTACATGTCAAAAAGTAATGTGACTCTGTAATGGAGGTCTGTTATAGCAGGGGTCCCTATGCCCTGGTTCATGGACCGGCACCGAGGCGCAACATGCCAGAAACTGGGCTGCGGAAACAAGCGAAGCCCTATCTGCAGTATTCAGGCAGCATGTGAAACCCCTCCAATCCATGGAAAAACCTCTCTCCATGGTGCCCAAAAGGTTGTGGGCCGCTATGTTATAGGACCATTGCCTTCCAAGTGTAAGATTTCCTAGCTGCAACTTGGATGTGTTTTAATGCAGGAAGGTCTAATTGAAACTGCATCTTGAAATGCCTTGTTCTTTCATGAAATTTGGTAAAATTTCAGTCAAATAGCAAATCCTTTCAATTCAAAATATAATTGAGCTCTGGAAGGAAAACAAGCACTTATCAGATATTATCTGCAGATTTCCACTAGAGGTCATGAACATTCCAATTTTGCTTAAACTGTGGTGCAATCAGTAAATGATATTCCAGAGAGATGCTATCAGTTTATTCCAGGAGTAAGACAAAATATCTTATTATACTTAAAAAGAATCAGACGTCTTGTAGCATACGTTTTTGCGAACTGTACTCAGAATTATAAGATGCATGAAATATTCTCAGCTGGCAGACACTTTAAAATTCTCACATGCTTATAAATGAAAACATTGGAAACTTAATCCAGGGTTAAATAGAAACTTGGTAATTGTGACAGCAACATAGGCTTCTGGCAAGGTTCTGATAGGCTAAACCTTTAATTTTGGAAGAAAAAAATGGAGGCTATAGTAAATGACAGAAAGTTTTGATCATTCAGTATGCAAATCAAATTTTATAGAATAAAAATGAATACTTTTACCATATTAAGCCATAATATAATTAGTTTAGCTTTGACATAATCACAGTTTCTTATAAACTGACTTATAATATTGTGATTTACCAAATGTGATTCTTAGCATTATGTATGAATCAGTCACTGTTGATATTCCTAGCTATATTAAACTACCCAAAAGCCAAGCAAATATGGAAATAACATTTATTTTAACGTCAATGAAATATATTCCTTCCCCATTACTTTTAATAATATTGGTATTTAATTTCTTCAGATAAAGCTATGTGGCTATAGCCAACTTGAATTTATTCAGAATAAATAATGCAGAATAATGCAGAACCAATTGATCACAGGAATGCCGTGAATATTGTATATCTTGATTTCAGGAAAAGATTCAAAAAAGTCTCAAGTGAATTTAGTAGAAAAAGATGGCAAAATGTGGGCTGGATTATGCTGCTATTATATAACAAAATGAATAATTATATGTCAATAGCTCTGAGTCAACCTGGAAGGAAATACTGAATAGGGTATCTCAGTGCTTTGCTTTGGGCTGCGTGCCCTGCAACATATGAATAAATTATTTGTATGAGGAGTTCTAATTTATATATTGCGTGATTGTCAGATTTGCAGAAAACAAAAATGGGATAATAGCAAACATCTCAGAGGTTAGTATCGAGATTCAACTGACAAGCTGAAACATTCAATGAAACCTAGCAACATGACTTTCAACAAGAATGAATTCAAAATCCTACATTTCAGTGGGAAAATTTATGAATATAGAATGGATGCGGTGGTGTGCCACAACTGAGTTGTTCCAGCTTGCAAGAGATCATTGTTAAATTTTCTGGAATTTTCCAAAGCAGAATTGAGCCACAATGCTTAGTATACTGATCAGCTGTTCAGGGGCTAGCAGCTCAGCAAGGTAATGACAAGGGATCTGTCACAACCAGTTGTTCAACGTGTACCAGCACACCACTATTGAGGTCATCTTACTATGCATAAATGTATGTGAAAAAGGATCTGCTTGTCTTCAGCACAAGCTAAAAATGAATCAACAGTGTAATATAGCTAAACAAACAAACAAACAAAGCAAATATATCCCTATATTGTGTCAACAGAAGTATGGTAACAAGATCAATATCCTTCCTCTCTATTCTGCATTGATCAGGCTATATCTACAATTCTATGTGCCAATTCTAGAAATTGCATATTAGAAAGGCTATTGACAAAGTAGAGTGCTCAGAGGAAAGCAACCAAAAAGATAAGGGGACAGAAGGGAAAAACATATGAGGTATGATTGGAGATGGTTGGTGCCTTTAGTTTGGAGATGAGTATAGGGAATAGTAGACATGTTTAAGTATCTGAAAGAGTTTTCATGTAGAAATCAGAATTGTTTGTGTTCTAGAAGACATTACAAGGAGGAAGATATCTGTTGTATGTCATGAAAAATTACCTAACAGTAAGAGCTGTTCAATCATACAACTGAGTGCTTCAGGTTGTGGTGGAATCTTCTATACTGGAATACCGAAAGTATTTAAGCTGAGGCTGGATACACATTAGCTGGAGATGCAGTAGTACTGGATTATTGCACTGGCCTGGGGTTGTTTTAGATCAGTGTTTCTCAATCTTGACAACTTTAAGATGGGTATACCTCTATTCCCAGAATTCCCCAGCTCAATTTAAGAGAATATTTATATGATGCAGCTACTTTGCATACATCATTTTCCCACATATTTCCAATGACTTTTTAATCATAATAATATAATCATAATAATAATTTAATTTCTATACCGCCCTTCTCCCGAAGGACTCAGGGAGGTGTACAGGGCAATAAATACAATAAAAATACAATGTACAAAAGATAAAAAAGAATTAAACATTGTAGCCCAATTACAGTAAAAACAATAAAATTAATATTAAAATACCCCAAACCCATCAGACCAGGCCAGCTTGTTCAAATAAGTAAGTTTTTAGGTCACGGTGGAAGGAGCGAAGGTCAGGAGCCATCCGGAGCTCAACCGGTAAACGGTTCCAAAGGTCTGGCGCGCCCACAGAGAACGCCTTCCTCCTGGGGGCCACCAGTCGACACTCTCTGACCGACGGTACCCTGAGGAGGCCCTCTCTGTGGGAGCGCACTGGACGAAGGGAAGTTGATGCCGGCAGCAGGTGCTCCCGTAAGTAATCTGGACCCATGCCATTTAGGGCTTTATAGGCCATCACCAGCACCTTGAATCTCACCCGGAGGGCAACCGGAAGCCAATGCAGCTCGCAGAGTAGAGGTGTTACATGGGAGTATCGGGAAACCCCCACCACCACTCGCGTGGCCGCATTCTGCACCAGCTGAAGCCTCCGAGTAGTCCTCAACAGCAGCCCCATGTAGAGAGCATTGCAGTAGTCTAAACGAGAGGTCACGAGCGCATGAGTGACTGTATGCAAGGCATCCCAGTCCAGATAGGGCCGCAACTGGCACACCAGGTGAACCTGGGCAAAGGCCCCCCTAGTCACAGCTCCTATATGATCTTCCAAGGAGAGTTGTGAATCTAGGACACCCAAGTTGCGAGCCCTATCTACGGGGGGTAATAACTCACCCCCCATAATTAGAGATGGAATAATCTGAATTTCCTGAGATGCCGGCATGTACAACCACTCAGTCTTGTCGGGGTTGAGCCAAAGCCTGTTCCTCCCCATCTAGACCCGAAACCATCTCCAGGCAACAGGACATCACATCAAGGGCATCACTGGGGTGGTTTGGGGTAGAGATGAAAAGCTGGGTATCATCAGCATATTGATTATACCCAACCCCAAAACCACGAATGATCTCGCCCAGTGGCTTCATATAGATGTTGAACAGGAGAGGCAAGAGGACCGACCCCAGAGGAACTCCACAAACGAGAGGCCTTGAGGCCGACATCTGCCCTCCTGCCAACACCGACTGCGAACGTCCCAGGAGGTAGGAGGAGAACCACTGCAAGACAGTGCCTCCCACTCCCAACCCCCTGAGACGCCACAGTAAGATACCATGGTCGATGGTATCAAAAGCCGCTGAGAGGTCTAGTAGGCCTAGGACAGAGGAGCAACCGCTGTCCCGAGCCCGCCAGAGATCATTCACCAGCGCAACCAATGCCGTCTCCGTGCTGTGCTAGGGCCTGAAGCCCGATTGTTACGGGTCCAGATAATCAGCTTCCTCCAGGAACAGAGGGAGCTGATGCGCCACCATGCTCTTAACAACCTTCGCAAGAAAGCGAAGGTTGGAGACCGGACGATAGTTGTTTAAAACAGCTGGGTCCAGGGCACGCTTCTTGAGGAGGGGTCTTACCACTGCCTCCTTCAAGGCGGCGGGAAAGCTGCCCTCTCTCAAAGAAGCAGTTATCACTGCCTGGAGCCAGCCTCGTGTCCCCTCCCAAGCCTCATAAACCAGCCAGGAGGGGCACGGGTCCAATAAACATGTGGTGGAGCTCAGCTTCCACATAATCCTGTCCACATCTTCCAGAGTCACAGGATCGAACTCCTCCCAGATGACATCGCCAAGACCACCCATGTCCTCACCGTCAGACTCTGCCCAGTCGAAGTCCAAACCTGTCCGGATCCGAGTGATTTTGTCTGACAGATGTTGGCTAAACTCCTCGGCACGACCCTGCAAGGGCTCCTCCCTCACCTCCTGATTAAGGAGGGAGCGGGTCACCCTAAACAGGGCAGCCGGGCAGTTATCTGCGGACGCAATGAGGGTGGCAAAGTAATTAGACCTTGCCGTCCTCATCGCCGCGAGATAAGACCTCGTAGAGGACCTTAGTCGCAATCGGTCGGATTCAGACCAGCTGGACCTCCAACAGCTCTCTAGGCCCTGTCTCCGACGCTTCATCTCCCGGAGCTCCGCGGAAAACCATGGAGCCCACTTGGATCTGCACCGGGTCAGGGGCCGCATGGGTGGCTGCCTTTTCCCAGGCTTCCACTAGGGCATCGGCCGAGCTGTGAGCGAAGGCGGCAGGTGGGGACCCAAGCACGGCCTGGAACTGCTCAGGGTCCATTAAGCGCCTAGGGCGGAACCATCTTGTTGATTCAATGACCCCATGACGGGGAGTGGCAAAATGGAAGACCAGCTGCAGGAGATGATGATCGGTCCATGACAGGGGCATAACAATTGGGAAACCCCCACCCAGATCATCTAACCACCGTCCAGATAGAAAAATCAAATCGAGCGTGTGACCCCCCCATGAGTCGGGCCCTGAATTACTTGCATCAGGTCCATGGCCGTCATGGAAGCCATGAACTCCCGAGCTAACTCAGATGATTCCCCCAGGGATGGCAGATTGAAGTCACCCAAAATAATAAGTTTGGGGAATAGTCTGTGGCTGAACAAAGACTAATTGTGTTGGCCAAATCAGAAGGGGGTCACTATTTCTGAATAGCATTTATTGGAATTGTGAAATCATAATTTAATTTTGGTTTCAAATACTGACTAGTGTTAACTGGAAATGTGTTTAACTACAGAAAATCTCAGAATGATTAAATGATTATGCAGAATCAGTATTGATCAGTTAATCTATTACAATGGTTTAGTGTCTCAAGAAAATATCCTCAAGGAATGTGGCCCTCAATAGAAATGTTTCCCAGCCCTGTTTTACATTTGCTGTCATTAAGCTTTATAGTATGTCTAGGCACCAGTAGATGGCAATAGAGGGCTAATAGCAGGTTTTTTCATGATGACCTAGAAACATTTTCTGAACAATATTTCTTACCGTTTTTGTAACTTGTGAAAATTTGCTTGGGCTTTTGGCCTTTCCCAACTTTGCATAAATAAGAATCCAGAGATCTTTTCAGCCACTTATGTTAATGCAACGTGCTGCTTAATGTAAACTGCTGGCAATGAGAAAAATCTTTCCAAACTATTTCTAAATCTAGGAAGAACTAGTACCTCTCTTCTTTCTAAACCATAGAAATCAAAAATAGCATGCCTAGTATGTTTAGAATGTGAATACTATTTAACAGTGGAAAATACCTATTAACGTCTGCTTGATATTAATTGATTTAATGATGCAGTTAGAATATTCTGACTCTAACTCTTTAATTTCCTTTGTTATCACTATAGCTTTATAATATAAATTCAGTCTCTTGCTAAAATACTGTTTGTAATTTAAGAACAAAAAAGATGGGCAAGACAAAAAGATAATCAAGTATTGATGCATTGTCACTTATTCAAGTATCGACTGATTAATTCTTGTGCTGGTCTGTGACCATAATAAAGATTGAAAGAATCCGGTCTTCACAATCTGGATATCAGGTATGTTGGAGACATTTCACATTAAGACATTGTTTGCTTATCCATGGTTGTTGAATAAACCATTCCTGCTAAGTCATGTTGAATAAGCCATTCCATGCTATAGGCCACAGTAGCTGAGTTCCCCATCCTGAAAGTGAAGAAAAAGTATCAAAGTTATCAAAAGGAATTTTTTGTAAAGAAATATTATTCAATTTTTCTTTCTCTCAAAGCATGTTCTACATGGAGATGTATAAATATGAGTATTATTGTCAATTCCCTGTCCCAAGATATCCATAAAGATATGGGATCCTATCTTACAATATCACACAGATCAGTGGCATCCAGATATGATATGATATGATAGAATTATAGAGGATTCATAGCCAAAAGCAAAATATTCCCATGAATGAGAAGCATACTATTGTTGAAGGAAAAGTCTTCATCACGGTTCAATCCAAGCCGTGAATAAACAATATGGTGACTGCTTTAGAAAGAAGGTTGCAGTTCATTGAAGAGGAGAGCCAGACAGAAAGATGGCTCAGGAAGAAAAGAGCAAGAGCACATATAAGGAGTCGGTTTTTATATTCTCTAGGGCTCTTGAGGTTGGTTCCTGTTCCTGTTCCTAACCCTAACCCTATTATGTCCTGTCTTAGAGTTTGGGTGGGGTATGTAGATTTTTAGGTGTCTTTGTCTTCCTAAGCTTCCAGCTGGGGGCCTCCAACTTTCCTGAATGGATCATTAATCTGCATTTCTATAAAGCTGGTTTCTGCTTGGGGGAGGGAGACTTGGAGCTATTAAGAAAAAACTGGGCATGCTTTTCTGCCTCTTTAAGATCCTTTGAGGGAATATAATAGTGTTCCCTTTTAATATTTCTTTCTCCCACACTATTTTCCTCCAGAGTGTATACATTCTAATTAGATTACATTACTGTTTGTTTAAGTCCCATTCTACTCTGTATATTCTATATTTTTCATTGTAAATTATTTTACAAAACATGTGTGGTTATTAATGAGTTTGTTTCTGGATTGTACTTTGAAAATTTGGCACAAATTTAAATTTTCAAATAAGACCCTCAGTAGTTCAAACTTATTACTTTTGAATAAAATCAAATCCAGTCATTGACACATGTTTTCTCTTACTTCAAACTTCTTAAAAGAAATAGCTTCTGTCTTTTAGGAAAATATGAATCAGTGAGGACACCCTTTCAGACTTCCTTTTTACCAGGGTTGTTAAAATGGTTTAAATGCACCATCCCCATATAGCTCAGACTTTTTCCCACTGTGACCAGAGATTTAAGAGTATTTCTTAAAGGTACTCACTGGCACCAGTTCTGAAAGATATTGGTATAAAAAACTGTTTGAGTTGGTATTACAACAGAGGTTTCTGCTTCCTCCTGTTTTGGTCCACTCCTTAAACTGGTAAGAATTAAAGAGATAAGATAACCATTATTTACCAGCTAAATGAATTTGAGCAATATAGATACTTTAAATGGGAAAAAATGATTTCTTCAGAGAAAGATTAGGGTGGGGAGAGAGAGGGAGAGATCTCCAGCTAGATTTTATGAGCAACAAAATAAATTAAATATAATATCTAGTTCAGTGTGAGGGCAAAATGTTGAAATCAATCTCACAATACCAAAAGTGGAAGGGAAGGGCTTGATTTTCAGCAATATATAAGCCAAAGCAGATATGAGGCAAGAGAAAATATAGATCTAGCATAAGGACAGAAAAGAACCTTTATACAATAGTCTTCCTTTCAATGGACATTCATAGTATGGTATATATGAGTCTCAGACCAGTTCTATACTTTGCCAAGAAGAACCTGGACTTTTTTTCTCATAACATGCAAACTCAGTTTTGGAATGTTTCATGCCAAACAAATAAAGAAGTTCTTTTTTTGAATGCAAAAAATATTTTAAGTCGATGGGGCTGTGCCTGACTACAATTAGACCCCTCTCTTTAAAAATTTCCTGAAGCTGAATACACTCCAAAGGGCATTTTGTTTCACAAATTTAAAAGCTAGATCGAAGTTCAATGAAACATAGGATACACAGTTGGACTGAACACAAAGTATGTGAATCTGTTCCTGATGACGTTTTTCTGAGAACATGGTTACAAAATACACCGTTGTAACCTTAAGAGAAGCACATTACCCCTGATGAACTTCCACTTCCACTTTACTATAGCTAACAAAAATCCAGGCAACCACTATATGGCAGTAAAAGGTAGATTTTACTATATCCCTTGATTATCTGAGTTTCTGTAGTCTAGATCTGATAGCTATAAGCATTGCTGAATGCTCCTTTCTCCTCAGACCTTAGTACGATCAGATTTTACTTAACATTGCCCAAATACTAAACATTATAAAAGTTTCACAAATAATTTACCTTTGGGCTTTCTCCCCCCACCCCAACCTGGACTCCAGTATTAGTGAATAAAATGCATTTAATACCAGGGCCTAAAAGTCTTATTTTCTATCATTGCAGAATGTATTTATTCTGCAATGAAGAGCATTTAATATAGATAGCAAAGATAAAAATAATTAAAAATAAAAGCAAAATTAAAGACATCACCCAACAATTACTAAAGGATAAATAAAAACAGCACATTGATAATCCAGCAAGCTTACTTGTACAGTAAAAGCTTAATTTTTCTTTTTTTAATCTGCTAGAAGAAAGATAATATAAATTTATCCAGTCCTACTGTGTTGTTACATATCTCCAAAGACGTGGAAGAACTTCTGAGAAATTGCTAATAAGACTGATAGATGAGCTAGGAACAAAGTTGCTGAACTATACAGAAAAATCCCGTATGGCCCCTATGTCTGTTTCTTTTGTGCTTATTAGCAGTGTTGAGGACCTAAATAGCATCCCTAATGGAAGCAGCTGATTAAGAATTTAGGCTATCCTGTTTGTGCATTAGAGAAAGATTATCCACATGCAAATATGTTGTGTGAAACTAGCTTCCTACACATGTGGGTTTGTATATTCAGTCTATGGGTGAAATAATTCTATTTTTTTTTAATCTGATACTTTATTGTATGTAAATTTGGGTGTCACTAGTTTAAACCTTAACTGATTTTCTTTAAACAAATGCCTTGAAACTAGGGACTAAGATAGCAAATATATAAATTTTGAATGAACCTGAACAATCAGAGAATGTTTTTTAAAGAATCAGTGCTACATTAATCATTAGGTGGCTTGAAAAAAAGTGTTCTGGGTGTGGAAATTCAATCAGATCGGGAAGTAATCTACACTGAATGCCAATTTGTGTGAAGACTAATACACAGTGAAAATAACAGTATCATAGGACTCCCATAGAGAAATTAGGATATGCCAGGACATAAGACTCTTATATGAGAATCAAATTCAAGTTTAAGGACAATGGTTTAGTGAAGTTATGAAGGGCTGATGACTATGTACTCTGGGAGGTTTTAATGTAATTCATCTTCCATCTGTTAGAATTTATAGTTTCTCCAAGACATGCTTTTCATATCTTTCTACTGTTTCAACAAGAAATTCAACAAGAAACAAAAAAGAACACTACACTAATCTGTGACAAATACAGCATTATTTGAATTGGCACGTAAGGCAGTAAAGGCCTGAATTTGGGCTGGATAGTCCAAATTTATAAGAATTTGCCGCTCTGGTGAACTCACCTTTGGTCCCTTTTTTGTCTGCTCTGCTTCTGTTCTTGACATCTTGTGAGAGGCCGTTTGGAGGGAGTAAGAGTACCTGCAAATGTGAGGTTGGGTTGGCTGGTCTCCAATTCTGCCTGCATAGCACTGAAGTGGAAGCCTTGGGTGGAGAAGGGTGAGGCAACAGCTGGTCTGCTATGGCCTGCTAGTAAAAAAGCTCCAAATCTACCTGTATGTGTGTAATGGGAAAGGGAAAGAAGAAGTCAAGAAAAACAAAGAAGTGTGTGTGTGAAGGCAAATATGTTTATAGGTGTGGGGTTGAGAAATAAATACAGAACAGTGTGGATGTCAGAGTAAAATATGCTATTTACTTAAATGGCATGTAAAGGAAAGAGGCATATTGTAGCATTTTGCCCAGAATCCCCCAAACTGTTTTGCTACCACATTATTTCGGGGTTCAGATGCTTATCATAAGATTTCCAGCTCCCTAGTTTTGGTATTAATTCATTATCATGAAGAGATGGATGGTACATGGCACTAATTGGTTGCACTATACAATCAATTAGAATGAATAACAATCCACCTCTAAATAAGTCCAGTTTTTCTGATCTAACATATGTAATTTTATCTAGCAGTTTCCTTTGCTTTCCTCACAAAGTTGTTTTGAAATTAGATGATTCCTTGTTAACTGTAAATATTGAACCAGTCCCACTTTCAGTCTTGGTTTAATTAGGTATCAGGATTGTCCTGGCTTGTTCATTATTTTTATTCTGCTGTTATGAACTTTTTAAGCAATTGTTGCTGCTGCTACTGGATGGTTAATGTTCCTAAACTTTGTAATATCTATTTTATTTTTTTTCAACTTCGGGGAGACTGCAGGGGACTCCTCAGGGTGTTCTCAAAAGGGCAAGATGACACTTATATTGGGCAACTAAAGCTGTGCCTGTTCTGGTGATCATCAGTGGCAACACTGAAGATTTAGAAGTTAGCATGACATTCTTGTATTCACCCTGGTTAGAAAGGCAGTTAATTTCTTTCAAAACAGTATTATAATCATGACAACATAAATGCTGGTAAAAGAGCACATTGTTTCTTATCTCCTGAGCCATCTGCCTTTATTTATTTCATTTTCAACTACCTACAATGTAACATTTTTTGGTCACAGTTCATGGGAATCAGCAGTCAGGTTATTATTGTACACCCATCTCGGGAATTTGAAGTGTTTGAGTTGAGAAAAAAAGTGACTTTGGGAAGAGACTTTTCATTCTTTCTTCTAAGCTATTTTACCTTGCATCCTCCTGCTCACATATATTATTCCAGCCTCTGGTTTTTATAAATAGAAAGTAGGGTTTTTTAAAAAATTCTGGTTCTCCTTTGTGAATTCTTGAAATATTTCTAAAGGAGGGTTTTTAATTAATCTCTCTGACTATTAATTGTTCAAAGATCACAATAACTGACATGCTAGTAGAAAGTTATTATTTATTAGATTCACGTTGGAGTCCATTTGGTGATTTTGAAAATTTTGGCAGAGGTCACGTTCTCTGTTTTTCTTTCCTCTAATTGCTCGTGTCTTCCAAAGATTATATCTCCTGATTCCCCCAATCTAGGGTAGTATATTATTAAAAGAAAGGAAAGTATCCACTCACTCTTGATCGTTCTATGTCAGTTTATCTTTTGTTTTAAGTGCTTTAACCCAATTGGAATTTACCTATGTTCGGAGTTAGGGTTACATCGTGGATTTATTCCTTCCTTTTGTATAATCTTACTTTCATTCCTCAGTATTGTTTTCTGCATTTCCTATCTTTTTGTCAGAAGAGAGAGAGATTAATATCTTTTTTGAATATTTATTAAGAATTTTAGTTGCAACAGGAAGGCCATGATTATCCTCCCTTCACCTATAGTTAGTAATTTTGTTTTTATGTTATTCGTTACTGTGATTTTGATTTGTGTCTGTTTTTCTTAGATTGTTACCTCTTTTATATTAGCTGTTGTATATATTTTGTGTGCAGCCCAGAATTGCCTGTGGGAGGTGGGTGGCTATAAAAATTTGATAGATAAATAAGAGTAAAAATTGATGCAATCTAAAGAATTAAATGTGCAGGAAAAGAAGAAAGAAGAAAAAAAGAAGACAAAAATATAATAAAAGGAAAGAAAGGAAATACATAAGAAACTTCCAACTTTTGTCACACGTATAAGCAAAATTAATAACTCTACACCAAGAGCAATGAATTTCTTATCTGTAGCAGAAATGTAATATGCTTTCCTATTACAAAAGAATCCTCTCAGTAAGCAGATGTGGCAGGGATCCATGCCCATATTCCTTTTGAGAAATATTAAGCCATTTCAAAATGTACAAGACTGTGAAACCTTGGTTGTAAAGGGTTGAAAATTGAGAGGAACTGCTGAGGCTGGATGGGAGAAAAAAGGGGTTAATGGACTGAACAGCTGGTGTTGAGAAAAGAAGAAGAAAAGAAGAACAGTAGAGAGGTTCTGGAGGGCGAGGAACACAAAACAAACAATTGGAGTTCTGGATGCCAGGACAACAGCAGAGACAGCAGGATGGAGTTGGCAGGTCAGGAGTAGAAATTGCGTCTCTGGGACCATTGCAGTGCAGGAGAATATGCAGGAGGATCGTGGAGAAATAACTCACCAAGGGACAATTTGCTAGTTAATACCATAGATCTAGAGGTTAAGATGTAGAGGCTTCCAAAAAGCAGCAGTGAATAGGAGGCTGGTGGAGAAACAGCTTAGGAACAAGGGACAGAAGTATGCAGATAGCTCCACCAACCTGGACTGTAGATAAACAATGGGTGAAAAGTCCTGCTGGCGGCAGGATTTGGCATTGGCTTTGCTATATCTGCTGCCATTGTGGGACCAATCAGTATGGCAACAAATTGGAAAAGGATGCACTGTGTATGCACCCTGGATGAAAGCCAGAATCAGGAGAAAATAGCACAGGGCAGAGTAAGTGTAGTGAGAGTACAGAGGCCCTAGTCAGAGCTGGATAAATTGGAGAGAAAGATGCCAAGAAAAGATAGTGGAGAAATAAATATATTACTGTGTTTCTGTAGTGATTGCAGAGTTGTTGAATGATCCAAATCACAGATTCAGGACTAGTGGAGTAACTGAGTGAGTGAGATGAGGTGGTAGTGAGTTTATGTGGGGTGGGCCTGCAGAAGTGTCATCACCCATTGCAACCCCTAGAAATGAGATTGCAGTGAGACATGACCACTTGGAAAAAAAGCTGGCATAAAATCTCACTACCTGGCATGGCCTCATCCATAGAGGCTATCAGGCTTGCAAAGTATGGTACACTGTGGAAGCACAACATAAGAATGAACTGCACAAGTGTAGAATCATCAGTGTAACAATTGCAGTGTCTACACACTTGTCTAACATGTGTCAACATGTTTCATGCCCTAAATGGCCTGACCAGTCATCTTTCGCAACACATTTAATTTTAATGTGACTAATGATGCTGAGGTCTTCATTGACAATGATGGATGAGGCACAATTGCTGTGCTTGCTATAATGGATTTTATGTTGATCGGATTCTGATTGTTTTGGGTTTTGTTAAATTCATGCATGCCACCCAGAGTCATAAATTATTTATAAAGGCAGCCTTATAAATTCAATCAATCAATCCATATTTTTGTGAAGGATTCAGAGCAGCCTGGGAATTCATGGTTTTCATGGTGACATGGGATTATCAAAAATAATAAGCATAGGCTACATCAGAAATCTTTATTTCAAAGTATATGTGATCTGAATATGAAGGATAATAACATTATCCTTTGCTGTGGTTAGTTTAATCTCTGATCAAGTTGCCTTTGTAAGAGCCTATTAGAGTGTTCCATCCAGGTTTCTGATACATTCTGATTTTTTTGGTATGTCCTGTGTTGGCCAATGTAAACAAAAAAAAACAGGCAATTATATGTTGGAAAACCTTTATTGCCATGTCCTAAACTTCCTGATATTAACTGGGAATCAGGTGATTAATTAGCCAGAGAGCACTCAAGACTTGGAAAACTCACAAAGTTCACAATGTACCTTGTAACTTGAGCCATTAATGATCTGCTATCAGAAGAGGAGCAGAAATGCAGGACTGTCCGTAACAGTCCAGAGTTCTAATACCAGAGAATTCCACAAGCTAGTCCTAATGTCAAACTACAGCCTTGAAGTCAGGATGTATGAATTTAAGAATGTCAAGAATGCAGTTCCAGAGTTAGAGTTGTTTTCAATAAAGAAGCAGAGAACTAAAGACTACCTTTATGTAGCCCAGTTGCTGGTGGGTTTTAATTAGGGAGGTTGCTGGTCTCTCCTCTCAAAGAGATATGCTAACTAACTTTGCCCTGTCCTCTATAGTTGCCACTGTGTTCTTGAGCTAGGCATTGTGCCAGAAGTATCTAAACCTGGTGAAAAAAGATGCCATTTATCTTTGGTTTACTAGCAGACTATACTATATATGTAGTCCTTACTATAGTTAATGGCCAAAGAACTGTATAAGCTCTATGACTAATAGAAGAAATGCCCATGAATGCTACATCAACAGATTTCTCACGATCAGAACTTGGACACTGTTTGATCAACACCTTTATTAAAACTTGTAGACATGCATCTGTTTAGAACCAGAATGTATCTAAGTTGGCATCTTCCAGATGCCTTGGACTATACTTTCTAATACAGTTAGGCTGGTTGGAGACAATGGGAGATGACGTGAATTGTAGGTCAGCATATATAGATGGCAACTGATTGGAGAAATATTTTTATATGGTGGTGTAAGGCATCACACAAAAAAGAGATTGAAACAATAAATAAAAAATACACTGTGAGCATTAAAATACATGGCATTTTTCAGAATAAAATCTGAAAATAGGAAAAGGAAGAAAACCTATTGGGGGTACAACCTCTAGTAAGATGTTGAACTTTTGCCAAATTGCCATTAAGATAGTCTATGTGTGCCACTGGAAGGATAAATCTGAAAGCATTCTGCAAGATGACTTCACTTATCTCCCTGTCCTTGGTTGTCACTGTGAGCTTACTTTAACTTTAAGTCCCTCTCTTAGAAAGAGCTACAGTAAAACAAGACAATGACTGTGTCTGAGAGCATGTGTGTATATGTGCAGACTTGAAGAGAAGCCCACTCTATGGGACATATCTTGCATGGGACTTTGTATATCTGTCATTAATGATATCAGGTTGTCCTGCCAGATATTCTGTAGTGAAGCTCTGAATTTATCTGTAGTGACAGGATGGAGAATACTTTATTCTTCCATCAAGGCAGCATTAAATAATTCCCAGCTCTACAATTCCTGTGTGCTTGGTCTCATGGGAAGAAATGAAAGCTTTCCCTGTAATTCCCCACATCAGATCAAGATCTGTCAATGGCTCTGGCTGGTTTAGAATTCTTCTTTTAGTTGCTTGACAGAAGCATCTTCTTAATTGGGGTAATGAGGGGATCAGCAGTAAGCAAGAGGACAGAAATATGGAGAGAGTCCAGTGTGGCTAATAAAAGTTTCCAAATTTGAAGAAGCACACTATCACACTGCTACCAAGCTAAGCTCTAACTATATTGAGAATAGGGGGAGGAATTCATTTCCCAACAAGTGCATTATTAAAAAGGCAAGCTATTTTTTTCTAATAAGAGGATACAATATTGTATCTATGGTTGGTGTCATTCAGGCTGCTGTCTCTGGCCTTGACAGAAGAATCAAGAATTTAGGAGACCAGTATGTAAATTGAAAAGTAAGTTGGACTTTAGTGTTTTACTAAAAAAAATTGGAATGAATAAAGTGAAACTTTATGTTACCAGACAATGTATACCTCTGAAAAAAAATAAAGCTGCAGGTGAAATGCTTAAACAAGGGAAATATATTCTGCCTTCTTTCTTCTTAAATGGACTACTTACATTCTAGGGTGGAGCTAAAGGAAGTTTTGCAATGAAGGAATGAAACAAATCAGCCCTTGGGTCTCATACGTCTCCAGGCATGGACAACACATCATATAATTGTCTGGCTTCTAAAAATATATAAAAATAAAACTAAAACAAAAACCTTATGAGATTTTATACGATTGCTAAAAAATCTTCTCAATTCTGATGTAAGATCCTCAGAACCTTAATATTTCAGTAAGATTTTATCATGTGAAAGTTTGCAAAAATTTATTAATCCGATGGGGACAGCATGCTTGTTGGTGTGTGTGTTTGTGTGTTGAGTGAGTGGCATGCATTCTAGTATTGTTGATCTCTCAATTAGCTAATCAAATTAATTATTTATTCATCCCATTTCTACTCCACTCATCTCACCTAGGTGATGCTTAGTTATTTATTTTATTACATTTCTATTACATTTCTAATAGTAGGTGCTCTCTTAATGATTCACAAAATAGAGTTTAAAAATTATATAGTACTGTATGAACATATAATAAAAGATACTGTAGCAATTACACCTTCTGTAATGTAAACCCATAATAAAACCTATAGGAATTGAAAAAGTCAAAGGGGTGACTTTGTTTCACCTGTGTCATGCTTTTCTCATAATCTGGAACATCCCTCTGACTAACTCTGGCTGAGAATTCTAGGTAACAGTGTTCCAAACATACCTGGAAAGCATCAAGTTGGAAAAGGCTGACTGAAAATGTAAATATATACAGAAAGGCAGGAGCATGACTTTTGATTCATTCAATGTTGATATGTTGATTAACACATCTACAATTTAGAACAGACATGTCAAACTTGCGATGTCACGTGATGTCGTGCAGCGTATTGGGACGGTTTTGCCATTGCTGGCAATGGGTGGACGTGGCTTCCGGATGACGTGTCCGACCCGCGGGCCAGCAGTTTGACACCCCTGATTTAGAAGAAAACTAGTCTTAATGACTAGACTTTTCTTCAAACAAAGGGTGTGGTTTTATTTTTAAATATTTTGAAAGCCAGCTCTATTATTAGTAAGATGGAAGATCTAAAGAATGGATGAAATGATTGAAAAAGTGTCAATGCTTAAAACAGATCTGTCTTTCAGAAAAGTATATTCTTTTGACTCACCATGTTTATATACTCTAAATTGTTCATCATATCAAAAGAGACTTTTTTTGCCTTGTGTTATCTGAAGAATGGCTGGAGGACTTGGGTTTGGCTAGTCTAAAGAAAAGAAGAAATAGGGGAGACATGATAGCAGTATTCCAGTATTTGAAGGGCTGCCACAAAGAAGAGGGCTTCAAACTATTCTCCAAAGCACCAGAGGGCAGGACAAGAAACAGTGGTTGGTAAATGATCAAAGAGAGAAGCAATCTGAAATTAAGGAGAAACCTCCTAACAGTGAGGACAATTAATCAGTGGAACAGCTTGCCTCGAGAAATCATGGGCACCCCATCACTGGAGATTTTTAAGAAGAGACTGGACAGCCACTTGTCTGAGATGTATAGGTTCTCCTGCTTGAGCAGGAGGCTGGACTGGAAGGCCTCCAAGGTCCAGTCTATTCTATTCTATTCTATTCTATTCTATTCTATTCTATTCTATTCTATTCTATTCTATTCTATTCTATTCTATTCTATTCTATTCTATTCTATTCTATTCTATTCTTATCTTTCTCAGAGATTCTTTTTGTGGGCAGACCATTCCGTTCTAATCTCCCCTTAATTTATCCATAAACCCTTTATAAAATGTTGCTTTATCTTCATTTGGTGCATAAAACAAATAATCAGAACTTTTGCCACCATGTACAAGATGGACATTTAAATATAACTGAAATAAATGGTATATTTATGAAATTTAAGTGAGTTCTATGTAGAGAGGAACTAAAAGAGTTTATTAATAGTAAAATAATATAGTTTTCATTTTCATCAGAACTACTGTTTTAAAAGAGAGAGATTTACATGTGGCTTAAGTTTAACTTGCAATCACCACCCCCCACCCCCGCCCCAGCCAATCCTTTGTTTGATGGAATTTGGTTGTGGGGAAGGGAATAGATATGTGGCCACAGCTGAATGTTTTCTCTTCTCAATGGTAGAAAAGAGAGTTCTAATAGAGAGAGCATGTTAGCTCTTTCATCCATTAGGTTTCCTAAATTCAACATGAATATTAGTAATTAGATGTTTCACTATGTCGGTAAATATATATATATATATATATATGTTTCAAATGTTAACTCTTTAGATTACCTTGCTAGGCCCCAAACATGGGGCAAATCTTTATTTCCTGTTTTCAGCCTATCTTGAAGGCTATCGAACAGGCAGTAGTCACACCGGACAATTCCTATATTTGTGTAAATTACTAACAAAGAATTAAAGGGAAACTGAGATGCATTTCTGACTTATTAGTCGTCATCAGCCAGCCATACCCTTCTGAGATTCGAACCATGGGCTGATTGCATATGAGGCAGTGTTATTTGCCTCTAAGCCACAAGGTCTCTCTCGCTCTGTTAGCTTTTTTTCTGCAAGGGAAGATATGTTTCAAATGTTAACTCTTTAGATTACCTTGCTAAGCCCCAAACATGGGGCAAATCTTTATTTCCTGTTTTCAGCCTATCTTGAAGGCTATCGAACAGGCAGTAGTCACACCGGACAATTCCTATATTTGTGTAAATTACTAACAAAGAATTAAAGGGAAACTGAGATGCATTTCTGACTTATTAGTCGTCATCAGCCAGCCATACCCTTCTGAGATTCGAACCATGGGCTGATTGCATATGAGGCAGTGTTATTTGCCTCTAAGCCACAAGGTCTCTCTCGCTCTGTTAGCTTTTTTTCTGCAAGGGAAGATATGTTTCAAATGTTAACTCTTTAGATTACCTTGCTAGGCCCCAAACATGGGGCAAATCTTTATTTCCTGTTTTCAGCCTATCTTGAAGGCTATCGAACAGGCAGTAGTCACACCGGACAATTCCTATATTTGTGTAAATTACTAACAAAGAATTAAAGGGAAACTGAGATGCATTTCTGACTTATTAGTCGTCATCAGCCAGCCATACCCTTCTGAGATTCGAACCATGGGCTGATTGCATATTTTTTTTTTTCTGCAAGGGAAGATATGTTTCAAATGTTAACTCTTTAGATTACCTTGCTAGGCCCCAAACATGGGGCAAATCTTCCCTTGCAGAAAAAAAAGCTAACAGAGCGAGAGAGACCTTGTGGCTTAGAGGCAAATAACACTGCCTCATATGCTGGCTGATGACGACTAATAAGTCAGAAATGCATCTCAGTTTCCCTTTAATTCTTTGTTAGTAATTTACACAAATATAGGAATTGTCCGGTGTGACTACTGCCTGTTCGATAGCCTTCAAGATAGGCTGAAAACAGGAAATAAAGATTTGCCCCATGTTTGGGGCCTAGCAAGGTAATCTAAAGAGTTAACATTTGAAACATATCTTCCCTTGCAGAAAAAAAGCTAACAGAGCGAGAGAGACCTTGTGGCTTAGAGGCAAATAACACTGCCTCATATGCAATCAGCCCATGGTTCGAATCTCAGAAGGGTATGGCTGGCTGATGACGACTAATAAGTCAGAAATGCATCTCAGTTTCCCTTTAATTCTTTGTTAGTAATTTACACACACACACACACACATATATATATATATATATATATATATATATATATATATATATATATATATATATATATATATATATAATTAATAAAGGAAATAAAAGGGTGAAAAAGAAAAACATTGTTTGCTTAACTAGGAACTAAAAAAAACTTACTTTAGTTCCTAATATCCTATAGAAGTATCAATAAGTAAAAACCTTTGGTATTAACTTCTAGAGCCTTATTTTATTCCCATTTCTAGTACTTTTTATATTTTCATTTTTTTTGTCAGATTAGTTGGCAGTCTGTTAGTATTTGCATTTTTCTGGAACTGTTTTAACTTTTTATAATCATTAACTATTCAATGTGTGCATAGAGTTGAGTGCATGCCAACACCCATGCATATGATATTTCAGCCACTATGACAGTAAGCATTGTGGGTGTTTTGAAATCCATGTGAAATACAGCCTCTGGCTTGTTCTTTGTACTCTCTTGCTCTGCAATGAAGTCTGGCTGAACTTTTCATGCCGATAATCCTGCCCATACCCGCTCTCCAGACATACCTCTATCTTTAACAATTCTCTTATTCAGGGCAGCTTGGAATTTGGTGTATCTCTTGTTAGACATTGGTATTTACTTTGTCACTTAAGGGGTAGGGAATCTCATTCTAAGTTTTCTATACAATGCATGAGTAAATCATTCTCTTGCTATTGGCGTCAGTTGTCTCTACATATTGTTGAAAAACCGGTAGCTTAGCTTTTTTTATCTAGTACATTTAATTCTATATATTATTGTTTCAGGAAGTACATTAAATGCATTTCAAGTCCTAGCTCTCCTATCATTAATTTCAGCACCAAATGAATCTGTGTGGCTTTATACAATTCTATAAACATTATTATTTTCAAACTCTGAACAAAGTGAGTTTCTCAATGATGTAAAACACCCACTGAACTAGAAATTAAGTTAGTTAAGCTGTCTGTAGTCTTAGTTTTATATTAGGAGTATCTTATTAACACTACCAACAGTAAATGCCATAACAATTGGTAAGCTAAGCAATCAAGAGACCTTATCTTAGTTGTCATAGTGCAACTTAGTTTACATTCCCTTCCTTTGAAAATGGATGTAGGAAACCTGTTAGAATTCTAAACATGTACGCCAACTTCTATTTTCATTTCCAGTCTTTTAAGGGAGATACCACGTAATAACTTATTCAACCAGTTTCTTGGCTAACTTAACCTCTTGGATTCTCTTTTCCTACACTACCATCCCACAAGGAAAGCTAAGTAAATTTAATTAGATTGGTGCAACACTAGCTCTGCAATTAACTTTAATTGCTTTGCCTAAAATACTCAAAGTTTAAATAGATGCTTTTATTTTTTGAGCTAAGGATTAGTAAAATTCTTCAGTGTTAAACACTGAACAACCTTAATAAGGTCTGGGTTTATTAAAGGTATGTAATTGGAACCTGGGTTAATCACAGATCTGACTGTTCTCAACTCCCTTAAAGGCAGCCTTGTCCTCCTGTGGAAAGGTATGATATTAATCTAAAGATCTAGGTACAGGTAGTTCTCAACTTATGATGGATCCCCAAAAGGTGTCTACAACCCTGTTCCAAAGTTCCAACTGCCCCAATCCTGCAGTCACATGACTACATTTTAGGTGCTCAGCATCTGGCCACATTTACGGCCATTTGCAGCATCCCATAGTCATGTGACTTCAATTTAGGATAGGTTTTGCCAAAAACCAAGGTTTACTTCCAATTTTCATAGTGAAGAATGGGTTTACTTCAACTGTAGCATTTACTTAATGACTAGTGTTTGCTTAATGACCATTGCAAAAAAGGTCATAAAATGGATGTTATATGGGTGATTTGCTTTATGACCATCATGATTTAAAACTGTAATGGGATGGCTCCATTACAGTTATAAAAGTCAATGATTACCTGTAAACATAGAAGAAATTAGAGTCTTCCTGTATAGATTGACAATTGTTCTCACTGATTACACAGACGGCAGGAGTCTCATGTGTTTTATATAGGATTTCTTTCACACAAACACAATGCATGAATGACCAGAATTTCTGCAACTTTCAAAATCTGGCTAAAAGGGTTGGGTTTATTTTTCTTTAAATTGTGTATATAGACAGACAGAAATCATTTGCATGTAGCTAAAATAATCTTGAGTTAGATAATGACTGATGAAACATAGGTTGTACATTATTATATTTTTGCTTATATCAGTGATTATTTTTTACCTTAACGCTGTCTGTCATAAAAATCTGTAATTCTTAGTCTCTTGTTTGTGCCTTGGAGTGAGGTCCTTGACAATCAGGTTGACAGTACTTTCTGTTTCAGGCCTGCTCTGATCATATGGGTAAAATGTCCCTGTTTGAGATTTCTGTTCCCAAATTTAGAGATTGTGTTATAACATCTGATATTACTATATAGGTTTCTTGTTTAGTCCTTGAATATCATAATCTTCCCTTTCAAATTTTATTTTTAATTAGATATTACTGTGTATGATTCTCATCACTACTACTTTGGCCCAAATGCAAGTAATCTTTTGACAAGTTAGGAATAAATTGAAAAACAAATACAATGAAAATTCTATATGAGTAATGTACTCCTTTGGAAAATTAATTGCAAGTTTCTGATCTACAAACCAGTTCTGATAATATATCTATCTAGACAAGGCAACAGCAAGAGTTAATTCAACATCTCTCATTTTACATCCAGTGTCCAGTTTACATTATTTTAATTTGTAAATCTTTATTTTTAATCATGTATTTGATAGGAACTGTTAACATACTTTTTTTCAACTAAATATTTATTCAAAATCCACACCTGGAAAACATAATCAAAATGCCAGAAAACTGCATACAAGCTTTGATATTCTTTAGAATTCTTGTTTCAAATGTCGATACATAAGATTGGTACCTGTATAAAGATGGCAGTTTTTTCTGAATTGAGGGGATTTTAAATCGAAGAGAATGTTAGTATATTTCTTAGAGGTCCCATTTTTTCCTATGGCATCCCTTATGTACATCCCCAGATGGGTTGCTGAAGCTATCTGGAAACCTGGGAGGTCACCCTGCAATATCAAACCCCTATTTTCTTCTTTTCCCTGTGTTAGTACCATAAATGCTAAAACGTGAATTCAGACTGAAATAAATGCTGCGCTCAGTATAAATAAGTAGTAGCCATCTATTTCCCTCTGTTCTGAAAACACAAAGCTTTTATATTTCTGATATATTTTATATATTTTGATTGTTACACATATTCTTTGTCTGGCAGAATATAGGTAAAAGTAATGCTGAAGATCAATGTAGGAAAGAGGGAGAGTGGGAGGGAGGGAGAGGAAGGAAGGAAGGAAGGAAGGAAGGAAGGAAGGAAAGCTAACCTATGCAGTTCTGAATTTCCCAGCAACTGTACAAAATGAAACCCTTATTATTCACAATCCCTCTTGAGTTTACAAATATTAATGGGGAAAAGTGCCTAGTCATCTACTGTCATAGTTCCTGGCAAGATCACAACAGAATTTCCTGAATGGTCAAATCAACACAGACTCTAGGCTCATACCTGGCTTCAGGCTCTCAGATACACAGCAGTACTGCTAGATAAGAAACTTTATTACTGGGAGGAATCCACTGAAACATTTGATTATCCTCTGTCAACATGAAGGTACAATTCCTTTTTATAGCCACTGTAGGTCAATTGTATACTTCTTTGTCCTACCAATCCCATTGTATAATAAACTTTTTGTCCTGTGCTTTTCCGCCTTGAAGTTGGATGAATGTTCTTTGTTGCCACAACTGACATATAGAAACATAGAAAACTGATGGCAGAAAAAGACCTAGAGGTTTTTTTTGTGTTGTTTTCTTTTTTTGTTTTTAATTATTAATTTTATTAATTTTTATTTTATTATTACATTTTTTATTTTTGTTAATTTACTTTTAAATTTTGGTTGGATGATAAGTACGTTTAAGCTCAGCTACAGTTAGTCCTTGATTTACAAGCACAATTAAGCCCAAAATTTCTCTTGCTAAGTGAGTTTTGCCCTATTTTGGAACCTTTCTTGCCACAGTTGTTAAGTGAATCACTACAGTTGTTAAGTTAGTAATATGATTGTTAAGTGAATCATATTGATTCTCCATTGACTTTGATTGTCAGAAGATCACAAAAGGTGATCACATGACCCTGGGACAAAGCAACTATCATAAATATGAGTCAGTTGCCAAGCACCTGAATTTTGATCATTACAATTCCTGCATTGATGCTGCAACAATTGTAAGTCTGAAAAATGTACATAAGTCACTTTTTGTGGTGCCATTGTAACTTTGAACAATTCTAATCATGATCTTTTGGGCTGTATTACCATTACTTAGCTCTCCAGTGAGACAGTCAGGTAATATATATGAAAAGATAAGATCCTTATCACCACCTTGCAAACTTCTAGCATCCTTAATTTAATATTTTTTTCCCCTGATTTGGAGAGGATTCCCAGAATCGTGTATGGCAATAGTCTTTGGAGTTATTCTTTATAAACAACTCAGTAAACTAATTTTTTGCCTTGCAATACTTTCTAAGAACTATGTTTTTACTTTTGGCAAATACTGTCATTTGAATCTAAAAAATTTAAATGATTCTTATGATTATTAATATTTTTAAATGGACATTTGGAATTCTGTCCTTCCTTTCTGTAGTTTCTATTTGACCAGGCAGAGTATGGTGAATTTAAAAATTCATGGAAGAGAGAAAGGAAGAAATTATTTTATTAAGAGGATCAGGAGTTTAGGGGCATTTGAAGGGGAAAAATGGAGGTTCAGGATAATGAGATAATAAGGATAATGAGACTTGTTAGCATATAATGCTGGATTTTCTGGTATTTACAAACCAAAAGATTTTAATTCTTATAGTTGATGGGGAAAAAAATCACAATTTTTCATGAAGCCTTAACTTGATTTTGTCCTGCCTTTTCCTTTACCATGCATAGGTATTTTGTTATAGTCTTTGGAGGTTTTAGACCTTGAGGTATAAAAAGAATTACATGAAGATAAATGTGCAATTCCTAACAAGCTAAACAATTTTCTTCCTATCTCTTGGAACCAAAAAGAGAAGGGAGGTACAGTATGAAATAATATTATCAGTATTTGAATGTTGATGGGGAAGTAGGCTAAAATTCTTCAACTGTTGTGAAAATACATTTCAACAAAAAGCCTATTTTAAGAAATGTGTGGAATTTTTATTATACAGGAGTAAAAGTGCTACAGGGTATGGTTGGAATCCAGCCTGACCATGAAACAGTGTCTATGCCTTTATTCTGATTTGAGAAAAGACTGCTTGTAATGTCAGACATTTTTAAGTTTAAAAAAGTCAATCTCTCCAGCTGAGAATAAATTTATTTAAAATAGATAATACAGAGAAACATTCTGAATGTTTTCTTTGCTATGCTACATTTCTATTATGTAGAGGGAATGTAGCTTTATATTTTATTTTTTTATTTAAATAAAACTTATTTAAAAGTTTTATTTTAAAATAAGCACCACTGAAAGTTTGTATGTAGCTTTCAATTGTCTTTTTGGCTGCTAATGAATTTTTTGTAGTTAATTTTACATAGTGTTACTTTGTCTGTGATATAATAAACATGATATTGTTGATAATAAATAGTATTGAAGATGACCCTTATAGCTTCTCATTCATGTAAGCAATGAGTGAGAGTTTGTGAACCAGTATGTATCCAGATACTAAAAAATGAAAGGGAGTATACTGGCTTTAGTCTACAAGAAAATACTTTATTAGAAATATTGAGCAATGCATATATCTATCTTCTCAGTAATTTCTTATCAATTTTTACTCGCAATAATCTCATACACTCATCAATTTGTTATAAATATGCACTGGATTGCGTATGTGGAAATGAGCTGCCACTGAAATGCTGATGTCATCTTATACATATTAGTTTAATGCAGAAAACGCCAGCCACAGTTCTGGATAGTTTATGGAACTGAACTATTCAATTCTTCATAAAAATACATTCACATATGCCTCTTTTTTTTACAAATGTGGCTGAACAATTTCTATCTTGTGAGCAACAAACATCAGGTGGGTATTAGCTAGAGAGCCACCTGGATGATATTTTCACAGCCAAAGGAAGAAATAATGGTGAATTAAATCCTAACGTTTTTACTTTATAATGCCAAAGATGGTGCTTTGTAAGACCTAAGATTAAAACTGGAAGTAGCTTCTGTATTGCAACACTTACAGATATCAGTTTCTATATTTTTGCTTTCTTCTGCAAAAAAAGCAAAATAACACTGAGAGTAGAAGTGATAAACTTTTGACAGCTGCTGAAGAAAACCATTGGTTTAGCCACATATGACATAATAAGAAGCTGACTGGCCCAGGGTGCTCATTCAAGAACAAAGAAATTGGGATGTGAGTAACCAAAATAACTGGCAACAGACTTTAAGAAAGATTAATACATGCTTGCACTTTCTATTTTGCAGGTTCTCAGTACAGTAGGTCTGCTCAGAATGAGTTGATCCAAAGAACATAGTAATTATTTAAAATGACGTATCAGTGAGGTAGCCCATAGAAGAACATTATTTGTATAACATGATCCACAATATTGGAAAGGGAATACTCTTCACACTTTACCACTATCATATACTCACAGAATTTCCTGCTATGACTAAACGTTTTGCGTATGTGCTGGAGAAGTGGGGGAGGGAGGAAGAGAAAAAGGATCAAAGCTGAACAAGCTCTAGCAAACTGTTGCAATAATTAGAAACATGCAAGTTCAAAATATTGCTAGTAAAATGTCTAGCTCTGTTTTGAGACAGAAGCTGATGTTCCTGATAAAATCTACTATTTTGTAGTGTTATGATTGGTGGTATATATTTTGTTACTGGAAGCTGATGGATATCTGTCTTGGATCAGTAACTGCTGTAGAGAGTTTAGAAGGTTGAATAAGGCTAAGTCTTCACTTTGGATTAATGTAACTATTGTCTCTGTTTTTAAACTTACTCTTTGAATCCACTTTTTTTCTATACCCAATGCCCATTCATAATTCCATAGTGTGATTGTTTTCCAATAAAGATTACTTTAAAAGTATGTTGGAAATAGTAATTTGGTAATTTGCCTCAGATGGACCAGGACTCTGGAGATTGACCACCATTGCTGAATTTAAACTTGATATTGTGTTTTATGTTACTGGTGAAAAGAGGAAACCTCTCTTCTTTTACCTGTGACCTCTGACTGAGGAAGGAAGCACAGGTAGTGGCAGGAACACTAGTCAAAGGAGTCAATGCTGTATTCAGCTTTGGCTGCCCTGGTTAGGTGAGGCCTTATATAGCATGGTGACCATTAAAAACATGGCATTATCATGCAAATGACATGAATTATGCGATCTGCATGATTTGTTAGAACAGTCAGAATGGCCTTGGAAAAGATTTTAAAATGCTATAATATTTATTTCTGCAAAGATCAGAATCATGCAAGCCAGTGATGGCGAACCTTTTAGAGACCAAGTGACCAAACTGCAACCCAAAACCCACTTATGTATCATCGGGTGCGGGGTGGGCATGGCCCATTGTGTGGGCGTGACTGCAGTGGTAATGGCAGACTGGGTGGGATTAAAAGTTCAATCAATCAATTCCAACTTTGCAAGATCTTTTTTTTCCTGCAAGTTGAAATTGATTGATTGAACTTTTTTTTTTTTTGCACATGGCGGCGGAGGCCTAAAGCGAAAAGTTTTTATAAAACTCAGCTGAAGTCCTAGGACTGGAGCGACGGCAAGTGTGCCCACAGAGAGGGCTCTGCGTGCCACCTGTGGCACATGTGCCATAGGTTCACCACCACGGATGCAAGCAATGCTATTGTCAATGGTATTGGACTTTGAAGAAGCAACATAAGAAGAGTATTAATGCTCATGAATGAAGGCAAATATACGTGTTCCTGGATAATGTTGGAGGATCCAATCAGGGTTGGTCACAGAGACCAGAGGTTTTCTCTTCTGAGCTTTTGGACTCGTGCTGGAGCCCATTTTCAGGGAACTTCTCTCAGATTGGATCCTGCAGTATTGATCCTTCCTAATTTTGGCATTGGAGAAAGCTCCTGAGAATACTGATAGTCAAGAAAAAAAAATTAAATCCCAAAACAAAACAAAGAATCATCAAACACAGAGTTCTCAATCAAGGTACAAATGAGCAATCTCAAATTATCTACTTCAGACACCTTATGTGAAGATCTCACTCTCCAGAAAAGGCCTGGATGCTGAGAAAAGCAAGCAAGAGAAGAAGCAGATAACCTTTAGCAAGGAGGATGGACTCAGTTATGGTGGTAAGGAGCACATTTCTGGAAGATCTGAAAGACCAAGTTATGAGAAAACCTAAGTGGTTGATAAGACTCAGCAATGACTTGATGGCATCCAATCCAATCAATCATTATGTCATGATACAAAGTTGTTTCCCTCAACTCCTATGGATGCTTGTTGAAGCAAGCATACTAGAAACACTAAAAATAAATTCTTGGTACAAGAACCTTGCTGCAAGATCAGTTCTGTAAATTTTCTTTCATTATTTCTCATACTGTACAGGAAAGTGATGACTCACCAAGTTTCCTGTCTCAGTAGAAATTATTCATCCTTATGATATCTGTTAGCCAGCCGTACCAACAGGCTGAAGAACAGCTTTTATCCGTGGGCTGTTAGGCTTTTGAATGGGATGTAATCTTATGCAGAGTTGACTTGGGAGGCCGGTGTGTGGTGTAGTTGGTTCACATAGTGTGGTGGGATGGAGGGTTTGTTGTCACTGTGTGTTGGGGGGAGAGAGCACAGGGGGAGGCTCAGCTAATCTCAATGTACACATGTTGTACTTTGACAATAAAGGTTTATTATTATTTATTATTTATTATTATTATTATCCTGGATACAATTTTTGCACAAAAAGCACTGCACCCTTTAATTTGCTATAATGGAGTTCTTTGCTTATTTTTCTATTATTAATCAAATAATTTTGTATATTAATCAGTAATTAATCAAGCAATCAATATTTTTAAATATCATGTAAAATAATACGTTACTATTCTTACAATTAGTAAAACTTTTTTTGTAATAAACACAGTAAACACAAACATTACATTACATTACAGATGACATTTCTCTAAAGCTATTTTATTTCTATTTATTCATAAAAAAACAGTCTGCTCAGAAGGTAGTTTCATTGGATTTTGAAATGTTTTCTGGCTTCTTACATCTTAATTATCAAAATGAGCTAAAATCAGATTCTGTTAAATCACTAGTCTTTTTAAAAAAAAGTTTTTCAAAGAACTGAATTATATATGTACTTTATCTGCAGATTGTTTTCAAAATGAAGAATACTGATTCCAGCATGCAATCCTTCACTTCTATACACTCTCTCACACTGTGTACAGGATTAGTTAGATACTTCTGTGGCATATCTAGCTGTTCTTACTCTTGTTGAATGCGTAGAAAAATTCTCACTTAGTTAATACAGAGATTTGTTATATGTTGATATGAATTGCAGATAAGTATGGGTTTTCCTAGGGAATCTGTTAATTAGCCTATCAAAGGTAAGAAAATTAGTATAATTAGTTACTATACTTTTGTTTGGTCTCTGTGCTTATCTTGCATGCATTTAAATTTGGAATAAAAATGTAATTTATTCCATATCATGACCTTCTGTTTATTGCACACATACTATATATTATGACAACTAAAGAAACAAGCAACATATTTTATATTGAGATATAATTCATGAAATGCATGTAACAATAAATATGTCAATTGCCACAAGAACTTCTAGAGACATTGTAGGAGACAAGTCTGACTGCGCATTTTTATACCAACAATATTTATGATAAAGCACAAGCTTTCATGAGCCACTTCTTCTGGTGCAATGAATTGGCTACACTAAAGTAGGAAGAGTTCTGTAGCTTGATATCAAAAGAACAGATTAAGCTTCTTTGGGATAATTGGCTTTAGTTGCATTTTTGGATAATGTTTGCCATGGGTGAGATTGGGGTTGTGCATCCATCCTTGTCTTACTTGACCTCTCAGTGGCTTTTGATATCATTTACCATGAAATCCTTTTGGATCAACTCAGAGGATGGGGGTGTGAGGCTGTGCTGTGCTGGTTCACCTCCTTTTTCCAGAATCCATTCTCACCAATTCCAGTTGGTGGTGATTGGGGGAGATTGTGCCCTTGACTCCTACTGTATGGGGTGCCATAGTGCTCAGAGCTCTCTCTACTCCTATTCAACAAATGAGTATGCTCCTATTCAAACAGGAAGGCCACTGGGTGAGGTCATCCATTGCCAAGGGGTGAGGCAGAATAGAATAGAATGGAATGGAATATGGGAATGAGAATAGGAATAGGAATAGAATTCTTTATTGGCCAAGTGTGATTGGACACAAAAGAATTTGTCTCCAGTGCATAAGCTCACAGTGTACATATAAACAGCAAGTCATAGATGGTCATAAATCATAGTTACAGTCATTAATCATAAGTTACAAACAACAATTGATAAATCATAAGAAACTAATAGAAGATAGTGGGAAGGATGACAAGAAGATAAAATATGAGAAAAGAGATAGTGCTGTGGGAATTAAGTGTTCAACAGAGTGATGGCACGAGGGGAAAAGCTATCTTTGTGTCTAGTTGTTTTGGCATGCAATGCTCTATAACGGCATCCTGAGGGGAGAAGTTGAAATGGATTAGGTCCAGGATCTGAGGAGTCTGTACATATTTTCTCAGCCCTCTTCCTTGTTCATGAAGGCAGGTTGGTTGCGATGGTTTTTTCTGCAGCCCTAACAATCCGTTGAATTGTTCTGTTTGGTTGCTGTGCCAAACCAGATAGTTATTGAGGTACAAATGACAGATTCAATAATTCCTCTGTATATCAGCAGGAATTATTAGGGAATCCTAATAATTAGGGAATTCCTTAGGGAATCTGAGCTTTCTGAGTTGATGCAAGAAAATTCTTTGTTCTTTTTAGTGATAGTAATGGTAGGTGTCCATTTCAAGTTCTTGGAGATAATAGAACCTAGAAACTTGAAGGTCTCTACCAATGATACTGTGTTGCCTAATATTATAAGAGGTGGTAGAATAGGAGAGCTTCTTCTAAAATCTACTATCATCTCTACAGTTTTAATAGTGTTCAGTTCCAGATTGTTCTGGCTGCACCACAAGGCCAACTTGTCTATCTCTCATTTATATGCAGACTCATCGTCTCAAATGACATCAACGACTGTTGTATCATCTGCAAACTTCACTTTAAGAGGGATTTCTTCTGATTTTTCTTTTGTGTGCTTTTTAATTTTTATTAGTATGTTTAATAAAATTACTATTAAAAATACTTTCAGGATTCACTATGGATTTTCTGAGCAGATGTAGAGTTGCTTTGATGTTTGGCATCTGTTGCAAACATAAGGATTCATTTCTCAATCAGTTAATCCTCCTGAGCTGGATCAGATCAGCCAGAAGCAGCAGAAAATGTGTAGCTGCACGCACCATCCTATTCAGATCATTAAATTTAAGCTGAAACTGATCTTACTAAAGTGGACCAAATAGGCTTTTAAAATGTATTCATCAATTGAGGCATCTAGCTCTGCATGGAGACATACCATTTTATGGTTGCAAGTATCTTACAGATATGTCATAGCATCTGTAAGGCTTGATCATTTCATTTATTGCAGAAGCTGTTGAAGTCCTGAACTACATAAACTCTGCTGAGTGAATTTTCAATAATGCAGGTAGCAGAAAAGAAATACTATTGCCTTTATTACCACTGGATAAGCACAACAATGCATTCTAAGCTATGTTCAATCTTCTTCATAATGAGATTTAAATAATTTTTCCAAATGTTATTTTAAAAATGAGGAAGAAAATACAGTATCTATTTATAATGGTTAATCTGTAATACTATCATCAAAATACAAATGAAAAAACATAGAAGCTTTACTAAACAATTAACTATTGTTTCCAATCCCAGATTTAGTTTAACATAAAGTGATGATTCTTCTAGATTAAGATAAAATATTTAACCATAGGAAAAACAAACAACAGACCAACAGCAATTAAAGACCAATAAGGCAGGGATAAAGGGAAGAGCATCAGTTATTTTAAATGTAGCACAGTGATTTCATGTTACAGTGTTAGCATGATGAGTTATTCCTCTAAGATTAAGTTAACATTTTTTACAAATAAAAGATGTGGATGCTGTGTTCTCTTATAACTGAACTTCCAAAATCTTTAGCATTAATTGATCACAATTACACTAGACTTAAATCCAGAAAATTGAGGAATATTACAGACTAATTTTTATTTTACACTGTACCCTATCAACAACTTCCAGTTATATATTCCTTTGCTCTAAAATGAATAATTTAAAATACACTGCATTCAAAACAGTGAATACTAGCCTGTGGAATTCTCTCTCTCTCATACATCATCTGCTTATTTTCTTGGTTATTACCAGGCTAACAGAATCTATTAAGTCCACCATATTTACTTGTGTTTGAAATACTTCATTACTTTATTAGTTGAATAGTCTGGAATGTATATCATCAATTTCCTGGTTGTCTACATGATTCTGCACTACTTTTGTTTTTGCAGCAACTTGTTTGTTGCTGACTTTAAGTACTTAATTACCTCCTGCTTAGTGAAGCTGCTTGAATTCTTCTCAGCTGTTTATCACTGATAGTAAACACATTCTGCTGCACATAACAAAGCAATAGCTGAGGTTTGTATGGATCCTAAGGAAAATCAATGGCTAGTTAAAAGTATATCTTTAATTTGTGTTTATAAAGGGTTATTTTAAGGTATGTCTACTTAAAACAGTAAGGAGAAATGTCCCAGAGCTTTTGTATATAAACAGGAAGACTGAATTTGAAAGTCTGTGTGCTACTGAATCAGGAAGAAGTTACTGAATTTTAGAGAAAGTTCTGCCTCTTACAGAATTTTTCTAACAGATGGAGATTGTGATGTTTGAAAACATTATGAAACAAAAATATAATAGTGAAATGATGAGTAAAGACAATCCTATGGAAAAGGCTTGTTTTGCCCCCTTTCTCCCCAACTTCCTAATCTAAACTACAAACCTGATATTTCTGGATGTCTCTCATTCAACTGATATTGCTTGTGTCTGTTTTCAATTAGTTTCCGTGCACAGACAAGGATGGCCACATCCGTTTCAATCCTGTGACCTGCCCAGGGTGGCATGCAAGTTTGATAAATAAATTATTTATTAAGTTTAATAAAATATTATCAGCTGAAACAGTGAAGAAAGAATTAAATAAAAGTAGTAATAGAACACTACATGCAACAAAGCTCTTGGAAGGCACAATACATAGAAAATACAATCTAGAAAATTCAAAAATAGACTAACAAAGCTTGAGTCAAGAACCAAGCACAGAATTTGTATGTTTTTTTTTTATTTTTTAAAAAAACCCTTTACAAGTTTGGTTATTTGACACAAATAGATACATAATAATGAAGCTGGGAATCATGAGAGTTATAGTCCATTTCAATTTACAGGAAAATGAAATTTAAATGTAAAAAAATTGTATTAAGTGTTGTAGGGTCCATTTGTCTTTGCATTGCAGTCACCTACCTCTTATAGCCCCTTCATGGATTACTGCCTTGTCGTGGCGAAGGAGCTTGCGTAATTCAATGAAGCTATGAGCTATGCCGTGCAGGGCCACCCAAGACGGACAGGTCATAGCTGAGAGTTCTGACAAAACGTGATCCACTGGAGAAGGAAATGGCAACCCACTCCAGTATCTTTGCCATGAAAACCCTATGGACAGTACCAAAAGGCAAAACGATATGATGCTGGAAGATGAGCCCCTCAGGTCGGAAGGCGTCCAATATGCTACTGGGGAAGAGCAGAGGGCTAGTACTAGTAGCGCCAGAAAGAATGAAGCGACTGGGCCAAAGCCGAAAGGACGCTCAGCTGTGGATGTGTCTGGTGGTGAAAGGAAAGTCCGATGCTGTAAAGATTTTTTCTCCATAGGAACCTGGAATGTAAGATCCATGAATCAAGGCAAGCTGGACGTGGTCAAACAAGAGATGACAAGACTGAACATCGACATCTTAGGTATCAGCGAACTAAAATGGACAGGAATAGGTGAATTTAATTCAGATGACCATCAGGTATACTACTGCGGACAAGAATCCCTCAGAAGAAATGGAGTAGCCTTCATAGTCAATAAAAGAGTAGGAAAAGCAATACTGGGATACAATCCTCAAAATGACAGAATGATCTCAGTTCGAATCCAAGGCAAACCATTCAATATCACAGTAGTCCAAGTCTATGCCCCAACCACCAGTGCTGAAGAGGATGAAATTGACCAGTTCTATGAAGCCCTACAGCACCTTATAGAACTAACACCAAAAAATGATGTCCTTATCATCATGGGGGATTGGAATGCTAAAGTAGGAAGCCAAAAGATAACTGGAATAACAGGCAAGTTTGGCCTTGGAGTACAAAATGAAGCAGGGCACAGGCTGATAGAATTTTGTCAAGAGAATACGATGGTCATAGCAAACACTCTTTTCCAACAACCCAAGAGACGGCTCTACACATGGACATCACCAGACGGTCAACACAGAAATCAGATTGACTATATGCTCTGCAGCCAAAGATGGAGAAGCTCTATACAGTCGGTAAAAACAAGACCAGGAGCTGACTGTGGCTCAGACCATGAGCTTCTCCTTGCAAAGTTTAGGCTTAAACTGAAGAAAGTAGGGAAAAGCACTAGGCCACTCAGGTATGAATTAAATCATATCCCTATTGAATATACAGTAGAGGTGACAAATAGATTTAAGGAATTAGATCTGATAGACAGAGTGCCTGAAGAACTATGGACAGAGGTTCGCGACATTGTACAACAGGTAGCAACCAAAACCATCCCAAAGAAAAAGAAATGCAAGAAAGCAAAATGGCTGTCTGAGGAAGCTTTGCAAATAGCTGAGGAAAGGAGGAAAGCGAAAGGCAAGGGAGAAAAACATAGATATGCCCAATTGAATGCAGAATTCCAGAGAATAGCTAGAAGAGATAAGAATGCCTTCTTAAATGAACAGTGCAAAGAAATAGAAGAAAACAATAGAATAGGGAGGACCAGAGATCTTTTCAAGAAAATTGGAGAGATGAAGGGAACATTCCATGCAAAAATGGGCATGATAAAGGACCAAAATGGCAGGGACCTAACAGAGGCAGAAGAGATTAAGAAGAGGTGGCAAAATTACACAGAAGAACTATACAAGAATGAGCTTAACGTCCCTGATAATCACAATGAGGTGGTCACTGACCTCGAGCCAGACATCCTAGAATGTGAAGTGAAGTGGGCCTTAGAAAAGCTGAGCAACAACAAAGCTAGTGGAGGTGACAGTATTCCAGCTGAGCTATTCAAAATCTTAAAAGACAGTGCAGTAAAAGTGCTACACTCAATTTGCCAGCAAATTTGGAAAACTCAGCAGTGGCCACAGGATTGGAAAAGATCAGTTTACATTCCAATTCCAAAGAAAGGCAGTGCCAAAGAATGTTCAAACTATCGCACCATTGCACTCATTTCTCATGCTAGTAAAGTCATGCTTAAAATCCTACAAGCTAGACTTCAGCAGTATGTGGATCGAGAACTACCAGAAGTACAGGCAGGATTTCGAAGAGGCAGAGGAACTAGAGATCAAATTGCCAACATACGCTGGATCATGGAGAAAGCTAGGGAGTTCCAGAAAAACATCTACTTCTGCTTCATTGACTATGCTAAAGCCTTTGATTGTGTGGATCATAACAAACTGTGGCAAGTTCTTAAAGAGATGGGAGTACCAGACCATCTTATTTGTCTCTTGAGAAACCTATATGCGGGTCAAGAAGCAACAGTGAGAACTGGACACGGAACCACTGATTGGTTCAAAATTGGGAAAGGAGTCCGGCAAGGCTGTATACTGTCGCCCTGCCTATTTAACTTATATGCAGAGCACATCATGAGAAAGGCAGGGCTAGATGAATCAATAGTTGGAATTAAGATTGCTGGAAGAAATATCAACAACCTAAGATACGCAGATGATACCACTCTAATGGCAGAAAGTGAAGAAGAACTAAAGAGCCTCTTGTTGCGGGTGAAAAAGGAGAGTGCAAAAGTTGGGTTGAAACTTAACATTAAGAAAACCAAGATCATGGCATCTGGCCCTCTCAATTCCTGGCGAATAGATGGGGAAGAAATGGAGGTAGTGACAGATTTTGTTTTCCTGGGCTCCAAGATCACTGCAGATGGGGACTGTAGCCAAGAAATTAAAAGACGCTTGCTCCTGGGAAGGAAAGCCATGGCAAATCTAGACAGCACACTAAAAAGCAGAGACATCACCCTGTCGACAAAAGTGCGTATAGTCAAGGCTATGGTCTTCCCAGTTGCAATGTATGGCAGTGAAAGTTGGACCATAAGAAAGGCTGAGCGCCAAAGAATTGAGGCCTTTGAACTCTGGTGCTGGAGAAGACTCCTGCGAGTCCCTTGGACTGCAAGGCGATCAAACCGGTCAGTCCTAGAGGAGATCAATCCTGACTGCTCTTTAGAAGGCCAGATCTTGAAGCTAAAACTCAAATACTTTGGCCACCTAATGAGAAAGAAGGACTCACTGGAGAAGAGCCTAATGCTGGGAAAGATCGAGGGCAATAGAAGAAGGGGACGACAGAGAATGAGGTGGCTGGATGGAGTCACTGAAGCAGTAGGCGTGAGCTTAAATGGACTCCAGAAGATGGTGGAAGACAGGAAGGCCTGGAGGAACGTTGTCCATAGGGTCGCGATGAGTCGGACACGACTTCGCAGCTAACAACAACACCTCTTATAGCGAAGCTGTAAAAACATGATGGGAAAGGTGTTATCAGCCAATTTGTTGCAGGGTCTCACACTAATTAGGGCTGAGGATGTGACTGTCCAAGATTTCCATGATAAAGGGAGCACTAGAATCTGGATCTTTTTGTTCCTAGTCTAACAGTCACCCCCTCCCCCCAAACAGTAGAAAAAAAGTTTAGTTATTATAGCATATAGAAATGGCCTTGCAGATTATCTGTGTCTCACCAGAGGGATGGAAACATAATAAACAGATTATATTAACAAAAACAGTTCACATATTCATATATTAGTGGTAAAGATGTGAAAGTACTCTGTTTACCACTGAAATCAAGTTTGCAGTTCTGTGGAAACAAAAGGCAAAATGGACACAAAATGGTTTCACACATTGTGCTAAGCCATGGTTTGTTGTATAAACTCTAGTTGCTAGAAATCAATTGCATTATAACACTTCGTCCAATATATTATCCAACAAAAATCCAACAAAAAAGTGAAGAGTCCATTAATCTCAACAAGGTTCTGAATTATAACAATATGGAGTTCTACACATATGTGAAGTTTGACATTGTTGATCAGATTCCACATTTTTAACTTCCTTTCTAAAAATAGAGGCAACATAGCTCAATGCTATTTCATCTTTGCAATAACGCACTGAATTGGTTAGAGTGAGGAACCAAGCCTCCTCAGTCAAAATATTCAACTCGGCATTTGTGATAATGCACTAGCAGTTTCCAACAACTACATTTTTTTGATTTTATCTTATACGGTTTTGTCTATTAGAGCTCACAGTCATTTCCAATTGGATGAATATAGGAATTTATAAAACAAAATGAATCCTAATCTTTCACATTATGATAAAGGTTTTTTCTTCCCTTCAGCTTGAAATGAGAATAAATATTTATATACAAAAATCTGGAAATAAAAAGGAATGCATTAATTTTGATATTTATATTTACATGTTTAATGCATAAGAATTACTGTAGTGGTGCAGCCTAAATCTTAAGCAATTCAAGGACAAACAATTCAGGAAATAACATATAAAATATAACTGCTTATTTTTATAATTGGCTTATAGTTTATAAAAGGAATATTATGCTGTTAATAGACATATTATAAATTAACTTATTCCACACTGAAGAACCATTCATATGCCTGCTAAAGTAATTTTTACAGCAGAATCAGAAAAAAATTATCTGTATAATAGTTGAGTGCATAATACTTACACACTTTTACAGCTAACATTTGGTTTCCCTTCTTTGAAAATATTACCTTAGGAGAGTTGAGGGTCTATGATTTAATCCAGGGATAAGAAAGGAAGCATCAAACTGAAGAATACACCAAAGCAGACATGTCAAACACAAGGCCCGGGGGCCGGATATGGCCCGCGAAGTGGTTTCATGTGGCCCGTGAAACCATCCTGGAAACAATAAGGGAATGGCCCCCACTGCCTTGGCCCTGGCCCAGAGACCCTCAGATCTGTCCCACTCCTGCCCAGGCCCCCATAGGCACCCTTGATGCGAACGATGTAGAGCTGGCCATACGCACTCTAGCCACACCCACCCAGTAGGCCACACCCATCCTGGCCATACCCACCTGGCCCCCTGAAGGCAACCGCAATGCTGATGCGGCCCTCAGTGAAATTGAGTTTGACACCCCTGCACCAAAGTATTTGGATATCTTTTAAAGAGCTGGTTGATGTTTTTTGTTTTCAAACTAAAAGAGTAGGTAACTTATTCTGAATCTTTTTAACTATCACTTTTGAGCAGACTTTCCAAAGTACTTACAATAATTTTGAAATATACCGCAATAGAAGGTGCAAAATCTATTTCTACATGATTGTTTTGATACTAAGATTAGCTTCTTTAGTGATTTCTACTAGGAAAATCAAGGGTGCATCTTAGAACTCAAAAGCCATTCTTAAATACCATAATTGGTTATTTGCTCAGCCAGTTACTATTCATTATTCATACCTCCAGCTGTATCTCTAATTTTCCCAGCTCTGTTACTACTGAATGTTGACAAGATTCTCTATGTTTGGGCCAGAGCTCAAACTAATCACAAAACACTAAACACCAATCCCACTGTAATGCTTTCATGTCTTTGGGACTCTTGGAGGAAATCTTGTTGAAACATCCTTGAATTATAATCACAGCAGGGGATTTCTTTCCATGGATTCATAACATCCATAGGGATTTTCCTTGTTTCCCTAGAAACAATGGCAATGAAAGCCTCATATCACATACTTGCGGTTGTATATGGTTGTATATTATCCATATCCCCTCTGCCAGCCTTAATGCTGCCTGCCCTCTGAATAAGGCAAAAGAAGCAAACAAAATACACTTTTGTGGGGAAAGATAAAATTGGCAAAATCACAGTCTTACTCAAGTGGCCATTTCCTTTGTAAACATAAGTAAAGGAAGAAGTAAAAGGTAAAGGTTCCCCCGCACATGCGTGCTAGTCGTTTCCGATTCTAGGGGCCGGTGCTCATCTCCGTTTCAAAGCCGGAACATGTAAGGTAAACTATCATTTACAAATCAGGATTTTTAATAACAAAACAACTTGAAAAACTACTCATCAAGGTCAATGTATTAATATAACATAGGACCCATTATCTTTGAAATAATATAGCTCTTCTAAATTGAGCAAAAACAAATCTGCATATATTTTATGTAAGCTGAAGTTATGTAATCTGAATATTTTATTGTAATCTGAAGTTTCAGTGAGGATAAATTCATAGATAACTACTGATTGATAAACCTTGATGGTACAAACTTAATAGTATGATAAAAAGAGTTATCTTTGGAATAGCTAATTTATTTATTAAACACTTACATTTTCTCAAAATGCAAGACTATAACCAAAGTAGATGAATTCCTGTCATAAATGATAGCATCAAATATTCCCCAATGAAATCTTTGTACCTGCTGTACATAACTAATGCAGAGGGATCAAACATCAATTAAAAAAGCACTGGAACCTTATAAATTTATAAATAACGAAGTCTCCCAAGTCACAATACAATAAATTACAAAAAATGCTTATCCATAAAACCATAGATGGAATAATTTAGAAGAAACTTCTAGGAGTTCCTTTAATTAGAGGTTTTCCTTATTAATAAATATGCTTAAAGGTAAACGTTCCTTTTTTACATTCATACTATCTCAGTCCTTAATAATTTAGTAATTATCCATATATCTTTTCAAAATTAGATTTCTTATTTAATGAGTGCTATTGCCCCAGTTTTTCAGTTTTGTTGATGCATAATTAATATAATACATTGTTTTGAAAGCAGTACGCTTCTTTGCCCACGAGCATGGCGAGATAAATTTTTTCACTTCCATTTAGTTGTAGCTGCATAAAGACATTTCACATCTTAATTCATATTCCAGTCCTCTGGTATCTTCTTGAAAAAGCAGGCAAACATAATAATTAAATGAAAAAATTGAAATGAATTATACTTATTTCAGTTGCACATTTCAGAAGAATTCCTTTGAAGCTGGATGAACTTTCTGTTTCTCACATACACCTTTCTTTTAACTTGTATTTTACCTGTCAAATTACAGTATATCAAAAAAATCCAATGATTAATTAACTGTTCCATGGATATTAAGCCTTATCAGCATGATGGCAGTAAAAAACTCTTCTTTGTGTCTAACAAGCAATGGTATAAAGGTAGCTGATGAAAAAAATAAATAAGCCTGGAGACACAAGTATGATGGTACTTTAAGTTAAGAGCCATTTGTGATAAGTTCTTAGTAATGATTGGCTTCCACTTAAACAAAGGTTTGTGAAACTGATAGAATGAAGAAAACACAATATGAAAAGCCTCTAGCTCTTGGATATAACTTGACTAATTCAAATTGCAGTTGTGCAGGATGTGATGAGCATTAACTGCAAATAAAAGCTTGGTGCTTTATTTAAAAGAATATTTTCCCCTAATTTTGGATTTCTGAACAAATAAAAATTCTTATTAACGTAAAATGAATGCATTTAATAACCCTGTTACATTCAGTTAAATAAATGCCATTGAGTCTAGAACCACTGAGATGGCAGCCAAACTAGATTATTTAATTTTAAGATGGTTAATTTTTTTATGTGTGGGATATTCTGATAAATTTTTACCTGCTTTTAATCAATAACTGCTCAAATTTATTACCTGGGGTCAGTAAAAAATCCACTTTCCCTATACAGCAGTTCCAGAGCTTGAAATGGCATGAACATTGATTGGTTGCAAAAAAATTTCCTTAAATAAAGCCATCTTGTCCAAATTACTACTTTGGGGAGAGGTTTACTGGTGAGAAAATCCTGCTGACAAATGACAGGAACAAAAAAAGTCCTGGTTTTCTTCTCCACCTCATTCCTTCTAATGACAAGTTCAATCTTATCTTGATTTCTACTGTACTGAGATAATGAACTTACTAATCTAATGAGAATGTGAATGTTGAAAGATTATGCCTAATGAAAAAACAAATATTAACTTCAAATCCAAGTTAGTAAGTAAATCACAGGCACATGATGGGGAAAGAACTTAAACCAGCTGGAGGCCTACCAGAAGTACAGTGTGCTTTGTAGCTTTGAACAATTTTTCTTGATAAATCAATGAACAAGTATAATGTTAATGTTAGGGTTAATTTTTTTAATCATCTGTTTAATTTGATTTCTTTATCTAATTTTAGAACTTGTATGGAGAACAGATCACATGTGTCTTGTTTATGCACAAATATTGAGAATTCAAAGTGTTCGCAAACTTTTAAGCACTACTCTGTGTTTAATCGATTATTTTAAAAAGTAAATGCCCACTTTTCTAATCTTATTAACACTAAAATCCAGAATTTTTAACCTTTGAACACAGACGTAGAGTCTCTTTTTTACAAACTATCAATCATCTACACCAGGGGTGTCAAACTTCTGGCCTGTGGTCCGGATGCATCATAGCGAAACCGTGCCCACCCCATTGCCGTCAGTGGCAAAAAAGTAGAGATACGTCACGACACATCACGTGACATTGCGAGTTTGACACCTGATCTAGACTTATCCTGTTGGAAACTAAAATGATACAGTAGAACTAACTAATCTTTGATGGATGAATGAATCTATTTTTGTTTTCCTTTCTGAACTGGAGGGATATGCCTTTTGGAATATGGAACTTGCATTAGCAGAAACAATCCAAATGCAGGTAATTGTTAATTGAGGTAATTAAAAACATTCTTAAAAAGAAACTATCCCAAAAGAATTGACATTAAATCTACAAAGTTCCTGAACATTTATGCTGATAAAGTAATACTTTTCCAAAAGAACACTTCTTTAGAGTTAAATGTCAGTTTATGAAAGTATATTCTGAATGAATTATTTATAGTTTTCAGCTCAAAAATTGGCTACATATGCGACTTTTAAATAATTCTTTATGTCATCTTTATTTGAATAATGGTGTTTTGGGTTTATGTTCCATTATTTTCTAAATATACAAGTGATCTTTGTTTAATGAATCTAATTGGGACTGAAAACTTCATCAAGTGATGTGTATGTTAAGCTGGAAAACCATGTGACTATGCCATTTAGCAATCACAATGCTAGTAGTCTCAGTTGCTATCATTAAACAAGGACCACATCGGTTGTTAAGTGAAGACTTCATAATGACCACAGCTTATGACTTCTTGTCAGCTTCCCCACTAGCATTGCAGAAAGTTGCACACTGCAATGATGTGACTGCAGGAAGCTGCAAAATCCTAAGTATGAAGTTTGGTCATAACCACCACTTGTTCAGTGGCGTGGTAAATTTGCATGATCACTGAGCAAATGGTTGTTAACAAGGACCATCTGTATTTCTGCTATTTAGGTTTGCTTTTTCCTGAGGTATAGACAACAGTATCACATGTGAAGTGGGGAGAAAGCTCCAAAAAAGATTTGCTTTCAGACATACTGGTTGTAGCACTATCACATTCAAAGTCTACATTTACTGTTATTTTAATAAAATAGCTCTAATCCATGGAATGAGAGCCAGTTTGGTATAGTAGTTAGTGTAGTACTAGTAAGGCACAAGGTTAGAAAGCAGGAGAGTGTGAGTCCTCATCCTGCCTTAGGCATGAAGCAAGCTGGGTAACTTTGGGCCAGTACTTCTCTTTCAGCCCTAGAAAGGAAGCACTTCCAAAAATCTTGTCAAAAAAGATGCCCAGTCACCAAAAGACAATATTGGCCGAAAGGCGTAATAAACTCATGGATTAGAATTCTGATATTGTACAATGCATAAGCTTTAGGGTTTGTTCTCAGCATCATTAAGTGCCTTAACATTTATCAAGCGTACTTGGAGTGCTCAATCCTACTGCAGAAATGATTTTTCCCTTTGATCTGACAGGCGATCTGTTTCCTGTCACAACAGCTTTGTTCCATCTTTCTACCTAGAGCAAACCGCTAGATAGTAAAGATTTGTCCTTGGAAAAAGGAAACTGGATCTGTCTTAACTAATTTCAGGTTACAATGACAGGTGAACTAAGAAAAAAACCATTATTTTAATCATTAATTTAGAGAAAAGCATATGGCAACAATCCTTTGACAATCTTTTAATGCATCTCAAAATTCATTTTACACTTGGATTCTCATTTACTGTCAAATCACGGCTAACTATAATTGCCAATATTTGTGTTTATTCTTTGGAGGAATATTTTAAGAACACAGCCAGTATAGTTATTCAGTAGATCATAATTAGGCAGATAATGGCTTAGTGTTACTTTGCTACTCTAATATTTCTCAGGTTTTGATAAGGGATGTTGGTCTGGAACATTTCCAGGCTTTTGTGTATGCAGTAGGAGGTAGGTTATATTGGAAACTTTGATGTTTTTTCTTTTAAGTAATATATCTAAGAATACCTACACTTTGCACTGTTCCTGAGTTTAGAAATAGATTATTTCAATGTAAATGCTTAGCATTTTGAGGATGCAAATACTCACTGCATAGAAACTTTATGAATGACTACGAGAGTTGTGAGACTTCCTTCCAAGTGTGCAGTCTGAAGTGTAAAAATAGCTGCGTGCTTACTACCTTTTCCACTATGTTTTAAAGATTAATAAAATCTAAACTTTATAATATTTACTGGAATATATCCAGTAGTGCAATTATGCATATGATATGAATATCATAAACTGAATTATCAGTAGCAATGTAATATGTCAGTCTCCCTTAATTCTTTGTTAGCAATTTAAAAATTTACACACACACACACACACACACACATATATATATATATATATATATATATATATATATATATATATATATATATATATATATATATATATAATCTGTAAACAACGTATTTGTATGAGAACAATGCAAACAAACATGTTATTAGTTAGAGGACTAGCACTCACATGACTGGAAAAAGATCAGATAAGCAAATAGATTGTTCATTTGACTTCTGTTTTTTCTGAAACTGAGTAAAGTACAGTAAGAGCAACCTCTTCCTGGTACTAAAAATGCATGGATTGTTGCTGAAATCACCAGGCGTGGAACACAACTTTACCTATATTCAGAGATGCAGATCTCTGTACGTCTTTGTTTTGAGGTAAGAAGAGGCTGAATGCACAACTAAAAATCGAATCTAGCACCAATATGGTTAATATCCTCATTGCTAATAGAGTAGCCATAAGCATGCTTACTACAGAGACAGACTACTCTGCTCCATAAGCTTTATTCCACAGAAATAAAATTTGGGGTTGTTCCTTTTTAAAAAAAAAAAAAAAGAACGTGGATTTTGTATGCCAGCAGGCCACGATGTTTGCAAATTAAGACTAAGAGTTTTTTCTCAAGGCCTTATCTTTTTGCACGAGGCAAGAGTAATGCATCTTAATTTGAAGATAACTCTTTGCCAAGTTGTAAAGGTCAAGGAGTGGCAGCTTATTTCTGAGTCAGGATATTTCTCCGCGACCTGTTTTTGAGTGCTAAAGGTGATTCCGAGAAAACCATGAAACGCTGTGTAAGCGTCGAGTCGGAGGTCAGAATTTAATGAAGCACGGGTCCTGCGCAAAGTAATTTGGAAGGCTGTTTGCCGAGAGTGACACGGGAAAAGAAGTAGGGATGCCCCCCTCTTCTTTAAGCGGCTGGCTTTCCGCTTCTGACCAAAGGATCGCCAACTCCTCTCGCTCCCCTAGCTACGTGCGGAAAGCGTCGTCCTCCTTGGCCTCTCGAGGAGCTTGCTTCCCGCGTCTCCTCCACGGTGCCTCTCCAATGGGAGCCGAACCCACTGCGGAAAGTGGGGGGGAATAGGAAAAGTGGCTGCTCCGTCAGTCTCCGGGCCCAAAGAAGCCCGCCCTTTCGCGGCTGAGCTCCGCCCTCTTCAGCCCGTTATAGTGCGTGAGGGGGCGGGAGCGCGTGCGAGTCGAGGGCTGGAGAGCGACTAGAGGGGAGAACCGCCGCGTGTCTGGGTCGCTGAGTGCAAGAGGTATGGCTTGGCTTGGCTTGGCTTGGCGGGTGGCGGGTGGCGGGGTGGGCTGGTCGGTTTGCATGGAGAGTCCCAGCTTCTCCTGAAGGATCCTATTCAGCTCCACGTGGCCGCAGAGGACCAGAAGGAACGGGAAGGAAGCCCCAAAGGCGGTGGGGATTTCTCCCATGTGGGACTTGGGATCCCCTCTTTGGCTCTTCGGAGGGTAGAACGAGGAAGGGAGATGGAGGAGGATGGGGAAATAAAATTGGGGAGGGGGGAGAGGGCCAATAGGGGAGGGGATGGCCGGTAAGGGCTGTGGGAGGCGGGTTTTGGCCCCTTAGCCACCGTTTAAACAAATCGCCCGTTTTCCCGGCGATTTACTAATAAGGTCAGCAGACGCGGAGGCCCGGGATGGGCGGCCATCGTGCCTCGAGGGCGGTTGGGATCATTCCTTTAATGCAGCGTTTCCCAACCTTAGGAACTTGAAGATGCGTGGACTTCAACTCCCAGAATTCCCCAGCCAGCTATGCTGGCTGGGGAATTCTGGGAGTTGAAGTCCACGCATCTTCAAGTTCCTAAGGTTGGGAAACGCTGCTTTAATGATCGTGAGATGCTTTTTCATGGCTGGGCTGAACCCGTATTTAGGATTGGGCCACTTCATCCCTGATGACTTCTAATCATGATAATGGTGGCCCTGGGGAAGATCGGGTTCCTCTTCTGCTTATAAATCCAGTTAAAGTAGGTTTTGGATTTACGGGGTGAACGAATGCTCGTTTCAAAAAAAGCTTCGGTTGGGTAGGGTTCGTCCGTGCACGAATCTTGTGGGTTTGCAAGCCGCACGCTCAGCGATTTCCTTGCTGCACGTGTGCCTCTCAGTACTTAAATAATTCATTTCCCGTATAAAAGTGCCAGACGATTTCTCATTTTTTAAAATACTGGAATTGTTTTGTGTTAGTATATTGTTCTGAAGTATTCTAGGCTCCCATTCTTCCAATTCATCCTTTAGAGGTTTTATGTGTAATTAAAGTGCTTGATGTTTCATAACTCAGAAATTTGCTAAGTGTGCTGCTTTCATCTTACTAGCATTAAGGTAATATGAGACAATAAATGGAAGTAATGTATCCATCAGGTTAATGAGCAGTGTGTGTGAAGCACCACTAAAGTCTAGCCGGTGTTTACATAGTGTGGAATGTAGAGGTATAATAGTACTTGCGATAAGGGGTGAATGAAATTCTTACTAGGTACTAGGTACTAGCACAATTCACAAAATTTGGTTCAAACAAACGTTGCTTTTTGAATTCATTGTGTCTAATCTTGGAAAACAAAATTTATGGGAGTAAATCTGTGTCTTTCTCTTGGGGAAAAAGGACACAAAATGGATGGGGGAAAGGAACTCTTACTGTTTTTACTTTCTTTTTTTAACAATGAGCTTTAAAGAGTGCTAATATACAAGATGCTGAAACGAACTTCAGTATAGAAACAATTATACTCTTATATATTCTTTAATCCCGAGTATGCTCTTTAGTTAAAACTCTGAATAAATAACGTTACATTCTAAGCTTCCTGGTGTTTTTTTTTTCAAATCAAGATTTTCAGTTACAGTCCTAACTATATTGCAACAATCTAATATTTGAATTCCCAGTATTGAAATAGATTTCCAAAATAGATATGTAGGTAATTTGCCTAATCTGGAGTCTGTGTAAGTCTCAGTTCTGTATAATGAAACAACTATGTCTGTCTGGGATTTCCATCTGAAATGTTTTAAGTAAGTTATTAAAGGATAATACATTTGCAAAAGTATGGGAATTTTCATTTTAGGTATTAGATTAGTTTTCCAATTCTATCATTCTTCCTTGTTCAACTCAGAAAAGGAAATTGTTTTTGTGAATAGTATGTGTATTGTTAATGCAGATGTGCACTTTTGTGTTATGATTAATGACTGTAGTTTTACAACCATTACTTGTTATGCATGACTAGGTTGTAGCTACAGTTGAGTTGAAGCTCTTCTATAAAAAAATAACTGATCAGTTACAAATAGAATTATTTATGAAGTGTCACTGGAAAAAAGTTGCTGGGATTACAGTTAATAAAATTGCTTTTTGTCAGTGTTAATTTGTGATACTCTTTAGAGTAATATTTAGCCATTATAGATTGTAATTATTCTAGGCAAGAGGTCTTGTATTTAGATCAGGCATGTCATGACTTTTTCCCATTGCTGCCAGTGGGATGGGCGTGAGGTATCCGGCTTGTGGGCCGGCAGTTTGACATGCCTGATTTAGATCTTCACTACTTATTTTAAAAATTATACAAATGTGATAGTGTATGTTGCATACACGCAATATGTTTACTTATAAGGTTTTTTTTCTTTTAGCAGGTCTTGACTAGATTTTTCTTCTATAGTAACCGAGGATTTAATTGGAGGAAAACTATCTACAGTAGCATGACAAAATGGAATACTGTAAAATAAATATCCTTATGTGGAGGCTTATATTTGGAAATAAGACAAAATAACTGCATATTATAAATCATCACAGATTTTAGCACTTAAATGTCATATACTCTTCTTTCTCCACATGTATTAGTGAATGCTTGCTGTGCATTTTCTATGATCAAAAACATATTAGAAAATATAAGGAGTAGCAATGCCATTTCTAGATCAGGAAGGAAATGAAATTTTCAAATATGAAAACACTGAAATATTAAAATTGCATAATACTTGAATCTGGCAATTTTTACAAATTTCAGGTATCTATACTATTAGGTTACACTATTTAGTATCATATATCTAATAATGACAATATTTTGGGGAAAAATGAAACTGGTAAAGAAAAAAGCAGATTTACTTTACTCAGCTTTTATAAGCTTTCATCTACTTCTTAGTACTGTTTATAACTTTGTGGCTTCTGCAAAAAAATGTTTTGGTTTTCATTGTAAGTCTCAATATTACTTCAGTTCAAGTCCAGTAATTTTTTGCCTGTTTTACATGTAAAGGCCCAGTTGCATAGCAATTTGTAGGCAGTTTTGATTAATATTAGAAAGCTAAGTAGTCTCCTGGCCCACTATGCTACTCCTTGGCTAGGAGACTGCCAGAAAATTCCAAGGCTGTAGTCTAAATTGGGAAGTAAAAAAAATTGGAAAAAACTGTCAAACCACTTATAAATTCTCAAGAAAACTAAATGGGTATCTATGCAATCATCAGACACTAAGTTTGCTTCAAAGAGGAGTAATGCAAATATATATTGGACTGCACTTTTACAGAGTATATGCAAATCAGGTGTAGCTTTTAGTAGTGAGGCCTGCTCTAAGTCATTCTAACTCAATATAGGATTGAATCTGAATTATATGTTACCTTGGATTTTTGAATCATCTTTTAAGGGTGTGTATACTTTCTTTTGTATGTGAAATACCCGCAGGTATTAAAACAAAAGACTATTTCTGGTTTATTTGCATTATTGTTGGTAATATCATAAAAAACTTTAATTCCCTGGCAATTATTTTGCAGTATTTGGCAAAGTTATTTGGAATTTGTGATAAAAAATGGTTGTTGACTTCAGTGTTCGTCATATAATTTTCCTGCTTTTGTTCCATATTGCCCTGGGAAAAAAAACAACACTGCATATTTTCTGTGTGTGCACACTTTACATCTCAGAGTCATAGTTTTAATTCTGTATTCTCCCCATCATAATGCTGCATTTCTGCAGTTATACTAATTCATTGAGTATAAATAGTTTAGTTGTAATAGCTGATAGCTGTGCATTAGTGGAAGCAAATGTTTCACTTTATGCAAAACATTGTTAGAAAATTTAAATAAAATGTCTATAGTGATCAGGCATAAGAGAGTAGTAACTAGAAATTAAGAATTAGGATCAGTTTTATAGGGGGATGTTCATTGTTCTTTAATAAGATGCCTCCCCTTCTGAAGAAAAAAAATCAAGAAGTGTACTCCCAAATACAATGTGTACAGAACTTAACATGTCGGAGATACATGAATATTTCATCATTTTCTTAACTAGTGTGAGTGCAAGGAGTGAAAAGAGCAAGAGGTTAATTCTCATGCTGCTTTTCTGGTAATTTTCCCCCCAAACATTGCAAATACATTTGGCAGTTAACATTTGGTGAATCAGTTCAAAAAAGCTACAGTACTTGGGTCTTTCATAATTAGCACTATTGTGGAAGAATACTATTAAGAATTATTTAGATCAGAGAGACAGTTCAGGAAATGTAAGGGGTATATTCTGAATAGTTCCTTTGCAATACTAATATACACTGGAAAGGATGAGGGGACAGTGAAGAACTCTACAAGTTCTTTTCCTATTCACTTCTATTGGAACTGCTGTTGTACACTACTCTTATTTCTGAGCCAACGTGCAGCAAAGATACACTGCTTAAACTTAAGTACTTAAGCACATTGAATTTTGTCTTCATAAATTAAAATCTGCACAGTTCTCTGGATGGGACCTGATAATTAGGCCCTGCATTCTAAAAATTCTTTATAATCCTGCTCAAGATTTCTGTGATGTATGCCTCTGTTCTATTTGCTTCCTGTTCCTCAATCTCATGTTTCATAACTAATTTGAGGGCTGTAAGGAATGTTTGTGAATAATTATTAGCACAAGACTAGATCACAGAATCATATTAAGTGAGCAAGTTTGCTGTTTTGTGAGTTATTTTGCAGTGTAGACTTGACAAATCATTGTTTCAGTATTCACTATTGAATACTGCTATTAAAAATCTTTTATATATTTGCCTGTTTTTCATTTCCATTCATATTTTATTTAAGTATACTCAAGTATACAATATTTAGGTTATACTCTGCAATGTAGTACAGGTAGTCCTCGACTTACAACAGTTAATGACCATTTGAAGTTACAGTTGCAAGAAAAAGTATGTGAACCCTTTGGGATTACATGGAGATTTGCATGAATTGGCCATAAAATGCGCTCTAAACGTCATGTAAGTCACAACAATAGAAAAACACAGTCTGCTTAAAATAATACTACACAAACATTAGCTGTTGTCATGTTTTAATTGAACATAAGATGGAAACATTCACAGTGCAGGGTGGAAAAAGTATGTGAACCCCTAGCGTAATGACTTCTCCAAGAGCTAATTGGAGCCAGGAGTGAGCCAACCTTGACTCCAATCAGTGTGATGATATTGGATGTGTTGCTAACAGCTGTCCTGCCCTTTAAAAACACACTTGTTTTGGGTTTACTGGTCTCAAGAAGCACTGTCTGATGTGAACCATGTCTCGCAGAAAAGAGCTCTCAGAAGACCTACGATCAAGAATTGTTGACTTGCATGAAGCTGGAAAGGGTTACAAAAGTATCTCCAAAAGCCTTGATGTTCATGTGTCCACGGTAAATGGAGAAAGTTTAGCACTGTTGCTACTCTCCCTAGGCGTGGTCGTCCTGTAAAAATGACTGCAAGAGCACAGTGCATCATGCTTAATGAGGTAAAGAAGAATCCTAGAGTGTCAGCTAAAGACCTACAGAAATCTCTGGCACATGCTAACATTTTTGTTGACATGTCTACAATAAGGAAAACATTAAACAAGAATTGAGTACATTTGAAGTTTGCAAAAGAGCACCTGGATGTTCCACAGCACTACTGGCAAAATATACTGTGGACAGATGAAACCAAAATTGAGTTGTTTGGGAAAAACACACAACACTGTGTGGAGAAAAAAAGGCAGAGCACACCAACATCAAAACCTCATCCCCACTGTAAAACATGGCAGAGGGAGCATCATGGTTTGGGGCTGCTTTGCTGCCTCAGGGCCTGGACGGATTGTTGTCATTGATGGGAAAATGAATTCCAGAGTTTATCAGGACATTTTGCAGGAAAACGTATGACCATCTGTCTGCCAACTAAAGCTTCGCAGAGGATGGGTGATGCAACAGGACAATGACCCAAAGCATACAAGTAATTCAACAAAACAATGGCTTCAACAGAACAGAATACGCCTTCTGGAGAGGCCCAGTCAGAGTCCTGACCTCAACCCGATTGAAATGCTGTGGCATGACCTTAAGAGAGCGATTCGCACCAGACATCCCAAGAATATTGCTACACTGAAACAGTTTTGTGAAGAGGAGTGGTCCAAAATTACTCCAATCGTTGTGCAGGTCTGATCTGCAACTACAGGAAACATTTGGTTGAGGTTATTGCTGCCAAAGGAGGGTCAACCAGTTATTAAGTCCAAAGGTTCACATACTTTTTCCACCCTGCACTGTGAATGTTTCCATCTTATGTTCAATTAAAACATGTCAACAGCTAATGTTTGTGTAGTGTTATTTTAAGCAGACTGTGTTTTTCTATTGTTGTGACTTACATGATGTTTAGAGCGCATTTTATGGCCAATTCATGCAAAACTCCACGTAATCCCAAAGGGTTCACATACTTTTTCTTGCAACTGTACAATGGCACTGAAAAAAGTGGCTTATGACCATTTTTTACCCTTACAACCATTGTAACATCCCTGTAGTCACATGATCAAAATTCAGCTGCTTGGCAACTGATTCATATTTATGACGGTTGCAATGCTCTGGGGTCATGGTGATCACCTTTTGTGACCTCCTGACAAGCAGTCAGTGGGGAAGCCAGATTCATTTAACAACCATGTCAATAACTTAACAACTGCAGTGATTCACTTAACAGCTGGGGCAAGAAAGGCTGTAAAATGGAGGCAAAATTCATTTAACAAATGTCTCATTTAGGAACAAATTATGGTCGCAATTGTGGTTGTAAGTTGAGGACTACCTGTAACTATTGTATTTAGTTGATGTCTACTAATGTTCTGAATTTGAGACCGTCATTTTGTGCATTTTACTTCTACAAAGGAGACTAAATTCCCCAATTGGAAAGCCTAATTTCAAAGTTTCTTAAAATCAAAATGAATGACCATTAATCCTGGAACTGGCCATAATGAATTGAACCAGTGTTCAGTTTGAACTATTGGAATTCAGACCTTATTGGATAGAGAAATCTCTTGATTAAACATACGTTGATATTCTACTATCTTATCATCTGTAAACCACGGGACATTTGTGTGGAAGGATGTGAATGCTGTATTTTGATTCTGCTACTTGAGAGATAAACACTGTCAGTTCTAATTAAAACCAAGTTATACAGTCATTATAGCAGATAAGTAGAATCAGTTTAAAAGCGCTGGATGATTCTACATTATTTTTACCATTACACAACTAAATAAATAATGGGTTTTGAGATTCATTACCATGTATTTTTCATACAAATATATAAGCTTTAGATAGACAAGATTTAGAATTTTGTTTTTAAAATAAAACTAAATTCACACAGAATTTTCTCCCCATGGAAGTATGTGCAGCTCCCATCCTGGCATTTTATAAGGTCAAAACAATCTTACTCTCTGAGATGTTTGTCTGAAATGATTAGTGCTTTTATTCTTGTTGTCGTAACCATTTTATTGGAAATTCTGTTACAATACCTTAAAAGGATTTTTTAAAGATATAATCTCTATTACTATTGTTACATGCTGTTATTTATTTAAATCAGTATTTGATTTGGAATTTATCCAAATCAGAAATGCACACTATCAGTTGCTGTATTGATTTATTTAATATGTATCTTACCTTTATTATTTTTACAATAAATCAAGGCAGCGAACATATTCAACACAACTTCCTTCTCCTATTTTCCCCACAACAACTCTTCTGAGATGAGTTAGGCTGAGAGAGAGTGAGAGAGATTGGCCATAGTCACCCAGCTGGCTTTCATGGCTAAGTGGAAACTAGAAGCCTCAACCACCAGACCAGACTGGCTTTCTTTATCCTATTTATCCTATTTCAGTTAACTTGCTTTTGATATAACTTCGAATGTTAATTTTGGTAGCATGAGAGAATTGATTTATGTGACTTCTTTATAATGTGGCCCAGATTAGTTTGTTTGCTGCTCTAAACATACTTCATGTTTACTCTTTATTTTATTAATAAGATACATTTAGATCCTGCCATTACTGTTAAAGCAGCTTTCCCCAAACTAGATGGCCTTCAGATGAATGGACCTGGACTCAAAATTTTCAGAAAGTGCAAGACTAATTGGATATTGGAAATTCTGAGAGTTGGCCATAGCTATGTAACTCCCACCTATATGCATCTTTGCTCAAATCATGGATTCTCAATTGCCAGTCCTAACCTCTGTGCTGTTTAGCATTTTTGGCAGTAATTTGGATTGAAGTTGTTGATGGTATGTTTACACATTTGTTGGTGACACTAAACTGGAAGAGATGGCTACTTAGAGAAGAGACATAAAACTTTTGAGGGAGACTTGAATAGTGTGTGTGAAATGAATAAAATAGAATTTAATATAAATGTAAAGATACATATTTACAGTATGTCTGGGTGGGGAAAAATGTAAGATGGAAATACATAGGATTAGAAAAAAAACATGGCAGTGATAAGCTATTTGTTTCATTTTTTAGAAAAGCATATTGGCATTCTTATTAAGAATTTTCTTCTGTTATTTACCTTTCAGGGTTTTTTTTAAATTGATCCAATTATCTGAAGTCTTGAATGCTTTTTTTTAGTATTTAGTAGAAAGCATGGTGACACCGTTGCATAAAGTGCACATGGACTGATAAAAGACATTGTAAAAGGCATTCATTGTAAATTAATTTTGGGTAGCAGAAGTTGGTAATTATTTTGTTAATAGAAAAATACCTGTTTTACAGTGGGAAGGTAAATTTGTTACTGAAAAATATTTGTAATTGTGGTTACTATTAGGTCTGATACTGCTAAGTTGATATATTGTAAACATTTAGTGTAATGTCATAATGCAGTTCCTACCATTATGCTGTCTATCCAATTTGGAACATTAAACTGACTCCACTGGATTTTATAGCTTGAGATAAAACAAAATGGGCCTATTTATATCCTTAAATCCTTCCTAAGAAAAAAAAAATAGATGTCTTCTAACATCAATTTTTGGTAACTCTTCCAGTGCTGAAATCCAATAAGGAAGGATTTAAGCTTACTGATTTACTCTATTATCACTCACTTATGCAATACTCTTCTCAGAGCATCTAGTAACAATGCATGACACAATAAAAATATACTTGTGTTGCATAGGAAATACCCAATCACTTAATTAAAAAGAACACACTGCTCACAAACCTTGTAGTATGACAACATATAATAAATAATTTTAGTATTTGTCACTTCCTGATAACAAATATGAAATGTAAAGAGGCCCTGACTTTGCAATAGAACTTGGGGAGGGGTGTAGGACAATAAACTATTGATTTTTCCCCTTTTTATTTAGTTTAGTTGTAACCTGGCTATAAACAAGATTGATATTCCAGCTACAATGTGTTCCCTCATTTTATCCAGAAATTGAGAAATTGCACACATCAGTTTGTAACATTTTGGGATTTTTCCTGATCACTAGATATACACCAATAGAAAAATAGAAAAAGGGTTAACATTTCTCCCGTCTCTTCGCTTTCTTCAGTCTTTTGCTCTGCCTTCTAGAAAAGAAAATCTCAGCAATGATTCAGTGTCCTCAGGGATGCTTTTTTGTATGAACCTAGCTAGCAATGGGCAGGTTACAACAAAGCAAGTTTACATGAGAAATCACCATTAACAGAAAGAAACGGAAGCTGTTGCAATGTGAGAGATTGTGAGGAGGCCAAGAAAGAAATGCAAGGAGCTCTTAGACATAAATAGTCAACCAACAGCAGAGCTAATATAATAAAAAGCAGTCTGAGTTTCAGAAATCCTGGAAGGAAGAGATTCACAATTTTCAAAGGGACTTCACCTTGAAGAGCTCTTAATAAAATAGATCTGGATATTCCTATTGAAATCTATATGATTCATGGAATCATAGGAGTATAAAGGAGCTTGAAGAATTTTTAGTCCAGCCACATCTGCACAAGGCAGGAGTCATCATATCTTGGACAAATGGTTGTGCAATCTTTTCTTGAAAACCTCTAGTGATTGAACACCTACAATTCTGGGAGGCAAAAACTATTGTTTAGTAGTTCTTACTGTAAGGAAATTTCTCATTTCCAGATTGGATCTCCCTCTGATGAGCTTCCACCCATTGCTTCTTGTCCTACCCTCAGGTACTATGGAGAATAAATTCATGCCTTCTTCCGGTCCTTTAGGTATTGGAAGAATGCTATCATGTCTCCCCCCCCCCCCCCCCCGGCCGCCTTCTCTTTGTTAAGCTAAACATACTTAGTTTCTTTAGCAATTCTGCATAGGATTTAGCTTCCAAGCCCTTTATCATTGCTTTTACACTCTTGAGGTTTTCATTATCACTTTTGTATTGTAGGGACCAGAACTGGAGGTAGAATTCCAAATGCAGCCTTGCCAGTGTGGTATAGAGTGGCATCACTTCTGTGAACTTGATGTGTCCCTGTCTTGATATAGTGTAGGACTGTATTGGCTTTTTTTTGGTAGCTGCATCATATTGCTGACTCATACTTAAAACAATTGTCCATCAGGACACTAGATCCCTTTCACAGGCACTGCTGTTGATCCAGGTGTGCCTATCCTGTACTTGTGAATCTGTTTTTCTTGCCTAAGTGCAGAACCTTACTTTTCTGGCTACTGAACTGCATCTTTCTTGATAGGACACATTGCTCAGGTCAAGTAAGATCCTTCCGAATCTTGTAACTTCCAAAATGTTACCAATTTCCTCTCAGCTTTGTGTCATCTGCAAATTTGAAGAGCATCCTTTCAATTTTTTCATCTAGATCATTTATGAAATTGTGGCCAAAGACCGGACTTTGAGATACTCCATTGCATGCTCTCTGTACATAGATATAGTTCCATTGAGGACCACGTGCTGACTGCAGTTGGACAGCCAACAGCAGATCCATATGGTAATAGTACTGTCTATCCCACATCTTACCAAGAAGTAGGCTATGGCCTTACTGAAATCTAAGTATACTATATCTACAGCATTTCCTCAGTATACTAATTTAGTCACTTCATTGAAGAAGGTAATAAGTTTTGTTTAGCATGATCTGTTCTTAATAAACCCATGCTGGCTTCTATTAATCATCTTGTTCATTTCTAGGTGCCCATTAGTCCTCTGCTTGATTACCTTTTCCAGGATTTTCCCAGATATTGATGTCAAGCTGATTGGTCTGTAGTTTTCTTGGTCCATTTTTCTATGATTTCAGTCATGAATTCCATCCCACAAAGTTTCAGTAGTAGTAACAATATCATACTGCCCTCAAGTTCTCTCTATTTGTTCCCCATATGTAAGCATTTAGTGTACAGGCATCTGAGCTCTTAATGTCTGATCTAATTTGTTACATTTCCTGTTTGGTATCTGAATGCCTTTTCCTTTTTACCACTTTCTTGTCTGATTTGCTTTTTTGAGGATTATGCTTTGGGTTGGTTCTAGACATTCTTACAGGATATGATCATAACATTGAAATCATGCATTAAGTACTACTTTCATTACAGAATGCTATAATGGTCCCTCCAATAATAGACAATTCTCACAAGGTCATCCAATAGCAGCATAGACAGTTTGAAAGGCACAGTGCCACTCAGGGATCATATGATCACAGAATCTAGTCTAATGGGGTAGGAAAATTATTTCCAAATCATGGTCCTGTTCCAAGTCAACTCTGCCTGACAGCCATCTGGAAATTATGACAGTGTGACTGGCCTGGAAAACACTAGAGTGTAGACTTGCAGGGCAGACAGTGTTGTAACAAATTCCTGTATAAATCATTAGGGCAGTTCAAAGTGCTTTCAGAGGGGGACCAAACACAGGAGGGAAAACAGCTATTCATATTGGTAAAAAGCATATAAGAAGTTCCTGACCACAACAGCAAACTGCTTAAGTCACTAGTATATACTCCAGTTACAGTGCTTCATACATTCAGTGATTTTCTTAAGAGTTTAACAATAGGCATCTGAAGTCCTTTTTCTAATTTCAAAACAGCTATAGCATTGAGGAGTGACCACATTTTCCAACACTATCCAAGGTGAAGAGCAAGATAAGCTCAACACACAGGTAATTCATATTGTGCATTCTGTGAAGATGAGAGACACCCATGGCATTTTTCAAGACATCCTGTTTCAGAATATCATGCTATCTTCACAGTTATTATAGCTATTTGACTGGCAACTTAATACAGGTAATCCTCAACGATTTACGATCACAATTGAGCCCAGAGTTTCTATTGTTGAGTGAGATAGTTGTTAAGTGAGTTTTGCCCCATTTTACAACCTTCCTTGGCACAATTTTTAAGTGAATCACTGTGGTTGTTAAGTGAATCTAGCTTCCCCAATTGTGAGTCTCACTTATTCAACATTATTGTAACTGAATGGTCACTGAACGAATGATCTAATGTAGCCTCAATTGTACAACCTGTATTGAGGCTGCGTTAGATAGGCAGATTAGAAAAAAATCAGATCTGCTACAGGAGTATTGTTAGTATCACACTCATTGTCAGTGATCACAGTTTTCCTGCATGGGATTTCATTGGCATAGGGCCCAAATAATTGCCTTCTTCAAATCCACTAAATAAATCCCCATTAGCAGTTTTATCTAGAGGGCATTCTTTTGCCTACCTTAATCTCATTTTGAAGGATTGGGGATTTTGTCAATCACAGGAGCTGGTACTCCCCAGTTTCTACACAGACACAACCTGCCCCAGAGAATGTATCTAGTTTAAGCTAAATGTGTATTGGTATATTAGAGGCAAAAGGGGATGAAAGTTATGTAGCCTAAAAATGAGGTCAGTAAAATATTGTTACAGGATGTTAAGATGTAGGAAGAATTGAAGAAATTAAACATCAGCTACGTTGAATTATTTGTATTTCAGAAGGAATGTCCTCCAAATTTAGGTGCTCTTTCTTTGGTTGTTTTTCTTGCAGACATTTCATTACTAATTGATAGAACAGTTCTGCAAAGAAAAAGCTAACATTATTACCACTCAAGATGGGCAGCATAATTGGGTTTTTTCTAACTTCCATATCTATTAATTGGCTAAAGTATATGCTATAAATACACAACCAATAGTAATATTGACGATAATGTTGAAGAACAAAATATGGAAAAGAAGGCACGGAACACAAATTGCTTCCAAATATAGGACAACAGATAACATGCAAATTGATATAGCTCAGAGCCCAGTATGACTGTTTATTTGGGGATTGATTTTATTTGTGCTAATTTTAATATTTTAATTCAACTTTCCTCAGCTGGGGTTCTATGAGAGGTTACTACAGCAGTTCTGTAGTAGTTGCTGTCATTAGGTAAATTCCATGTGATTACAGCTGCAGCATTGACTTTGCTTATTGGAAGCCAGCAGTGAAGGTTGTAAATGGCGTTCAAGTGATTGTGGAAGACTATGTATTGTAATTGCAAGCTGGTCACCAAGTTCCTGAATTGCAATCACATAACAATTCAGTCACTTGTCTGAAATGGTATAGGGCATGAGTGTTACACTCGATCAGGTCACATGATGTATCGTGACATTTTTTGCCTTTGCGGAGCTGGTGTGGGTGTGGCCGTGTGATGCATCTGGCCCGCGGGCCACTGTCAAAGTCCTTGCAGGCCTCGAACCTGTTTTGCACTTCACTTGGTCCCACACCTTCTCTTTACCCCGTGTCACTTACCTTTCTAAGAACTCTAGAGCTCAAGTTAGGGAAGCTTTGTTGCTGGGCCACATGTGAAATTCCGCAAACAGCCACCATTTTCCAAGTGGTCACAATTCAGTGACTTGGACAGTGACAGCCAATTCTGGGATTATGCTACCTGGCGCAATAATAGCATGGCTCACTTTGCTTTCTTAACGCGAGCACCCCAGCATTCCACAGTCTTAAGAAGTGTTGGGAGAGTCTGCCATAACTTCAAATGGTCACTAAATGACAAGTTGTATTGTTGAGGACTGGCTGTACTAAAAGACTTCAAAAGGAAACTAGAGAATTTACTGATGATACCTATTTATTATATTGCCTTTTGATTTACACTTACATTCTGGGAAAAAGTTCACTTAATTGTGCTCCAAGTTGAAGTGAAGCATTAACTTTGCATTTCCTATTGTTACCATTTATCGTAATGTCTCTTTCAAACACTTGGCTTAGTTAGTTTGCTCCTGGCACATCTGGAATCAGATTTTAAAAGTCTAAAAGGCTGAGTGAGGGAAGTATGGTTAAACCTTCAAGTGCAACATTCCAAGGTTTTGTTTAGCTTTTATCTTTTTGATTGGGAAAAGCTCAGGGAAGAACAGAGCTGGGACTCAAGTAAATTCTTGGCATTACTGGTGAAGAGTCATGGCATCAGTAGGAGAGATTTTATGGAATTATGCACTTGATATATAATCCAGTGCAGGAAAGAAGTACTGGGGAGTGAACTTTTCTCTGATTCTGTTTTAACCCTAAGTGTTAAACATATAGCAACAAAAAGTGAACAATTATACTTGCACAATTATTTTTGTTTAAACTTCTACCGGTAATTTTTGAAGCTGCCATTTAAAAGAAGTTAAAGAAGCACTATAACAAAGTGTTTTGGTGCAGTTGCTAGGATTAACTGTCCATAGTCACTGAGAGTCAGTTTTTCTCATGGTTTGTTACATTGTAGCCAAATTTTTAGACTGGATTTGGCATTTTTATCCTTCGGTTGTTATTATTAACATGTGTTCTTGTGATGCTGCAAGTTTCTGCATCTAACTTGAGGAACTTTAACAATTGCTAGATTCATCCATTGTTTAAAATAAGCCATAGTTTAACGCAATCCAAACATGCTAGACTATTTCACATTGTGCAAAGCCAAAATCAAAGAAACTGCATGCTTGTTTAGCATCAAAGTTACATTTATCCACTCATATTTTAAAGCTTCTTTATTTGAAAGTAGTCATTGTAATGTTAATGACAATTTATTCAGACTACAAAGAGAAACCAGGCTTAAACAGAAAGAAAATTATTCTAACTCTTTTTAGCCAAGATGAGAAAGGGTAAAATATGTAAGTGCCAAAATTTGCTATAGTTCCTTCACATTGATTTAAACTATGGTTTAACATGAGGAACAAATCTAACCAGGCTTTTCCTCAACACTGATTAGGAGCTGTGTCTGTGTTCAGTCTGCCACCAGGTTACATACAGTATTTCTCGTTACCTGAATAGAATTCATTCAGCCACATTCTTTTTCTGCCAATATCTTGTCTCTGGCAACTAATTTTCAGTCTAGTAAAGAATAGGATTTTTGCTGCATCATTTTGATTAATCAGTTAATTACTATAAATATATATGTATAATGTGTTTAATTCCTATACAGAGCTGACAGTTGTAAATTCAGCTGCCAAGCACGTCTGACACGTAGCAGCAGTGTTTTCCAGTCAGCTGGAAATTGCACAATTGACTTTGGAATAACTTTGTCTGTGTATCAGGCTGATTAACTGAATCTTTTCCTTTTATATTGGAAAAGAACAGGAAATATTTCAAAATTAAGGCATAAGATTGTGTGTGTGTGTGTGTGTGTGTGTGTATGATATATATATATATATATATATATATATATATATATATATATATATATATATATATGATATAAAATATATGCAGTATCATCTGATTTAAATTTCAGTTAATTAGTTCAGGAACTAATCTTGATTATAGCAGTTTGCATAGAACACATTTTCTTATATTCTAATTTATCTGCTGCTTAGAGTCAGAGTGCTGTATTGCTGTTAATTCCAGGACCGAAAAGTCAAATTACAGTTTTGGATACACATCACATCAGTGTGCTGCCTCTGGAATTGTTTTCTTTTGCTGAATTAGCAGAATTTGGTTGTGGCTGTCATTCATTTTAATATAGCAATAGCTGCAGAGTTTAGATAATGTATTAATACTAAATACTTCTTAAAAGGCATACGTATATGTGTACACACACACACACACGTATGTTCCATTGCTTTGCAAGTTACTTTGTTTCTATGGAATTTGAATATGATTTTAGGGTGGATATGCTGCATTTTATAAGTACCATGTTTCCCCAAAAATAAGCCCTACCCCCAAAATAAGTCCTAACCCGATTTTCACACCTGCACCAAATATAAGCCCTATCCCTAAAGTAAGCCCTACTTAAGAGCCTGTGCAGCCGCCCCCCACCCATTCTATCTGCTTGCTGCCAACATTTGGAGTGCCATGGCCACAAAGTGAGGTGGGTGGGCTGGAAGATGAAGCTTCTTCTCCTCCTTACTCGTTACCACAACGAAGCAGGAGGCTGAGCGATGCACTGGTGCTGTGGCCACTAACCGAGCCAGTGGAGGTGTGTGGAGGACGAAGCCCCAACAGTATCCTTGGCCATCCAGCCTGCAGAGCCCTGATCCTAGTGGAGTGAGGTGGTAGCAGCTGGAGCAGCCCCTTCCCTGTCACCCCTCACTTCCTTCGTTTCCCAGAGCATCCCTTCACTAATCTGCTTTCCAGCTCGTTCTCCACCACTGCAACAAAAGAAGCCTGTGGGACTACCAGTAAAAAAAAAAGGTTCAATCAGACGTTCTAGCTTAGCGAGATCTTTTTTTTTTCACAAGAAGTTGGAAGGTCGGATTGATCTTTTTCTTTTTAGTCCCACAAACTTCTTTGGTTGCTCTGCACACGGAGAACAGAGCTGGAAAGGAGGTTAGTGAAGGAATGTGGTTGCCCTGGGATGGAGGTTAGTGTTAGGGTTCATCCTCCACCCCACCCCCCCACTGCCTCACTTAGTGGCCGCGGCATCAGTGCATCGGTCAGCCTCCTGCTTCATTGGGGCAGCAAGTAAGAAGAAGAAATGGGCCGGTGATCCTGCATGGGGCTGCTGGAGCCGTCACCGCAAGTCCAAGTAGTTGTCAGCACTTTGATGGCCTGGCTGCGGGGCCCTCTGTCAGCCTTTGCGGGGCCCATGGGGCAGCTCCGCCCCCTGCCTTGTTTCATCCTCCACCCCCCACTGCTTTGCTTAGTGGCCACGGCACTGCTGCATCGCTTCGTCCTCCACCCCACTCACCCACCCCCGCCTCGCCTCCTGCTCCGTTGCGATTGCAAAAAATAAGACCTACCCTGAAAATAAGTCCTGGTGCTTATTTTGGTGACCAAAAATATATAAGACAAGGTCTTATTTTTGGGGAAACACAGTAACTGAATCTGTATTATATCTGTTTCTTCTGAAATCTGAAATAATCAAAGTGTTCCAGTTAATCTGTGTCTGACTTGGCAGAGCTTCCAAGATCCAATGGTTTTGTTACAGATCCAAAACAAAACAGTTTCCTCAATTTGTGTCCACTCATATTTGTCAATATTAGTGTGATTTGGTCTGTGTATGACAGCTATGTGTTAAGTGATGGTTTTAAGCAGGAAACATAAAATCAAATAGGATATCACTTAGCAGAACTAAGTTCTGAGAAAATATATTTATATATGGTAGCCTTCTGATGAGCCATAAAATTTTTGGGCAGTGATTCAGTATTACAGGTAAAACTCGAAAAATTAGAATATTGTGCAAAAGTTCATTTATTTCAGTAATGCAACTTAAAAGGGGAAACTAATATATGAGATAGACTCATTACATGCAAAGCAAGATAGTTCAAGCCGTGATTTGTCATAATTGTGATGATTATTGCGTACAGCTCATGAAAACCCCAAATCCACAATCTCAGAAAATTAGGTGCAATATTCTAGGCTCAAAGTGTCCCACTCTAATCAGCTAATTAAGCCATAACACCTGCAAAGGGTTCCTGAGCCTTTAAATGGTCTCTCAGTCTGGTTCAGTAGGAATCACAATCATGGGGAAGACTGCTGACCTGACAGTTGTGCAGAAAACCATCACTGACACCCTCCATAGGGAGGGAAAGCCTCAAAAGGTAATTGCAAAAGAAGTTGGATGTTCCCCAAGTGCTGTATCAAAGCACATTAATAGAAAGTTATGTGGAAGGGAAAAGTGTGGAAGAAAAAGGTGCACAAGCAGCAGGGATGATTCTGGACATGGGCTTCAAATGTCGTATTCCTCTTGTTAAGCCGCTCCTGAACAACAACGTCAGAAGCGTCTTACCTGGGCTAAAAAAAACCAGAGCTGTTCTGTTGCTCAGTGGTCCAAAGTCCTCTTTTCTGATGAGAGCAACTTTTGCATCTCATTTGGAAACCAAGGACCCAGAGTCTGGAGGAAGAATGGAGAGGCACACACTGCAAGATGCTTGAAGTCCAGTGTGAAGTTTCCACAGTCTGTGTTGATTTGGGGAGCCATGTCATCTGCTGGTGTTGGTTCACTGTGCTTCATTAAGTCCAGGGTCAACACAGCTGTCTACCAGGAGATTTTGGAGCACTTCATGCTTCCTTCCACAGACGAGCTTTATGGGGATGCTGACTTCATTTTCCAGCAGGACTTGGCACCTGCCCACACTGCCAAAAGCACCAAAACCTGGTTCAATGACCGTGGGATTACTGTGCTTGATTGGCCAGCAAACTTGCCTGACCTGAACCCCATAGAGAATCTATGGGGCATTGCCAAGAGAAAGATGAGAGACATGAGACCGAACAATGCAGAAGAGCTGAAGGCCGCTATTGAAGCATCCTGGTCTTCCATAACACCTCAGCAGTGCCACAGGCTGATAGCTTCCATGCCACGCCGCATTGAGGCAGTAATTGCTGCAAAAGGGGCCCAAACCAAGTACTGAGTACATATGCATGCTTATACTTTTCAGAGGTCCGATATTATTCTATGTACACTCCTTGTTTTATTGATTGCATGTAATATTCTAATTTTCTGAGATTGTGGATTTGGGGTTTTCATGAGCTGTACGCTATAATCATCACAATTATGACAAATCACGGCTTGAACTATCTTGCTTTGCATGTAATGAGTCTATCTCATATATTAGTTTCTCCTTTTAAGTTGCATTACTGAAATAAATGAACTTTTGCACGATATTCTAATTTTCCGAGTTTCACCTGTATTTCATCTTAAGCAAAATTGTGCATTTCCTTTTTGTGGTAATTTGTGGATTTGTTACTCCATTTCTCCCTGACAGATTTCGTACCTAAGTCCATTTTTTAAAATTAAATTTTGGGACAAAGATTTTCCTCTGCAAGATTGTTTGGTGACATAACATAAATCTCTCTCTAGTTGTCAGCTGATTCTGTGACATGAAATTATAATTATATATATTTTTTTGTTAATTCCTACCTAGAAGAAAAATTTGTGGTTATTATTATTTCATTTCCAAGATTTTTGCACTATGCTATTTATGTCTTTTCAGTACTTTTGGCTTTTTGTTTTTTACATGTCCAGCACGTATGATAGAATGTTCTGTTCTGTTTCATGACACTTGCAGCAGTTGTTGCTGTATGTTTTGCCTATGTTACCATTTTGTACCAACTTTCCTTTAATTTATAACTTGGTGTAAATTTTATAGATTTAATCCATACTTATTTCCATTATTGTATTGTAATTGTTTCTTTGACATTTTGTGTCCAATTTATCATACAAATTTATTTCTTTTGTCTCTGTATCATAGCTAAGTAAAAGGTTATATATACACCAGAAACTCTAATTGGCTGGGTTTTTTTTAAAGTGCTTTGATTGAAAAGTAAATCAATATTTGAAACACAAAGACCTGCAAAGTTTGCCAGTTTTCCTTTGATGGACTTTAATAAGGGAACTCGATTCAAGCTTCCCTTAAAGGCTTCCGATTGTTTTATTAATAGCCTCAAGAGTTAATCAGGTGGCAAAATTGTGGTCTATCTGAAACTAAACATATTGGTGATTCCTAAGAACTGCCTTTTAATTCAGTCCATGAATAGCACTTTGCCAGTTGAAAACTGCATGTATAATTTTTATTTTTATTTATTTTAATTCCATTTATATCCCGCCCTTCTCCGAAGACTCAGGGCGGCTTACAAGCTTAGCATAATGAGAGTATGGGACGCTTCTCTGCAGCCTTTGCCCAAGCAGACTGAAATAGTGAGGCAACACAGCAGCCAGAGACATGTGTTCTCCTTTGGGCTCCTCATTCTCTCAGATGATGTATACCTGCTTTTATTGCATTTTAGTATCACTTCTGTATGATATGAAAAAGTTGGGAAAGTGCACTTCAGTATTTTAAAAATGTAACCAAAAAGAAAGACAAATAAATATAGCGGGATGAGGAAATGATTATATAAAATTGGTAGATCAGTATTTTGTAACTGATTATGTTACAATTTTTATAGAGTACTCTTAACATATTCTTAGAGTTCAAAATGTGCCTACCAACTCTAAAAGTCAGTGGATACTTGAGCCAGGAATTAAGATATGGTTACACTTCAAAGAAGATAGATCACCTGACCCTAATTCTTTTAAGATTTAAAAATACCATGGTTACAGTATGGGAATTAGTCATGGTTAGAATTTGATTCTCTTTAAAAAATATTTTATATATAACAAAGAAGTTGGAGATCGTTATTTTAAATTGATTCATCCTTCAAGCTATGAGTACTTATTACTATATTGAAGTATGAATTATACAACAGTGCTAGTAGGGAGAAATCAATTAATCCTTTTAGTGCATGTCCAAATTGCCAGTTTTCCTGGAGGAGAATCTATTTTGTGAATGCATTCCAAGCTTATTATGGAAAGGATTATTTGATGTGCATTCCAGAGATAGTTGAAGAGATAGGGATGATTGAATTTGACGTAGCTTTGGTTCATAGATGCCTGAAAAAGAAGCATAAAAACAATTAAGGTTATAATACAAACTAATCTGAAATATAACAGGATTTTTTTTAAAAAAAGTTTGGCATTCAGACAGGTTATGTTTGGTAATCTTGGCATTTTAAAGATACATTTTCTGAACTTTGACTATGCTGCTGATGGAAACAGATCAGGTTTAAAGTATTTTTCCCCCACAAACTAGTTGAGATTAACTGAAATGCAATTTAGAATTGGGACAACACTAAATATACTTAACTGCCTAAACAGAGAAATGAAATTTATAAGCTCAGGAAGAGTTAGTCTTATTCTTATAATAACTTTATATCCCAATCTTGTCTATAACTTGGTGATTCATTATGTGGTCTTAACAGTATTAGAAGCAAAATTCAACAATGTTTCCCTAAGTGATTATTGACATATTTTCTGAAAGAAATACTGTCATGTTTTCTTTATAGATTTTAAATACCTGCTGAATTACTTCAGTCAAGATGCCGCCAGCAATTGGAGGTCCAGTAGGATACACGCCACCTGAAGGAGGATGGGGTTGGGCTGTGGTTGTTGGTGCCTTTATTTCTATTGGGTTTTCGTATGCATTCCCCAAATCCATTACAGTATTTTTTAAGGAGATCGAAATCATCTTTGACGCATCAAGCAGCAAAGTTTCTTGGATCTCTTCTATTATGTTGGCAGTTATGTACGCGGGGGGTAAGTGTGCAAACCACATGGATGGCATTTTTACTGTGTAATTTCAATAATAATCTCATGCTTTAATTGAAGAAAAAAGTTATTAATAGATCTGTAGGTAAATTTAAATATTCCTATAGTACCCAAAGAGGGGAAAAATAGGCCAGTCTATTTAGTTTGCAGAAATATAAATAATACCTTTCCAAGGAATTATTTGAATGGTTCTTAAATCTCTACTGCAAGCTTGTACAATTTGTTGAAGGGAAAGGGTCACATTAATAAATTATAAATCCTTGTGGGCCTCAAAAACTGTATATCAATCAGCTGTTCCTTGGCTAACGGAGCTAAAGAAGTGCTAAAACTAGGGATTGTGACTTTAAATTTGCTACTTTTTATAAAAAAAATCAGTGGACTCATACTACTGCTTAATGGGTTGCATGGTGGGCAAGCCTCTAAGGTGGCCTTTTTGACATTCTCGATATGTCAAAGTACTTAAGTACTTAAAGTTAAGTGCACAACTTGCTTCAATAATGAAGGAAAATAAATGTTCTGCTTTCCTAATTACAGGCAAACACATAGTAAATAAATAAGATTAAATAACAGCTTAAAAAGAATTTGGGTACTAGGAAATATGGTTTGTATTATGTTATGTGCTTATTTATACATTGCTTTTTTGTAACTATAGTGGAAGTATATGTTATCAACATATTTGCTATCATTTTTGCTAATAATGTGTTCTATAACTACTTCAGGTAATATATACTCTAAAATGTTTTCCTTATATTTTAATGTGAGAATCCATTAAAGTTATCTAAAATTAAATCTGTGTTTTTGGTAATGTTCAAGGTATGTTGAACTCAGGGCTAATGTTTTATTATTTTTTTAGTGAATTAAATTGAATCATTAATAAATTAATAATAAAGTTTTGTTCAGGAGCTAAAGGAAATTAAGGATGTATAAAACCTCTCTATACATTGATGCTGTATATATGGAAATTGTCTGTTTAAACCCACATTTATATATCTACTTTTATAAATTTTTGTCCTATTTATTTACAGGACCTGAGGCATTTTTTTTTTAAAAAAAAACTAAATAGACATAACTCTTCATGCTTTCAAAATAGGCCTGAATACTTTTGGCTTCATTGTTGCTGAAATATGGTGATCAGCCAGCTTTTACTGTGCATGTACAGCTCAGAAATAAGTAACTGTGCTGTATTGCATATGCAATTTTTCTTTGGAAGAGAACAGTCTTTGTCCTTATTCAACTATTGAGGCAATCAGCACATTTTCCTGCTTCATGGTGGCAGTGAGCATGTGAACTCTTAACAATCTTGTCATTGTCTGATTTTAATAGTTTAGAAAATTCATTCCATAAATAATCAGTTGCATAACACAGATAGAGTCAGTAATGTAAAAAATAAAGACCAACAATGTTCATTTTATTTTGGACTGAAAATCTGTTCAACTTTATTAATAAACTGGTTTGTTAAAAAGAAAATATAAAAGTATGTCTTGATTATTGATTCAGTACTGATATATTATTGCTAGTGCTGGTCAAAATAATAAGGATTCCTAACTTTTGAGCAGTTCTTGGGTACTTTTGATTGCCATTGGTGGAGCTGCCCTTGTCAAATGTCATGCACACAAAAATAAAGTGGCCAAAAATCCAGGTTAAAAGGACATAAGTCAGTATTTAGGACATATGTTTCTAGTTGCATTTAAACAAGCTCTACAATTTGTAGAATATTTTTCTCAGTTGGCCTTTAATTACTTTATTTTAGATTTAAACTCTTTAATGAAATATTTTAAATGTTGAATATAAATTAATCAGCCCCAAGCAGGACTATACACTTTGTACATAAAAGAGTTAAGGTAAGAATTCATTTAAGCTTTTATTATACAGTAGCTTTTATCTATCTTTGAACTGAATAATAAGTAATACTAAAACAATGCTGGCTACAACCTGTTAAGCCCATCGTGGCACAGGGTAAGATTATTTGTGCAAACACCCGTCTGATTATTTGTGCTTGTCTCAGAATATTTAGCATGCTCCCTCTATTAATAGTGCCATTTTATGGAAGCCAGGAGCTGGGCCTTCTTTGTTGCAATGCCTTCTCCACAGAACACCACAGTCTCTTGAGATTTATATGGCCCTAGTCCTGAGGCCTTTTGCAATATCTTGGAAATTTGGCTGAAGGATTGAGCCAGGAGTTAGTTTGGCCATTTTGTAATAAGCTAGAAAATGATTATGGTCTCATGTATTATTTTTATTTTTGTGTTTTAGGTCAATGTTGGTAGTCAGTGTTACAATTTTTGAGTTAGATGGCTGTATACATTAATAAACAAATACTGCTGTTATTAAACACTTTAGAAACCATATCTGATCACAGCTATATACTAAAACAATCTAGTTGTTAAACAGCCAGAAATTACCCATTATTGCTGGTGATACAAATTAAAAATAACATCTGTTTGGTTGGAGGTTGTATCTGTGTCTTGTTCTAAATTACAAACATCTGCCTTCCATATGTGATGTCCTAGTAAACAAATACAATATATCTCTCGAAACTGAATTGTGTTCTATTTCTCATGTATTGGTCAATCATTTAAAAAACTAGTAGCAACAAAGCAAATAAGATAAACACGCATTATACTGCAAATGAGGCAGCCCCCTTCCAGTTGTGCTGCACTCCCGTGACTATTGGTTTTCCATGCTGGACTACATAGTCCAGCTAACCAAGGCCCACCAAGGCTTCCCAGTGCTAATAAGATATGTGTGCTAAATTTAGTTATACAAATTATGCCAAAGCAGAAACATAATTTGTAAACAGAAACAATCGTATACTTTTATAGATATTTAATTTTAACTGTTAACATACCAGGAGGAATTTCGAAGGTTAAAATGATCAAAACCTTTGAGTGTATTTTTGTCTTGCACATCCATGTTTCCCTACCTGGCCTTTTGGGATTGCTATATAAGCACAGTAGTGCATACTCATTGTACAATTGATAAAACATACTTTAGGCTAAATTAGAATACAGTTTGGAATGTTCTTTTTTTATTCATCTCTCAGTTGTAATTAATTACCTCTTCTAGGAGAGTTAACAAAGCTACAGATATTTTACCAAAATGTAAAGAAAAATAAAACAAAATATTCAAGGAAATCACGATCATTTGCAACCAGCTCACCACACCACGCCCACACCCAAGCCTATTCAAATGCATTATTACTTTCTCTTTAGGTCAAATCATCCACTTTTTAATTCGGATTAACCAGAAGACAAGCTATGATATAATCTTTGGAGCAACCTTTAGGGGCTTGAAATAGAAATATCTAGTTTTGCAATGTTTGCTTTCTATTTCTTGTATAATGCTCATAGTTTTCAGAACTCTCTGCTTTGCTTTGCATGTATTGGGAAGATTGGGAAATACACTCATGTAATCTAATGCCTGAATAATGATTTCTTCTAGGCCCAATCAGCAGCATCCTGGTGAACAAATATGGCAGCCGTCCAGTCATGATTGCTGGGGGTTGCCTGTCAGGCTGTGGTCTGATTGCTTCCTCTTTCTGTAATACTGTGGAAGAGTTGTACTTCTGTGTTGGTGTTGTGGGTGGTAAGTGACATAGTTATACAAACCTAGATATATGTAATTATAACTTTCAGAGAGAAGATATAAATGTAGATAAGTTTTTTAGGGAGCAGGAATGCAATTCTCTATTGGAAAATACTAATCTATAAAGTTGTTGAATAAAGGGCCATATTTCATTTCCAGGATGATTAATCTTATGAGCTGGTGAGTTAGAATTTCCATGGCTACTATTTTTCAGAGAAGGATATTAATAATTATTCATCATTTGAATGTTAGTCAAAAGTGAATTCACAATATCTCCCATCCCATTCAGCCAAGTAGCTTGGGAAGCAATCAAATATAGGGATATTGTCAGGACCCACCCCAATCCACGTCTTAGGACAACAAAAACTCTTTGAGTCAGTTCTAGTCCAAAAGGAATTTTTACTAGGACATGCTTGGTTGTGGAAATACAAGACAGGACTTAGTATTGTTTTACAAATGGAAACTCTATAAAGGGATCCCGGTTCAACCCCCCTTCCCTCAACCCCATTTGGTCAGCCCCCATCATTTTACTTCTTGTCATCCCTTTTGTGGGAAAAAAGGAACTTCGAATCTTTATGGTTATTCCCTTCTTCCTCTAAAGAATTAAATGAAGACACAGTCCAGATGCCTTCTTCTCTAACCCTCCCTTTTGTTCCCCCAGTTCGAAAGGTTCCCTTGGTCTTTGAAATAACCTAAGGCAGGCTGAATCCACATGTGCTCCTCCTTCCTTGAGAGATGGCAGAATCCATGGGGGGAGGGTATAATGTTTTAAACATACATTTATGAATGTTATATAAATGTATTCTGACAGATATTTCAGTTTTTTTTTAATTTGCCCATGCGGTTTCTGAATACAAACAGGTGATGGCATTTCTCTGTGATGTCTTTTCCATCTTTGGCAGCTTTCTCAAAACAACCTGCCTGGAGGAATGTTATTTCTCTGGAATCTTATTTGCCCAAACTTGTTTGGTTGCTTATTGGTGTACAAGTAGTCCTTGATTTAGCATAGCCTAAAGGCAATAACATAGCGGGCCCCAGAATTTCAGTGATAAATTGAAGCACCTGGTGACTGAATTCAATTTTATGATAGTTTTTATGATGGTTATAAAGTGAAGCACTGCTATCATTAAACAAATCCATTCTCCTGAGTCTATCATAATGACCTGTTGTAAGTGAAGGACTACCTGTATTGATTTGTTTACTGTTGTTCAAAACTTTGTCGCTTTGATTTGGTTTTCATAAGTGCTTTTTTAAAAAAAGATTTACATACTTTATATATTTTATATATATGTTGTTATATATGTTGTTATATATGTTGCTCATTTTTAAAACATGAAATATACAGTTGCAAGAAAAAGTATGTGAACCCTTTGGGATTATGTGGAGTTTTGCATGAATTGGCCATAAAATGCGCTCTAAACGTCATGTAAGTCACAACAATAGAAAAATACAGTCTGCTTAAAATAATACTACACAAACATTAGCTGTTGTCATTTTTTAATTGAACATAAGATGGAAACATTCACAGTGCAGGGTGGAAAAAGTATGTGAACCCCTAGCCTAATGACTTCTCCAAGAGCTACTTGGAGCCAGGAGTGAGCCAACCTTGACTCCAATCAGTGTGATGATATTGGATGTGTTGCTGACAGCTGTCCTGCCCTTTAAAAACACACACCTGTTTTGGGTTTACTGGTCTCAAGAAGCACTGTCTGATGTGAACCATGCCTCGCAGAAAAGAGCTCTCAGAAGACCTACGATCAAGAATTGTTGACTTGCATGAAGCTGGAAAGGGTTACCAAAGTATCTCCAAAAGCCTTGATGTTCATGTGTCCACGGTAAGACAGACTGTCTACAAATGGAGAAAGTTTAGCACTGTTGCTACTCTCCCTAGGTGTGGTCATCCTGTAAAAATGACTGCAAGAGCACAGCACATAATGCTTAATGAGGTAAAGAAGAATCCTAGAATGTCAGCTAAAGACCTACAGAAATCTCTGGCACATGCTAACATTTTTGTTGACACGTCTACAATAAGGAAAACATTAAACAAGAATGGAGTACATCGGAGGACACCACGGAGGAAGCCATTGCTGTCCCAAAAAAATATTGTAGCACGTTTGAAGTTTGCAAAAGAGCACCTGGATGTTCCACAGCACTACTGGCAAAATATACTGTGGACAGATGAAACCAAAATTGAGTTGTTTGGGAAAAACACACAACACTATGTGTGGAGAAAAAAAGTCACAGCACACCAACATCAAAACCTCATCCCCACTGTAAAACATGGTGGAGGGAGCATCATGGTTTGGGGCTGCTTTGCTGCCTCAGAGCCTGGACGGATTGTTGTCATTGATGGGAAAATGAATTCCAGAGTTTATCAGGACATTTTGCAGGAAAACGTACGACCATCTGTCCGCCAACTGAAGCTCCGCAGAGGATGGGTGATGCAACAGGACAATGACCCAAAGCATACAAGTAATTCAACAAAACAATGGCTTCAACAGAACAGAATACGCCTTCTGGAGTGGCCCAGTCAGAGTCCTGACCTCAACCCGATTGAAATGCTGTGGCATGACCTTAAGAGAGTGATTCACACCAGACATCCCAAGAATATTGCTACACTGAAACAGTTTTGTGAAGAGGAGTGGTCCAAAATTACTCCAATCGTTGTGCAGGTCTGATCTGCAACTACAGGAAACGTTTGGTTGAGGTTATTGCTGCCAAAGGAGGGTCAACCAGTTATTAAGTCCAAAGGTTCACATACTTTTTCCACCCTGCACTGTGAATGTTTCCATCTTATGTTCAATTAAAACATGACAACAGCTAATGTTTGTGTAGTATTATTTTAAGCAGTCTGTGTTTTTCTATTGTTGTGACTTACATGATGTTTAGAGCGCATTTTATGGCCAATTCATGCAAAACTCCACGTAATCCCAAAGGGTTCACATACTTTTTCTTGCTGTATCTGCAGAATTCAGTAAGTAGGCAATAAAAAAATATTGCCATTCTGTAGGGAAGGGGTTCAGTGTTTCTAGAAGTAAATTCCCCAGCTGGGAAAAGTTTGAAGTGTTCCAGAACCAGTATTCTACAATGTGTTGTTCTCCTGTTAAGGACATTTATATGCAGAAACCACCAAACCACCCTGGAAACAGCATAGTCCAGTAGACGTTCAACACAGTTGAGTGTAGGAACATTTCATTCCAGTTTTGGTATAATAATTTTTCAGATACCACTAAACTATCCCTAACTATTTAGTGTGTTTTGCATTCTATATCTCAAAGTCTTTTGAATGTATTATGGGAATTGTATTACTGTCTATCACTTAATACAATGGATATAGTGTGCATGCCATAGTATCAATAAGAACATAAATTGATTCTAGATTAGAACACCAGAATTGTAAGAGCTGCATTTGTATGTGTTAATAATTTAATATAATTGTATTTGTATCCCCAGGTCTGGGCCTTGCATTTAATTTAAACCCATCTTTGACCATGATTGGCAAGTATTTCTTTAAGAAGCGTCCTTTGGCTAATGGATTAGCCATGGCTGGTAGCCCTGTATTCCTGTGTACACTGGCTCCTCTGAACCAATATTTTTACAGTATTTTTGGATGGAGAGGGAGCTTTTTAATTCTTGGAGGCCTTTTGTTGAATTGCTGTGTGGCTGGGTCATTGATGAGACCAATAGGACCTAAGCCTGATCAACTGAAAAAAGAAAATAAGGAAGCATTGCAGGAAGTTGGCAGAGTGACAAAAGAAGCAGCAGATGTTAATACAGATCTAATTGCTGGCAAAAATAAGCAAAAGACTACAGTCTTCCAAACAATTAACAGGTTTTTGGATTTTTCACTCTTCACACATCGTGGCTTCTTGATTTACCTGTTTGGCAATGTGTGTATGTTTTTTGGACTATTTACACCATTAGTGTTTCTCAGCAACTATGGGAAGAGCAAGAAATTCTCTAACGAATCTTCAGCTTTCCTATTGTCTATTCTGGCTTTTGTAGACATGTTTGCAAGACCATCCATGGGTTTGGTAGCAAACACTAAGTGGATTAGGCCTAGAATCCAATATTTTTTTGCTGTGTCTATTGTCTACAATGGAGTATGCCATCTTTTGGCTCCTTTATCTACTACTTATATTGGCTTTTGTATCTATGCTGGATTTTTTGGATTTGCTTTTGGCTGGCTGAGCTCTGTCTTATTTGAAACACTGATGGACTTAGTTGGGGCTCAGCGATTCTCCAGTGCTGTTGGTTTGGTGACTATCGTGGAATGTGGCCCAGTCCTTTTGGGACCACCTGTTTTAGGTAAAATATGTATTTCATCTTTGGGATGGGGAGGAAAGAGACTGTATTGGGATTTTGATGATCTATGAATCTGATGTGAGATAGGAGGAAAATAATTTATGCTGCTATAAAGAATTATTAGGATTCAGCTTATAATAATTCCTTATACTAGGATTTCTTAAACTGAGGGTCATGAGCCTCTGGATGTGATCATAGCTGCAGCCTCTAATATATTTTATCCTTTTCCAGCTCTTGTCCAGGGATTGCCCCTTTTATCTTTATAAATGATACTGAGTTATCATTAGTAGCTGCTGCTATGTCACCTTTTCTCTTCAACTGAACTGGGCTAAAAATAACTTTGCCAAAATTGCCCTTTAAGTACATAATATAAGCAAGGATACTGAGCTTGTCTTGGTCCTGTGTACACATTTGCCCACCTACAAAACCACAACCGGCACATTTTGATCACCATTGTAGGATTTGGTAGGCTCAGTGGTAAAAAATCTAAAAGAGGTTATTTCTAAAAAGAAGTAAGTCAGCATGAAGGCTAGAACAAACTTTGATTTTTACAGTCATTTCTTTGCTAGTCATACCAACACACATTTCTGAAGAAAGGATAATTAAAACATTAACTGTTGTTGTTTGCATCCTTCCAATATTGCACTGGTTAAAATATACATATCTGTAAAAATATGTTTGCACATTGCTATTGCAATGTTCCTACCCTAATACATTAGTGTCCCTTACGGACAGCTATTATTTCCTTCCCCTACCCCTGAAGAGTTGGGATTTTGGCCTTGCCTTTTGGGGGAGTGTGAATTCTGTAAGTGTCACATGCATAGAGTTTCTGGGAAGAAAGACATTACCAGGACTGGTTGCAGTTGAACTTGGTAATTGTAGATTGACTTAGCGTGAAAGGGGACATAGAATTTCCTGGCAATTCTGTTTTGAGAAGGATCATTCTTAAATTTACTAAAATGATGCTAGGTGGCAATTTCCAATAGCATCTAGTATACTGGTAAGTTTTCTTCATGAGGATAGGGTGAACACTGAATTCAGCACAATTTTTGAGGATCTATATGTAATATGGATATTTAGAAAGAGTTTGGTAATGAGAGAAAACTCTTTAGCACTCAAGTTAATACTTGCATTGGTGAGCATTAGTTATTCATCACTATTACATAATAGCTTTATAACATTTCCCCTCCACCCCCCACCCCCACTTTTGCCTTTTAGGTAAACTCAATGATGTATATGGTGACTACAAATACACTTACTGGGCATGTGGCATCATCCTTATTTTCTCTGGGATCTTCCTATTTATTGGGATGGGCATCAATTACCGGCTACTGGCAAAAGAGCAGGAGGCAATGGATAAGCAGACTGCTGAAGGAAAAGAAGAAGAAACCAATATTGATGAAGCTGAAAAGTCCAACAAAGCGGTTAATCTACCTCCAAAACCCACAGATGCTATAAAAGAAGACAGTCGTGTGTGAGAGACTCATAAATCCAAAAGGTTTTGTAATAATGAAAAAATACTGACAAGTTTGAAGGAACTGCTGGTCTTAATGAACAGTGGTAAAAATCAGGCTTTTTTAAAAATACAAAACCTGATACTGCAGATAGTATTTTTATCAACACCTGATGAGTAACAGGTCAGTGGGCAGTGCTAGCATTTTAGTAGGGTTTTTGTGGGGGTGGGGTGGGAATGTGTACTTTGCTTCTCTTATCAGCAATGTACTGAATGTACTAATATGTGCCTTAGAGCTTCCATGTCTAGGCTATTTTAGCAAAGCCTTAACACTATTCTGTAAAATTGCTGTTTCTTTCTTTTTTCTTTTTGTCTTATCTAGGCAATATTCATAAAAGATACCTGACTTGCTTTATTAGTAGGGATCAAAATTGGGTATTAAGCAAAAAAAAACCAAAACATTTCCTATGGTCCTTACTGCCAATGTTATGGTAGGTGTACAAATATCTTGGACAAACAAACAAAGAAAAGGCTAGTGGATCCTTTTAAAAAAAATAGTATGACAGACCTAATGTTTCTGGATACCAGATTCAAGCTAACTTGATTGTGTTTCTGATAACTTCTAAAAACATCCAACTTCTTGTGGGGCTTCTTTTGAATAAAGTATGTGAACTTTTTCATACCGTCTTCATTTGACTTTCTCTGGAGAGGAAATTGCTTTTTAATTATCATTACTTTTTGGTTTGTTACATGCTTTGAAAGAGTACCATTATTCTGAATTGAAACTGAGATCGGTTTAAGAGGATATTGCAAGTATTGAACAAAGCTAAAGATACAATATTTTCATTAACAGTTTAAGATTTGAAGTAAGAAATTCTAAGGATATTGCCAAATATGCTTACTTAGAAGTAAGCCTCATTGAAATCAATATTGCTTACATTTACGTAATGATGGATTTGCACTATTATCAAGGATATCGATACTGATATCACTTCTCAATTATGCTACTTCGAAAGGGATATATTTTTGTGTTACGGCTTTTTTAAAAAATATTTCTTGTTTGGGGCGGGGGATATTTCTCCTTATTTTGTATAGTGTAAGTACTATAAGAAAGCATACTTTCTTAACACAGGTTTAGTGCCAGAACAGACAATATTTTATTAATCTGTGGTCAGGGTAGATACAATAATTTAGTTTTTCCTGCTTTTCATGTTGATTTATTCTGAGTGGATTACATTTTAATATGATAAATATAGCTGCTCAACTGTTTTTTTTTTAAAAAATCTTTGTATAAAGTAGAAACCTGTGTGTTCTTTGTACTGAAAAATATCATACTTCAAGGACAGGCGGAAAATAGTTTTCTGGTCATAAGCCACGCCTACAGAAAATCAGTCAAATGTTTAGATTATTCACCCATTAAATGTGACTAGTACTTTTCCTATTTCAGTTATTCGTATAGTATTTCAAAATGTATGGAAATAAATCTGTGGGACACCTTGGGAGATGATTTGTCATGTAAAATATTCTACAATGTCATAATTAATTTCTTGAAAGCTGGGAAAAATATTGACAGAAGTATTATTTTCTCTTACAAATTGATGCTTGCTCTGGTAAATGTGTTTGATGTCACTACTGAAGTAAATAATACACTGCTACAATCCTTTTAATAAGGCAAAATAATTAACATTTCATTAGCCTAATGAGGAATATATGACAAAGTTTTCATTTCTGATTATATATGTCATGGTATATATGTCATGGTATGATATGCTCTTGATTGTCTTACCCTACTCAATGTCATTTGCTACTGCTTATGGATAAAAAACTAGCAAAATCCATGTTCCATATTTCTAAAACATGATAAGAAAAATAGACATTAGACTGCCAGGACAAGGCAGTGCATAGAAATAGTAATGAATAATGTCACTAACACGTTGTATGCTTATTTCATTTAAGATTCAATCTGCATGATTTGTAGCATATTTTTTAAAATTTTGAATATAGTCTGATATAAATCAAACTGCAATTAGTGTAATTTTATTATTCCTTAAGATGTTTTAGTACAGAGACAAATGTGTCATCATAAAATTGTGTCTGGCTTCTCAATTGGAGGTTCTTCAACAAAAGCTTTTAAAGTGAATGCAGGTTCTTTTCAGTTTTTCAGGTATTGACTTTGGATGACATTGGCACAAAAAATTCTTGTAAATTTGATTTAGCAATATTTCAAGAATGTAGAAATTCCAGGTTATGGACTATATTACTCTGGTTAAATGTATATTCATGTGGATGAGCAAACTTACACATTTCCAGTTCTCTTTGCAAAATATGTGGCCAGTGATATTCCTTTAAGGGTCCTCAATTGCAGTACAGGCATTTTATCACATTCCCACATGTTTTTATAGTAGAACAAGAAAAACATTTGTATGATGTAAAGGCAGTACCTGTGACATCTAGAAATATCCATGTAAGATGATAGGTCACTGAGTTGCTAAAGTCTATTGAAGCTAATAGACTGTAAAAACAGAAACAAAAAAGTGCACAAGGTATGTGCAGGATAATTCTTGCTGCTGAGTTTATTAAAGTTTTTGTGTATCCAAAATGAAACAAAAAAGACGTCTATCAGGGTATTTTCATACTTTAAATTTGTACATTCAGTAGACTATTTTCATATATGTTATTGTATTCTGTTAAAATGTAACATTACAAATCCTTGTGTTTCATGTTCAACCTTGTGTCAAGAATGCATAGCTGGTTCAGTTTGCAATAAACTAACATTGAAAAGCTTCTAATTTGAGCCATATTCTCATAAATATAAATAGCCATGATGGTAACTAATACAGTACACAGTGAGGGAAAAATTATTTGCTTCCCTGCTGATTTTGTGTGTTTGCCCACTGACAAAGAAATGTTCAGTCTATAATTTTAATGATAGGTTTATTTTAACAGTGAGAGACAATAACAACAAAAAATAGTCTTGTAGCCCATTCCAGCCTTGTGTAGGTCTACAATCTTGGCCCTGACATCCTTGGACAGTTCTTTGGTCTTGCCCATGGTGGAGAGTTTGGAAACTGATTGATTGATTGCTTCTGTGGGCAGGTGTCTTATATAGGTAACAAGCTGAGTTTAGGAGCACTCCCTTTAAGAGAGTGCTCCTAATCTCAGCTCATCTGTATAAAAGACACCTGGGAGCCAGAAATCTTGCTAATTAATAGGGGATCAAATATTTATTTCACTCATTAAAATGCAAATCAATTTATACCTTTTTTGAAATGCATTTTTCTGGATTTTTTGTTGTTATTCTGTCTCTCGCTGTTAAAATAAATCTACGCTTGTATTAATAGTTCTATAGGATTTTCCCCATTTCTTTGTGCTGTAGCCTGTAAGCCTGTGCAATTAAAACATTTGGCAATCCTTTCATGTTGTTACAAAACAGTGTAACCATATTTTTCCTTAGGCATCTATACACTTTTATACACTTAGGTCAATGGAGTGTTTAAAATATGTGAACAACCGATTCTCTCTGGATGCCGCTTCCGGAAGTCCATTCTGGACCTTTGCAACAAAAAATTAGCTACCGGTTCTGTCGAACTGGTGTGCACTTGCTGAATTCCACCACTGACTTAGGTGTCTAGGTAGCTATATATTTTTATAGTCAAAGTATCTTCAAGATGCATAGTCAATAAAGTGTTTTCAAATTTTAGAGTCAAGTTAGTACATTATAAGGATGAAATCTATTTTGGCTGCCAGTACAGTGGTCTTCATAATAGCTGCCAGTATAATGGTCTTCATGAATCAGCCTCTGCTTAAAGAGACTATGGGTGGACTATACCAACAGTTAATCAGATTCAACAGATAAATGGGAATATTAACATGTTTGTACTTCGTTAAGTCAATACATACATAGTCCATCTGATTGCTTTAGTACAAGTAATACTGTTCTTATTCATGCACGCTGAGCATCTGGCATGTGAAATGAAACAAGGACAAAATAGAAAATATTAAGTCATAGGTTTACAGAGTTAAAGCTTGTATTTCTTTGGTGTTATCTAATGCCTATTTGGTTTTTGCAGCATATGCAAAAGGTTAGGAAAGTGTCTCCCCCTCTCCATTTACCCAGCATATAAATAATGTATATATTTCAATTTCTGTTTGAGGCTATTATATTTTGTTTAAAGGAGTACAGACCAATGGCAAGAAACAGAATTCTATACTCAAAACGTATTTGCTAAAAGTTGCAGGAATGTAATCTAGTGAATGTACTCTATATTTGATCTAGATTTCTGTATAAGCCATAGATGAGTAATACTTTTTTTTTCCAAGGACAAGGCCTGGACCAATGGCTTACGTAAAACTGAATGGGAAGCTATACTCTTGTCGCTGGGCATTTTGGATTTGCAGGGACCATTCAAACATTTTGGCCCTGTTCCCACTTAACTAGGACAATGTGGGGAGTTTAGAAAAGATTGATAGGAAGTCAGTTGATCTAACCAACTAGAATAGAATAACCCCAGAATAGAGCTCTTGCACAGAGTTAAAGTTAATCCACAAAATCAGAGATGGTATGAGAACACCTAAACAAAATCAATTGTCCTATTTTGCCTTTTTAGTACACCCAAGAAAAAGAATAGCTGAAACAAGTTGGTATTTTTTTTTATTATAGAATTCTATGAAAACCTGCCCCTTCATGGATTACTGCCTTGTCGTGGCGAAGGGGCTTGCATAATTCAATGAAGCTATGAGCTATGCCGTGCAGGGCCACCCAAGACGGAAAGGTCATAGCAGAGAGTTCTGACAAAACGTGATCCACTGGAGAAGGAAATGGCAAACCACTCCAGTATCTTTGCCATGAAAACTCTATGGACAGTACCAAAAGTCAAAACGATATGATGCTGGAAGATGAGCCCCTCAGGTCGGAAGGCGTCCAATATGCTACTGGGGAAGAGCAGAGGGCTAGTGCTAGTAGCGCCAGAAAGAATGAAGCGACTGGGCCAAAGCCGAAAGGACGCTCAGCTGTGGATGTGTCTGGTGGTGAAAGGAAAGTCCGATGCTGTAAACATTTTTTCTCCATAGGAACCTGGAATGTAAGATCCATGAATCAAGGAAACTGGACGTGGTCAAACAAGAGATGTCAAGACTAAACATCGACATCTTAGGTATCAGCGAACTAAAATGGACAAGAATGGGTGAATTTAATTCAGATGACCATCAGATATACTACTGCGGGCAAGAATCCCTTAGAAGAAATGGAGTAGCCTCCATAGTCAATAAAAAAGTAGGAAAAGCAATACTAGGATACAATCCTCAAAATGACAGAATGATCTCAGTTCGAATCCAAGGCAAACCATTCAATATCACAGTAGTCCAAGTCTATGCCCCAACCACCGGTGCTGAAGAGGATGAAATTGACCGGTTCTATGAAGCTCTACATCATCTTATAGAACTAACACCCAAAAATGATGTCCTTATCATCATGGGGGATTGGAATGCTAAAGTAGGAAGCCAAAAGATAACTGGAATAACAGGCAAGTTTGGCCTTGGAGTACAAAATGAAGCAGGGCACAGGCTGATAGAATTTTGTCAAGAGAATACGATGGTCATAGCAAACACTCTTTTCCAACAACCCAAGAGACGGCTTTACACGTGGACATCACCAGACGGTCAACACAGAAATCAGATTGACTATGTGCTCTGCAGCCAAAGATGGAGAAGCTCTATACAGTCAGTAAAAACAAGACCAGGAGCTGACTGTGGCTCAGACCATGAGCTTCTTGTTGCAAAATTTAGGCTTAAATTAAAGAAAGTAGGGAAAAGCGCTAGGCCAGTCAGGTATGAATTAAATCATATCCCTGTTGAATATACAGTAGAGGTGACAAATAGATTTAAGGAATTAGATCTGATAGAGTGCCTGAAGAACTATGGACAGAGGTTCGCAACACTGTACAACAGGTAGCAACCAAAACCATCCCAAAGAAAAAGAAATGCAAGAAAGCAAAATGGCTGTCTGAGGAAGCTTTGCAAATAGCTGAGGAAAGGAGGGAAGCGAAAGGCAAGGGAGAAAAAGAAAGATATGCCCAATTAAATGCAGAACTCCAAAGAATAGCTAGAAGAGATAAGAATGTCTTCTTAAATGAACAATGCAAAGAAATAGAAGAAAACAATAGAATAGGGAGGACCAGAGATCTTTTCAAGAAAATTGGAGAGATGAAAGGAACGCTTCATGCAAAAATGGGCATGATAAAGGACCAAAATGGCAGGGACCTAACAGAGGCAGAAGAGATTAAGAAGAGGTGGAAAAATTACACAGAAGAACTATACAAGAATGAGCTTAACGTCCCTGATAATCACAATGAGGTGGTCACTGACCTCGAGCCAGACATCCTAGAATGTGAAGTGAAGTGGGCCTTAGAAAAGCTGAGCAACAACAAAGCTAGTGGAGGTGACAGTATTCCAGCTGAGCTATTCAAAATCTTAAAAGACAATGCAGTAAAAGTGCTACACTCAATTTGCCAGCAAATTTGGAAAACTCAACAGTGGTCACAGGATTGGAAAAGATCAGTTTACATTCCAATTCCAAAGAAAGGCAGTGCCAAAGAATGTTCAAACTATCGCACCATTGCACTAATTTCTCATGCTAGTAAAGTTATGCTTAAAATCCTACAAGCTAGACTCCAGCAGTATGTGGATCGAGAACTACCAGAAGTACAGCCAGGATTTCGAAGAGGCAGAGGAACAAGAGATCAAATTGCTAACATACGCTGGATCATGGAGAAAGTTTCAAGTTTCAAGTTTTATTTAATTTGTATACCGCCCTTCTCCTTGGTAGGGACTCAGGGCGGTTCACAGGGCATATATAAAAAAGACAATACAAAAATTAAAAAAGATTAAACCCATGCCCAGTTAAAAACCGTAATACAAATCTAAAACGACAAATTAAAACCCATAATCCCCCGTCAAGCCAGACCAGCCATTTCAAATAGGTGGGTCTTCAGGCCACGACGGAAAGTTCGGAGGTCTGATGCCGTCCGGAGCTCCACCGGCAGTTGGTTCCATAATGCCGGAGCGCCCACAGAGAAGGCCCTCCCCCTGGGGGCCACCAGTCGGCATTCCTTGACTGGCGGCACCCTGAGGAGGCCCTCTCTGTGGGAACGCACAGGGCGGAGGGGAGTTGATGCCGGCAGCAGGTGGTCCCTGAGGTATCCCGGACCCATGCCATGTAAGGACTTAAAGATCGTAACCAAAACCTTGAACCTCACCCGAAAGACAACTGGTAACCAATGCAGCTCACGGAGTAAAGGTGTAACATGGGAGTACCGGGAAACTCCCAAGACAACTCTCGCGGCCGCATTCTGTACCAGTTGGAGCCTCCGAGTGGTCTTCAAGGGAAGCCCCATGTAGAGAGCATTACAGTAGTCAAGGCGAGAGGTCACGAGCGCATGAGTGACCGTACACAGGGCATCCCGGTTCAGATAGGGCCGCAACTGGCGCACCAGGCGAACCTGGGCGAAAGCCCCCCTAGTCACGGCCACTATATGATCTTCCAGGGTAAGCCGTGAATCTAGGAGGACTCCCAAGTTGCGAGCCCTATCCACGGGGGGTAAGAGCTCAACCCCCATAGAAAGAGATGGAACATTTTGAATGTCCCGGGATGCCGGAATGTACAGCCACTCAGTCTTGTCAGGGTTGAGTTGAAGTCTGTTCCTCCCCATCCAGACCCGAACCGCCTCCAGGCAACGGGACATCACAGCGAGGGCATCACTGGGGTGGTTTGGGGTCGAAATAAAAAGTTGGGTATCATCGGCATATTGATGATACCCAACTCCAAAACCACGAATGATCTCACCCAGCGGTTTCATATAGATGTTGAACAGGAGGGGCGAGAGGACCGATCCCTGAGGAACTCCACAAGCGAGAGTCCTAGGGGTCGACCTCTGCCCCCCTGCCAACACCGACTGCGAGCGTCCCAGGAGATAGGAGGAGAACCACTGAAAAACTGTGCCTCCCACTCCCAATCCCCTGAGACGCCGCAGCAAGATACCATGGTCGATGGTATCGAAAGCCGCCGAGAGGTCTAATAGGACTAGGACAGAGGAATATCCCCTATCCCGAGCCCTCCAGAGATCATTCACCAGAGCGACCAATGCTGTCTCCGTGCTGTGCCCGGGCCTGAAACCCGATTGGTAAGGGTCCAGATAATCCGCTTCATCCAGGACCAGAGGGAGCTGATGCGCCACCACACTCTCAACAACCTTCGCAAGAAAGCGAAGGTTGGAGACTGGACGAAAGTTGTTCAATACAGCTGGGTCCAAGGCAGGCGTCTTGAGGAGAGGTCTCACCACCGCCTCCTTCAAGACGGTGGGGAAATAACCCTCACTCAAAGAAGCAGATATAACCGCCTGGAGCCAGCCTCGTGTCCTCTCCCTAGCTGCATAAACCAGCCAAGAAGGGCACGGATCCAATAAACATGTGGTGGAACTCAGCTTCCCCATAATCCTGTCCACTTCATCAGGGGTCACAGAATCAAACTCCTCCCAGATAACATTGACAGGACCGCCCGTGTCCTGATCGCCAGACTCTGCCCAGCTGGAGTCCAAACCGGTCCGAATCCGAGCGATTTTATCCGTCAGATGTTGACTAAATTCCTCGGCACGACCCTGCAAGGGATCCTCCCTCACCTCCTGATTAAGAAGTGAGCGAGTCACCCTGAACAAGGCGGCCGGGCGGTTATCTGCGGACGCGATGAGGGTGGAGAAGTAATTGCACCTCGCCACCCTCATCGCTGCGAGATAAGACCTAATATAGGTTCTTAACCGCAACCGGTCGGGTTCGGATCGGCTAGACCTCCAGCAGCTCTCTAGGCCCCGTTTCCGACGCTTCATCTCCCGGAGCTCCGCGGAAAACCATGGAGCTCGCTGGGATCTGCGCCGGGTCAGGGGCCGCAAGGGTACAACCCGGTCAAGTGCCTCAGTGGCTGCCCTTTCCCAGGCTTCCACTAAGGCATCCGCCGAGCTGTGAGCAATGGAGGCAGGTGGGGACCCCAGCGCCGCTTGGAATCTATCAGGATCAGAAAGTTTGAGAGTTCCAGAAAAACATCTACTTCTGCTTCATTGACTATGCTAAAGCCTTTGATTGTGTGGATCATAACAAACTGTGGCAAGTCCCTAAAGAGATGGGCATACCAGACCATCTTATTTGTCTCTTGAGAAACCTATATGCGGGCCAAGAAGCAACAGTGAGAACTGGACACGGAACCACTGATTGGTTCAAAATTGGGAAAGGAGTCCGGCAAGGCTGTATACTGTCGCCTTGCCTATTTAACTTATATGCAGAGCACATCAGGAGAAAGGCAGGGCTAGATGAATCTAAAGTTGGAATTAAGATTGCCGGAAGAAACATCAACAACCTAAGATATGCAGATGATACCACTCTAATGGCAGAGGAACTAAAGAGCCTCTTGTTGTGAGTGAAGGAGAGTGCAAAACTTGGGTTGAAACTAAACATTAAGAAAACCAAGATCATGGCATCTGGCCCTCTCAATTCCTGGCAAATAGATGGGGAAGAAATGGAGGTAGTGACAGATTTTATTTTCCTGGGCTCCAAGATCACTGCAAATGGGGACTGTAGCCAAGAAATTAAAAGATGCTTGCTCCTTGGGAGGAAAGCCATGTCAAATCTAGACAGCACACTAAAAAGCAGAGACATCACCTTGTCAACAAAAGTGCGTATAGTCAAGGCGATGGTCTTCCCAGTTGCAATGTATGGCAGTGAAAGTTGGACCATAAGAAAGGCTGAGTGCCAAAGAATTGAAGCCTTTGAACTATGGTGCTGGAGAAGACTCCTGCGAGTCCCTTGGACTGCAAGGCGATCAAACCGGTCAGTCCTAGAGGAGATCAACCCTGACTGCTCTTTAGAAGGCCAGATCCTGAAGCTAAAACTCAAATACTTTGGCCACCTAATGAGAAGGAAGGACTCACTGGAGAAGAGCCTAATGCTGGGAAAGATTGAGAGCAATAGAAGAAGGGGACGACAGAGAATGAGGTGGCTGGATGGAGTCACTGAAGCAGTAGGTGTGAGCTTAAATGGATTCCAGAAGATGGTAGAGGACAGGAAGGCCTGGAGGAACATTGTCCATAGGGTCGCGATGGGTCGGACATGACTTCGCAACTAACAACAACAACAATGAAAACCTGGCCTGCTAGCTTGGGCAGTTGAGAAGAGATGAGCCCCTTTCCTGTTGCAAGGGTTTCTGAGGTAATAGCAAAGTAATATCCCAGAAAATGTGATGGCCAGTTGTTGACTCAGTTACATCATTGTGGTCTACTACTACTGTAGCTAGCTGGGACTAAATTAGTTGGAACACTGTCTTACTTGCTTCCCAGCCCACACTAACAAACCCTTTCAGAATTCTGCTTATTTGTATGAATGAACAAGAAAAATCCTACTCAGTAGTAAGCATGTGTATAATGGGTTTGCAAGAAAAATAATTGCTTTGGCTATGAAGTTTCGCTCTTACAAAGATCTTATTAACAAAGTGAAAACAGTTGCAGGATGTGGCAGTAGCATACATTTTCCTTGCTTGCGCTCTGTGGTTACTAGAGTCTTTGAGACTCAGGAATAGCTTTTTTAGGCCTAGAAATTGAGGTCTACATCTTCAGACCAAAATGTAACATTCAAAAACTAAAAATCTATTTGTTAATGTGGGTAACATATGTTACCCATACAATTAAGCACAACATACAATTAAGCACATCTTTGGAAATTTGCAATGGTTGTACTTTCTTCTAGCTTATTTCCTTTCACATTCTATGGTTAGCTATCAATGTCTCAAGTGGTTTTTCAACTATATTAAACTAAGAAGTGCTGACTTGATGTTTGACAACAAAGAAGTGCCTCAGAATTGTCTAGATAATTCTAGATATCCTAGAGGAATCCAGAGTATACAAGATAACAGAAAAGTCCACAGATCTTATTTACTGTTACTAAAACATACAAGAGAGGCCAGGGCATCATTGCTTATTACACAGATACTACAACTCGACAGATGAAACCATTGTTAAAGGATTTATTACTGCCTATTCTAAACCCTTTAAAATTCTGTGGCCAAATACTCTTATTGTTTTTTTTACTTACCAAATCCTTACTGTAAAATGGATTATAGCATTTTCTATTCTCTTCCTCTCCCAGAACAGTTGTTACCGTGGTGATGCCAAGGGACTAGTCTATATTATTTCATTAGTCTGCAGAATAATGCTACAAAAGAGCATTCTGCAACTAACACAAGAACTGAAAATAGAAAATACATCATTTACAGGGTCGGGCCGAGGAGTTTAGTCATCATCTGGTGGACAAAATCGCTCAGATTCAGGCCAGTTTGGACTCTGGCTGGGCAGAGTCTGACATGGAGGAAACGAACGGTCTTGAGAGTGTTATCTGGACTGAGTTCGATCCTGTGACGAGGTGGACAGGATTATGAGGAGGCTGAGTTCTACCACCTGTTTATTGGACCCGTGCCCCTCCTCGCTGGTTTATTCAGCTCAGGAGAAGACATGAGGCTGGTTCCAGGCAGTAATATCTACTTCTTTGAGGGAAGGTATTTTCCCCGCCTCCCTGAAGAAGGCAGTGGTGAGACCCCTTTTCAAGAAGCCTGCCCTGGATCCAGCGATTTTGAAAAACTATCGTCCAGTCTCCAACCTTCACTTTTTGGCGAAGGTTGTTGAGAGTGTGGTAGCACATCAGCTCCCTCTGTTCCTGGATGAAACCGATTATCTTGACCCGTGCCAATCGGTCTTCAGGCCCGGGTACAGCACGGAGATGACATTGGCTGTACTGGTAAATGATCTTTGGCGGGCCCGGGACAGGGATTGTTCCTCTGTGCTAGTCCTATTAGACCTCTCAGTGGCTTTTGATACCATCGACCATGGTATCTTGCTGCGATGACTCAGGGGACTGGGAGTGGGGGGCACTGTTTTACAGTTGTTCTCCTACCTCCTGGGCCGTTCGCAGTCGGTGTTGATGGGAGGGCAGAGATCTGCCCCGAGGCCTCTCGTTTGTGGAGTTCCTCGGGTCGGTTCTCTCTCCCCTCCTGTTCAACATCTATATGAAGCTGCTGGGTGAGATCATTCGTGGTTTTGGGGTGGGGTATCATCAGTATGCTGATGATACCCAGCTTTTTCTTTCCACCCCAAACCAACCCAGTGATGCCCTCATCGTGATGTCCCGTTGCCTGGAGGCAGTTCAGGTTTGGATGGGAAGAAACAGGCTGCGACTCAATCCTGCCAAGACTGAGTGGCTGTACGTACCGGCATCTCGGGTGAATCATTTTTGTCCATCATTAACGATGGGGATGAGGTGTTACCCCCCGTTGATAGGGCTCGTAACTTGGGCGTTCTGGATTCATGGCTCAGTTTGGAAGATCATATAGGAGCTGTGATCAGGGGGGCTTTTGCCCAGATTTGCCTGGTGCGCCAGTTGCGACCCTATTTGGACCGAGATGCCTTACGCACAGTCACTCATGCGCTTGTTACCTCCCGGTTAGACTACTGCAACGGTCTCTACATGGGGCTGCCCTTGAGGACCACTCGGAGGCTTCAGCTGGTGTAAAATACAGCTGTGCGAGTAGTAATGGGAGTTTCCCGATACTCTCATGTAACACCTCTTCTCCGCAAGCTGCATTGGCTTCCAGTTCTCCGGGTGAGATTCAAGGTGCTGGTGATGACCTATAATGCCCTAAATGGCATGGGTCCGGATTATCTCAGGGAACACCTGCTGCCAGCATCAGCCTCCCAGAGTCCTCTGCGCTCCCACAGGGAGGGCCTCCTTAGGGATCTGCCGGTTAGGGAATGCCGACAGATGGTTCCAAGGGGGAGGGCATTCTCTGTGGGCACGCCTGCTTTATGGAATGAACTGCCGGTAGAACTTCAGCCTGCCCCAGACCTTCGCTCGTTTCGCCGGGACCTTAAAACCTGGTTGTTTGTTCTTGCTGGCCTGGACTGAGGGGGTTTTATTTTAATGTTAATGTTAATTTAATTTAATTTTAATTTTAATTTGTTTAATTGTGGGCTAGTCTTATTTAATTCTATTTTAAAGTGTACTTATTTGTATTGTTTTAACTCGCCCTGTAAACTGCCCTGAGTCCTTCGGGAATAGGGCGGTATATAAAATAAATTAAATAAATAAATAAACAAATAAATAAAATGTTTGTGCTTTTAAGTTCCATTTAAAAAGATGAATTCTAACTTAAGGGATTTTTTTAAACAATGGAAATTAATTATTGGGTTTCAAAGCAGATTGTATACTAAGAAACTATCATGCAAACATTTGTTTTTGCTGGCTTGATTTTCATCTAAGGCTATTCTTGCAACTATAATTCCTGAAACTATAATTTCTATCTATCCTTCTCTAAAATGTTAAAAACTGGTATTGATTTATTGACTATTGATTGCATACATATGTTTGTATGCCACCTCATCCAAAGATTTTACTTGAATAATGCTGCTAAAATATTTTTGAATCCAAATAAGCAATTTCCTCCAGTAAAGTAACATGGCAAAGGAATTTTGAAAAAACCCCAACCCTCTTTCTAGACTTTTACCAGGGATGGGAACATGTTAACCTTAGAAGGTAGGAAGCTATTCTAGATCAAGGGGGCTCTGACTGAGATTTGTGGTTGTCCTTAACATCTTGGGTGGGGAACAATTTGCTGCATGTTCTTTTGGCTAATGCATAGTGGATAGACAGATACACTGGAAGAGGACAGACCTAGTAGTAGCACACACGCAAATCCTAAGAACTTATAGGAGACAATTTAAGCTTGAAATGGACTCGGAAATCTACTATCAAGCACTGTGATTTGTACCATAGCAATGTTATCCTATTGATTCTGACTGGTCAGCATGCAGGCAGTTATTTTTAGGAACCACCTGTAGCTTCTTATCTTTCCAATCAATTTCTGTGGTTGTTCCTGTCAGAAATGGTGACTGAGTGTCTGACAAAACTAATCAATTAGAAAAGAAAAGCCAGTCAAATATAGTGACAGCCAAGGAGAGCAATCATAGCAGCCAGCATAGGTTCCCTTAAATTGTCTTCAAAAGCAGCCCATATAGAGCAAATTGCAGTAATCCATATGTGAGTTAATATGAATTACTGTTGCCAGAACCTCTTGGTCTAGCAAAACTGGACCACTAGCTGAAGCTGGTCAAGGGCTCCTGATCACAGCCTCCACTTAATGATCTGGCATAGGGGTGTCAAACTGCCAGCTCGCGGGCCGGTTTCAACGTACCGAAGCTGCGCCCACCCCATTGCCGGCAATGCAAAAAGAGTTGAAATATGTTGTGACATGGCGAGTTTGACACCCGTGATCTAGCAGAAACTAATTGCAAGGGGATCCTGTTGAGAACAACATGGATATCAAAAACTTTTGAACAGTATCTTCCTCTTGCTGTGAATCATCCTGTGATTTCTCTCTTCTGCTGTCACACAAACTCCAGGCGCAGGGTCAAGACCTCTGCCATATCAACTGCCTGTAATGTGCAATTAGCTGTAATCAGCACTTTAAGGTTCCTCAGTAATTTTCAAAAGAATGTGGTAGATGGCCTAAGCCTTAAGGCATGCTACCTACATTAGAGCTTCCAAGAGCTTGATTTCCCTCTTCCACCAACAGCGACTGTCTACTCAGAAAAGACTGGAATCACTACCACAGTGCTACAATCCTCAAACGATACCATGAATAATAGTATTGAACTCTATTGAGATATGAATGTGGGCAAAAAATGGCATATTCACTTATTTAGGTCCTGCTGCTGATCATCTACCATGGTGGCTAATGCAGTATCTCTGTCCATGCCCAGGCTCAACCCAGACTAGAAGGAATCCAGATAATCTCGCTTCATACAGAGCAAGAATAACTGGTAGATGGAAAGTTCTGTCTCAGCATTTTATTAAGAAAGAAAGCATGTTAGATTCCCCATTTTAGGATTTAACAGCGTTATACTGAATAAATGCTGTTACTGACTAGCTTAAACAGTTCTGTACACTGTTGAATAGAGATGTCAGGAATGATTCTGCACCATTTTGGCACTTGCTGATACTATCTCTTTTTGGCTGGAGCTTAAAGAAAAGGCTGCCTGCTGTTAAGTAGATTTAGGGCTTAGTGTTGTAGTATGTAAACATGTTCTGCCACCTCTTCCCTTCCCCCCTTTTCAAATTTGTTCTTAGGTTGTTTCGGACACAGTCATCAGTTGCAAGTAAAAAAAATGTACTAGTCAATCTAACTCACTTCCTCTATAGGGGTTTTACAGCATGGATGATTAAAATTATGGCTGCCAGAAAAGTAAATTCCATCATCATTGCTTAGCTACTGTACATACTCACAAAATTTTAGAGAGGACAGCACCTGACCTTTACAGCATTACATGTAACTAGTACTTGGAAAGAGACTGTAGGCTAAACTGGGAAATCAAAGCATTGGCAAACATGTTTTTATATAGTTGTTGAAATAATTCTATGGATATATGCATAACAACACCAGGAAGAAATCTTAGTTTGAAGCAGACTCATTTGGTGCTTCAAAATCCTTTCTAAACTCTGCACTATCAAGTTGTCAACTCTTCATAATCACATAGACAAATTTTCTCTATCATGACCTGTCCTTAGGTCTTACAGCCATACATTCATTGCTACTAAAACTGAATCCATTCACTTTCAGCTGGTCATTTTCTTTTTCTCGGTGTTAGTCTTCTTCAGAAACGTTTTCTAAATACATGTTGTAATAAGCATATTCCTATTTTAAGCCTGATAGTTGTCCTCATCTGACACTAAGGCCCTTCTGCAGTTAACCAATCTTATCATATAGCCTTGTTTTTTTATTTTGGTACATGTAAGTAATGGTATGCCCTTAAAATATCTTCCTCTCTAAAGCCAATTCTCTTGCAGAAGGTGATAGATAGCCAGGTCACATTGTTCTTTTGAGCTTTATACTTGGAGAGAAAAGCAGATGGCTTTCAGTGATTCTGTTCTGTTGTGACACTACAAAGAATCTTCCTAGCTTCAAGTTGTTTTAGACAGTGTGTATTTTCCCTCATTAGACGCAACTAAAAAAAGATTTGCCTGTATGGTTTAAACAAACCCTCACATGCAAACTTGTAGAAATGAAAGCCCCTTTCTACGTTTTACTTGTTCGTAGTTGTATGTAGCATTGTTATTGTATAATGCCTAAGCATATTTCAGCATCCAGTTTTCATGGACAATTTTCTATTTGAAGAATAATTTCTAGTAATATCGCTTGTCGATTCAATATAAAGCAGAGCTTCTGTTTTTTTATAAGGAGATTCACCATATGGCTGTTGACACCTTATGTATGCAACCTATATTTTCATTTCTTATGTTTTAATGAAGTTTTTTGCAACTTCAGAGAAAAAATGTTAAACCAATAAATAAAAAATAAAAATTGATAAATGATAAATATGATTTTCTTTTTAAAAATCTTTGCATTGCATAGCTGCAGAGAGAAATTCTTGCAAACATGAAGCATAATCCCATAGGCTTCTATGAAAACAAAATTAATGTGCTTTTCCCACAATGCTAATTCTGAGGAGCTCACAAGATGATGTTAATTGTAACAGTAAGGTAGGCCTTTCCTCCCACTGTTTATCCTGCTGAAATGCTTGCATTTTTAAAATAAAAATTGATTATGCTAAACTTGGACCAAGTAATGACTATTCATTAGATTTTTATTGATCTTGAAGGCTTTAGTTTATGTTGCCAGTGGAATTTCTCATCCATTTTAACTAAACATCAAAATTAGAATGAAACAAAAAGGTAATTTGATCATAACTTCACAATTCTTGACTTTGACAATGCTCAGTGGGACTAACCGGAGTTGAAACAGGAGAGTACCATAAGGCATATAGTAGACTTGTTGGAATTTTTGGAAAGGAACAACCAGATCCCTGCGGCGCTGATCTTTCTAGACGCCGAAAAAGCCTTTGATCAATTGGATTGGCAATTTTTGATAAAAGTATTAGATAAAATGAATTTTGGGGATAAATTCCTACAACCAATTAGGGCATTATATCAAAAACAAACAGCCCGAATAATAGTAAATAATAGTTTGACTGAAGTATGTAATATTGAAAAGGGCACAAGACAAGGGTGTCCGTTATCACCTTTATTATTTGTTTTAACATTGGAGATATTATTGATTAAAATACGGAATTCGGAAAAAATTAAGGGAATTCAAATTAGACATCAGGATTATAGATTGAGGGCGTTTGCAGACGATCTGGTTGTTATGGTGACTCAGCCAAAGAATTCTGTTGTGGACCTGATGGAGATAATAATGCAATATGGGAAGGTTTCTGGATTTAAGGTTAATGTACAAAAAACTAAAATATTGTCTAAAAATATGACAGTATTGCAAAAGGCCCTTCTAAGGGTTAACTGGATTTGAGATTGTTAAAAGGGTTAAATATTTGGGGGTGTATTTGTCACCCTCAAATGCAAAGTTATATAAAAATAATTATGAAAAATTATGGGGAAAAATTCAAAAAGAATTGGAAAGTTGGAAAAAATTACAATTGTCTTTGAAAATGAATGTTTTGCCTAAATTTTTATTCTTATTTTAAATGATACCTATTCTTAAAAAGGATTCAAATTTGGAGGAATGGCAAAAAGGTATCAATAAATTTGTATGGGCAGGGAAAAGGCCACGAGTTAAATTTAAGATTATGCAGGACACGCGTGAAAGAGGTGGTCTCAAAATGCCCAATTTTAAATTATACTATGAAGCTGCTGCCTTGTCAGCGATAAGTGATTGGATTAATTTAACACAAGGGAGATTATTGAATCTTGAAGGCCACGACTTGTTATTTAGCTGGCATGCATATTTATTGCATGATAAGAAGGTAGATAATGTGTTTAAGGTGCATATTTTTAGACATGCTTTGTTGAGAGTTTGGAAAAAGTATAGACATAAGTTAAATTACAAGATACCTTTGTGGGCAATACCGAAACACGCAATAGAAAATATAAATGTTGGGTTCAAACATGATGTGACTACATATAAGGAAATCCTAAGTTTGGAGAGGAACGACTGGTGTTTGAAGCCGTATAATTTTCTACGAGAAGAGAAGATTGTTCAAACCTGGTTTCAATATGGTCAATTCCTAGGGAGGGCTAGGAAGGGTTGGGTGGGGTTGGGGGAGAGGGATTGTTAAAGATAAAATGTATTGAAAAACTTTTCAATAAAAAAAAAAGAAACAGGAGAGTACCAGTTGCCTGTTTCAATTGTAGTGTCATGCCCAGCATATAATATGTATATGTATATGTATATGTATATGTATATGTATATGTATATGTATATGTATATGTATATGTATATGTATATGTATATGTATATATTGTTGCTCTCTATCCCCATCTAGTGGCTGGGGTGGGGGGACAAATACAATCTGTATTGTTTGAATCTGACCCAGCCCCATTTAAGAGTCATCTATCCATGAACCATCACTCCCAGAACAAGTGCATCCTGGGAAACCAGACTCCATTTCCTTTAACATTTGGAAAGAAGCAGAAGCATCAGGAATAATCCAGACTAATCTGTGGAACATCTTTATTTGTTAATTATGTTCACCAGCAACTCAATACTGCTTATTTTGTATTTGTATTTTCATTATATGTATTTCTATTTTTCCCAGTTTCACTATCCTGTTCCTTTAATAAAGCATCCAGATCTACACACACAGTCTGTTTATTAGAGAATAGGTGCATGTCAAGTTACACACAGAGTAATGTGTAGTGAGGACAGAACATGTAGATAGAGGTGCTTCATGGACCCCAACATAAATAAGATATAGTATATGGGGGAGGGGGCAGCTCATACATTTCTTGTTAAAACACTAACTTTGTGTTAAAATTTAAACAGACCCAAAAGTTAAATTAACATACAGAGTTCAAGGAAATCTACTCATTGATCTCTATGTAGTTTGTCTGGCTTTTTGGAAGCATGCATTTGGCTTGTTTATTTTAGTCATCCTGCCTACTATATATGGGATGAGAGACAGTTTATTGACCAATGAACTTTTCTATGGCTAACCCTGCCCTGCTTTGAAATTATAGTCCTCTAATAGGCACCACGGCAGCTTTCCATTTACCGAGTGTGTACTGTATACAGGTTACTGAAGGTACTGTATCTCTGGTTGTCTGCAACTTTATTCTTGTTAACTGTTCCTTAACCATTCTTTTCCTACTGCAGTTTGGATTGAGGATGACATTGCTTCTCCTTGTTCCACTTCCTGGCATAGAAAAGACCTGGCCTTATGTTCTTCCTCTTGACACACATAGAGGCTGGCATTGAAGCAATGGCAAAGCAGCTTAATCATTACCATAATGCACTTCAAATCTCACTCATGTGATGGCCACGAGGAAGAGATTGCATTCTTGCCTGCCTGTCTTTTCTCTTGAGCCAGGGGACTATTTCATTCTGCCAGGAGATTTGAATTGTACTGAATTAGAAACCACCTCCTTTATAGAAGAAGTTGATAGTCTTTAAACAAGATTTTACAACCAAACTGGTTGGGGAAAATAGCCTATTGAGGAACTTACATTAAATTTGTAGGCTTCTGAGAAGGAATACCTAAGGAGATAGTTGAAGTCACAAAAGTACGAAGGTGCTATTTTGTCCTGTGATTTCCCCCTTGGCTTTCCAAATAACTGCAAGGAGCAGCCAAGTTGGTGAGAAATCTTTTGATCCTAGTATAAAATCGTCCTTTCAACTGGAATATGCACAGAGTTGTGGGAAAGATGAACTAGATACGCAAAGATAAATTTACACTGTTACCATCATGGGCACAGTCCTATCTAATAGAACACTTGGTACCTAAAGAAACACTTGAAGTTCTCTGTGTACAATGGTTTTGTAGATGAATAACAAGAAAATCTTATCCTAGAAAAATTGAATGTCTACATGTGTATCCATGTGTCTCCCAGAAAGGCTAAGGTAGTGGATCTGGGGAGCTACAAACACAAGAGGAGGAGGATTATTCATCTGGAATGGACAGCCGATTTTAGCTTAGGCTACAGGTATCCATACAGAATATGCACTGGCCTTCTCATTAACTCAGGCAATAATGAATATTGAAATGTACATTGATTATTATTTGTTTTCCGTTAGCACAGGAAGAAAATGACCCCAAATTTAAAGGAACTGGAAATATTCACTTCTTCACTTGAAATAAGAAAGTTAATTCTACAAATGCTTACTCAGAAGTAAATCCCATGAATTTAATACATCTTGTTTCCTATCTGCATCCATGTTTGGAATTTTAAGTAATCTTGTGTGGTAGTTTCTTTTAAATACATATGCATAGGTTATTGTACAACCAAAAAGGAATGAAGTCCATGTAATTATGTTTACCTGTGATGGAAAAAAAAACAACTGCTTTGCACTTTGAATTACAATATAATGCCAAAAACAAAGTACACTGTGCCAGCACTTTTCTGTGTAAGGTTTATACCTTACTATCAACAGAATGCCTTTGGGGTCACTAATTAAAATATGAACAGTAAGAGAGTTAAATGTGATTACAACATACTTAAACATTTTTAATAATGCTCAGAGTATGAAAACACACTAAAATTGCTTATACAACAAGGGTCTTTTTAAATAAACATATTTTGCATAGTCCTAATGCAAAAATATGACTCAATGAAGCACCTACTTCAACAGCAACTAAAAACCAATGTTGTATCTAATTTGCTTGGCACACATCTTGCCCTGGAGACATGCCGTCAAGTGTTTTGTACCCCGCTATTCAGAGAAGAAACAACAGGTCTGAAAAGACTGGTGAATATCCAAAGTACTGGAGCTAGTACTAGAGATCACTAATAAATACCTGCTGAGGTCTTGGTGTCAAAGGAGAATGCCTGCCCCTTTCAATACTTCCTGTCCATCACTATCTACACTCTCTCTCTCTCTCTCTCTCTCTCTCTCTCTCTCTCTCTCTCTCTCTCACACACACACACACACACACACACACACACACACACAAAACAGGAGGGAAAATGCAAACAACAAAGGGAACAGCAGCTTCTGTCTACTCACTGCTTAGCTTTGGGGGAGGGGTGGTGGAGATTGGGCTAGAAGGAAATGTGTGTGGATAAAAGCACCTGGTTAGCAAAGAAATTTGCTTGATATACCAGATCTGCTATATTGCTATTTTAATAAGACAGGATTTGAGAATAACCTATTAGAACTGACAGAGCACCATCTTTCAGTGAAGCCATTTGGGCTTCAGGGTTTTAACATCTTTTTAAATTCCTTCACCATTCAAAGGATGTTCATCCCAAAGTGCATAGCTAAATGTCTATGGAGATTCTTAGTCATCGAAGTCATGATTGTCCCAAAGGTGCTTTTTCAGGAGGCAACTGGACTTTCTTATTTTTCTTTGAAGATGTTTCGCTTCTCATCCACCCTTCGAATGGTGAGGGAGTATGAATGGATTTCCAGAAAACATTGCAGACTACAGGAACCATTTGTGCTTCAGTTTGAGAAGCAGACCACACAGACTTCTTTTTTTTTTTACAGGAGGCAACTGGACTTTCTTGTTTTTCCACTCCCCACCATCTAGTCAGAGCTGAAGAATCTTCTTGGAAGCTTCCCCAACAGCCTGCACCTGTCTTCAACAGTGATGGGACATAGGGCAGAAAACATCCTGCAGCCAAGAAAGCTCCGCACACATTTGTACTACTCAGGTGAACCTGAGGACACACCTCCAAACAGTTTCAACAACTCTCTAAAACAGGGGTCTTCAAACTTGGCCCTTTTATGACTTGTGGACTTCAACTCCCAGAATTGCTCAGCCAGGCACGCTGCCTGAGGAATCCTGGGAGTTGAAGTCCACAAGTCATAAAAGGGCCAAGTTTGAAGACCCCTGCTCTAAAAGAACGCAAATGACCAGGCGTCTGCAAGGAATATAAATACTTCAATTCCCTACCATCTAGCTTCTTGGATGAGAAGCAAAATGTCTTAAAAGAAAAACAAGAAAGTCCAGTTGCCTCCTAAAAAGCACTTTTGAAATTGTGAGATTTAAAAGGAAAATATATTAAATACTTAGCAAACATAAAATGCAACCTTGTTAAAAATTGTTAAGAAAGTCTGACACAGGTTGAGCTTGACTGTTTAAGAAAACAAGTTGGCCATTGCTTTCTTTTAGGATTCTGCCCCGCCCTCTCCACAACTTCTTACTCTAAACTACAGCTTTGTGTCTCTTAATAACCTCTCAGTCTTATCCAGATCTGACCTCATTTAGCTTTCTGAGATCAACCAAGATCAAATAGGTGCTTAAAGCTAACTAGGCTAATTAAATTTACGTTAAACAAATTAGTTTTTTTGACCTGGCCTCAATAACTTTAGCAGTATGGCTCTGGGCTTGTTTTAAAATGCATAAAAACAACTGTTCACAGTCCTCCCACTCCAAATTGGTCACCTCAGTATAGTAATAAGCCAGCAAGGTCTCTCCTTCAGGCTGATATTAGTATATTAAAGCAATAGTGGGATATGATTCATGAAATCCTTAATTTACAAATGGAATTTTCTAATATTGCGCAGTATGAGACACTGAATCTTTGCGGGACAAAGCTGAGCAACACGATGAGCTTGCAGAATCATAACTAAGTAATCCAGGTACTTTTAAATTTCAGGAAAACTAAGTCACATGTTTAGAAATGGTGTAAAGTATAAAAGGGTCTTTAAAACTAAACCTGTGTAACTGGGAATTTTTTCTTTTTAAATATAACTTATAGGGAATGGGATAGCTGCTCTGCTTTTATATGTCTGATTCTTTGTTTCTTCATCCTGACTGATCCTATAGTAATGCAACTTTTTATTTATGGCATACAGGTAGACCTCAACCTACGACCAAGGTTGAACCCAAAATTTTCATTGCTAAGTGAGACGTTAAGTGAACTTTGCCCCATTTTATGACCTTTCTTGCCACAGTTGTACAGGTAGTAGAGTAGTCCTCAAGTTATGACCACAATTGAGCACAACATTTCTGTTGCTAAGTGAAGCATTTGTTAATTGAATTTTGCTCCCTTTTATGTCCTTTCTACAGTTGTTAAGTGAATCACTACAGTAAGTTAGTAACATGGTTATTAAATGAATCTGGCTTCCTCATTGGCTTTCCTTGCCAGAAGGTTGGAAAAGGAGATCACATGATCCCAGGCCACTGTACCCGCCATAAATATGTTGCCAAGTGTCTGAATTTTTATCACGTGATCACAGGGATGCTGCAACAGTCATAAGTATGAAAACAGACTGTTTTCAGTGCTGTTGTAATTTCAAACGGTCACTAAAATGAATATTTGCAAGTTGAGGACTGCCTGTATTCTGTATCTCAAAAAGTAACAGTTTAAGTTTTATGTTTCTTTCTTTTATCACCTTGCAAATAAAACTGAAAAAAAAGAAAGAGAAAGAGTCAAATTCCTTTTGCTAGCCACAGCCTACTGCCTTAGCCAGCAATGAATGGGAGGGACCTAAGAAGAATTATAGATCCTGTTCTTGCATATCACTTATAACAGCAAGTTGAACTGGTCAGTCTGCATGACAGCATGCTAATCAGATTTAAACAAGCATTTCAATCTCTTAGAAACATGAAAATACTGTTCCCACGCAATATGGCTAGAAATGTATTTCCGCAACACCTTCCCCTGCTAATAGGCTGCAAGAATCTGTCACAAATTGGACAATTCACTTCTTGCATTATTGATAAGAGGAACTGGAAAACTTTCATTTTTCTCATCTTTGGTAGAGAAAAAAAGTTTCACTTGATTTTGCAGTTTAGGACATCCTCTAGTGGCAATTGCTCTGATTACAACTCTTAATAATAATCAGAAGGTTAGACTCTTAATATGGATGGTTATAAAGCTATTATCAGGATACAGTGAATATAAATATCGCTTCTTTAGAAATGTGCTAATTTATTAGTAGATTTTACATAAAAAGGTCTAGAGAAATGTCTTATCTATGTATCATGATTATTTTGTGCAAATAAGTGTAAATGATCAGTTTCTACATTGTTTTTATGACCACAAAAAGTGTTCTATCCATCTGATATATTTTTCATTTATTTTTAGCCAGGTTTTTATAATGCCCTGAAAAATTGGTTTAGTTTGTCAAATTCCTTACTTAGAAACAAAGTATTAATTAATAGCTTACCTGTTTACAAAACTGTTAATTGCTTTCTACACAAAATTGTATAACACAAAATTGTATTTAACATTTAATTACATCATGAATTTGAATCTGTTTCTTGCATGTGTAATGGTTTTCAATTAAAAATTGATCACCTTCTTCTTCTTGTAGGCAATTAGCCATTTTCCTTTTGCGGCAGGGTTTTGCACAGTACATCCATTTGCGCACATGGCTTCTGGCTAAAAGTGGAACCTGGCAATATCAGGTAAAGAAGGATGCCAAGCTTCTCTAGGTGCCCTACTTAGTAAATGTTGTGGTGATTTTAGTATTTTGATATAAAATGAAGCAAGCCAAAACAGTTATCAGCAAAATTCAACAGCTTCCTGTTTCAAGAGTTTTGCATTGTGAAATGGAATGCAAAGCATTTTGTGCCTGTTAATATTTGCATAGTGGGCAGCATCTTGCTATTTCTTCTAACTCAGGCTTTCCTAACTAAATGCACTGCAACTCCCCTCATCCTCAGCCAAGGGATGATGGAAATGTAATCCAGCATGCATGAATAATGCCAGTTTGGGGAAGGATGTTCTAGTTTTCCCCCCTCTTCTTTTCTTACTAGACTCATGAGCTTCAATAGCTGGACAATTGTTAGAAATCAAACCACTTTCCAATGTGGTAGAATGGTTGCTTTAATGATAAATGTATAAGACCCTGTCTCTGAATTGGGAAATGTAATCCAAGTTTCAAAATCCTGATTTTCCTTGTGTTAATGAGATTTCATTTCATCAGAGAGGAGATACATTGCATGAAAGATTTCTCTCTCTCTCTCTCTCTCTCTCTCTCTCTCTCTCTCTCTCTCTCTCTCTCTCTCTCTCTCTCTCTCTCTCTCTCTCTCTCTCTCTCTCTCTCACACACACACACACACACACACACACACACACACACAGAGTCTCTCTTTCCTCCCATTTATATGTTTATCAGGATTTTCTGCTTTTTTACACTTTTTTTGGGGGGGAGGGAGCATGCATTGTCCTAAACAATAATATAGTTACTTTGACTGGCTCCATGTAATTGACAGAAATTCAAGACAGCTCAAGGGAGAACTTATGTGTATCCTTAAAAAAAATATATCTTTTTCCACAGAATTTCAAGTTGTCAGATTTAGCAGGGCTTTCTTCAAAACTGCATTATTATACTAAATCTGATTTCTGAGTCACAATTAGTATGAATCACAAACATGCTTTGCTACAAAAATAATTTACAAACAACAGTGATTGGATTCATGATCAAACATCACACCACCAATTGTGATTTTAACTTATTTGAAATTGAATTTCTAGTCACTTGTTTTGTTTTTCCAGAAAACTTTGGGGAAATGTCTAGTATAACTCAGTATCACTTCTGCACCTGATAAAACTCAACCTGCATGTGGTTTTCTCTCTGCCTATCTAAACATATAACTTAGTATAGCCATGGCACAAATATCAGTTTCATTCCACACAATCCACTTTTCCACCAGGATTTATTTATTAATTTGGTTTCTAGTCATCTTGCCTGATAAAACAGTTTCTGGAACCTTGAATAGTTGCAATTATTTTGGCAACCTTCTATAGGCTTTACATCCTTTACAGAATTTGAATCATCATGTGGAGAGTCTCATAGCTCGTGTGGTAGAAGGACTGATATCCAGAAGCATGGTCTGGTTCATATCTCTTCTAATAGTGGCTTGCTATTAGAACAGGAGGAGTGATATCTGGATTCACTAGACCTATCACAGGGAGATAGATCATGGTATAAAAATGGGAAGCACTTAACTCTTAAGTAATTGGATCATATTATGTACTAAAGTAAAAAACAAAGGTGATTGTGCTAAATACACAGGAACACACTTGAATATACATAAATTACTAATGGCAATTATGAATGGCTGAGCAGAAATAAATGAAAATAAATAATACCAGAAAATACGGTGGTGTACTGCATAAAAGCAGCAATATGATATACAATTTTTAAAAAATGATTTAATAGAGAAAGATCATTACATTGAATAATGTAAATTGGCATTTTGAAGTTAAATCTGCTTAAGGACAAATCTGCTTTAAACCCAATGTGCCTGCAGTTTCTTCTCATTTTTGAGCAAAATGGGATGAAAAAGAGTTAGATACCTTAGACAACATTAACCCTGCCAGGTTTCAGCCAGATAATTTCAAGAGTGTCGCACATTTTTAAAAATATTGCCTTGGACCTGATTGATTGCATCTTGATTTTTTAGACCACCCATGTCCCTCAAGGAGGGACTCTTTAAGGCAAAGATAGCAAGAATGAAGACAGTAGCTTTCTCTTCTGGACAGGCATGGTGATGCCAAGGTTGCAGCTTGCTGGCAGTACTCAATGCTGATTAGCAAAAAACAGAAGAAACAAACTGTCACAGTGAAATTCAGTGCAATGAAACTGGCTTAAGGAAACTTTTTCTGGATTTCAACCTTTTCTCCACTTTTCTCCACAGTGATAGCCTGGTCTTTAGTCTGGACCGTGCTTGTGTCCTCATCCCCAATTGATGGATTCCTCTGGTTTTTTGCTATTCCCATCTATAACAATCCCAGAAACATCAGAAAACTCACTAAATTTGTGATGTACTTTACACAGGCTTCTGACACCATTTTCTGCATGGGAAGTGGGTTCCTATTTTATTTCATGAATGCATATTTATTTATTTATTTATTTATTGATTTATTGATTTATTGATTTATTGATTTGATTTGATTTGATTTGTATACCGCCCTTCTCCCTAAGGACTCAGGGCGGTATACAAATATCAAAGGGGTTATTTGATCATAATGTTGTCCTCAGGGAAAGGGCGGTATATAAATGCAATAAAATAAATAAATAAATAAATAATCAAGCTACTTCTTAAAATTCTGGTCAGTCCTAATAAATTAATTGACAGAAACTGAAGGGATATTTGCTAGACCCTGAAATCCTTCCAGTATTCTCTCTGACATTCCCCATTCCTAACAGGTGTCTGAGAAAATGAATTTCTAAGGACATTGTTGCAGTGTTCGTAATGTCTTAGAAATTACAGATAAAAGGCAAAATTATGGGGAATTCTAAATCCTGACTGAATTGGGTTTGTTCCAGCATGCTAAAAGGCCTATCCACAAGGTTTAAATCTGGGCTTTGTCTGTGCCCACTTGATAAAGCTGCATGATTCATATCAAGATGGCAAATTAGAATAACAGCTATAGAGCACTGAAATATGAATGTTTTTCTTCAACAAACAGTCCTTCATAAAACACATTTCAGGCTATTTAACAATCCATCCACTTCTGTTGAAGTTGGCAAGCTCATCTATTTCTAAGCTGCTTCTTTCCAGAAAAGACTTATTGTTATACATCTTAATGAATAGAGCAATCCACTTTCACAGGTGCTGTTGCCATTTCCAAGTATTTCATTGACCCCTCTAATACCACTCTCTCTTTGATGTCTGTCTTAAGAGTGCAAGGAGCCTTAGAAAATGAAATGCTAAAGCTAACCAAGCTTTGAACTACAATAAACTGTGGGAAAATGGAATCGATCCCACAGCTTGATGAGTCCATAATGAAGAGTCAAGTCTCACACCGCTGAGTGTCACCTTTCTGATATCTTCATTCCTTTCATCTGCATGGCAAAAGGAGGCAGCTGAGCTGCTGAGACCACAACAAATGGACTGCTTATTATTCCTTTCCCACAGGAGTCCTAAAGGCTAAGCCCTTTATTTGCTTCAACATATCCAAGCAGCAGGGAGTTTGTGAGGTGGAATGCATTAAGAATGGAGTACATGATATTTGAATAGCCAAACTAAAGGCAGAGTATGTTCTTCTCAGCATCATTTGTGCTGTTTACATGCTGCTAAGACCAGAGCACATTATACTGACTCATTTTTAGTTATGTCAATGCAGATATTACAGTTTTAACTAAATGTCAAGGCTATATTCTGAACCTTAGAGCCATGTGAATTATAGAACACTTTTTGAAGCTTTTCTTTTGGAGCTTCCTGCTACCACAAGCTAAATAGTCCTGATATTTGTTTCACAAAACCAAATTGGTTTCACCCACCTTATAATGTATATAATGTAGTTTGCTGGTATTGGCTTACCATATAATATGTACCGTGCAGTTGCAATTTATTTAAGCAAACATGGACAGGTAGTTTTAATATGGGATGGAACCTGCTGCTTTCTTCAGAGCTTTTAAAGGAGAAGGTTTTATAATTGGACGATCTGATCAAATATTAAAAAAAAGAACTTTCCAGCTACTAAATAATCCACTTACCTTGTTTTCTAACTCATTTTCCAGGCTATTGCAACCTCTTGAACTTCATTAACTTCTTTACTGTGAAATGTGCACAGACACTCCTGAAATATGCCAAATATACTAAAATAGAGAAGCTCTTTATTTCTTCTAAATCTGATACGATGGGGCCATCTTTTGGAAATGCCAGATGTTTTTCTTGCCTCATTGAAGTGGGGGAGTGGTTTTCTGGATCTTTCTTCATTTGCATTTAATCGTGGTACAAATATGTCCTGACAACAGATTTATCTGCTTTGTCCACATGGCATTACCACAACCACAAGTGGGCCAGCTTTAAATTATTCATAATTGCCACAATGTTAATAATTTCCTGTTTCAGCTGAATTTCCCACGGCAGTTGCAAAGTGTGTAAAATCTGATGAGTTTTATCACCCAGACCAGTGATGAATATTAGCTTGACAATTTTTGGCAATTTCAGGTATATGCATCTTACCTCTGTTGTTTGGTTGGCTGCCTTTGCTGCTGTTATCCTGTGATTGACTTCTGCCTCTCTGTGGTTTTTAATTATTATTATTTATTTATTAATTTACTTAATATCTTGCTTTTATTATTTTTATCAATAACTCAAGGAGGAGAATATAGACAACACAATTTCCTCCTTCTATCTTCCTTATAACAACAACCCTATGAGGTAGATTAGGCCGAGAGAGACTGTCTAGGTCTGTGGTGGCGAACCTATGGCACGCCTGCCACAGGTGGCATGCAGAGACCTCTCTACGGGCACGTGTGCCGTCACCCCAGTCCTAGGCCTTCAGCTGGGTTTTATAAAACCTTTTCGCTTTAGGCCTCAACCGCTGTGTGCAAAAAAAAAAGTTGCAATCAATCAATTTCAACTTCTCACAGGCAAAAAAAAGATCTCACAAAGTTGGAATTGATTGATTAAACTTTTTAATCCCATCCAGTCTACAGCCACACAGATCCAATAGGCCATGCCCACCTAATTGGCCACACCCACCCAATGGGCCATGCCCACCTAGCGCCCGACGATACATAAGTGGGGTTTGGGTTGCAGTTTGGTCTTTAAAAGGTTCGCCATCACTGGTCTAGCTCAAAGACACCCGGCTGACTTGAACTCACGGTCTCCTCCTTGGTGCCTTAATCACTTTGAGTGCCACTTAATTGCCTTGTTGCATTGGCTGTCAAAGTTTATACATATCTTTCTCTGTGTATCCTTGGGTGAGGAAGTTCCATAAGTGACAGCTACTGTGCATATGAACCAACTCTTTAGTTATATCTATCTTTTGATAGATCCATAAATGTTTTTTAAGAATAAGGTAAAGGAAGGTTTCTCCTGTCCAGTTGCTTCAGGGGGCAGTGCTTATCTCTGATTCTTAGCTGAGGGAGCCAGCATTGTCCAAAGAGATTTCCATGGTCAGCATGTCTAGACGCCAGTGGTGCATGGAACACTGCTACCTTTCCTTCAAAGTGCTACCTATTTTTCTACTCACATTTGCATGCTTTCAAACTGCTAGGTGGGCAAGTAATGGGAGCTCACCCTATTGCGTGGCACTTGGATCTCAAACCTGGGTTGTCAGCTGTGCAGCTGACAAACCCAGCATCTTTAACTGCTAAGCCATCACATCCTCCCAGTGGCGTAGCATGGGTTGTCAGCACCCGGGGCAAGGCAAGTAATTTGCGCCCCCTAACCCGTGGATTTTAGCACTCGAGTCTGCACTGTCCCTTCCCCAGATAGTCCCTCGCTCTCTCTCCGCACCGCACCACACGCCTGGTACCCCCCCTCCACAGTGGGCGGCGACCCGGCGGCTCGGATCAGATTCGCACAGCCAGCACTGCAGTGAGAGAGAGTGAGTGAGCCAGGCAGGGGCAGAGAGCTGCGAGTGCGAGCGTGCCCCCCCAGATGTTGCGCCCGGTGCAGCCGGCCCCCCCCTGCACCCCCCACGCTATGCCACTGCATCCTCCCCCTTTTAAGAATATATATGTTATTTAATGACAGATCAGTTGAAATGCCATGCTTGTAAGAATTCCGATGCATTTTATCTCAGTTTAAACTTTCAGTTTAAATTAGTACTTGTAGCAATATAAAATCTGTCCTGTTTCTCTTCCTTCTGTCTTCCATGTTCTCCTTTGCTCAGGACTTAAAAATGAAAGGAATAGTAGAATTACAATTTTCAAATTTGAGGAAGGGGGATCAGCCATTCTACATCCTCTTGTCTCAACAGTCAGCCCTGGCTTCTTAATTGTCTGTTCTGAAGGGTTTAGCATAAACTTTCAGGAGAAAGTGGCTTGTCATCAAGTGGCTTCCCCCTCTATTCTGCGTTTGGCACAATCAGTAGTTTTTAAGTCATTATTTTGTATATTTTAGTTGGGCTTAATGAATACATGACCTCATACTGCTAATGCCTCCTTAAGTAACACCAGCTGCCTGCAATTAGTGCAGGTTCGCATCCCACCAGGCTCAAGGTTGACTCAGCCTTCCATCCTTCCGAGGTAGGTAAAATGAGGACCCAGATTGTTGGGGGCAATTAAGCTGACTTTGTAATAATGACACTTGGGGTGTGTGTGAAAGCCCTAATAAGCAGGCATATACGTAGAATGAAGGCTACTGCTAAGTTTGTAAAGCCGCCCTGAGTCTTCGGAGAAGGGCGGGATATAAATGGAATTAAAATTAAAAATTTTTTTTTTGAGGATTTGATGCCTTTTAAAGATTCTTTTATATTTTGTTTATAATATTCTATTCATTTAGTTCCTTATGGACTACTAGCATGTGCCTGGTACATTTTAAAACACTTGCTGAAACAGATTATCAGAGTTTTGTGTATCAAGAGGTTAGGTATTAATACATATAGAATGGAGGTGTGCTGGGATCAGCTTTTGACTGCTTAGCAGGACGTAAAGCTACTGCTGTGATCAAGCCTGAACAGACAGCTTCCAATTGAAAATGGAGAAGAAGATATTACTGAGGAGACTGCTGCTAAATCCCTTCTTTCAGAAGGAGATAAACCAGGATCAACTAGTTCAAAATCTCTTTATTTAATGTGCATCCAGCAGCATAGGCAGGAATTCCAGCTGCCACAGTTTTCCGCCATTTTTTTTTTTATTTGTAGAGCATGAGGTTCAGAGTGATGATAATATTAAAAATACCTGCAATTCTGCCGGATGCAGCGCAGTGAATAGCGACAGATGTTGTTTGCTGATTCCTGCAAATGCTCTCACAGGAATTTGCAGAAATTGCCCTGTAATGTTGCAGTAAATTGCAACATTAGACACTGTGAGGAAGTGGAAAGCTTCAGCTGTGGCCAGATAAATTTGTAACCTACATGAGGTTGGGTGGAATCGTGCCTCTGGAGGGCATTGCAAACCATAATCATAATATCCATAGTGCTTTATAGTAGATTATTTGCTTGTCTGTCTTCACACAAGAGCTTTCCAGTGAGGTATGCAGCTAAGCTGAGTTAATCCTAGGATCGAGAAGTAAAGCTATGAGGCCTGCTGTGAAGTCAGATTAAGACTGATCAGCAAATGCATTGCTGGTCTACACATTTGCCATAATTTTGCCAGCTACATCTTTGGAACATTTTGATAACTGGATTCCACTGAAAGGCAACTGGCAGGGCTATTCTGGAAAGCAAGCAAGCAAATGGGGAACACAGGAAGCCAACAAAGAAAACAGAGCTGAAGAAAAGATGATGCTCCTTCTCACTTGGGTAATGAACCCAAATGCAACTCCAGCATTTATTATTTTATTTTATTTTATTATTTTTTCTTATTTTCTACATCATCTACCTGAGTACATGGCAGCAAGGTAGTATGTTTGATCCTTTTTGGTTCATGGTACAGGGAACTGAGCTTAAGAGTTCCGACTATTTTTCTTATTTCAGGAGACAGATTTGAAAAGCAAGAAATTAACAGTGTAATCACATACAAATCTATTCAGAAGCAGGTCGGAATGGACCTCTTTCTCATGTAAATTTCAGAATTGCACTCAGAGAACGTCCACATTTCACAAAAGGAAGGCAAGTTGCAGCATTAACAAAAGTTAAATGCTCCAATGACTAAAGTTTTTATTCCAGTTTATTTATACCAAAACAGTGTTAAAAATAGAACTGAAGGTTTTGTTGGAAATTGGAAGAAACAATCATCTCCATTTATTTATTTTCTACATTTTTATGTACTTATACACTTCAAAAGGGCTCATAGTCTCATAGTTTAACTTAAACTACTTAAATTGAAAAGCAATGCTAAATAAATCAGTAAATCAACATAATATATTAAAAGACAATACTCAATAAAATGACAACTGCAGAAATTGTATTATAACCAATATTAATGGGTATCCAATGAGCAGATCTTTACTCATAGGCGATCTACTGAATACCTCCATTTTTAGTCTACTAAAATTCAGAGGGTTCTGAAACACTAATCTTTGTCCCTCTCCAAAACTCCTTTGAGGGAGGGATCCTCAGCGTAATGCCACAGGATGTGAATACAAGATGGGTAAGGCCTACCGAAGCAGATTGTCCTGCAGGTCTCAAGGTGCTAATCATCTAGGGTTTTATAGGTCAAAACCAGTATTTTGAATTGTGTCCAGAAGCTTACTGACAGATAGGGCAACCATATGTGCTGCAGAAATTCAGATAATAATTGCATGGCAGAAAATAGATGGTCTTAATATCTCTTTGCTGCACCCAGGTATGGTAATAGTAGTGTAGAGCATCTGACTTCCAGTCTGTTAGTCTTGCATAGCAGTTTTTATAACCTGGTAGTGTCTACATATGATGAGAGTGCAGCTTCCAAACATTTTAGCCAGCAAATCAGTTGGGAAAACAGGATTGCGGTCATAACACAACTTGATGGCACCAGCTTGGGGAAAGGTGGGTTTTGTGTAGCATTAAGCCCCAGAGAATTCCATGATAACAGTTCAGTGAGTTATGTTAAACCAGAGAAAAAGCCAAATCCCATGATAGCAGTGTGTAAACCCAATCGCTGTGTCTTTCTTCTTAGTAGAAATGCAGCATCTTTTATTTGTACCAGAATTTCTAATGGCCTTTATGAAATGATGCAGCACTTTGCAAGCAATGCTGTTTTGAGCACTCTGTTTTCACTGTTTTCTGAAAATTTGTTTAGAAACTGGTTTTGGCCAAAACAACTTAATTGTAGCAAACACTTGGTGAAGGACAGAGTTCTGTTATGACTGATGTCTGCTGGCCTCCAAGTTCCACATTGTGGCAATAATAATAATATAGATCATGGTTGTGGCATGAAGGATTTAACTCAATTCGCAGGGCCTTCTAATCCTCCCTGAAACACTTATTCTTATCCTCCTCTGAATTCTACTTCAGCCTGCTCCCCCTCCTCAGAAGAAAGCTCTGTATTCTTAATATTGATGACAATTATTCATTCAGGATAGATTTTCTACCTCTGCATTTATGTCTATGAAAAAATTATTGCTCTTGAAATTTTGCCCCTTAATATGCCTTAATGATATATATGATTTCTCCCCTTCAGCAACTCCATAAAAAATCATCGCCAATAAATCAGCGTCACAGTGAATTATAAATGTCAAGCATATAAGATATTTATTTTTTTATTTTTCTAGGTATCAATTCTTTGCAGGCAATTACCACGTACATAAGAAACAAATAAAAAGAACACCCACCATCCTTCAGAGCAGAAAGGCCATGACACACCCCCTTGAACATTATGTCCTGGCCAAATTGTACAAAGGAATCTAATGAAACTATTGGAAAGCCTTATCAAATATTTAGGAGGTTCTTTTATGAGGTTGTGGCGGCACAATGTAAGTGCAAAGGTCAGTTAAATGGAGCAATTTGTTAGAGACTTTCCATGATGAGAAGCTGCAACATAGACTCTTACTCCATTGCCATCACTTTGTAAATGGGCCTTTCAAATCAACTTTAAAGTTGATGATGAAAGCAGAATTATTTTTTTCTGAAATTATTTCTGCAAGGGCAAGAAGATAAGAACACATTGTAGAAGAGGTCACAGGTTTGTTGTCTTTACATATTTCTAGCAGAAACATAACCACAAACACATTTAATTATTCAAATTTAAAAAGGATTTTATGCTAAATAACTCAGAAAGTTAATAAAAACTGATTCTATGGCAATAAGAACAATAACATCTCAAATCTGTTTGGGCAATTTACATATTGCTGAAAAAAAGTGATTTGTTTTCCAATGTTAATTTAATTATTTGCAATCTGGTTATATTTTTGTAGTGTCAGACATTAAATCCTATGGCCACACATAGGATTTAAGTTCCAATTAAATTGATTTATTGCTCATGCCTATGCACAGGAATCTAGTCAATGGTTAGCACTAATTGGGCACTAGATAAAGGTTAATGGAATTCAAGAACGATTGAACTTAGGCTGATTTCTCTTTTGACTCCACCCCCAGGTTCTGCCATGCCTTGTCCTACATTACCTTCCCTTCCAGCCTGCCCCCACTTCTTCCATAGTGTTTTCCCAGTTCCCCTCCCCTTCCTGCATGACATTTGCAGAATCTGAGTTCTCCTAGGAACTTGGCAGAGGAGGCAGTAAAGAAATTTCAAAGGAATCTTCCTCCCCATGACCAAAACACCATAGTAACAAGTGGCAGTTATTAAGGAAAAAATTAAAGCATTAGTAGGTCCAACTTTGCATACTCTTGGAACATGTTCACCATCAAATGGGGAAAAATAGTGAAAATTGAAGGAATCATAATGCCTTATGGAAATAACATCAAATGTCTGGATGAAGTCGATAGCTTACAAATAGCTGGGATCCTTTAAGCTGACAACATCAAGTACACTGAAGAAAAAGCTTAGAAGGGAAGAAAAATAATGACATGCCCTTTATCATTGGAGCAATGTTGACAGACTCTACTTACCAAGGAAAATAGGTGGGCGTGGAATACTCCAAGTACATTGGACAGTTGGTGAAGGACAAAGGGCATTGGAAGAATATTTAAAGGACAGTGAAGAAGATCCGCTGAAGCTAAAGTATACCAGAAAGGCTTCCTAAGTACTGGAGAGACCAAATTGGCCTACAAGAAAGACCAAATAAAAAGAGACATGAGAAGACAAAGTATTATATGGCCAATACATTAGAAGAATAGCAGGCAAAGCAGATAATAACAAGCAAAAAAAAGTTGAAGAAAGAGAAAGAGGGGCTAATTGTGGTAGCATGAGATCAAGCCTTAAGAACAAATGCATACAAAGACAGAATTAAGAAGATAGCAACAGACAGCAAGTTCCAGTTCTGCAAAGAAGCTGAAGAAACAATGGACCACCTGGTGATTTTTTTCCATGTCAGAAGTACCAAAGTGCCAGTGACATCACTGTTGCCTGGAGGACACCCAGTTGGGGGTTCCTTTCATGACCCTGAGAACTTGCCCACTGATGTGGTACCCATTAATCTACTTGTGGTTGCTGCTTTCGACTGCTGGATTGGCAGGAGCTGGAGCCTGTGGTGGGAGCTCACTCCATCCCATGGCAGCAACAGTTCTAAGCTCATGAGCCATCTGGTAGCTGCTGCAAGAAGATTGCAGAAATTGATCACAAACAATGGCATAACAAAGTAGCAAGTTCTGCAAGAAATACCATTTGTCTGCAAGAAAGAAGAGAGAAGGTAACAGAAAAGGAAGAAGCTAAAATATTCTGGGACTTTAGAATTCAAACTGACAAGCACCTGTCACATAATATACCAACAATTGTGTTAACAATTATTAATAAGAAAACAAAAAAGTCTGGATAGTGCATGTGGCAGTATATAGAGACAGGAACATAGATGAGAAAGAACTGGTGAAGATAACAAAATGCAAAGACCAGCAAATAGAATTAGAAATACTATGGAAAAAGAAAGCAAAGGTAGTGCCAATAGTCATAGGTGCCTAGAGTGCAACAACTCTTGAACACCATTGGCATTGACAAAAATCACCATCAGTTTATTGCAAAAGACAGTTTTATGGGGAACAGCTTACATCCTGTGCTGATACCTTTAACACCATCAAACATCCACATCTGTCTTTTTAAGGTCCTTGAGAAGGACTTGATAAGTGGTTAAAAGTGCCATATCTACTCTGAACTGTGCAACAAACCATAATAATAACGTTCCTTACTGATTTGCATATGTGCAATCACCTTATTTTCAACTGTTAGTGACCACACAGATTATCTCCAAAATGATCTATCACTAACCTGTTCCTTCAGGTTTCCCAATGGTCCTCATTGCCACTGTAACAGTGTCCACCCACTTTGCTATTGATCATTTCTTTTCTTCTTTCTCCTTCTACCTTTTTTGGCATTACAGCTTTTGCTAGAGAGCTTTACCTAATATGTCTGAAGTAGAATAATTTGAACCGTGTCTGTTAAGTAGTGGGTGACACATGCAATGACCAGGAGATGGCAGTCAGAGTATATGTCTTTATTGGTTACAAGATGGAACTGAGGAACTTTCCCCCCAGGTGCCCTCTTATAATGATACCCACATCCCCGTAGTCAGCCAACCTGCTGGCTCTATTCTCCCGCCAAACAGGTGACACCCAACCCGGTGTCCTATATTTCCCGCCAGACAGGTTGACCAATCAGATCACCTGACTGATGCCACCTGGTGTTCAGGTGGCATACACAACAGTGTCATTTGTGCTTCAAGTAAGAATTGTGGGTTGATTTGCTTCATGATCCATTGGTTTGTGTTCTTGGCTGTCCACGATATTTTCAGGAACACCAAGTACCAAAGTTCAAAAGCATCAATACTCTTCCTATCCTGCTACTCCAACTTCTGCTTTCATAGAGTATCACAGGGAATACCATGGCCTGTACAATTCTGATCTTTGTAGAGTTTCCAATGTCTTCATGACTTCTCTACCAAGTACTAGTCTGCCATAGTTTTTCTTTGTCCAAGAAATGGGATCTTACCAAGGTTAACTGTAAGCATTTAATGAATAGCATGCAAGTCAGAATAAACCCAATTATAAAGTGCACGTGTGTTATTAATTGCCTTTTAGGCAGTCAAGGAAGTTAATATACTTTGAAGAAATGGGAAGGAAAACCATTATTTTTAAATGTGTGATTCTTGGTCAGCCAAAGCACCTTGAAATCATTATATATAATTATAGAATATCAGTCTGGCATACCAACTTCAGTACAATTATTTGCAATGATTTGTGATTGCACTCTTTCAACTTGCTGAAACAAGATATAGTATTTAGCACTGACCCAGGTATCCAAAGACTTATGGAAATTTCTTTTGTGGAAAGAGAAGGAATTGGACTGTGTGTTCCTCAAATTAGCTTATTAAACTAACTTTGTTTTGCATGGAAACAGCAGGTGTAATCATTTTCTCTATTATGGGAGCCTATCCAAATCCATTGTGCAAAATCAAGAGCACAGAGCTTACCCATCTTATAACACTTGCAATCAAGGTGACTTGGAGGCCAAAACTCCAGTAAAACCAGAATCAGTAAGAGGACGTGCTTCAGAATATGAAGGCCCCTTTCAATTTGTGCTTCATCACAGAGAAAAGATGCTTTGTAACATTTTTTTTCTCTCATGTTGTTGCCTTCATCTCATTCTCAACCCTCAAGTGACCAGGTTTAAGACATCCTCAGAATTTTTCTCTTTTGACACTATCCATGAATAAACCTTATCATTCTTTTAGACTACAAATTTACTTTGGGAAAAAGTCAGGTGGCTGCAGTCAAGGTTGGCTGGGCAGCCCTTCAATTCAGCAGTGGCCCCTTGCTGGAGAAGATTCTTGTATCTTCAGATGTCCCAGAATAGCAGTAAAGAAAACATCCTCTCCTCAATATTTGATCAAGGCTCTCTCTCTCTCTCTCTCTCTCTCTCTCTCTCTCTCTCTCTCTCTCTCTCTCTCTCTCTCTCTCTCTCTCTGTAGAAGTCGGATTGAGATTGACACATTCTATCACCGGAAAGCAAGGATAGATAGATCTGCGCTCCAGATCATTAACATCTGGAGAGCTGTAGAGACAGGCGCCTACAGACGCTGGCTCATACTTTGAAAACGTCAGCAGTTGCTGAAGAAAGTTCAATGTAAAATAAAAGATTTTATCCTGGAGATCAACATTTTAACAGTCTCTCATAATTTTTATCAAAGGTAGATGCATAATGAATGTGAAGAGGGAAAGAACATTTAAACAGAGCAGTTTAAACAATTGAATCAGGGGCACCATATTATGAATATATAATCCATAATCCCCACCATTTCATTTTCTTTTGCCTTTTAAATAGTTTTGCTTTTTACACTGTTGCTTTTTGCCTGCACTTATGTTATTGTACAGGATCATATACATAAACTTATTATTTTTGTTAACATAATTTTTATTTGCAGTGATATATTTCAAGTGAGAAGGGAATGCTGTCTGAAAGGCTCGCCACCTATATCCCTCTTTGAACTGGCCCTACTTTTGACCTCAGCAGGTTCAGAATCAATGTCTAAATCAGGGATGTTAAACTGCTGGTCTGCGGGCCGAATGCATCATGCCGAAACTGCGTCATTGCCAGCAATGGGAAAAAAGTCACGATACAACACATCACATGATGTTGTGAGTTTGACAACCCTCGTCTAAATGGTTTCTTACCGGTAGTATATTGAGCTTGACTGTATTTAGACTCTCACTAGTCCTTCACACCATGTGTAGGTAAAGATTAAAGTATGGCATCTACCTGGGTGAAAGATGAAGAGGGACTATGCTTCTCCATGAACAGGATCTATATGTTCAGCAAAGTATGTTATTTCTTTGTTATTGGAAAAGATTTATATCAGAGGTCCCCAACCTTTTGGGCACCAGGAACCGGTTCCGTGGAGAGAGGTTTTTCCACGGACCAAAGAGAGCATGGTTTCATGTACTGCCTGCATCCTGCAGATGGGGCTTTGCTTATTTGCGCGGACTGTTTTCTGGCATGCTGCAGACCGATGCTGTTCTATGGACCGGGGATTGGGGACTCCTGATTTATGTAGTCCTTTTTTTTGAAGTACTGTTTAATATGCTCAAGAATGATAGTTTTTACTTAGGACTCTTCATCAAATAAGTGAAAAAGTATTAGAAAGAACAAAAATAAAGTAAATGCAGGTAGCAATTCTTGAAGTCATATCATCCTAGCAATGGCGTCTGATAGAAGCAAATAAGATTATTCATTTGCTCATGAAGCTCTTAAATCTTTCTCCTTGAACATGGGCTGGAGTATGTCTTGTTTTTAGCAAGATGAACAAGGTCAGAGAAAGCAAGTTCAGGATGCTACTTCTGGCAGAGCTGAAGTAGGGGCAATTGATGCTTGTCTTGCTACAATTTTCTCTCTGTGTGTATGTGTGTGTGTGCATGATTGTGATCTGTTGAACTATAATTACTAAAGTCAGACTCTGCACAGGTGTTGGTAATGTAATATACAGCTTCCTGCTAGGATACCTAATGGAAACCTGCAGTGAGATTTTTCTTGCTGAAAGGAAGAGAGAGTAGCTGTCTTCCAGGACTTAACTGATTTATTGTGATCAAACACAAGCCAGTAAATATATTTGAAATTACACATGAGCAACCTATGGCCCTTGGAATATTCCACAGTTCAGTACGTTTTGTGAACTTTGAAAAAGGGCTTAATTTGGAAAACTATAGTTTAATTAACCATGGGTAAGCATGTTATGTGGATATAGCCTTTATTTAGAAATCAATTTAGTTCAGGCACTGATTTTAACAAAGAGCTTTTCCAGACCACCAGTTTTTCCACTTCTGAAGAGCTCATATTATATAACCAATCTAAGTTAACATTCTCTTTATTTCACTCAAATCTTTAGTGGGATTCAAATATAAAAAATGTGACCTTGTTTGTATTTTTGTGAGCTAGAGATTTTGAATGTGTTCCCAGGAATGGGGACAGAGTATTAGTGAAATTCATGATGTCTATATTGTTTGGATTGGTTCCTTGGCTGCAACATGTATTTCTATATTTTATATAAATTAATGTAAAACACAGACAGCAACGCATGTAACATATAATGTCGCAAGACACCCAGAACTGTCATATTAAATAAATGAAAGAATACTTAAAGAAATGTTCTCTGTAGTTACTTTTAGACTGGTCAATGGCTAACTACAAGCGCTTCCACTGGGTGGGGGTGGGGAATGAGATATCAAAAGACTCATGATGGTAGCTTCAATTACCCAATCACAACTGCCATCTTGATCTTTTTTGGACTCTTCTCCCACAGAAAATCGTGCAAAGTATGCCTTGCCTTTCATTTCAGATCAGTAATAAACAGATTTCTTTTTTGGGGGGGGGTTGCAGTGAACAAAACTTACCAGGTACCCATATCCAAGTACAGGACAGTTCTTGTATTAAAATTACAACTGGGACCAAAATTTTCATTGCTAAGCAAGGTGATTGTTAAATGAGTCACGTCCAATTTGTCAAACTTTTTGCCACAGCTGTTAAATAAATCACTACAATTGTTAAGTGAATCGTGATGCCATTAAGTATAACTATTGTAAATACATGCCAGTTTTTAAATGCTCAAATTTTGATCTTAGGATCATGATGCTACGACAGTCCTAAGGGTGAGGACCTGTCATAAATCATTTTTTTCAGTTATAACTTAGAATGGTCACTAAATGAATGGTTGGAAGTCAAGGACTGCCTGTATTTGTCATTTGCTTTTGATTAGTAAATGATGATAATAAAACTCTGAGAAAGTTAAATAAATAAATTTAAATAATAAATCATTTTGTAGAAGTCCCAAAGGTGCTTTTTCACAAGGCAGTGGACTATCTGGTTTTTCCTTTGAAGATGTTTCACTTCTCATCCAAGAACTTCTTCAGCTCTGACTGGATGGTGGGGAATGGAAGGATTTATACTCCTTGCAGAAAGCTGTTCATTTGCCTTCTTTTAGAGGGTCACTGAGGCCACCTGGAGGTTTATCTGTGTCCTGAAGGTCACCTGAGTAGTGCAAATGGGTGTGGAGCCTCCATAAACATTTTGTAGAAACTGTACAGGTAATCCATCCATTTTTACATGCAGTCATACCAGAAAGTTTTGTTATTATTATTATTATTACCCTGGCCTCATTCTAGAGGTGTGGATTTATGTAGCTTTAACCCTTATACTTCAGGCATAGGTATCCACATAGACCTCTCGAGTCAAGATATTCTTAAAGTTAAAAACATACTGTTTAGATACCAAGTGGAAGGCCTGTGGATTTAAGTCCTGTTAAAGCAGAGGTCCCCAACCTTTTGGTCACCAGGGACCAGTTCTGTGGAGAAAGGTTTTTCCATGGACCAGAGAGTGTGTGGGTTTGTGTGCTGAGTGCATCCCATATCTGCTTGTTTGTGCAGAGCAGTTGCTGGCATGCCACGGCTCAGTGCCAGTCCACAAACTGGGGGTTGGGGACCCCTGTGTTAAAAGATTGAACATGAATATGTACAGGTAGTCTTTCACTTACAGGCATTTCTTTAGTGACCATTCAAAATTATATGGCACTGAAAAAAGTGACTTATGATCATTTTTTCACCATTACAACCATTGCAGCATCCCCATGGTCAAAATTCAAACACCAGGCACAACTGCTTCATATTTATGACGGTTGCAATGTCACAGGGTCACATGATCACCTTTTTCAACTGTCTGACAAGCAAAGTCAATGGAAAAGCCAGATTCGCTTAACAATCGGGTTACCAACCAAACAACTGTAATGAGTTGCTTAACAACTGTAGCAAGAAAGGTTGTAAAATGGGACAAAACTCACTTGACAATTGTCTCACTTAGCTACAGAAATGTTGGGTTCAGTTGTGGTCATAAGTCGAGGAGTACCTGCAGTATGGATACCTATGACCACAGAACCCAATGTTGAAACTATGTAGCCTATTGGTCAGATATATGATTATAATATATCATAATGCATAAAAGAAAGTTTTGGCATTGAGAAAAGCACCTTTAGGCCAAACTTTCTATGAGTTTGAAATACTTCCCAGGCAATGACTAAACAAAGAAGAGGTTCTTTTTTTTCTTTTTATTTTCTTTTTTTTTTACAGATTCAGTAGTTTACAGATTTATTCATAATCAGTCCTCTGTACTGTGTCTCCATCACCATTCTAGGAAATGCACAATTCTGTGATGGGAGAATCCCTGACAAAGAATTATCAGCATCTTCAGACAGCTACAGTTCCCAGGGCAATTTTGGAGAAGCTGATATCCATCAGGCAAAATTTTGAGAAATTCCCCAGGATACAAAGAATTTATAACCTATTCACTGAAATTCTCAGGCCACTGATTTAGCAAGGCATTATGACACTCAACATGAGAGAAAAATGACACCATTTTCTAAAGCATTTGTTAACATAGACAACCACTTAAGTGTTTCAGGTCAAAAATCTGATTGAGGTTAGATTACTTTTTAACCTGGGTTTAATGCATAATCACCCTGCAAAGTCATTTTTAAATTACTAATTTGGTAGACTTATTTATCAAATATAGCATATTGGCAATAACGTAGTACAGTAAAAACCTTAGTACACTTGCAGTTTCCTGGATTAAGTACAGTGAATAGATACAGCGTAGGCAGTAGCAACGTTTTCCCCAACCTCCTCATGATTACATTTGAAATATCTGAAATTCTTGTAAATTTTCTGAATGTACCCCATTCAGGTAATAAGGAAAAAAGAAGAAAAAATGCACCATGGTGTTCTGAGGACAAGTGTGCTTACTTTGCCTCTTATGATTAGTGCTTTCAGAAAAGGAAGTAATGGGCCATTGCAATATGTCTTACAGAGTTCACTGTATAGATACAATACCCACCATTGTATAAGGACCAACAGAAAAGTAGTTGCATATTAGACTAATTGCAAAAGAAACTCCAACTCCTGTAAGAATTCTTTATAGGAATCAATTAACTTGTAGCATATGTGCACACATTTAACTTATATGACAAAAACTCTAATAACAATAACTATGATTTTATGAATTTGACTGTTATTCTTACCCTATTTAAAACTGTTATACCTATGGAATTTGTTAAGGTTTCTATATTCCTTTTGTCAGTAAGAAGTATTAACACTGTCATTAAAATAGTATTCCTCTTTAAATTTCCAGTTTGTTTCTTTGTAAATATATACAGTACATATGTGAACACACACACACACACACACACACAAAATACACACATGGAGAGATTGCATTGCTGTTATATTCATTATACAGTATGCCTTGGATAGATTTTTAAAAAGCAGCAGTTTCTTCTGTTGTTTATGTCAGCTCTTCGTTTCCAGGACTTCTACAGTCACATAGCTGGGAGACTAGTGATGTCAAACAGCAAGATTAAAACATGGATGCTATGACCTGAACTTTGCAAAGCGGGGATCGGTGTAAGTCAATCTCCTTCACCTCGACGTGTTGGAACTGCAAATTCCAGAACTTCTGGTCAGCTTGATTGTCAAAGCATCAGCAATCTCCAGTAAGTTTTGGGATAATACCTCCACATCCCTTTTTTTGTGGGTTAGAGCAGAGGTCCCCAACCTTTTGGGTGCCAGGGACCAGTTTTGTGGAGAGAGGTTTTTCCATGGACTGGAGGCTGTGAGGCTTTGTGTGCTGCCTGCATCTCGCAGATGGGACTTTGCGTGTTTGTGTGGACCGGTTGCTGGCATGCCATGGCCTGGTACTGGTCCACGGACCGGGGGTTGGGGACCCCTGTGTTAAAAGATTGGGGACCTCTGGGATAGAGCATCAAGTATAGTATTTTGCATTGAGAAACTGTAAGAGGAAAGAGTAAATGGCCCAGTCTTGTGCCTAGCTCTTGAATCAGATGCAAAGAAGAGAGAAGGACAGGAACATAGCAGTTCACAGAATAGCACATCAGGCAAATGAATACTGATTTTTCTTGCTGTATGTTTTAAGTTTTCAAATTGCATAGGATATGGCAAAGCCTTGTCAAAATTTTGCAGCTACAGTATATATCTGGATTCTTTTTTTAAAAAAAAGTCTTTTAAATGTGTCTTTTCCTTTTACACATTCATTAAAAACTTCTTTCTTCCCACGTTAGAAATCCCTCTTCACTGATGTTCTGCTGTATCCAGCACTCTTTTCTAAGCTGTGCCAGACATTATAGTTAGGAGGTTGGGGCAAAATAGAGCTTGTTTCAGCAGATCACAAGGTCAAGAAACATTAATATATTTTCCTGCTTATCAGCAGCTCCTGTGTTATAGTTTGTTGTGCTGGAAGACACAAGAGGGCACTGTGGGCCAGAGCAGTCTACCGAAGGAAAAGATGATGCTATCCTACATTGGCAATTGTAATGCTTACTTTAACGTGTGATAAAGACAGTCTCCAAACAAATTTAGACTGATGGTTGCATTAATTGTCTAGTGTCAGCAGGTTAGAAAATTATGTAGGCAAAAAATAGCTGTGCTTGGGGTGGGTGGAAGAATGTCTTACCCAGGAGAACTTGTTTCTAGGAAAAAGGAAACAATGGTTCAGGATTACTAGAGTGAGAAAGAAGCAGTTGTTTCACTCCTTCACAGTATCGTTAATAGCGAACATTTAGAGCAGGAAATAATAATTAAGGTTGTTGAACTATTTCATGTAATTGAAATAGTTTTCAATTGCTGAAAAGTAGGATAACTAGCTGCAAGGTATTTTTTATTTCCAGAAAATGAATTGAGAAATTCATATACATTGGTCAATCTCCTATATTTTCCTTTAAAATGTCGACTTAAAATTTGACCTTTCTCCAAAGAGTTGAGGAGTGTAAAGAATGAGTGTTCTTGTGTCGCATGCTATATTCCTCTTGATTGTATTCATGTTTATGATCCATGATAATCCATTCTTCTTTCCACATATGATATAGGCTGGTGCTCATGACTGTAATAGAGCCCAGGTGAAGCTTCCCACCCATTCTTCTTTCATGGCAGATTCACAGAATCATCTGCCATTTTGCAGAGGGGAGGAGGAAGAGAGACCCATGCATGGCAAACAAATCTGCCCCCTGGAGGGAAGAGGGATCACCCAGTAGACCTCCAAGTCATTCCCTTCTTCATCCCTCATCACCCTCTGGCCATTAAGAGATGTCAGTTTTTGGCCTTAGTTCCAAAGCATTCAATAGCTACTTACCTTTCAGGCTTTGCCACAAGCCAACTGGACAGAGGGGGCAGAGGGAGGTAAGAAAGAGGGCAGTGATATGCACTTCTCATCTTAGCTTGTGCCAGGCAACCTACAGATTTCTGAGAAGGGTAGTTGGACATTGCAATTACATAATCATGGCTAATCATGATGTTACTTCAGTGGCCAAGACTTTGTGAATAGGACTGGTATAAAGATTCTTGAAATTTCAATTCCACTGCATTGTAGGTCTGAGATTTTGGACACATTCTTTAAGTTAATCCAATTGAAACGGCTTAATTCAAAAATTGTCCTACGATGTAATATTTTCCCCAATTGAAAATATTACATCATAATATTATCCAAGGACAAACAGGCAAGAGGATTTAGTGTTATATAAATTAATCTTTGGTTTCAGGTGAGAATATTAAGTGCACATCATTATAATTTGTCCTTTAAAGAATCAGCTATTTAGAAATTAGATGCTTTTTATTCACATGACCAACTTGTAAAGATTTTGTTGGACCTTACGTGTTGCTAGAAGTCATAGGGTTTCTGTTGCTCTCCTCATTGCTGTTCCTATCCTGCCTCTCTTTCCACAGCTCCATATTGCTTCAGTTACCTGAATTCTCCCAAGGTAAATGTGTGGCAAAGCCTAATAGCTTTTATATAGTTTGCTATTTTAACACTGGTACTCCTAAACACAGTTCAAGGTAGTTACTCTTATGGGCAGGGGATGAGAAGAAGATAACATCACACAGGTAAAGCAGAAAAAAGGTGTTGCTAAGGCATATTAGTACTATGGTTAAAGACAAGTAGGGAGAGCTCCTATACGTGTATTTATAACATGTTATACTCTTCACTGGATGATCGTCACATTTTAAAGTTAGGATGGGGGCAGTAATAGGAGAAAGGAAATTTCAGATGTAAAATGCCCTGTTACATTTTAGTTACGAGAAAATACTGTTCTATCTGTTGAACTCTCTTGGCATTTCAAATTTCACTAGTTTTTAATATGCTGCACCTTTTATGCTGAGTATTGTTGACTTTGTTACTTGGAATTGCTGTTAATGTTTGCAGCATATTAATTTTGCATTTGGTTGTTGAGTTGTAGAATATGTTCCATATTGTTCTATACTGGTTTATGACCACATGAGATGTGCTGGGAGTTTTTGTGAACTGAAAGGTGGCTTATAAATATTTAAAACACTTATAAAATAATAGAGTACCATTATAATAATATTAGAAGAACAATACATGCAACACAGTTGCATCATATTATCAAAATGCTTAGTATAAATGTTATTGCAACAAACAAAATGAAACAATACTGTATACAAATTAAAACCTGAATTTTAATCTTGGCACCCAGGAGTGAGATCTGACGCTTCTAATGTGTGGGAAGTCTATACTCTCACACCTGTTTAACCTTGTTATTGTTATCACCACCACCACCACCATGAGGCACTACCTTGATGTGGTTGTGGGGCTTGTGTGTTCTGAGGAAGATGAGAGTTATGCCAGAACTTCAACCATCATGAACACAACTCATCAGAGGAGCCAGATGAAGAGTGTCTCTCCCAAAAACAATATGGTGAGAGGTAACTTATAGAAACCTATAGAGGATTGGTTGTCACCTGAATCAACAAAAGATTCATTGGTAAAAGCAATGCAATGGTGTTATCAAAGGGTGTGCATTTTGCTATGTGAAATGCTATATTTTAGAAATTGATGGTCTAGATTCCCATTGGCAATATTAAGTACTTAAATCAGATTTTAATAATATTTTCTGGGCAAGTTACACTTTTGTAGTTAAACATGTCTAATAATGAAAAATTGACATGTAACCAGAAGACTCTAAATTTTTTCCCATATGTTATTTAAAATAAATCAGGAAATGTATACATTTATAGCTTAATAAATCCTGTACAATATTTTTAAGCAAAAAAGAGGGTTCCCCTCAGGGCTGTGTCCTAAGTCCGCTGCTGTTCACCCTGTTGACTCATGACTGTTGTGCTAGGTTTACCACCAACCATATTGTGAAGTTCGCAGATGATACAACAGTAGTGGGCCTTATTCATGATGACAGTGTGGAAGCTTACCACAAGGAGATTGAGGGGTTGGTGAACTGGTGTAAGGAAAACAGCCTAGTTTTAAATACCAGAAAAACCAAAGAGATCATTGTCAATTTCAGAAAAGGCAGGCACAGACACACTTCTCTGTGCATTAATGATTCACCTGTGGAGATGGTTATCAGCATCAAATTACTGGGTGTGCAGCTAACAAGTAGGCTGGCTTGGTCACTCAACAGCGCCTGCACTTTCTGCATCACATGAGAAAAGCTCATCTTCCTTCCCCTGCCCTAACCATTTTCTACAGGGGGACGATTGAGAGCATCCTTTCATACAGCACACAGTCTGGTTTGGAAGCATCACTGCTTCAGACAGGAAGGAGGTGCAGACAGTGGTGAGGATGGCCAAAAAGATCATTGGCAGTTCCCTCCCTCATATCCAGGACATAGCACAGAAGCGTTGTTTGAACTGGGTCCATAAGATTATCTGGGACACTACTCATCCTCTTCACAACCTGCTTTCTTTGTTACCTTCTGGGAGGAGGCTTCGTGGTATTCATAGTAGAACATCCAGATTCAGCCATAGTTTCATTCCATACAGCATTAACCTTGTGAACTCCAGGCTTCCTCCTTCCATTATATATTCAAGATGGACAGTATTTAATATTTTATTGTTATATATATGTAGGGGTGTGGGTCTATACATATGTTGTATATAATATGTTTCAGGTGTGTGTCATGTATGTGTTTCACTTTGAGAGTGGGCAACTAAATTTCATTTTTGATGTGTGCCATTGTGCTCACAGTAAAAATGACAATAAAGATTATCTTGTCTTATCTTATAAAGGAAAGTCAACAATACTCACTGTATATGTATAATTCTACAGAACTGTGGATAATTCCACAGGTACCAGGAGTCAAAACCAACCTTCCTTCCTTCCTTCCTTCCTTCCTTCCTTCCTTCCTTCCTTCCTTCCTTCCTTCCTTCCTTCCTCACTCCCTTTTTTGAACTCTGTGTGACTTAAAACAGGGGCCCCAACCACTGGTCCACAGCATGCCAGCAAGTGGGCCGCACAAACAAGCAGAGCTCCATCCTCGGGATACCGGCAGTATTCAAAAGCACACCCCCTCTGATCCATGGAAAAACCTTTCTCCATGGCACCAGTCCCTGGTGCCCAAAAGATTGGGGACCTATGACTTACAATATTAAAATCAGAAGATTAAAACCAAAAATATATACAATTCTAGTCGAAAAGCCCAACATGACTTTCTGGTCAGCATACAGTAATATTACTCATTCCAATTGGGTATTCCTTTTAATACTTACTTATTTATTTATTTATTTATTTATTTATTTATTTATTTATTTATTTATTTATTTATTTATTTATTTTATATCCTGCCTTTATTATTTTTACATATAACTCAAGGTGATGAATACAAACAATACTCCTTCCTCCTATTTTTCATACAAGAACAACCTTATGAGATGTGTTGGGCCGAGAGAGAGTGACTGGCCCAAAGTCACCCAGTTGGTTTTCATGCCTAAGGCAGGACTTGAACTCATGGTCTCCCAATTTCTTACTTACCTTAACCACTAGACCAAATGTTTTATTGCTCTCTGTAAATATAGTAAAGAGAGGGCATTCTGGATATCTGGGAGGAATGGAGTTATCATTGAGTCCAGAGTTCTGAAATTGGCATTTTCCTTCGGATTCTCAGCAACCTAGCTTTTTCAGACCTTACTTGATGGACTGATGAAACTTGGAGAAGGATCACAGAGGTGTGCAGACATACATGATCCATGAGCCATTTTATGAACTTACAGCTATAACTGTGCTATGGTTATTGTTATTTAGATATCAATTCTATAGAGAGATCTGAGAAACGTAGGGGTCACTTTGAGCTTGTACAACTAAGATAGCTGTCTTAAGAACAAGGATGAATAAGATGTCTGGTGCAAGGGCAGCATGGTTCTTAAAAAGCATATTGGAGCTGTATGCTAGTAATTGGGGAGACCACAGCCAACAATGGCTAGAACCATTCCACTTTTGATACATCTTTTCTAAAAATGTCCTTATGAGTTTTACACAGCAATGACTTTATAAATTAGACTTTATAGACACCAATGAAGATTGTTCTAAAACATCAGGGCAACATGGAGGCATGCGACTTTTTAAAATAACCATCTGAGGTTGGTTAGAATTAGTCACTTCCTCCTAACACTGATGTTGAGATGTTAAATTACCAATAAATGGAGATTCTTTTAAAGTTGTATTGCAAACAACTTGTATAGTATTGCATTGGACTGGTTGCTGATGAAAAACATGCTCCTGTTACAGGCTTGGGAGCCTTGGTGGGCCTTTCTTTAGAAAAACAGGTAAGACTTTAATGTGGATGGTGGGGATGTGGATTCCGAGCCTCTGGAGATAGTCCCTGGGAAAAAAAGTCAATGCAGGATGGAGGATGTTTTCCTGGAAGCTGAGGTTCTTCATCTTGTTTTGGAATCAGGGTTGAAATTCATCTTGTTTTGGAATTTCAGGGTTGAAATTCATTAGTAGTATTCTTAATGTCAGTCCAATGGGCAATTTTCGATGGTCACTTGAATTTTTCCTATGCTGTTGTGAAGTTACATTAGCTCAGATGAGCCTGCATTGCCTAGATCTGGCTGAATGTATAAGAACAAGAGCCAAAATTTATGGCAGGCTATAGCTTTGAGCTACATATAGACGCTGGAGTCCAGAAATGACTTCATTGCCTTGAAAAGAAATCTCATCATCTCTCCTTCTGTGTACTGGACACACACATACAATGCTATCTCTATTCATCTTCATAGACCAGAAGTTTAATAGCAGACCCTGATGCAGAAAACTCCTGTTTCCAAGATAGAAACAGATGATAAAAACGATAAATCATTTCCAAAGAGTTATGATAATGGATTATTGATTAATAGAAGAGGGCAAAGAAAACGCAGAACATGATGGAGGTCATAAATCCTGTAAATTAGTTAACCCTTGCTGCCCTTAAAAACTCTAAAACCTATATGGTCATTTTAGGAAGAGGCAGAATTCCTTAGGATTAATATTTGGAAACAAAAGGCATTATTGAATCTGAGAACGTTGAATATCTGTCCTTCATCTTAAGTTTTTGAACTGCTTATCCCATGCAATTATTTCAATAGACACCTCAACATTCAAGAAATTATAAGATTTAAGTGAATTGCAGGACATTGTGTAATGTCTAAAAGTACTCCTGGTGTCAAGGTTGAATCAGGACGGTTAATACCTGGTTAGCTTAACCACATTTCATTTAACTAATCTTCATACTCTTCATATAACACTTGTGTCTTCCTCCCAAAAATTACAGGTTCAATTTTGTTCTTTTTTCCATTCTTCTAATGTAAAATTTGTGTATTCTTATATAACCTAATTTCTGTTTGTTCAGTTTGCTAACAAGTCAGATGTCACTGAAAAGTCAATTCCATTGAATTTTAAATACATAGTTTCTTGCCATATCACAGATTAATAAAGTTTTGAAATGAATAGTTGCAATGAATCACAAGCTTTGATTTTAAAAGTTTGAAGGAATGTCTATGGAGATTCTTAGTCATCCAGGTCATGGTTGTCACAAAGGTGTTTTTGCAAAAGGTGTTTTTTTCTTTGAAAAGGTTTCACTTCTCATCTATGAAGCTTCTTCAGTTTGTTTGGAGGCCTTTAAAAAGGAAAACACAGTATCTCTGTGTCTGTCTGTCTGTCTGTCTGTCTGTCTGCCTGCCTGCCTGCCTGCCTATCTATCTATCTATCTATCTATCTATCTATCTATCTATCTATCTATCTATCTATCTATCTATCTATCTATCTATCTATCTATCTATCTATCCATCCATCCATCCATCCATCCATCCATCCATCCATCCATCCATCCATCTATCTATCTATCTATCTATCTATCTATCTATCTATCTATCTATCTATCTATCTATCTATCTATCTATCTATCTATCGATCAATCTCTAGGATGGGATAGGATAAGCTGGATTTACATTCAGCTTCTTGGAAGGGGTACACAATATTTTATTTGATTTATTAAATTTATATGCCACCCATCTCACTCTACAAATCAATTCTGGGTGTCTTACAATTAAAAATATAAATGTTTAAAGTATTTTAAAATTAACAACTATAAATGCAAACTAAAAAAATTGAAAGCAAAGATGGTACATACTCCTGTCTCCAGATTTTTCTCTTCACAAAGAGGCATTTATTAGGACCTGATCCAGAATTCTATTCCTCTACTGGAAGCTAGCAGAAGGCAGATAGGCTGGGATCCAGCCCCTGAGGAGACAGCTCGCTTCACCAATAACAGCTCCATCTATTTCTTCAAGACTGTGTAGGATAACATATGTTCCCACTGAAAGAAATGCTTTCCTTATTTGTCTTTTGGTTTCAGGGCTCATGTCAATCATTCTTCTTCTTCTCCTCCCTCTGGAAAAAAAAGTTCAGTGTCCTTTTGTAGAATTTTCAGTATTTTCATTTAATTTATTTATCCAGTATAACACTTACTTTTCTACTTAGATAAAAGTTTAAAATAGCTCATAATAATGGAATAAAATACATGCTTAAGATTTGTCCTCTTTCCTCTCCTAGCAATCTCTTGGTTTGCAAATCACCAGACAAATGTATATATGTGTGTGTACTAAAATATGGATAAGGTAGAAATTTATTTCCTTTTCCTGTGGAAAGAGTGATAGGGATTTTTTTATTATATAGCTGGTAGTAGCTTACAGTTTGAATAGTTGTTGAATGATGGTTTTTCTGATCTCCTCTTGGACAATGGTATTGAGAAAGATGGTCTCATATTCTTTGTTCACGTTAACATTGCAATCATGCAGACATGACAATGCTTGGTGTGTTTTTATGTCAGCAGAAATAAAAGTTGTGGTCATATTTGTGCTGGTAACAATACAGATAGTCCTAGACTTGCCATCATTTGTTCATCAACCATTCAAAATTATGACAGCGCTGATTGAAGGGTGTTATGATCCTTGCCCAAACTTGCAACCATTGCAGCTGTCCTCAGTCATATGATAAAAATTTCGGTGCTTGTCAGGGCACCCTCCCACCACAGAGGCACTGCAATTCTCCCACTAATTTGTCTCCCCTTCATTTAGGCTACCCTGAACAGCAGCACTCAGTGGCAGTGCTGAGGCTGGACCTGAAGTTGAGGATCAGGGCATTCAGCAGCATCAGTTGCCACCACCCCAGACCTCAACTTCAACCCTAGTGCTGCTGTTAAGAAATGCTACCTCCTCCAAGGGGCACAAGCCTTGGGCATCAGCATGATTTGCTCTCTGATACAGTGCTGCCCATAATTTGCCACCCGTGTAGTTTTCTCCTTCTATTGACAGGCTTCTGTGGTCTATCTGAGGCAGCTTTGGGTTGCATGAGACCTTATTTCTTGAAGGGGATTTGGAGCATGTTCTTGTGCAACCACTGGAGCCTCTGAAAAACATGTAAAAATGGGGCTTGCTCTCAGATGGCCTCTGGAGCCTCTGAAAGCCTTGCAAGAGGAATGCACTCTCTTTGGCTTCCAGAGCATCCAGAAACCATGCAAGAATGGGGCCTGCTCTTATGTGACCTCTTTAGACTCTAGAAGCTATGCAAGAGCACACCCTATTCTCGCATATTCTGTAGGCTTCAGAAGCTGCTACAGGAAAAAAGACTCTAGTTGGCACTTGTCAACAGAAGAACAAAACCATCTGAAGGTAAGTAGCACACACCTGATCCTGGAGAGCACAGGAATTTGCCCATAGGGGCAATTACACCATTCTGCAAGGCTTGTGCACCTTGGAGAATGGTACAAGGTGACATTTCTAAGTGGCAATTGCAGTTTTAGGGCTGAAATCAAGGCCTGTGGTGGTGATAGCTGGCTGAGACCACTGATGGCCATGGGCCTCTACTTCAGGCCCAGCCTCAACACTTCCAGCAATTGCTTCTGTGTAGGGGATGCCTCAGGGAGTTGAAAAGGCCCTGTAATTCTTAGCTATATGTAAGCTTTGGGCACGATGCAATGCGAGCCCAGGGCTACAATAGAAAGTGAACCTGGGTCTGTGCTGGGCCTCCCCCATCCCTCTGAGGCACCACGTGTTCTGCTTAATGACCCACACAGCTACTTAATAACAGCAACTGGCAGAACCAGGATTGCAGTTGTTGATCAAAGCAGTCATGTGATACTTTGCTTAACAACTACAATGCCGTATAGCCAAAATTCTGGGCTCAATTGGGGGTCATAAATTGAGCATTGCCTGTATCAGAATGCAGTATGAAATTACGTCTACAAAACTCACCATCAGATTTTGCAAACAAATTAAAAACCCAAAGTTGTTCTAGGAGGGACATAGGGGATTTTTAAATATATAAATATGATATATATCTTAAAAGTTTAAACTAATCTAACTATTCCAACTAATTCATTCTTATGTTTTCCCTGTTCTTCTTCTCTCTTGCCAAGCTGCCTATATTCTGAAATTTTATTGGCATTTTACTTCTCTCATTTCATCTCTCTTCACAACCTATGATAAACGTTTGAAATTCATTTGCCTAACCCACTGCTGTAGGCTACAATTTTAAACTATCTCCTGTTTGCATATGTTGAAATATGGTAGAATGGCAGAATACCTCCTACCACTGCAATTAATAGCAAGCTAACCAACAGTAAGGCATTGATTTGTGCTTAGCATTTAAAAGGTGCCAATATTTTTCTTCTTTAAAATTTGTTTTGGTAGTTCTCCTTTCCTTACCTTACATATCTTCTCATTAATTCTAGCAAAGTCACCACCTCCAAATAAAAGATACCTTGTTTCTGCAGCAGTTTGAACAATTGAGATAATTCATGTTATTTGTATAAATGTACTATATGCCATGCAAGCTATACAGACGATGTAAATTTACAAAAAAAAATTAAATTTGCATTCAAAGAGATATTTCATTCCAGTGGTGACTTTCTCCCATGAAAATCAAGGTTTTACTGTGATTGAAAAATTGCATTTCAGTTACTATTACTAGGATAGCTATCCCTTGATCACTATTTGCATTGGAGTTTCCTGCAACATGGTTGTACTGCATAGATTCAAATATGTTGAAAAAAACCTCTTTTTGTTTTAGTATTTAAAATCTGGAGTTTGGGATTATGTATTCAATTGCATGTGTTGTATTCACAAACCTCTAGGCAACTTGCTATTGTAATAAATTACAATACCAATATAATTATCAAAACATAACAATAATGAATATATGCAAAAATGGAATGTTTAAGATATACACAATTGCATAATTGATGAAGCATACAGTGTGTGTGTGTGTTTATTTATTTAAATGATTTCTATGACCAACCATCTCATAACAGTGACTCTAGGTGGCTTACAAGGATTAAAAGAACAATAACAGCATATAACTCGGGTTTCCCAAGGCTAAAACAATAAATTCTAAAGCATAAATTAGAAGACGTGACTGAGTACGGACATTTATTATAGTTAAAAGAACCTTTTACAGTACTGTGAATGTCAATATGCATCAGGCAGAAATCTACGATGTGTATCTGTTGAAAATGGTATTAATGGATTTTGGGACTTGGTCAATTTCTGCCTGCACAAATTCTGAAGTAACAGGCACTATTAAGAATAATAGGAATTATGCAAAGATAGATAAGACACAAGCTGTTAATATTTCCACATTTGCACTTAAATGCAGCACAAAGATACTACAGTAGCATCTTTCTTTCTGCTGTATCTCCATGCTACTTTCATCACATTTTCAGTATGTAAGAGAGATAGCTTCATGGTATCTTTTATTGCATGGCACAAAATTGGCATTTTCCTCCTCAGTTTTCCTCCAAATCAACAAACCCATGAAAAGGTGTAGAGTCATAACCATCTTCTAGAGTTTTTGAGACATGCCCAGACATCTCCTGCATATGACCTTGAAGATAAATAGCATTTCACCTCATCTGCAGGAAAGGTTAATTAGCCTGCAATTCTTAGAAACAAACCAAAGATTAGAGTAGAACAAATATGGAGTCAATAACTAGAAGAAATATTATATGTTATTATTGTATTAATACTGGCTTATTAGATTTTATCTGATATTGGAATGGATATATGGCAAATGACTTTTTTTACTGAATGTATTAAATGTATGATACAATTAATTAAAGAATAAAGCTATTTCCTTCCTTCCTTCCTTCCTTCCTTCCTTCCTTCCTTCCTTCCTTCCTTCCTTCCTTCTTTTCATAGAGGAGTTTGGTTCATGCAACATAATAGACTATGATAGAATTGGCAGTTGTGGTTTAGTGCACTATAGGAATCCAATTATTCATATGTTGTATAAGCTAGGCCATTTTTTGGCATAATATAGTTTATTAGTTTGCACATTGTATATTATGTGAATAGCAATGTCATTTTTAAAGTACATCAATATAAATATTAATGCATAAGGAATTGGAAAATATGGCAAGTTCACCATCAAACTAATGGCTGTACTTGGCAATAATTGGACTCTAAACTAGCCTAAACAGAGACAGGTTGGGCTAAGAGTTACAGGTCTAGGACAACTTGCTGTGGCCAACTCACTATGACCAGCTCACTGTAGCCAACTTGCTGCAGGACAACTTGCCATGGAACAATTCAATGATGTATTAATTGTTTTATTCAGGTACTTTTATTATTGGTGACCACGTTTTTGTCAAAATTATTCTAACTCTTGTATTTCTGGATTGACTTTCTTTATTTTATTATTATTGGCCACAGTTCTGTCAAAATTAATTTAACTTTTGTATTTGTTGAATTTTCCCATGGTGAGTTGTCCCATGGTGAGCTGGCTGGGGTGAGTTGTCCTATGGTGAATTTTTTGTGGTGAGTTAGTTGTGGTGAGTTGGCCACAGTGAGTGAACCATGATGACTTAGCCTTGGTGAGTTGTCCCATTCTGGAGAGTTATGGCATTATCTGGAGGAGGTAACTCATCCCTCTGATTAAACTGTTTCTTAAACAAAAAAAAGTTAATCCATTTTAATATATTTGTTCATTTGATATAAGGCTTCGGAAAGATAACAATCTATTAACTATATCTCATTTACTGATGATTAAACCTTCAAATTGGGCAATTTAATAATGCCATTCCTGAAAAATGCTCAATGGGGAAATGTCATTAAATTATAAAGTTGGAAGGGCTCAATTAGATTAACAATTCCAACCCCATGGATTCCATTCATTGTAAAGTTCCAATTTAATGCATCACTGATATCCAACAAACGATATTCAAATTTTCCTTGAACATATTCAAGCAAAGAGGGCTTACTCCCTCCATTTGATAACTGGTTGAACTACTCCTTATGGTGTGTAGAACTGGGTAATTTTCCAATTTCTATTCATTTTATCCAACATTGCTTATGATATATCTTATGATGTAGATTAAATAATCTGTGCTCCTTCCCATTTCTGAACCATTTAATTGCTCCAGATTTTTATTTAACTCTTGCTGCCTCCTTCATTCTACTATGTTTTTTAATAGGTAGATGAAATGGTCTGGTATATCCATGTTTTTAAGGGTTATCTATGATTTGTTGTGGTCTATAAGTCTATACATTAAAGAAATCTTAGTATAATCAATACCATTGATGTATAACATGTATAGAAGTTCCATTCAATGATGCCAGCTAAATGTTGAAACGGCTTGGTCATACAGTACTATTAACGAATCAAAATTATATATTAGGGGAACCTAAAAAATGGTCTGAAAGTTTTGTTATTTTCACACTCATACTGCTATTTTGTTGGAGATTTACTTATTCCAACAAAGGAGGCTGTCCTTTTATCCATTATCTAGTCCATGTAGAAAGAAAAATGCATCTGCTATATTTTTTTTATCTATGTCTGTAACCAACCCTAACTTTACAGTATTATTTCCAAAATGATCAGAGAGGTGAGAGGGAATAACATTCACAAATATTTCATCTTTCAGATACCAAGCCAATATGAAAAGGATATTTGTGATCAGCACATAAAGGTCAATCAGATTAAAAAAAAATGTCCAGAGACAAGAGTAAGATTTGGTAAATAAATTAGGAACCAGAAATGTACTGAACAGAATGAAATGAATTCAAATGTCAATGAACAGCTAGAGAGTTTAGCAGTACAAATCACTGCTCCAAGTTTACCGTTGCAGTGGAGATGATATTTTCAAAGGCAGGAACCCTGAAGGCAGGAAGCTTCTGATGTAGGTAGGCAACTTGTAATATTTTCTGGTTTTCAGATATTCTGAAATATATATTTTTCCAAGCCCTTTTGTCCCCTTAAAAACCCTCTGCTTTGTATTTTGTGTGCTGTGAACTGTATCCTGGAACAACTGCAGTCGTGAAGATCATCTCGGTGGAGAAAAGGTGACAGAAACCACGTGAACTCGCCTCTTATCCTTTTTGTACCTTTCCACAAAACTTTCTTTCCCTTTGATACAATCTCCTGGTTTCCTTGCCTTCCTGGTATTATTAAGCTGGTCGTTATATCTTGGTATCAATGTCCCAAATAATTGCAATCTTTTCCTCTCTCCTGTTTATCAATTCTTTCCTTTTCAGTTTAATATTTTCCAGATATTAGATTAGAATTCGGTATATTGCAATAGTGGCGAATATCTGTAGCTTGGGTGTAGGAGGAAGGTTTGTTCTCTAAGCTTGAGGGTTGGTTTCTGAATGTTTCGTTACCAGGCTAGCTGACATCTTTGGCGATGTGGGTAATGGAATGTTTGGAAACCAATCCTCAAGCTCAGAGAACGAAACTTCACCCTAATTCTGTGTATACCTAAAAATGAGTCGTCATTATCTTCATCATCATCATCACCAACATTTTCCAAGATAGTTACTGCTTTTGTTGTTCTTGTCAAAAGATCTTAAGACCTTAATTATTTGTCACAGAAGGCAGATAGGAAGTTTGTCTTACAAGCAAGGCATACGTTCACCTGATTTCTAGGTAATGGAATATTTGGCTTGTATCACCCTCCTAAAGCAACCCCAGAGATACTACTGCTATAATTTTTCTGGCACCTTGTGAAGACAGTGTCATTTGTCCAAGCATTTAACTTGGTTTTACTGCTTCTGTTTTGCCTGCTAGCTTAATGGCACTAAAATCTTTAATCTTTTTGTTATATGAGAGAAGAGGTGTTGACTCATTCTTGTGCTCTTGTATTTTTATTATTGTAAACCACCCAGGAATCTGTCAGGATAACATGTGTGCTAAAAAATGTTTCATCACAGTTGCCAACTGACAACAGTAGTTTTGTCCAAGAGTTCAGGATGGATTTAAAAGCAGCAGTGCTTTTGGCAACAGCAGGAAAAAAAGAATGAGTTATTTTTAGAACAGTGGTGGAACCATATGTCCTTCTATAGGTTGTTGACTGGAATATCACCAGCCCTGTTCAAAACTATGGATGATGACAGTTGTGATATCCCTGGAAGGATTGGGATGTGTAGAGAAACAGTCTCAGAGAGACATAGTGAGGTATATGACCGCACAACATCAACAGGAAAGGGTTGTATCAATCAACTCCATGACACATGGGCTTCAAATTGGGGAGGGGGAGGAGAAAACACAGTATTGAAATCCGCCCTGTGACTGTTGTGCTTTCAGTTTCAAAAATAATTAGCCTTGAAAAAAGTGAAAATGTAAATAGGTTTGCATTCTACTCCCATAAAATGACCTGATCTGCTATTGGAAATAGAGCAAGGTAACAAAAAAAACCCATATTATATTATGAATACCTTTGCTTTCTTCCCAATTTCAGAGGTTTAGATTTTTCATACTTTCTCAATAACATTAATACTGAATTTAACATTTTAAAGAGATTTATACATACATCAAGGACTGTTTTTCATTCTGATAATAAATCAGTTGCCAGTGAAGAAATGTGTTTACATGCATTAATTTATTCAAACACATACAGTATTGTACTCTTCCTCAACATCTCCTATTCTCAAGTCATTTGGCAATTTGTTTAAAAAAACACAACAAAATAACAGCTCTTAAAGTATAAATGCATAACAGAAATGTATTTATTCTGTGTGTAGTCTCTGACCAGACATTGGCTAGTTCAGTTCACTTTTCTCCTTTTCTCCTATCCGAATTACCCATTTTCCCTATGTATATATGTGAACAAACATGAAGCAAATCCAGAAAGCTACTTTTAAAATAGGGAGCCAAACAGAAGGATTGTTTAATGATGATTTGATGATTTGAAGTAGAATTGTTGTGTCTGTAGATTAATTAAAGGGGCCTTCTAGAGCGGGAAGCTCTGAGTGCAATTATTGGCCGATGCAATTTAGGCGGGAGTTTCCGGGCTGGGGATTGGCCACTGTTTAAATGTAGCTGACTATATAAAGGAAAGTTAAACGGTTAATTGCCAGTTGACTTATGCTTGTGTTAATAAAAGTTCTTGCATTAAACCTCACAGTGTGGTCGTCTATCAGAACCTAACAATTGGCGACGAAGGTGGGATAGACGACTGATCGGTGAAGGAACGGCGAATTCAGCTGGCGCAAGGCGGGAAATTTAAACGCAGTCAACCGAAGTTCAACGCTGCCGAAATTTTTTTTTTTCTCCCAATGGCTCAAGTCGGCTCATTGAAAGAGTTCGACCCACAGTTTCCAGAGGACTGGGAAGAATATGTTGGCCAGGTCGAAGGGTTCCTGTTAGTAAACGGCATTACAGATGACAGGAAGAAAGCTGCGGCCTTGCTGACTATTAGCGGGACGCCAGTCTATAGGATCGCCGTCGGCCTGTGTCAGCCATTGCCAGTCTCAAGCGTCTCATATGCAGACTTGTTGGCTAAATTGAAGGTACACTTCATGCCAAAAAGGTCTGAATTATTTTGGAGACGGATTTTTGAAAAAAGGAATCAAAGACCTGGCGAATCAATTACACAGTTCGTGGCAGAGAGGCGGCTTTGAGGTGCAAATATGACAACCTCGAGATACGGATCCAAGATCGAGTGGTGCTTGGTTTGCGGGACGAGAACCTACAAAATCGAATCATCGCCAAACCCACGGGAGATCTACAGGAAGTCCTTGATGAACTATTAACTTACGAATCAACAGGAACGCGAGACCCCCCCCCGAAACAGCATGGGCTCCACAGCCGAAATCAATCTAGAAAGCCATGTGGACAGCGGGGAGGTGGACCAGCAATGGGAGACCGACATAGCTGAGATCTCCAGACGATTTGGTAAGATGGCAGCCAGACCACCGCGGACCGAAGCTCCTGACCAGGCCCGCAGACCACAACCACAAGCAGCGCAAAGAATGCCACAAGACAGCCTGCCCAGATCCAGAGACCTAGACACCAGATGTGGTAGCTGTGGGGGCAACCACCCCAGATCAACCTGCAGATTCCGCACAGCGAAATGCAGATCGTGTGGAAAGACTGGCCACATCCAGGCCATTTGCCGCAATCGGACACGAGACAACCGAATCCACGAATTGGACGTCTGGGCCGAAGGTAAGGTAACCCCCCGGGTGCATGGCATAGAGACCCTTAGACCTAGGGCACAACAATCCAACCGCGGGGAGGGGGCGAGAGTAAACCACATAAGACAACATAAAATAAATCACGTACTGAGGCCTAAATTAAAAATCATAGTCCAATTGCAAGGAATACCCTGCAAAATGGAGGTAGACTCAGGGGCCTCAGTATCAATAATTTCATTCGAAACCCTGAAATACATTGAACGGGAAAGCGGTCACAAAATTCCACTTAAACCGACAAGAATACAGCTAGCAGATTTCCAAAAATCCCCCATAAGCATTAAGGGAAAAGTCTCCATTAGAGTTAGTTATAAGGGGTTCAAGGGATCACTGGACCTATTAGTGACCGAAGGCCAAAGAACCAGTTTAGTAGGCCTTAATTGGTTCCCCGCTTTAGGAATTTGGGTAGGGGGAATAAATACAATTCAAAGTAAGACCCTCAAATCTGTTTGCGATGAATTCGCAGACGTATTTGATGGATCTTTAGGCAAATATAAAGGCCCCCCCATTAATTTTAATTTGGACCCCACTGTAAAACCGATTAGATTGAAGGCCCGGAGAGTACCTTTTGCCCTTAAACAAAAAATCGAGGCCGAGCTTGAGAAGCTTGTAGGCCAAGGCGTACTCGAACCGGTCGAAGGAGGCCTGTGGGAGACACCAATCGTCACACCCCTTAAACCTAATGGGGATGTGAGGATTTGTGCCGATTATAAGGCCACTCTAAATTTAGGAATGAAAAAGCACGCTTACCCGGTCCCTACGGTGAAGCAGGTCCTCGCGACGATCCAGGACGGCGCCATCTTTGCCAAGCTCGACTTGGCGCAGGCGTATTTACAGCTTACCGTGTCTAAGGAAGCCGCCGAGGCCCAAATGATTGTAACCCACAAGGGGGCGTTTCGAGTTCACAGGCTTCAATTTGGAATTGCAGCAGCTCCAGGCATCTTTCAAGAGGTGATGGAGAGGACCTTAAAGGGCATACCTGGTGTATGCCCTTACTTTGATGATGTCCTGATTGCTGGAAAAACTGAAGAAATATTAGCTGACCGATTGGAACAGGTACTGGGGAAATTTAGAGCTGCAGGACTTAAATTAAAAAGGGAAAAAATGTTTTATTGGAGTTAAATCAACAGAATTTTTAGGGTTTAGAATTGATGAGAAGGGCATTCACCCAACAATTGGAAAAATTAAAGCAATTAAATTGGCACCTGAAGCAAAGAACAAGGCTGAATTACAAGCCTTTTTAGGATTGGTCAATTTTTATCATACATTTTTGCCACATAAGGCTGCCATAGCTGAACCTTTACATAGACTCTTAGAAAAGAAAACTCCTTGGCAATGGCAGGAAAAACATAGAGCCAGTTTTCAAACTTTGAAGGACATTTTGTCTAGCCATTCCACTGTTACACACTTTATCGAAAATAAGCCAATCTATTTAGCGTGTGATGCTTCACCATATGGTGTGGGCGCTGTCATTAGCCACATGGATGACAAGGGCCAACAAAAGCCAATTGCTTATTACTCAAGAACACTTACAAAAGCCGAAAGAAATTATGCCCAAATTGACAGGGAAGCTTTAGCAATAGTGGCAGGTGTAAAAAAGTTCCATGATTACCTTTATGGTAGGAACTTTACCATTTACACTGACCACAAACCCCTATTGGGTCTGTTCACCACGGATAAGCAAACACCACAGATCATGTCCCCTAGAATGCTTAGGTGGTCCATATTCCTATCAGCATATTCATTCTCCCTAAAACACAGACCGGGAAAGGAAATGGGCCATGCAGATGCCTTAAGCAGGTTGCCACTAACAGACACAGAGAAGGATCCTGCTCCTGCGGGCCAGATTTTGTCATTACAAGAAATACCAGAGTGCCCACTAACTGCAAGGGACATAGCCATAGCCACTAAGAAAGATCTAACACTTAACAGAATTTTAGCATGGGTTCAAGGGGGATGGCCCAATAAGAATCCAGACCCCAAATTCACACCTTATTTTAGGAGGAAAGATGAATTATCATCTCATTTGGGATGTTTGTTGTGGGGCAGCAGAGTGGTGATTCCGGGGATCCATAGGAAGTTAGTATTAGCCGAATTACATGATAGCCACCCTGGAATTGTACGGATGAAGGCTCTTGCCAGAAGCCATTTGTGGTGGCCTGGCCTAGAAACTGCAATTGAAGAGTGCGTAGCGGGTTGTTACATTTGCCAACGATCTAGGCCAGAACAGGCTCACTCTACCAAACACAAATGGGAGACAGCTAGGAATCCATGGTCACGTATCCATATAGATTTCGCTGGCCCATTTCAAGGGCTAACATTCTTAGTTTTGGTAGACAGCTTCTCCCAGTGGTTGGAGGTTGTGCCTGTTAAAAACATGTCATCTGCCAAAACCATTCAGGTTTTAAGGGACCTCTTTGCCACCCATGGGTTACCTGACGTGATTGTCTCTGACAATGGGCCCCAATTCACCTCTGCTGAATTTCAGGATTTCCTGAAGGCCAATTGGATTAGGCACACGACTTCGGCACCCTTTCACCCGTCCACCAATGGCTTGGCAGAACGCAACGTCCGAACAACAAAAGACGCACTGAAACGCATCATCCGTGGCAACTGGCAACAGAGATTGGCACAATTCTTTCTGTCACAGCATACTACACCCTGCACAGCAACTGGGAAGAGCCCAGCAGAAATGAGGTGGGGAAGAAGATTAACAACAAAGCTGGACAGACTCCACCCTGACAGACTACCCACTGAAGCTGAGGCTGCTATACCAACACGGTCCCTCAACATTGGTGACTTAGTGTGGGCCAGGAATTATGGTCCGGGGGACAAATGGGTACCGGGAGTGGTCATTGATGTCACGGGGCCCTTGTCTTATTCTATTGAGGGGGAAGGGAATAGAGTAATTAAGAGACATATCGACCAATTAAGAAAAAGAGCCCCAGAAATTGAGATTGTAAAAAATGATGTGGGCCAATACACACAGGCTCAAGATGTCATACTTAATCCTGACCGCCTGAGTTCATCATTGACCAGGGACGGTGTGGGTGGAGTAGAAACACAATCCAGGCCACCAAATGTAGTACCTCAGCTGGACAATGATGACTGGGAGTTAATACCAAGGGGTAGCCCAAGTACATCGCATTCGGGTCCAGAACACCAACAAACCCAGCAACAACCAACTCAACAACAACAAAACACCAACATTGTGCCATCAGAGCCCTTGGCCCCAACCGCTGGGACAAGCACCAATTGCCAGACAGCAAATGAAACAATCACTAACAAAAGTAATAGATATCCTACCAGGGTTCACAAGCCTCCTTCATATCTGAGAGACTATGTTAATAAATAACATTAGTTAGGGGTGTTGTGTCTGTAGATTAATTAAAGGGGCCTTCTAGAGCGGGAAGCTCTGAGTGCAATTATTGGCCGATGCAATTTAGGTGGGAGTTTCCGGGCTGGGGATTGGCCACTGTTTAAATGTAGCTGACTATATAAAGGAAAGTTAAACGGTTAATTGCCAGTTGACTTATGCTTGTGTTAATAAAAGTTCTTGCATTAAACCTCACGGTGTGGTCGTCTATCAGAACCTAACAAGAATAATGGTTGATGGGCAAGGATTATGCATCCCAACCTCCAACTGCTTCTTTGCTCCAGTTATCTTGTTATACGCTGAAAAGAAAGAGAGGAGAGACTGCATAGATAATGCATTTCATTTAATATGTTGAATGTATAGCTTGGTTTCAACACTTGACTACAGAACAATATACAAAAAATGATGTTCTGGGGAAAAGAACAGCTGCTCTATGTATTTCACTGATTCTACCATTCTGACACAATATACTCTTAAAAATATCTTGTAGCTCAGCAATAAGGAATCTTTTACTTGAGTATCATTGTCTGGAATAGTGAGAACAGTAAAGATATAGTTACAATAAAATATCAATTGCTAAATTTCACAAGAGATTGCTAATTTCACAGCTGTGATTTTTCTGGTTCCCCTAGGCCAGGGGTCTTCAAACTTGGCCCTTTTATGACTTGTGCACTGCAACTCACAGAATTACTCAGCCAGGCATGCTGGCTGAGGAATTCTGGGAGTTGAAGTCCACAAGTCATAAAAGGGCCAAGTTTGAAGACCCCTGCCCTAGGCATTAGAAGTCAGTTGACTGAGAATTCTCTTTTGATGATTCTGCTATATTGTTTGATCACCACTTTATATTTATATATTGTATATGTTTAATGTTATATGGAGGGGGGTTGTTTTTTTTTAAATGCTATATACTGCCCAAAGTCACACTTTTTAAGTTGGGCAGCTTTTTAAATCATGTTAGTAAAATAAGTGATAGCTACAAATACTAAAATGTTATGAGATTTTCAGCCTTAAAAGACTTTACCCAATTTTTTTTAAAAATGCAAATTAACTTGTATTTAATTTTGGAACTCCTTGCATATCATTTAAGGCTGCTCTAGCTTCTTTGGTCACTGTGCTGCCAAGCTCTGCTAGCTGGATGCTATCCTGTTTATTTCTATTTCTTTATCCCCTTCTACCTAAGACAATTTAATCTTTTTCTTCATCTCACATGTAAATGACCTGATGTAAATGACCTTAAGTGCTATCAGGCATAGAGATCTGGTTGTGCCTAGCAGAGCCCAAAGAGTGACTATGCTGATTGTTGCTAGTGGTTCTTGGTACACCTTGGCTACTGATTCTGTTCTTGTATGGGGTTTTATATTGTTTTTTTATATATTTCTTGTATTATTTTTTAAAAATAGTTTGAATTGCTGTGAGCCATCTATAGTCATGTATTGAAATGGGCAGTAACAGCTTTTCAAGATAAATCAGGCTACATGACTAATGACATATGGATTACTACTACTTTTATTATAAAGCTGTAGTAAGGGGATCTTGCAAGTCTAAAAGTGTTTCCTCTCTTCCCCTCTCTTTATCTTTATGAGAATTAGGAAGGGGCTTGTCTAAGGTGTTTACTCATGTTATTTTCTTGGCCAGATTCAAGACCTATTTATCTGATCATTGCCTTGGTACCAGGTTGACATCATGTCCTTCAACATCATTCCCTTTTCCCACTACAAGCAACCATATAGACTGAAACAATGAATGATGAATAAAGCTACTTTGATTCTTGAGGGGAAATTTCAGAAGTGCATAACACACTCCCCCAGCCAATGGATGGTTCAAAAAAGACAGCTATTTGACAGTTCCATGCAAAGGCTGAAATATGTTGAAGTGAATTGTCCTACGCATTTTTTAAAAATAATAATGTTATTAGAAATTATAATTGCAACAATAAAAACTAATACAAATTTAAAAAGAGTAAAAAAATTAAATAGAAAGTACAAAAAAATGAAAAGAAAGAAAAAATAAGTAGTCAAGAGAAAGGAAAGAAATATATAAATAAATTACCTCTCCCTTCATCCCAAGATAAAAAAATGTGAGTTAGACAGCATCACCACCAAATGGATTCATAGTTGGCTGGCCGGCCGTAATCAGTATGTGGTCTTCAATGTAACTGCATCTACATGGTGGGAAGTCTGTAGTGGGGTGCCCCAGAGCTCTGTTCTGGGCTCAGTGCTTTTCAACATCTTCATCAATGATTTGGATGATGGGATAGATGGAGAACTCATCAAATTTGCAGACAACACCAAGCTGGCAGGAGTAGCCAACACTCCAGAAGATAGACTCAAGATTTTGAGAGACTTGAACATTGGGCGCTATGTAACAAAATGAAATGCAGTGGTAAAAAAACTAAAGTTCTACATTTAGGTAAGAAAAACCAAATGCACAGGTCCAGTATAAATCAGGGGTGTCAAACTGCCAGCCCGCGGGCCAGATGCGTCATGTGGAAGCCGTGCCCACCCCATTGCGGCATTGGCAAAATTGTCTTGATACATTGTGCGACATCACATGACATCACGAGTTTGACATGTCTGGTATAGGTGGTACCTTGGTCAATAGTAGCAACTGTGAGAGGGATCTCAGAGTCCTAATGGACAATAATTTAAATATGAGCCAGCAGTGTGCTGCAGCTGCCAAAAAAGCCAACATAGTGCTAGGCTGCATTGACAGAGGTATAGAATCAAGATCATGTGAAGTGTTAATACCATTTTATAACACCTTGGTAAGGCCACACTTGGAATACTGCATCCAGTTTTGGTCACCATGATGTGAAAAAGATGTTGAAACTCTAGAAAGTGCAGAGAAGAGCAACAAAGATGATTAGGGGACAGGAGGCTAAAACATTTAAAGAAAGGTTGCTGGAATTGGGTATGTCTAGTTTAATGAAGAGAATGGCTAGGGGTGACATGATAGCATTGTTCCAATATCTCAGAGGTTGCCACAAAGAAGAGGGAGTCAAATTATTCTCCAAAGCACCTGAAGGCAGGACAAGAAGCAACAGATGGAAACTTATCAAGGAGAGAAGCAACCTAGAACTAAGGAGAAATTTCCTGACAGTTAGAACAATTAATCAGCGGAACAACCTGCCTCCAGAAGTTGTGAATATTCTAACACTTTTTAAGAAGAGACTGGACAGCCATTTGTCTGAAATTGTATAAGATTTCCTGCCTGAGCAGGTAGTTGGACTAGATGACCCCCACGGTCCCTTCCAATTATTATTATTATTATAAAACTTTTATTCATTAAACCTCAGTCAACTGAACATTCAAATTGACTGGCACTAATGGTTGACACGGGATGATGATGATGATGATGATGATGATGATTATCATCATCATCATCATCATCATTATCATTATTTCATACTTTTGGTTGACACATTCAGAATAACTTCTGAAACCAATGGTCAGGGATGTTCACTGATATTCAGCAACTTCTTCTTAGATATATTTAATGTGTGTGAATTTTACCCTTCCAAAGCAGACAGCCTGCAGATCATAGTTCAAGTTCCTGCTATCTAGTATAGTAATGTTAATTCCAGAACTTTAGATCAAAGTCTTTCTTAGGTCGTTCTAGTTTAGTTCTTCATCCAGAGATTTCTCAAATCTTACAGTTTTAGTCATTTGCACCTTATCATAAAATACAACAAATGGTCTCTTCTTTCCAAATCCCATCTGTTATTCATAAACAAATTCTTAAAGTCTCATTATGTCAGTCCTGATCAACAAAAGTCTATTAAGAGTTACCAGAGCTAACTCTGTATCTTTTTTAACCTTGATCAAATAAATCAACTTTATATTCCTTTCCTTTCCTTTTAACAATCTTGATCAATTTTAGTGACAAATTTGAAATGCATGGATCCTCATCTTCTGGGGAAAAAATAATCTGATTTTACTTCCTTTAAAATATATCTGATATTTTATCTAAGAATAAACCTTCACATTTTCTTTAAATTTCACTTAGACAAAGCTTTCGCCAACAACATTATCACCACATTTTGTTAGCTGGACATTGGCCTAGTTTCTTCTTTGCTGATTTCTGGAAGAAGTAAGCTATTTTCTACAGAAAGAACATGCACCATGGTGGTTTGCTATATTGGTTAGTTCTCTCCATAAATTTTGGTCAGTATGGTCAGAATTTTCAGTGGTGTAGATCAACAGATATTAAGAAAATCATACTGAGAAAAGCTAGAATGGGATAATATACCTGGAAATGATACATGAAAGGTACTTGTATTTAAATATTGGAGGCAACGATGCCATTTTAGTTATCCTTAAGTCTGATTTTTCTGATAAGCTGAGAGTCTGGTAAGCTGTGACCTATTCAAGAGATAGGTCCACAGTAGGTGTTTCTATTCTACATTCATGAACTTAAACTGGCATTTACTGAATTTACAAGGTAAGGTGGGAAGCATTATTTTTAGTGGAGGATCAAATTAAGAAAGCATTATCACAGTTGGCCCTAAAATGTTGCTCTAAAAATGAACATCTCTAATGTCCCCCAAATAAGACTTACAGTACTTTAAATTTTGTGTACAGAACTACTGTATGTATGAAAGGGTGGTTGAAGTTTTAATGTGGTTTCCGTTCTAAATTGCAACTCCTTCAATTTTCTCCTAATGTTTAAATTTTTTCCTTTCATGATGTAGTGCTTGAGATCACATTTTCTGCTGCTTTCTTCTTCAGGAAACATGACTATAAATTTTAAAAGCTCAAGGGACCAGAGACCAAATGCATCTTCCTCTCTAAAACTTACGTGGTCAAGTCTGCTCAGCTAGTGTGAACCTGACCTTGGTAATTGGTTCCATAAACTCACTTCTGTCTCTGTAGCTACATTCTCAATGTCAGTCAAGGATTGAAAAGAAGAGGTGTCATTTTTAATGATAGAGGAAAGTAGAAGGAAAAAGGGAAGGTGGAAAGAGTGTTAAAATTTAATTGGCTTATGTTTGGCTTCAGTTCCCAGGGTGACTATATACTGTGTAATATACTGCAAAATTTTTACAAGCTTAAATGTGAGACCAAAGGTATTTTTGCTGGGGGGTTTTCTGGGTAATCAATTACCTGTTGTATTTTCTCAAACCTAATTCACAGTATAAATAAATGTTTTATTAGTTATGCACTAATGGTATTGCAGCCAGTATACTACTCACCCTCCAAATGTAGTGACTTCCTTGGTTGCCTAATTTGCCAGAGTAAACAAAAAGCAACTGAATGTAATGAATTAATTGCCTGCTTAATAAAAATATAACTGTGTGATAAATAAAATAACAGGAGAACAAATTAGTTGTAGAATTACTCATTGTACAAGGCTGGAAGAAACATGAATGGAAGGAGGGATTAAAGTGCTTTGAAATATTTTTTGATATGATAAGCAATTTAAAAATTGATCCACTAAATATCTAGTTCCATTTGCAAGGGATTCTTGTTCAGTTGTCTTGCAATACTAGAGCAGTGATGGCGAACCTTTTAGAGACGGAGTGTCCAAACTGCAACCCAAAACCCACTTATTTATCACAAAGTGCCAGGGCTGCATCAGCATTGTGGTGCCCTCGAGGGGGGGGCAGGGAGGTGCCTATGAATGCTGCCTCTGCCATACAAAAGCCAGGGGGGTTGCAAAAAGGGGCCACCGTGCTGCAAGGCGCAAAAATGGCTGCCAGAGGGTGCATATACAAGGTGCTGTACCACGCAAGAATGGGGCAGGACTAGTGAGTATCACACAGGCACTACCCCCACCCCATTTGCAGCATGTGTGTGCTTGCGGCCCTGTGCATGCATGCACGCATATAAAATGCTTCCCCCTCCCCTTTCTTCCAGTCCACCAATCGACAATGGTTGGTGAACTCTGCTCTACCACTTCTACTCAAGCTTGCTAGTGGTCTGCTTCACCTCCTTTGTGCTGGGAGGGGCTCCTGCTGCGGTGGCAGCCTGATGGACCTGCTTCTGGCAGCGGTGGCACGTGTGCCAACAGAGAGGGCTCTGAGTGCTGCGTCTGGCATGCGTGCCATAGGTTCGCCACCACTGCTCTAGGATTTTCAGGAAAACCATCAGCTCTCACCACAGTTCTTTGCACTGAAACTAGTTTCATGTATAATGAACTATCCTTCTGCTAAGAACATCATGACTTTAGTAAATGTGATAGCTTCAGTTATATGGGCAAAGTGTTAAATGATTGTTTAGTAATATTAATATCACATCTAAATAATTTCATATTTGGAAATATCTTCTTTCATCTTTTTTTTTCTATCCATCTCCTCTGCTTCCATTACCTGAGAGTTCCCATTTGAAATTCTACAGAGAATAATTTCAGGACTGGCTGAGGAATAGGACATTCATGAGGAGTAGGGATGATCTACCATCCTTGTCCAATTTTCCAGATGTATTAAGATAACACTTTCCACAATTTCCAATGAGCATTTCTGGGAATTTTGATAATAGGACATTGAAACTGCACCATGTTACACAATGATGGGAAAAGAGAGGAGCAAGCAGTATGTGCAAAGACAGTGGAAAATATCCTACTTGAACCTCTGATGTCATCATTTCTGAGTATTCGCAATCCAGTGGTCAGAAGAAGCAGAATCCTCTATGCCAGCCCACAACTTTTCTCTAAAATTCTCCTATAGTGGAAGCCATATAAAATAAAATTCTCCTCTAACTGTGTTGGCCAAATATATAAAATCCATTAAAAAAAGTTTTGTTTTCCTCCCGATGACTTTTCAACTTGGGAAGCAAGATAGCTCATCACCATTAATCATTTGGGTTCAATTTGCATTGGCTGACTTATTTAGCTGCAAAGCAGGCAGCCTTGTGATGCTTTCTGTATGTGCTTAACCCTACCGATAATTTATCAAATACAATACCCATTTAATTGCTCTTCAATGTACATTAACTATGATATCGATCTTCTCATTGTGACATTTGCCACTTGATCTGAAGCCTGGTTTGTTTAGTACTATAAATATTGGACTTCTGCAGAAATCTACCCCATGCCCTTTGACCTTGCTGGCTGTCACTTTGGCTGGCTGTCACTTTGGCTGATGCCATTTTGATCCTGGTTATAAACCACTTTTCTTTCTTCCTATGACAAAGCAGAAGCTATTGGCAACTATTTTTACAGCATGAATAGTAGGGTGGACAAAACATCTTAGGGAAACTGGAGGAGTAATTTCAAACCTAGTGAAATGTTTATTTCTCATGATGTTTGTAGTTGTCTTCTGTTCCTGTGGGGAGAGGTCAAAACACAATTGAATTCTTATTAGTGATGACTAAGATGACAGGTTGGTATCCAAAGGATCATACAACCATATTTAGAAGCTTTTGTGGTCCTTACCAGTTGCAGACCAAGTCAGATCTAAAGACAAGCCATAAATCTGGACAAAATGGTAACAAAACATATAGGTAGGTACACAATAGAGTTAGGTAGAGCCTTGCCATGTAAGCAAAAACTAGCCTAGGTAGTCCACGAAGATCCAATGAGTCCCAAGTAGGCTGAGTAAGTGAGGACTAGACTGAAGTTCTGTAGTACCACATGATCTATATGCTTCTTGAAAAGTATGTATTTCAAATTACTTTGGAAATAGAGAGAAATTTAAATGTTGTTTATAGCATGACAGTATTTGTAAAGGAAAAGATCTTGTTCTTGTTCAATTTTCTAGTATACTGTATTTAAAATAACTTCAGGGTTTCTAACTACACATCCTAACATGGTGTATTAAATTGATTGGCCGCAAGCAAAATTGGTTATGGTAGTAGAAGGATTGTATAATATCAAAATATTTTGACACATTTTAAACTCTATCACTTAAAATGGCTAGCAGATAATAATAGGTGTAGGGAGATGTAGGAAAGTTAGGAGAGGAAGATCTTAAATATAGTGTCCCAAATGCCATCTGGGGTCAGAGATGAAACATTCTAGACTCCCATGGTTGGTTATCATTAGATACTATTATTTATATTCTTTACTTCATATTTATCATTTTTGCTCCACCTCACCTACTTTTATTTCTTATTTCCTGTTCAGTGTATTGTAATTCACCCCTTTCCTACATTATCTGTCTATGCTGTTCATTTTCACTAGATTTACAGTTAATAGGAAACATTTAGAAGATAACACTATCAAAACAATGTAATATTATAAGATTAAAATATTGTGATTTCCAGCCATCCATACATACTTTGTGATGTTTTGAATACTATTTCACCATGTAGCTTCTTATCCTTCTCTCCCTTCTTCTCTTCCTCCTATTTTTGTATAACTGAAAATCCAAGAGTTTCCTCCAATGGTATCAATATGCCTTTTTTTTGTAGATGGTACTTTGGTTAAACTCTTAGTTGAGTTTAAATATTGATAGAGATGATATTTTATATGACCAGTACAGTATGTGGATGTTGACAGCTGAGGATGAAGTTACTTCAAGACTTTTGTGGTATCTATCCACCTAACCATATGGAGCATCCATATCCTTATACATGTTTTGGCTAAGTGCACAGAGTCAGTGAATAGTACAATACTTCTCCCTGCTTCTCATGATCTCCTCAAGATTAGAGAAGAAGTTATAGAAAGGGATATTCCCTACAGATAATGAAGAGGAGCCTAGGACAAACTCTTAAAAGTTACATTCAGTTTTGAAAAATCCTTAATTCCAGCATACAATATGAAGGATAAAGTTGCAAATGTTTTTGCATATTGATTTGACATTAAGGATGTTCTGGCACAGCAGATCTTATTCAAAAGGATGATCCCAAGTACTGCCAAACAAAATGTACTGTGCAACCTTTTGGTCTTTTCTTCCATAACATTTGTTTCTGCTTATAAAAAAATGGTATAAAAACATGGTGGGAAATTTGTAAATGGGAGTTGAGATATGTGGGCTTCTTGAAATTTGATGAACGAGTGACATAATGTGATTGCATGAGAAAAACTTTGGAATTATATAAAGTCATACTGAGCTCAATGGAGCTTACTTTAAAATAAATATATGCAGCATAGAGCTATAAGAGTCTTGCCTGAAATAGCAAAAATAATGAAGTGTTAACTCAATTTTTCCAAATGGTTTTTGAGACAGAAAGTGCAGAATATTTCATTGCAACTTTTTCCAGGTCACAGAACAAAAGGAGAGAGAAGGCTGTGCTAAAAAAAATGTTATTTAGTTTGACGCCCATTCTCAAACATGACATTCTAGAGGGCAGAGTGACCGCATCATGGAGCAGCAGGTGCTCACATATAGCTGATTGTCTTCTGATGGCCTGATGTCAAAGGTGGAGTAGGAGGACTACACAAGCTGCTTTCCTTCACTGTTGCAAAAAACAAAAAACAAAAAAACCCAGCAACAACCAGTGACTTCTAGGGGAGGCAGTGAACTTTCCCAGGAATGAAAAAAACACCCAAGAATAGAGCTGCATGTAGGCTGGGAAATAATGCTGTGCAAAGAATGGATGAACTATAAGGCTTGAATTCTAAGGGAACTAAGCAAGTTTTTAAAAAGTTATTTCTGACTTTTCCAAGTTTGCTAGCTGCGGTAATGGCAGGCTGGCTGAATCTTCTATTTAATAGTGATGTGCTCACCCATAAAGTCAAGAAGAAATCTATTTTTATTGAACAAAGATGGTGCCTATCCAAGCAAAAATCCACCTTTGGGAGTAACATGAGAACATGACATCATGATCAGTGGCGTAGCGTGGGTTGTCAGCACCCGGGGCAAGGCAAGTAATTTGCGCCCCCTAACCCATGGATTTTAGCACTCGAGTCTCTTCCACTAGATTAGTTAAAGAAACCCTTACCCCCTAAGCACATGTATTGTTTGTTATGAAAATACTGATGTAATTAAAGTAAAATGCATCTAATGCGCCCCCCAGATGTTGCACCTGGTGCGGCCGGCCCCCCCTGCACCCCCCACGCTACGCCACTGATCATGATGGATGATGTCACGTTCTCATGTTACCCCAAAAGGTGAACTTTTTCTCAGATGGAAACCATCCTTGTTCAATATGAATAGATTTCATCTTGACTTTATGGGTGGGCACAGCATTATTAAATTAGCAACCAGTATCAACAGACAGCTTAAGGGGTGTCCAGGAAATGCTGAGGAATAAAATGTATAAGAAAGAATTGCTGTTTTTATCGATAGAAGAAGAAAAAATGTAGCTCAGGGTTGATCTTTGGGGTTCCTCGGTGCTCTCTGAGCTTGGTTGTTTTCTTGCAACTGTTTCATTACCAAACTAGGTAACATCATCAATGCATCATCAGTCTGTTGAAGATATTAAAGTATATTAAGTAAATAATTCACTTTCTGAAAATATGCATTGGCACAGTACACCCATTGTGTACTGGACAAACACTATAAACAGGACAAACACATTTTGGAATCTTGTGAATCTAGGACATATCTCAACTGAACACTGCATACAAATCATATTAGATGATTTCCAAAGGTACCATTACTGTAATTTAATTTAATGGTATTCATAATACTGAGAGAGAGAGAAAGAGAAAAAAAAACTTTTATGGAAAACTTTTATGATGCCATGTCAATAAAAACTTGCGATTAATTCTATCTTGACTCAGAGTTTTGAATATTGATAAATCTTTCCTGTCTTTTCAATAGGTTTCTTCTAGTCCAGTTTTAACTTTAATTCAAATTATTCAACATGTTTGGGTTGCTTTTTTTTTTTAAAAAAAAAGCAAGTTTATTTGAAATTTTATTTCTAAAAATAGATTAATAGTAAATTTCTGCAGATAATAAGGAATGGTCAGGATAGCCCAACTATGTTTCTGTTTTTGTGGATGTCCAGGATTATGACTGGGTAAATATTGCTATTTTACTACAGGTAATCGTTAAATCTGATAATGCCATAGAAATATGAACCTGACAGATAATTCCTAATATACTAATGCAATATTTCCAAACATTGTATAGCCTTGGTGGAGCAGTGGGCTAATGCCTCCTTAAGTAACACCAGCTGCCTGCCATGAGTGCAGGTTCGCATCCCACCAGGCTCAAGGTTGACTCAGCCTTCCATCCATCCCAAGTAGGTAAAATGAGGACCCAGATTGTTGGGGGCAATTAAGCTGACTTTGTAATAATGTCGCTTGGGCTGTGTGTGAAAGCCCTAATAAGCAGGCATATACATAGAATGAAGGCTACTGCTAAGCTTGTATGCCGCCCTGAGTCTTCGGAGAAGGGCGGGATATAAATGGAATTAAAATAAAAATAAATAAATAAATTTGGCTTGAATGCTTTGTTAAATATGATTATTTTTCTTTTGGGGGATTGGGGATGTTATACTTGTCCATGGAATTCAAAGAGTTCAAGAAAATGAATGCTAAAAAGTTTTGTCTTTTCATTCTGGTAATGCCTGAATGCTTGAATTCCAAGAAATGACCCAGGCATCACAAAATATAAATCTATGTGATTTGCAACTTTTGCCATGCAGTGTGGTGTATGTGATTTGTTTAATGGTTTACATAAAATAGCTTGAGGGTTATAACATAAAACATAACAAATATTCAAAAAAGAGAGCTTTTTAAAACAGATTAAACAGAAAAAATAAAATATTAGTGAAGGTGAAATTGCAATGAGCTAAAGATAATATTTTTAGTGGAACCAAGCAACAGTCCTAGAATCCAAATGTGTATGTTGTACATTTTAGATTACACTACAACAGGTTTGTCCGGCTAAGCAAGGTGGGATTAGTACTTGAATGAGAGTCTATTCAAAATCTTAGGGCAGTAGGCAAGTTTAAGAAAATAATACTATTATTAAAATCCAAAGGAATATAGTGGCAAATTATTTTTATATGGACATGTCCTTGAAGTCATCATGAGTTGCAATTTCCTTGAACAACAGTTTACTTACCTATTTGCAAACCAAACTGTGATACAAACAATTTGAGAATTGAATGATTTTTTGACTAGAACCATCTGCACAGATGATAGTTTCAGTAATAGTATAGGAATTTACAAGAATTGCACAGAGATAATTCAGTATGGGGTTGGCCCAATTTAGTCTGGATCACTTGGAAGTAGTGCAATCCAATTTGATGCTTCAATCTGGAAAGTGATTCAATAAAGTAAGATTCCATTTTTCCAGGAATAAAAATAAATGCTTATAATTTCCCTTTTTATTTTAATGGATGAAAACAAAATTTGTTGTTGTTGTTGTTAGCTGCGAAGTCGTGTCCGACCCATCGCGACCCTATGGACAACATTCCTCCAGGCCTTCCTGTCCTCTACCATCTTCTGGAGTCCATTTAAGCTCACGCCTACTGCTTCAGTGACTCCATCCAGCCACCTCATTCTCTGTCGTCCCCTTCTTCTATTGCCCTCGATCTTTCCCAGCATTAGGCTTTTCTCCAGTGAGTCTTTCCTTCTCATTAGGTGGCCAAAGTATTTGAGTTTTAGCTTCAGGATCTGGCCTTCTAAAGAGCAGTCGGGATTGATCTCCTCTAGGACTGACCGGTTTGATCGCTTTGCAGTCCAAGGGACTCGCAGGAGTCTTCTCCAGCACCATAGTTCAAAGGCCTCAATTCTTTGGCGCTCAGCCTTTCTTATGGTCCAACTTTCACTGCCATACATTGCAACTGGGAAGACCATAGCCTTGACTATACGCACTTTTGTTGACAGGGTGATGTCTCTGCTTTTTAGTGTGCTGTCTAGATTTGCCATGGCTTTCCTCCCCAGGAGCAAGCGTCTTTTAATTTCTTGGCTACAGTCCCCATCTGCAGTGATCTTGGAGCCCAGGAAAATAAAATCTGTCACTACCTCCATTTCTTCCCCATCTATTTGCCAGGAATTGAGAGGGCCAGATGCCATGATCTTGGTTTTCTTAATGTTAAGTTTCAACCCAAGTTTTGCACTCTCCTTCTTCACCCGCAACAAGAGGCTCTTTAGTTCTTCTTCACTTTCTGCCATTAGAGTGGTATCATCTGCGTATCTTAGGTTGTTTATATTTCTTCCGGCAATCTTAATTCCAACTTTTGATTCATCTAGCCCTGCCTTTCTCATGATGTGCTCTGCATATAAGTTAAATAGGCAGGGCGACAGTATACAGCCTTGCCGGACTCCTTTCCCAATTTTGAACCAATCAGTGGTTCCATGTCCAGTTCTCACTGTTGCTTCTTGACCCGCATATAGGTTTCTCAAGAGACAAATAAGATGGTCTGGTACTCCCATCTCTTTAAGAACTTGCCACAGTTTGTTATGATCCACACAATCAAAGGCTTTAGCATAGTCAATGAAGCAGAAGTAGATGTTTTTCTGGAATTCCCTAGCTTTCTCCATGATCCAGCGTATGTTGGCAATTTGATCTCTAGTTCCTCTGCCTCTTCGAAATCCTGCCTGTACTTCTGGTAGTTCTCGATCCAACAAAATGAGAAAGGCCAAATTTCACACAAATTCATGCAATCTTTTTTCCTCTTTCTTTTTAATCCAGGTTTTTAGACTGGTCTGCAACTTTTATTTTTGAGAAAGACTATGATAGAATTTACAGATAATATACCATATTCAGAAACACCGTTCTCAAAAAACAGTGATGTTTTTGTACAAACAGTAGAGTGCTCCCAAAGAATGACAATGTCCTTTTATGTACAGAGGAAATGGAACGTATTATTCAGAACTGAGATAGATTTGTAAGGGATATCTGAGCCAATCATTTTAAGTAGGTGAAGGTATGAAGCCTTGAATAGTTCCAGTTAGGAGTCAGTGGGGATATATGTTTGATTGGTGACATTTCCAGTATATATATATAAAAACAATCCTGATTTTATGAGAATCTATGCATCTCCTTCTAAGGAGCATTTTCAGGTTTTAATTTTTTAATTTATCATATTTAACAACTGCCCTTTTTACTGGGTTTATTTAAACTCTCAAGTTTGTTTTGTAGACTTCCTGTATATAAACCCCAAATCAAAATAATTCAAGGTGGCTTACATTAAAAAAGTTTTTTTGACTAAATTTTCTCCATTCAAAATGGAAAAATACTTGTGATTTATTGAAGGCTGGCTTTGACAAATATAAAACCCTATTCAAGGTTCATTAGGTGATCAGACATTTTGTATAGTTAATGATAATAGAAGATGTTAAGGAATTGATCCAAGAGTAGTCCCCATTCCATTTTTTTTCTCTAGTGTGAAAAAAATATATCAGTTCTTTTAAGCAACTTTCTAAATAGGTTAAGCAAAATTTAATAATTTTCAGAGAGTTGATGTTTTATAGCTGAAATGAGAAGGGTTTTACATTTGTTTAGTTTCATAATAAAAGCTATGTCATTTCAAATTACAGTGCAATTGCCATCAGCCCAGCACTGATCTTTGCATTTGAAATAGAATAACCCAATGTAAACAATGTTATGGTGAAATAGAGTACTGTTTGCACTTTGGGAGTTCATTTTTTCATCCACTGCACAATGTCCCTGGACATGATATTAGATTTTGTATTATTGCTTGCTCTGGGAACATTTCCACATTAGCAATTTATAGCATTACTAAGCTATCAATGGTGATACAAAACTATCTGCATTAATGATTTATCACCATCATGAAAGCTAGGTAATGCAATTAATTGCTACTTTGGAAATGCTCTGGACAATTTTGTCAGAAATTAGACAGAAAAATTAGTTTTAACTCTTTTCAACTAGTGGCAAAGCATTTATAATGAAAGAAAAAAATGTCTTCTGCTAGATCTAAAAAATATTAAATTCTCTCCAACTCCTTGAAGTTTATTTTCATCTCTGGAGACCTTTACAAATGCTTAGGCCCAAGTCCAGGAAAGTCCATGAGGTTGTTCTAATTGATCTATTCTACAATTCAAAATAGCTCACTAGCGTAGCCACAACAATGGGAATGAAAATTAATCCTAGACAACTACAGAATCCAGATTAGTAATGATAGGCATGGAGTTTTATATCAGTATGTGAATATAATCTATACACAGATAAAGTTTGGGTGTGATGAAGAAACATTGATTGCTTATGTGGCATAAAATTGGCATCAGTTATTATGGGCACAAAAACTGATATTTTCCAGAATGATCTATGATCAAATTTTAATCAAGTCCATGAATCTTGCTACTGATCATCCTTTCCTTCTCTTTTCTTCCATAGTTCCCACCATTATAGACATAACATTAAGAAAGCTGGTCGTTGCATACAATGTGTTTAGAATATAAGTTGAGTCTGGCCATTTGTCCCTTGAGAGAAAATCTGTTCTTTGATCCATTTGTTTTCTGGCTATCCATGCTATTAGCCAAAAGCCATCTCCAACCCCCAAATTACAAAATTGTCTTTCTATCCTGCTTCCTTAGAGTCCAAAATTTAGTTCCGTAGACTGCTACAGTAAAAATCGTTGCCTGTATAATTCTAGTCTTTGTAGATATAGAGCTATCACAGCTTCTAAATATCTTTCCCAGATCTTCATTGCTATTCTATCAAGTGCTGGTTTGCATCATATTTATTGACTGCTGGCTTCTTCACTCTTGATAGTCAGTCCAAAAAGGCAAAAGTTATCCACATTTCAGTACCTTCATTATCAGTTCTAGGAGTAATTGCTGCATATGTTATTAGTTTGATTTTCTTTATATTTAATCTCAGTTCCATTTTTGTGTTGTGTTACCTGACTTTCATTACTAGAGTTGGTACATCATTTGCATTTCCAGCTAACAGAGTAATGTCATCTACATAGGGGAGCTTACAGTATTTGATATTTCATTCTTTGATAAAGTGACTAAACTAGTAGACCAGCGAAATGCTGTGGACGTAGTATACTTAGATTTCAGTGAGGCATTTGATAAAGTAGACCACAACCTACTCCTTGCTAAGCTAGAAAAAAGGTGGAATAGACAACATCACCACCAGATGGATCTGTAGTTGGCTGGCAAGCTGTACTCAATGAGTAGTCCTCAACTGCACTACAACCACATGGAGAAAAGTAAGCAGTGGGGTACCACAAGTTTCTGTCTTAGGTCCAGTACTCCTCAATAACTTCATAAATGACTTAGATGAGGGAATTAAAGGGGAACTCTTCAAATTTGCAGATGACACCAAACTGACAGGAGTAGCCAACACCCCAGAAGACAAACTCAGGATACAAAAAGATCTTGAAAAACTTAAACAATGGGCCTTATCCAACAAAATGAGTTTCAGTGTGGAGAAAAGCAAAGTTTTACATTTAGACAGGAAAAATCAAAGGTACAAGTATAGATTGGACAAAACCTGGCTTAAAAACAGTAACTGTGAGAGGGACCTTGGAGTCCTAGTGGACGATCACTTGACTATGAGCCAGCAGTGTGCAGCAGCAACCAAAAAAGCTAATACAATTCTGGGTTGTATATACAGAGGCATAGAATCAAGATCACGTGAAGTATTAGTAAAGGTAAAGGTTCCCCCGCACATGCGTGCTAGTCGTTTCTGACTCTAGGGGCCGGTGCTCATCTCTGTTTCAAAGCCAAAGAGCCAGCGCTTGTCCGAGGACATCTCCGTGGTCTTGTGGCCGGCATGACTAGACACCAAAGGTGCACGGAACGCTGTTACGTTCCCACTATAGTGGTCCCTATTTTTCTACTTGCATTTTTACGTGCTTTCAAACTGCTAGGTTGGCAGAAGCTGGGATGAGTAACAGGCGCTCACTCTGTTACGTGGCACTCGGGATTCAACCCACCAAACTGCCGACCTTCTGATCGACAAGCTCATCGTCCTAACCCACTGAGCCACCACGTCCTTTTATAAAACTTTATAAAACCATATTAAGACCACACCTGGAATACTGCAGCCAATTGTGGTCACCAAAAAATATGCTGAGAGTTTGGAAAAAATTCAGAGAAGAGCAACTAAGATGTTCAAAGGCCTGGAGACTAAAATATACGAAGAATAGCTGTGGGACTTGGGTTTGGCTAGTCTAAAGAAAAGAAGAAATAGGGGAGACATGATAGCAGTATTCCAGTATTTGAGGGGCTGTCACAAAGAAGAGGAGGTCACATTATTCACCAAAGCATCAGAGGGCAGGACAAGAAACAATGGTTGGAAACTGATCAAAGAGATGAGCAACCTGGAATTGAGAAACTTCCTGACAGTGATGACAATGAACTGGTGGAACAGCTTACCTGCAGATATCAGGGGCGCTCCATCACTGGAGATTTTTAAGAAGAGGCTAGACAGTCACTTCTCTGAGATGGTATAGGTTCTCTTGCTTGAGCAGGGGGCTGGACTAGAAGATGTCCAAGGTCAGTTACAGCTCTATTCTATTCTATGTTTCTTCTTTCAGTTTTAAAACCACACTGTTTTTCAATCCAACATCCCTCATATGAATTGAATAAAGAAGGAGAAAGTAAATATGGAGAGAGCCTCATCTAATTCCTTTTTCAACCTGGATCCAGTTCATTTCGCCATGCTCCATCAGGACTGCAGCTTTCAGTCCCTTGTATAGATTTCACGTTAGAAAATGAAACATTCTGGGGCTCCCATTTTTCTGGTATTCCATAGCTTTTATTTATTTATTTTATTTTAATTCCATTTATATCCCGCCCTTCTCCGAAGACTCAGGGCGGCTTACAAGCTTAGCAGTAGCCTTCATTCTATGTATATGCCTGCTTATTAGGGCTTTCACACACACCCCCAAGCGGCATTATTACAAAGTCAGCTTAATTGCCCCCAACAATCTGGGTCCTCATTTTACCTACCTCGGAAGGATGGAGGGCTGAGTCAACCTTGAGCTTGATGCGATTGACACAATCAAAAGTCTTTCTATAATAAATGAGTTATGTATTGACTTCATTTTGCTGTTCTTTGGCATCCTCAATTATCCAGGTACATGCCAAAGATTTCTTTGTCCATAAAGGACAAAGTCTTTATCAAAAGACTTAATCAGTACTGTGAATTCAAGCCCCATTTTAACTATGAAAGCCAGCTGGATGACTTTGGGCCGGTCACTCTCTCTCAGCCCAACCCAACTCACAGGGTTGTTTGGGGGAAAAATAGGATGAGAAAGGTGTGTGCTGGATATGTTAATTACCTTGAGTTATTGGTAAAGATAAAGGTGGGATACAAATAAATAAATAAATCCTAAACTTTGACTTCTTCTTCTGGGATTATTTCCTTGGTTGACTCTTGGGAGGGAAAGAAGTCATTTATGATAAATGCAACACATTTAATGGAGATTCCTTCCAGATAAGAAGGATGAGGAAGGAGAATACAGAATAATCCCACTTCCCCTATGGATAGTTACCACATCCATCTTTTCTTATTTAAAATGTCACAGCCAATTAATCTAATGAAGTAGTTTAAGTCTGCCTCATGATCTGAGCTTCTCCACTTCAAAGAAGCTATATAATATGATTGATTTACCTTTATCCCATCGAACACTTAATACTCATTGCATTACTATGCTTATGTTGGTACACTGAGCAAAGAAGGGTATTCACAATGAGATGTTGAGATGGAAATGAAGATGGGAGATTTTTCTTTTTGGGACAGTTTTACAGATGAGGAAATATGACCCAGCTTATTAAATAAGGTGAAAGAAAGCTACCCAAAGTCTCCAATTCTCCCTGGAGCAGACCCTATATTAGTTTTTCATCAAGTCAGAACCAAATTATAGCAATATGACAATACAATCCAGACTGTATTTAAGACATGTTAATGTAACTTTACAATGTAGTAGAATTAGCTCATCTGTTCATGTTTCTTGTCTGGTTTAACTGGGTATGACTGACATCAGTCTAGCATGTGTAAAAGTACAATTCTCCCACCAACGTTTTTAACTGATCCATTAGGACATGTCATTTCTAAGGTGGTTTTTTTATTGTTAAAGAACTGTGTGCTTTCTGTCTTGCCTGATTGGTCATTCTTGTATATCATTACATCTGGTCAACATAAGTTCATTAAAGGTTACCAGAAATAACATCATATTTTAACCTTGATTAGATAAATCAGTGTTATAGTCCTTTATTTTACTTTTAACAAGCTAAATTTTCGGTCCCTTCAAGTAATGTCCTAGAACTTGATTTCATTTCTTTTAAAATTATTCTTTCTCACCAAGTCTTTCAAACTTTTTAGCAGGTCTTTTTTATAAATTCAGTGTAGGAAAATCTCCTGGTTGTTTGTATGTCCCTGTTAATTATTAAAGCTCAGCTAGTTTCATTTGTATATCTAGCATTTCATCTTTTCCCACAATATTGGTGTCATTGTGTATATCATTTTAAAATCTATGTTCAAATCCATTTGGTTCTTATCTGGTAGAACTTGTTCTTCTTCCATAACATCATTTGCACAGTGTCTCATCTATGATGGCAGACAGTCTTCATAATGCCATCCTTGCTCTTTCAGGAATGTCTAGCTCATCATGTCCTCACCATAAGTCTTTCAAGAATTTCCTTCCCCCCCACTGAAAATCATCTTATATCCTGCCCAAAACTACTACTTAACTGTGGCCAGTTTAAGGAGAGCTTCATTTGAAGCAAAAGAGATTCCAAATAGGTTAGTATCCCTCACTTTATATCACTACTTCACTCTGTGTTGGTCTTTCAAATAGAAAATCCATTCTATTTTAAAAGAAAGGAAAAAGGAACAAACAAATTTTCATGGCCAGCATCATGGTTATTTCCAAGAGTGTGGAGCAAACTTGCAAAAATGAAGACTAGAGTTCACTGAAAGTCAGGGACATTATTCCATCTAATTAAAGAATCCTTAATAGTGTTCATAGTTAAGAGTAGAACATTAAAAGACAAGGTTGAGATGGTTTTTATGCTGACATGATACATAAAGATATAATTTGACAACAACACACAATGTGATTTTGTGCAGTGAACAGTGGCAGCAGTTACAAACCCCAGGGAACATGTACTAGACTAATATGATAACAGTTGCTAATATAATCAAGGCAAGGGATTTTTGTAGAGTTTGAACAGCAAGCAAGTTCATGGATACCTACAAGAATGATCAATTGAACGAATAATAGCTCTAAATGAAATAGTGTTATAAAAAATAAACTGCAGGTATCTGGTGTAGAATAGCAAAACTATGTCTGACCAGAAATTTGAATTAGAATCATTCATCTTCAGGTCCTTCCTGTAGCTGAAATTTTCCATTGACTCTTTTTTCAAAATTGACTTGGAGAAAGCAGACATTTCTGCTAAAATATTTTAAAACTTTACAGATAGAAAAGCAGAATGTAGTCAGACCTCAACAGTGAATTTGAGAATGAGCTAGTTTAGTAGCAATCACTAGTGATACCTCAGAATTCACCAGTGACAGCATAATTAATAAAGACAACACTGCAGCAAGCCTGGACAGTAGTTGCCAGTCAAACATACTTTTTGGATTTGGGGGCAATTTTGGTTCCAGCATGTTTGGAAAAGCTGGAACAAATTCAAGCTAGTGTATTCTCTCTCCTTTTCCCCTGATTTCACAAGCAAGAGGAAGAGGAAAATTTCCATTCCCACTTTTATCTGCCATTCAGTATTATGTATGAGCCTAAAGGGCTTTGTTTTAACCCAAATTATTCCACCATTTTAAGATCAAATATTAATTTAGAAGATTGTCTAAACTGGACAATTCTATAAACTTGATTTCCCAAGAATTCTGCTAGCATCTTACTGATTTCTTTATTTATGACCCCTAACCGTTAAATTAACATCTGATTTGATGTAATTTGGTTGCGCTGGGAATTGTTTGGAAGTTTGATATTCAAATTAAGTTTCATTTACACAAACCCAAGGTGAAAATTAGGGAGAAAAGCTATCAATGCAGCTTTCTGGATAGCAGCAGTATATCCATCTCATCTGTTGTGCTTTTGGATAAAAGGGCAGATTCCCAGGTCAGGTTTTACTTTTCTTGGCATCTGATGAAATGATATAGATGGAGAAGACAAACTGATAGGAACATCTAAAATTCGTGGAACTTGAAATTTCCTGTTGACAAAGAATGAAAGGAAAGGAAAGGAAAACAGCAAAAGAGTCTTTTTCCATGTCTCCAGTTTTCCAGCAGCTATTAAAGAGCTTTTAGATAGGAAACAAAAGTTTTTTTTTAAAAGAATTGCTATGTAATAGCCTCAGGCAGAAAGAGAAGCAGAGACACTCATAACACTCTGCTCATATACTGACCTTGGCAGACAAAAGTATACCGTACCTAGAATCATTTCAAAAGTGATAAATTTTCTACACAGAAGTATTTTTCATGAAATTGCATAAACAATTTTCTGTAGTTTGATAGGTTTGATGTGCTCTTACATATTGTTTATTTCTACAGATTCATTGTAATTTCTTAGTTGCCTGTGACATCCATTAAGCAGTTAACTTTGTGTGAAACAACTCTTTGTCCCATAGTATATATTTTTTTCTTCTGTTCATTCATTTCTGATTCTTGAACACTGTCTGGACAAGTCCCTGCATTTTTCTAGGCAAGTTTTTTTTCCAGAAGTGGTGTGCCATCATCTCCTTCCTAAAACTAGAGAAAGTGACTGACAAGGTCACCCAGCTGGGTTTATGCCAAAGGCAGGATGAGAATTCATGATCTCCCAGTTTATATCTTGTGCCTTTATCACTATGACAAATTGGCTCTATCATACATACAATTTTGATTATATTAATAAAATCTTCGTAAGGGCTGATTAATGTTTGAAGCGTTCCAAAATGTTCAACTCTTCACACAGCAAAACAGAGTGCTGACAACTTAGTAGTTTCCTCCCTATTCTTACATTTTTGAAAAATGTTTCTATGTGTATGAGAATGGTATGATAAAAGTTACTTCAGTAGTATTGTTCCAAATGAGATTGCTGTAAAAATTATTATGAAATTCTGCATTAATTTTAAGTGATACTGATAATAAGCCACAAAAATTAGGTATTTAAAATTGGACCATCTTCTCAGATATTTTTAGTGCATAGATAAAAAGAGAAATAGCTTTCTATTGACATATTGTTTTCAGTTATGCTGTCTCTCTGTCTATTGATCTGCCTATCATCTCCCAGTGTGATGTACAAATAGCAAACCCATCCTGGAGGCTGGGAAATATATTCCATGCTACAGAGAAACAACAATAATCAATTGGTAGAAGTTGAGAAAAGTAGATAAAGAAATGTTTTAAAGTTTGTGGACCTGGAACACCAGTAGAGTAAGAGGCTGGAGATGTGAATGTGTTGGAAGGGTGGAATAAGATAGGAGAAGAAATTGAGAAGATCTAAAGTAGTCACTGAGGAAAGTTGAATGTCAGAGTGGGTAAAGGCAGTGGTGGGGTTCAGCCAGTTCGCACCAGTTCAGCAGAGCCAAGAACGGGCTTCCAGAAGTGGCATCCACACAGAGAACTGGTTGTTCACATATTTGAACCCCACCACTGGGTAAAGATATGGGTTGTGCAGTCTCCAGAGATATGTAGGAGTGAAGGTTGTCTTTTCCTCTGACAATGGATGGTTTCAGAATACCATTGTGGTAATTGCTATTTGGGATTATACAGAATTACAAATGAGAAAGAGGAGGAAGAATACTTTCTGTGCTGCTCTGTTGGCGAGTCTATGGTCTACAGGAAGTCACTACATTCAAAGCTTTGCTGCCTCTGTTGTGGGCTCTAGCCATATGAAGGAAAATACTAAATACAATAGGAGTTATCGTTGTCATTTGTCATTTCCTCACATAACCTGCCATATTTTCCCCAAAGACTTATCGATTTAGAAGCAGGGGGTTAAGACTTTCTGAATGAGAATTAGAGAATGATTGTGGAGATCCCTTTAAATGAATATAAATATGGGATGGAGGTGCAGCCTTAACTTCTTAATAGAAGTAGGGCTGTAAGGGGTGGGTTGAGTGGGTTATGGTTTTGTTGATTGGTAAGTAAAATTGTGATGAAGATATTGTTGCCTTGGCTGGACATTGGATTCTTTTTTATCAGGTGGGGGAAAGGTCAGCAGCAACAGCTTTCCATATTGTACTAAGGCGTAGTGCTTTGCTTATTTAGAGTGAATTGAAAACAAATCTCACCAAGAAGCTGTAGTTTATTACAGTGCAATAAGCCACTTTTGGAATCAAACTGATATGATGGAATAGTGATTGTAACAATGGCCTATGAATAGAAATACATGTATTATTGGCCGTACTGTACTCTAATATGACTTGTTCCTGGGTTAAATCTCTGACCAATTGACACACACAAAGCAAGACCAATTTTTAAAAAGGGTAAAACAAAGCAACAAGTTAAGTTAAACAACAATTAAACTTTTCTTCTGTGTAAAACTGACACTAGCTTGTTTCTGACTTAATCAACAAACCTTGATTAAATAGTGTGGTGTAAACTGACCCAGGAAGTTAGTTATAACCATTTTTATGTTCTTGTGAAACCTGTTCTGATACAAAGTGGGGCTCCTTTCCAAGCCATGATAATGATTAGATGCATCAGGCCTTCTTACTGCACCATCTGCCTCTGAATAGGGACACAACTTTGCATTCTGATCACATCACTGACTTTTGAATAATGGCAGGAGAACTATAATTCCATAATCATTTTTAGGGAGACCCAGTTCTGCTTTCTCATTTTAAAATGTCACAGCTTGTGTTCAATCTTTTCTGCTTTGTACTTTGCACGAATCTCTCTTTCCCAGGATCTATTAGTTGGTTTAAAAGCTTATAGCAATCATTAGGGAGTTGTTCAGGGCTAATTGTGCAGTCAGAAAGTGCTTGCCTAGTTCCAGCAACACTTTCCCTCTACAGCAACCCTTCTCTCCTCATTAAGATACATTCTCACAACACACCCTTCCTACAGAGTAAGACAGATGCCCAGTTCAAAGATGTTGGATCACTTGCCTGAGGGGAATACACAACGATGTCTCCTGGAAGTTATATTGAACTGGTTTGAAGTCAGGATCCAAAAGGAAGGTGGATGCTTGAAAACTTTTTTGTATTAGGTTTAGGATTCTGAGAAAAGACCAATCTGTTAAAGTACAGGGGAAACAAGCATGTGAGCGTAAGTTTTTCCCTTCTGTGTCACCAAAATTAGTTTTCATCTTTCATTGTTTGATCCATTGCTATCAATTTGGCTAACCCCATTCAGTTTCATTTCAGGCCAAAGGCACACATATAAAGTGCATTTAATTTAAAAAATGTGTGGCCAGTCACTTTGAGTACTTAAGAAAGGGAAAAAATGCAAATAAAAGTAAAACAGGATTCACAGAGATATATTCTACTTAAGTATTCTACTTAAGGTTATTTTGTAGATGATTTGCTCAGAATTATTATTTCTTAATGTAACATGATAGATTCCAGGAAACCTGAATCTGAGTCATTAATCAAATCTGAGACCTCTAGAGGTTTCATCTGTGATTCAGATTCATATACAGAAACAATGCTGTTTCAAAAATTAATACACTTTCCACAAGTTTTCTATGCAAGGTCTAGCATATAGGGAGAGGAGGAATAAATATTACTGATTGGTAGTTCTAGTACTCATGGTGAATAATTCTAGCAAGGCCCACAATTATAGAGCTCAAATCTCTCTGTCTGCCTGCTTGTCTGTCTGTCTTTCTGTCTCTCTCTCTCTTTGCCTTTCTCCCTGTCTCTCTGTCTCTCTCTGTCTCTCAATTATAGTCTCATCTGGAAATTGTAGACTCTGATTTAAAACATTGTTATGTTGTAGATGTCTGCACATATTGGCTTCTTGAATGTATCATCACATTATGCTTGCATGGAGTTGGAGAGGAAGAGGAGTTTCAAGTACAGGATTCTGTCCATTGCTTCCAGCAAGGCGCATTGATAATTCTAATTATAAAAACCATGACAGAAATCATCAAAAAAGTTTTTCATTACGGATAGGTTAATGCAAATGAGGGTGGAATATATTATGTGCATTTAGTCATAGTTTTGGAACATATCATAATTTCTAGCTTGGAGGACATATATTTCATATTTCCCAGCATTCTTGGCATTAGGGCAGGGGTTCCCAACTGGGGGTGCGAGACGATATTCCAGATGGTGCAAAAACGTGGGTTTAGAAGTTTCAAAATTATAGTGTATATGCATAATTTGTTGTCGTCATTTCGAACTTTTGTAAGGGGTGCAAGAATATATCAGAAGTGTTCTAGGGGTGCAGGGTATAGAAAAGGTTGGAACCGCTGCATTAGGGCATACTTTTCAAATCAACTTTTGCTCCAGCTCCATTTTAGATAGTAAGCAACTTTCCCAACTTTTGTTGTGCCATAACTGTTATCAGCGCTGCTTCTGTATTTCTTTATTTAGTGTGCATTGGAGTCTCCAGACTGTAACTGATCTGGTAGGCACTGCTGTTAAAAAGAAGTAGTACAGATAATACGGCATGATGATATGTGGCTTATGAGATCAGAATCAGCAATGCCCCTTCCCTATGCTATTTAATGAACGATAATGAGAGTGACACGGTCACACGTTTTGCTTGGCTGCTGGCACTCTCTTAGCTTCACTACTGAATATCTTTAAAGAACTGGGGAAAGGACATTTTCTAATGAAAAGCATCTTTTGAAATGAAAAGGGTAAGCTGACTTTATAATGACTGTAGGGGGATAACATGGTTAATCCTCAGATGCATGGGGGAAGATCACACTTAATCCACATAGTGCCAAGAGGAGAATATAGTTGAGAAAGCAGAGGGCAAGCAAAGGAACAGTGAAAACACAAAGAACTTTGCCTTGTGAAAAAGGATTACAGTGCCTGAAGAGCTGTCACCACATTGCATCCTGGCTTGGGTGAAAGTTTATCATTACAGCTGTAAGGGTATCTTCAGTCCAATCAATTTATAAAAATGTTTTATATATTGTTCTGGATATTTTGGAGGCAGGCATAAACACGTATAAAACTTTGCTTAATATCTGAAGACAAGGTATTCAGCATTTTGGTTAATCTCATTTTAGTTTAGTTATATGAATCTCCCTAACAATTTAAGTAGTACACCAATTTTTTTAATCTAAGTAAGTTACAACATATTTTCTTGCTTGATTTGTTCTGATATTCCTTAGAAATGTATTTTTTCCAGAATATCTGTGTACATTCAATCCAACACAGAACAGTAATTAGCCCTTCCCCTTCCCTATTCATTCCAATGACCTTCTGAAGATACAATTTCCACAATAAAGTGTAATTGTTTTCAGTGTGGAGCCTAATTCTACAACTCACTGCTTTTGCATGAGGAAAAACTCAGATAAGTAGAGAGACAGTAGAGGCATGCAGATATCTCTTCATTTATATCATCCAGAAGGACTAGTAGAGGGAAAGAGCTGATTGTCCAAACCAAAATTTAATAATAATGGCAAGCTGAAAGGATTGATTCACATATAGAACAAATGCAAATGAAGTTTAAAACAACTGCTGGTTGCAGAGAATGAGAACAGATTATGAATTGGAATGAATTGTAAGTAATCATAAGGTTAAAAAAAAGGTGGTGATTTTTTTTTGCTGATGCCTGGAGAGTACATTTTATTATGGGTAATTACTTTACTTTCCTGCAGGATTTTTTGGAATCCCTCTGAATCAGATAGCATCCAGGATTGGCAAAGCACCAGAAGATATTAGAATTTAAGTGGTTATGACATGAATGGTTACACCCATTAAAAAGGGCAGAGCAATCAAAGCTAGCCATAAGAGACTATATTAAGGGGGTGAGGTGACATGAAAACATCACAAAGCTTATAGGGCAAATCATTTGAGCCACAATGTTTGTGTTATTTATTAAGAAGTTCATGTGGTATATATTATTAAAGATCCAAGAACAACTCATAATTCAGTAGTAATAATAATAATAATGTAATAATGGAGAATCTAAAGCGCTCTGGGAATTTAGAATTCAAATCAACAGGGATCAGACTTCACAACTGTCAATAAGAAAGACAAAAAAGTCTGGATAGTGGACATGGCAGTACCTGGAGACAGCAGAATAGAAGAGACTAGAGAAAATAATAAAATACAAAAACTTGCAAATAGAAGTAGAATGACTGAGGCAAAAGAAAGCAAAGTTAGTACTAACAGTAATAGGTACCTTGGGTGTAACCCCAAAACAAATGGACCACCACTTGAACACCATCAGCATTGACAAAGTCACATTCAGTCAATTGCAAAAGGCAGCTTTACTTGGAACAACATCCTGTGAGGAAACCTTTAACACCATCAAACATTAACATCTGCCTATCCCAAGTCCCAGCTCCAAGGACTTGATAGGTGGTAAAAATGTCAAATCCAGTCTGAACATCTGGCTAAGTGTGTGATCATACCATAATAATAACAATTTCCTGTTGAGTTGCTGATGGCCTATTGTGTGTGATTAAAACATTGACTTATTTTTAATTTTTTAATTTTAAGGGAATACATGGGGATGTCAGACCATTGGAGAGCTACCTCACCAAAGAAATGAACAAGAAGAGGGAAGAGGAGTTTTGTATTTGGGTTTAATTGAGGAGAGGGCAGAAGGAGAAGAGAGAGCAGGAAGAAGAGAATGCAAGAGTCAAGGAGATAGAGACCACTGACTGATTGCTACTGGCTGTTTTGTATCTGCTGCTGATTGCCCATTGTATACCGTTGGAGCATTGTTCACTCCTGACCTAATTGAAGCAGTTTCAGGAGACATATAAGGAAGCCAGCTCCCCAGAGAATCAGCCCAAAAGGGAATATATCTGTGTCTCTGGGGATACCAATCAGTTCCAAACAGCAGGAACAGTAAAGGAAGCTGTGTGGCAATCTGCAAAGTATGGATAATATTTGTTTTTTTGCCTGAAGCAAACCCAAACTAGACCTGCTGGAAATGCAAGTTCTTATTATTGTAGGGGGAAAAAAAGCTTCAGGAAAGAGTTTTATACTGCAACAGAGAATGTGTAAAGTTCCTGGAAGTTTCCCAGAGGGCCCAGACAAGGATGACCAGTAAGCAAGAGGATCAAGAGCTCTTAGGGCCAATGGAACTTAGTAAATGATATCAGATCTCATACAGAAAAAAAGGTCCACAGCTACCTAACCAAGCCTGGTTAAGCCTTGCTTCACACAAAAAAAATGGAAGAAGCTCAGGTCCATGGATCGAAAAAAAATCCAAAAACCATCATGCAAGAACAGGTACTGTACATAACAAAAAAGGATACAAGGCAGTCACCAGAAAGTACTTCAAAAGTAGCATAGAGTGGACTCTCACGGGTTCTGAGCACTACACATTGCAATGTTTTTATTAATGACTTGAATTAAAGGTTTGAGGGTATGTTGGTCAAATGTGCATGACATAAAAGTAAGAGAAAAAGAAAAGGTCCTCAAAAGAAACTATCTAGGCTTGAGTAGTACACCAATGACAGGATGAATTTTAACAAAGAAATGTAAATTCTTGCATCTGGAGAGAGAAAAAAATGAAAGGCACAAGTACAGGATCGAAGCAACCTAGTTTCCCAACATTATATTTGAAAAGGATCTGAGTATCGTATTAGATTGCAATTTGAAAAGGAACCAACAGGGTACTAAAAAGGCAAATATTATTTTGGGTTGTATTAACAGGAGCATAGAGTCCAGATTATAGGAAGTAATTCTTCCGTTCTATTCTGTCTTAATCAGTCCCTCCTGGAATATCACCTCTAAATCTGGGCACTGCATATTACAATGGACGTCAACCAGGTGGATCTTGTTCAGGAATAAGTACCCCAAGGGATTAGAAATCATGCAATAGTACAGTTTACAGATGCAATGTACAAAATGCAAGATATTATGTACAACATTCTTTCAATGTACTTTGGAAAGATTTTATTCATTGTGTTAATCAGTTAAATGATATTTGTCCTCAGCAATGATGTGAATGTTGTGGGAGCAAAATTTTAAAGGAGAAGACTTAAGGAGAGTCTCATAAATCAGTCATGTATTATGGCTATGATAAAATAATAACTTAAAAATTCTAATCTCATTTTATTCTACCTGTTTGTCCTTTGTTGTTGTTGTTAGCTGCGAAGTCGTGTCCGACTCATCGCGACCCTATGGACAACATTCCTCCAGGCCTTCCTGTCTTCTATCATCTTCTGGAGTCCATTTAAGCTCACGCCTACTGCTTCAGTGACTCCATCCAGCCACCTCATTCTCATTAATAAGTAATTATTAATAATAGTAACAATGAATATCTGGGTTACCAGAAATGAAAAGGTCCTATTTTACCACTCAGTTAAATTGGGATTATGACAAATTTTAGAATTTTTCAAGATTTTAAGAAAATTCTGCCTTTTCATCTGCATGCTTTAATTAGGCATTTTTAGTAATTACAGTAAAAATGTCTTATATTGATACATTGTTTCTTTGTTCAGGACAGAAGACTTTGAATGCTACCAATTTTGTATAACAGCCTGAAAATAGTTTACCAATAGATGGCACTCAGGGGCATTTTTCAACACAGCAGAGAAAGCAAAAGTATATTCTAGTAGCAAAATGAAATATGTTTCAAGAACTGCACCCTGCTTTTCCTATAGCTATAGTTATAATTACTTTTTAAACAAAGGGAATTGTTAAATTAAGGTGAATTCTCATTTAAAGTGGAATCCTAACAGTTACTTAATCTTCACTGGATTCTCAGTGAAATAGAATCATAAACTAACTTTTTTTTTCAGAGATTGCCATTTATAACAAATTCTTATGGCTGACCATTAAGAATTTTTCAGTTTTAGTTTTTGTGGCTGGGGTTTTCTTAAGATATTCCAGGTACCTTGGCTGGGGCTCTGGAATTAATAGCCCCACACATTTACAGAGAGCAAGATAGGTAGCCTTTTAGCAATTTGTTCTTAATTGGCATTTCTTACAGATTAGTGGTGATACACAGGGCTTTTTTTCTCATAGAACGCTCAGAACGGAGTTCCAGCACCTTTTTTGGATGGAACCTTGTAGGGTAGGCAAGGCGGGTTGTATGACATGTGTGAGTTCCGGCACCTTTTTCTTTTACAAAAAAAGCACTGGTGATACATATCACACTGACATAATCACTGACGTATATGAGCACAGAGATATATCCACAGTAATATTTACGCTCTTAGAGACATACAGTATACCTATCATACTGATAGATGTATATAGAAACACATAAGTCTCATCTTTATGTAGCAGATAACACAATTCCATATTCTATCTGCTTGCTGAATGTTTAGTGAGAATTCAAACTCCCCAGCAAGGATGAATTGAATTGCAGCCAGAATATATTTGTGTACAGTTGTTTAGGTTGTGTGCTTGTGTTTCAATAGCTAAACCAGGAGGTGAAATGGAGGAACAAATTAGAAAGCAGGAGCAAAGAAATTTGAGAAAGAGTACAATAGTATCGTACGGCATATGGATTTTGAAGTCTCTATCAACAACTCTTAGGAAGAAACAATCCTTCCAAAATTGAAACAATTCATAATGGATCCACAAGTTCATGAATTATATGAATAATATTTGATTTGATAACAGCTTCAGAGGATGAAATTTTTGTCATGTATAAGCAGCAGGCAAAGTATGTGGCAGTCAATAACCCAGTTGCAGTGCTCACTGCTTGTCTTCTTCTCCAGTAATTAGATTGGGAAATGATGAACGGAGGCTTTGTTGGCATTTGCATACTGGCTGGTGAGTACTAATCTGCAGGGAAAACAATGTGCTTCCTAATTGGAAAGCACAATCAGCTTCAGCTAAGGAGGAAACAGAGTTCTCACTTGGCATAGCAATTGGATATTATCTGTGGCTGAAACTGCACTTTGCTTTCTCATTGTGTCATGCACTTTAATGCATGTATCCTCACATTTTTACGCTAATTTATTTCCCGTCATTTGGCTGCAGATGGTTCCTAACTCTGGCAAATAGCCTGCTCTTTTTTCATTTCAGAGCTACCAAAGCAACTGTCAAAGGCAACTACCATCCCCCAACCCCTTTGTACATCTCTTGCATGTTCAGATGTGCTTAATCACTTCCTGGTGTTTTGGAATCTCTTTCTGCTATTATTTCTCAATGAATATAGAAGGAATCTCCAGCACAGAGATTGATTTTGGACTGAAGAAGCATCTTTCTTCATCTGTTTCTGACTGAGAGAGAATATTGATGTGAGGCTCTGGCTATAGTAACTGTCTGAAATGTTGTTGGGGCTCTGTTATAGAGGAAGGGAGGGAGGCTTAAAAGTGACAGCAGTGTGTGTGTGTGTGTGGGGGGGGAATTGGTCACTTATCCCCTTATGATAACAGTAGCATATCTCCAATGCATAAACATCATCCTAACTCAACACAAATAGCCACTCTGCTGAAGATGTTCCCTAGCCTGGTAATGAAACATTCAGAAACCAACCCACAAGCTCAGAGAATGAACCTTCCCCCTCATAGATGGCCAAATTAGGACAGTAGTTCCAGAAGTTTTATTCTACCTGAATACCTATACTCCTATTCAAAGTATGTCAGTGTGTATTTGTATGTGTGCTGGCATGAAGGCTAAAAAAAGTCAAGTTAATATCTATCAATTTGATTAAAGTCTCATCTCATTTCTACAGGTATCATACATGGGATACATGTAAAGAAGACCGAGGCTTCAGTTGTACAGACGCCATGTTGATATCTAACAAACACCTGTCAGATCTGGCACCCTTCTCTCTCTCTCTCTCTCTCTCTCTCTCTCTCTCTCTCTCTCTCTCTCTCTCTCTCTCTCTCTCTCTCTCATATCACACCCCCACACAATATATAACATAGAATTTATTTTTTTCATTTCAGATCTTTTCCACAGAGAGTACTTATTGTGGCTAATGGAAGCACATTTGAAACAGCAAAGAAAGACCAATATAGCAGTCCTAAATGATGAACAATTCACCACTTCTAAAGTTTGCTGGGTCACCTAGAGACTGAGGGTTTTTTAAATGTTTAGGACTCATCAATACATTCTCCTTATTTTAGCTTGAGGGCACCCTCCTAACCATTGGTGGAGGGCATGAATGTGTGAAGTTATCCTCAACCTTTCACTGCTTGTTTTCTGAATGACTTTCAATCCTTAGGAATAGGTTTTGCCACTTCTGCCATCACAAACTGTGCCCAATGGTTTCAAATACATGTAGGCCAAGGATCTGCACTGCTGCTTTTGTCATCTGAGGCTACTGCTATCATGGCTGCCTAATGGCTTCTGGTCCCTCAGTCTCAGGGCCATTTGTCTTTTGCCAATAAAGGTGTCAGAGCTATTCTACTAGGCCAAAACACCATTTCTCTTCCATCCATTGTGGAGGAGCAGGAAAACTGGGAATAGAAGAAACAAGAGTTTTGGGGCTTTCTCAGACTCACTTCTCCCCATAGAAGGGAAAATGGGAACAAGTGGGTATTCTGCTGTCGCTTTTCCAATCTCTATAGGAAGCAGCATCTTTTATCCTACCAACCATGGATGGCACAGTGACATTTCTTCTGCCCTTAAGCATATTTGCTTTTACCACTTTAAAAGGTACATTTTATCTCAGAATTGTTGCCTGCTTGAACCCCCTTCTCCAATACTATGGCAGCCTACTCAATCACAGCTTAGATCAGTGATGGCGAACCTTTTAGACATTGAGTGGCCCAAAACCACCCACCCTCCCTGCTGGCCCCCACCCCACCTGCCCCCCCCACACCCTGGCCGCTCGCAGGGTCACCTTCTGCCTCCATGGCCCACTGCAGATCGCCTAGGCGGCCCTGCAGCACCATGGTGGCCACACCCTCCGCCCGTGCCTGCAGCATCATCTGCATGCAACTGGGCACAAGGGTAGAGTCTTGTCCCTGCTGCCTAGCTGCCATGTCCTTGGCTATGCTGCTTTCTGTGGGCCAGGGCCAGAGGTGAGTCTCCTCTGGGGGGGGCTGCTGGTGAAGAGGGAGCCATGGGGGGAGGTGGGGCTGGGGCGACAGCATGCCTGCCCACAGAGAGGGCTCTGCATGCCACCTCTGGCACGCATGCCATAGATTCGCCACCACTGGCTTAGATGCAGCTGTATCAAATGTGTGAAGGAAAAGGAAACATTTTAAACACGTGTTCAGTGATCTTTTGGAAGATCTCTAAACATATGTCATTTTGATGTCCTAGTGGTACATCTGTACATAGCCATGCATAGTTTGCTGTGGTTGCAGTGCTGCAGAGGGTCAGATGTCTCTGCCACATTCATTCAGAAACTATTTATGATGAATGTATTTTCATGTTCTTTATGATCATGATTATCATTATTACTTGTATGTGCCCTGGAGCTTACACACTGAAAACAAATTCTTTGTGTGTCCAAGCTTGTCAGCCGCCCTGAGTCTTCGGAGAAGGGCAGGATATAAATGGAATTAAAAATAAAAAAAAATAAAATAAACCGCACTTGGCCAATAAAGAATTATATTCTGTCCTGTCCTGTCTTCTCCTGTCCTATCCAGTCCTATCCTATGCTATTCCATTCCATTCCATTCCATTCCATTCCATTCCATTCCATTCCATTCCATTCCATTCCATTCCTGTTTTTCCCCCTGCTCACCCTTTCCCATCATACAAGAAGCAAGGGGGGGGGGAAAGCAGTGGAAAATGTCTCCTTTGTGCCATTACTCTGACTCCACCTGTGGTCTTCTGTTGCCAGTAACTGGCGCCAAAGGAGATGTAACTTCAATGACATCTGTGCCACCTCTTTCCTCCCCTGACCAGCCTCCTTCACTACCAGCCTCCTTCACTACCAAGGCAGAATAAGGTGCCAAAGTGCAGTTACCACTTCATCAGACATACTTATGTGTTAGCTCCCACAGTAGATAACAGTACTTTAGCACTGCTGTGTGGAAGGAGAAAGGTAGATAATGAAGTCCCATTTTTTCAAAAGAAGAGAAATGCTTAGTCTATTTGTGCACTTGGTTCCTGTGGTGTATGTGTGAGGGAAAATGAAGGTACAATCAGTCTGGAAGATATTTCTCCATTTTGATATTATTCAGCAACCCTTCAACATTTGAGGATTGCTCTGACTAGCCTGGATATATATATAAGGGATTTTAAGGCATAAAAACAGGTGCAAATATAAAATGAGATCTGACAACACACATTTAACTCATGTGGTTTGCCTAGCACAGTGGTGGTGAACCTTTTAGAGACCTAACCCAAACCCCACTTATTTATCACTGGGTGCCAGGTGGGTGTGGCCCATTGGGTGGATGTGGCTGTGGTGGTCATGGAAGATTGGGTGGGTGTGGCCAAGGTGGGTGTGGTCACCTCAATGTTGCTCATGGAGAGGGACACCTATGGGTCGTGGGCAGGGTTGGAGGAGCTCCAGGAGGCCTCTGGCAGGTGGGGTGGTAGGCAGGAGACTCATTCTATGGGGTGAGGTGAGGCAGGGTGGGGCAAGGCAAGGGCTGGGGCAGCTGCTGCCTGACACCATCACCCCACGCACACAGAGGCCAGTGAGCGCATGAGGGCCAATGGTATCCATCAGTAGCCACAGCCTGCCGGCCCCTTGACAGGTGCACTCTGGGGCTCCACAGCCCGTCACCAGCAGTTCAAAGAAGCCGCCTCCAAGATGGATGGTTGGCCAACAACTGAGGAGGTGATTCAGTGGGCTGTGCTTCAGAAAAGAAGAGCATGCGAGGCCAGGAGGGACGGGATGGGGGGGAGGGAAACCAGCCGTGCCAGGATGCATTCAGCCACATGGGACCTCGGCGAATTAGCAGGCGGCTGGTTGAAGAGAGACAGTTGCCACTTCCAGGGCATGGCACAGGTGCCCACAGAGAGAGCTCTGAGTGCCGCCTCTGGCACCCATGCCATAGGTTCGCCACCACTGGCCTAGCATCTGTACTGATAGGACAGATGTGCTTATTTAGCAAATCCAGTGGTTGCTGTCCATTTCCACCAGTGTGCTGACAAGTTATGAACCTTCCTTTAAAAAAAAAAAGAAAAGGCTTGCATGCACTCATCATGTATTGCATGTTTTATTTATATATTTACGCTTCTGATGAAGTGACCTGCTAATTTTTTTTAATTTTTTTTAAAATCTTACCTTTATTGCTTTATAAATCATTCAAAAAGTCGGACATATATAATACATCTTCCTCCTTCTACAAGATTCTTCCTGATTTTTGGAATTTACCAGTGTCTACATTCCTTATTCATTTGAAAAGTGTTTTTTTTCCAAAATGCAAAACTGCTCAGGGAGTGATTATATAACAGATATTTCTTGTAATATCATGCAATGCTGGAGACATACATCCAATCAGTCTTGTGCACAGCTTGGTTTAGTTTCAAATGCACAAATTGACTCCCCCCCCAGCATGTGCCTATAATAAGGAATAAATATGGTTAGACTGTAATGAGAGCAGTTGACTGTCATCAAACCTCTAAAAAAACATGCTTCCCTGAAAATGATTTAAATGCACATGCATATACCCAATATGTTCTTGTCATTTCTGATGAACAAATTTTTAGAAACTTCTGAGATGCCTTTAAAACCTGTAAAATCCTTTAATTGGAATTGAAAGATAGGTGGGTTGACACCCCAAACTGTTCTCACTGTCACACAAACCATTATAAAGTCTCCATAAAACTATGATACTCTGTCTCCAGCTTCTTGTTAGATGCTTCTTTGGAAACAATGGATTGAGATTTATAGCAGCTGACATTTTCAATTGTTCTTTGTCCAGTAAAAAAAAAATTATCTCCACTTTCCTAGTACTTTCATAATGTACAGGAAGGACAATTCCCAGAATTCCCAACCAGATTGTTCTTTTGAAAATGATATGAACATTGTATTTCCTTCATTACTCCTTTGGTCTTATGTCTGCAAGACATATATACCAGAGGTCCCCAACCCCTGGTCTGTAGACCAGTACTGGGCTGCGGCATGCCAGCAACTGGTCCACACAAACAAGCAAAGCCCCATCTGTGGGATACAGGCAGCACACAAAAACCATGCACCTTCCAGTCCACAGAAAAACTTCTCTCCACGGAACTGGTCCCTGGTGCCCAAAACGTTGGGGACCTCTGATATATATTGTCTCCATTGATGAGAAATCCCAAACTGTCAGACTTTGATAACTGATTAATAGTTTCTCTTTTTTCATAAAAGTTTAACTCAGAAGGATCAGTAAACTCACATAACTGGGTTGTCACTGGGCAGGATCCTCAGCTAATCCATTAACATGGAGTTTTTTTTAAATAAAAGGAACCCCTCACTTGACAAAGTGGAGCTACTTTTCACACTATTAATGCATGTGAGAAACAGAGACCTGGAATGAATTTAATATAAATGCCAAGGACCTATAGTCAATTTACTTTAATCTTCCAATATAGTGGAGGCTGAAATATATTATTATCTTGGAATATATTACTCTGAAATGCAAATTAAAGGAACATCTGTGTAATCTTTAAAGAGAAAGGACAAAGATAGCTAATAGCTATTACTACCAAAAAGTTCCCTGCAATCCCCTCTATATACCCATAACCCTTTCATGTCATCAAATGCTAATTGGAGTTCTCTTCTGAGATGACTTAGGTAGTCTTTTCCCATCAAAACATCAAAACGCTGGGCAAGTATTCCTCCTCTCCCCATGGTGAGAGAAAAACCACAAGGCTTGGAACAGGACAGTCTCAGGCATGTAATCAAGGGATTAGGAGTATATGAATCTGTTGATCTAAGTCATATTTATTCCATGTACATAGCATGGTCATAGAATCAGAGAACTGGAAGAAACCATTTAACTGTTGAGTCCTCAACTCCCTGATCAATGTAAGAATCCAGATTAAATAAATCCAGGCTGATGACTGTTCAGCCTCTGCTTGAACAAATTCAATGAAGGATAGCCCACCATCCTTTTGGCTTTAATGTCAGAAGGGTTTTTGTAACATTCAAGACAAATGCACCTTCCTGAAACATTGTTACCTTTATGACATACATTTAATTTTTTTTAATTGTTAACATAAATCACATAAGTTGAGAGGATAAAATAAAAAGAAATGAGGAAAAAACAGTGAAAAAAGTGAAGATAAGACACAAGAGACAACAAAGAAAATGTGTGATTCTTTGGCTCTCAACATCCAAGCTTACACAATAAGGTTCTTTATAAGGGATTCAGATACATTTTCTTTCTGCCATATTCAAAGGTAGAGTATCAAAACTTGCCAGAATAAGCATCTGTCTGCTTGGATCAGAGACAGTAGCACAAAACAAAACAAAACAAAACAAAGATAGCATAAAGAGTATTGGGAAGAGCCTTATAATGGTGATATGATGCTTTAGCTTTACCATTTTATAATTTTTTATTGAATACTTTTCTGCTTAGTCTGGCCAGTGGCATTTCCTAAACCCAGTTTAAGAAAAGCATGGATTGAGAATCCACAGTGGGCAAAATCAGAAGCTATTTGTTTCTTCCAAGAGAAAGAGTATTTGTTGACCAGGATAAATTGAACTAGGGACTAGCCCTTAAATACTTGTTTCAGTCGATATATCAAGTAGCAGTGGCTTATTTAGGCTTCTGAGAAACCACCGGTAAAACAAATAAAGGCATTTGTCATGGGGAATTGAGCAGGCAAACATAATTCTCAGAAATTTGGATTGAAATGATTCTTGCCCAGATGTATCTTGCAAACACAATGCTGCGTGTCGTAGAATTAAAAGATTATCACCTTGGCTTTGTATAGTTTAACAGCAGCCAGGGTACAATTATTATGCTTAGAGAATGTAAATTTGATTAATGCATTATAGCCTTTTGTGCCAAAATTATAGATTATAAGTTTGATGTTTCTAACTGTTGTGGATTGAAAGTAAATGCCTAGATATACAAAGGCATTGACTTGTCTAATGTGTTACTGACTTTTCAGTTATACAGGTGAAACTCAAAAAATTAGAATATCGTACAAAAGTTCATTTATTTCAGTAATGCAACTTAAAAGGGGAAACTAATATATGAGATAGACTCATTACATGCAAAGCAAGATAGTTCAAGCCGTGATTTGTCATAATTGTGATGATTATGGTGTACAGCTCATGAAAACCCCAAATCCACAATCTCAGAAAATTAGAATATTGTGAAAAGGTGCAATATTCTAGGCTCAAAGTGTCCCACTCTAATCAGCTAATTAAGCCATAACACCTGCAAAGGGTTCATGAGCCTTTAAATGGTCTCTCAGTCTGGTTCAGTAGGAATCACAATCATGGGGAAGACTGCTGACCTGACAGTTGTGCAGAAAACCATCATTGACACCCTCCATAAGGAGGGAAAGCTTCGAAAGGTAATTGCAAAAGAAGTTGGATGTTCCCAAAGTGCTGTATCAAAGCACATTAATAGAAAGTTATGTGGAAGAGAAAAGTGTGGAAGAAAAAGGTGCACAAGCAGCAGGGATGACCGCAGCCTGGAGAGGATTGTCAGGAAAAGGCCATTAAAAAGTGTTGGGGACTTTTACAAGGAGTGGACTGAGGTTGGAGTCAGTGCATCAAGAGCCACCACACACAGACGGATCCTGGACATGTGCTTCAAATGTCGTATTCCTCTTGTCAAGCTGCTCCTGAACAACAAACAACGTAAGAAGCGTCTTACTTGGGCTAAAGAAAAACAGACCTGGTCTGTGGCTCAGTGGTCCAAAGTCCTCTTTTCTGATGAGAGCAACTTTTGCATCTCATTTGAAAACCAAGGACCCAGAGTGTGGAGGAAGAATGGAGAGGCACACACTGCAAGATGCTTGAAGTCCAGTGTGAAGTTTCCACAGTCTGTGTTGATTTGGGGAGCTATGTCATCTGCTGGTGTTGGTCCACTGCGCTTCATTAAGTCCAGGGTCAACGCAGCCGTCTACCAGGAGATTTTGGAGCACTTCATGCTTCCTTTCGCACATGAGCTTTATGGGGATGCTGACTTCATTTTCCAGCAGGACTTGGCATCTGCCCACACTGCCAAAAGCACCAAAACCTGGTTCAATGACCGTGGGATTACTGTGCTTGATTGGCCAGCAAACTCACCTGACCTGAACCCCATAGAGAATCTATGGGGCATTGCCAAGAGAAAGATGAGAGATATGAGACCGAACAATGCAGAAGAGCTGAAGGCCGCTATTGAAGCATCCTGGTCTTGCATAACACCTCAGCAGTGCCACAGGCTGATAGCTTCCATGCCATGCCGCATTGAGGCAGTAATTGCTGCAAAAGGGGCCCAAACCAAGTACTGAGTACATATGCATGCTTATACTTTTCAGAGGTCCGATATTATTCTATGTACACTCCTTGTTTTATTGATTGCATGTAATATTTTAATTTTCTGAGATTGTGGATTTGGGGTTTTCATGAGCTGTACACCATAATCATCACAATTATGACAAATCACGGCTTGAACTATCTTGCTTTGCATGTAATGATTCTATCTCATATATTAGTTTCCCCTTTTAAGTTGCATTTCTGAAATAAATGAACTTTTGCACGATATTCTAATTTTTCGAGTTTCACCTGTATGAGCTATTGATGCAGCACTTCCATATTTTTTTGGTTTAATTTTTGTCTTGTTATGACAATATGGAGCTTATGAACATAGGCTTTGTCACAGACTGACTTGGTGCAAAGATAAGATGTCTCAGCTCTTTCTCAGTTTTTACTTCCTTAGCATCAGCTCTGTAGTTATGGTACTCCTTGTACTTGTGTTCCTTGCTGAGGGTTGTAAAGATAAGGATACCTGGATAGGCACTTAGTATTTATCATAGCTACATTAAATGTTAGAAAGTTTTTAAGGAGATAACAGTTACTTCCTTCTCCAAATAACTTAATCATTGCTTTGGGATTGCTGTTTAATTGGCTAACCCCTGTGTCCCCCCACTCCACCTCCAAAAGCAAGAATAGGCATAAAATGTATTATGGTATACAGTTTGACTTACAGTACAGCATAACTTTTAAAAATTTATAGACCAATAATAAAGAAAAATAAAAGAAGGGAATCTGAGCCTTAAAGTTCATTCACAGATGAATGCAACTCCCCCTGACCACCTTGTATATAATTGATTGATTGCAGTAAAATTCCTCTGTCTGGAAACAGTTTTTGTGAATCTTACCAGCACTTAAAAGATTTAAAATATCTGTCAGGATAGCTGTCTCACATGATCCAATGTTCTGACAAGTAGCTGAATTTCTGAATTCATGTGTAAAGCAGCTTTGGGAGCAGTTAAGGAAATATTTTCTCCTTCCAGTTGCAGATTTCAGATTAATGGAAAGGGATCTACTGCACTAAATCTAACAGATTTGCATTGTAAAAAGTGCTAAAAAAACAGAGTATTCTACATCTCTTTCATGTCACCTACTAGTTATCCAGCTTTTTGCATGCTGATTTGTTATTCCTAGATATGTACTTTCCTTTCTCCCTCTACTATCATTGCCTGTGATTCTTGTAGAAAACTGATGAAGTTACAGTTAGGAAGAAGTTAAGATGATTTATTCTTTCTGCTAATTACTGGACAAAAATGCTAATTCTGAGATGGCCTTTGTGTGCCTGTTTTTTCCCCAGTCAGTGATACTTTTGCTATTGATTTCAGTAGAAAATCCTATGCTATTTTAGTCTTGTAATACCAATGGTATTAAATTGCTCTGGTGCTGTTTTCTCATATGTTGTAAGCCAGTTACACATTTTTGCAGTACAATAGTAAGTACTACAGTGTAATTTGTTAGGTCCTGCAGCATGAAAAGGACTCCTGTCTGGGGTAAAAAAGGATCCTTTACACTTCATGGAATAATATATTGGGTTTGCTATGTAAGATATCTCACTAGGGTACATTTTTCCTTGTTTAAAGTATATAAATAGATAAGACAGAGTTAAGAACTCTTCATGCTATTGTAACATAGCATGAAATTGGCCTAGTTTAGCCATCCATGCAGTAAATACAGAGCTTATGTGAGACAGTGTGTTATTTAAAATCAATCTATAAGTCACATCAACTGTTCAATTGGCTGTGTGGAAAATTTTTAAAGGAAGTTAAGCATTTATCAAGAGACAAATGCTTGCAGACCTCATAAAACTGGATCATATCAACTGTTATTGCAGCTGATGCCATTGATGTAAGAACTGGGTTGACATCCAGAAAGTATCTTATCATTTGCATTGCCTCCAAACATCTTGGACCTTAAAGAAAACAAAACAAAGAAACAAAAATTTATGAGCATTGAAAACAGTCCTTTTTCTTTGGTATTTGTATTGACAAATAAGGAATACAAATCTACATTAAACATTTGTTCTATTATATAATAATGCCCAATGTTTAGCATTTAGCATTGCTTATTTAGAGATGATAAACACTGCTGTGTTGGTTGTTTTGTCGAGCAGTTTGACCGGACGTTCTCAACATACTTCTGGAACTAAAAAAAAATGGATATCTTTTTGTGTCATGTGTAAAGCTGGGAAAAGAGATTTTGCAATTCTGTTTCAATCGTCAAAGTATAGAGTGAAAGGTTCAGAATAGTGCAGAGACTTTCTCAGCAGTAGAGAATAGTGATTAATTGTGGGCTGATGAATATCACAGCATGAATTAAACATGGAAGGGGGCTGATCAAACTACTCATGTAGTAAATTCTGTATTGGGTGAGAATTAAGGTAAGGAATAAAGATGAGCAATGCCAACATAGAAGAGTAACACACCTGGAAGCATTCCAGTTTCAATGATTTTATCTCAGCTGCACTGATGGATTGGCTAGAATCCTTGGCCTGAAAGCATATAAGCTTCTGAGGCATGACAGTGCTATGGTTTAGTTTAAATAAACATACTTCAGTTGGAAGTGCCATGATCGTATCCTAGGCAGATTACTGCAACTCACTTTGTATGGGACTGTCCAGAATTTGTTTTTAAAACATTTTCCAAACCAAATTTGTGCAGTACATAATTTGTGCAATTCCATCACCAGGGAGGTAAGGCAATTCTGTTGTTCCTTTGTAACTGAACTTCAGGTGTCCTTCATTTACTCCCTTTTCCTTCTCCTTGTCTTTCTGCTGTCTTTCCCAAATCTCTGCTTCATTGAGCTGAGCTGTCTTCATTAGTGAGAGAGACCCCAGAACCAAGCTACTGCCAATTTAGAGGACTGCAGAGATAGTCTTGTCAAATAAATTCAAGAGTGATTAGGAAAACTGTGAAGAGACTCATATTTCCTGAAGATTCCAGAATTCTCAGTCTTGGGAAACGTGGGAGCATGAGAAAAGGATTTAAAGTAGCCCTGTATTCATTCTATTTGCTATAAGGAGGAGCAGAGGAAAACTCATTATAGGGGGTAGAAAAGAAGAATATGAAGTAAAATTATGGATTCCAGATGTGGGAGGAGATGTTTGGAATGTATGTTCACATTCTATACCTTGTACATCAGCCCCATCTGAAATTCCCATGCAAACACCAACCCTACGACCTGTTGCCACACTCAGCCAACAATGACCCCCAGAATGAAGGGTATTCTATGCTTTCCATCATGATAGAACAGTACCAGTTCCTGTGCAACAAGAAGGGAGGAGGGAATTTCCAGCTCTGACAAGAATTGTTTGTTGATCTTGGGTTGCCAAGCAAGGTTGGGAAAGTGAATCTATTTGTTTCCCATAGTGACTTGGTTGGGATATTTTCAGGCATGGGAGAGAAGATTAGTTCTGACAGTGAGTAGTGTAGAAGAGTATAGTGATAGTCATTAGAGTCATTAGGAAACCCATTAAAAGAAAACATACACCACCCAGCTTTGAAAAAAAGGGAGGGTGTGAGAAAAACCACTTAAAATAACCCTCCCTTGACTCTGTTTGATGCACCAGGAGTACTCTGTTAGGCTTTCAAAATTCTGTTATTACACCCTATAACAATAAAATAGAGTTCCAGTAATTCTTGTAGGCCTAGCCTACCATGAAAGGCTGACAGTCAAGGAACCCTTCAACTGATTGGCTGGTTTGGGCATGTCTAGAAACCTGCGGAGGTGACATTCAAGAAAAAAAGGACAGAGAGGGCAGCCCCTGCAGGTAGTCAAGGAGGCATGGGGGTATCAGCCTACTTGCTAAGTGAGGGAGGCAATGGGACAGCTTCATTGAGGGTTCTGCTGGTAATACAGAGAAAAAGTAGGAAACAGTTACGGAGATGAACAAGGACCTTTCACCTTTTTCTCTTTTTTTCCTCAGAGGCTAGGAAGCTTTTTCCATCTAGTTTGCCTCAGTGAAGAAAACTATTAGCTCAACCAGCTCCCTTCCAGGGGCTTTTGGATGCCCATCTCTACCTTTACACCCCAAAGCCTTACTTTAACCAATGACATTTACATCACAGTGATGTTACACAGATGATGTAAGTCACCACAATGACATACTCTTATAGCTACTGAATGTTTGTAAATAATGGTTTGAAATTAGCCTCTTCCCTGCAATTAGTCTAATTCATTATTTGATAGATCAAATATATAACCCACCTTTTCTACAACATTGACGTAACGCACTTACCTCCTATATAGTCCCACAATAACAACACAACAAGGTAGGACTGATAGAAAGTCACTTGCCCAAAGTCATGCAGGAAGCTTCCATGGCTGGGTAGGCACTAGATCTAGATTCTGGATTTTGCTGATCTAGATTCTGGAAGTTGTCCAGTGTTTCTCAACTGTGACAACTTTAAGAGGTGTGGACCACTCCCATGCTGAATGGGGAATTCTGGGAGTTGAAGTCCATGTTTCTTAAAATTGTCAGTGTTGAGAAATACTGCTCTTAATCGAACTCTTTAATCACTAAATGAGGCTTCATTATATTGAAAATGCTTCTTTGTTTCCTACAAACCTGACTGTGGATTGAGATCATATTCGCTGGCCATGACATATATACTGCTGCCAAAAGATTTCAGTTAACTGCAACTCAGTTTTCATAACTCAATAAAATTAATAGGAGTCTTAAAAAAAACCTAAAAAGTCAAATGCATAAATCTCTAAAACATGTGATTATAAAGCCTCCTAACTAGCCCATTATATAATTATGGCAGGTCAGCAATCTTGGCATTCTAATTTTAATAACCAGACTTATGTACAGCCACTTTATATAAACAAAAGAAGACAAAGGACGTCTTTGTAAATTAAAATAAGAATCATGTCTGGCTACAGAAGACCAGTAAATGAAGTAATCTAAAAGTTTCTACTCATACCTCAGCAGACCTTATAAATAATTAAAAATGATTAGAAGAAAGGATGTTCTTGAAGGAAAAAATACAAATAACTCACAAGGAGAGTAGTGCACACAGCTGTGTTGAAATGAAGACACCAATCCTTAATCAGTAGAAAAATATGCCAAGCTAATTCACATTGCTCTCATCCAGCACACTGCCTGGTGATGTCCTTATATCTGGGGACAAATGATGGGATGTAAGTAAATGTCCTATTCCCCTAGCTATTCTAAATGTGTGGATTGGTGAATTGAGTGATGGGTGCCTGGTTAGACACTTTAGTCATCTTTCAAGTTGCTTGATTATTGGCATGGGACTGGCTGCAGTGGGGTGGAATTCTCCTGGCAGATCACCTGGTGAACTCCTTCCTGCTTAATCCCTCCTCTGCCCCACTAACGTGTCATATATCCCACTTGTGGACATGTGGTTAGCAGTCTTCCAGAAGATTATTAGAAACATGCTCAAAAATACCCCGAGTGTCAGATCATTTGTGCACTGGAGAGGTTGTAAAGAGCTCTGGGTGATTTCTCTCCTACTTCGCTTCACATCTCTCTGCTGCACTTGAGCCTATATCACTTGGACTAAAAGAGAAACTGCTGGAATTCATTGAGATTGGACAGGAATTCCAGCAGTTTCTCTTTTAGCCCAAGTGATATAGGCTCAAGTGCAGCAGAGAGATGTGAAGCGAAGTAGGAGAAAAATCATTTCATTACTGTAGGCTGAAGGGAATGAATGTGCAAAAAGGTGCTCAGAATGATGTTGCGCCTGAGTAATTTTTTAAAAAGGTACAGCTATGCAACAGCAAAAGTAGGAGAAAACCTGAACAATGCTCATTAGTAACAGAACCAGCCACAGAGAACCTGACTCTCTTTCTCTGTTTAAATTGACTGAAGTACCTCCTTTTCTAAAGGATAAATCCTGTGCTCTTTCAAAATGTTACTAAATATGTTTAAAAACTAGTCCAAAACTCTTTGGACAATGCTAAAGCCATTTATGAGAGAAGCCTGCATAATGCCTAATCAGGCATGAATGCTTGTGAATTTTTATGGGAGGAAATATTAAATGTTCCCACCTATAGAAGGTGAAGGGTATGAGAACATGATGTGACTTCTCAGTGGCTATCTCAGCCTTTGGGAACATCTTGTTTCTGATATAAGTAATGTCCCCAAACCCTTTATTTTAAAGAAAACCTTAAAAATAATATTATTCTGTAGAGCATTTTTGGTGCTCATGGTACAGGACTTCCTTTATTAGTTAGGAGCTGATTATTTTGTTCATCTTGAATGGAATGGAAAGGAAAGGAAAGGAAAGGAAAGGAAAGGAAAGGAGGAAAGAAGGAAAGAAGGAAAGGAAAGGAATACATTTGAGTGGGCCAGATGTTTGGTCTCTCCAGAAGCCCAAGCATTATGAAATGACTGGACAGGTGGGCGGAGCTCTCAGCAGTTTAAATTTGTCATTAGGAACTGGGCAAATCTCAGCTACTGACTGTATCATCACCAACCCTTGCTAATGAGAGAGTGTAGGTGCAGATTGCTCATACAGTAGGATTTGTGTCAGAATTAGAGGAAAAATGTAATATAACACCCACAGGCTCTTCAAATAGTCACTTACATCTTAGTCACCTCATGGCTTGATCATGGTATACATGGTATATGTTTTTGAAGACTACATAGAAGCTTCAACAGATTTAAAATTCAGTAATGTCAGCAATGATTGGAACACTTCAGTATATCCCATGTGACACCTCTTTATCATTAGCTGCACTGATTGGCATTTTGCTTCAGAGTGTGATTCAAGGTGCTGGTCATTACATATAAAGTCATACCTGACACAGGGCTGGGCTACTCGAAGGATTGCCTATTTCATGGAGTATCTTCCCAGTGAAATTGATGCAACAAGGTTGGTATGTACCAGATTCCTTTGATTAAACAATTTTATCTACCAAACTATGCCTTCTCATAGTACTGCTTGCCCTCGGGAATGAGGTTCCCCCAAGATCAGAAAGGTCCCCCTATCAGCCTGGCCTCAACACCTGGGAGGATTCTGGAAAAGATAATCAAACAATGAATCAGTGAGCACCTAGAGGCAAACAAAGTCATTACTAAAAGCTAACATGGGTTTGTCAAAAACAGATCATTCCAGACAAATTCTTTGACCAAGTGACAAAATTAGTGGACCAGAGGAATGCTGTGGATATAATTTACTTGGACTTCAGTAAGGCATTTGATAAAGTAGATCACAACCTTCTACTTGATAAGATAGAAAAATGTGGGTTAGACAGCATCACCACCAGATGGATCTGTAGCTGGCTGACTGGCCGTACTCAGCGTGTGGTCCTTAATGGAACTGCATCTACATGGTGCCCCAGGGCTCTGTTCTGGGCTCAGTGCTCTTCAACATCTTCATCAATGATTTGGATGAGGGGATAGATGGGGAACTCATCAAATTTGCAGACGACACCAAGCTGGCAGGAATATCCAACACTCCAGAAGACAGGCTTAAGATACAGGAGGATCTGGACAGACATGAACACTGGGCGCTATCTAACAAATGAAATTCAATGGTGAAAAAGTAAGGTTCTACATTTAGGCAAGAAAAAACAAATGTACAGGTATAGTATAGGGGGTACCTTGTTCAGTGGTAGTAACTGTGAGAGGGATCTCGGAGTCCTAGTGGACAATCATTTAAATATGAGCCAGCAGTGTGCTGCAACTGCCAAAAAAGGCAACACAGTCCTAGCCTGCATTAACAGAGGGATAGAATCAAGATCACGTGAGGTATTAATACCACTTTACAATGCCTTGGTAAGGCCACACTTGGAATACTGCATCCAGTTTTGGTCACCACAATGTAAAAAAGATGTTGAGACTCTAGAAAGAATACAGAGAAGAAGAACAAAGATGATTAGGGGCCTGGAGGCTAAAACATATAAGGAACAGCTGCTGGAATTGGGTATGTCTAGTTTAATGAAGAGAAGGATAAGGGAGGACATGATAGCAGTGTTCTAATATCTCAGGGCTGCCACAAAGAAGAGGGAGTCAAACTAATTTCCAAAGCACCTGAAGGCAGGACAAGAAGCAACAGATGGAAACTAATCAAGGAGAGAAGCAACCTAGAACTAAGGAGAAACTTCCTGACAGTTAGAACAATTAACCAGTGGAACAACCTGCCTCCAGAAGTGGGGAATGCTCCAACACTGAAAGTTTTTAAGAAGAGGCTGGACAGCCATTTGTCCAAAATGGTATAGGGTAATTAAAGTCCCCCATTACTATTGTGATGTGCTTCCTACATAACTTATTTAGCTGACTAGCAAAAAGTTCATCTATTTCCTCTGCTTGGTTGGGCAACCTATAGTATACACCTATGGCAATGTCATTTCCCCCCCCCTTTTATATTGACCCAAATGCATTCAACTTTACAGTTTTCATCATTGTTGTGCTCTATTTCTGTAGAGATAAAATTATTTCTTATATATAGAGCAACTCCACCTCCTCTTTTGTTTAGTCTGTTTCTTTAAAATAATTTAAATCCCTCTAGCTGTGTGTTCCATTTGAGGGTTTCATCCCACCATGTTTCTGTAATGGCAACAATATCATATCTGCCCTCATTTACCTGAATTTCTAGTTCAGGTAAGATGTTCCGAGTAGCACAGTTTTTTGTAGCTTTGCTGGAGTTATTGCAGGAAGCTGTAATTTCTTGATGTATTTTGCAGTTTTTGGACATAGTTCCCAGTGCCCCGATGACAATGGTTATCACTGTTACACATTTCATCCATAATCGTGCAGTTTCGATGGCCAGGTTGCGGTATTTTGTAATTTTTTCCAGTTCTTTTTCTTTGACTCTGGCATCTCTTGGTACAGCGATATCAATCAATTGTACGCTTCGGTTCTCTATGACTGCGATATTTGGCGTGTTGTATTCCAAATGGCGATCTGTCTGTATTTGGAAGTCACACAAGATCTTCACCCTTTCATTCTCAACAACTGTTTCCACCCTATGTTCCCATGACTTCTCAGACACAGGCAAGTCATATTTTGTACACAATGCCCAGTGGATTAGTTTAGCAACTTAGTCATGTCTAGCTTTGTAATCAGTTTGTGCAATTTTTCTGCACTCACATATTAAATGTGAAACAGTTTCAACTTTGTCGTTGCAAAGTCAGCAATTTGGATTGTTAGTAAATTTTTGTATCTTCACTTTCATGGCATTAGTTTGTAGTGCTTGTTCTTGAGCAGCCAGTATTAAGCCTTCTGTTTCTTTCTTGATGGTTCCCATCTTAAGCCATGCCCATGTCAAGTTGTTATCACATTTTCCTTCAATGTTTTTCAAATGCTGTCCATGAAAAGCTTTGGTTTTCCATCTATTTAATCTGTCATCCAGCCATTATTATTATTATTATGATGATGATGCTCTGCTAATGTGTTCTCTCTCTTCCGTTTCCTGCTGTAACTATGGTTTGTTGGATCCTATGGTGCCCTCTCTAGGAGGGGCTAAGTACGTACTAGTCTTAGTAGATGACTACACCAATATGGGTTTTGCTATTTATTAAAGAGCAAAATAGAAGTTTTACAACAGTTCAAGCAATGGGTGAACTGTGTAGAGCAAAGATATGGCCATAAAGTATGCCAGCTGCAAACTGACAGGGGAACAGAGTTTATGTCTGACAATTTCCGAAAGTGGCTGAAGAACTAAGGCATACGGCATAGATGTACGAATCCGTACTCGCCAGCAGAAAATGGAGTGGTTGAATGGAGGAATGGCGTATTGCAAGCCATGAAAAACTCACTGCTGGCTTTACAGGGAGGCTGTAAAGGATAAACTGATAAAGTTACAGTATTGTTCCACTGATAACAATATAGCTGATATATTGACTAAGCCTTTAAATATAGGCAAGCATCAAGAGTATGTAAAAGCTGTTTAGCTTTAAATGGGAGGAGTGTGAAGGTATTGATTTAACAGCTAACCAGCTTATGTAATGTAAGATGTAATGATGGGAATGACTCAGCAGGGTCTGTGTCTCTTTAAGAACCTTTGTATAAAGGGAAGGCTTTGCTAATGTGTTCTCTCTCTTCCGCTTCCTGCTTTACCTAAAGTTTGTTGGATCCTGCTGTAATAGCATGTGTATGTATATTGTTCCTGGTGTATGATATTGTAAATAGTGTAAGATAAACCACCATTTACTATAGACCACTTTACTGTGTTTACTCCTAGGTTATCTCACACAATAAGACTGCATACTTTGACAATAGTTACCAATATGTTGTAATTTATACTACCTCCCTTTAATGAATACTTTATAGTAATTCCTTTGTAAATTCAGTTTCACATTTTCTTCATGAACGATGTTCTGAACTCCTGCTAAAAATGTATTTTACATTCATGCAACTCCTCAAAGAAATATAGAACATCTTAAAAGAAGAGCTCTTTTCTCATTTAGTTTAATTAGCACCACCCTAAAGCTACTATTACTGTATAATGTGAAAGTGCTATTTCTCAGTGAACGGAAGGTGCTAAAATTAATTGTTTTCCATCTGATCTGATAAAACCTCTTTTTAGTTTAAATGATAAAATGTATAGGGGTACAAGTCCTGGATGTTGCCTGTTGTGATCAGGGTTTATAGCATACTGTTCCACATTTGACATATGGCAAAATTTAATAGAAAAGTATGAGTACTTTAGTTCTTACTTTGAAAAAAAAGAGCCTTTTTAAATATTCGCTATGATCATATAGAAACTTAGTTAACTGCCATATTTCCTGACAATCATTCCTTCTCTAAAAAGAGAAGAAGAAAAGAGAGAGAGAGAGAGAGAGAGAGAGAGAGAGAGAGAGAGAGAGAGAGAGAGAGAGAGAGAGAGAGAGAGAGAGAGAGAGAGAGTATATGATCAATATCTCTATTAGGATTAGGACTTTATATATTGATTTAATTTTCAGCCATGGTATATTTGTCACAAAAGAAATCTATATCAGAAATGGCTTAGGCTTTTAACATTTCTCTTAATAGTTCTTTGGTCTCAAATTGGTTTTTATTTTTTAAAATAGGAGAAATTATGTGTGATGATAGCAAATGATGAACGATTAATTACTAATGGATAATATATACACACCACAAAACTGAAAGCAACTCTGCCCCCTTTTTGCTAATTTGCTCATGGATCAGTCAATATATCTGCCATTCTAGGGCTGCCTAGATTGGATCTAGTTTTCTCCACTCTAAAGGGACCTTCCAACCTCATTTTAATTAGAGCAAGTGGTAACAGTGACACTCAGGCAGATCTGAAGCAGCCAGGTGGGGAAGAAGGGGCTTGTTGCTGGTTGTGTATAACAGGGCTTTTCAACCTTTTCACCCATTGTACCACTTTTAGGAAGGATATGGCAACATCCGAGTACCACCAGTTGCCTAGCAAGGTGTCAAAAACTTGATGACCAAAAAAAAATATGAAAAAAGTGATGAAGTACAGATAGTCCTTGACTTACAACAGTTCGCTTAGTGACTGTTCGAAGTTACAATGGCACTGAAAAAAGTGCCCCCCCAAGCCACAGCCGAGCAAGACACATGCCTGCCCTCCCGGCCATGCACTTCCTCCTGTCCAAGGTTTTCACTGTTGTCAGCATTTCTGTTGAGGATTGGCATGGGGATGGGGTGGGGAGGAGTTTGGTTTTTATTTCCCCCCCCCTCTGCTGGGTGGTTGCAGCAGGTTTTGGTCACTTCATATGACCCTGGGACACTGTGCCTGTCATAAATATGAATCAGTTGCCAAGCATCTAATGTAAATCACAAGACCCTGGAGATGCTGCAACCTTCCAGCTGATCAATGCTTCTTCTGGGCTCAGAAGCACCGGGATCAGTGCCGAGCTCCAGCTGGAGCCTGGCGCTGATCCTGGCACTTCCACTGAGCCCTGATAGCCCTGAAGAAGTGCCGATCAGCTAGAAAGCAGCACTGATCCTGGCACGTCTGCTGAGCCCTGACAGCCCTGCAGCTCCAGCCATCTCTCGCTCAGGCTGTTCAGCTCATTCCCCTCCCCCACTACCACTTCTGTAGGATGGTCGCGTAGTACCTGCCAGGTGCCAATGTACCACAGGTGGTACCCGTACCACTGGTTGAAAAGCCCTGGTGTATAAGACAGGTTGGTTTAATGGAGGAGATGGCAATGGTATGGAGAAGGATGCTGTTCTTCCTCATATTAATTTACCTTCCATAAGCCAGCAATACATGACAACACAGTTGTCATCTCTGCAGCAGAGCTAACTAAATTAAGGCACAAGCCTACTTTTGGGAGTATACTTTTTGGATAGAATTATGAATTTAAACTGATTGCTTAGACTTTCATGTTCTATTCAGAAACATTATTTTGTAATTTTGCCTAGGTTTATGTGCACAACATATATTTTTGCACCACCCATCTGAAAATGGGTGGCATGGATTTTTATGTTAATGGGTGTATTAAAATGAAAATCATATCCAAAAATGTAGAATTAAAACATGTAAAGTTCATACAAGTGCCTATCATGTAATAACATTAACATTCACTTATAAGGGGAACATTTTTTCCTCTCTTGCCCAAGATCAGATTGTTCCAGTCACATTGATGTTAAGGTCAAGTTATACTGGTGTGGTGTTATCTAATTTAGTATGGATCATGCCATCCTAGAGACCAATTAACTAATTGGACCTACTGCTTTATTCAAGCAGTGAAAAGCTGTATTTGTTATTACCTCCAAATATTCCCCTATATTTCCATGAGAATATAATTTGGTAACCAAAAGGATGTTACCAGTAAAAATGCCCTAAAGAAAACCCTGGTATGAATCTATTGGTGCTAGGCTTATAAACACAATGGGCATCCCATATGCTTTAAAGGGAGGTGATGCTCTGGAGCCAAAATAACCTTTTGAAATAAGGAAATGCTTCTTTAAAGCAAAGGACATCTGGCAATTAATCTGCCAAAATGCAGAGGTATACTTCTCTTCCATCACAGAGTTTCAATTACACTGTCCCTTTGTGCACTTTTCATAGACTGCTTCTTGCATTGTGTTAATGAATTGGGTTTAGAGATTAAAGCCTCAGGGAGGGAAAAAAATGAATTAAGCCACCGAGAATGCAAATAATGCAATTGATAATAAGATCTTTTGTCTCTTGGCTCTTTAGAGTGGCTTTTCCTCTGCAATTTTTAGATTTTCTTTTGAATTTTCATCCAAGGTCTGAATAACATGTATACATTATGTAATCCTTAAACATATAATTAATTAACAGTAGGCTCTGCTAGGAAAGTGAGCTGTGGAGTTAATCCTCTCTCCTAGCAGTCATTTCCTTGTTTTAGACCCCAGTGATTTAAAACCTTGAATCTTGTATATACAGTACATACAGGAGTCCTTTGATGGTTTACGATGATTATTTCAAGCTGAAAAGGGATTAAGGGTCAGTAAGTGTATATCATAGTTCCTTTATTTTTAAGGACTAACTTGGAATCAGGTTAAACCAGCTTCTCCAGCTCTCTAATGCTTTGAGACAAAAGCTGAAATGTTCAGCTATCTTCGTTTTGCTTCCTCTGCATTGTGCCCTACACTCTACACTGTGGGGCTGTTAATGAGAAGATGTTGAGTACTGTTATTAGGATGAACATATGAGGAAAAAGATTGTGGTTCTTTGCTATGTTACTTGTTATCTAATGGCTCCCTGTGGGCATTTGACTAGGAATTTAAGGCAGTAAGGGTCACCTCTATGAGCATATCTTAGACTCCTTGTTGCACAGTTTTTCTTCTGGGTTTTAATGTTACAACTAAGTGGATCAGGTATGTTTTCTTTTGAATGATCAGGAATCTAGACTATCACTATACTCTGCTACTGGATTCTTGCATATATGTCTTTTAATACATAACATTTTGTAGAATCAGTGATGATCAAGACAAGGTTACGGATGTAATCGTGGTCATGTCCAGGCCCAATAATGTTTACATGAAAAAAATCTGGAAGTAGAAAGTGTCCTGCCTGAATACTATATATTGAAAGTCTTAGAAAAGATGTTTTGGCAGTTAAAGAAATCTTATGGCAGAAGTCATCCTAGAGGCAGGTTGCCTATATATAAAATATAGGCAAAATGTCTATATATTTATATACATTTAAAATATTGCATGTGAATAAGAAAATTGTGTTGCTACATACAGTATGTGGACTAACAATGGTAGAAAGAATTTCCTGCAGGAATGATAAGCACAACTTCACCATTGTTAAAAAACTGTAACATTTCTGTTGAATTTTTTTTAATTTAATAGCTCTTGTACTATATCATGACCTACAAGGGCTGTTCCAAATCTATGTTTCCATAAAACCACAGATCACTTTAAAGTTACTGTGTCTTTAATTCAATGATCCAGGATAACTTGAAAGAAATTCATTCCCAACTGCTCCTAACATTATAAGTCTTTATCATGCTGGTACTGCATTAAAGATGTGGGAAAGCCATACTGCGAAAGTAGGCTGGGTAATCATGGGCAGTAGCCATTTTGCTTTCACAAAACAGGTGGCCTACCAATAAATACGCAAATTCAGCTTCTGAAAAGGCTTATAGGCATTTGTGTTAAAAAGAAGCTACCATAATTCCAAACTTAATAAAAACACCCCAAATCGTCACATAACTGAATTTGCATGGCACTATGAAGAGTGTGAAGCTTTTAGACAGGAGAAGCCACCATATGGATTATAGGGAATATCAGGCTGCCCAGTTCTTTTGAGGATGATGGTGCAAGATACAAAAATAAAGCAACTTTTGGCTATAAATTTTAACCAGCTCTCGGAAGAAGAATCCAAAGATTTCTCTTTAAGATAAGGCTCAACAGTTATAGTTACAGTCTCAAGCAACCCTGGTACATTTTGTATTAAAACTCATCCAATTCTCCTTAACAACAACTGAAAGGTTTAAATCAGGGGTCCCTGGCCCACAGTCCACTACTGGGCTGTGAACCATTCAGAAAGGGACAGTGGAAGCAGTGGGCAAGTCCATGCATGCTCCAGTTGCACAAGCAGCAGACGCCTGTGCCCAACACTCACACAAATGGAGCTGCGTGTGCAGACCTATCCCCTCTTCCCCTTCCCACAAGCCCTGAAACCCGGAAAGGTTGGGGAATTCTGGTTTAAACTGTTGGCCATTACTCTTCTCGTAATATCACTACCACAATCCCTATGACCCTTGCAGATCCAAGAATTAATAAATATACAATTGTTAATTAAAAAATTAAAAGCATTGTCCCTGGCTGCAATAAAATAGCCCACCCTTGTTTGAAAGTGAACCACCTGGATGTTTTATTCCCCCCCACCCCCGAGGACAAGCATCAGTAGACAAAGTTACTTTAAAAGAATTGCACAAAATATTTCATTGTTAAAATGTTTTGGCCTTAAATTACTATTTTTTCATACCTAATAGAATGAATCCTCATGCTTGACAAAATACCCCCCCTCTCTCTCTCTCTCTGTGTGTGTGTGTGTGTGTGTGTGTGAGGAGAGAGAGAAGAAGAGAGAGATGGAGATCCAGGTTATATAAACACCAATTTTAGTCACTTTCATTTTGGGATGCCTAATCTGTTCCAGCTGAGCCCCTTGGGCTTTTTTTCAACATGAGTGACAAGGTATGATTGAAAGGTAAACCCAGCAGGGAAGAGACATGGCTGTGGACCCCATCAGTCTGAAAAAGCAATGGTGAACATGATTGACTGTATCAAGAGAGAACGTGCTATTTTTACAATGATATTTATGAACATATGCTTTCTTTTCTCCCAAACAATGCTCAGGCTTGCTAGCAAGTGGACAAGATGATAGGTGAATTTGTAGTGGAAAAATACCCTTGCCAATAACATAGGAAAAATGTGAAGATTTTATACATTGGTCATTTTTGTTATTTAATGCAGTTTCCCAAAAGAATAAGTCTCATTAAGGAATTTCCAATTTCCTTGCTTTCAGAGAAAAAGACTCCAAATGACAAAATGATATTCTATCTTTACATGTCTTTTTTTCTGCATGTCATTTGGTTAGTTCATAAAACTAGTCTATGACCTATTTTTCCCAAAGTGGAACACTGTGCCTGGAATAAAGATTGAGTCAATCTTACAAAAAGTTTTGAAGCAAGAACTAGATATTCACCTACTGGGTATAGTTTAATGGATTCCTCTATTGAGAAGAAGATTGAACTAAATGTCCTGTGAGATTCCCAAATCATACATTCTATGATTGAAAAATCAGCAAATTTTCCCAGATGGTGTTACGTCAACAAGGTTTCCCATGGCTGAATGTTCTTTTTAAAATAACCTAATAATATCATTTCTGTATATAAATAACTGATATATTTGTAAAACTGATTATCTTGCCAATAACCTATTTTATAAAAATATTTTTTTTTGTTGGTTGAAGACCATACAGTCAAGTATCATCTGTAATATAAAATGATGTAATCCAAATATAGCTTTATCATTTCATGCCTCTTTGTGTAACTTATTCTTAGGCAAAGCAGTTCAAATTCAAACTATCTAATGTCCCATTTTTTTAGTGTCAAGCAATTGTTTTGATCATTTTGGAAGAGTTTCAAATGCAAAACAGAGCTGTTTTGAGCTCAACCCACTTCCAAAATGAACAAAACAAAATTGGGTCTGTTTCGTTTGCATAACATGTTGCAAAGAATGGTGATAAGGAAGAATGGAATGATCTCTGATTAGCTTCTCATCTATAAAAAGGTAAAGTTTCCCCCGCACATGTGTGCTAGTCGTTTCTGACTCTAGGGGCCGGTGCTCATCTCCGTTTCAAAGCCGAAGAGCCAGCGCCTGTCCGAGGATGTCTCCGTGGTCATGTGGCCGGCATGACTAGATGCCAAAGGCGCACAGAACCTTCCCACCGTAGTGGTCCCTATTTTTCTACTTGCATTTTTACGTCCTTTCGAACTGCTAGGTTGGCAGAAGCTGGGACAAATAACAGGCGCTCACTCTGTTACGCGGCACTTGGGATTCGACCCGCCAAACTGCCGACCTTCTGATGACAAGCTCAGCATCCTAATCCACTGAGCCACCGCGTCCCTTATTCTCTCATCTATAAATCTAGCCAAATTAAGTAAGGCTGAATAAGAATGAAGGGAAGAAGACAATCAGGGAGGACTTTTTCTTATTTATCAAGAGAAGAGATGTGGAAGGAAAACATTGACAGAGAATATTTTGAAGTTATATTTTCTGTTTAAGGAAATATTCTGTTGTTGAGCCCCTTTGCCTGAACCAGAAGATGAAAGAGAGACTCAGATTTAGACATCAGTATTTTAAATTAAAATATCCAGTTTAATATTACTTGCATGTGGAGGGATTCCATGTAAGGGAACTGAACAGGTCCAATTTTTGTCACTAGACTTGCTGCTCTCATTTTTTCTGTCTTAAGAGATGTGCTAGATTCGGCTTGGTGTGACATATCAGTACAATTGCCGAATGTCATAGACCAAAAACGTGCATGAGCTGGAAGCTTTTAGAAGACTTAGAGAGTGCCACGTGAGTCACAACAGCCAAGAGTTAGAGAGCTACTTCATTATTCCAACTACTTTCCTTGTAGTTAACTTATTTGTAAATGAATTTTGATACATCTTAAGAATATGGTGAAAGATATCTAATAGAACTTGTGCCACACAAAGCATGTTCAACATAGGAATAGTAATATTTTAGCCTACATTCAAACAATTGGTGTGTAATATAGCCTGGTTTTTAAAAGATGGAAAATGCAATTGTGATATTCCAAAGTGACAAATGAGAGCAAATCTTTAAAATGAAAATTTAAATGCAGAATTCCCCCCTCCAAGCCTTGCTTTTTGCATATCAAAATTCACTGTCCATTTCATGAACAATAAAGTGTGTAATGGAGATTGCCTGAAGCATACTTCTGGTGTGTGTGTGTGTGTGTGTGTGTCTGTCTGTCTATCTATCTATCTAACGAGAAAGAGAGAGAGAGAGAGAGAGAGAGAGAGAGAGAGAGAGAGAGAGAGAGAGAGAGAACAGAATAACAGAGTTGGAAGGAATCTTGGAGGTCTTCTAGTCCACCCCCCTGCATTTCTTACTTCAGGAGCAGCTTTCTTCTGGAAATGTATCATAGGAATCACATTTCAGACATCTCCGGCTTAACAAACTGAATGAGGTTTTAATCAATTGTATTGGTTTCTATTTCCTCTTGACATGAAAGGGTTCCTGACATTGACTGAAGAATTGAGTACAGTGCTATTATTGTTCAACCAATGTGATTTTATTTTTATGTCTGTGGTTCAGTTTGTTTTACTATTTGTCAGACATACAGCACTTTGACCATATCAATTTTATAACTATTTAGTTTTATTATGATTTTTATTTGCTGTTTCAGAAATTATCTTTTGCTTTATAATTGATTAATTACCATAATAAAAGTTATGATTAATATATTGCTGCATAAGATGGACATTATTTTAAGTAACTAACTATATTTTTATTTCCCAATAAAAGGATATTTCTTAGTAATAAATAATCACAACGTTAGCAAACAAAAAGTTGCTTTAGAGACTGCAGGAGTACAAAATGTGCCTTTCCCCAAGATTGCTACCAATCCCAGGACCCCTCCTCCCCCTAAAAATCTTCATTTGATTTAAAGATTGTGTCTCAAAAAAACCTTTGAATCCAACATGCTGGACAGCGCTACTAGAAATCATTACATCTGCTCACAATAGCTTTTTTCCATTTCTCATTCCTTTCATATTTACTATCAAGCAAGTGTGGACATAAGGATGTTATCGTTGGGGTTATTTCCAGACAAGTATAAATAGGTTTGCAATAGGTTATCTTCTTTAGCAACCCAACCACAGCATTCTGCACTGACTGGCGGTCTGGCCCAACTTCAAATAAAGCCTGACATCAAGCGTATCAAGCATTCCATTTTGATTAGTGGATTGAGTACAGTGAACCTTGACTGACAAAGAGTAGACATGATTGTTCACTCAGGCAACAAAAAGTTTTTAGTTTAATGCAATAATTTTTATAAATAGTTCAATTTGCAAAATGAAATATCTTTGTAATGGTGAATACATTTCAGTCTAGCTTTTTCAAAAATATCCTGATGATGATAATGATGATGCACAACTTGGATAAAAATAGTAATATATAAACACATAAACACATTAAAACAATCTTAAAATTTCAATCCTATAAACATTTGTTTGGATATTCCAGTAGGGTATGTTTCTAAGTCTTCAAAGCATTGTGCTGCACAACAGTATTAGAATTATTAAAAGCAATTGAAGATGCCAAATTGAAAAGATGTGTCTTATTACGATGTGGCATAAATGTTTCTGAAAACAAAAACTACATTTTATGCAGAATGTTTAGGTATCCCATCAGACATAGTTCATAGGGAACTGTCAAAGCTGAGTAGAATGTCAACCTTAGGAAACAATTATAATTTTCCAGAATGCTTATTTCAAGTGGGTGCATCTGTAAAGTCACCCTCATGTAAAAAGATGAAATGTAGCAAACTCCAGCTTTGGTATAAGTTAAGGAAGGGAAATCTCTCCTGCTGACATTTGCTGAAGAGGTGAATGAGGCAGAGATCATAATTTGCTGATTAAAAAACTAATCCTTATCTTAAGGTCAGAAAGCAATAGTGAAATGCCAGATAATATGAAGCAAGAACATGATAACCTGCCAAACGTTTCAAAACAGAGCTTCAAAGAAAATAATAACTACAATATTTGTGGAAGTAAGATTTGAAGGTATTTATTTTTAATCAAGGATAGTACAGTTTCCATGATTATTCAATTCCTTCACTTTCCTGTCATGCTTAATTATGTCTCTGGATTGTACGCATTTGATACATCTCTGTGTCAGAAATTTCTAAAATCCAATGAAAAATTCATTCCAAAAATTTTGTGGGAAACTTCCCCCCCCCTTATTTCAAACATGCATTTTATCATGTCCTATACTATTCTGAGAAATGGTCTAACTTTTACAGAATAGCACTACTTGTATGGTGGGCTTCAGGGTGCAGAAGTTACAGATTAAAGCTATTGTTAAGGAATTTGTTGTGCAGAGGTCTCCTTGTACTACCAAAGAGTTGCACAGACAAGGAAGGGTACTGAGAGTAGTAAAAAGTCACACAAGAATACACTGAGTTATAAAAGTAAAAAGTAGTTTACTTTTGAGGTGGTGTAAGAACAAAAATGCACAGTCAAAAAATAAACAGTCCAGGTCATAAACAATAGCAACAGTCCAAAGAGTAATCCAAAACTACAAAGTCTTCTTACCAGTCCAGAGGTCAATACACAGTTCAGGTTACAACAGTAGTAAACTAACAGCAGAGCAAAAACAGTAACAGTAGAGATCAGTGAATTCAGAGAAAGAGAGAAGCTACGTTCCTAGCTTCCTCTTATGGCCATGAGAACACTTACACACCCATTGGCCAATTAACTTCTTTTTTTTATTGAAAAGTTTTAACATACAGTTTATCTTTAACAATCCCCCCTCCCCCTCCCTTCTCCCTCCCCCCCTACCTCGCCCCCCTCCCCCCCGACTTCCCAGAGCTAAATACAAGGTATATATATATATAAAAAAACAATCATAAACAACCATATACTAACAACCATAACCTCTAAAATCCATCACTCTCTAGCTTATATAGGATAGGACAAACCTTAGTAATATTAAATATATATAAAAAAACTAAAATAGAGAAAGAAAAAAAAGAAAGAAGACTTATTCAAATGCTACATGAAACTTCTTAACCCTATACTTATTCTGGATAAACTCAATCCATTTTCTCCATTCCATAATATAACGTTCTTGCGAGTGATCTTTCAAATAAGCCGAAATCTTCGCCATTTCTGCCAGGTCGGAAACCTTTAAAGTCCACTCTTCTATGGTCGGCAGTTCCTCTTTCTTCCAATACTGACCTATCAAAAGTCTTGCTGCCGTAATTAAATTTAACATCAGCTTAGTGTCCGCAACCGTAGCATCCGTGATTATTCCCAACAAAAAGAGTTGCGGACAAAACTTTATCCTTTGCTTAAAAATCTTCTGCATATTCCACCAAATTTTTATCCAAAAAGCCTTGATCTTTTTACAAGTCCACCATACATGAAAATATGTTGCATCTTCATCTCCACATCTCCAGCATTTTGGCTGATAGTTCGGATACATACTTGCAAGCTTTTTAGGATCTAAATGCCATCTATAAAACATTTTATAAAAGTTCTCTCTTAAATTTTGAGCTTGTGTAAATTTTACGTTCCTCACCCAAATCTTTTCCCACGTGTCCATTGTGATAACTTCCTGGATGTTTTGGGCCCATTTTATCATACAATCCTTAACGAGTTCTGTTTCTGAATCAATCTCTATCAACGCAAGATATATCCGTTTAATGTGTGCTGGTCCCTGATTTCTAATTTGCTTTATCAGATTTTCATCAGTCATTGTAAAACCATTTTTCTGATCTTCTTTCCACCTGGCCCGTAACTGAGTATATTGAAACCAATTTTGAACAATCTTCTCATCTCGCAAGAGACTATATGGCTTCAAACACCAATCCTTTCTTTCCAAGCTTAGGATCTCCTTGTACGTAGTCACATCATGTTTGAAACCAGCATGTATATTTTCTCCTCTCTTCTATTCTCTCCTCCATTTTTGCCAGTTTATCACTCAATGTTACTAAAATTACCTGGGCATGCTTTTCAAGGGCATCTTCTAAATCTTTAGATGTCAATGCAGCAGGAGGAAGCAAGGCTTGCAACGATGTCTGTTGCACCGGAGAAGTTCCAGCACTCCGAAGAGTTTTTGAAGGAGGTTTAGCCGCCATCTTTTACTTTCACTTATGACGCACTTTCACTTTAAGTTTAAAAAGTCCATCAAGCTCGAGAGTAGAATATAATAATCCTCTTCACCTTTTCCTCTTGTACCGCTCTGCCTGCTCCTTTAAATCCAGAGTTTTTCCTTCAGGCAGGGGTGGTCGCAAACGCCTGGCTCTGCTCCAAGAAATCCGGAGCAGAGACGCTGACCAGCTGGGAGCGACCCAGGCTACGGGGGAGTTCGATCCTTCAGCCGCCCAAGCTGCAAGCTCAGGCGGCCCCGGAGAACTCGACCCCTACCTGGGGCCTCACCCCCTCCTCTTCTCCCAAGGAGGGGGCTTCAAATTCACCCGAACAGCTGATCGGCGCTGTTTCGGATGAAAATTACACAGCTGAGCCGCGGGCAGCCCGAAAAGGCTGTCTCCGGCGCCGCGCCGCCACCGGAAGTCGCCAATTAACTTCTTAAAGACATAGCATTATGGTTAATATATTTTCAACCCAACATTGTAGGCTAGCACCATATGCCTAACAGCTCTCAAGGTTGAGCTGGTTTGAAGAAAAATACCAGTTAGATGCAATTTGACCTACCAAAATTCTATTTCAAATTATTTTCAGATTTTAAAAAAAAAAGATATACAGTATTTAATATCCAAACAAAAAATATCTGATTTCTTTGATGAAAGACCATTGCACACTTTACTGGAGCAACTACATAAGGTAGTTTGCTAAGGTTTTACATCCTCCTAAGTTCTCTTTCTTCACATATTATGAAACTGCAGATCAATACAGAAAAACGATGCCAACCCAACCACATAAATCATGCTTTCTGAACAGTGTAGGTGCTCATCTACATAATGGATTATGTTCTGGAGAAAAATACAACTAAAGTACAGTAGTGGCCAAAATTGGGAAAAGTGTACAGTAGAAATGCCACCTTTGGTTAAGTTTCCACCAATTTTTCTTCTAATTTCTTTATAACTGTAGCCTTGTTTACTTAATAATACTATTTTATATTGCTTTCTGGGAAACCAGTCAACTGTTTGCACCTTTACTTTAATTTTAGCACATTTTACAAGCTTGCTAAATGAAAGAAAAAAAACCCAACCAACTTGTTAGCTATTACATAACACACTGACAAATGTCCTCCTCTCAGCTTCAGTATGTGACATCAATAACTGAATCCTACTGTGATCTGATTGGCTCATTGCCAAAACAAGATGACATCTGATTGGCTCTCTAAACACTCATGCTCATTGGCTACAATCAGATGAAGGAAAGCTACCTGACATCAACCTAAGCAAGTTGTGCTTCCTTTTTCTGGTTATTTGGCTATAACATTTCATAGAATACAGTACAGATAATTGAACAAACTTTGTTGCATTACATTCTTGATCAAATTATCTTTCCATTGATATATAATTTTATGGAACTACTCCAAAAAGAAAGTGGTGTCATTAGCCATCAGACCTCAAAAATACACTTTTCCCAAAAGGTTTCCACAATTTTGACCACTATTGTATATACGTTCCATCTGTTTTAAGTGCCTTTCATGGCACTGGACTGGACAAAGATCAGGCCACTCTCAGTGACCATGAAACTATTGTTTCTTAATAGTTACAAGTTCCATCTTCTTGATCTTAGTCCTGATGCCTTGCCAGTGGACCTTCAGTGACCCTGGCCTCTGTCTGCTACTACTGAATGCCAGGTCAATCCGTAATAAGGCCTATGTCATCCATGATTTGATCGTGAATGAAAGAGCTGACAGGGCATGCATTACTCAGACTTGCCTGAGTTGTAAAGGAGAAGGCGGGGTGAGGGGGTTCTCTTATGAAATTTGCCCAGCTGAGTTTCATCTGTGGCATCACACTAAAAACTGAGATTCTGGGGCAAAGGCGGGACTGTGGCAGTTATCAGCAGAGAATTGCTTACAGCTTTCAGGAACCTCACTCTACAAATTTCTAATTGTGAGACCTTGTTCATCAAGATGGACTCTACAGATCAGATGGTTAGACTGTTGTTGTTATACCAACTTTCCTATATAACAGCATCTCCATCTGAACTCCTTGGATCCATTTCTGGGCTGGAATGGAGTTTCCCAGATTTGTGGTTTTGCGAGATGTTAATCTGCCATCCCTAGATGTAGGGTCTGGGGTGTCTTGGGAGTTGTTCTGACAACCACATATGAGTAAGAAATCCCAATTCAGGTCCTTCCTTGAAAATAAACCCTACTTTTCTCCTGTGATATTAGCTGTACTCTACCATATAAATATAATAAAAGCTCCCGACATTAAATGAGGAAAAAAAGAGAAATGATATGCTTCAGGAGGCTTTTCAGAGGTACATGTTCATTAATCAGGCATTGCTGAAGAAATGATTAAGGGGCAACCCTTACTTTATCTTCTCTGGGAACTTTACCACCTGATTTCATGTTCACTTGTTCCAATTGATATTCCAGGGTGCTTTTAGGGAATAAACATAGCATTGCTATGATAAGCTGTGGTGGCTCAGTGGTTAGAATGCTGCCTGCAGTTTGGCACGTTTGATTCTTCTGGCTCAAGGTTGATTCAGCCTTCCATCCTTCTGAGATCGGTTAAATGAGGATTCAGATTATTGGGAGGAAATATGCTGACTCTGTAAACCTCTTAGAGATGGCTGTAAAGCACTGTGAAGTGGTATATAAGTCTAAGTGCTATTGCTATTGTTCACTTTGAGAGTGGGCAACTAAATTTCATTTTTGATGTGTGTCGTTGCACCCACAGTAAAAAATGACAATAAAGGTTATCTTATCTTACCTTGTAGGGACGCGGTGGCTCAGTGGGTTAGGATGCTGAGCCTGTCGATCAGAAGGTCGGCAGTTTGGCAGGTCGAATCCCAAGTGCCGCGTAACAGAGTGAGCACCTATTACTCATCCCAGCTTCTGTCAACCTAGCAGTTCGAAAGCATGTAAAAATGCAAGTAGAAAAATAGGGACCACTACAGTGGGAAGGTAACAGAGTTCCGTGCGCCTTTGGCGTCTAGTCATGCCGGCCACATGACCACGGAGATGTCCTCAGACAAGCGCTGGCTCTTCGGCTTTGAAACAGAGATGAGCACTGGCCCCTAGAGTCAGAAACAAGTAGCACGCATGTGTGGGGGAACCTTTACCTTTACCTTTTATCTTACCTTATCTATTGCTATAATGTCAAGGATAAAATGGATAAAATGAACTTTTGCATCAGGCTGTTTGTGACCTACCACTGCTGCTTATATAAGTGTGTGCTCCTTTCATTCTTACAGATATAAAAACTAACAGATGCTTAGGCTGGGATTTTGTTTTTTATTTATTAAGATGTCAAAATAGTGCAATAATACAGCAATGACAGGATTATTAATATATAGATTGAAATGCTCAACATAAATATTTTACTTCCTCTTCTTTCTGTTTCACACAAAATATTATGGATGAAAATTTATTACTCAACTTAATTCCCCCAACCCCCTTCCCTCAATATATAGGCAAACCGATAACTCTGGGTTCTTGTTAATTGCACAATAATGCCATCTGCTCTGTACCAGATTGGAAGGGGGCGCAACTGCATGGGAAAAAAACAACCACTTAACACAACTGCAAGGTTTTAGGAATACTTTAACTTTTGAACAATGAACCTCTACTAATTAGCAAGGAAATAAATGTTTATGATGTAGAAAATGGCAATGTCTGCATGTATAAACCAGTTAATAACTCACTGTTTTATGATTTTAGATCCAGGCAACTTATTATGAATTGTGATCAATATTTTTACACAGTGCAGTCATACTGTTAATGTTTTTGATAATATATTTGAAGACACAAGTACATCTGTGAGAATGCTCTTAATTTCTTTGAAACTCATTTATACACCTGCCACATTTCTAATACCAAAAACCAAATCTGCTTAAAATATCTATGAGCTGTTTTAAAAAGGGACAGGTACCATATGGAGAGTATATAAAGGCATTTATTTATTGTACGCCATTTCTATGCTTCCCCAGTTTTAAGGCTTTGAGTGGTTTAATGTGTAAAACCATAACACCATTTACAGAATAAATGTAAATAAGCAAGAAGGAATATGTAACAGCAACTTCCTCACCCTACCCCCTAAATTAAGAAATGGAAGGATTGCTTTTATTTTTATCTCTTCTCCTTAATGTTAAAGGGAGGGGGCATTCTTTAAATTGAAGAGGGCAGAAGGATTAATCTGTCTGGGGTTGAAAAGGTACTTTCAGAATTTTGAATGCATGCCAGAGATGCTTTAACAAAACAGCTTGTGGAAAGGTTCTCTGTTTCCCGTAGCCCCCAAGATGCTCCCTATCATGAAACTTACTTTTGTTTTTCTGCCTGACAGAATTCCTTAGAACACAAAGATACATCCATCATTTTTATTTTCTAGGAATATTTATGTGGGTCAAAGACCTTGCATGAAATAAAAATGATATGCTAAAGGCTTGTTCTTTGTTTAATGGTGCCAGTTTTCCATTTATTGATATTGGTTGAAAATAATAATTTTTAAATAAATCTGCTATTGCATTAATCATGGTTTAACAGTGTAGATAAGTTTACTTATAAGTTGCTTATAAGTTTCCTAAAGAAAGTACTTATAACTTTCTGCATATAGGTTTCCTAAAGGGTCAACCAAGTTTTATTTTTATTTTTTCTACGTCACTCGTTGTTTATGAGCCAGAAATTGTGGTTGAAAGTAAACTCAAGTAGGTAGCTAAATTCTGTAGTTTTGTTTTATTTATTGGATTGTTTAGCAAAGTACTAGCATTTGTTTTAAATCACTATTCCAGGCCCTTAGCTAGTGACAGGCATTCTTGGCCACACAGGGGAAAAAGGTGAGCAGTAGCTAAAGATTTTACTTGAATTCACAGTCTTATTTATATACTGCTAAAACTTGGTTTAGTGGCCTTTATTATGCTATAATTTTAAAGGTTGCCATAGAATTTCACCTAAAGTTTAATCAGAGTATGTTACCAAACCTTCACAAGCAATATTTGGAAGAGGTTTTCAAAAATTATTAAGGACTTTCATTTTTGTTCTCTCCCCACTTGATATCACTAATTTATCCTGATGCAAGATTTCTTACTCTTTCAAAGAGAGCATTATTTAAAATATTAAGTTAATTATTGAATAGAAAGCTGCCTCTTCTGACCATTGTCTCCATATTTAGGAATGTGTTCAAACTACAGGGCACTTAAACAGGAACCACAAATGCCCGCATATCTTAACAAAATTTCTCTTTTAAAAGGTTCTTTTCATTTGTTACTTAGGCTTTAACTTTGGACATCTCTGAAATTGATCTAACTTCAAAATGGGTCATAGAATCATAGGGTTGAAAAGGAACCTTGAAGATTTCCTGGTCCAATCTTCTGACCAAGACAGGAATCCTCCTAACAAGCTGGATGAATGGCTGACCTCCATGATGGAGCATTTATGACTCCAGAAAGCAGGCTCTATCACTGTTTAATAGCTCCTACAGTTAGAGTCCACTACGAATCTTTAAAAAAAAATCCTTTTTAAGCTGCACCACATTGGCCCATTTTGGGGTTGGCAAGTTTCAAGGTCATAATGGTTGGAACAATGATTGGAGATAAAATCTATGTATTCTCTTTGAACTCTCTTTTATTTTCCCACTCATAATTTAATTCTTATCTTGATCTCATATTACCTATCTTTTTAAAAACTTTATTATCGATAATTTTGACTGATATTTTAGGAACCACAATTTAATTTCTTTTTTCTATTACTTTCAATGTGTTTAATCAAGTGTCAGAAATTTGCCTAGAACTGAAGCAAAATTACATTACAATAAAATATGGAAAACAAAACGGGGAAACAATACTAATGATTGTATACTAACTCAGATTCCAAATTCCTATAAGCACAGCTCCATAATGTGTCCCCTGAAAATTTGCCTGGAAAGTTAAAAAAAATTGCCACATTTCCTCCAATTTCTATTGGATTGTCAGATACTACCATGAATAAAAACTTTCAGTCCAGTATGTTGGATTCTTTTTCCCCCCCAAAATAAGCTTCCTTCCTTCCAGAATAAACTTTTTTAAAAACATAATTCTATTAAACTCATTTGGAACTTAAATCTGTAATCTTCAGTTTTATATTCTGAGCAGATAGAATGCTAACCTATCCCCCTCATTCTTCTGTTCCCTCATTTTGGTTTTGGAAGTATCCATTTCTTTCTAGTCCTCTGATGATAGCTCAGAATCTGTCATGGTGGAATTGGTCCTTCTTAATGTGTGGAATGGAACTAAACATAGTGTTTGAGAGGATGACTAGCCAGTAAGCATGTTTTAACATTTTGTGAAAATGAGATTTTAAAACCATTTGGTGTTCTATTTATTTCTGAATAAAATATTAAAAAGTATAAAATGGTTATGGTGGTTCAAGCCAGCTGCACTGAAGTGGAAAAAAACAATTCCACCCAATTCCAGTTTGGTTATGAAAGATTTATTTAAGCAATATACATAACAGATTATATCTCTCTTCTTAATACTTTTGTATATTCATTCTGCTAAATAAGTAGCCTAACACCTTGTTGCTTTGTGTCTATAATCTATAGTTGACTCTATAAAAGGTAAAGGTTCCCCCACACATGCGTGCTAGTCGTTTCCAACTCTAGGGGCCAGTGCTCATCTCCGTTTCAAAGCCGAAGAGCCAGTACTTGTCCAAGGACGTTTTTGTGGTCATGTGGCCGGCATGACCAGATGCCAAAGGTGCACGGAACGCTGTTACCTTCCCACCGTAGTGGTCCCTATTTTTCTACTTGCATTTTTATGTGCTTTCGAACTGCTAGGTTGGCAGAAGCTGGGACGAGTAACAGGCGCTCACTCTGTTACGCGGCACTCGGGATTCGACCCGCCAAACTGCCGACCTTCTGATCAACAAGCTCAGCGTCCTAACCCACTGAGCCACCGCGTCCCTAGTTAACTCTATAGATTCTATTAAAAAAGCAAGAAGGAGTAAAATCAGGAGGATCTTCCACTTTCTTCTTTCAGAATAAATGCATAGGAGTGAAAAATAAAAAACCCTCCCTGAATAAAATAATCATCATAGCCAACTATCAATCTCTTTCAAGCAGCTGGGAGAGTATAAGGGCAGCAAGGTATCACAGCTACAATTTCAGATGTGTGCATGCAGACAGCTAATATGTCCCATCCTACCAGCAGCCAGTTAGATAATTCTTGAAAAGTCCCAAATAGGTTATGGTACTACAGCCTTATATTTATTAGACCAGCGTTTCCCAACCTTAGGAACTTGAAGATGCGTGGACTTCAACTCCCAGAATTCCCCAGCCAGCATAGCTGGCTGGGGAATTCTGGGAGTTGAAGTCCACGCATCTTCAAGTTCCTAAGGTTGGGAAACGCTGTATTAGACAATGTTTGAAGAAGTACTTCTTTTCATCTCCTCTGAACTGACAGTCAGGTTCATGAGTAAACCTGACTGCTTCTAAAAAGAACTTTATCTCCACCTATTGTCTCTATTCTCCTTATAAAATTATAAATTTCTGTTATGACCCTCGTAGTACAGTATTTTTTTTCTGTTTCAGTGCCAAGACTCCAATTATTTCCGCTATTCATTATTTGGAAAGATACTGAAACTCTTCAATTTTAGCATATATTTTTCTATATATTTTTTACACTCTAATTTTCTCTTTGAGAAGTTATGAATATAATTTTAAACAGCAATGTAATGTAAGGATAACTGTTTTATTTTAGGTCTATTTTTAAAATACTTCCTAACAGTGAATTTTCTAATTTCACTCACATAGCACATTTGGTGAAATTTCTACCAGAATCCTAAGACCTCTTTTCCTCAGCACTTCCTGCCAATTCCATCAATATATAGGCAGTTAGAGCTGTCCCAGTACTCTTGATTTCACTAATTGTACATTTTATTCCACATAGAATAGTGAGAAAAAGCATTCTAGAATCTTAATAGTTTGTGAATTACAAATTATCCTTCACCTGGGCAAAGCTAAACAGAAACATTACAGCAAACTTAAGTAAAATTTACCATTATTAATAACCTAGGGTTACATTCCAACACTTGTCCGACTGCCAACCTGACTTTCTTAGGAAGTTAATTGTTTGAATAAAGGCCCCCTTTTTGGAATTTGCACAAGGGTTTTCATAACGTTCCTCCACCTTGCTTATTTCTTTTGCTTAATTTTTGTTTTTAAACACAGCTGCTGCTTAGATTTACTTTTTGTTTTGGCCACTATAAGGGGACAACAAACCTTGACAAGTTGGATTGATGGAGTTATTTGGAGACCGAGAGCTTAACAATAATGCAAAGCAGCTGGCACAGGCAGTTTTTCAAGAGGCTGTCAGCATGATAGAATGCCCAGATGAGCAGCCCCCACTCAGCCCCAGGAAAAGACATCAGCTTTCAAAGTCAACACGAGGAAATGCAGTTCTGATTCCCATCTTCAAAAGTCAGCTATACTCTCTTTCTGTCTCCCAGCAAATCCTCACCTTTTGGTACTATAGGCACTTTCCACGATTTTTTAGTCCAGCCTTCCACAACCTGGATTTCTCCAAATATGCCCATCATGTAATAACCAGGAGGTTAACAGGAAGAAGAGAGCTTCTTTGGTCAATATTTGTGAAGTCTCATCTAGGGATTTTTTTTCATTATGGCAGTCTGGGGTAGATAGACTATTGAATTCTAGATAAGTAAACTGCTTGGTAAATTGGTGCTAGTAAAATATTGAAAACAGTAGGAAATAGTGGAATTACTTTTTATACCCTAACAGTGGCAGAATTCAAAGGATAATTAAGGCTTTGAACAGAAAAACACATCACTTTCTGTGAGCCTTTCAGAAAGGAGGGATCTATGAAATTTACAACTTCTGATTTAAAATATATTTGAAGCATTTTTAACCACAAAATATATCCCAAAATTAAAATATCAAAGTCTCCCAAACCAGTTTATAAGATTTAATGGTGAAATAGAGTTTGCTTTTAGAGCTATAATTTAATTTTTTAAATTAGATTTCCTTCTTAATTTCAGTGGGTACAAGAAGATGTGATCTCATTTATGTGAAATGTAAACGAGGGCTTCTCAGTACAAGAACAAGCTCAAGAACAGGCTTGACTCATATATGGTCGGTTTTACACATCAGAGAATCTCTATCAGAGAAAACAAGGGGACGAAGAGAAAGTGCAAGGAAAAAAAATCAAAGGAAGAATTAGACTGGCATGGTATTAGACTGGCATTAGCATCTATTAAGCATTAGAGATGGTGTGTGAGAAATAGTGAGGAAGAGGTTTAGCTGCAATGGTCAAGATCTAGAAGCTGGAGATATTACTGCAGAACTGCTCAGCAGAATTCTAATTGTGGAAAAGTAGAGCTTTCTCGGCAAAGTAGAGCTGTGGAGAGCCTGGAAGGTTGCCACATGAATCTTCTCAAAATTGTGAGCCAGGGGATTGGTTACTGCTGCAGTTTTTCACCCCAACAAAGGGAAGAAGGAAGTGGCCTGAGAAAGTTGGCAGTAGAGGAGACCTGAAAGACCTGAAAGACAATTTCTGAAAAACCTAAAAGAATGAAAGACAATTAATCAGTGAAACGACTTGCCTCCAGAAGTTGTGGGACGCTCCAATACTGGAGATTTTAAAGAAGAGATTGGACAACCATTTGTCTGAAACTGGACTAGAAGGTTCCTTCCAACTCTGTTATTCTGTGATCAGAGAAGCAATGATCACAGGCTGTTGGTGGGCTTTTTTTTTTTTGTAATCAGCTAGCTTGATGAAAATGTCATTCGTTGCATTATAAGAGGAGGGAATAAAGGCCTAGAGACCTTCAAAGAAGAGATGTGGTGCAAGGAAGGCTGGCCTCTGAAGTGAGAGTACAGTGGAGAGATTTCCACTCCATTGGCTGAAGTCCAGCAGAGAAAGGGCTCCAGGAGGAGGAGTGGTCACTGATAGCTTTAGATTGCTTAGATGGGTACAGCAAAGTGCTTATAGGCAAATGTTGCTAAGCAAGCAGAAGGAGTGGATTTCCAGACTGTTGCTACTTGAGGAATGTATATGGTTTTGCTTTTGGATTGTTGGGGTGGGGTGGGACAACAAAGAGCAATTTCAATTTGTATGTATGGAGGCAGAGCTGAGTGTGGTACACTTCAGATATATATATATATATATATATATATATATATATATATATATATATATATATATATATATATATATATATATATATATGTGTGTGTGTGTGTGTGTGTTTCAAATGTTAACTATTTAGATTACCTTGCTAGGCCCCAAACATGGGGCAAATCTTTATTTCCTGTTTTCAGCCTATCTTGAAGGCTATCGAACAGGCAGTAGTCACACCGGACAATTCATATATTTGTGTAAATTACTAACAAAGAATTAAAGGGAAACTGAGATGCATTTCTGACTTGTTAGTCGTCATCAGCCAGCTATACCCATCTGAGATTCGAAACATATCTTCCCTTGCAGAAAAAAAGCTAACAGAGCGAGAGAGACCTTGTGGCTTAGAGGCAAATAACACTGCCTCATATGCAATCAGCCCTGGTTCGAATCTCAGATGGGTATAGCTGGCTGATGACGACTAACAAGTCAGAAATGCATCTCAGTTTCCCTTTAATTCTTTGTTAGTAATTTACACAAATATATGAATTGTCCGGTGTGACTACTGCCTGTTCGATAGCCTTCAAGATAGGCTGAAAACAGGAAATAAAGATTTGCCCCATGTTTGGGGCCTAGCAAGGTAATCTAAATAGTTAACATTTGAAACATATCTTCCCTTGCAGAAAAAAAGCTAACAGAGCGAGAGAGACCTTGTGGCTTAGAGGCAAATAACACTGCCTCATATGCAATCAGCCCTGGTTCGAATCTCAGATGGGTATAGCTGGCTGATGACGACTAACAAGTCAGAAATGCATCTCAGTTTCCCTTTAATTCTTTGTTAGTAATTTACACAAATATATATATATATATATATATATGTGTGTGTGTGTGTGTGTGTGTGTGTGTGTGTGTGTGTGTGTGTGTCAAATGCTTGTTAACTATTTTAGATTACCTTGCTAGGCCCCAAACATGGGATAAATCTTTATTTCCTGTGTCAGCCTAATCTGAAGGCCATCGACAGGCAGTAGTCACACCGGTGACAGCTCATATTTGTGTAAATTTTAAATTTAAATTAAATTTAAATATATATATATAAAAACAAAAACATCAGTATGCTGATGGTACCTCGTCTGGTGCCTGGAGGCTTTGAGGACTGGATGTGCCAAAACAAGCTCTGAGTAAATCAGAACAACTCAGAGTTATTGTTTGTTTATCATAGCTCTGGCTCTGTCCCAGTTCAATATACAGATTTTGATTAGTTCATACTTCTTCTTAATAAGCAGATGTGGAATTTTAGCCAAATAAAGGGATAAACAAGGGGGGAAGTGACTATTTTGAAATCTCATTTTTCTCATCAGTCCATAATCAGCACTAACAAAACTGTGTATTCCAGCTGCCTTATCCTCTGCTTCCTTGTAAAACTCTACAAAGAAATAAACTTGGCTTTGGTTCAGATTTTAAAATCCTGTAAGAGCTGACTTCTGGACTGAGAGCAAGTTCCTGTTAAACATACAAGAGCAGTTGGAGCAAATGTTGTGTTAAAATGAAAGAGACTACTTGCCTTTTCATAATTGAGAGAAGATGAATATTTTAAAAGAGACTGCACCAGTGTGTAAATATCAAATTTAGAATAAGGCCAGAGAAGAGTTTTATTTGTAGTCCCAAGAAGGCAAGAGTCTTTTCAGGAAAAAACAATTACAGTAGGAATTTTTTTTGCCTGTTTTGGTCATATCACTCCAAATAGTCTGGTTCCAAGTTCTATTTGGTCTTCTAATGATCAGTGTATTGCAGCAGCAACTGTATCTGTGTCTCAGAACAGCCTGGAAATGCTCTTTGATACTTCATCTCCAAAAGAAGAGGTCTTTGCTTATTAAGCTTTCAGAAATCATTACAACCTTTTAAGTTGTAACCCTAACTCTAACCCATTTCTCATTGCATTTGGGAAAAAAATAGCATATGTAGACATTTGGACTTGAACCAGAATTCAAATAAAAAGATCTTTTAAGAATATACAGTACATATTTTGTAAGATAAAGAGCCTCTTGTTGCGAGTGAAGAAGGAGAGTGCAAAACCTGGGTTGAAACTAAACATTAAGAAAACCAAGATCATGGCATCTGGCCCTCTCAATTCCTGGCAAATAGATGGGGAAGAAATGGAGGTAGTGACAGATTTTATTTTCCTGGGCTCCAAGATCACTGCAGATGGGGACTGTAGCCAAGAAATTAAAAGACGCTTGCTCCTGGGGAGGAAAGCCATGGCAAATCTAGACAGCACACTAAAAAGCAGAGACATCACCCTGTCAACAAAAGTGTGCATAGTCAAGGCTATGGTCTTCCCAGTTGCAATGTATGGCAGTGAAAGCTGGACCATAAGAAAGGCTGAGCGCCAAAGAATTGAAGCCTTTGAACTATGGTGCTGGAGAAGACTCCTGCGAGTCCCTTGGACTGCAAGGCGATCAAACCAGTCAGTCCTAGAGGAGATCAACCCTGACTGCTCTTTAGAAGGCCAGATCCTGAAGGTAAAACTCAAATACTTTGGCCATCTAATGAGAAGGAAGGACTCACTGGAGAAGAGCCTAATGCTGGGAAAGATTGAGGGCAATAGAAGAAGGGGACGACAGAGAATGAGGTGGCTGGATGGAGTCACTGAAGCAGTAGGCGTGAGCTTAAATGGACTCCAGAAGATGGTAGAGGATAGGAAGGCCTGGAGGAATATTGTCCATAGGGTCACGATGGGTCGGACACGACTTTGCAACTAACAACAACAACAAATTTTGTAAGAACAAAAGGTAAAATCTTAATTCCTTTATATATTTTTATTGATGAAAACCCACTGTAATTTTTTTAAAAAAGCAGTTCTGCAATTTTTGGTTTTTCTAGGACTCATGGCTCCTGTGGAACAGCAGTGGTGATTGGAGCAGCTCTGCTCTGCTCTGGGTTATGCATTAACAGCCATAGAATCATAGGGCTGGAAGGGACTTCAGAGGTCTTCTAGTCCTACCCTCTAAAGGCCATCCCAACTAACGGTTGTCCAGACTATTTTTGGAAACCTCCAGTGGACTCTGGCAGGGTGAGAGCTGTGAACCATAAACCCAAAGCTTTCGCTGTGTCCCTGCATAACAGATACAGTGCTCTTCCTGACCTTAATAGGGACATTAAGGAAACAGGTCAAGGTAGTTGTGATGATAACTCAGATAAGCAGGGGACCATGGTCCAAGATGAACTTGTTTTTGACAGGGAGAAGTGCAAATCAGGTATTACACCTCAGTCATGCAAGAAGAGAAAGGTACCCAAAAAGAAAAGCCACCTTCTGGTTGGTGATTCAATTATAAGGGATGTGAATTTATGAAAGGATACAGAGGTTTCAAAAGAGGTCAGGTGTCTTCCAGGTGCTACGGCCAGTAGGGACAAGAAGCGTATTTTTAAAATAGTCAACAATGCCAGCAATGACTGTGATGTGGATGCTATTGTACATCTTGGCACTAATGATCTGTCCCAAAAGAAGAGGGAGTTAAGCTATTCTCCAAAGCACCTGAAACCAGGACAAGAAGCAACGGATGGAAACTAGTCAAGGAGAGAAGCAACCTAGAACTAAGGAGAAACTTCCTGACAGTTAGAACAATTAACCAGTGGAACAACCTGCCTCCATAAGTGGTGAATGCTCCAACACTGGAAGTTTTTAAGAAGAGACTGGACAGCCATTTGTCTGAAATGGTATAGGGTTTCCTGCCTGTGCAGGGGGTTGGACTAGATGACCTCCAAGGTCCCTTCCAACTACTTCTTATTTTCCAGTGATGGAGCACCCACAACCCCTGGAAGCAAGCTATTCCAAGCTTCCAAGTAAGATGTCACTGTCAGAAAATTTCTGCTTACTTCTAGATTATCTGTTTCTTATATACAAGCTTCCATCCATTACTTCTTGCCCTCCCTTTAGTGCCCTAGAGAATAAGTCACTCCCCTCTTCTTTGACAGCTGGTCAAGTACTGGAAGACAGTTATTATGTCCCCTCTGCTCCTTCTCTTTGATAGGCTAGACATTCCTAGCTCCCTCGATTGTTTCTCATACAGTTATCCTCCAGTCCCTTTATTTTTAGTGCTCTTCTCTGCACACTTTTCAAGGTTTCAACATCTTTTTTTGTATCATGATGACTATAGCTGTACATGGTATTCCAAGAGTAAAGCAGTGCCATCACTTATCATTGTCTTAACACTATTCATCTGTTGATACAGCCTAGGACTGCACTTGGTTTTTTTGGCAGCTGTAGCACATTGCGGGCTCACCTGGTCCACTAGGACACCTAAATCCCTTTCACAGTTACTACTGTTTTTTTTATTGAAAGGTTTTACTGCAGTGTATGCCTCCCAGCATACACAAAGGACAGCACAGCAGGAGGCTGATGGTGCAGATCAGCAGAGGGGTTGGACAGCTCTGGGCGATAACTGCTCACTCAGGATAAGCCTAATGAGTTAAGCTGTTGACAGCCCCAGGCATGGTCAGCCTGGTGGGAAGCCAGGATCTACACCCATTGTCACCTGCCCTGGCAGGAAGCCCAGGTTTGAACTGATTGGATGCCATCCACCTGGGCAGGTACAAATAGACGCCAGGCTTCCCTGTTTCCCCAGTTCGTTCTGTTCAGAATAAACTCATTTTTACCCCAGCTCTGTGTCCGTCTCTATGTGAAGCACGCGACTTTACATTTACAATACATTTTTGAATACAAAAACCCCCCTCCTCCCCCTCCCCTCTCCCCAATCCCTCCCTCCCCTCCCCTCCCCCCTCCCTGACTTCCCAGAGCTGAATACAGGGTATAAAATATTTCTATACCCCACAGTTACTACTGTTGAGCCAGGTACACATATTCTATAACCATGTATATGGTTTTTCCTGCCTCAGTGCAGGACCTTACTTTTCTCACCACTGAAATGCATCTTGTTGGATAGGGCCCAATCCTCAAGTCTGTCAAAATCTTTCTGAATCTTCCGAATTATTAGCTATTCCATCCAATCTCATGTCTTCTGCAAATTTTGATGAGTTCCCCTTCTATCCCCTCATCAGATTGAGAATCTGGGCACCAGTGCCTTTATTGTTCTCTTGTCTGAAACATCTGCAAGAAAACAACCAAGCTTGGAGAGCACCAAGGACCCTGAAATTCAACTCTGAGCTACAAATATTCTTTTCCATTGGTCTCTTGTCATCTTACATCTAGTTTGTTACAATATGCCTTGTATGAAGCTGCCTTGAAGATCACTTGCAAGCATCAGTTGGTTCAAAGAGTAGCAGTTTAAAGTCCTCTGAGGCTGTAAAATTCAGGAATCAAGAGCCACATGGATTTCTGGAATACTCTTTATTGCTAGAAGAGTTATGTAACAGAACCTTGAAAGCTTTCCAAAACAATTCTGTAGGTGTATTTATTTATTTATGAGAGTTAGAGACTGTCTAATTCCAAAATAATTCTGAGTCGCTTACAGTAAAAATAGGGGAGGGAGGAAGTAAAATAAATTTCATGCGTTTAGACACCCCCAAATAGCCTACCCCCAAAGCCTGGGAGATTAGCTAAGTTTTAAAGACCTCTGGAACATCTCATCATGTTTGCACAGCTTCCAAATAAGTTATTGATGATACGACTTTGCCGGCATAGGATCAAGACAACTGGGTATTCTGGGCCAGTGCAGGATTTATTTGGGGGGGGGGAGGCAACCATGTTTCAATGTTTCTCAGTGGCCTATTCCAAGTGGTATGAAATGGAGGTGGCTGGATGGAGTCACTGAAGCAGTAGGCGTGAGCTTAAATGGACTCCAGAAGATGGTAGAGGACAGGAAAGCCTGGAGGAACATTGTCCATAGGGTCGCGATGGGTCGGACACGACTTCGCAACTAACAACAACAACAACATGAAATGGAGAGATTGCATGCTTTGCTCCTTATTAAGAGGTAGCTCTGGACTCAATACTCTCTACCCTCCTGTTTAATATCTACATGAAACTACTAGGGGGAGATTATCCTTTAATTTGGGGTCTGGTATAATTAATATGGGGAGGAAAAAGAGTGGTCTATTCAGAGCAATGTTCTGATGATAGTGTTCTTCAATTCTAAATGATGTTGAAACTCCTCTGAAACAAAATGAAAACCTTAGGCTTTCAATTACTTGCCAAAAATAAGAACTGCCTCCTGAGCTGTACTCAGTGGTGGGATTCAGCCAGTTTGCACCACTGCGGCAGAACTGGTAGCTAATTTTTTGTTGCCCAGGCCCAGAATGGCCTTCCAGAAGCAGCATCCACACGGAGACCAGTTGTTCACATATTTGTATCCCTTTACTGGCTGTACTGACTGCTGAGTTGTTTCTGGGTTCAGCTCAAAGTGTAGGGTTGTCACTTTCAAGCGTTATGGATTGTGACCCAGATAGTTCTGGCCTGCCTTGTGTGTCCCTGAAGGAATAGTTCCTGATATTTCCAACCCTATAGGTTGTTATAAAAATGGAAGCCTGATGATGTCCTTTCTCTGTGGTAGTCCTGGAGTTTTGAATCTTCTTGCCTTCTGACATGCAGAATGCTTCAACTGTCCTTGTGTATCTGGAAATCACTTAAAACCAGCTTTTTGGCTGAACAATTTGGGACTACTTATGAGTAGACTTCCTATAACTTTTTCATTGTGTGTGTTCAAATTTTATTGTATACATCTCTCTCTCTTTTTATAAAATTTCTCAAATATATCCAAAAGATCTGAGTTTCCAGATCTTATCACATTCAATTGTCCTTGCTGCTGCAAACAGGCAGTGCCAACCAATCTGTCATATATACTCATCCATTTAAGATTTCATATTACTAAATGACTAGAATTAAGATGTCTTGCCCATAGTTCATAAACTTCAATCTTGCAAGAATTTGATCCTCTGCACAATTTAAGTGGTGGTTTCTCTGTTGACCTAATGGCAACCTAGTAGGGATTGATCTTGTCCATTTTCAAAAAATAGAAGTTTAATTGCATTAGAAACATAATCAAATAATCAATTTTACCTTTCATTCCTAGAACTCATATTCCCAAGCATAAACTTGGATAAATCACCTTTATTTCAGTAAGTCTAACAAAATTACATTCTGCTATTGGGGAGAATTTTTCACTTTTTTGTCTTGAAGAGAACATATTTCATTCAATATCTCTGCAAAGACTCTAACATGATCAAGGAAGGTTGAAATAGTTCTGTTAAATAACATTTTCCAGGTCTTGATTTCTCTTCCAATATTTCCACTGTCAATTAGCCAAAGCAATTTCCACTGACTAATAAAGCAGTTGGTTAAGCTTATTTTCCAATCAAAACTCACTTAATTTCAGCAAATAACAGTTGAGATGGAGAGAAAGAATTGATCAAAATGCATTTAAATAATCAGCCTGCCGTGGTTGCAGGAAAATCAAACTGTCTGAAAGTAAATAGAAGAGCTATTTCAAGGAAAAGCTAATCTTTCTGAATCCTTACTTTAATATAAAAATTAAAATACCTTGTGCTTGTTCAGACACTAGATGAGAAACACATCTAGCCATAATTTTAGACGTTATCAAAAATGCTGTTCTTTTATAATATCTCACATTCCCCTAGACTTTCTGAAGCTGTTTTTATTTCTTCTGAAATAAATAATTAAATTTATGTAATGCACATCTTGTCCAGAGATGACTCCGGGTGGCTTACAAAAAGTGGCACACATTAAAAGTGGCACACATTAAAATAAGAAAGAAAAAAATGACAACAGTAGTAAATACTGTTGGGTTGGGGAATAGTACACGAGGAAAAGTAGGGTCTTTTCTAATCCAACAGCTTACCTCCAGAATGGGGCACCCTCGTTGGGGTCCAGGCCAGCTGGCAGAGATAACCTTTTTGTTTTGCACCAATAAATGAAGTCAGGAAACCCTATACCGTTTCAGACAAATGATTGTCCAATCACTTCTTAAAAACTTCCAGTGTTGGAGCATTCACAGCTTCTGGAGGCAGGTTGTTCCACTGATTAATTGTTCTAACTGGCAGGAAATTTCTCCTTAGTTCTAGGTTGCTTCTCTGTTTCATGAGTTCCATCCATTGCTTGTTATCCTGCCTTCAGGTGGTTACTTTTCTCCCATGCTGCACATGGCTGTTCCTTAACTCAGCTTCAGAAATTCCAGTCTCAGTTGAGGTGAGTTGGCTACAAGCTTGGATCATGGCTCAGCCCAGTCCATGGGGGTTGCAAGGCCACATATATGCCTTCATATCCCTTTCCCAAATTACCTCCTTTGCTGCTAAGGCAGATCTCTTTCTTTTTCTCCTTTATGGTACCATAAAGGAAGGAACTGCTTTGTTGTACTGTGGCCAGGGCTGGGAAAAACAGGGAGGTGTTTCTCCCAGCTCAGGCAAAAACAGAAAGCGTAGCCACTGGAAGATGTAAGGGATGAATGGAGCATCAGTATTTAGGCTTGAAGATAGTTTATTGATTTTAACTGTTGAATCAATTGCAAGATTACTACTTTTTTTAAAAAAGCAGCTGCCAATCAACAAGGAACAGAACAGCTTGGCATTCAAGAATAAAGTTGCTGCCCACGGCAACTACCCAATGTTAGAGGGGATGCCCAGAGAGCTGGGGCTGCTACCAGAATGGGATGAAGTATTGAAGGGCTTAATACAACTTAAGTGAGAAACAGCAGTTACAAATTGCAACTGGAAAATGTGGGCCCTGTTATTCTGTATTGATATATTTGCAATGGGCTGGGAGTTGGACTCAGGAAGTGGTGAGTGGGCCAGCCAAGCAGAAAATGCAGATGATTTGCCCGCAAAAATATGTTGTGTGTGGGGGGGGGGAGATTTGGCATTTCTGAGAGGGTAAACATATGCATTTTAATGAAATATGTTCTATGTTTGTTTATGTTTTTTATCTAGAAAATAAGTTTTCTATTTGCAGAACATATGATATCCAGCCTGCCACATACAATACAATCCTATTGTTCAGCCTCCCTCCCTCCCTCCCTCCCTCCCTCCCTCATTTATTTATTTATTTATTTATTTATTTATTTATTTATTTATTTATTTATTTCCCTTGTTTCCTTTCTTGTGACCATTTAGTGTATTATCCTTTTCAGCTACTTGATTCAGCATTTCCACATTGTCCATATTAGATACATGGAAAAATAGTTTATCTAGCTATAAAATATACTATTCTCTTAAGAATAGCTTTCATGTAGAGTATAAATGTTTTTTTTCCATTTTTTTAAAAAAATATCTGCTGCCAAACGTTTTAAGACATGCAGAAGCATTGATACTTCTGTCAGTTTACATATATTTGCACTAGCTCTTATACAGAAATAAATTCAATATCGGATGTTTGTATTCCTTATGAAGCAGTCCTAAGAATCATGAAAATCAGTCCATGGTTTCTCCTGGATGTAAACTATTTCTAGATCATTCTCAGTCTAAAGAACATATTTTATTATTAGGTTCAGACATATTTCCCAAATTCCTTTTATGTCACCTAGGAAGAAACATACAAGTTCTTCATGAAAAACAAAACAAATAAAATTCCCACCATCTCTATATAAGTCAAACTCAACAGGGAGAACTATTTCTATAATGGAAAAGGACAATCTGGTTCTATTAAAGGTGAAGAGTCAATCAAAAAATAATAACAGACTTAATTCAGTTCTACTGAATTTAGTCGGTTGAATTCATGGAGATTCAAACTCAGAATGTTATGAGCTAGGTACACAAAGCTCTTACTTATAAGGACAAATTGTTGGTTTTGGTTTATTTTATATGCATTTTCTAAATCAAATCCAGTACTATAGTGATACTGATGAACCTGGACAGCTTTAAAATGGAATCAAAATAAATTCATGGAGAAAAATAATACAAGTGCCTTTTAATCCTGTATCTAGAATAAAATGGGATATGTCTTTTGTCTTTCCATAACTGCTACCAAGAAACAAATGTAAGAAGATACTGCTACATTTCTTTCTGCTTTCTATAAGCATAATATTGACCAATCAACACAGTTGTTGATAAGTTCTTCCTATTTAGTTTTGGAATAGATTTGGGAACATTTGCAGGTAGAAATTCTTACCTATTCTTAGCTCCTAAAAGGTAAAGTTTCCCCCGCACATGTGTGCTAGTCGTTTCCAACTCTAGGGGCCAGTGCTCATCTCTGTTTCAAAGCCGAACAGCCAGTGTTTGTCCGAGGATGTCTCTGTGGTCATGTGGCCGGTATGACTAGATGCCAAAGGCGCACGGAACGCTGTTACCTTCCCACCGTAGTGGTCCCTATTTTTCTACTTGCATTTTTATGTGCTTTTGAACTGCTAGGTTGGCAGAAGCTGGGACAAGTAACAGGCACTCACTCTGTTACACGGCACTCGGGATTCGACCAACCAAACTGCTGACCATCTGATCGACAAGCTCAGCATCCTAACCCACTGAGCCACCACGTCCCTTGCATTCTTAGCTCCTATTTGTCCCAAAACAAACAGTATTTAATTAACTTCATATTTCCAGATGTAAAAATATTTATATTCTTATTTAAATGGTATTACAAATAGCTGCAACTGTTTTTAATTAAAATCTTTACAAGATAGAAATGTGTAGAAAAGAGTGAGGTTTCTCACAGATGGATCCACCCACACATACACTCATCCACTCAAATCTCTTCGGAAATGTGTGTTTTACAATCACAGTTTAGCAGAGCTAAAAGAACATGAGTAAGATCAGAGTCCTGTATTCCTTAACCTGGTTCTGCAGAATTTAGATCTCTGTTCTGTTTATGGCTGATTGGTAATTATACATATTATAATCAGTGGTTATTTGATTACTGATTATGTGAACAACCGGTTTTCTGTCTGGATGACACTTCCAGAAGTCCATTCTGAGCCTGGACAACAAAAAATTAGCTACCAGTTCTGCCGAAGTGGTGTGAACTGGCTGAATCCCACCACTGATTATAACCCTATAACATGATCTGTACATTTTTGCTTAACATTATATATAATTCATTCTAGAAAAATAAATAATCAACAAATACTGTACTAAATATACTAAAGCAAAAGCAAGCAAATATTGTTTAGCAGGTTATGTAAGATTCTATCAATATAAGATTATAGTATGGCAATGTTATAATTTAACACAATCCTAGTCATTCATTTTCAGTTTGCAAGATTGTGACTTTTATTTTTCAGAAGTAAATAGGAGGAGGAAGGAATACTGTATTAGGCATGTTCAGCACCTTGAATTATTTACAAAAATAATGAAGACACGATAAAAAAAATCTAAAAAAATAATTATTAGCACTGAATCACTAGCATTTTATTAATGTACTGCTAATTAACCTTCCTTTAGTGACTTATTTTTATCAGGAGTGGTATGTTTGAGCTAATTTCCTAGCATTAAGAAAGGTAGGCAATGAATACTCCAGTATATATCAGGAACAGTCTTCAAGCCTTGAACATTTGGTGACAACAGCATGAAATTATTGAGCCATTTAAAATGAAATGAGGCTAAATCATGCTAGACACTCCACTTTTAAGCTATTTCTTTCCCATGTTCATATCAAATAAACTCTAAGATGGTTTAAGAAAATTCAGTCTGGATCAGAATGCTTTGGCAGCTGTCTGCCAGGTGTTCAGTCCAGATTGTCAGCTACTGTGCTCTCTCCATTGGACAATTCCCATGCTGCTTGACTTTCTAACATATTGTGCCAGGAAATGAATGACCAATTTCTTTCTTTTCTGTAGGGGAGTCTTACTAAATATATATTCTTACATGTATTTGGGTTCATGCATGTAGCATGTATAAAAAGTTAAATGGAGACATGCAAAAGTTAAAGCATCAATCTGCAGTACAGGTGAAACTCGAAAAATTAGAATATCGTGCAAAAGTTCATTTATTTCAGTAATGCAACTTAAAAGGGGAAACTAATATACGTATGAGATAGACTCATTACATACAAAGCAGGATAGTTCAAGCCATGATTTGTCATAATTGTGATGATTATGGCGTACAGCTCATGAAAACCCCAAATCCACAATCTCAGAAAATTAGAATATTGTGAAAATGTGCAATATTCTAGGCTCAAAGTGTCCCACTCTAATCAGCTAATTAAGCCATAATACCTGCAAAGGGTTCCTGAGCCTTTAAATGGTCTCTCAGTCTGGTTCAGTAGGAATCTCAATCATGGGGAAGACTGCTGACCTGACAGTTGTGCAGAAAACCATCATTGACACCCTCCATAAGGAGGAAAAGCCTCAAAAGGTAATTGCAAAAGACGTTGGATGTTCCCAAAGTGTTGTATCAAAGCACATTAATAGAAAGTTATGTGGAAGAGAAAAGTGTGGAAGAAAAAGGTGCACAAGCAGCAGGGATGACCACAGCCTGGAGAGGATTGTCAGGAAAAGGTCATTCAAAAGTGTTGGGGACTTTCACAAGGAGTGGACTGAGGCTGGAGTCAGTGCATCAAGAGCCACCACACACAGACAGATCCTGGACATGGGCTTCAAATGTCGTATTCCTCTTGTCAAGCTGCTCCTGAACAACAAACAATGTCAGAAGCATCTTACTTGGGCTAAAGAAAAACAGACCTGGTCTGTTACTCAGTGGTCCAAAGTCCTCTTTTCTGATGAGAGCAACTTTTGCATCTCATTTGGAAACCAAGGACCCAGAGTGTGGAGGAAGAATGGAGAGGCACACACTGCAAGATGCTTGAAGTCCAGTGTGAAGTTTCCACAGTCTGTGTTGATTTGGGGAGCTATGTCATCTGCTGGTGTTGGTCCACTGTGCTTCATTAAGTCCAGGGTCAACGCAGCCGTCTACCAGGAGATTTTGGAGCACTTCATGCTTCCTTCTGCAGACGAGCTTTATGGGGATGCTGACTTCATTTTCCAGCAGGACTTGGCACCTGCCCACACTGCCAAAAGCACCAAAACCTGGTTCAGTGACCGTGGGATTACTGTGCTTGATTGGCTAGCAAACTCGCCTGACCTGAACCCCATAGAGAATCTATGGGGCATTGCCAAGAGAAAGATGAGAGACATGAGACCGAACAATGCAGAAGAGCTGAAGGCCGCTATTGAAGCATCCTGGTCTTCCATAACACCTCAGCAGTGCCACAGGCTGATAGCTTCCATGCCACGTCGCATTGAGGCAGTAATTGCTGCAAAAGGGCCCAAACCAAGTACTGAGTACATATGCATGCTTATACTTTTCAGAGGTCCGATATTGTTCTATGTACACTCCTTGTTTTATTGATTGCATGTAATATTTTAATTTTCTGAGATTGTGGATTTGGGGTTTTCATGAGCTGTACGCCATAATCATCACAATTATGACAAATCATGGCTTGAACTATCTTGCTTTGCATGTAATGAGTCTATCTCATATATTAATTTAATTTAATTTAATTTAATTTAATTTAATAATATTTCTATACCGCCCTTCTCCCGAAGGACTCAGGGCGGTGAACGCAGCGACGGAGGGAGCCTTCCCGGGCTGCCCGCGGCTCAGCTGGTGTTTTTTCGCCCGAAACAGCGCCGATCAGCTGTTCGGGCGAATCTGAAGCCCCCTCCTCGGGAGAAGAGGAGGGGGTGAGCCCCCAGGTGGGGGTTGAGTTCTCCGGGGCCGCCTGAGCTTGGAGCTTGGGCGGCTGAAGGATTGAACTCCCCCGTAGCCTGGGCTGCTCCCAGCTGGCTAGCGTCTCTGCTCCGGACTTCATGGAGCAGAGCCAGGCGTCTGCGACCATCCCTGCTTGAAGGAGAGACTATGAAAGGGAAAGAGCAGGCAGAGCAGTACAAGAGGGAAAGATGAAGAGATGAAGAAGATTTTATTTTACTCTCAAGCTTGATGGACTTTGCTTAAAACTTAAAGTGAAAGTGCGTCACAAATGTAAGTAAAAGATGGCGGCTAAACCTCCCCCTAGAACTTTTCGGAGTGCTGGAAATTCTCCGGTGCAACAACAATCATTGCTGCAGGCGTTGCATTCTCCTGATGTATTGACATCGAAGGATCTTGAAAAACATACCCAGTTAATTTTGGAGTCAATGGGTGTTAAATTTCTACAGATGGAGGAGAAATTGGAGAAATTGGAGCAGAGAATGGAAGAAAGGATGGAACAGAAACTTAGAGAAATGAAGGTAGACATTTTGTCCTCAGTGCAAAAAGTTGCTAAATGTGTGGAGGTGCTGGATGATCAAGTGCAAGATTTGATTCAAAAGAATGCTTTATTAGAAGCAAAAGTATTGGAAATTGAAGATTTAAAAGACAAAATTGACAGTGAACAGAGCTTGGCTCAATTTTACCAGATGCAGTTTGCTGTGAGAATTAGAGGCCTAAAAGAGAATATTAAGGAAGATTTAAAGCAGCTGGTTTCTGAGGCTTTTGAGGGAGTATTGAACCATCCAGCATCTGAATTAAAACAAGGTATGGACAAAGTGTTTCGTGTGAATTCGTGGATTGCTAAACAGAGAAAGTTGCCTAGAGATGTGGTGGTTTATTTTGTAAAAAGGGAAATTAGAGATGAAGTTATACAAGCTGCCTACGATACCAAAGTTGTGATTGCTGGTCAACAAGTTTTGGTTCTAAAAGAAATTCCTCCAAAGATTTTAAAGAGAAGGAAGGATTTTATATTTCTTGTGCAAGAGCTCAAGCAAAGAGATATAAGGTTCAGATGGGAGATCCCAGCTGGGTTGAGCTTCATGTATGATGGCAAAAGGTACTGTTTGAGTAATGTGAAGCAAGCGCATGATTTTTATAATAATGTCTTGAAAGTAACCCCATCAACACTTCTGGAAGCTGCAGAGGGATCTGGAGAAGGAGAACATCAAGAGGATGAAGATGCACAGATAGACGAGAAGGGTACAGGAGGAGTTCAAGCTGCAACTCTTTTGGATGATCTTAGAGAACAGAGGGTGACGCGTGCTGCCTTAAAACGCTCAAAAAAGGAAAAAAAAATAAGACCAGTAGAAATCTATGGAACTTCCACAAAATATTTATAGTTAAGTGGTAGTTGTGTTTTTTAAAAAAAAAAAAAAGTTTTGGGATGCTATGTATGGTAATAGATTTTTTTTTTTTTTAATTTGGAATTAATGGACAACTTACTACAGAGGAAGAGGAAGAAAGTTTTGTGGGTTAATGTGGGTTAATTTGTGTAAGAACTATTTATTAATGTGCAAATGAGAATATGTTAAGGTAATAGTGAATTGTGGAAGAACATAGATGGGAATGATGCTAGTTTTCTTTTATTTTAGTTTTTTATATATATTTAGTATTATTAAGGATTGGTTTACTATATACAAGCTAGAGAGTGATGGATTTTAGAGTTTATAATTGTTAGTATATGATTGTTTATGATTGCCTTTTAGATATATACCTTGTATTTTGCTCTGGGAAGTCGGGGGGGGGGGGAGGGGGGAGGAGGGGAAGTGGAGGGGGGGAGGTAGGGGAGGGAGGAGGGGGAGGGGGAGGGGGGGAGATAGGGGGGAGGTAGGGAGGGGAGGAGGGAGGGGGAAGGGGGGTTTTTTTAAAGGAAAATTGTATTTTATAAAACTTTTCAATAAAAAAAAAAAAAAAAAAACAGGGCAAGAATAAAAGTACAGGATTACAAAAATTAAAACAAGATTAAATGCCCATATACTAAATGCCCATATACTAAAATACATCTTAAAAACCCAGTAAAATAACAATAACAAACCCCCCCCCCCAATCCCCTCATCAGGCCAGGCCAGCTTGTTCAAAAAAGTATGTTTTTAGCTCGCGGCGAAAGGAGCGAAGATTGGGCGCCGTCCAGAGCTCAACCGGTAGCTGATTCCATAGCTCCGGGGCGCCCACAGAGAAGGATCTCCCCCTGGGGGCCACCAGTCGACATTCTCTGACCGGTGGCACCCTGAGGAGGCCCTCTCTGTGGGAACGCACAGGGCGGAGGGAAGTCGATGCCGGCAGCAGGTGTTCCCTAAGGTACTCCGGCCCCCTTTGAACACCATTACTAGTACCTTGAATCTCATCTCATATTAGTTTCTCCTTTTAAGTTGCATCACTGAATTAAATGAACTTTTGCACGATATTCTAATTTTTTGAGTTTCACCTGTATATGCAAATACAACAACTAGTTTGAAAATTCCTTTCTTGCATTTTCCCAGGTTTGGCTTCATAATGTCTGCTATGATAAGAACGTCTCAGTAGTGTGATGGTAATAACATTTGCTTGATCTATGAGAGAATGTTCCTGGTTTGAACCTAGCAGAATGTTTTTAATTACTAATTTTCTTTCCTGGAATGGCCCATTTTACTGCTTTTTTTAAAAAAACAAGGTCACCAGTGCACACTTAGATTGCTTTACCTGTCATTTAAAGCAGAAGAACTTTGCAATATTTATTCATTTGGACAATTCAGGAGCTGGATAAAAAAAATGCAGCATTTAAATGGTATACCAGGGGATTTATTAAAAAGGTGGAAAAGTGGTAGCTTAGGGAAACAATAGTGAATGACAACAGCAGCAGCAACGACCAGTGACCTTATATTCACCTTGCTCCTGGAATACTTTTGATAGCAGGAGCTGCTGCAAAGATTAGAGAGCCTTAGTGCAGGGAGTGTCCATGCCACTGTGCACAGCAGTCAGTTACAGCACAGGACTCTTCTCAAATGAAAGTAAAGTGAGCAGGGAATCCAAGCAGCAACTTGAGTTTGCACAAGCCAGAAAACATTACTTTTAATGTGAAGCAGGAAAATGTGATCAGAAATCACATTTGCAATGGTTTGGAAATGAATAGAGAATGACATTATCCAATCTTGCCCTCCCCAAATAGTTGAGGTGTATATATGGTTCATGTAATTGTACCAGGGCAAAGGATATTTATATATTTACATAAACATAGTGCCTCCCCCACAATTTTTTTTACTAGATTATGGTGGGGGTGTAAAATTGAAAGACATAATAATAATGCTTGCTATGAATGGGAAAAAGAAGATAATTGGAGAATTTGTTTGGAGGGCTAGTCCTGCTGAAGCTTCAGATCTTATCTGGAGTTTCCTAAAAAGCAAACAGGACAAACAGGCAAAGAGTGAGATAAACCAGAATAAAACATAAATCAGCCAGTATAGTCAGCCAATCTGGAATTTCAAAGAGATGTAGCAACTGCACACGAATCATGCAGAATCAGGAAAAGTGAACCGCTGCAGCTAAGAATAATATAAAGGAGACACTGCTACTTTTTCATTATAATAGTTTTAGGATCTATGCAGACCCTTCCGTTCTCTAGAATTCTAAAGTTCTTTCCCCATTATTCCAGTTTTATTTCCCAAAGCATTCTTGGACTTGGAAAATTATCTTAATTGCTTGTCTATCTCCTAATTAGATAACCAGTCATTTGTAGCTGGATTCTCAAAAGACCAGTCATTGCAGATACACTGGGTTTCCACAGGGTCTATTGTATCCAAATCAAATGAGGTTAAATGATTTATGCTCATTTCATGAATCACTTAACAAATGTGGAAGGCCCTGATCTTCTAATACAGGGCTGACCAATTGCCTGAGGGTACATCAGCATATCCACATTTGCCTTTTGTCTCAAGTGGCAAAATGCCTTAGGCCAGACCTGAATGACTCACATCTTATTACATATTTTCCTATCTAGATACTTTTCAGATTATAACTGCTATATTAAAGCAGTTCCATCAGGCAGTTAAAATTTCCATAAAGGATTCTTAAAATTCAAATGACTGGAATGTCAGAAAAGAGAAGAAGAAGAAGAAGAAGAAGAAGAAGAAGAAGAAGAAGAAGAAGAAGAAGAAGAAGAAGAAGAAGAAGAAGAAGAAGAAGAAGAAGAAGAAGAGGAAGAAGAAGAAGAAGAAGAAGAAGAAGAAGAAGAAGAAGAAGAAGAAGAAGAAGAAGAAGAAGAAGAAGAAGAAGAAGAAGAAGAAGAAGAGAGGAGGAGGAGGAGGAGGAGGAGGAGGAGGAGGAGAATTCAATGACTTACAAGAAAACAGTTAGGAATAATTAAAGAGATTGCATTGTAAGGTGGTGCAAGAGAAGACATTTTAAAGTGTAAACACAGGCCACCTGCAACAGCCAATATGAATCTTCCAGGGTGCAAAATACTGTCCTGATTATCAGATAGTGATTTTAGATGGGAAAATAAAGGTGTAATTTCAAAGGAATGTCCCCTCCCTATTTTTTATATGTGATAAATGAAGGTATGCTTTTATGCCTTGATTTGTGTAGGGTGGAGGAAATAGACTTGAACAATATACAGTCATGGCCGAAATTGTTAGCACCCCAGAAATTTTTCCAGAAAATCAAGTATTTCTCACAGAAAAGTATTGCAGGAACACATGTTTTGCTATACACAGGTTTATTCCCTTTGTGTGTATTGGAACACAACAAAAAAAGGGAGGAAAAAAACCAAATTGGACATAATGTCAAACAAAACTCCAAAAATGGGCTGGACAAAATTATTGGCACCCTTTCAAAATTGTGGGTAAACAAGATTGTTTCAAGCACGTGATGCTCCTTTAAACTCACCTGGGGCAAGTAAAAGGTGTGGGCAATATAAAAATCACACCTGAAAGCAGATAAAAGGGAGAGAAGTTCACTTAGTCTTGCATTGTGTGTCTGTGTGTGCCACGCTAAGCATGGACAACAGAAAGAGGAGAAGAGAACTGTCTGAGGACTTGAGAACCAAAATTGTGGACAAATATCAACAATCTCATGGTTACAAGTCCATCTCCAGAGATCTAGATTTGCCTTTGTCCACAGTGCGCAACATTATCAAGAAGTTTGCAACCCATGGCACTGTAGCGAATCTCCCTGGTCGTGGACAGAAGAGAAAAATTGATGAAAGGTTGCAACGCAGGATAGTCCGGATGGTGGATAAGCAGCCCCAAACAAGTTCCAAAGGAATGCAAGCTGTCCTGCAGGCTTAGGGAGCATCAGTGTCAGCGCAAACTATCCGTCGACATTTAAATGAAATGAAACGCTATGGCAGGAGACCCAGGAGGACCCCACTGCTGACACAGAGACATAAAAAAGCAAGATTTGTTTGCCAAAATGTACTTGAGTAAGCCAAAATCCTTCTGGGAAAACGTCTTGTGGACAGATGAGACCAAGATAGAGCTTTTTGGTAAAGCACATCATTCTACTGTTTACCGAAAATGAAATGAGGCCTACAAAGAAAAGAACACAGTACCTACAATGAAATATGGTGGAGGTTCAATGATGTTTTGGCGTTGTTTTGCTGCCTCTGCCACTGGGTGCCTTGAATGTGTACAAGGCATCATGAAATCTGAGGATTACCAAAGGATTTTGGGTCGCACTGTAGAGCCCAGTGTCAGAAAGCTGGGTTTGCGTCCGAGATCTTGGGTCTTCCAGCAGGACAATGACCCCAAACATACGTCAAAAAGCATCCAGAAATGGATGGCAAGAAAGTGCTGGAGAGTTCTGAAGTGGCCAGCAATGAGTCCAGATCTGAATCCCATTGAACACCTGTGGAGAGATCTTAAAATTGCTGTTGGGAAAAGGTGCCCTTCCAATAAGAGAGAGCTGGAGCAGTTTGCAAAGGAAGAGTGGTCCAAAATTCCGGGTGAGAGGTGTAAGAAGCTTATTGATGGTTATAGGAAGCGACTGATTTCAGTTATTTTTTCCAAAGGGTGTGCAACCAAATATTAAGTTAAGGGTGCCAATAATTTTGTCTGGCCCATTTTTGGAGTTTTGTTTGACATTACAGTATGTCCAATTTGCTTTTTTTCCTCCCTTTTTTTGTTGTGTTCCAATACACACAAAGGGAATAAACCTGTGTATAGCAAAACATGTGTTCCTGCAATACTTTTCTGTGAGAAATACTTGATTTTCTGGAAAAATTTCTGGGGTGCCAACAATTTCGGCCATGACTGTAGATCATAAAACAGTACAGTAGATGTTACCAACTTTTTACTGGCCCTGTTGATACAGAATTATTTGGAAATCTTTTTTATTATCCAATTTATAATAATTGAACTTGCTTAATTCTTGCACGTCAAGCTGCTGGTAAAGTCATATTTTCAGATCCAATAAATAAAAAACTGCAACAGAAATTGTTTTTATAGAAGACTACCTTTCTGGGGGAAAGGAATGGGTTGATCAGATTTTAAGTCTATAGTTACCACACTAAGTTCCTGTATTCAATTTGAATATGTTCTGCTGAAAAGGGATCAACAAAGTTTATATGTAATTGGACTGGACCCCAGAAAAGGTTAGGTGGGCTGGCTCAAACAAGATTTGAATGAAACCTATCTGCTCTCAATTTTTGAATTGGCTCATTATTGATACAAAGAAAAAATAAGATTTTTGCCGTCAAGGTTCAATGTGTTATTTAAAAATTGAGATATTCTTTGTGTTGTGTATGTAAATAGTTAGCAATAAGCCATAGAAGATATTGCAAACACTGTGCAGCTTTGCAAGGTTTAAAGCGGGAAAATAAGGTGCAATCATTGGACGCCACAACCAAGGAGCGGGAAAACAGACAGTTTGTATTGGTTACAGTTCAAACGCTTTCTCTATAAAAGGGTTGCAACATTTGACATTTGACAGTTGACTTTGTGTATTCAATAAACTCGTTCAGTGTTAACCACTCTGAGTCCTCGTCAATTCGAACCAAACAACTGGCGACGAAGGTGGGATTGACAGAAGACCAGAGATTAGGAAGAATTGTCGTGAAGGCGGCAAAGTCTGAGCGAGTCACAGTCAACCGAGCGGCCGCGGCAGAATAGGAAAAAAATTCTCCGAATGGCGCAAATCGGGTCATTGAAGGAATTTGACCCTAACTTCCCCGAAGATTGGGAAGAATATATTGGTCAGGTCGAAGGATTCCTGTTAGTGAACGGAATCACCGACGACCGAAAAAAAGCGGCGGCACTTTTGACAATTTGCGGCACACCGGTCTACAGAGTCGCTGTCGGGCTGTGCCAGCCACAACCAGTCTCCAGCGTGCCCTATGCCGACCTCCTTGCAAAACTAAAGGTGCACTTTACTCCCCGAAGGTCCGAACTTTTTTGGCGGTGCATCTTCGAGAAGAGAAATCAGAGACCGGGGGAATCCATACAGAAATTCGTCGCTGCCGTTAGGGAAGCCGCAGTTCGTTGCAAATACGATAATTTAGAAATTAGGATTCGGGACAGAGTTGTGCTAGGCTTACGCGATGAACAATTACAAAACAGAATAATCGCCAAACCTACTGGCGATTTACAGGAAGTGCTCGACGAACTCCTAACGTATGAGTCTACCGGGTATCGCGACCCCCCCCGCAGTAGCATGGCGACAGCACCTGAAATTAACCAAGAGGGCTATGTGGACTGCGGGGAGGTGGATCAGCAGTGGGAGGAAGAGATCGCCGAAGTCTCCAGGCGATTTGGGAAGATGGCACCCAGACAACTTAGAAGCGAAGGGCCCGAACCCGGCCGCCGGCAACAACCCGCAACACCGCAGAGACCACCGACCGGGGCACAACGACCGTGGCGGGACACCGCAACCAGACCGCGCGACAACGACACCCAGAACCGATGCGGCAGCTGTGGCGGCAACCATCCCCGCGCTTCCTGCCGATTCCGCACCGCCAAGTGCAGGGCTTGTGGCAAGACCGGCCACATCCAGGCCATCTGCAGAAACCGCGTCCGGGACTCCCGTCTGAATGAAGTCGATGTGTGGCCAGAGGGTAAGGTAACCCCCAATGCTAGTGGCAAGGAGACCCCTAGATCCCGGGCGAAATTTTCAAACCCAGGGGAGGTGGCCCGAGTCAATCGGAAAAGGCAGGGAAGGGGGCACAATTTTCCGGACGGAAAATTAAAAATCACAGTCCTTCTGCAAGGGGTTCCTTGCAGAATGGAAATCGACTCTGGGGCTTCAGTGTCGATAATTTCCACTGAAACCCTGAAAAAAATTGAACAACTAAGTGGAAAAAGAATTCCACTTAGCCCAACAAATATTCAATTAATGGACTTCCAAAAAAGTCCAATAATCGTAAAGGGAAAGACCAGCCTTAGAGTTAATTTTAAGGGATTTAAGGGGGTCTTAGATGTGGTAGTTACGGAGGGGAATAGGACTAGCTTAATAGGGCTTAATTGGTTTCCTGCCCTGGGAATTTGGATAGGGGGAATAAATTCTGTGATTAAAAATAAGACCCTCGAATCCGTCTGCAAAGAATTTGCAGACGTATTTGATGGATCTCTAGGCAAGTACAAAGGGCCCCCCATTAATTTTAACCTAGACCCCTCAGTAAATCCAATCAGGCTAAAGGCCCGGAGGGTACCTTTTGCCTTAAAAGAAAAAATCGAGGCCGAGCTCGACCGGCTTGTAGGCCTCGGAGTTTTAGAACCCGTTGAGGGCGGTTTATGGGAGACGCCGATCGTCACACCCCTCAAACCCAATGGGGATGTGAGGATCTGCGCCGACTATAAAGCGACCCTCAACATTGGAATGAAAAAGCATGCTTACCCGGTCCCGACGGTGAAGCAGGTCCTCGCCACGATCCAGGACGCCGCCATCTTCGCCAAGCTCGACTTGGCGCATGCGTACTTACAGTTGACTGTTTCCAAAGAGGCTGCAGAGGCGCAAACAATTGTTACCCACAAGGGGGCGTTCCGAGTCCACAGACTGCAATTTGGGATTGCAGCTGCTCCAGGCATCTTCCAAGAAGTGATGGAGAGGACCTTAAAGGGCATACCTGGAGTATGCCCTTACTTTGATGATGTCCTAATAGCTGGAAAAGATGAAGGAATGTTAGTAGAGCGGCTGGAACAGGTACTGGGTAGATTTAGAAAGGCTGGATTAAAATTAAAAAAGGAAAAATGTAGCATAGGGGTTAAATCCACTGATTTTTTGGGGTTCAGGATTGACAAAAGCGGGGTCCACCCTACCCCTGAAAAAATTAAAGCAATAAAAGGGGCTCCTGAACCAAGGAACAAGGCTGAGCTACAGGCCTTCCTAGGCTTGGTAAATTTTTATCACACTTTTGTGCCACATAAGGCTGCCATTGCAGAACCACTGCACAGGCTTTTAGATAAGAAGACCCCTTGGCATTGGCAAGACAAGCACAAAGTGAGTTTCCAGACCTTAAAAGATATCCTTTCCAGTAGCTCAACTGTAACCCACTTTATAGAAAATAGACCAATCTACCTGGCGTGCGATGCTTCGCCTTATGGCGTCGGGGCAGTAATCAGCCATTTAGACACCCAGGGAATGCAAAGACCCATTGCTTACTACTCCCGCACACTAACCAAGGCAGAGCGGAACTATGCTCAAATTGACCGGGAAGCTTTAGCCATAGTGGCAGGAGTCAAAAAGTTCCACGACTACCTGTATGGCAGGAACTTTACAATTCTGACAGACCACAAACCCCTGCTGGGACTGTTTACCACAGATAAACAGACTCCCCAAATTATGTCTCCCAGGATGCTGAGATGGTCCATTTTCCTCTCAGCATATTCATTTTCCCTCCAATACCGACCAGGTAAAGACATGGGTCATGCAGACGCTCTTAGCAGATTGCCCCTTAGCACAACAGAGGAGGACCCTGCCCCAGTGGGACAAGTAATGTCCCTACAAGATATTCCTGATCTGCCCCTAACTGCTAAAGACATAGCGGAGGCAACCAATAAGGACCCCATCTTAAGGAGAGTAATGGCCTGGGTCATGAGCGGTTGGCCCAACGCCAACCCAGACGTAAAATACAGTCCATTTTTCCGAAGGAAGGATGAACTATCAGTTCATATGGGTTGCTTACTTTGGGGAACTCGTGTAGTAATCCCAGGAATCCACAAATCAGCTATTCTATTTGAATTGCATGAAGGACACCCTGGAATAGTAAGGATGAAGGCCTTAGCTAGGAGTCACTTGTGGTGGCCAGGATTGGACCAAGACATTGAGGAATGCGTTGCCAATTGCCATCTGTGCCAACGTTCCAGGCCTGAACAACAACACATCCGCACACATAAATGGGAGCTAGCTAGGAATCCTTGGTCCAGGATTCATATTGACTTCGCTGGACCTTTCCAGGGGTTAACGTTCCTTGTAGTGGTCGACAGCTACTCTAGATGGCTAGAAGTAGTACCGGTCAGTTCAGTAACGGCAGGCAGAACAATACAGGCATTAAGGGGCCTCTTTGCCACTCATGGGTTGCCGGATTTAATAGTGTCGGATAACGGGCCACAATTCACATCTATTGAATTTCAGGATTTCCTCAAGGCCAACTCGATTAAGCATAAGACTTCTGCACCCTTCCACCCCTCCACCAACGGATTGGCTGAAAGGAACGTGAGGACCACGAAGGACGCGCTTAAAAGAATTATTCGAGGTGACTGGCATCAGAGACTAGCTGAGTTCTTGTTGGCCCAACACACAACCCCTTGTTCGGCTACAGGGAAAAGTCCAGCTGAAATGAGGTGGGGAAGAAAAATCTTGACCAAGTTGGACAGACTACACCCCGACCGACTCCAACCAAACATTGAATTTGACATTCCTAACAGAACATTTGAAGTGGGGGACTTGATTTGGGCCAGGAACTACGCCCAAGGGGATAAGTGGATTCCTGGGGTGGTAACTGAAATCTTAGGTCCCTTATCATACATCATTGAGGGGGAAGGGAATAGGGTCTGTAAAAGACACATAGACCAGCTGAGGAAAAGATCTAGTGGGTGTGTGCCAGCTGAGGGGGACCAAAGCTCAGTTAGGGCAAACAGTACAGATAACATTAGGCCTGAAAGTGGTGTAGTGGTGGGGCAAGATGACATATTTCCAGATGCCCATCAACAACAATTCAGTCCAATTGATTGGGAAATACCCCTGCGAAGTAGGCCAGTGACAACTGAATCCCAAACACAACCTAATACACAAGGCAGTACATCTGAAGCCAGTAACCCTGAGCCCAGGTCCAGTAGTAACCAGCATAGTAACCAGCAGCCAAGCAGTCAACCAGGAAAAAGGGTCCCTAGCAGCCAAAGTAACAGATACCCTTCTAGAATACATAGGCCACCAAAATACCTAATGGACTTTGTAAAGAAATGACACCAACTGGGGGGTAAGGGGTGTTGTGTATGTAAATAGTTAGCAATAAGCCATAGAAGATATTGCAAACACTGTGCAGCTTTGCAAGGTTTAAAGCGGGAAAATAAGGTGCAATCATTGGACGCCACAACCAAGGAGCGGGAAAACAGACAGTTTGTATTGGTTACAGTTCAAACGCTTTCTCTATAAAAGGGTTGCAACATTTGACATTTGACAGTTGACTTTGTGTATTCAATAAACTCGTTCAGTGTTAACCACTCTGAGTCCTCGTCAATTCGAACCAAACACTTTGCACATCATCCGTACTAATTGACTTAAACTGATTCTACATTACTTCACAGTAATGGCATTGTCAAGTTGGAGAGTAATCATGATAAAAAGAAATAATTTTAGATGCAGATCCTTTTATAACTACTCCTATAGTTTCGTTGGCAATCTTTATTTCTAGCAAGGAGTGAAGAGTTCATATACTTGCCTCCTGACTCAAATATAGAAACAACCAATTAAAGCTCTGCCTTACATTTTTATGTATTTAAAACCAAAAATGGACAAGTGTTCTTAAACATTTATGGATTTCTTCATTAAATTGAAATAATGGATCTGAGAATTTAAATATGGGAGAAAGCAAAATAGATACCTTCACTTACTAAAGGACTTTAATTTTTTTTCACTTAAAAACACTTTAAAAGCTTTTGAAAAGCTTAAAGAAATTTGGTTCGAATCGGTTTTTTTTAAAAAAATCTCTTAATTTACATAACATATTTTGTTATGCAAACTATACTATTTTCTAGTTTCACACAATTTATTGCAACCTAAAGATTGTGCTTACCAAACAAATTATACCAACAGAACGTTTAAGCATATTGTGGTTAGCTTGGTATGTGCATGCAGTTGCTAGCTCTTAAAATGACTGGGTTAAAAATGCGGCATTAACCAAAATGTTTTCTATGTTCAATTAGATTCAGATTCAGAAGTGTCCTTGGTGACAGATATAAAGCAATTATTTTCATGATGAAAATAGCTATACCGACTGAATTTTCCCAGTTTATATGGCTGGAAATATCACCCAGTTCATTTTAATAAGTATTGGCTAAACAACACAGATTTCTTTAAAAATGGAAGAAACAAGACCTTGGATTTATTAAATGGCCAAGAGAAGTGAACAGCTTTAAATATTTTTATTCGTTTTGCTTCTTACTAGTTCAGTTCAGTTTAGAAGAAGCAGATCACCAAAATAATAATTAATTGTGAATAACATAAAATCATATATTTAACATAATAACACAATTAGAAAGAAGAGTCAAAGACAAAATCAATCACTGTCAGGCAAGTTGGTGGCCCAAAGTAGTGAAATCAATGGATTTGTTCTTTAAATTTGTTCTTTAAATTGTAGTAATATTCAAAGTTAGATTCCTTGGCACCCATTGATTTCAACAAGGTATTAAATAAATTGCACAAATTATTGTTTTCTTCTATAGAATTATTTATTTTATATTGGGGCTTGAAAATAACAAAATGTGGGGTTGCTGGCAGGATATTTACCTTGGAGTAATGATTCTAGGATGTAGGAGACATCCTCCTGGATCTGGAAAGTTCTGGGTGGAAGGGCACAAGGAATACCAGAGAAAATTAAAGGAAGACCCCACAAAAATGTGTCTTTAAAAAAAAGAGGTAATTTTAAGAATAATGCTTATTATTTCAATTTTTGGACCCAGAAGCTCCAGCTGAGAATCATACTGTTAGATTTGGTAATGAATGTAAAACATCTCCAGTTCTCTACCTTTAGAACCTTTGGTTTCACAAGATATCTTAGACACGCCAAGTCCTATGCCTTGCTAGAACCCAGACAATGAAGAGCTTCTGCAATCTCAAATTGAGTCCTTCGGGAGAAGGGCGGTATAAAAATTTAATAAATATAAATATATAATAAATATAAATGCTCCCATCAGTTAAGGCTAAAATTATAACAAGATGAAGATGACACATTAGGATAAAAAGAATGATTATGAAGAAAATATAAACCCTATCAAATGTCATTTGGATGAATACATAACAATTATTTTACCATAATAACTATGAAATATCTTCACGGTACCTCTTTTAGCGCAGTGATAGCAGAGATGAGGAAACAGAACATCCTCCAATTTATCCAAGGTTAAAAGATGATAGTGAATTAGACTGAATCAATGCAGAAAAGTGCCTATTCCAGTTCAAGGAGTATAATTCAGCATATGACGGCTGCCGAAAAACCAAAACCTAGCCAATCTGGATTTGAATCAGGCAGTGAAGAAGAAGTGCAAGCAAAATTGGCCCAGTGGGAGGAAAGAGTACCCTGCTCCACTAGAACTTTGCCAAACAACTAAGGCTTTCCACTGAGCTACTTTTGGACTGCATTTATGGCTTCCTTTTGGACTCTGCTGTTTTCCCCTATATATAATCCACTTTGTTTTCCTCTGCTTAGGAAAGAATTGGGCATCCTATTGTCCCAGGGTCTCACATGCAGCTCTTTAGAATCCTCAATATGGCCTGCTGAATGCTTCCAAAATTTGTCATCAGGTGGTGCATATTAAGGAAAAATACCAAATATGTGAGGAATAGTAAACATTGATTAGAACAGGAAAGTGCAGTTAGAAAAATAATTAAATTATTTTTGGGGTGAACAAGGTTACACCCTTTTCATTGTTTTGTTTAATTGAATCATACAGAATATTTTCACTTCCATGAACCAAGAATATTTCCCCCTCTCAAATATTGGCAAGCTTATTATTGTTGTACTGTATATGGAAAACGTGCTTCTCCTTTTAGTTATTTTGGGATTCATTTTATCAATTTAAATCTTGGCTGCTACAAATTAGTTTTGTAGAAATTAAAATGGATCAAATAATAGCTTGGTTAACAAGGTATTTATTCACTAATAGAGATGGACAGATTGGTCCAATGTTTAAACAGATTAAGAACAAACTTTTATCACAGGCCTTGTATGGGGCAGTGATTGAACAATGATGGCTGTCAGTGAATTAAATTACCTACAGAATCATATACAGTGGATTTTAGACCATTACTTTACCCAGACAGATGCTTTGACAACTGAATGCCTGATAAGAGGAGAAAAAGAATCTTAATTTTTTCTTTGCAAATACATTTCCTTCAGCAGGAAACAGTAGCACATTGGTACAACTTGCTGAAACCCAAATTAGGACTAGATAATTGCTTAAAAGAAGTAGCTAAATTTGATTTAATTATATAAGAACTATGACCAGGGGTCTTCAAACCTGGCCCTTTTATGGACTTTAACTCCCAGAATTCCTCAGCCAGGTGCGCTGGCTGAGGAATTCTGAGATTTGAAGTCCACAAGTCATAAAAGGGCCAAGTTTGAAGACCCCTGACTATGGCTTTTGTTAGCTTTCAATGAATGCCTACCAGAGTTTTGCAAGGAACAATGATTAAGATGGAGAATTAATCACACCATTAGTTCTATTGTCCTCTTTCACAAGAGATTAGAAACAAGTTACATGATCGCTCTAGAATACATGACCACTTACACTTACACGAGCATTCTAGAATATTTGCCAAAGGACCAATTATTCTTTAACCTTTAAATAGTGATGTGGGAGATAAAATCCAGACAAGCATTTCTCAACCTCAGCAACTTTATAACATGTGTGGACTTCAGCTCCCAGAGTTTGTGTATGAATCAATTAAAGAGAAGCATGCAAAGGGCATGACCTCCCACTCAACTGTACAAAATAACCCTGACAAAGTCCCATCAGTGAACAATCTGAGCCTCAATCAGCTATGTGAAATAGACTAGATCAGGCAATTGACTTCAAAGGAATACCAGAATTGGACCTTCTTTTGGTTGTTGTTCTTTGCATTATTCCTATCATATTGTGGGAATAATGTGTTTTGCCTGTCATTTTGTCTGGTCTGTGGCTGGGGGGGTTATGGGACTGAATCCACATATCCTCAAGTTGCTGATCTAAGAAATGCTGATTTATAGGATTTTTAGATTCTTATTTGCTCTAGAAATTATATAGATGAGCAGGGCTTGTTTTTCTCATAGAACGCTCAGAACGGAGTTCCGGCACCTTTTTTGGATGGAACCTTGTAGGATAGCCAAGGTGGGTTGTATGACATGTGTAAGTTCTGGCACCTTTTTCTTTTACAAAAAAAGCACTGTAGATGAGGATAAAGGAGGAGGTACTGTACCAACTGGAATATATGAACAGTAGAAATGAGTTCTAGGACGCATCTTCTAATATCTTCAAAATATTAAGTGTAGGGCACTTTACATTTGTCATGAATTTGGTTATGTATATAACCCCATAAATTGATTCTATTATTCAATATTTGCCTTGTCAATTAAATATTCTGTTAGTTATATATACTTTATTCATTCTAGATTAATGGTTTTCAATATTAAATTTCTGGTTTAAATTTGACAGTCTTTTATGCTGATTTGTTGAGATACCATAAACAAGCCACCCAGAGTTGTTAATGGACTAGATGTCTTGCTGTGTTATTTACACCTCTGCATCCTGAAAGGCCCTGCAATTTGCACAAATTACAGTTCAAAAATAAATTTATAGGTTTAGGTATAAGTTGTGTGACAATTAAAGATAATGTTCCCCATATCCTCCAATGATGAAAGTATGCAGCACCACAGTCAATCAATAGCAAGAAATAGATTAATAGCAATGACCTCCTCCAATAAACAGATGATTTATTAAGTCTTTGGATTTGATACTGATGCTATTGGCCTAAATTATTTTTGTGTGGTCTTTGTACGTTTAACACCTTATAAATATTCTTTATTCTCCAGTTTTTTTTCTGTAGGATGGGAGTTGATATAACTAATAACTACAATGAATATTTTATATGTCATTTCAGTTATAAAATAGAAGCACTTCTGTTATCTAATGAAGTTTAATATGGCATGGAGTTTTGACTAAGCTAATGAAACTTGATGAATGCTTAAGAAGCAGACAAATACAGGAAATAAATTTTTGAATGAGCTCTTTCTGTCTAAGATTACTTCACAGGTAACTTCAACACATTTTCAAATAATCCTAAAATTGTAGGAATTGAAGACTGAAATTGCTATTTTACATTTATTATGTTTGGCAACCGTAGTAGGTCTATTTTTATACATATTGCTGAGAAATGGAGCTAACATAAAATGGCTGAAGCACAGAAATTGAGTGTACTTGGAAAAATTATGAAGGACCACATTTTGGAATCTGTGGAATATCCTGATTCATTATTCTTAATGCCTGTCTGAAATCTAAATTGGTCATTAACAAGTTACCTCTTGCAATATGGAAATGAACAGTTGTATGCAACCTCACTTTATATAATTGAGTTACAATTAAGAAAGGCTTTGGTGGATACATTTGGCAGGAATCAAGAATAAGTAATGTATGACCTATGAAATGCATATACTGTAAGAACCCGCCTCAATCAATTCTCCCAAGAAAGCAGAACTCTTGAAACAGCATCATTTCAAAAGGAACTTTTATTGGAGGTGTTGACAACAGGAATAGAAGGCAGGACCTGAGAGCTTCCTGCGTGAATCAAGTACTTAAAAGTGTCTATAGTAACCCCACCGAAAATGTCTATCCGGATGGTTCAAACAGGCCAATCAGCAGGTGTGAAAATGCCATGGGAACAGAGTGATAAGGCACGGCGTACAAGACTGTTAGATATCTGCTCCGGTTCCTCCACATTCGGAAATAAGGCAGATGGCAGGAGGTACATTCCATTCTCACCCCATTAGAGACACATCAAAGAGGACAGGGCAAGAACAGAGCAAAGCAAATATATATTGTTACCTCAAGCTTCTCTCCCCCTCCCCCTCAAGAAGAAGAGCAGAATCTGAAAAGAATAAGAAATCCTAAGGACACAGAACATAGGATTCTGACATATACCTTTAGAAATTCTCATCCATCTTGTCATTTATTTCGATAGAGGAGGGACAAAGTGACTGAATTTCTACTGCCATTTGGCTTCCCCTTACTGGAACTGTATTTGTTTGATGTGGTAGTGGATTGGTATGGATAGTTGTGTGTATCGTTTATACAGGTTTATATGTGCAGAGTACTTATTGGAAGCACCAATATGCTAAAGTATAGATTTATGAATACAAGGAAACTGAAAAAAGTTGACAGAAAACAAAGCAGTTAGATACTATTATTAATGGAACCATAAGCTTGCAAGGACTGAAAGAAGCAATTATTGACAGTCTTGGTGAAATGACGTTATTGATGTTGTTAGTTGTGAAGTCATGTCCGACTCATCATGACCCCATGGATAATGTTCCTCCAGGCCTTCCTGTCCTCTACCATCTTCTAGAGTCCATTTAAGCTCACACCTACTGCTTCAGTGACCATCCAGCCACCTCCTTCTCTGACGTCCCCTTCTTCTATTGCCCTCAATCTTTCCCAGCATTAGGCTCTTCTCCACTGAGTCCTTCCTTCTCATTAGGTAGCCAAAGTATTTGAGTTTCAACTTCATGATCTGGCCTTCTAACAAGCAGTCAGGGTTGATCTCCTCTAGGACTGACCGGTTTGATCGCCTTGCAGTTCAAGGGACTTGCAGGAGTCTTCTCCAGAACCATAATTCAAAGGCCTAGATTCTTTGGCGCTCAGTCTTTCTTATGGTCCAACTTTCAGAGCCATACATTGAAATTGGGAAGACCATAGCCTTGACTATATGCACTTTTGTTGGCAGGGTGATGTCTCTGCTTTTTAGTGTGCTGTCTAGATTTGCAATGACTTTCCTCCCCAGGAGCAAGTGTCTTTTAATTTCTTGGCTGCAGCCCAGGAAAATAAAATAAAAAATAAAATCTGTCACTACCTCCATTTCTTTCCCATCTATTTGCCAGGAATTGAGAGGGCCAGATGCCATGATCTTGGTTTTCTTAATGTTAAGTTTCAGGCCAACGTTTGCACTCTCCTTCTTTACCAGCAACAAGAGGCTCTTTAGTTCCTCTTCACTTTCTGCCATTAGAGTGGTATCATCTGCATATCTTCAGTTGTTGATATTTCTTCCAGCAATCTTAATTCCAACTTTTGATTGATCTAGCCCTTCTTTTCTCATAATGTGCTCTGCATATAAGTTAAACAGGCAGGGCGACAGTATACAGCCTTGCCAGACTCCTTTCCCAATTTTGAACCAATCAGTGGTTCCGTGTCCAGTTCTCACTGTTGCTTCTTGACCCGCATATAGGTTTCTCAAGAGACAAATAAGATGGTCTGGTATTCCCATCTCTTTAAGAACTTGCCACAATTTGTTGTGATCCACACAATCAAATGCTTTAGCATAGTCAATGAAGCAGAAGTAGATGTTTTTCTGGAACTCTCTAGCTTTCTCCATGATCCAGCGTATATTGGCAATTTGATCTCTAGTTCCTCTGCCTCTTCGAAATCCTGCCTGTACTTCTGGTAGTTCTCGATCCACATACTGCTGGAGTCTAGCTTGTAGGATTTTAAGCATAACTTTACTAGCCTGAGAAATGAATGCAATGGTGCGATAGTTTGAACATTCTTTGGCACTGCCTTTCTTTGGAATTGGAATGTAAACTGATCTTTTCCATTCCTGTGGCCACTGTTGAGTTTTCCAAATTTGCTGGCAAATTGAGTGTAGCACTTTTACTGTATCATCTTTTAGGATTTTGAATAGCTCAGCTGGAATACTGTCACCTCCACTAGCTTTGCTAGTTGCTCAGCTTTCCTAAGGCCCACTTCACTTCACATTCTAGGATGTCTGGCTCGAGGTCAGTGACTACCTCATTGTGATTATCAGGGATGTTAAGCTCATTCTTGTATAGTTCTGTGTAATTTTGCCACCTCTTCTTAATCTCTTCTGCCTCTGTTAGATCCCTGCCATTTTGGTCCTTTATTATGCCCATTTTTGCATGAAACATTCCCTTCATCTCTCCAATTTTCTTGAAGAGATCTCTGGTCCGCCCTATTCTATTGTTTTCTTCTATTTCTTTGCACTGTTCATTTAAGAAGGCATTCTTATCTTTTCTAGCTATTCTCTGGAATTCTGCATTCAGTTGGTTGTATCTTTCTTTTTCTCCTTTGCCTTTTGCTTCCCTCCTTTCCTCAGCTATTTGCAAAGCTTCCTCAGACAGCCATTTTGCTTTCTTGCATTTCTTTTTCTTTGGAATGGTTTTAGTTGCTACCTCTTGTACAATGTTGCGAACCTCCGTCCATAGTTTTTCAGGCAATCTGTCTATCAGATCTAATTCCTTAAATCTATTTGTCACCTCTACTGTATATTCATCAGGGATATGATTTAGTTCATACCTGAGTGGCCTAGTACTTTTCCCTACTTTCTTCAGTTTAAGCCTAAACTTTGCAACTAGAAGCTCATGGTCTGAGCCACAGTCAGCTCCTGGTCTTGTTTTACTGACTGTATAGAGCTTCTCCATCTTTGGCTGCAGAGCACATAGTCAATCTGATTTCTGTGTTGACCGTCTGGTGATGTCCATGTGTAGAGCCATCTCTTGGGTTGTTGGAAAAGAGTGTTTGCTATGACCATCGTATTCTCTTGACAAAATTCTATCAGTCTGTGCCATGTTTCATTTTGTACTCCAAGGCCAAACTTGCCTGTTATTCTGGTTATCTTTTGGTTTCCTACTTTAGCATTCCAATCCCCCAAGATGATAAGGACATCATTTTTTGATGTTAGTTCTATAAGGTGCTGTAGGGCTTCATAGAACCAGTCAATTTTATCCTCTTCAGCGCCAGTGGCTGGGGCAAAGACTTGGACTACTGTGATGTTGAATGGCTTGTCTTGGATTCGAACAGAGATCATTCTCTCATTTTGGGGATTGTATCTCAGTATTGCTTTTCCTACTCTTTTATTGACTATGAAGGCTGCTCCATTTCTTCTGAGGGATTCTTGCCTGCAGTATTATACCTGATGGTCATCTGAATTAAATTCACCCACTCCTGTCCATTTTAGTTCGCTGATTCCTAAGATGTCGATGTTCAGTCTTCTCATCTCTTGTTTGACCACACCCAGCTTTCCTTGATTCATAGATCTTACATTCCAGGTTCTTATGGAGAAAAAAATCTTTACAGCATCGGACTTTCCTTTCACCACCAAAGACATCCACAGCTGAGCATCCTTTTGGCTTCGGCTCAGTCACTTCATTCTTTCTGGCACTACTAGTACTAGCCCTCTGCTCTTCCCCAGTAGCATATTGGACACCTTCCAACCTGAGGGGCTCATCTTCCAGCATCATATCTTTTTGCCTTTTGGTACTGTCCATGGTGTTTTCATGGTAAAGATACTGGAGTGGGTTGCCATTTCCTTCTCCAGTGGATCACATTTTATCAGAACTCTCTGCTATGACCTGTCCATCTTGGGTGGCCCTGCATGGCATAGCTCATAGCTTCATTGAATTATGCAAGCACCTTCGCCATGACAAGGCAGTAATCCATGAAGGGGAATGATGTTATTAGGTCATAAGAATCAAAAGCATTTTAACAATTTTTAAACAATAACAATATGTGCATGTAGCTAGATCCCCCATCCTGAGGGCCTATAGAAGCACCTTTGAATATTTGCTTCCCTAGTATAAATTCTGGGTATATCCTAGTCCAGGGGTCAGCAACCTGAAACAGTGAAAGAGCCACTCGGAACCAGTTCCCTCACAAAAGGAAAATCTGGGAGCTGCAAAAAATGTGTGCACATGCATGTACATGCGCGCATGCACAGAACACGGTTTGACTGAGGAGCCAAGGCGAGATATGCATCTACCCTGCATATTTGAAATGATTGGTTGAACTTTTTTAGTCCCACTTTGGGTTTTTTTTGGAATGCACATGGCAGAGGACTGGGAGCCGCAGGAGATGGCTGAAAGAGCCGCATGCGGTTCCGGAGCTGCGGGTTGCAGACCTGTGTCCTAGTCTATTCAACCAGGGCCACCTCTTCACCCTAACATCTTGAATCAGTTTTTCCAATTTCAGATGACTGAACATTGATTTTGAACTCAATTGTAAAGAGCTGTCTATATTTCAAACAGTTTTCCCTATGAGAATTTAGAAGACATGGCTCCAATTCATAAGATAGAAGCGTCAATACCTTTGTACCAACATGAATAGTGATGAACCAAGCAATATATACTAGAAAATATTCTGTCACAGAAGGTCTTAGAGTCCATCTAATTCTTCCCAGGACATTTTATGAACAGATTTGATAGACATCCCTCTTGCATTTAGTATGATAAAAGAGATGGGGTACAAGAGCTAGAGAATTAGGCTATACTTGATTACATCCATAGTAACTTTCAGTGTCATAAAATCACTGCAGTGTGTTTTCTCTCTGTTATTTTTGCAAGGATCCTTTGAAAGATATGTTATTTCCTAGAGGTGAGATTTAATATGTGGAAAAGAAGTTTTAAAAGATCTTCAAGGGATGTAATATTTTTGCATCACAAGAATATGGTGAAACTTTTTATGAATTAAAAAGTTTTTTAAAAAAATATATAAATTTCATTAACCAATGAAGTTAGCATAGCTCTATGTTTAAAACACTGAATTAGATTAGGGAAGTTTTGCTAGTCTCCAGACGCACTGGATATCCTTGTAATAGTTATTTTGTCTTAAAAAATTAATCTGAAGATAAATTTTAATGGTAAGTGCTATGTTGATTGACTTGAAGAAATGTACATATATGAATATGACAAACAAATAATGTTTTGCCACCAGTTTTAATTCAGTAGGCAAGAATCTGTGCTTTAGCATGAAATTCTGATGTTATGTGCCAAGATACAAATCTCTACCTCTGAATCCATTAGTAAAATGACTGCAGTTATGAGCTTAAATCATTACTGCATTTGCTATCTGCCTACTATATGAGTGACATTTATTTTCTTTATTGGCTACTGATTATCAAAATACATTACCTTAATCCAAATCACCTGCTTAAGGACAAAAAGACCAACAGATTTATTTCTTCATTGCTAATTATGCTGCTTTCTTTTAATAATGATAGATTCTAATTATGCCTTTCATAATACATGACATCAAGAATGAAAAGGAGATAGAAACAATGCATATAATTGGCTCTATATAGCATATTGAGAGACCTTTCAAGACTAATAATAGACTGAAAAAGTTCTTGTTGGAAAACATACCCTGAGTGATTCATTTTTTGGTGAGATATTTTATTAGAGGACTTTTCTATTGCTTTATTTCTTTGCTATTCTTATTTAAATGGGTTATTTTAAACTATTCTGAATTCCCATTATAAAATCCACAGCATTTTTAGGCCAACCATAGGATACTACAGATTGCATTTAGGAACAGACTATAATTTAATAGCAGAGCACATTCACTGCATGCTAAGCACCTCTTTTCAGTTACTAGTATTTTCTTAAGTAAAAAAGGACGTGCAAGCCTATTGCTAAGAGAATGGAGAATTATTACAAGTTGCAGTAAATTGACCAAGAAAGATCAGGGATGTGACTCAGTCTAAGATAATTTCATATCGATTCAATTTTTTGACTTAGAACTTAAACCACTATTCTACCATTAAAATGCCAACAGTATACATTATGTAAGCAATCATAAAAGGCCATAAAAATTAGAAACTTAAAATAAAAGTTCAGTTCAGTTTTGAACTGAAAAAAGTTTACCTTCCTTGACTTAATGGATATTCTTGGCAAAATATATACAATTTACTATAACACACAGGGATTGGTGCTCTTAGTATGTTACTTAATGATCTAGAGTTGGGTGAACATTATAAGGCTAAAGTTGCTAAGAATAGTGATTAATTGTTGTTTAATTGGAATACTGAATAAGATCAAAAGGGTATCTCACATCTTGTATTCCTGGTATTATAGTGACAATATAACTTACTGTAAATTTCTGTAATGTGATTCATATTGAGAGTAAAAATCTTAATATGTGATGGAATCTAGTTACAATAATTGTTTATCAAAGGAATCTTGGAGTTAAGTCATTGTACAGCTGCTGATATCTCTTTCTTTCTCTTTCTCCCCCTTCCCCCCCACAAAGCTTAAATATCATTAGCAAGCAAATTGCTGATATCATGATTGATTATGTGCCATCAAATCAAGGTGTTTAGTGACCATGTCTCAAAAGAAGAGAATTGATAGAGACTACAGTAGATTGTAATAGAGTATGATAGAAAACAGGCTTTTTGTTGACACTGTATGGAAGTATGTAAGTGTTTATTGATTGATTTACCTTCTTTGTTAATTGTTCCAATCAAACATTCCTGGTTGGTCTTTCTTGAAATGATTGTTGAAGTTATTGAATTTATCAATAACACTTGCTAAGTAGGCAGCTTTAAAAAAAAGATTCTTGACAACAAAGCTATTAGTGGCTAAAAATCATCATAAAATATTGCACCCTATACTGGAGTATTATGAATCTCAAGATTAGTTGTTAGGAAACATGAATGGGAGTATACTTTTTCATTTTCTTTCTATTTTGTGGGCTTCTCTTGTGGATGACTATTACCTAAACCAGAGGTCTCCAACCTTTTTGATTTGGTGGCCTGGAAAGTGAGGCAGGCACCACTACATGCACAAATGGGTGGTGTGTGAAGGTGCAAAAATGAGTTCCTTGCACAAATGGAATGTGCAAGCATATGTGCACATGAGAAGGGGGCTGCGTGGGTGTGAGTGCTGCAAATGGGGTGGCGCTAGCACTGGCGGGATGCTCAGGGTGGTGCAAGTGCTGGTGGGATCCTCGGGGACGGGGTGGCACTAGCGCCAGTGGGACGCTCAGGGTTGGGGCGGTGCTATTGCTGGTGGGATGCTTGGGGGCGAGGAGGCACTAGTGCCAGTGGGATGCTCAGGGCCGGGCCGGCACTGGCGCCCGTGGGATGCTCAGGGCAGTGCTAGTGCTGGTGGGGTGCTCAGGGCCTGGGTGGCACTAGCACCAGTAGGATGCTTGTGTAGCACTAGAACCAGTGGGATGCTAATGCTGGTGGGATGCTCAGGGTGGCGCTAGCTCCGGTGGGATGCTTGGGGTGGAACTAGCATGAGTGTGGGGTGAGTGCATGCGTGTGCACTTGCCCTGGCCATCCCTTCATGCAGCCCGGTGGCCAAGTGGCCATGGCCTAGTTGTGGTCTGCGGCCCACAGATTGGGGACCCCTGACCTAAACCCAATGTTGGATGAAATAACTCTTTGATCTTATTTTCCAAGACTTTTCTTTCATTCTTCTTAGAACATATTTAAGGCATATAGTGTTTTTACATTTCAGTATTGTTTACACTTCCACACAAAAAGTAAAAAAAACGACGACTAATTAACAGTGTGAAATGGGATATCAAATACTGGTATTTATTTAAGTAATTTGAGAAATACAAAGACTATTTCTTCCTCATTTTGATGGGTTGCCAAAACCATCATTAAAGAAATCAATGGAAAAGTAATTGGGTACGAAATGAAGTTAGTATGAAAACCGGAAAATAGTTTGAATACTGATTTCTCATGTCAGTATTCCGAGCATTGCTCTACTGCCTAGTTGATTCTCCAATGGCTTGTAAAAAGACTTCAAAGGAAAACTTCAGACCAGAAATCTTACTTGCCATCAGGTTTTTTTTTAACCTTGAAAACATAGCTGTAAAGGTAGTGTTTCTGAATACTAATGAGACTGTGGAAAAGAAAAAAACAGAAAAAAAATGCTGGTAAGGAGAAATTCTCTCATTAATTCTTTGAAACTGCCCTTAAGGACAAATAAACTTAATGAAGGGGTGAGAAGTGTAAAAGCTAATCCACAAGAGAAGTTCAGAGATATGCAGTGACCTGAGTCTGAGGCTTCACAGCGAAAGTGCAGGTGGGATTAAGATCTTCAAATGAAAAATGTAAATTGGATTAGGTGATTCACAGAAGATCAAAACTAGGTGATCAAATATTCCAGATGTAGCTGATTTTTATTTTTGTAAAGACCTCCTGGCATCACAAATACTACATTTCAGTATCTATCCCCTTGAAAATCAGTTGCTACTATTATGTTATTTTGCAGTATCACATTATTTTGCAATATGACTTCATTTTTTATTTGGTTAAAACAAGCCAATGAAGACATAATACAGCACTCCAATTCCAATTTCTTCAGAGTTAGAGATTTAATAAGTAAACAAGTATCCTTTGGTGCTATGGGCAACCCAAATAATAAACAAGGTAGATTAAAAATGTGGTCGTATTGAGCATAGGTGGAAAGTGAGTGAGAAGGGAGAGTCTGGGATCTTTTTCAGTCAGAAATGCTTTTTTAATATATTTATAAGAGATTTCAGTATGTTAATGCATGGTAGTTACTTTCAAGGGCATTTGTAGGTGCAGGAGGTTTTTTGTTTTAAAATAGAGATGGTGGTTGTTACTGTATCTCAAAACTGTATCCCTTTTTATAAATGTGTGTTGCATATTGTGTCCTCTAATCTTATAGAACCTAACTTTCATCATCCCCTACTAGCAATAATGTCCAAAGGAGACATCTGACCGGGAAAGACTGAACAAGATATAAACTATTTTAAATATTTCTAGAAAAATGCAACTGGTGTTGCCAAATTGAATGGAGCCACTCACTTTTGGACTTCAGCCTCAAACATGCCAATCAGCATCTTGACCTTCTCCTGCAATAGAATTAGTATGATTTCCTCTACGTGTGTACAGGCTGGATCTAAATATAAAATCCTGATTTGCTCTCTGCATTGCTGAAAAATGAATATCAGTTTATGTTCCTGTTCTTTAACAATTTATAAAGAATGTAGGTAACTTCACCTTCAGTCACGGTACACTGAATATCCTTTGCTGAGACAGTGAAAGGTTCAGTAAACAGCTAGTTGTCATTCTTCTCTTCTTTAAAAACTAGAGATTTATCCTTCAGATTCCAGAAATAGGTTTTCACATTTGCTGAGTTACTTTAGTATTAATATTTTAAGAGCATATCATTCGAAGAAATAATTATCATTATAGACTTCCATTTTCATAGCCTCCCATTGATTATTTCTTATGAATTTAGCAGATTCTAAAATAGTATTCAGAGAATAAAGAATAAAATGTTTACCATAAAAAAGCACACTTCAACCTTACGTTTTCTAGAACTTTTTACCTATTCATTTATTTTAAGATTCACCGTAAGCATATAGGTACAAGGTTTGTTCAGTACAATATGTCAAATTATAGAACTGAAATGAAGTCTAGAAAAGTTTCTGAAACTAAACTTAATGTTATTAACTTTGCAAAAAATTTCAAATATTTGAAACTTAAGTTAACAATAATAAATAATATATTGTTAATGCAGTTATTTACCTTGCAATTCTTTCTAATTCCATTATTTCTGACTGCTCCAAGGAATAGCATGGACAGCAAACAAAAAAGTAAGAGAATGCATATTTAAAGGTTACAAAGACATTTCATTAAGAAGTAGCTAAGGATGTTATAAAAAAACAAACCTTTAACCTCACACATTTTTTCCAGTGCTAGAAAACTGTGGTTTCTATACAAATCTAGTAAGTCAGTTAAGGTTTAGCAGTTTGCTGTCGAAAGGTTTTAATTCATTGATCTGAAAGACATCAATGGCAGACACTCAAAGTTAAGTGATTTTTTTCTTTTCTTTTTTTTAAATTAAAGTTGACAAATTAAAAAAAAACAACCCAAAACATGTGAGATCTTATGCAAGGACAGCCAAGATTTTTATGGAAGATTTGTCTTGAGTTCTTTTAAAACTCTGGCATGAGATCATCAAAATCTTGAGAATAAACACTCTTATGACATTGGGTGTGATTTGGTATTTGGGAATGGAGCCATTGTAGAAAAGTTTGCCATCTTTGAGCTGGGTTTCTCTGACAATAAAGAGGGCATCATACTGAAAAAAAAATTAAAAAACTCAAGAAGGAGAAAACTGTCATGATGAATTAGGCATTATGCTTCTTTATGGCACCAGGAACAAAACTTAGCCAAATTCTCCCCCTTCTGCACCCCCTGGATATGCTTACCTGACACTAGAGCATTATTCAGCCTCTGCAACCTGAGCATTTGATAGACAATACAGGCAAGACATTTAAGCTTCATTTGCTTTTGAAGCCTTTTTTAAAAAAAGAAACACCGTTACTAGCATTTTCAGCAATGTAATTTTCTAAAAATAAGTGGCAAAAATGTCTATTTTTCTCAAGGGATTTTGCAGGTTATATACATTCAGACAGTGAGATAGAAAAGGAGGGAGGAAGAGAGGTGAGGAAATCAAATTAGAATACACAGTCGGTTCCTTTAGCGTAATAAATGATTTTGTGACATTTATTGGAATAAGGGGAGAAGTGGGAGAAGAGGAAACTTCCAGAATTAATGCTGATTATTCACTACGGAGGAACAACTAGTTTCATAGCAATTGAAGGATTAGTGAATTCACACAGTAATCCTTTTTACAAGTGCACATTCAAAGCATTTTCTCTTGCTGAGTGAACAAAGGAATAATAACCTCCAAGGCCATTTCTTGTAATAAATGACACAAGCACATTTGCATTTGTCATCTCCTATAACACCTTTAATGTGGCTCTATTATTATGATGGCTCACATGATTTGCCCAGGAGACCTCACTATCCACTATCCTTCAAGCTTGTATTTATCTTCCATCGAGCAAAAACTAAAAAAATAAAAAATAAAGCATTTGAACATGAAAAAGTCAGAAAGTAGATAGTAAAATGAAGTACTCCCACATGGTGTTCCCCATACTGTTAAATAATCAATGGGAATCTTTTATAGTTTATGCCAGAGTTTCTCAAACTGGATTCCATGAGAACTTGATGGTGGTTCAGTGAAAGACCACGGAGGGAAAAAAAAAGATGATTTGAATGCAGCCAGGTTTTTTTTAGCACCAAAGGAAAGTTTTTCAAATAACTTTAACACGTTTAGACTTCAACTTCCAGAATTCCACAGACAGTATACTGTACATGCCAGCTGGGAAATTAAAGTTGCTGAAGTTGAGGAGTACTGCATTACATCATATCATTCATCTCCCAGGACTCCATTAGTCAAAAGAAGCTGGATGAACAATATGAAGTGAAGCAATGTGACAGCTTTGCTTCATTCTTTGGAAGTGAAGGGCGTCTTCCTTTGTACAACAACTTCAAAGACTGCTTTGCTCAAAGAAGTATTGTTGATGAAAAGCATCCATTTAAAGCTTCAAATAATTCTAATGATAATTAGAAATGTCAGTTCTTGACTGTGAAATATTTCTACATGTGAGGATTCTCTATACTAGGAACAACCAACCAGTGGTCCTAAGATTGTATGCCCAAAGTTACTCTGAATTGCAGTTTTAATACAATTCAAGCATGGGAAATACACAAACTCACTGCATTTAATCAAATTTAGTTATAGCATTAATTATACTTTAATGTAATTAAGCTACTTAAATTAAAACAATGTCATTTTTTCCCCAATTACATCCACTTTGTGATTAGGGCCTGCTCACTTATTTGAAGTGTGGTCCTTGACATTGCCTAAACCTAAGTTTCCTAAATGTTGTCCACTTGTGAAATAATGTTGTGTTCATTATGCCAACCTAGTGCCTTCTAGATCTTTAGGAGTATATTGTTGGCCATTAGCTCTGACCAACAACAATGCTACTCTGTACTTTTAGGAGAACAACTTTCTAAGATTTCAACACAGACAGATTTTTCTCAGCATAATTAGGTACTCAAGCTTTTTAAACTATGGGACATGCCAAGCATTGGATATAAATCCTTCATGTTCACTTTTGCACTTTATCAACTATATGCTTTTTGAATTGCCCAGAACCTCTTGTTCATTTCCCACAGTCCCATCTTCAATCATTTTAAAAGTAGGAGGTGGAATACACCTCATCATAACCATCAAGAATTCCTGAGTATCCAAATTGTCAGTTGGTTCCCATAATAGAAAATCAAATTAATAAAAGCAATAAGGTCTTTATGGAAACACATAGATCCCCAGTTTATTATGATACAAGATAACATGGAGACAGTTAATCAACTATATTTAAGTTTAAGATGAAAGTTTGCAGGCATACTTGTGTGGATCACAAAGACATATTGTATGGATCATAAAAAAACCGATTAACACTTACAAAAAGAAAATACTTGTATTTGCTCATTCTTAGGATCATAGATGTCTACATGTCTAGATTTCTTTCATATGCTGTATTCAACAAATAGGTGTATAGTTAGTATAGTTGCCATTGTTGTTATTTGATGGCTAAATTCAATGGCTCTGCATAACTGAATAATCTGCAAAAAATGTAAACCAGCTAATGTCATTGGCAACGAATCTGTTTCACTTTACTAAATAACAAACTGAAAGAAGCTACTAGAATAAGAATATTCTGTAAGAGTCATGGAAAAGAGAAAATAGAATTCCTGAGTCTTAGAGATAAAGTTTTTCTCACAATAGGAAGAAAAAAAAAAGAAAATCAGCAAGCTCTGTAGGAGCAGATAAACAATTATTCTCTATTCATACCATTGAAGTCACAGCTGCCAATTCTTTACCTGGTGTTGGTTTTCATGTGCATTGAATTCTTCCCAAGAATCTATGATGTTGTAATGTATCAGTATAATATATGTGCAGATACAAGCAGTGTGGTCTTTTGCAATGGTCAGATGGAAATTTTGTCAATGTGTAGATTTTCTAAATGCCATTTGAGACTTTTTGGTATGGCACACAGAGTGCCAATAATCACTGGGACCACAATGGCAATTTATGCCATAATCTTTCAGTTTCAGTTTACAGATCTTGATATTTTGTTATCTCCAATTCTCCACGTCATTATTAGTGAATTTCTATCAGCTCCTCTTTGTCCACTCTAGTTTGGATGTGGATTTTGTCTTTTTATTCTCTAAAGGAAAGTGATTAGTGGCAATCAGGCAGCATGAAGTACTAGAAACAACCAAATGAAATGGTCACTGAAGTGACTTTTATTTCATTTAATGACTCAAGCAAATAGAGAACTTCTAAATGACTGCTTCTGGTGTGCAGCTTTAATTCTGCCTCAATGCTCATTGTATTGCAGAAGATAATCAAGCATTCAGTATATCACCCTGCTCTAAGCTTGTAAAGTTTATGAACTATGTGGCCTGTGTTTGAGTTTGGGTTTGTGTAACTTTGCTTGTGCATTGCTTGATACCTTTTACAAAAGCAGGAAAACTCCACACTTGCCAAGCTAGATACTTTCTGAAAGCTGTGTCAACCCTTTCAAGATGAACAAACAGCAAATCTTCTCCTTTGAGTCTTCTTACTTTCCCAATCAATTAGTTCAGCCTTCCTTAACCCACAGTCTTTCATTCACATTGGGGCTACAACTCTAGAATTCCTAATCTGTAATGACTAACATATAAGAATTAAGGGAGTTATATGAAATATACCAAGAGGGAAAAGTTTTAGCCTGTCAAAAGGTTAACTCACTTGGGCAGATCTAATATTTTCTTTTTCAAGAAGAATTTAGAATTTCAGACATTTTGATGGACTGATTTGTTTTGCTGTTTTCTTTCCCCTGAATTATTAAATAAGAACCAGATTTGATGTTGCCAGCTAAATTAGCATTTGTGGGTCAGATACCGAAAAAGGTGAACTTGAAAGAAGATGCCAGAATAGTAATCAAAATTCAATTCTTACAGCATCTGAGAGATTTCTCATGGCCTACCTGTGGTGAGCAAAAATAGCTATAAGGAAGGCATAGCCCACTATCAGCTATGGCAGTGGTGGTGAACCTATGGCACGCGTGTCAGAGGCAACACTCAGAGCCCTCTCTGCTGGCACACGTGCCACCGCTGCCAGCAGCAGATCCATCAGGCCACCACCGCTGCCTGGAGCAGGAGCCCCGCCCAGCACAAAGGAGGCGAAGTGGCCGACTAGCAAGCTTGAGTACAGGTGATAGAGCAGAAGTCACCAACCATTGTCAATTGGTGGACTGGAAGAAAAGGGGAAGCATTTTACATGTGTGCATGCATGCACGGGGCCGCGAGCACACATATGCTGCAAATGGGGCGGGGCAAGTGCCTGCGTAATACTCATTAGCCCTGCCCCATTCTTGCATGGTGCAGTGCCTTGTATCTGCACCCTGCACTGCGGCGGTGGCCATTTTTGTGTCTTGCAGCACGGTGGCCCATTTTTGCGCCCCCAGTTTTTGCATGCCAGAGGCATGCCTCCCTGCTCTCCCTGAGGGCACCACAATGCTAATGTGGCCCTGGCACTTTGCGATAAACGTGTTTTGGGTGGCAGTTTGGGCACTCTGTCTCTAAAAGATTTGCCATCACTGAGCTATGGCTATGCTGTGTCTTATCTAATCATTTCCTAGGAAGCATTTCTCCCCCCCGCCCCATATTTCATGTACCAGTGCAGAGATATAATAAAGAAAATAACACATAGGTAGACCACAGGGAATCCACATAGAAAGCAGCTGTTTTGCCTTGCTAAGCTGCTTAGCAGCAAGACAGAAGCCGGTAACAATTTATTAAGGTCAGAGTACAAAACTCTGTGGTTTGTGGTTGGAAAGAAAATGGCCCACTGCTCTGGAAAGCAGATTAGGAAGAGCTAGCTTGTTTAAGCAATCTCTCCTCCTGGTGTTAACTAAAAAACACAGGTCAGTAATGGGATCGTTGATATGCTGAGCATCTCTGCCAAATAGCCTATGTAAATTACAGAAATCTGAAATAAAATTTAAAATCTCTAAAGATTTTTCCACAAATGATTCTATATCTCTTTGGACCAATGCTTATTTGATAAGATAGGGACAACCTTGTTTGAACTGTAATCTTTCCAAAGCAAAGAATTGTTTTTCACCCCCCCAAAAAAGCTGGAACCATTGTTAAAGGAACAGTGGGTCATTTGCTCTACATTCTGAGTTTTTTCTAGAAATGATATGTTTTTCTGGGACTGGAGACCACATGATGTAATCGCTTCTTCATTTATTCCCCCTTCCTTAAAATTTGGAACAAAACTGATGCTAATTTTAGTAGCAAAATGTTCTTATTTCTCTGCCTGTACAAATGTGAGCTGTGCACCTGTGGCCCTGTTTTAGGTGATGGAAATAAAATCTTCCCAAAAGCTGCTCTGAGATCTCGAGGCAACATTTCATGGATAAAATGGCTCAAATTCAATCTGGTCAGTGTTCTGTGTGGGCAGTTAGAGAAGGGAACTGGGGCAACCTTTTGTGTAGTTACCTGCAAATCATTTAGGTTTGTTGAGTCTGAAGATATAGATAGCATGATCTATGGCATGATCTCCACTACTAGCGTTAGACCCACATTTCTTTGGGAAGAATAGGAATACATTTGAAGTTGTATCAAGGCAAGAGTCAATATCTCTGTAAGGGAAGGGGTTAGTGCACAATCTTTGGAAGGAAGATATTGTATATTCCCTCCTGATGAGGTTCTCCTTGGATTTGACCAGTTGTAACCAATATCACCCAGTCTCCAATCTTCCTTTTTAGGCAATGTTTTTCAGACTGGTAAGCTGCAACTACATAATGCTGTAGAGGAATGGATTATCTGGACTAATTTCAGGTAGAATTGAGACCTGGTTAAGAGAAAAAGGCTGCACTGGTAACTCTAATGGATGATCATGTCATAAGATTGCTGCTGGGAGAAAAATAGGAAGTAGGAGTACTGTTTATGTTTCCCACCTGGAACATAAAGACAGAATAAAAATCTAATCATCATTATAATTGTCATCATCTACATTAAGACCTGGATTTTAGATTTCTTGGAGCCTTTGATCATGGTAACCTCCTGGATTATCTGTGATGGTTGGAAGCACAGTTTAGCAGTGATAGTACTCCTTCTCTGGGACAGTGACCTCTCTGTTAATTGTTCAAATGGTCCACAACATGGAATGCTTTTGCAGACACTCATTCACTACAAGAGACATAGTTTGTTCCTCATACACCCAACTCTGTGTTGCTTTTAAACTGAAATTCTTGAGATGCTTTTGTCTGTAGTTTAAAATAAAGCCGTACCAATTACTTTTTAATAGTCTGTTGAGCAAGACTAAAAATAGGTGAGTAGGATTTTTCCCCTCGTATAGATTTATGAAAAATGCTACTGGTTCCATGAGACCAGTAAACTGAAATTATTATGTCACCAGAATGGAAGAAAGGTCCAGCAGGGATTTTACCAAAGAGACTGACAAAGCAAGGAGTATAAAATAAGTGCTGTTTCACCCTTCGCTGTTTTATTGCTGGTTAGGAAGATCTTTGGTTGAAGAAACACATTAAATATTCAGTGGCAACAAACCATGGATTACTTAACTTTTCTAGCTGTGTCAGCTCTTAAATGTCTCAAAGTTACAGGGTGTGCAAGAAAGAAAAGGAGACCATCACACATTCCCTGTACCTATCAAATGGAATAGTAACAAATGGCAGTCTTAATGAACTTCACTTGAAAAGTTGATGTTTCAAAATTTACATATTTGTGTAATTGGAAGTATCTTATGAAAACAGATAAAAGACAGGAAAGAGTTTCATATGCATCTTTTATCCTTTTCTTTTTCTTCTTCTTCTTCTTCTTCTTCTTCATCTCATACAGGCTTCTTTATATCTACAGCATAAGGCCTTTTTAAATGTGTTGAAATACTTACTTTCCATGTGGGTACTTTGAGGTTGAAGTCTGTGCTGCTTCATCATCCTTCAAATAAACTAATTGATGTAATATTGAGCATGTTGCTTTAAGGCTTTTAAAAACTGTATGGTAAATCTGCAGCTACTTGAAAACTTAACTGAGTTTGTCTCAATGACAAAATCAATAATGGTGAAAATGTTATAAAACACACATCTTCTATATAATGATCAATTTCAATACTGCAGTAAGAAGAAGCATACTCATAATATTGATAATAATTCAATCCCAGTGCACAATTTTACATCCCACACAATTTGACACACGGAAACCAGCAGAGAAAAGAAAAAAATGTTTTTTTTGTTTTGTTTTGTTTTTTGCAGACTATGCCTATATACTTGTTCAGGGGATGCCATTGAAGACCTGCCTGGAAAGTGGAATTGGTACATGCTGGTAGCTAAGAACTGCTAAAGCTTCATAGCAACAATTTTGCAGACACTACCTAGGTTGCCAATAGGCTTCAGGATGTAATTCAAAGTGCTGGTTTTAACTAACCTTCATTGGCTTAGCTCCTAGGTACCTTCAGGACTCCATTGTCTGGGTAGACCCACCCATGCACCAGGCTAAGCTTAACTGTGTACTTAATTATGAGATTATAATTTTGGGAGTTCAAAACCATATTTGTTGGTGGTAATTTCCACCTTTAGGGGACCAGTCTATTTCCACTTTTGTGTGGGAATAGCATCTCCATAAAATTCCAGGTTGTGCCTTGGTATCACTTAGTAATATCTTGAAATATATCTTTTCTATAGGGCATTTCAAGCTTAATGATTATGAATATCTAGTTCCATGTTTTTTTTAATTGTGTTAATTTGTATCAATAAAGGCAAATATTTGTAATTCAGGGTTGAAAGAAGGGGTCAATCAATCAATCAATCAGAATAAATCTGGAAAGGATTTTGGAGGTCTTCTAGTCCAACCCCTGCTCAAGCAGGAGAACCTATACCATTTCAGACAAGTGACTGACCAGTGATAAAGCACCTACGACTTTTGAGGGCAAGCTGTTCCACTGGTTAATTGTCCCCATGGTTAGGAAGTTTCTCCTTAGTTCCATGTTGCTTCTCTCCTTGATCAGTTTGCATCCATTGTTTCTTGTCCTTCCCTCTGGTGCTTTGGAAAATAAATTGACCTCCTCCTCTTTGTCGCAGCTTCTCAAATACTGGAATACTGTTATCATGTCACCATTAGTCCTTATTTTCTATAGACTAGCCAAACCCAAATCCTGCAACTGTTCTTCATATGTTTTAATCTCCAGCACTGAGCACTGATGATGTTACCAAGTTTGGGTAATGAAATGCCTGCAAGAAAACAACCAAGCTCAGAGAGCACCAAGGACTCCTCATTAATTTGTATGTAGTTTAGGTCTAGTGGTAAAGGCAGCAAGCTAAAAATTGGGAGACTGTGAGTTCCTGTTCCACCTTATTGATGAAAGCCAACAGGGTAACCTTGGACCAATTACCCTCTCTCAGCCCAATCTACTTCACAACAGGGTTGTGGTTTTGGAAAAATAGGAGGAGGAAAGTGTGTTGGATATGTTTGCTGCCTTGGGTTATTTGTAAAAATAGTAAAGGCAGGATATTACTTAATTAATTATATAAATAAATGGTTTTGCAAAGAGGTTCAGTGTAAATGTTGAGGCAAAAAAATAATAATTTACATATATACTGGTAGAGTCAGAATTAGTACTGGACAGAAAACAGTCTTGGAGCTTTCTGTTCAGTATTAGTCTTTCCATTGGCTGTATTCATGAAACGTGTTTAATCTAATCCTAGGATAAAAAAATAAAGTAGCTATAAGAGAACACAAGATAAGACATCCTACTATTAAATACAGTACATTGTGTTGTTTAAGTGTTCCCTTTATTTTTTGAGCAGTACACACACACACACACACACACACACACACACACACACACACACTATATATATATATATACCGTGTTTCCCTGAAAATAAGAACCACCCAGAAAATAAGCCCTAGCCTGATTTTTAGGGTATGCCTAATACAAACCCTACCCCAAAAATAAACCTGGGGGGTGGGCATGGCCAGCACAGGAGGTGGCAAGCACAAAGGGGCTGATGGTGTCTGTGCTATGCAGCTGCTTAGGTCATGGGAGGCTTGTGGGAGGTTTGCTTGGGATTGCCTGCCTGACCCCTTGTGCTTCTCTCTGCACACTCGGACTTATCTGCACTGTGCCAAGGGGCTGTTAGGCTGGGCTCTTGCTGGACATTGTCACCGCCACTGGTGCATGCACAGGGGGAGTAGGGCACCCAGCTGGGCTGATCACCTGATACCGTGTTTCTCCAAAAATAAGCCCTAATGTGTGTTTCAGTGCAAAAAACAACACCATCGCATCTTATTTTCAGGGAAACATGGTACTATATATTATACATACATATGCACAAACAGAAATATACATGAAGTGTTGGTTTGATTACTAATTACCAAGCCTGAAGATCAATCCAACAGCCCAGCTACCATCCCGAGCTACTAATGATCACAAGCCTGGAGCAACTCCTCTGAAAACAGAATTTGGGAATAATTTGGTTTAAGGAAAAATATATGGAAAGACATGCACAGATAAAAGCATGCATAAGGAGAAGAAAGACAGTGATAGATTTTTCCCCCCCTCTCTCATCAGCTTTAAATTCATGTATCTGTACTGAAGCTGAATGCTGGGAAAGTTCAACTCAGCATTGATTTGTCAAGAATAAGCCTTGTCAGACAGACCTGATCTCATTGTCTTTGTTTTGTTTTACCATTGGGTTTATATTTTGACTTCTGCTTTTTGTGGAAGTCAAGTGATTTCATTTCAAAATTGGGTCTCTCTAGGCCAGACATGTCAAACACAGGGCCCGGGGGCCAGATCCGGCCCACGAAGTGGTTTCATGCGGCCTGCGAAGCCATCATGGAAACAGTGAGGGAACGGTCCCCGCTGCCTTGGCCCTGGCCCTGGCCCAGAGACCCTCCTTCTGCCAGAGACCCTCAGATCTGTCCCACTCCTGCCCAGGCCCCCATAGGCACCCTTGATACGAATGATGTAGAGCTAGCCACGCCCACCCAGTAGGCCATATGCACTCTGGCCACACCCACCCAGTAGGCCACGCTCACCCAGCCCCCTGAGGGCAACCGCAATGCTGATGCGGCCCTCAATGAAATTGAGTTTGACACCCCTGCTCTAGGCAATGGGTTCTTTGCTGCTCTAAGCTTCATTCTTATTTTAGATGAAATATAGCTGTTCTTCTCCCATTAAAGGTAGCATGACAAGTCCTGAAGGTTTTGGAATAGAAATTTAAAATGATCCCTGTTCATATGAAAAACAGATACTTTAACATAATCCTAATTTTAAAATTGCAGGGAATTTTGGAGGGAGGAAGAGTACCTTTAGAGAGAAGTAAATAAATCATGTAGATCATCTTGCTATGCAACCCTATTTCAAACCTTGATGTAATCACAAAAAGAACTTGGACCTAGCTACAGAATGCCATCATATTCAATTAAAACTGAAGAGTATCATTCAAATAGAAATTGGTAATTTGCAAGTACGGTGGACTGAAAAGGTAGAACATCCGATTTTAATAATAATAATAATAATAATAATAATAATAATAATAATAATAATAATAATAATAATAATAATAATGAAAGCGAAGATACAAAAATCTACTGACAATCCAAATTGCCAACTTTTCAACAACAAAGTTGAAACTGTTTCACATTTAATATGTGAGTGCAGCAAAATCGCGCAAACTGATTACAAAGCTAGACATGACTGAGTTGCTAAACTAATCCACTGGGCATTGTGTAAAAAATACAATTTGCCTGTGTCCGAAAAGTCATGGGAACATAGGGTGGAAAAAGTTGTTGAGAATGAGAGGGTGAAGATCTTGTGGGACTTCTGAATACAGACAGATTGCCATTTGGAACACAACACGCCAGATATCGCAGTCATAGAGAACCGAAGCGTACAGTTGATTGATATCGCTGTACCAGGAGATGCCAGAGTCGAAGAAAAAGAACTGGAAAAAATTACAAAATACCGTGACCTGGCCATCGAAACTGCACGATTATGGATAAACCTGTAACAGTGATACCCATTGTCACCGGGGCACTGGGAACTATGTCCAAAAACTTTGCAAAATACATCAAGAAATTTCAGCTTCCTGCAATAACTCCAGCAAAGCTACAAAAAACTGCGCTACTCGCAACATCTTAAGGAGATATCTGGTTGATACCTAGGATGCTGTCAACCATTAGTGCCAGTCAATTTGAGTGTTCAGTTGACTGAGTTTCATGTTTTATGAATAAAAGTTTAATAATAATAATAATAATAATAATAATAATAATAATAATAATAATAATAATAACGATGATGATGATGATGATGATGATGATGAAGAAGAAGAAGAAGTTGGAAGGGACCTTGGAGGTCATCTAGTCCAAACCCCTGCTCAGGCAGGAAACCATTTACCATTTTGGACAAATGGCTGTCCAGTCTCTTCTTAAAAACTTCCAGTGTTGGAGCATTCACCTCTTCTGGAGACAGGTAGTTTCACTGGTTAATTGTTCTAACTGTCAGGAAGTTTCTCCTTAGTTCTAGGTTGCTTCTCTCCTTGATTAGTTTCCATCCATTGCTTCTTGTCATGACTTCAGGCGCTTTGGAAAATAGCTTGACTTCCTCTTCTTTGTGGCAGCCCCTGAGATATTGGAACACTGCTATCATGTCACCCCTCAGCCTTCTCTTCATTAAACTACAAATACCCAATTCCAGCAGCCATTCCTTATATGTTTTAGTCTTTTGTCCCCTAATCGTCATTGTTGCTCTTCTCTGTACTCTTTCTAGAGTCTCAACATCTTTTTTACATTGTGGTGACCAAAACTGGATGCAGTATTCCAAGTGTGGCCTTACCAAGGCATTGTAAAGTGGCATCAATACTTCTATTCTATCCCTCTGTTAATGCAGTCTAGCACTGTGCTGGCTTTTTTGGCAGCTGCAGCACACTGCTGGCTCAAATTGAAGTGATTGTCCACTAGGACCCCGAGATCCCTCTCACAGTTACTACTATTGAGCAAGGTACTCACTATACTATACCTGTACATTTGGTTTTTCTTGCCTAAATGTAGAACCTTACTTTTTTCACCATTGAATTTAATTTTGTTAGATAGCGCTCAGTGTTCAAGTCTGTCCAGATCCTCCTGTATCTTAAGCCTGTCTTCTGGAGTGTTGGCTATTCCTGCCAGCTTGGTGTCGTCTGCAAATTTGATGAGTTCCCCATTTATCACTTCGTCCAAATCGTTGATGAAGATGTTGAAGAGCACTGTGCCCAGAACAGAGCTTTGGGGCACCCCACTACACACTTCCCTCATGTAGATGTGGTTCCATTGAAGACCACATGCTGAGTATGGCTGGTCAGTCAGCTACAAATCCATGTGGTGGTGACACTGTCTAACCCACATTTTTTTCTATCGTATCAAGTAGAAGGTTGTGATCTACTTTATCAAATACTGAAGTCAAAGTAAATTATATCCACAGCATTCCTCCGATCCACTAATTTTGTAACTTGGTCAAAGAATGCAATAAGATTTGTCTGGCATGATCTGTTTTTGACAAACCCATGTTGGCTTTTAATAATGACTTTGTTTGCCTCTAGGTGCTTGCTGATTCATTGTTTGATTATCTTTTCCAGAATCTTCCCAGGTATTGAGATCAGGCTGATAGGTCTGTACTTTTCTGGATCCATTTTTTCCCTTTTTTGAAGATGGGAACTATATCAGCTCTTTTCCAGTCTTCTGGTAGTTCCCCAGTGCTCCAGGATCTTTGAAAAATATAGTTCAGTGGTTCTGAGATCACATCTGCCAGTTCCTTGAGAACCTTGGGGTGTAATCCATCTGGTCCGGGTGATTTGAACTTGTCTCGGCTGGACAGGTGCTCACTCACCATTTTCTTTCCTATCTTAACTTGTGTTTCCATTCTGTTTTTTATGGCACTATTTTTGATAGGTTGGTCTGTTTTTCCCCTTTGTGTAAAGACAGATGCAAAAATTGAGTTAAATATTTCTGCTTTCTCCCTGTTGCTTGTCACCTTCTTGCCATTTTCACCCACTAATGGACCAATCATTTCCTTAACTTTTTTCTTATTTTTTACATGTTGAAAGAAGCTTTTTTTTAGTTATTGTTGACTTTGGTAGCAAGCCTTAGTTCATTTTGAGCCTTAGCTTTCCTCATCTTTGCAGGCTCGGGCTATTTGCTGATATTCTGACTTAGTTATGTGTCCCTCTTTCCACTTTGTATACTTGTCTTTTTTATCTTTCAAATTGTCAGAGAGTTCTTTATGCAGCCATGCTTGTTTCTTTTGAGAGCTGTTATTTTTCCTCTTTGTTGGTATTGTGTTAGACTGGTCTTTTATTATCTCACTTTTCAAAATTTCCCAAGCTTCTTGAGTTGTTTTCCCTTTGAGGATTCTCATCCATGGAATCCTTCCCAAGCCCTGTCTAAGTTTATTGAAATTAGCTATCTTAAAGTCCAAGACTCTAGTTTGACTGTGTTCTATTGCTTGTGCTTCCATAATGTTTAATTCCAATATTGCATGATCACTTCTTCCCAAGGTTCCCGTGGATTCCACACCTTCTATCATTCCATCTTTGTTAGTGAGAATTAGATCCAAAATGGCTAATCCCCTAGTTCCCTTCTTTACTTTTTGGGTGACAAAGTTGTCTGCTAAGTTTGTCAGGAATCTGTTTGATCTTCCACTTGGTGTAGAATTTGTCTCCCAGTTGATGTCAGGGTAGTTAAAGTCCCCCATTACTATGTGATGTGCTTCCTACATACCTTAGTTAGCTGACTAGCAAAAAGTTCATCTATTTCCTCTGTTTCGTTGGGTGGCCTATAGTATACACCTATGGCAATGTCATTTCCCCCCTTTTATATTGACCCAAATGCATTCAAGTTTACAGTTTTCATCATTGTTGTGCTCTATTTCTGTAGAGATGTAATTATTTCTTATATAGAGAGCAACTCCACATCCTCTTTTATTTGGTCTGTTTCTTTTAAATAATTTAAATCCCTCTAGCTGTGTGTTCCATTTGTGGGTTTCATCCCACCATGTTTCCATAATGGCAACAATATCATATCTGCCCTCATTAACCTGAATTTCTAGTTCACCCTGTTTGCTGTTCATACTTTGTGCATTGGTGTATAGACATTTGAGTCCTTTATGACTGACCCTGTGCTTACTTTCTACATAACCTATGTGGTGCCTGAGTTCCCCTATTGCCTTACCACCTATTTGGTTAATGCACTTTGTGTGACACTTGCTAATAGAAGCTTGATTTTGCTTGACAGCAAGGTTGATATTCTTGTCCACACACACATCTATGTTACATGCATTGATAGCCCTATAATTTTTAGATTGCCGGGTACAGGGATGTTCTGTATCAATGAACTCACTGTCCTCGCTGTTTAGTTTAAATATTCCTCCAGAACATCTGTGAATTTATAGCCAAGTAACTCAGTCCCTTTCTTTGAAGGATGCAAACCATCTCTTTAGTACATTTTTTTCATTGGACCAGCTACAGACATCGTGACTAATATATCCAAAGCCTTCCCCTTTACACCACTCCTTTAGCCACATATTGAATTGAAAGATTTTGTGTTTTTTTAAAAATCACATATTTTTATGGTTTTAAGCTGAAACTAATTCAGCAAGTGATTCTTGTTCATGTTTATTGTACAGCTTAGTGGATATTGAAAAAAAGAGTTGAATATCAATCCTTTTATGTTGGAAAAGTAATAAATTTGAGAAGACTCATATGTATGATGAATTGAGGTCTCATTTTGGTTTAATATTCACTTGTATTAATATTTTGGAAAAAAATAGTTCAAACATCGACTCCCCTCCGCCCTGTGCGTTCCCACAGAGAGGGCCTCCTCAGGGTGCCGCCAGTCAGGGAATGTCGACTGGTGGCCCCCAGGGGGAGGGCCTTCTCTGTGGGGGCTCCGGCTTTATGGAATCAATTGCCGGTGGAGCTCCGGATGGCACCAGACCTTCGAACTTTCCGTCGGGGCCTGAAGACCCATCTGTTCGAATTAGCTGGTCTGGCCTGATGGGGGATTATGGGCTTTTAATTGTTTTTAATCTGTACTTCTGTTTTTAATTGGGCATGGATTTAATTCTTTTTAATTTTTGTATAGTGTTTCTTATGTATGCCCTGTGAACCGCCCTGAGTCCCACCAAGGAGAAGGGCGGTATATAAATCAAATAAACTATAAACTATAAACTATAAATACATTGATGTGATATTAAGTTGTATACCCAAAACTTGGAATATATTGATTTATAAAAAACTTTGACCTTACTGAGCTTGAGTGTAACAAAAATTATAATTTTGCCTTGTTGACAAGAAATGGTGACTGTGGGCTTAAAAGTCTGGATGGAAAGGATGTGTTCACTTTTAGCCTTTAAATTGGCTCTTCATTGATAAAGACAGATAAATGTGATTCCATGTGGGCAAGGTTTAATTTGCTGTTTAAAAATTTAATTATTTTAATACCTTTTGAAATATATGTGGTTATATTGTCTTGCTAAGTTCTTTTCTTTCTTTCTTTCTTTCTTTCTTTCTTTCTTTCTTTCTTTCTTTCTTTCTTTCTTTCTTCCTTCCTTCCTTCCTTCCTTCCTTCCTTCCTTCCTTTCTTTCTTTCTTTCTTTCTTTCTTTCTTTCTTTCTTTCTTTCTTTCTTCCTTTCTTTCTTTCTTTCCTTTCTTTCCTTTCTTACCTTTCTTTCCAAATAGATTGTTTTCTACTTTTCTCTCACTTTTTATATTATAAAAAATAAAAATACATGTAGTTTTTAAAATTCTGCTTATTATGGGCATCCATGCAAACCTGATGATAAAAAACAAAATGTGTATCATGATGTCTTGAGGCAAACCATGCCCTTTTGTACTTATATCTTAATATTAGATACAAATATTTAAGTCATGGACTTTGCATCATGACTTCACAATGTATATTTTGTCCCTTGTACTTCTTCCATGCAACCATGCAATAAAATATTTCATGTTTTAATTATGCAACAAGGGACTATATATGTGTCATGGATGACATGAACAGTAAATGTTTGTAGAGCTTTTTTAAAAAATGAACCACTGCTTGCAAGTAGCTTCTCATCAAATTGAAGAGTTGTGTTGAATGGAACACCACAGGCTTCGGTCTGGGCCCTCTATTCATCAATAATTTTACTAATAATATGGATGAAGCAGAGAAAGGATGATTAAATATTTGAACTCATCTATCAGTAATGTTGTAATCAGGATTCCTGCCCTGACTCAATAGTCTTTCAACCCTATTTTTAATACAGGTTTTGACACAGAGCAATGTACAAAACCACCAAGTTATCCTTTATCAAATTTATAGAGTATTTACCATATTAAAAATGACAATTCTTTACAAGCTTTCAAGTTGCCATATTTTTCAAGTTCATTGTTCTTTTTATGCACATTTTTTATTAAAACTTTTAAACAAGATAAAAGCCAACAGAAACTGTCAGAAAGTAAGGAAGAAAAAAAGAGAGAAATAAATCAAAGAAAAAGTAAAAGGTGCAAGAAAAGTAAAAAAACAAGGAAAAATAGAAAAGAAAGAAATAAAGTATAAAGAAATGGCTTCCAGCATTCTTCACAGCAGCAAGAAAAACTCCAGCCTCATAATGCAGGAATGGTAAAGTTATTTGGCTCCTAAACGTTTTGCCTTCAGAGTTAAAAGATCTGCAGTTTTATTATATCTACTCAGAAGTATGTTCTGTTCGATGGAATAAATGAAATAAAACAGCAGCCTAAGATTTTGTTTTACATACAGATGGAGTATTGTCTAGTGACTGGATTTGCACACCATGTTAACTACAGTTTAGTGATAAGCAAGCATTAATCTTGCCATTGTTGTTTATAAACCATGTTGTATAGTATATGTATATACACACAGAAATACTATATATATCTATACACACACACATTCAAATCCAACTACTGTAACATAATCAATAATTCACCATTAAAAGAAACCTGCAGGTTTAGCACACTGTGTGAAGCCAGGCTACGTCTTACTTGCTCATATATATCAAAACATGGAAAGCAGATTACTAGTCTGTTCATTCAAATCCCTTCAATCCTTCTGAAGCTGCAGAAAGTTGACAGCCTTTATTTCTTTTCCTGGGGAAAGAATTTCAATGAACTGAATCTCCCCTGAGATTCCCAATCTGAGCCTGATTATATTATTAAATTCTATGTGTCAAGATTTTTTTCTCTGGCTGGGGAATTTGGGGAGGATTTGTGGAATATGGGCGAGCATTTGCATCTATGAAAAGGTCCCCTGAACTTATTATAATGTGGTTGTAATAAATACAGTCAGGTTAAACAGAGCCATCTGCACACACATCACTCTAAATCTTTTTTTCAGGTCATGTGAATTTTCAAAGGAGCTTTAGTCTGAAGCAAAACCACAGATGCCACATTAGAAGTTCATTTGGCTGAGGAACTTCTGCTCAGATAGATTTTTCTCCCACTAGAAAGAATAACTTTGAAACACAGATTTGGGCTTTGAATTTTAAACATCTGCTTGTAAACACCAACTGGAGTATTGGAGAGCATAATCTATAGCAAATGTTTCATCCAAGCTGTCTTCAAAGGATAATTTAATGGACGCATTTTGAAATACTGCACTGGGGGCTGCAGCATATCAGAACTGCCATGAATTTCAAGTAATGCCCAGCAGATGTTTCAAAGATCAAGGTGTGAATTCTTCCCAATTAGGTAAAAGATTACCAAGGGGAAAACATTGGACCCTCAAAGGTGAAGAGCTGTTGGGCAGGTGACCTAATAAAGTCAATAGTGAGCAAAATTGCATACATTGATTATGGGGAGCATTCTATCTACATTTATGAGGTTAACAAATAGGAGATTTCTTTTTCTAAGAAAAATGGATGATCAATAACTATGTGTTTGCTTGTTTTACAGGCTTCCTTAGGTGAGTAGGACAAGTGTAGAACATGCATTGTGTCAGATAAGAAGAGGAGGAGGAGGAGGAGGAGGAAGAGGAGGAGGAGGAGAAGAAAGAGACTTTACTGAAAGCTTCAAGAGGGGAAAGAAAACCTCAGACCTTTCCCCAAAACTAAAACTGGGATCTGATTTCAATCCAACTTTATTTTTCTCAAACCTGTTTTTTTTCTTTTAAATCATAATGAATAATAAAGCATTCTTGGAAACTTTGAAGTTTGTATATTATTTTGTAAACCTTCAATTGGCCATAAAAGTATTGCCTTAAAGTAAATTTTAGATTATTGTCAGTAGGACTATGGAGAACAATGCAGGATAGTCAGCAATAGGACTCAGTTGGAACCTGGGCCTATTTTAATTAGTGTTTCTGTGTGAGCACTGTGAAATTTGCCCAGTGATACTTCCCCATGAATAAAAGTCACACACTTGTAAATTACACTTTTGTATTTATTTCCAGTGGCCACTTGAATGAACTTGACACATTGACTACTATGAGTTTGAATGAAGATAAGAGGGTTTAATATTAAAAATTAAAACAAATTGTTAGTTTCCTAATTTCATCAAATTTGTATACCATGGTTTCTGGAAAATAAATCAGCTATTTGAGAGAGAGGTGTTTAGCACATACATTTGTGATTAATTTGTGACTGAGGACAATCATGCGAATAAACTTGCTGTATTATTATCTGGATATTTGAATGTTTTAATGTTTAAATATTTGACTTGGTGCATTCCTATATATGTTTACTTGGACAAGAGACCTATTAATTTGTCCCATTGTTTCCATGAATTTTATTTTTCAAACAAAGAATTAACTCAAGATCATTTATTAAAAAGTTCTAAAATCTAGAACTTGTTGTTTCTTTAACAATCCCAGTAATAATTTGCATTGATATATCTTCTTTTCCCCAAATCCTATCACAATTTTTGCAAGCTTTAATGAATGACTCTTCGCAGTTTACAGATGGGACTCCTTTGTTTTGTTTAAATTGCTAAGGAATTAACAGAAGCTCCAATGTAGCATTGTTGGACAGATGGCTATTACCTGGTGGGAAAAGTTTTTCACATCTGTGTAAAGTAACTTAGATCAAAACTGTTTTGCTTTTCTAAATATAAATTTTGTCTGGGGATTTCTGTTTGCATTTTCCCCACTCTTAAAGTTCTACTTAAAAGCATCCAAGCTGTACATCCTACAATTTGAAATGTTCCTTTGAAAAGTTTTTGAATTGCTTTCCATAATTGTTTTGGTGAAAGAAACAATGACAAGACAAAACCCAGCTGTGTTCTGGAACAATCAGAGCCATTAGTGTCATAGGTTCTGTATGCCAACTTTAAGAAAGTCCAGGGCAGGACTATGTTTCTGGAGTAATAAGGTGGTGCAGGATGTCCCCAAAATGAGTGGACACAGATTTGATTTGATTTAATTTTAAACATAATTAAAATCACATTAATTCAAGTTAATATAATTATTCCCATATATTATAAGATCAAGTTGTCTGAAATAACATTTTCATTTAAATTAGACTCCTAAGAATGCTAAAAGCTCTATTATATGAATGATGTAATAGTAAATAAATTTATTATTTCTATTAATAATAGTTTTAAATGTATTTCATTTATTTCTAGTGAAAAGGTCTTATTTATAAAGTTATAACAGTCTATCATTGTTTTATTTGATATTAAAATTAAATTATTAAAGTTATTATTAAAAGCACTTGGTAAACTTATTTTTTACCCAGTCCTACTCCAAATAAAATAATTACTTTAATTCACATGTTGATTTCCTCCAAGTCATTTATCAATTTTTGGGGTAATATTATTATGAAATCTGAGAACCTCTGCTACTGAAACCAAAAAGAATGTTTTATTGTGTTGTTGCAACGAGAACCCGATGTTTGTTCGCATCTTTGTTTACTATGTACAGCTCCAAAATTGTGACAGTTTTATCACCCTGATTGTCTTATCTGTCACATGCGTCTGCTTTCAATAAGTAATGGCCACCAATCTTCACTCTGAATCTTCAATGATGTCTTCATTTTCCTATATGGATCCTTCATACATAGAATGTTTGCATTGATCCTTGTTTTATCCCTGTGCATTTTTCTTGAATTGCTATGGTCTCTGAATGACATCATGAATTTGATTATAGACATATTTTTTAGGAAGACATTGTATTTTTTCTTTTTTTTACATTTCATTTTTAGGAGAAACTGAACATTTTAATACATACCCTTAATCTTATTAATAATTCAAAAATAACTTAAACTGCTCTTCTGTGAGATGGTATTTTCAGCCTTTCCCTCAGAAGAGCAAAAAAATTGTAGGAGAAACATAGAGAATATCCTTGGGGCTAGCTAGAAATAGTAATGAGAAAGAGAATCTTCATTATAATGAGAAACACACCAAGCAAGGACTGCTAGGTGTATTTCACTCTAACACATACAGGACAAAAAGGACAGAATTTTATACATAAATCAGTTTAATAGATTACAGATCTCCTTCTCTTAATCCAAATTAAGGACCATGACTAAGACTACATATCTTTCTGTTGACATTTCTTTTTGATTAACCCTCCTCCAAAAGGATGGATGGATGGAAGGAAGGAAAGAAGGGAGGGAGGGAGGGAATGAAAGAGATATTCTGTGGCTGAACCTCTTTTGTATTTTACTGTTGTCCCAATTATAAAAACTACTCCTTCTGACCATACATAAAATTGTGTTCATTTAATTCACCATTAAAGTGGAAAGTAGACTAAATGTTGTGCTTAAGCCTGGAAAATCATGACCCCCTGCCCTTAAATTTATTGTTTCATTAATCTGGGTCATTGCCTGGCTACTATAGGCTTTGGCACATAAAAAAGGATATGTCATAGTGTGGGAAGGGTTTCCCAGTCCCCCTTTTAAAATATTTTATCTTACACTTCTTACTCTAATTAAAGAATCCCCTCAGAAATCATGGAGTTTGTACTTTCTGTCATAAAGAAGAAGAAAATGGGGAAGAAAATGAGGCAGCATAATTTGTGTCTCTTACTATCCAATATATTGTACTTCATTTCATGATACATCCTGCATGAAGTGTCTTTGATATGTCAATTAAAAGTCCATAATTAAATAGTTATTATATTAGCTGGACTATTAAGAATTTTGTGTCAATTGTTTTAGTCACATTCCCGATGTTTAGGATTAGCATGTATTAAAAACTGCACATTGTACAAGAACTGGAGAGGCCTTTGATGTGATCCAGCACAGCAATTAGATTCCTTTTTGCTAAAAGCAAGAAAATCCTGTCTATATTTCATTGATTTCTTCCGGACCCTTGGGTTTTCCTTAACCAGAATTTAGGATGCAGGATAGTCCTAAACAAGCTCCTGACATGGCATCTATAATTACTTTTGTGAGGGGAAGGAAAGACTGTTTAAGGTCTTGTGTTAAATCATTGTAGCTATCTTCCCTTTGTACAGATAACTGCTTTTACTATTTTGCCAAAAACAATTAGAGCAATTTTAAATTAGATAATTACATTTCATACTAACCAGAGAACCCTAGATTATATTCCATGTGATACCCGTATTTCTGTGTCTGCTACTAATTGTTTCAGTGCAGGTTAGCTAACTAAGTGTATATTCAAATTAGTAAATATTTGTTCTATGAATATGCTTTAATGATGAGAAAGAACAATCAGTGAAATGTGCTCTCCGGCCCAGTAACATATGAGTGTAATATTAGCAGTCGGTCTTGATACATTATTGTTAATAAAAGTAGAATTCTTATCTGAGCAGATAATGATCTTTCACTAATCATGGAGAATGTTAGCCTGTGGATTCTTAAGATAATTGTCTCTTTAATTAATGGTAGATCAGATAGTGGTATTACTCTGCTTGTCTGATCGATTAGAAGAGGAATGTAACTTTCAAGCATATAATGCCAAAGGCTCTTTATCCATATTATACAGGGAAGAAAAGCAATGAGAGAGAAACCTATAAAGAAACCAATCCCTCAGGAAAAAGGAATTTATTCTCGCCAGTGATTCTGACAAGGTGGCAAGCTAGCCAATGATCAGTTGTACTGGAGACCCAGTAAGGAATTTATAGCTTCAGAATAAAGAAAAAGGGTGAATGTAAACTAAAAAAAAATGCTGCAATGAAAAACTAACTCCAAGACTCCTTTTCCTTTCCTGCTTAATATAGCTCCAAACTTTATTAAGCTTTCCTGCTTAAGGCTCCAAGATCACCCTAAAGCTTAACTCATCCTTTCCTTACTCGATGCCCTTCAGATAAGTTATATTTCAATTCCTATAAATCCAACAATCCTTTGATCATACTGTCTGGAGATTATAGACATTAAAGTCCAGTTCATTTGGAGGATGCTAATGGAGAAAAGGCTAGTAGAAGAAAAGAGTAGGTAAAACCATGGGAATCATTGAAACTTCACATTTCATATTTATTATACTTAAAGAGAATAGTAACTCGACATGTCTAGTCATAAAAAAGTGTAGTTCTTCCTATTTCCCTGCTCCTTTTTATAAATAGGTTTGCAAATTCTATATACTGCATAACAATATGCTTTGGCATTTTTTATGGTTTTGTTTGTGTTACAAACCAAGAAAATTGAATTATTGAAAAAAAGCATTAAGTTAACAATGTGTAGGCTGCGAACATGTCCTTATTCCACAGACAGGAATAAACAAATCTAATGAAATTGTCAACTGTAGGTTTAGGGTAGACTTTTCATTGATTAGGCCTGGAAATGGTGCCCTCAGGCAGAATCGATTGGCAGATTAAGTTAAATAGATCTAGCAAATCTTGTCCTCTACTGAAGAAGAACATAAAGTTACTCAAATTCTCTTTTAATAAAAAGAGTAATATGAACATCCTACCACTGATTCTGATTCTGAGTAATATGAATAAAATCAGTAGTGATTATTAATTCTCTTGCAGTTTTCTCCCCATAAAAACTGTAAATATAACCATCAGTATTTTGATCACTTGGTTGAAATCTATCCCCAAACAAATGTATTTAAATAGGCTAGTGACCTCAGAGTTGGAAGTGACTGTTTTCCTCTGGCAAAGAATTATAAAATTTGGGAGCAGGAGGAAGGAAGTGATTTCTCAATTTTCCACTAAAACAAGTTGTAAATGATCTTCTAAAAGTCTGGACAAACTCTCATGGGAAAGTTATCTTTTTGTCACGGCTGCTTTTCTACGTTCTTACCCATCCTTCTTGTTTTAAGAGTCTGAAGGTGTGCTTTAAGAATGATGGTTGAGATGGCGAAGATTTCGGCCTATTTGAAAGATCACTCGCAAGAACACTATATTATGGAATGGAGAAAATGGATTGAGTTTATCCAGAACAAGTATAGGGTTAAGAAATTTCATGTAGCATTTGAATAAGTTTTCTTTCTTTTTTTCTTTTTCTATTTTGGTTTTTCTATATATATTTAATATTACTAAGGTTTGTTTTATCCTATATAAGCTAGAGAGTGATGGATTTTAGAGTTTATGGTTGTTAGTATATGGTTGTTTATGATTGTTTTTTTTATATATACCTTGTATTTAGCTCTGGGAAGTCGGGGGGGGAGGGAGGAGAGGTAGGGGGGGAGGGAGAAGGGAGGGGGAGGGGGATTTTTAAAGAAAAAATTGTATGTTAAAACTTTTCAATAAAAAAAAGAATGATGGTTATTATTCATTCATTCTAGCTTTCCATTCTATCACAGAAGGTGATTGTAATTAATGTATACAACAAAAAAGATAAATAAACAATTCCTAAAATTAATAAGCAGTTAAAATCCTGGACAAAGATATGCTTCTTGGCTGCTCTTCTAAAGGCAGAGACAGAAGAGGCCAATCACGATTATTTAGAGAATACCTTCCAAGACCTGGAAACAAGTCAGAGGAAGCACCTCCTCTGATGCACATAACTGAACCTCTGACAAGGGTGGCATCTTCTGAAAGGCCACTCTGGCAGTTCTTAATGTCTGGAATGATTCATAAAGGAAGCAGCACCTCCACAAAAAGTCAAGCCCCAAGCCATCTACTGATTCCCCAGCTATCACCAATACTTTAAATTGACCTAGAAAAGCAAATAACAAAGCTCTTTTATGTGACCCTTGAATCTTGCAATGGTTAATAGATTTTGTACTGACCACAACCTTCTTAACAATTGTGTTTTGCTGTGGAATGCAGACATAGTTGCACAGAGCCACAGCCCTTTGTGGCTTACTGTTTTGTCATAATGAATACAGCACCACATTATGTGAACTTTTTCTCTTTTTTTTAGTTAAAGAGTTTTACAAAAAAAAAGATTTTACAATACATCCCCAAAGCCCACCCACCCCAAACCACCCCCCTTCCCCCCACTTCCCAATTTGAATTTGAACCAACTTGATGATGTGAACTTTTTCCACACTACTGAGATGTTCAGTAATTTCATCCCAACCTTTTCCTCCCTCACAACCCTGCATATGACGTGATGTCAATGTACCATTATTAATACTACACATATTACCGTATATACTTGAGTATAAGCCGACTCGAGTATAAGCCGAGACCCCCAATTTCACCCCCAAAAACTGGAAAAAGTTGGTGACTCGAGTATAAGCCGATCCACCATTCTGCAAGCTTCCGCCGCCGCCGGAGGCTGGATCCGCGCTCTGCAAGCCTCTGCCGCCAGCAGAGGCTCGATCCGCCATTTTGCAAGCCTGAATACACAGGAATACCCTGTGTGGCCGCGGCTCTCGGGGAAGCCCTGGCTGTCCGCTTCCTCGCTCCACGCTGCCATTCGGGGGCCGTGCGTTCCCCGGGCAAATCGCGGCGCCCAGCAGGCGAGTAAACACGCCCGCTCCAGTCGCCCCCCTTCCCTCAGGAGACGCGAAGCAAGTGACCGCCCGGAGCTTACCGAGGACTTGCTTCGGTGCTTCCAGGATCGCGCGCACCTCTCCCAAGCCGCCGCCGTCCAGAGACCTGCCGAAGTTTGGGGAGGTTTGGGGAGGTGCGCGCGCACCTCCCCAAACCTCCCCAAACGTCGGCAGGTCTCCAGACCTCCGTGCCCTGCCTGCCTGCTTCTTTCCGCAGCGGAAAGAAGCAGGTAGGCAGGGCACGGAGGTCTGCTTCTTTCCGCTGCGGCGGTGGCTTGGGAGAGGTGCGCGCGATCCCGGAAGCACCAAAGCCTCGGCCGCGCACAAGTCCTCGGTAAGTTTTTTTGTTGACTGGAGTATAAGCCGAAGTGGAATTTTTCAGCCCAAAAAGTGGGCTGAAAAATTCGGCTTATACTCAAGTATATACGGTATATGCATTTGCTGTGGGAAAGACTACTGGGAGGCTAGAGTAGCAGTGAGAAATGCAGTTGCCATACAAAATGTGAAACTGTCTCATATTTCTACTAGGTCTTTGGGGTCCAAGCAACCAGGGAAGGAGAGAAGTGACAGTTACCATTAACATTATCTATCTTCCCAAATGAGAAAGCAATCAAAGACTTGCAGTTCTGGGCTGGGAGACTGACTTTAGGTTAAACAGATTTGATGGGAATCAATCAGTTGTGATGAAGCAACACTTAGAAGTATTTTAGTTCCTAATTTTGTTCTGTTGAAGGAAAGAAAATGCCAGAAGTCATCATTCTTCTGTGACATGGAACAATTAGAGGGAAAAATGTTAACTGCACCACTTGGGCTTCAGGCTATTTCATATCCTTCTTTGACTTGTGCAACATCCCCCATTAGTAGATTATAATGGAAAAGATTTACCAAGCAACTGATTATAAAATATTAATTGTAGAGTTGACAGGAGTGAGAATTGTTTTGCAATAGTAATTATAATGAAAACAGTGCTCTGCATTTTTGTGGAGAAAATGTTCAAGCCACTGTATTAAAATATTAATAGTTAGAAAAACATTCAAAAAATAAGATTCCAAAGATAATGAAAGAAGTGGGGCCTTGCTATCAATATATTGAACTGAATGCAGGAAAAGAAAACAAAAAAAGAAGCTAAATTAATATAACGTCCAATTCTCAATGACTCATACTTTCAGATGACATGCAATACACAAGAGCTGATGCTGATGTGAAAATCAGGCTTTTGGAAATGGAAGCTTTATTTTACTTCTAATTGAACTGGGTATTTAACAGTCACAGTATATGCAACAAATTGATAAGCAGCATCCGGGATGTGTATCATCATTGTTTGACACTCTAAAGAATATAAGCTGAAAAAATATAATTTTTGTAATTTGTAAACTGTTTATTGGTGAAAAATATATCTTTGACTCTTCATTCTTCATGTGGTTCTGACATGATTTGGGCACCACCCTACTAGGTATGGGAACCAGATCTAAAACAAATCCAGATGTGTACTTTGCCCCTATATTTATATCGATACTGCTGGCATAGAACCCAACAAATATATGCACAAGATCAGAAGTGCCTTCACATACTCTTCCTGTAATGTGGTACTGTATATACCATTGTCTGCCAGCAATGCTCCTCTAGATTCTATGTAGTATAAACAGGACAAACTTTGCAAAAAGAAAAATTAATAGACACCATTTCAACATTATGTCTCAAACAAGCTTATTATCAGAAAAGGTGCTATTACCTTATAGTCTTCTGATATCTACTTCCTATCAGGGCCAGAATTTGTATTGGAGTTCCAGATCATTTATTTATTTAACAACCATTCAATCCACTTCTAATGAAGTGAATTACGTTGTCTCATGTAATTTGGCCCTAACTCAAATAAAATATATCAGGAAACTGGTGGTGTTATTGTCAAGGACCAGGTTTAATTTTTCATGCAAAGTAAATGTACAAAAATTAAATGTGGGTTCCCCCCAAATTATTTATTTAGGAACTTTATGTGAGGGAAAAAGTATGTTGTCATCTTACAGAAAGTAAATCTGTTTTACTTCTCTGGTTAACTTTTGTTTTATTTTAGCTATGTTTGGTCTTTCTTTTCAATTCTCTCTCTCTCTCTCTCTCCCTCTCTCCCTCTCTCTCTCTCTCTCTCTCTCTCTCTCTCTCTCTCTCTCTCTGTGTGTGTGTGTGTGTGTGTGTGTAAATAAGGGCACACAAATATATAGAATAAAAGAATTGAAATGGAAACGGGCTGCTCACATAGCAGGTAGAACTGATGTCAGGTGGACCAAAGCAGTCATAGAATGGATCCCACTTGGCAAAAAGCATCCATGAAACAGACCTAAAAAAAGATGGATCAATGACATCAGCAAGTATTGTGGGCCCAATTGGCAAAAGAAAGCTCAGGACCGTATTGTTTGGAAACATGCGGAAGAGGATGAAATAAAATATCTGCTTCTAGTGACACCTCAATAAAGTTTTTGAATGGGATGATGAGGGAATTGGCTGGTTCTCCAAAATAAGATCCACCCATCCAATTTAAACTCAAAGCAAATGTTAGGCCAAATCTAGGAAGGGTTCATATCTGAATATGCTATTAATCAGCTTTTGAGATTCCCTCTTCAGGATGTTATATATCTTCCAATGGAAATGTTTCCAGGCAAGCATATTTGGATTTACATTAATAAAAGATGAGAAAATCAAATTGTTAGACCCTAACAATATAGCAGCCTATAGTATGAGTAGATAACATTGACAAAGCGTTATGTCCTGATAATCTTTAAAAGAAAAAAGTCACGTACACCGACTCTTTGGAAAACAGCCATTTTTTTTTCTTTTTGTAAACAACCTTAATTTGTGCAATTTCTCATTTTACTTTCATAAAGTAAAAAGGGCCTTTTAAACAGCACAACAAAACAGTGCTATATCAGGGCAAGTTGACACTAAAAGGGATAATTTTGCATAAATACATAATTGTATTGCATACTGGGCTCAAGTTAAAAATTCCTATATGCTCTGGAGTGCTTGTTTTTTTACTGCTGCCACATGTAGCAATTTGGCAGCTAGGCATATTTATATTGATATTCAGGGTTTTATACCCATGTGCAACTGTTACAGCAAGTTCCTGGATGTGCCCATGGCTCCTAGTACTAAGTCTACCATCTGTTACAACTGGCCTGCAGTGGTACCTTACTGTATTAATTTGACAGATTAAAGATAATACACTATCTTTCCTTCTTACCAATATCTTTTGAAATAAGTAGTATGAAAGCTCAGGTTCTAACTCTTCTTTGATTGAGGCTGGTTGATTGCATTAACAAAGCCACTCTTTGAGGGTTTAATTTTTGACTGATGATCTCCATCAAGTTTACATATGCTATATACTGTACATGTCTATTCAGACTAAGAGCCATTGTGTTCTCTGTGCATTGTTTTCAGTTAACTTTCACTCTGAGTTTGTGTTGCAAACTAAACAAATGCAACCCAATAACTGGGTTGGGGCAGACTTTTTTTCCATATTGTTTTGAAGTGGTTCCCAAAGATAAAATTTCAGATCTCAATAATGATAAAAGAAATTGAGTAATAGGATTCAGTGTGACAGAATGACATGAACTCAGTTGTATCCATTGAAACTGCATATCTATTGTTGCAAATTCATTTAAATTTGTGAAATGACCATTAACTAAAAGAATAACTCTTTTTATATCCACTCCTGAATACATGGATCTTTTGTTTTTTAAATATAGATGCCATCCTGATTTGCAACAAATAAACCAACTATAGCAAAATCATGAAAGAAACAGTGAGGTGTAATGAAATTCTTTATTGTATAGTTAACAGTGGATCCTTTAATGACAACATTTCCTCTTTCAGCATATGAAAGAATGAGTGTAAGGGATGTAGATTCATGATCAGGGTGACAGGGTGACATTTGGCCATGCTCATGAATAATTGCAAAGGAGCAGAGTATTTATTACTTTTTATGTTCCATGCAGAAAAGCAGGGGCATCTACAGGAGGCATTAGAGAGAGTTGATGACAAAACTGTTTAGATGGAAGCTCTTATCCCTGTGTACAGGTGTGTTATAACATTGTATGCACCTACCAAAGAGGAAGGGGAAGTATCACAATGATATGATACTGATAAAACTCTAAACCAGCAGATTTCTCTGAAAGCAATGTATATGATGATATGGAGGATCAAAAATGCAACACACTGAGTGTCTGTCCTTCCTGTCTTCCTTAAATTATGCCCATGCCTGTCTAGGATGAAAAACTATTCTTGCCTTTTTGAATCTGACAGCTTTTGCAGGAATAAAAGTAATGTCATTATACTTCGAATAAATATACCTAAAGTTCTGCTTAGGACTTCTGAAAGAGACATCTGCCCTTAAAGATTGCTGGCAGAATTTTGCAGGCAGTCTATACATGAATATTACAAATGAATTCAATGACATTTTGGTCTATGCTATTGTGAAAAATTGGAACTCAGTCTCCTACTACATTGTACTGCTAGATCCATCTATCACAGTCCTTTTAAATGGCAACCCTCATGGCCTGATTGACACGGGATAGATTTCCTGCCATGAAGTTCTGAGGTCAATCAATCACTTGCTTGAAGTTGACCTCAGATGGTGAAAATGTGTACCTGGGGGTATTCTTCAGTAAGAAAATAGAATTCATTATCTTTCAAAAGCAACACAAGTTGCAGATATGGTGCAGTCTTGGAAAAGGGCCAACAGTTATAACACCTTGGCATTTTGCATTATTTCATATCATGAAGGACTTTGTGTGACTGAGATATTTTGCACTTGAAGTCCAATCAGCAGTGACCTGTCAAGTATAGGGTCTTACCTGCAAATCCTCATAGTCTCTGTTTTATCATTTCAAAAGATAGTGAGATGGTGATATAAGAACATCAGCATTGGTTGATGTATATTTGTATTCCTTTTCCTATAATTCTCAATACAGTTTTAGGGGTTCCTTATAGATAGATGAAGTGGAAGCCTCCCCAGGGACAGCTTATCCCTTCCAAGGTCCTGTTTCAGTTGTTATTGACTGAACATGGAAACATAATCTTCTGCTTTTTTGAGGCACGATGCATGAAAATTGGGCTATAGGACCCAATATATTTTTAATATGATTTTAAGCCAAAAAGACCTCTAAATATCCCTTTCCCAATATCCTGTCAAGTATGTGACATAGTTCCATACTGGTTGCACCATTGCTTGTCCACTATGGCTTGGTCTCTAGAATAGTAAGTGCAGGTCCTGCTTCCCTTTGTCTGTCTCTATTCTAAAACATAGTTAAGACTAGTTCCATAAGAATTTCCTAGAGATTTTTTTATTTGTATTCAGTTTTCACACTATTTTTGAATTCTAAGAACTTAAACTCCAACAACAACTTTTATTGATTAGCCCTTGGGCCATATCAAAGTACAAAGTTCCAGCAACAAACTGTCACCAAAACTAGATAAAAGCAATCCGAAATGGAATTTGATAAAATACAATTTAAAATGGAATTAAAATACAATTTAAGTTAAAATAGTAATAAAATGCAAATTTAAGATATAGATAAAATATGGAAACATTATATTTCGGAGTCGCCCTTACAATCTACCCCAATCAGTCCCACATATGCAGATCTTAACTGGATCATTTTGTTCAAATACTGTGCTACATTGGATGTTATTTTCAAGTTCTGGCCGGACATAAGGTAAGTTATTTTGATATGGGGATCCCAATGGGTCATTCGTTTGGTATATAGACCAAGATACCTGTCTCTCACCCTCTTATACAAACAACAATCAAATAGGATGTGAGCCAGGTCCTCTACCTCTGCCGCTCCGCAAATGCAGAGACGCTCATTGTACGGTATAGCATGAAATCTCCCATATCTGACCATTGTGTCAAGCTGTTCAAATCTTGCTCTCGTAAATATCTCCCTAAGATGTTTTGGGAGTTGTGACTTCAAATAACTGTCCACTTGAAAAGTACATTTGTATTTACTCAGCCATTTCAAGTTACCCACCTTACTAAGGATAGCTATATCAGTTTGTGCTTCTATATCCTTAATTCTTTGGGCAACTCTTTTTTTAGATTGTTCTCCTGTTACACAAGAAACAGGAAGGCCACAGCTTCTTACAAAATTTGTTAGTTTGGTGATCCAGGAGATTTATGATTGTAGTTTTATTTGCTCTAGTAGGCATAATTTGGGGAGTCTATCAGTCTCCATTTCATTAACTTTGCACCAGTAGTTATAAGCTCTAATTTTAGATAATGCCTGAATTGTATGAATTCCCAATTCAGCTCTAACTGCTGCAGCAGATGTTCTTGGATCTACACCCAAAATGCATCTCAGGTGCTGGGACTGTGTTCGTTCTAAAGCTGTGGTTGAATAAAGACCCCAAATTTCTGCTCCATACAAGAGCATTGTCGTTACCTTAGCCTTATAAACTTTGAGTAGTGGAGCTAGGGACCCTGGGTAACTATGATTCTTTAGTTTGAGCAATAAATTCAAATGGGCTTTTGCTCTAAATGTACTTCGTTGATGATGGCAGGCCCAAGATCCAGTCTTGGAAAAAGTTACTCCCAAATATACAAAGGTATTAACCTGTTCAATTGGTTCACCGTCTAATTGCCACTTATGTCTCTGATGGTTTCTTCCAAACACCATTATTTTCGATTTGGATTTGCTAATAATTAGGGAGTTATCCTGGCAATAAGAGCTGAATCTTCTTAATAGCCTACGTAATCCTACTTGTGAGTATGATAATAAAATCATATCATCAGCATAAAGCAAGCTGTTACAGTAAGTATTTAGGATCATCGGCATGTGTACCATGGTATCCTTCATTAACCCTGGCAAATCATTGATGTATAAATTAAATAATAATGGGGCCAGGATACACCCTTGCCTTATCCCTTTATTTGTGTGAATCCTATTAGTCAGGGCCCCATTAACCCCATACCGCACCCTCAAACAGGTACTTGTGTAAAGGGCTTTAATCAAAGCCAGAAGTCTGGGTTCTATTTTAAGAGATGTCAATTTACTCCATAGTACGTCTCTATTTACCATATCAAATGCTGCTGTAAGGTCTATAAAAGCAGCAAACAGGGGTCTCCTCTTATAGGCATATTTGGCAATTAGATGGTTCAAAACAAAGCAGTTATCAATAGTAGATCTGTTCTGTCTAAAACCTGCTTGTTCTTCTGTGAGGATGTTGTTTTCCTCTACCAGATTTCAATTCTGTTCAAAAGGTACCTAGCATATATTTTTGCTACAATGTCAATCAGGCTGATGGGCCTATAATTACTAGGATCCTTTTTATTCCCTTTTTTATATATAGGGACAACTATTGCCATCTTCCACCCGTCTGGTATATGGCAGGTGTTATTTATGTGTGTAAAAAGACCTGCTAATACAGGGCCCCACCAGTTGGGAAATTTCTTAAATAATTCTGCTGGTAAAAAATCCTCGCCTGGGGCTTTATTGCTCTTTAAGCTTTTAATGATGGACTGTATCTCCTATTCTGAAACTGGTGGCCAAGGGGGGAGGGTTCTCAGATTTACCAAATCACTGTTTAAAAATAATTTCTTTACCGGTTCGGTGGGGGCAAACAAGCACTGATAATAATTCTCCCAGTCCGCAGCAGAGATTGGTATGTCAAATGCAAATCTCCGTTCCTTCAGAATACCTGCTACTGAGTGCCAAAATAATACTGAATTATGACTTCTGGCAGCCAACTCAAGTTCTGACCAGATTGAAATGGCAAAACGTTTTTTCTTTAATGTTATAGTTTTTTTATATTCCCTTCTTGTGTGCAGCATCTTAGCTTGTATATGGGCAGTAGGATTCCTCTGGGCAAGCCTCATAGCTGCCTTCAATTTCTTTTTCTGTCGCTGGCAATCAGGATCAAACCAGCGAGGTCTACCCACTTGGGCTCTTTTTGTAGTAGGTTTAGCTGTTAGGTGTTTCTTCAGTATGTTACACAGATTGGAGAATGCATTGAAGGCTGACATCCAGTCAGTAGTAGATGACTGTATTGTTCTAGCCCACTTAGTAGCATTCTCTGTTTTAAGGCATTCTAATATTGCCTTAGTATCAACTTTGGCCCAAATTAACCTTTTATTTTGGGTCACCTCTACCTTTTTGGTGAGCCATCTGTCAGCCATGTTATATGGTCTTAAATCTGAGCGGCCTCGCAATGTCACACTTACAGGCTGATGGTCGCTATTGTCGCTAAGGTGTACTGTGACCTCTGAGAAGAGGTCAGCCTTATCTCTAGACACACAAAAGAGATCCAGTACACTACTTGAATTGGCTGAGTGGTATGTATAAGGGTATGTATAATTCTTGTCCTTACCTCCCAAAATTTGGAGATTACCCTTAAAAATTAAGGAGACTAGGAGCAGGCCAGCGGCATTACTTTTACAGTCTCTTGAGAGCCACTGAGGATGGTTATCAAAGAACTCCCCTGGGATTCCCTTCTTCTGGGCAAGCTCATACAGAGAGGGACCCAGTCTAGCGTTCAGATCTCCTAATAATACCACTATGGACTGAGGGTACAATATAGATAAATCTTCTAAGATAACTTCCAAGCCCATCCAATATTCAAAATTATAGTGCTGGGATGTGCTTGGAGGAATGTACACATTTACCAATATTAACTCAAACTGGTCATATTCAACCTTTACCTTTTTACCTTATTACAAGAACCAGAAGACAGTGCAGTAGACAGGAAAAGTACTTAAAAAAGGACAATTTTGCCTCTCTTGGATATCCTTATGCTGTGGTTACTAATAATGTCCAACAATTTGGGATAACCTGGCTTGCAATAGCATTAAATGTATCAATGCTTCTCCAATGTGGAGACTCAGTTTGGTGTAGTAGTTAAAATATCAGGCCAAAAACCAGGAGACTGTGAGCTCTAGTCCTGGATTAAGTACAAAGCCACTGGGTGACCTCTTTTGCTTTTATACCTAGAAAGAGATAATTGCAAACCACTTCTGAAAAACCTTTCCAAGAGAACTGCAAGGACTTTCCGCACAGTTGCCAGGAGTCAACACTGGGAAAATCCTGGGAAAAGGAATACTTTCCCTTTTTCTTCAGAATTGATCATTTGCATTATATAATATTTCAAGGGGGAAAAAAGAATACATTGAATTTTACCATATCCATGATAAATTTATACCTAGCTTGCAAATGCAAAAATTCACCAGTATAATTAATTATTACACATAATTATTTACCTATTTTCCTATCTATATGTAATCTTGACTGGTATGATTGCATGTAATGCTTGCTTCATTAATAGATCCTTTTGCTTATACTTAAAATATAAACTAATAGTGACTGGAAGGCAATTTTATTATCAATCATAATCTTCATATTAATTACACAACTTGTTGTTACATATGCAATTTTGATTCTAGAATTCTTGCTCAAAAAAAGTAAAGCCTGATAGGTCAATACTGTACTTCATAAATTAGTATAATTATAACTGAACGGGATGAGATACCAGGTTTATGAAATTTTAAACTTCATTGAGATTTGGAAATATTTATCAATTGTGTGTAGATAATACTGTTGTGCTATGGGTATGTTGGGAGAAGAGAGTAACTTTAATAGCAGTTTGGAAAACAATTACTTCAGAATGCAAAAATCTAGCTGTTTATGCATATTATGTGCCAGAAGCATATGGCTTAATTAGTTTGGAACCCCATTGGTTGCCAATTAGTTTCTGTTAAACTTTTAAAACTTCATATGCTAAATCCCTATATAATATAGGTCCAGTATACTGTAGTTGATGATGTGCTTTCTTCTATAGGTATTTCCCCAGTGATTCTCCCACAAGGCTAAGTAATGAATGCATTAGCATCTGAAAGCCTGAGAACTGGTGTCTGCCAACCAGATAGATAGACTGATCATCTGGCTGGAATTAAAAAAACAAAAACAACTGGGCACATTTCCCATCAGCCAGCTAATCAGACTGATTAGCTGACTGTGATGAAACAGATGACTGGTTTCTTGTTACAAATGGCAATAAGAAATAGATCATATTCTAAGGGCCATCTGGCTAGTGGGAAAACTTGATGACACACCCATAGTTTTGAGGGTATGAAGTGCCCACTCATGAACTAATTAAGATAGGAAAACCAGTGTTCTTCAAGTGTTGTGGATTATTATAGCTCTCATAACCCTGTGCCATTATCCATACTGGATGAGAAAGATGGCAATTGAAATCAGTCAAATCTGGAGAGCACAAGGCTACATTAAGAAAACGTGTTTCTTAAACTTTTAAAGGAGAATATTTGTAGCTCAGGGGTCCTTGGTACTCTCTGAGCTTGTTTGTTTTCTTGCAGACATTTCATTACCCAAACTAGGTAACATTATCAGTGCTAGTAAGGAGTGCTGTTTTCTGTCATATACTAGAGGCTTGCCCTGTCAGTGTTGGTGGGGGTGCTCTTAGAGATTCTCTGATTGGGCTATTTGCTGTTGGCTTCTTTGGCAGTTACTTGATTGGAGTATTGTTTAATTGATTGTTGGTCTGATGGTAACCTTGGAGTTAATGTATGCTGATCTGGATGCTGATTGCTGGTGGAGAGTTGCTTGGGTCTTTTTGTTTGTTTTTGGGCTGGGTTATAGTCTCTTTTGCATAGTCTATAGATGTTGTCAATGTCTATTGATGGCTGATTTGTCACAGTGCCAGGCTTCTAGAAATTCCCTGGCATTTTTGGACTTTGCTTGTCCTAGGATTGTCCTATTTTCTCAATTGAAGCTATGGTTAAATCTACAGTATAAGTTGTGAAATTGAAGAATTCTCATCATGTCTTCTGACTGTTAGTTGGTATTCATGGATGCATTCTGCCAATCTTCTGTCTGTTTGTCCTATATAATGGTTGTTGCAGTCCTCACATTATATATTGTAGATGACTCCTGTTTTTACTTCTGGGGTGCTGGGTCATTTGGTCTGCTTAGGATATTTCAAAGAGCTTTAGTTGGCTTGTGTGCAATTCTGATTGGATGTGGTTGTTCTTAAACCTTTTTCACTTAGTCCCTCTTTCGTTTTAATGGGTTTTATTGTTATTTATCATATTAAAAATTACAATTGACACATTCACTGGTGCTATCATTTCTCATGATTATTTGATGGAATTTTAATGCTATATTATTTTTCAACATAACTGGCAAATAATTTTTTCTTTCTGTTTTTTGTTTTCTCTTTCTCTACATTTTCTTTATTCTGTATTAGTCTGTTACTTTTTATGTTCCATTTTTAATAAAAAATTATGTAAATGTAAAAAAATACCCCAGCAATTTTGATTTTGCAGACTTCTGAGAATGTATTGGAGGACTCCCAGAAGTCCTAGTTCCACATTACAAGAAACACTGTTTGAGATGAACAACTTTCTTTCAATTTTGTATTAACCTCTTCCTTATATGCAATATGGGAGACAATGGATTTCCATATTGTATTGCAATAATGTTGATATAGGACTGAAATAATTAAGAATAAATCTCTGAATTCAGTGCTTTTGAATCAATCAGAACAAATTGTATCATAAATAGGGCATATGAAACCTGGATATTATGGTTGCATTTTCAATTTTAATATTGAACTTAAAGACACATTTGAATTGAAAAGTAGCTTATAATCTTATAATTACAAAAATACATTATATTTTTTAATAAAATGTATGTAAATATAAAAATTAGTACCTACCTATTAGTTATTCCTCAAAAATAGGAGATTCTTGGGAGAAACTCCTAATATACAGGATGAAATAATCCTCCAGAATTTTTTTTCATACCATAGACTAAACAGATCCTACCTGTTTTTTGTTTCCCACAATAGGATTCTTTTCTGCATTATTGTACTAAAGTTTAACTGCAGTTGGTACTTAATTAAACTTTGTGATATGGTTTAATATTGCAGACAACTTGGTAAGAGGACCATTATTGTGCTTCTTGTAGAGAGTCACACTGGAATTGAGTAAAAATAAACTATTTTAGGCAACAGATGTGCTCTTCCAAGCAAAGGTCTGGGGTTTCTTATTGGATTGTGTGTCTGGTTTATATCAGACAATGAGGCAGGCAGCAAGTCCCAGAATGGCATATACATTGCTTTTCTGTCATATATGTCTGATAGCCATTGATCAGCATTACAAGTCACTGGGGAGAAATCAAATTCTAGAATAACTTGGCATATTTTACAATCTGCTTTACAAGTGCTGGTTAAAATAGATATTGAACCTATAGGAGCTGCCAGCCTACATTCCTTTCTGCCTCATTAGCAGGATGACTCGCATGAATGTTCAAGTAAAATTGGGTGGGTTGCCAATTTGTCAGCTGTTTCAGGAACAGTATAGTAACTGTGTTGGGAAGGATGCTTGGAATATACTAGCAAGTAGGCAAGTTTAAGAAGTATGTCTTAATACAACCTGTATGCTGCTACAGCATACTAAAATGGTGCAGTGTTATTGAGCAAAGGCAGATACTTTCCTTTTTAAATTGTCATTGTAAGTTTTCATTTCGGCCCCAAAGGAAAAGAGGTAGTAGAAGAATACCTTAACAATCTTTGACAGTATTATAAAAATAAAAGCATTGTTTTATCCAAAGCTATAAGCAGACATTAACAAATGGAAGCAAGACTTCTGGCCCCATTATAAGATGGGGGGCAGTGATCCACTGCTGCCCATTTGCTTTTCAACAAAGCTGCCGCTGTGTATAACAACGGAAAATTTTAGCATCTCAGCTTGTGGCTCTCATACAAGGGAAGTTAATTAGGATGCTGCTGATAATTTTAGCCTGGTGACGATTTTAAATCCTTATTGAGAGACTCCCTTTGGACACTTTGGAAATAAGCATCATTTAGTTGTAGAAAATAGTTCCTGGGTGAAAGCCTCATCAACTGAAATCTGACTGTACAGGAGAGAGGGAAGAAGGGAAGGAAGGAAAGAAAGAAGTTGTAGTGCCCAAGATCAATCCTGAAGGGTTTCAATATGCTCATGTCAGCCCCAAAATTGACACTGATCTTGTTTCCTGTTTCTCTGATCCTCAATTACTGTTCTTAAATAGTCTTTTGAAGACTTTCTAAGCAGTTATTTGATATTTCTCCCCCTCTATTTGAAAGGGTTTCAGACTTTGGCTGTGAGGTCCTATTGAAGATGTATCAACAATTGAAATGACCTGAAATGTACTTGGTGTTTAAGAAGAAGAACTGAAGTGAGCAGGAGGAAAAATATTGGAGCAGGGAGGCTTAGGGACAAAAGAGCCTGAAAAAATTGAATGTTGATATCCTATGACACAAAGACTGCAAGGAAATAAAAGGAGGAATAAAAATGTTAATAACTGATAAATCACTCAGATTTAGCCCCAGAAACTTAAAACCAGGCCAAGGTACATTATAGTCTAGAATTTTGTTTCTTGCACTGGTCAGCCAAAGACTCCCTTGAAAGTAAAAGATGAAGACCTTCCCTTCTCCCAATATTATTCGCCTGCAACAGGTATTGGAAGATACACTGCCCCCAACCTGGAGATAACATTGAGTTTTCAGAACTATCATCCTTAGTATACTATATTATATATTTACCCAATCTCTTTTCAGAGCTATTCAGGTTAGTGGTCATCATCTCATCTGGCAATGCATGTACAATATGTGATGCATGTAGAAGTGATTTTTTAAAATCTACGGTATTTTAATTATTTTTCCAATCAGCTTAATTGCACAGAGAGAACCAATGCAGTGAAGTGTTTAAGGCACCGCATCAGGAAGGGGCAGAGCCAGGTTTTAGTCTTTGGCTGGCCACAGATGGTCATTGAGTGACTTAACACGAATCACTGTCAACCCAAGCTACTCAGAGGATTGTTGCTGTGGGAAAGAAATAGGAGAATGGAAAGCTATGTATGAACAAAAGACAGGATGTAAATAAATAATACCTGCCTCCAGAAGTTGTGAATGCTCCAACACTTGAAATTTTTAAGAAGAGATGGACAACCATTTGTCTGAAATGGTATAGGGTTTCCTGCCTGAGCAGGGGGTTGGACTAGAACAGAGCTTTTCAACCTTTTCACCCATTGTACCACTTTTAGGATATGGCAACATCCAAGTACCACCAGTCGCCTAGCAAGGTGTCAAAAACTTGACCCAAAAAAAGAGAGGAAAAAAGTGATAAAGTACAGGTAATCCTCGACTTACAACAGTTCACTTAGTGACTGTTCGAAGTTACAATGGCACTGATAAAAAGTGCTCCCCAAGCCTCAGCCGAGCAAGACACCTGCCTGCCTGCCCGGCGGTGCTCTTCCTCCTGTCTGAGGTTTTCATTGTTGTGAGCATTTCTGTTGAGAATTGGCAGCGGGGGTGGGGTGAGGTGGGTGTTTGGTTTTTATTCTTCCCGTCTGCTGGGTGGTTGCAACAGGTTTTAGTCACTTCACATGACCCTGGGAGACTGTGACCATCATAAATAGGAATCAGTTGCCAAGCATCTGAATGTAAATTACAAGACCCTGGAGATGCTGCAGCATTCCAGCTGATCAATACTTCTTCTTGGCTCAGAAGCACCAGGATCAGTGCCCAGCTAGAGCTTGGCGCTGATCCTGGTGCTTCCACTGAGCCCTGACAGCCCCAAAGAAGCACTGATCCTGGCACTTTCACTGAGCCCTGACAGCCCTGCAGCTCCAGCCATCTCTCACTCAGGCTTGTGCGGTGCTGCCACGGTTCAGCTCATTCCCCTCCCCCGCTACCACTTTTCTAGGATGGTCACGTACCACCTGCCAGGTGCCAATGTACCACAGGTGGTACCCGTACCACTGGTTGAAAAGCCCTGGACTAGAAGACCTCCAAGGTCCCTTTCAACTCTATTGTTATTGTTATATAAATGAATTATGTCTTCTCTCAGTCACCTTTTTTCCAGACTAAAGTCCCAAGTATGCTATCCTTCTCCACAAAGAAAATGTCCCTTGATCCTTCTGGTTGCATGATTTTCCACTTTTTCCAGTTCTTTTATATTCCTTCTAAGCATGGCATTCAGAACTAGTAGTATTTTGCAGATGCAAATATGTGCAGATATAGTATATATTTGTGTTAGGACATTAGAAGTATTGGGATTTTTACTTTTAATACTTTTCCGAATCAAGCCTGGCTTGCAATTTGCCATTTTCACAGCTACCAAAACTCTGTCTCCAATATCTTCTTACTAGTGGATTAAGCACAGGTCAGCTTGATAAATATGCTAAGTTAGAGTTGTTGGTTTTTTTTTACCAAAATGCTTCACTTTATCTAGTTAAATTGAACTACACTTGCCATTCAGTTGACCTTTCATCCAATTTAAAGAGGCCCTTCAGTATTTCTTCACAGTCACTTTTGGTTTTTAATTCCCTGAATAGTTCAGAATTACCTAGAAAGTCACGATTGCGTATGGATAAATTAAAAGCATACGTTAAGGGATTCCAGTTCTTAATGTCTTTCTTTGAGGAAAATTGCCCAAGTATTTCAATTTTTTAAAAGGGTTTTATTGGTTTTTATAAGGATGGGGAGAAAAAAAAATGGGTGGTGGGAATTTGGGGTTAGAATACAGGGAAGGTTGGGCTAGGGGTTGGGTTTTCCCCCGATAACATTCAATGTTTGGCAAACAGAATATTAAAGTTAATGATTAATAGCAATAATAAATATAGTAAATTATAATAAAAATATTAAGTTTTCAATCCATAATATTTTTCTTACTAAAATACATTCAAAAAATACATGTCACCTTCCTTTCTCTCTAATTCGGTTATCTAGCCATTGATAAAATTTAGTCCACGTTTTATAGTAAACTGAATCCTCTTTCTCATTAATCTCTAAACTTAATCTATCCATTTCTGCACAGTCTAGTATTTTCTTTATTAATACTCCTTCAGATGGTAAATTTTCATTTTTCCAGTATTGGGCATAAATAATTCTCGCTGCTGTTAATACACGTAATATTAAATAATGCTCTCCTTGTCATAGTTAGGACCTATCATTCCTAGCAAGAACAATTCTGGTTTAAATTCTATTTGTTTATTAATCATCTTCTCCAACTATAAATGTATCTTAAACCAAAATCTTTTAGCTTTAGGACATGTCCACCAGATATGGTAGTAAGTACCAGGTCTTTGACTACATTTCCAACAAACATTTGAGGTGTTTTTAAACATTTCTGCTAATCTCACTGGTGTCATGTGCCATCTATAGAACATATACAAGTTTTCTTTATATGATACAGCTTTAGTTAGTCTAATACTTCTGTCCCATAACTTTTCCCATTCTTCAAGCTCTATAGAATGTCTGACATTTTTTGCCCAAGTTATCATTGTTTCTTTGACTTGTTCTTCCTCCATCTTTAAATTAAGTAAAAGTCTATAGAGTTTTTTGATTAGCTTTTCATCTGTTTTTAACAATATAAGATCCAGTTCTGTCTGTTCCTTGTAGAACGCCATTATTTTCACATCTTTTTCTTATCTTGTTTGAATTTGTAGATATGGCCACCATGCTAGGTTAATACCTTGTTGCTGTAGATCTTGTCTAGATTTCAATTTTCCTTCATTGTCCAATAAGTCTTTGTATGTTACAAGTTTCTCATAGTTTTTTGTAATGGTTGAAACTGGTAGGGAGAATTCATTAGTTCTAGACAGAACTCTTACGAAAACCTATCCAAACAATCTCCTAAAGCATCAAGAATTTAGCAAAAAGTCTTGTGGCTCAGAAAGAATGAAAGAAGTGGAGAGGTTAAATGCTGGAGCATAATACATATAGAAGATTCTGAATTATTTCCTCTGCTATGGCTAACCAAATGTGTGGCTAAGTGTAATTGGCTTTGAAAGTCCTCTGCTAAGATTAGTTAAATTCTGAATAAGATGTCTACTGAATTAATTGCTTAATTCTAATGTGAACTTTGATACTCATCATTTTCTGTTTTCTAACAACTTAGAAAGCCATAAGTAACCTGGACAATTCTATTTCTATTATCAAGATAGAAAATTGTAAAGAAAGACATCAAATACCAATTAGGCCAATGGTGACCCAAGAATGCTTAGTTTACCAATATTTTCTGTTAACTTGGACTTTCCTAATCATGATGATGCCAAAATTATGAAATGTGCATCACCCATATCACAGTGCAGGTCTGCCCCTTCATACTTGTTCTGTGTGGGCAATTATATAAGGCATGGAGTGGTATTACAACATTGCAGCACATTGTTTATTATTGGCCCTTTGTTTTCCATTGCAAATATCTGTGTTTTTGGGAAATCTGTACAAAGTCTATACAAAGGAGGAAAATTGGGAGCTCCCATTCTCCAACAATATTTTTATTAACTAGAAGACTGTTCTTGTGAGGTGTGTGTGTAAGAGAGAAGAGTATCTCCAGGCCTGTATAAATATTGCATTTTACATTTGCATTTACAGAGGGAAAAAGCATTTTCCAGGTGTTGTATAATTAGGAGAATAAATTGAATACTGTTTTACATAAGCTTATATTTACAAAAACTCTCATGCAGGCACTGTGTAAGTAGGATAATGAAATGGGAACAGTTTTACACAAGACTATGTTCCTCAAAGGTGTTCTCAAAGCTCTGTGTAACAGTTGAACACAGTGAACACGGCACTGTGGCAAAGAAGGAATCGAGCTGTCATTCTCTGAGATGCTAGCTTTCTTGTTGCAGGGAATTTTTAGGGGAGGGTATTCAAATAGCAAAAATCAGGGACACATTTAACTGAGTTACATGCTGGTGGTTGTGTGTTGCTCCTCTTGTAGATGGCCTCTGTGGTATTTAATGCTTCATTATAAACCAAAACAAACAAGTTTGCTTGCATAATATTTGATCCAGTCAAGGCCTTTGTCCTTGAATAAAAGCTGTTCAAGGTTCTTTCTGAATTTCTATGAGTTTAGTAGCCTCTGTTTCATTTTCAAACATGGATGCCACCTTTGCACTTTCTGACCCAAGTTTGTAAAACAGACTCAGCAAAATATAATGAGGAAAACTGCACCTCCACTTGGAGATCAGTCCAGAGGAAAGCAAAAGGAAAAAAAAAGAAGTTATAAAAGAGAGCTGGAAAGATCTGTTGTAACAACAAAACTGCGACAAAAATGTTTCCTGGGATTTAATCTCCTGTTGTAGGAACAGAAATGAATCAATCAGAGGATGGGAAAGTTACCTAGGGACTGTGGCAGGCTGCTAACAAGCACAGGTAAGAAAGTGGGCTGACTGTTGAACTTTTGCAGTGCCAGCTCTGCTAATTGCATCTTCTGCAAATGCTGAACAATGCATTTTTTTTTAAAAAAAAGTCCTTTGGGGGTAGGAATTTTAAACTGTTTTATTTTCTCCCAAATGAAATATGCATGTTCTTTGTTCCCATCATGCTCCTGTGGCAGCAGCAAGACAATGTAATCTATGCCTTGGAAATGAGGAGTGTAATTAACACCTCTCCTTAGTCTCAGACACAAAAGGGATCGCTAAAACGAACAGCATTCAGAACAGAGCTAAGCACATCTCTCTGGCAATTAGACCTTTATTAGAGCTCTGCGTTCATGGTTCTCACCCATGCGGCCTCTTAAACTAATGCACACAGCGTCATGTGAACGCTAATAACTCTTCCTAAAGAGGGTCTTCCAGCCATGCATCTGCCACTTACTCAGAGGGCTTTCTGAAACAGAAAAGATATTATATTGCCGTTCAGAGCCTTCTGGTAACACCCATGCCAGGAGAAAGCAACTGCTACTTTGTGCAAGTTACAATCTCTGGTCAGCTAAATTTTTAGAGGCTGTTGAGTTTGTATGACTATTGGATGGTGCTCAACACAGTAGTGCTGGATGATATGATATTAGCTATAAGACAGCTAAAGAGATCTGATAGAAGTTTTTTGGGGGGAGGGAGGCAGGAGATGCTCACACTTAGCATTAAGGGACTGGTGTGACAAAAAGCTGCAGCTGATATTGCATTCACTGTGATTATTCTTGATTAATCCTCTTTGGAAGAATATTTTGATCTGCTTCAAAGTTTCTTTGCATATCAATGTCATAATAAATTTAGACTTATGACTTTGCAAAGATTTTTCTTCCAGTGACATGTTTTTTTTTTTATGAGGAGCACAGGGCAGTGTATTTTAGTATTAAACAATGACTCAGCCACTTTTCTTGAAACATAGTCTAGCACATCATCTTATTTTTCTTGGAAGTGACAGATCTGACCAAATATACTTTGGACATATCCAGGGTAGAGTGATAAGCCTGTAGAGATACAGAATGGCGACCTTTGGGAGCCTCACAGGATTTTCCCTGTGATGGACATGGGATGGGGGACGAGGTGAGCTTCTGGATTATTATCTTTCGGCCCCGTGAACCCCCCACGAGCCCCGTGAGCCCCGCGAGCCCCGGACTCTCCGAGGTTTTCCATCTGAGCCCGGAAGAGTTGCTGGAGCCCCTAGAGGATGCGGAGGAGCTGAGCAGTTCCCCGTGCCGCACGACCAGCTGTTTGTCGGATCGCGGGGGATCGGCGGACTCGGCAAATTCTAGCGGAGGTGGCCGGAGTGCCGGGAAGACCTAGATATTTTTCGGAGCTCTGCTCTACGCGGCGCCGACCAGTGAATGTTGATGCCGGGGGAGTTTGAGAGTTTTGAGAGCCTGACTAAGAACTCGTTGGAGCCGGGCGGAGGATTTTGGAGGCCTGCGCTCCGCCGACCAGCTGATTGTCGGCCCCTGATGGACCAGCTGATTGTCGGCCAGCTGATTGTCGGCCCCTGATGGAGTCTGCGGATCCTGGTGGTGTTCTGAAGCCTGCGGAGCCCGCGACAACTTTCTAGAGCTTGGTGGTGTTCCGGAGCGCCTTTCAGCTGCTTGGGAGAGCCAGGTGTTGACTGACTAACTATGAATCGCGGCTTGGAGCAGCGTTGGCATAGAAGTGTTCAAGTGGTGGAGATATTGCCTGGCTGGTGTTTGAGATGGCTGGCGGCGAGGAGAGTGGAGTACCGTGGCCTCTCTGGTATGGCGACCTGGCCTGGTGGGGGAATGTGGACGCTGATGCCTCGGACGTTAATGAGACACAATTTTAACCTCTGCGCCACCAGAAACTGACTAGACCATGTTTTGTGGTTCTGTTGAACTACCATGGTCTTGGTTTCCCTTCCTGGCCGACTATTATCTGGTCCTTTTACATCATGACATTGAACTGTAACCGGAGTTCTCCTACCATTCTGTATCTCTACAGGCTTATCAGCCCTGATGTATTTCGCTGACTCTCTTGCTCTAATTCCCTCTTCTTTCCTCCCCTCCCCTATAATTTTGAAAGGTCTGGGGTACAACCACTGTGGGAGAGTGGTTGAGATTTTACATCTGCTGCCCCCAGAGGCTCTGGGTGGTATTGCTTCCCCCCCCCCGGTTGCATGTACCAGGCTGCTCCCCGGCCCTGACCGCCGTGAGAGGGCGGGATTTGATCTGTTCCGGGGTTTCCAGCTCTAGTGGCAGTGGAGCTGGGTTGGCACTCTGGTCATTTGCCTTCGATTTATTTTGAGATCCTCCTGTATCGATCTGGTCTGCCTTGCTGCCTTTTGTCAGACTTAATTAATAACCATCATGCGTCTGACTTATCCTAGCACGGTTTAACTCACCCTCAGGGGGGGCCCCCCATCCTGGGAGCAACCCGCCTTACTTTTTACACCTCCTCTTGATGAAGGGCCCGATTGTTGGGTCCCTGAGAGATGGCTGGGCACGGGTAGGGGCCTCCGATATAAACCAATTAAGAGGCCCCTGGTTAGTTTTTTGGCTAAATTTTTTAGGAGGTTAGGGAGGGGGGGTGGGAACTTCTTTTGGTTGTTTGGATATGGGGGGTAGTCCAACAACCGTTGTTCAGGTCAGATCCGGGATTGATCGCAGGGGGGAGGAGCGGGGGTCGGTTGCCTCCGGGGCTCCAGGGCAAGTCGTGGGATTACCCATTCCCATGACGTTAGGGAATGGCAGCAGGTGCAGGAACAGAGGGCCGTATCGATCTCAGGGAAGGCCTCTCCGCTACTTGCAAGCAGTGAGGCGTTCCGACCCTCTTGTTCTGCCCGGAGGTCCCGGGAGTGAGGATGTGCAGCCTCCTGAGCTCCGGCTGGTGTGCTTGAATGCCAGGTCTGTCGTCAATAAAGCTCCTCTCGTCCGTGACTTGGTCGAGTGTGAGCAGGCGGACCTGGCTTGCATCACAGAGACTTGGTTGGGCCCAGAGGGCGGTATTCCTCTGGCTGATCTTTGCCCACCAGGTTTCCGGGTGCTACACCGGCCTCGGGCTCAGGGTAGGGGTGGGGGAGTGGCTGTTGTTATGAGGGAGACCTTAGGTCCGCAGGAGGCCACCGTTCCGCAGATAGTCGGTTGTGAGTCTCTCTTTTTGAGATGCGGCCCTGGTGCGCAGTTGGGCTTGCTGCTGGTGTACCTTTCGCCTAGTCACGCAGCAGCAGCCCTGCCTGAGCTTCTCGATGTCCTCTCCGGGTTGGTGGTTGAGTTCCCGAAACTTATAGTTTTGGGGGACTTCAATCTACCGTCTCTGGGAGGATCATCTGAGTTGGCTCGGGAGTTCATGGCTTCCATGACGGCCATGGACCTGACGCAAGTAATTTCAGGACCGACTCATGAGGGAGGCCACACCCTTGACCTAGTTTTCTTATCTGGTCCGTGGTTAGATGATCTTGGTGGGGGCTCTCCAATTATTATGCCCCTGTCATGGACCGATCATCATCTCCTGCGGCTGGTCTTCCGCTTTGCTACCCCCCGCCGTGGGTGTGTGGAACCAGTTAGATGGTACCGCCCCAGACGCTTAATGGATCCCGAGAGGTTCCAGGCAGCGCTGGGGTCCCCACCTGCCTCCCCCACTCACAGCTCGGCAGATGCCTTAGTGGAAGCCTGGGAAAGGGCAGCCACTGAGGCTCTTGACCGAGTTGTACCCTTGCGGCCCCTGACCTGATGCAGATCCCGTCGAGCTCCATGGTTCTCCGCGGAGCTCCGGGAGATGAAGCGTCGGAGACAGGGCCTAGAGAGCGGTTGGAGGTCCAGCCGATCCAAATCCGACCGATTGCGACTAAGAACCTACATTAGGTCTTATCTCGCTGCGATAAGGGTGGCGAGGTCTAATCACTTCGCTACCCTTATCGCGTCCGCAGATAATTGCCCGGCCGCCCTGTTTAGGGTGACTCGCTCCCTCCTTAATCAAGAGGTGAGGGAGGAACCCTTGCAGGGTCGTGCCGAGGAGTTTAACAATTATCTGTCAGACAAAATCGCTCGGATTCGGACCGGTCTGGACTCTGACTGGGCAGAGTCTGGCGATCAGGACACGGGCGGTCTTGTCGATATCACCTGGGAGGAGTTTGATTCTGTGACTCCGGAGGAAGTGGACAGGATTATGGGGAGACTGAGCTCCACCACATGTTTATTGGACCCGTGCCCTTCCTGGCTGGTTTATGCAGCCCGGGAGAGGACACGCAGCTGGTTCCAAGCAGTTATATCAGCTTCTTTGAGTGAGGGTAGCTTCCCTGCCGTCTTGAAAGAGGCGGTGGTGAGGCCTCTCCTCAAGAAGCCTGCCTTGGACCCAGCTGTATTGAACAACTTTCGTCCGGTCTCCAACCTTCGCTTTCTTGAGAAGGTTGTTGAGAGTGTGGTGGCGCATCAGCTCCCTTTGGTCCTGGATGAAGCGGATTATCTAGACCCGTACCAATCGGGTTTCAGGCCCGGGCACAGCACGGAGACGGCATTGGTCGCGCTGGTGAATGATCTCTGGAGGGCTCGGGACAGGGGTCATTCCTCTGTTCTAGTCCTATTAGACCTCTCAGCGGCTTTCGATACCATCGACCATGGTATCCTGCTGCGGCGTCTCAGGGGATTGGGAGTGGGAGGCACGGTCTTACAGTGGTTCTCCTCCTATCTCCAGGGACGCTTGCAGTCGGTGTTGACAGGAGGGCAGAGGTCGACCGCGAGGTCTCTCGTTTGTGGAGTTCCTCAGGGGTCGGTCCTCTCGCCTCTCCTGTTCAACATCTACATGAAACCGCTGGGTGAGATCATTCGTGGCTTTGGAGTTGGGTATCATCAGTATGCTGATGATACCCAGCTTTTTCTTTTGACCCCAAACCATCCCAGTGATGCCCTCAATGTGATGTCCCGTTGCCTGGAGGTGGTTCGGGTCTGGATGGGGAGGAACAGACTTCAACTCAACCCCGACAAGACCGAGTGGCTTTGCATACCTTCATCCCGGGTCTATTCGGATATTCCATCTCTCTCTATGGGGGGTGAATTATTACCCCCCGTGGATAGGGCTCGCAACTTGGGAGTCCTCCTAGATTCACGGCTCAGCTTGGAAAATCACATGGTGGCTGTGACTAGGGGGGCTTTCGCCCAGGTTCGCCTGGTGTGCCAGTTGCGGCCCTATCTAAGCCGGGATGATTTATGCACGGTCACTCACGCGCTCGTGACCTCTCGTCTAGACTACTGCAACGCTCTCTACATGGGGTTTCCCTTGAGGACCACCCGGAGGCTCCAACTGGTACAGAATGCAGCCGCGAGAGTTGTGTTGGGAGTCTCCCAATACTCCCATGTCACACCTCTGCTCCGTGAGCTGCATTGGTTGTCAGTTGTCTTCCGGGTGAGATTCAAGGTGCTAGTAATGGTGTTTAAAGCCCTACATGGCAGGGGTCCGGAGTACCTTAGGGAACACCTGCTGCCGGCGTCTACTTCCCTCCGCCCTGTGCGTTCCCACAGAGAGGGCCTCCTCAGGGTGCCACCGGTCAGAGAATGTTGACTGGTGGCCCCCAGGGGGAGATCCTTCTCTGTGGGCGCCCCGGTGCTATGGATCCAGTTACCGGTTGAGCTCCGGACGGCGCCCGATCTTCGCTCCTTTCGCCGCGATCTGAAAACATACTTGTTCGAGCAAGGGGGGATTGGTGGGGTTTTTACTATTTTTATTGGTTTTTTTTTTACTATGTATTAATTGTATTTTTAATTGGGCATGTATTTAATTATCTTTTATCTTTTGTAAATCTCTGTGTTTTATTCTTGCCCTGTACACCGCCCTGAGTCCTTCGGGAGAAGGGCGGTATAGAAATATTAATAGATTAAATTAAAATTAAATTAATGCATGGCTTTCCAACCTTTTCACCGACTGTACCACTTTTAGGATATGGCAATATTCGAGTACCACCAGTCTCTTAGCAAGGTGTCAAAAACTTGATGAACAAACCAAAATAAAAAAAGGAAAAAAGTGATAAAGTACAGGTAGTCCTTGACTTACAACAATTTGCTTAGTGACTGCTCAAAGTTACAATGGCACTGAAAAAGTGATTTATAACCATTTTTCACACTTATGACCATTGCAGCATCCCCAGGACATGTGATTTACATTTGCATGCTTGGCAACTGATTCATATTTATGATGGTCACAGTGTCTCAGGGTCATGTGATCCCCTTTTGCAACCTTTTGACAAGCAAAGTCAATGGGGAAGCCAGATTCACTTGACAACTGTGTTACTAATTTAACAACTGCAGTGATTCACTGAACAAATGTGGCAAGAAAAGTCATAAAATGGGGCAAAACTCATTTAATAAATTTCTCACCCCTTCTCCTTTTATATCCTCTCCTCTACCCCCTGATCCTTTTATATCATATTTTTATATGTCAAACTTAAATTCATTGCAGGCTGCATCAGCATTGTGGTTACTGTTGGAGGGGTGGAGGTGGGGCTGTGTGGCCAGCTCTATGTTGCTCAGGTCGGGGGTGCCTGTGGGGGGATCTGGGGATCTCTGGTGGAGGGGGTTAGGGTTGGCTCCATCCCTCCCTTCCTCCCTCCCTCCCTCCCTCTTTCTCATTCCCATCTCCTTTCTCTTCTCTTCTCTTCTCCTTTTCTCCTCACAGCTGCTCTCAGAAAATGCCTTTCTGTATTTCTCACACACATGTTCCTCCAAATCCTCCCCATTCTCACACACACATTCCTCCAAATCCTCCTCATTCTCAAACACACATTCCTCCAAATCCTCCTCATTCTCACACACAAGTCCCTCCAAAATCCTTCCCATTCTCACACACACATTCCTCCAAATTCTTACCATTCTCATGCATAAGTTCCTCCAATATCCTTCTCATTCTCTCACACATGTTCCTACAAATCCTCCCCATTCTCTCACACACTTTCCTTCAAATCCTTCCCATTCTCACACATACTGTTGTGAATCCTCACCTGCCAGCTGAGTCAGATGAGAGGGAATAAGGGGAAAGGGTTGCCTGGGGTCACGTTGGAGTCTGTGGAAGGCTCTGAGGAGCATGAAGACTCAGAGCTAGATGTGACACCGGGCGCATCTACTCACACTCAGGCAGAGAGACAGCTGGATTGGGGGCCTGAACTGAGCGAAGACAAAGAGCAGCTGGGGCCTGTTCCATATCATGGATGCGCATCATGGATGCGCAGGGAGGAAAGGTGTGCAGGACTACAGAGGGCAGTGGAGCGGCTCTCTAGGAAAAGTAAAAGACTCTAAGAAGCCATGCCCTGGCTGGACAATAAAGGGGAGAGGTGTAGGAGGGGCTGGTTGCCAAAGACAACCGTTCATGCTATGGCTTTGTGCTTCTGTTGTTGGATTTCTTGCTTCAGGATTCTTGGATATTTAACCAGGTTTGTCAGATTTCTGTGTCTTTGAGTGACTTAAACCTTGAGCATTCCAGCTGACAACTCAGAGATGATCTTGTTCATTTCAACAGCTAAAGGACTGGTTAGAGTTTTGTTCCATAAGAGCTATGTCAAAATAAAAGGGGTTTATCTTATCAAGTCCTGTCTTGTTCCATGTGAAGGGGTTTTTCCTCATGAGTAAGCCATTGAGCAATATTTGCAGAGGCTTGGACAGACTGCACACTTTCCTCCAAATCCTTCCCATTCTCACACACACATCCCTCCAAAATCCTTTCCTTTCTCTCTGTCTCTCACTGCTTCTCTGACAACAGCCTTTATTCTTCTGCCTCTTTCTCCAACATCTTTTTTTTTCTCCCTCTCCTGCCAAAACTGCCTCCTTTTAAAGCCTGTCCTATCTCTGCCCCCCTCCTTTCTCTTACAGGTGTGTCAGAAGTGCCAATCATGGGGCCTTTGTCTTGCCCCAGCAGCCCTGCAGCTCCCAAGGACTCTCTCATGGCAAGTCCTGTGCTGTGCCACTTTGGCTCATTCTCTCCCCCACTACACTTGACTGGGCTGGGCAGTGCCACGTACCACTTGACAGATGCCAATGTACCACCGCTGGTACATGTACCACTGATTGAAAAGCCCTGTCCTAACAGGCAATAGCTTAACTCTAAGCATTTGAATAACTCTTTATTTCTAAATAATGCAGCCTGACCTTTGCAATGTTCAGGTGAGACTTGACTTTCCATTGTTTTGAGTGCAACTAAAATTGTAAAGTGCCTGAGTCATTGTATGTGAGTTGAGCAGCCATATAAATTACCAGACACAAACTGAGCAACATGATATATATAATACAATGTAGTGAGCCATGTGCAAATCTGTACATTGGGGAAACAAAACAACCACTTCATAAACACATGGCACAACATAGGAGAGCAAATCCATGAGGACAAGATTCAGCAGTCCATCTGCATTTAAAAGCAAAGGCCACTCTTTTGAAGACCGCAAAGTCCATATTTTGGATACAGAGGATGCTAGTTTGAAAGAGAGGTCAAAGAGGCCATCTATGTCAAAACTGAACATCCCTCTCTCAACAGAGGGGGAGGGATATAACATCATCTATCTCCAGTCTACAACATAGTCCTTTCAACAGTTCCAAGAAGGCTCCAAACCCATTTTCACTACTCAGGTGACCCTGATGACTCAGATAAGTCTCCAGGTGGCATCAATGACTCACTAACAGAAGGGAAATGACCAGTTGTCTGCAAGAGTATAAATCCTTCCATTCCCCATCATCTAGTCAGAGCTGAAGAAGCTTCTTGGATGAGAAGCAAAATGTCTTCAAAGAGGAAAAAAATGAAAGTCCAGTTGCCTTTTGAAAAAGCACCTTTGGGACAACCAGGACCTGGATGACTGAGAATCTCCATAGACATTCTGTTATTGTGTTATTCTGAATGACTGGATTCAGGAAGCAGCCAAAACTTTTTTTGAGGGTAGATTGTTATACTATCTGTCCTGAAAGTGGTGTGTCCCTTTTCAATTTGTATTTCACACCTTTTGGGCAATTCTTGAGGATGGTTGAAAATCTTTTCTAGGTCTCTTCCAATCTGGATTCAATCTTGGTCATGGGACAGAAATGATATTATTCACTCTGGTGTATAAAATTTGTGTGTTGCTCAGTGCTATGTAAGAATTAAAGCCAATAACAAAGATTCTTCTCCTCTTCCACATGTATAGCTTATATGAGAATATCTAAAGATGTGGGCTGTCTCCAGTGTCCATCTCTTCCTTGGCTTGGGATTAATGTGGTTCTTTTTTAATATGTGGATTTTATAAGCTACCTAGAGTCTTCTGGAGTAGGCAGCCATATCAAATCAAATAAATTTAAATTAGTTAAATTAAATTATAGAGGCGTGATTATTCTTTCATTAATTCTGGTGAAGCTGTCAGTATATAGCGACTTGTCAGTTCAGAAGTGTTTATTCTCAGAGTAAATTTCATAGTTATCAGCTATTTTGGATGGTCTCTGATTGAAAAAAGAAAAGAAAAGAAAAGAAAAAAGAAAAGAAAGAACTCTTAAACAGGCAACCAGGTCCTTTGTGTTACTCTTCCTCATTTTCTCTCTGACTTAGGCATACTTGCTTTGAAGAGAGCTTAAGTATGCTTTGTACTTTACTAATGGCTGAAACACAAAACCCTGAAGTGGCTCCCACTGAAACTCTATGCAGGCCTGCTTTAGGAATAAAAGCAAACACTCACTTTTGTGCTCATACTGTGCTGTAGTGCTGCTTCTCTTGAAAGCTGCTTTCAGTAATACATTGTTTGGTTATGATAACAGATAGGAACAGTGATTTGGATAAGAAGTTAAAAGAGCCCGAGTTTGAATTCACAGAAGGACAAATGATTGAGTTCACTGTCTGATTATTAAAACCTGGCCAACTTCTCAGCAAGGGATTTACAGTATACCTTAATCAAATGAGCAACCCATTAGAGAAGGATGTGTGGGCTTAAGGAGAAGGTACTTGATTAGGCTTGCCATTAGACCCCATGCAATCACTTACTATGCATAATGAAGATTGCTTAAACATGAATGGCTGTTTGTTAAAACATTCTAACAGCTTTTTGGGCACACCATTTGGGTTCTTAAATAAAGGAAATAATTATTTTTCCTGGCCCAAAGGAGTAGAAAAGCAGGATCTGAACTGAACATATAGAGGCCACTCCATGGAATATATTCAGACACCTGAAATTTCAGACTCTTCAGAGAAAACAGCTTACACATTGAGTTATTTCCAATAAGGAACATGAAATTCTTGTTCAGATGGATTTTCAGAAAGTGATTTTAACTGTCTATTCTATGCAGCTATTCCAGGTAATCAGAACATATGCTTGCTTAATGCATTAGTGACTGGCTATTATCTTTAAAGCCTTTCATAGCATGGGATCAGATTACCTGAGAAACTTCCTCATCCCTATTTTATTATTTTATTATATTATTTTATTTTATTTTATTTTATTTTATTATTTTATTTTATTATTTTATTTTATTTTATTTTATTTTATTTATTTATTTATTTATTTATTTATTTATTTTATTTTATTTTATTTTATTTTATTTTATTTTATTTTATTATTTTATTTTATTTTATTTTATTTTATTTTATTTTATTATTTTATTTTATTTTTATTTTATTTTATTTTATTTTATTTTATTTTATTATTTTATTATTTTATTCATCCCACCTGGTCAGCAGGATGTATGTTGCATATATCACTGCTTATAGAGTTTTGGCTGCAGGTTCTAGGAAGAGAGCCTTCTCTGCCTTTGTCCCTGCCTTATGGAACATCTTGTCCCCAGAGATGAGGTGGGCCCCCAATCTCCTAGCCCAGGGGTCGGCAATCTCGGCTCTTTTATGACTCGTGGATTTCAACTCCCAGAATTCCTGAGCCAGCATAGCTGGCTTAGGAATTCTGGGAGTTGAAGTCCACGAGTCATAAAAGAGCCGAGGTTGCCGACCCCTGTCCTAGCCCCATGGTGGCGAACCTATGGCACATGTGCCACAGGTGGCACGCAGAGCCCTCTCTGTGGGTATGGGCACCATCATAGGCCTTCACCTGGGTTTTATAAAACCTTTTTGCTTTAGGCCTCTGCCACCTTGTGCAAAAAAAAGGTTCAATCAATCAATTTCAACTTCTACCGGGGAAAAAAAAAGATCTCACAGAGTTGGAATTGATTGATTGAATTTTTTAGTCCCGCCCAGTCTGCCATTACCACCGCAGCCATGCCCACCCAATGGGCCACACCCACCCAATTGTCACACCCACCCAATTCACCACAACCACCCAGTGAGCCATGCCCACTCGGCACCCAACGATACATAAGTGGGTTTTGGGTTGCAGTTTGGGCACTCGGTCTCTAAAAGGTTCGCCATCACTGTCCTAGCCTTTCGGAAGAGTGTCAAGACTGGCTCAGTCAACTTGCATGGTGGTGGTGGTAGGTGTCTTAGAGTCACATTCAACCTGGGAGAGGGCTGGTGATTTGAAAGTGCTTTCTGTGCCTTTAACTTTTTAATTGTTTCATTATTATACTTTTTTGCTTTAATTCATTTTTTTTTAAAAATTAACTATGTATTTTTATATGATTACATGGGTTTTTTTGTAAATCACCCTGAGTCACGCAGATGAAGTAGGCAGTATAGAAATGTGATATATAAATACTATTTCAAAACCTGCTTTTGAAATCTACCAGTGGAATTAGCTGCATTTGCAAAATTGTGTTAGTACCTTTCTTATTGGAAAATTCTGAACTGGTAGATGTGTTGCATAACAATGGGAGTTTTTAATTAAAGAAAGGCATTGGTTTGCCTTATTATATGCTAGGGCACCAAACTCTAATCAGACTGCATAATCATATTTCTTAATTATTTTCTTCCCAGCAGAGGGGAAAGATGAGAAGGTCTCAACAGACAACATAAGAACTTGTAGGAGCTGATGGGCAGATCTAGCTCACATACTACATTTCAGGTCAGCCTGTATTTGTCCTAAAAAAAATAGCTTTCCTACAAAGAGTAAATGAACAGGTGAACATTTTCATACGTGTTATTCCTTTTACACACATTATTCCTTAGAGAAGTTAAGTCTCTATTCAAGGAAATTGGGTGGGAGTACAACTATGTACACTTAGATTAGCATTCAGGGTTTTGTTCTGATGGGAATTCAGGTCTATGACCACTGGAAAGGATTGAGGGATCCAGATTTCAGTTCCATAAAGTAATAATGCTAAAAGCTTTATTTTCAGAAACAGCTTTGGGTCTGCAGGTGAAGTCACATTTGTCTGACAGGTAATTAGAAAAAATTCATAGAACTTTGCTTTTATATTTATTTTATTTATTTATTTTATTAGATTTATATACCACCCCTCTCCAAGGACTCGGGGTGGCGTACAGGGCAATTAAAACGCTAACAACACACAAGGTATAAAAATTAAAATAAGATTAAATCAATAGCCCTACACAATAAATACATTCTAAAATTTAAAATTTTTAAAATTTAAACTCTAAAATCCAATCCCTCAGTCCAGGCCGGCCTGTTCAAACAACCAAGTCTTCAGGTCATGGCGAAACGAGCGAAGGTCGGGAGCCATCCGGAGCTCAACTGGAAGCTGATTCCAGAGGGCAGGTGCGCCCACAGAGAATGCTCTCCCCCTGGGTGCCGCCAGTTGACATTCCCTGACCGACGGCACCCTGAGGAGGCCCTCTCTGTGGGAGCGCACAGAGCAATTGGAAGTTAACGCCGGCAAGAGGTGCTCCCATAAATAACCCGGACCCATGCCATTTAGGTCATCACCAGCACCTTGAATCTCACTCGGAAGACAACTGGAAGCCAATGCAGCTCGCGGAGCAGAGGTGTTAGTTTAGTTTTAGTTTTTAGTTTTATTATATTTGTATACCGCCCTTCTCCCGAAGGACTCAGGGCGGTGAACAGGGCATATATAAAAATACAAAATACAAAAATTAAAAAGAATTAAATAGTAGCCCAGCTAAAACAATCAATAATAATAAAAAAATCCCTATTAAACCCCAACACATCCCCCATCAGGCCAGGCTGGCTTGTTCAAATAGATGGGTCTTCAGACCGCGTCGGAAGGAGCGAAGGTCAGGTGCCATCCGGAGCTCGACCGGCAACTGATTACATGGGAGTATCAGGAGACCCCCATCACAACTCGCATGGCCGCATTCTGCACCAGCTGGAGCCTCCAAGTGGTATTCAAGGGCAGCATATATATGCATATATATATAGAGATGAAACTTGCAGAGTTGGATATATTAATTTCTTTAATTATAAAAAAGACAATATCTACAAACCCCTTATAAACCCCTTTTCTGCATGAAACAGAAAAAGATTTAGAATTTGTAGCTAGATGATTAGAAAAATGCATAATAGAAAATCATAGAGTAAGAAATAACTTTGTAATTATACTTCTATTTGCTGCAAAGGAAGTTGGAAGCTTCTTTCTATACCTTTTTATTCTTTTTGCACTGTTATTTTTCTTTCTCTTTGTTCTCTTTATTCTATATTGGTTATTGTTAGTTTTTATGTTGTCTTTAAATTACGTACATATACACTATACAGTATATGTATATATGTGTGTGTATATAATGTGTGTATTTAATACACATATACAGTATATACAGTTGTATGTGTGTTTATGTGTGTGTGTAAAGGCCATCTTTCCCCCAGTTTTGAATATTTTTGAATATCTTAGGCAAATGAAAAATAATGTGAGACATATAGTTGATGTGTTAGAGTTTTTGGAAAGGCACAACCAGATCTCTGCAGCGCTAATCTTTTTAGATGCTGAAAAGGCCTTTGATCAATTGAATTGGCAATTTTTGTTGAAAGTTTTAGATAAAATGGATTTTGGGGAAAAATTTTTACAGCCGATTAGGGCATTATATCAAAAACAAACTGCCCGAATCATAGTTAACAATAGCCTGACAGCAGTATGTAACATTGAGAAGGGCACAAGGCAAGGGTGTCCGTTATCGCCCTTGTTATTTGTGTTAACATTAGAGATACTATTGGTTAAGATTCGGAACTCGGAAAAAATTAAGGGGATACAAGTTGGAGATCAGGACTATAGATTGAGAGCATTTGCAGATGATCTGGTTGTTACAGTGACCCAGCCAGAGAACTCTGTTGTGGACCTGATGGAGATAATAACACAATATGGGAAGGTTTCTGGATTTAAAGTAAATACACAGAAAACTAAAATTTTGGCTAGAAATATGACAGTTTCACAGAAGGCTCTCTTAGAAGGATTAACTGGATTTGAGATTGTTAAAAGGGTTAAATATCTGGGGGTGATTTTGTCGCCCTCTAATACAAAGCTATATAAAAATAATTATGAAAAACTATGGGGGGAAATTCAAAAAGAATTGGAGAGTTGGCAAAAATTGCAATTGTCTTTGTTGGGACGGATTGCAGCAGTGAAAATGAATGTCCTGCCCAAATTTTTATTTTTGTTTCAAATGATACCGATTCTTAAGAAAGATTCTAACTTGGAGGAATGGCAGCGTGGTATCAATAAATTTGTGTGGGCAGGCAAAAAGCCACGAGTTAAACTTAAGATTATGCAGGATACTCGTGAGAGAGGTGGCCTTAAATTGCCTAATTTTAAATTATATTATGAAGCTGCTGCATTAGTAGGAATAAGCGATTGGATTAATTTGACGCAACTGAGGTTATTAAATCTTGAGGGCCATGATTTGTTGTTTGGCTGGCATGCATATTTGTTGTATGATAAGAAGGTAGATACTGTGTTTAGGATGCATATTTTAAGACAGGCATTGCTGAGAGTTTGGAAGAAGTATAGACATAAGCTAAGCAGCAAGATACCATTGTGGGCAATTCCAAAACATGCAATAGAAAATATACATGCTGGTTTCAAACATGATGTGACTATGTACAAGGAAATTTTAAGCCTGGAAAGGAATGTTTGGTGTTTGAAATCATATAGCCTCTTGCGAGAAGAGAAGGTTGTTCAAACTTGGTTTCAATATATTCAATTACGGGCCAGGTGGAAAGAAGACCAGAAAAATGGATTTACAATGACTGATGAAAATTTGATAAAGCAGATTAGAAATCAGGGACCAGCACATATTAAACGGATATATCTTGCATTGATAGAGATTGACTCGGAAACAGAGCTTGTTAAGGATTGTATGATAAAATGGGCCCAAAACATCCAGGAAGTTATTACAATGGACACGTGGGAAAAGATTTGGGTGAGGAACGTAAAATTTACTCAAGCTCAAAATCTAAGAGAGAACTTTTACAAAATGTTTTATAGATGGCATCTAGATCCTAAAAAGCTTGCAAGTATGTATCCGAATTATCAGCCTAAATGTTGGAGGTGTGGTGATGAAGATGCAACATATTTTCACATATGGTGGACATGTAAGAAGGTTAAGGCTTTTTGGATAAAAGTCTGGTGGAATATGCAGAAGATTTTTAAACAGAGGATAAAGTTTTGTCTGCAACTTTTTTTGTTGGGAATAATTGCAGACGCTACAGTTGTGGACACCAAGCTGATGTTGAACTTAATTACGGCGGCAAGACTTTGGATAGGCCAATATTGGAAGAAAGAGGAACTGCCGACCATAGAAGAGTGGACTTTAAAGGTTTCCGACCTGGCAGAGATGGCGAAGATTTCGGCCTATTTGAAAGATCATTCGCAAGAACGTTATATTATGGAATGGAGAAAATGGATTGAGTTTATCCAGAACAAGTATAGGGTTAAGAAGTTTTATGTAGCATTCGAATAAGTCTTCTTTCGTTTTTTTTCCTTTTTTTTATTCTAGTTTTTTATATATATTTAATATTGTTAAGGTGTGTCTTATCCTATATAAGCTAGAGAGTGATGGATTTTAGAATTTATAGTTGTTAGTATATGGTTGTTTATGATTGCCTTTTTATATATATATACCTTGTATTTAGCTCTGGGAAGTCGGGGGGGGAGGGGGGTGGAGGGGGGGGGAGGGAGGGAGGTGGGGGGGAGGTGGGGGGGAGCAGGGAGGGGGAAGGGGGGTTTTTTAAAGGAAAACTGTATTTTAAAACTTTTCAATAAAAAAAAAAGACAATATCTACAAACCCCTTATAAACCCCTTTTCTGCATGAAACAGAAAAAGATTTAGAATTTGTAGCTAGATGATTAGAAAAATGCATAATAGAAAATCATAGAGTAAGAAATAACTTTGTAATTATACTTCTATTTGCTGCAAAGGAAGTTGGAAGCTTCTTTCTATACCTTTTTATTCTTTTTGCACTGTTATTTTTCTTTCTCTTTGTTCTCTTTATTCTATATTGGTTATTGTTAGTTTTTATGTTGTCTTTAAATTACGTACATATACACTATACAGTATATGTATATATGTGTGTGTATATAATGTGTGTATTTAATACACATATACAGTATATACAGTTGTATGTGTGTTTATGTGTGTGTGTAAAGGCCATCTTTCCCCCAGTTTTGAATATTTTTGAATATCTTATTACCTATTATATTACCTATTATCTATTTTATTACCTATTTTCAACCTCATGGATTAACTCTGAGAAGTCCAGGCCTCATTATAAGAAAACAGAATACCAAGTCACCAATTGGCAGCAATGTGTTTTATTACAGCACAATCTAGGATTTAGGTGCCATTTATGCTGAAACCTCTGTTGCTCAAAACCTTTGTTTTGTTATAATTAATTGCAAGATCATTGTAATCAATAATCCCAAGGGAGACTAGGAATCTCTGTAATCCAGCAGTTGTGAAGTAAGAATAATCAGCATAGACCAGCAATGATATATCTTTTTTTTAAAAAAAATCCAGAATCTTTAAGGAAAAAAACTCATTGCTACTGACATTTGTAAACATGTCATTTATTAAAAAGTTAAATGAGAGTCACTATAAACAATTAGGAAAACCTTACTTTCCATCTACCCTCTCATCTCTTTGTGTCTTTAAAAATTCCAAGTTCTAACCAAATATTGCTCAGAAAAGTAATTAAGTAACAACATTTATACCTGGTACAGATTTTTTTTTCAAATATTAAGTAACTCATTTTGCTAACTGCCCATATCGTTGTTCCTTTGAAGTATTACATACTATCATTCTATTGTAGTGTTCAGGATGGCTTAAAAATAAAACGTTGCAAAATATTTCAAGCAATACTAAAAAAAAAACTGAATAAAACCCAGATTTTCCAGATTGTGGACAACCATTTCATGAATACAAAGACTTTTTGAGATTTCTGTAATTCAGGTTGTCATCTAGCACGCCCTCTGATTTTTGCAGCCAAGTTCTAGTAGACCTAATGCAGGCAAGTGCAGCAGATAAAACCAATTTAAATCACTTGGTTTTGTGAAATTGTAGTGATTGTTCAGACAAAATACAGCATGCCAGGTCTTTCCTATGAATCGTTCTGATTTCTTTTTTCTTTTATTTGTAACCCATTTAGGATAGAAAAGTATTCCTTTGCCTTTGAGATTGGCCTTTTCAGAATATAATTATGCAAGCAGCATCCAGCTAGTGGAGACAAAGACAGGTTCAGTTCCCCTGTCTCTATGGTTTCTGCCTTCAAAGGAGCAGAGCTAATTGCTCTATGGTCTAATTGCTAGTCTAAGTTTAACCATCTGCTTGCTTGGAATGTTCATTTGCCTGCCCCTCTTTCACTACAACCAACAACCCCAGGTTTGCTTTCATATAATAATTCAAAAGATTGGAATTCTGTGGAAGCTGAAGGGATTTCTCCACATGCAAAAAAATAAAAAATAATCAGAAGCCAAATATTGGAAGTTTAGAGTACCTACTTTTTGGAGTAGTCTTATTTTCCCCTAGAGTGAATTGTCCAGTCTTGCAATCCAAGACTGCCTACATTCATTTTTGCTTGCCAACTTTTTCCTCCTTTTCCTTTCCTTTTACTCCAATCATGACCTACTAGCTTCTTAGCCCATTTCACTTTTCCCTGCCCCCTCTTCCAGTGAGTGTAAAAAACTCTGTATTTTTGTCCCTGTTTGTTTTTCCCCTTCCAAATTCAGTTTATTAGTTACAAAGACAGACTGTAGGTTTAGGATATCATGTCCCAGGACACTATATAGTGTCTTCCTTCCCCATTCTCTCAGCCAAAGGTTGGCCATAAATGGACCTGCTCACCATTTGAATGTATTTTCCTAGCACATTCATAAATACTGTTCACAGGAAACCGTGTAATATTGTTGTTGTTTTTACTTAAAAAAGAACGATTGGGAATTATTTTAATCTTTTGTTCCCATGTAAGTAGATATAAATTACATCTCCTATTCTTTTCACTCTGTACCCTGGGCCAGCAAAAGAATCCATTTTCTGCAAACTTGACAGAGATGGACTCTTTTATCCTAAAAATCTCTAGAGTTTAAATTCTCAGAAGTGGCTGAGATACTTCAGGATGTGCTGAAGAATAATAAGTGATCAAACATTCTGCTGACCATGAGAAAGAGATCTGGCTCCTTTTTATTGCCTTGTAAGCAATCTGCAAATGAGGTTATGTCAGAATGATGCCTTTCATACTCACAACAAAGAGCACTACAGTTAAAGTTCTTTTCCTCCTGTTCATAGCTTGCTTGAAAGGTAACCCCATTTGGCATCTGATAGACTTCATGCAGTTGAAGAATAAGTAAGGTCTGCAGGATATTACTAGGATTCTTTTTGTATAATGCACAGTAGAGTTAAGCTGTCCCTTCTGTACCATATAGGATAGCACCATACATTCTGCTCCTTATATTGATTAATGGTGGAATTAACCTCTTTTAATATTTTTGCAGTATGCTCTGATCTAAGGTCATCTGACCAGAGATGAATTGCCATTTTCCAGATTGATTAACTATGATTAGTGCAAAGCAGAAATTTGAGACTTATCAGGAGATATTGCTACCTGAATGGAAGACAGGTCTCCATTCCCAAAATCATACAATGTTCCCAGAAGAGAAGATTTCTATTAATAATGATCTGAAGATTTTTCACATACTGAAAATTGAAGGGTCAGTCTATAATAACCAAAAGGATTTGTATTTGGTCTAGTGCAATTCTTTTTGCTAGTATAAGTAAATGTTGAATTATATTCTCAAATAATAATAATAATAATAATAATAATAATAATAATAATAATAATAATAATAATAATAATAATAATAATAAAGTTGGAAGGGAACTTGGAGGTCATCTAGTCCCACCCCCTGCTCAGGCAGGAAACCCTGTACCATTTCAGACAAATGACTGTCCAGTCTCTACTTAAAAACTTCCAGTGTTGGAGCATTCACCGGTTCTGAAGGCAGGTTGTTCCACTGGTTAATTCTTCTAACTGTCAGGAAGTTTCTCCTTAGTTCTACGTTGCTTCTCTCCTTGATTAGTTTTCATCCATTGCTTCTTGTCCTGCCTTCAGGTGCTTTGGAGAACAGCTTGACTCCCTCTTCTTTGTGGCAATCTATGAGATATTGGAACACTGCTATCATATCACACCTAGTTGTTGTCTTCATTAAACTAGACATACCCAATTCCAGCAACTGTTACTTATATGTTTTAGACTCCAGTCCCTAATCACCTTTGTTGCTCTTCTCTGTACTCTATGCTCAGGATATCCCCAGTAATTTAATTACTTTTTATTTAACAATGTGTGTTTCCCTGAAACATGATCCTGTGTCCGCAGATTTTATAAATGTTCAATACTGAATTTTGATATAAATATGGAAGTAGAAGAAAGTTCCTAATAATATAAATATGCTTACTTTAGTTGTTTGTACTGCATATTACCAATTGAAGAAAATATTATTGATGTAGAACTAAACCTTCTTTTGCAATGAAATTGACTCCCTAAGGTTGGTATTCAATAGCTTTAATTGAGAGTAATTTGTTTATAGAAAATAAGACACTAATGTTAAAGATGTTTTTTATGTAGCATTTCAAGCTGAAGACAATTGTTTGACATGTAATGTAGGGTCACTACAATTCCCATTTCTCTCCTGTGCTGACTTTTCATGGAATGCCTTTGTCCTGGACCATTTTACTTTCATTGAACAGGTAGCTGTGTACAGCTTGTCTTTGCCTTGTCTGCAGGATCTTCTCTTCCAATAAGCAATATGTTAAACTAGGCAAGGCAATATTGTCTGCGGAATTGAGGTCATAGAATTGCATTTTATCATTTCATCCCAGGGAAGAGAATCATTGATTTGATATGCTCAGCTACCTTTTCACAAACATCTCTCTCCTTCTGCAAATAGTGAGCTTAAATTATGTTCATAATTTCCTGTGTGTATTTATATTTCTAAGAAGGTCTTGAAAATACTTTAATATGGTATTCCATTTGTATCAGATATTTCTGACTATAAAGCCCCATTCAGAAGAGTGCTTTTGTGACCAGAACAGATAGCACACATCTTAAGTATTCATTATTCATATTTTTTTTTCACTTACCTTGCTATGAACATTTATCTTCTTCACAACAGCTTTCTCCACTCTGGTGCCTTCCAGTTATGTTGGACTTTAACTCTTATAACATTTTAGTCTAACCCATATAGAATCTATCAGATTGAGGAAGGGTGCTTTAAAATGCTGCTCAATGTGTCACCAGCAGTGTGCTTTATGGATCAAGCCAGATGAGATTTCTTGAAGGTGGAGGCTACTGTATATAAGGCATCAACTGTGGTGCACAAGCATCTAGTGTACATTCTCAGAGATGGTGACAATTCCCCTAAGGAGAAACAGAGGGTGAAGACAGACAGGTCTTGATGAAATGGAGGCTTTGACTAGTTTCTTTGTTCTTGAACTACACTAGGAATTATATTAAATCAAAGATGGACAGTTTTTTCCCTTTATTAAAGGACTTATTTTACCTATAATTTACTTCCTACAGCAGTCTCAAGGCAACTGACAAATATTTCAGTAGTCTGCAGTAGTTCCAATAACAACTAACATACTACAGGAAATAGTAATCACAGCAATAAATTGAATAACAGATCAAAGAAAATGAAACTCTTTTTCTTTCTTTAAATCTAGGAAGAATATATTAAAAAATGGAGGTGTTGGATTGATATCTTACCAGGTTTCTTTCCAAGCTGGAAATAAAGAACACAGATGAAGTTTATTCTGAGAGCACAATATTCAATCAGCTATTGGAGCTACTACACTAGGTCTCCTCCAAAAGTCCTTTATATAGAAAAAACTTTGCCTCTCTTCCTTGAAAGCACATGAAAGTGCATTCTCTAGGTTTGATCTAATAGTTAAGGCACTGGGTTAGAAACCAGGAGACTGAACCAGTCCCACCTTAGCCATGAAAGCCAGCTGGGTGACCTTGGGGCCAATCTCTCTCAGCCCAATTCATCTTTCAGGGGTTGTTATTGTGAAAAAAGTAGGAGAAGAAAGAGTATTAGATATGTTCTCTGCCTTGAGTTGTTTATAAAAAAAAATAAAGATGGGACACTCACAGACACACACATTCATTCCAAGAATGTGCACTTAGCCAGCATTCTAAGAGGCAACACTTTGCAGTCAGGCATTGTGCTAAATTGTGATTTCCTTTTTTAGTAGTAATCTCTTTGAGGAAAGATCTTTTTTCTTATTTGATGGAAGAGATCATGGGTTAAGATCAGACAGGGAGAAATGTTTACCTTTACTCTGGTGTTTCCTGTTGCCTTTTGATCTTTGTCCAAAATCTATTCTTATTTGTAATTCTGAGCCTTTTGTCCTGATTATGGTAAGAAGAATGTGTGGCAAAGAATGTGTTACAAGGAAGAACTTGTTACAAAGAGCAGCTCTCAACTGCTTAAGAGGAATTGTTAGAAACCAGTTCTCATTGACTGCCAGCTAAGCTAGCTGTGATGAAGGGAAACTGCAGTTTCCTTATGAATAAGCCACATCTGCACCCAATATGTGTTTACAGGTCCAGCGCCTAATGAGCATAAAGCTACTGTTTTTAATATGTATTGCCCTGTTCACCGCCCTGAGTCCTTCGGGAGAAGGGCAGTATACAAATAAAATTAATAATAATAATAATAATAATAATAATAATAATAATAATAATAATAATAATAATAATAATAATAATAATAATAATTTTCTTTTTTTTTAGAGAGGGAGGGAGGGAGAGAGAGAGAGAGAGAGTGGAGGTTGGAGAAGCAGTGTGAGAGAGATGGCAGGCAAAGGAGACTGGCAAGTAGAAAACTAAAGACTAGGAAGCTGCTGGATTACCTTTATTGGTCCTGCACAAACAAGCTCCCTCAATCTTCTAAACCAGGGGTGTCCAAACTTTTTTCAAAGAGGGCCAGATTGGATGAAGTGAACATGCTGGAGGGCCGAACATTTTTCCGAACATTCTTTGAACAATTACAATTAAATGCAAATGAATTATTTTATGCCAAGTTAATTGCAAATGGCATACTTTTCATTTTATAACATAAGATCAACTGACAGCTGAGTTTTCACAATGTATTTTAAATAAATTTTAAAAAAAACTTACCTGCACTAATGTGAAGGGTGAAACTGATTCAATTCAATTCTCCGTGCTATAGTGTTACGAGCCAGGCAAATGTTGGCAAATGTTATTTGCTTTGACAAGGTCAGACTCTCTGGTAACAGCTCACACACTTCCACCACTTCACAAATTCTGCTAGGCCAGGGCCCTACCTACCCCTGTCCAGCTCCCCACATCCCAGCCCATAAAATGGCTGTGAAACACAGAATGCGCGCACGTGCACACACACACACACACACACACAGACACACCCGCCCTTCCCTGGACGTCGCCTTCGCCCAGGGGAGCCAGAGGGCTTCGAAGCCGGGGCAGCTCCGGCGGCAAAGAAGGCGCGCCCTCGCTGCACCGGCACAGACGCTGCGCCAAGCCCGCGGCGGGGGGAGGAACGTGGCGGTTCGGCCAGACAGGAAAAGGTGTGGGAAGCGGCCGCCGCCTGTTAACGGCGCCCGGGCTCTCAATGTGGAGGCGAGGAGCAAGCACGTGCTCAGGGCGAGGCGGCCGCGGTCCGGTGAGAGAAGAGCGCCGAGGGAGTGGCTGGCTGGGCTGCGCTGCTGCTGAGCAAAGCTCGGCCGGGGTGCCCGCTCTGCTCTGCCTGGCGCCAGCTCAGAGACTCCGCCCGCCAGGCCCTTCTCCCGCTCAGCCAGGCCAGGCACGCACCGTCAGCCTCGCTGCACCGGCACAGACGCTGCGCCAAGCCCGGGGCGGGGGGGAGGAGCGTGGCGGTTCGGTCAGGCAGGAAAAGGTGCGGGAAGCGACCGCCGCCTGGTAACGGCGCCCGGGCTCACAACGTGGAGGCGGTGTAGTGAGGCTGACAATGCGCGCCTGGCCTGGCTGAGCGGGAGAAGGGCCTGGCAGGCGGAGTCTCTGAGCTGGCGCCAGGCAGAGCAGAGCGGGCGCCCCGGCCGAGCTTTGCTCGGCAGCAGCACAGCCCGGCCGGCCACTCCCTCGGCGCTCTTCCCTCACTGGACCGCGGCCGCCTCGCCCTGAGCGCGCGCTTGCTCGCCGCCTCCACGTTGTGAGCCCGGGCGCTGTTACCAGGCGGCGGCCGCTTCCTGCACCTTTTCCTGCCTGGCCGAACCGCCACGCGCTCAGCCAGGCCAGGCGCGCACCGTCAGCCTCGCTGCACTGGCACAGACGCCGCGCCAAGCCCGGGGCGAGGGGAAGGAGCGCGGCGGTTCGGCCAGGCAGCCGGCCCTTCAACCCACCGGAGGAGCGGCAGATCGGCGCGTCCGGAGTCGGGAAAGCCACTAGAAGGGGGAGGGGAGTCACCGGGAGGCTGACATTTCTGCAGCCGAAAAAGTCGTCTCGGATTCCATGGCGGAAGGTCACCCCCGGGACTCCAGCGCCAGGCAGGGCTGAGAGGGGGAGGGGAGGAGAAAGGGAGGGAAGGAGACAGGGAGGAGAAAGGACGAATGGGGGAGGGAGGGAAGGAGAAAGAGAGAAGGAAGGAAGGAAGGAAGAAGAGAGAATGGAGGCAGGAGAGAGGAAGAAGAAAGAGAAAAGAGAGAGAGAGAAAGAAAGAAAGAAAGAAAGAAAGAAAGAAAGAAAGAAAGAAAGAAAAAGAAAGAAAGAAAGAAAGAAAGAAAGAAAGAAAGAAAGAAAGAAAGAAAGAAAGAAAGAAATCGGAGGCTTGGACAGACCCCGCTCCAGGCTCCGGGGCCGCCGCCACGGAATGCCCAGCCTTGGGGGGGAGTCTTCTGCCGGCGCGCCCTGGCCCCCTCCCCTTCCCTCCCTCCCTCCCTCCTGCGGCCTATCCCCAAGGCGGCGCCCGCGGGTCCCCGGACTCACAGCACGCAGAGGGTGAAGGCGCCGGCCACGCTCTCGCTGTCGCGCACCAGGAAGCTGCCGGCCCGCCCGGCCCACGCCAGCAGCTCCTGGGCCGCCGCCCGGCTCAGGTCCTTGTGGTACCAGAGCGGCCAGCCCAGCACCGCCGGAGCCCCCGCGCCCGGGAGCCCCAGCGCCGCCGGAGCCGGAGCCGCCGCCATGGGCAGCCGCGGCGCGCAGGGAAGGTGCTCAGCGGGACGGGCGGGCAGGCCGACACCCCCGCCGGCCACCCCTGCCTCGCCCACAGCGCCGCATGGCCCGACCGGAGACCCCCGGCCACTCAGGGCATGCCCGGCCCAGTGGCTCCTCCTCTGGGCTGCGCTCCGGCCGGGATGAGGGCGCAATCTGCTCTCCGCGCGCTTCCCCGGCGCACTGGAGCCGCCCCGGGCCCCGAGCAGGCCTGGCGGAGGAGGAGGAGGAGGAGGAGGAGGAAGCCGCGTGGAGCCCCGGAGCCTGGCTGGCGGGGTGGGGGCGGCAGCTGGGCCGGCCTGCACTTCCTGGGGCGGCCCCTCGGCGGGGGAGGCGGGAGCAGCTCCCGAAGGGGCGGCCCTCAATCAGAAGGGAGGGCCGTGGGAGGGCCACATTTACATACAGCAGCGAGAGCTGTTGAGGGCTGTATTAAACCGCCCCGTGGGCCGCAAATGGCCCGCGGGCCGGACTTTGGACATGCCTGTTCTAAACTGTCTGGCCTTGAAACAATGTACTACCCAGGCAGAGATTAGAGCTGGTTTCTCAAGCTGGAAAGTCAGTAGGGAAAAAAGGGAACCAAATAACTACACCTGGTAAAAGCTTCTTAGAATCCACAGTGGAGGCTGAAAGGCTTATGAAGACAGTTTGTGAGATAGTAAGGCTTAAACTATGGACTTTTTGGTTAGGCATTTTACTTGAGTTCTCAGTGTGGACTGCTTAGGCTCCAGTCTTTTTTTGTTGTTGTTGTTTCCAAACCTGTCTCTGAGTGTTCAGGGGACTGAAGAGAATCAATTCACCAACTTCTCTATAGTTTTACAGTCCCCCCAAAAGTGCTTTTTGTTACTCACTAGTCAGTTTCTTACCTCTCTATTTATTCCAACCTACAGCCATGCTCCTGCCCATCCTACCTTAGGCAAGAGCCAGGTGCTTAGTGACAATAGAATGAACCTTGAAGTCAATGATTTTCATTATAATTACTCTTCTGGGGCTATATAATCCAAAGATAAAGTCATGCCATCCATGTTACTTTTTTTTTCAATGGGCTGCATTTCAATAGAAATATATGCAAGTAGTATTTTCCCCACTAGAAAGTGTATTGATAAGCTCACTAGGCTGTAAAAGTTAGCTTCACCAAGGTGCTATAATTACCACTGGTGCATCTGCTTTTACTTGCATTGAATAATTTGGAAGGGAACGTGGGGCACTGGGAATGAGGGAATGGACATTGGGAATGAAAGAATGGACATCTGTAGGCTCTTCAATTGCCCATAATGATTTGAAACTTTGGGGTGGTACATAAAACATCAGGTTTTTTTTAACTCATTCACCCAATTGATTATCAATTGAAGGAAAGACTAGAAAGCTCATATATATTTAAATAGAAAATTGAGTCCACTAAAATATTTCTATTTTTTTACTTTGTATACCACATAGTATAAACCATACTCAATGAGTAGCCCTCAATGGCACTACATCCACATGGAGAGAAGTAAGCAGTGGGGTACCACAAGATTCTGTCTTAGAACCAGTACTCTTTAACATCTTTACAAGCAGGAAAAATCAAAGGCACAAGTACAGATTTGACAAGACCTGGCTTAAAAACAGTAACTGTGAGAGGGATATTCAAGTCCTAGTGGATAAATCACTTGACTATGAGCCAGCAGTGTGCAGCAGCAGCAGCCAAAAAAGCTAATACAATCCTGGGTTGTATAAACAGAGGCATAGAATCAGGATCACGTGATGTATTAGTACCATTTTATAAAACCCTAGTAAGACCACACCTGGAATACTGCAGCCAATTTTGTCACCATATCACAAAAAAGATGTTGAGTGTTTGGAAAAAAATCAGAGAAGAGCAACTAAGATGATCAAAGGCCTGGAGACTAAAACATACGAAGAATGACTGCGGGATTTGGGTTTGGTTAGTCTAAAGAAAAGAAGAAATAGGGAAGACACAATAACAGTATTCCAGTATCTGAGGGGCTGCCACAAAGAAGAGGAGGGGTCACATTATTCACCAAAGCTCCAGAAGGCAGGACAAGAAACAATGGTTAGAAACTGATCAAAGAGAGAAGCAACTTGGAATTAAGGAGAAACTTCTTGATAGTGAGGACAATTAACCAGTGGAATAGCTTGCCTCCAGAAATTGTAGTCACTCCATCACTGGAGATTTTAAAGAAGAGGTTAGACTGTCACTTGTCTGAGATGTATAGGTTCTCCTGCTTGAGCAGGAGGCTGGGCTGGAAGGCCTCCAAGGTCCATTCTATTCTATTCTATTCTATTCTATTCTATTCTATTCTATTCTATTCTATTCTATTCTATTCTATTCTATTCTATTCTATTCTATTCTATTCTATTCTATTCTATTCTATTCTATTCTATTCTATTCTATTCTATTCTATTCTATTCCATTCCATTCCATTCTAATGTCACTAGAGAGGAAGGGATAAGTGACTTCATGATAATGTGACTGTATTTTCTCAATTTCCAATTTTCTCATAGTATTATGCAACAGTTATCTATCACATACACCCAGTAAACAATTGGCATTATTTCTTTTCCTGTAGTATGCACGCCAAAATATAAGTTCTTTTCTTTGTTTAACTAATGCTCTAAGCAGGATAGATAAAAGAAAACAAGGGTTGGTGAATAAAAGAACAATACTGGTCATTCCAACTTCTATTGTGTTACTTTGTGAAATTAGCCAATGAAAATAAGGCTTGATGAATATAAGAACAATGCTGTTCATTCTAACTTCTAATATTTTTTATGTTGTGAAATTAGCCAAAGACTATTGTGCTGACCCAATATTATGTTTTGTGACATATTGAAGTATTCCATAGATTGTATTGCAGTACACCCTACATACAGTATATTTAACATGTTTTCCTGTTTTCTCCTATACTAATTGATATTAAGATACATACACATGCATTTAAAATCTTAAATGCTTCTTTGGGGAGCAGTTCAAGGCTTCTATTTAAATTTTTCTTTGTCATGAAATAATTTCCCAGTGCTATGTTTTCTAAACTGCATTGAGAGAAACAAAGCAATGGGTTTTGAGGATTGGTTCCAACAGACAGAAGTCTGGCAGAATTGCAGGTTTAACCTCATTTTATTTTCTGAGTATTTAGAGATTGCTTTCATGCCTAGCAAACATATCAGAAGAATATAGATTTTTTTCCTGAGTATACTGAACTCAGAAGCAATAAGTGACCACTAAAGTTGAACTCTACAGCTGCATGCATAGATAAATTATTATTTCTCTTATCCTACCTCTTGTACAGGAATAGTGGTATAAAATGGTTTTATATCAACAGAAAGAATGAACAGCTATTCAAGTAAAACTGACCAATAAAGTCAAAATAGGAAGACTATTCCCAAATTACTCCCCTTTACAGAAATCATGATGTAGTGCTACACTTCTTTGCCCATCTGCAACCCGCAGCATAGAAAGCAAAACATAAGGGATTTGACAGAGATTTGATTGAAAATGATCTGTTTTCTTTGCAGACGTTTGCCCATTTGCCTACAAAAACATCATCTATACACCTAGATTCCATATTGATTCAGTAATGGGAGGAGGAAAGATAGAAGAGAAAGGCAAAGTCTGTTTTAATATTTTATTTTTGCACCTTTAATATAATTTAATATTATAATATTTATATTGTTAATTTAATATTATGCAGGAATACCAAAACAACTTTTGCCTAAGTGCATCATTGAGTAGGGCAAGAATATGAGTTGCTGCATATCAACAAAATGCATGGTCACTGCACAAAGTCACTTCATAGATGATACAAGATAAATTATCACAAAGCATGCAGATACCATAAAGTTGAACTTTATACTGAAATTAGAGGAGTTTTTATCAATAGGAGTTGCTAAAGATCAACATGCTCTATATCAAGGTTTCCCAAAGTTGTCACTATCAACCCCCAAAGATTGATGGGACTATCCAAGTGGGTCACTGTTACTATTTTTATTATTTGTAGTATTTTTTAATAAATATTGCTTTACCTAATTGTATTATTTGTATTACTATTAGGTAAAATAATATTTATTAAATTGTTTTCATATAAGAATTAATTGGGATGGGGCTGATGAACAATCTGAAACTTCATAAAGAGATTGATGACCTGAAGAGTTTGGGGATCTGTGCTCTAGGTAATGGCTGTCCAGACTTACACAGTTTAAACAGACTAGGAAAAAATATTTTTTGTGATGTTCCAAGAGCACCAAATATAACAACAAATTTGGTTAATTAGATAAGTGTGTATGGTTGTAAAAGCAGATTTTTTTTAAGTCTCAACAAACAATAGAACAGGAATGAAATAATTTCACAAGCACAAAACTCAATATAGTTTGGCCATCATTAGTTTAACAGAACTATAACAATTATTCTGCATGAAGAAAACTTATGGCTGTTCATCATTAAATAATATAGATTTAATTTACAAATGAAAAACCCAAAATGCAGTTCTTTCCCATATCTATATGAAATGATGGAAGTATCCAATTTAGATGCACTATTCATTTACTCCGGTATTATATTTTGTCATGTTTCTTCAACAGATTCACTGGTTTTCAAGTGCCATTTTATTCAGGTAACCGCTTCAGATTTGATTTCCCCCCCAAGCAGCTGTCTTCAGATTCTCCAAATACTTATTATATTTCAACTATAGCTGAAATGGGAGATATGTCAGATTCCTATTTCATACAATTTCTCTCCCCACTCTCAAAAGGAGAATTTTTAAAAATTATATACTCTGAAATCCCACAGTTCATTCTTATAACTGAACATAGGTAGAATAGTTGAAATAAATTGCCTGGATGGATTCTGGATTCCATTCTAAGTTCTTCAAATGAAGAGTGAGCTTTCCATGTAATGGTTATTTAGACAACCTTCATATAAACAAAGAACAAATGCACATACACAAACATATATTAAAACATAAAAGAAAAGATCCTCGTTGTACAGAGCACAGCTGAGCACTAATGTCATGTTTTAGCTTTTGTTTGTTTTTTTGTGTTCCAATTTTATTATTTTTTACAAATAGCTGAAGTTAGCAAACATATCCAACACTCCTTCCTCCTCTTATTTTTCCCCCCACAACAACAACCCTGTGGGGTTGAATGGACTGAGAGAAAGTAAATGGCCCAAAGTCACTCAACTGGCTTTCATAGTTAAGGCCATGGTCATAGTTAAGAACTCATGGTCTCCTGCTTTCTAGCTGCTGTCATAATCACTAGACCAGGGGTGTCAAACTGCTGGCCCACGGGCCGGACATGTCACAGGGAAACCATCCCCACCCCATTGCCAGCAATGGGGAAAAAGCTCCGATACGTTGCACAATATCACGTGACATCATGAGTTTGATATGTCTGCACTAGACCAAACTGTTTCCACTGTTGAAAAAACACTCACAACTCATTAATGAAAAATCAGTTCTATTATCTATTCTTTATTATATGAAATGAGAAAGCAATTTCATATTTCAAATAAAATCTGATATCAACAAATATATCTGGAAGACAATTAGAATGCAGGTGGTGGATAACATGTCTCATGAGTGAACTGTGGTTATTTATCCTCAATATTGCACTGCAGAGCTGAAAATGCTTAAGGGATTTGGGGGCATTTGAGGGGAGAAGGGTGATGATCTTCACTACTCTTATTGTTTCTGCAGATTGACATTCAGTGATCATGTTTTCAAGTGATCAGGTCCCTCTTGGAAAGGGGGGCAGGTGCAGGACTATTCTCAGCATGTGTTACACAAGTCATTTGCTTTCCTTTGGAGTTGGATTACTCACCCTTTTGAGGTGACTGAGATGCATCTGAGCTCTGTTATATGGGAGAAATTTGAGCCAGCTGATCCTGCAGAATGGGACAGGATCCTCACAGCTGTGAGCTCAGCCAGCTGTGTTGCTTATTAATCAAGGTGCCCTAGTTGATCAAAATCTCCTGGGAGGTGGAATGTGGTTGGGTCCAAGCAGTGGTTAACATCTCTTTGCAGGAGGGGATAGTATCACTTGCCTTGAAAGGTGTCCCTTTCTCTAATCTTTTTCTAGCCTTTGTATCCAGGAGTGTACTGTATATGCTTGTACTATTTCCTCAGAGACTGTTTAAAGGTTTCCTTTAATGAAAGACTGTTAGAGATCAGCGTCCTCAGAACTAAGCATCACAAAACAGTACAATAGTAATGAATAACTGTCTATTAAACTGTCTAAAGAGGAAAGAGACATTGGAATGCCAAGCAGAGATCTGCAAAAAAAAAAAAATTATTGACACATCCAATTGGGTTTCTCTGGAAGAAAAACTGGTTGTTAGAGGTTGCTTTAGAAACCATTGAACTGGGAGAAACGTGTCAACATTAATCCATATAAATGATTGATTCTAGAAAATGACTTAAACACCTAAATTGTTAATTAAAAAACTACCCTTAGGTTTCATGCCATCTAGGCAGAAAACATTTCTACAGTGACCTCTTCTATATCACTGCTTAAGATAGGTATAATATAGGTGGTACCTTGCTCAATAGTAGTAACTGTGAGAGGGATCTCGGAGTCTTAGTAGACAATCACTTCAATATGAGCCAGCAGTGTGCTGCAGCTGCCAAAAAAGCCAACACAGTGCTAGGCTGCATTAACAGAGGGATAGAATCAAGATCAAGTGAAGTACTAATACCACTTTACAATGCTTTGGTAAGGCCACACCTGGAATACTGCATCCAGTTTTGGTCACCACGATGTAAAAAAGATGTCGAGACTCTAGAAAGGGTACAGAGAAGAGCAACAAAGATGATTAGGGGGCTGGAGGCTAAAACATATAGGGAACGGTTGCTGGAATTGGGTATGTGTAGTTTAATGACGCAGTAGCTCAGTGGGTTAGGACGCTGAGCTTGTAGATCAGATGGTTGACAGTTTGGCGGGTTGAATCCCGAGTGCCGGGTAACAGAGTGAGCGCCTGTTACTCGTCCCAGCTTCTGCCAACCATTTGTCTGAAATGATATAAGGTTTCCTGCCTGAGCAGGGGGTTGGACTAGATGACCTCCAAGGTCCCTTCTAACTTTATTATTATTATTATTATTATTATTATTATTATTATTATTATTATTATTATTATTATTATTATTATTATGCCTCAATATATTTCATCCAAATCTCTTTTCTGGATGTTATGAAACACTAATGCTTTAATGAGTACTCTATTAATGTTTAATCAGTAATATGCTTTTAAATTCTCAAATCTGTTAACTCACTTCTTATGTAACTTAAGCAGCAAAAATACATAAATATTTAACAATAATTTGATCTGCTTTGCATTTCACAACCTTTAATTCTGAAAATCAGAATCTGGCAAAATTTATTTTGAACTGCAGACTGCAATTTTGTGCATGTTTAACCAAAAGGAAAATGAACAATTATTATATGTTATTGGACCACTAAGATATTTTTATTTTTACTTAAAATTCTAAAGAAGTTGCATGTATCATAACAGCATCTATTGATATCCAGCATGCAAAAATAGGAGCACTGGCTCAATTATCTATTTGGTCTGTTTGTGCACTAGGAACCTTGTCTCTTCCTTTAAAATTCTGTTGGAAACAATAGGTTATTTTCTTGAACAATAATGAAAGAACAAAAAATGCAGAGCATCACTGCAACTGAAGGCAAGCTATACAAGAAGATGCCTATAACAACGTAGAAGTGATAAACACATATGTATATTTTATTGAGCATTCATACCATATTGATCCAAACTTTACTCCAAAATTAAGGGGGTGGATAGTGTGTGCATGTGTGTCTTTGAGTCAGTTTTGAGTCCTGGTGACTGCTTCAACAAGTCCATGCAGTTTTCTCGGTGAGATTTTTCTCAAGTGATTTGCCATTGCTTACTTCCAAGGGCTGAGAGAGACTGATTGCCTCAAGATTACCCAACTGGCCTTTTGCCTAACGTGGGACCAGAACTCACAGCTTCTCATTTTCTAGCCTGGTGCCTTAACCACCACACCACAACCTACATGTTATTTATTTACATCCTCCTAAACCTATTACTGATGGGCTTTTTCCAGAGCATGTTTAATTCTCTCCCTTCTCCATTTATGGGTGGCAAATATAAAGGAATCCTTGTGGTGCTTAGGCAGTACCCTTGTGCCACCAGTGAGGCTGAAACCCTAAACATGTTTTTTTAAGATGTAAATTCTAAGCAGAACTAAGCTATCAGTTAATTTGCCCTCTAATAGAAACACTGCCTGGCTGCCCCAATTAGCATTATTTAAAAGTTTTCTTAAATGATAGGTGTCCTGCAATCACCTTTTTAATTGCTAAGTTTTGTGCTTTAGCCAGAAGACTGCATCAGATTTGTTAATAGAAGTTCAAAAAGTACAACTTGGAAAATTAAATTTCCGGATGGTATTCAGATTATTTTAATTTATACTGGTCTTGAGTCATAATAAAACTACTACTACTTTGGGATACATATGGGTAGAAATTGGATAAATAATTTACATGGTTATTTCTTAAAAGTCAAGCAGTGAAGCACTGTATGAAGGCTACTGTAAAATCATCTGAGAATACTATAAATGATCACTTTCAATTTCATTAATTTTAATTAATAAATACAGTCCCTCATCTTTATTATCTTTTATAGACACTCTTTGAAGTGGTTTCTTATCATATTTAGATAGGAAACAGACATAATTTATACAGTAATGTAATACCTAAATTAGGTTTAAAGACATTCACTTAAAAAAAACGGGGGGGGGGGGAATGCCAACCTTAATTTTATGCTTTGTGTCAAATCACAACTACAGTTTTTACCCATTGTTACTGTTGCACACTCCTACTATATTACAGTCCCATGTATTCTCCTAATCCAGTAGATAATTTATGCTGATATGGCAATCTAACAGCAGCACCATCTGAAAGTCAACAATCTGCTGGATCAAATTTTAGCTCTAATCATAGACTTTGCAGCTCTGTATTATGATGGCTGTGATCTATTATAATCTGCAAGGCTTGTGGTACAAATTACACAATTGGTAATTATATATGCTAAGGGATGTTTGCTGAGCCCAGGATTAAATTGCCTTAAAGCTTAGTATTTTACTTTACATTACAGTGGAGTTATTTATAGAAGAATCATTTTGTTTTGTCAGTTACTATTTTGTTTAAGAATGCCTTTAAATTTGATAACATCGTTATTTTAGAAACCAAAATAAAAATTAAACATCCCTAAGAATATAAAATAAATATAAATAATAGAATTGCAGAAGCCCTGGTAAAATATAAAAAATATCAATAAAATGTAAAAGCAGGAATAAAAATAAATCATTGTACAGTAAAATGATATTATTATTTGGCTTGACAGGTAAAATAGAATATGGTTGGTGCTCAGGTGAAGTTATCAGAAAAGGAATGGGGTATCCCCAGATAGAAGGTCCTATCTCAGGGAGCTACCAGCCATCTAATCTCCAAAGATAAGGCTACCCAGAGAATGGCCATCAGAAAAGGTCTTGATATCAGGCCATCTTCTTAAAGGAATCTTCTTAAAGGAATAGGAAAGTTTTTGTAAGTGGTAAACTTGAGATAAACTTGTTTAGACTTGGGTGTTGAAAACTGATTATTTTATCTCTGAGTAAGCATTTTTTAATCGCTTAATGAAAGGCATTAGGAGTATGTTTCATTCTATAACTTTACTGAAATTTCTAGAACAACTATTTTGTGATTTTGTGTTATTGTACCAAGTAACTCCCCTTCATGGATTACTGCCTTGTCGTGGTGAAGGGGCTTGTATAATTCAATGAAGCTATGAGCTATGCCATACAGGGCCACCCAAGATGGACAGGTCATAGCAGAGAGTTCTGACAAAATGTGATCCATTGGAGAACGAAATGGCAACCCACTCCAGTATCTTTGCCATGAAAACCCTATGGACAGTAAAAGGTAAAGGTAAAGGTTCCCCTGCACATGTGTGCTAGTCATTTCCAACTCTAGGGGCTGGTGCTCATCTCCATTTCAAAGCCAAAGAGCCAGCGCTTGTCCGAGGATGTCTCCGTGGTCATGTGGCCGGCATGACTAGACACCAAAGGCGCACGGAACGCTGTTACCTTCCCACCGTAGTGGTCCCTATTTTTCTACTTGCATTTTTACATGCTTTTGAACTGCTAGGTTGGCAGAAGCTGGGACAAGTAACAGGCGCTCACTCTGTTAGGCAGCATTCGGGATTCAACCTGACAAACTGCTGATCTTCTGATCGACAAGCTCAGCGTCCTAACCCACTGAGCCACTGCATCCCTCTATGTACAGTACCAAAAGGCAAAACGATATGACGCTGGAAGATGTCCAATATGCTACTGGGGAAAAGCAGAGGGCTAGTACTAGTAGCACCAGAAAGAATGAAGCAAAAAGAGCCTCGGTGAAGCAGTGCGCTAATGCCTCCTTAAGTAACACCAGCTGCCTGCAATTAGTGCAGGTTCGCATCCCACCAGGCTCAAGGTTGACTCAGCCTTCCATCCTTCCGAGGTAGGTAAAATGAGGACCCAGATTGTTGGGGGCAATTAAGCTGACTTTGTAATAATGCCGCTTGGGGTGTGTGTGAAAGCCCTAATAAGCAGGCATATACATAGAATGAAGGCTACTGCTAAGCTTGTAAGCCGCTCTGAGTCTTCGGAGAAGGGCGGGATATAAATGGAATTAAAATAAAATAAATAAAATAAATAAACTGGGCCAAAGCTGAAAGGACGTTCAGCTGTGGATGTATCTGGTGGAGAAAGAAAAGTCCGATTCTATAAAGATTTTTTCTCTATAGGAACCTGGAATGTAAGATCCATGAATCAAGGAAAGCTGGACATGGTCAAACAAGAGATGACAAGACTGAACATTAACATCTTAGGAATCAGTGAACTAAAATGGACAGGAATGGGTGAATTTAATTCAGATGACCATCAGGTATACTACTGCTGGCAAGAATCCCTCAGAAGAAATGGAGTAGCCTTCATAGTCAATAAAAGAGTAGGAAAAGCAATACTCTTTAGAAGGCCAGATCCTGAAGCTAAAATTCAAATACTTTGGCCACCTAATGAGAAGGAAGGACTCACTGGAGAAGAGCGTAATGCTGGGAAAGATTGAGGGCAATAGAAGAAGGGGACAACAGAGAATGAGGTGGCTGGATGGAGTCACTGAAGCAGTAGGCGTGAGCTTAAATGGACTCCAGAAGATGGTAGAGGACAGGAAGGCCTGGAGGAACATTGTCCATGGGGTCGTGATGGGTCAGACATGACTTTGCAGCTAACAACAACAAAACCAAGTAACTGTTATTGTTTTTTATCATTTTGTTCTGCACGTAGTTATGTACAAACAAAATAATGCTATGATTTCACTTACTGCTGATTCCAGTAAGTCTGAAGAACTACAACATATATAAGCAGACCACAAATATTGAGTAAGAGTTTCATTGTTGTTTTCTGATTATCAAGCAATATTATGATTTTATAATTTTCACAAATACCAAACTTTTATCCAAGGAAATAGTGTTATTTTTTTCTGTAATGAAAAAACCAGAATGAATGCTGTAATATATTTCTGCATATATCAAAGCAATCTTCATTAACAGAACAATAGTGATACATAATTATAGGCCCTGCTGAAATGAAAAGAAACAGATTTTTGCCATACTTTGAACCAATAATTTCTAGCAAAAAACTATCTTTGTTCACTGGCCAGATGTCATTATGTCTCACCTTAAAAATATCTATTTTCCACTTGTTGGGTCAACATCAAATAACTAGGGCGCAATAACCCATTAATACAAACTATGTGTAAAAATAATTTCAGTTTCTATCTGTTAACTGAATAAAAATGTTTTAATGTAAACGTACAATTGATTATGAAGAAAATTTGGCTAGTGGGTCTCTAAGTCCTTTATAAGATTATAAAGATGATTATTCATATAGTGGATAACTTGTAAAATAATGTATTATTCTATAATACAGTACTGCTATAAATTGTATCATAAAAAGAAGCCATGTCATCATAATAAGGTCAGTAATATTTTTCTTCTGGTGTCAGCCATACCATTAAATAACTGATTACATTTATCTATTTAATAGGGCAAATGGACAGTTTTTACTTTTTCAGATATGATTTCTTGGAACCTGAGTGATTTTGCACTTGATACAAACTAATTTAATTACTCTACAAGGACCTTTGCTTAAATGTGAGTATGTGGAGGGGATAAATTACCAGGTTCCACCAGCTTAATTTGTTCTTCTCTACTGTTTTAGTTAAAAGAACCCCATTCCCCATTTCCTTCAGACCAGGGAAATGCTGAAGGTACATGACCATTAAGAGAGATGTAACTATTTTCTGAGCTTTGTAATTTGAGAACTGTGATGCTTCAGGGGTGGGCAAGTATGGCAACTTTACGACCTGTGTACTTCAACTCCCAGAACTGAATGCTAGCTCAGGAATTCTGGGCGTTGAGAGTTTAGTTTAGATAACATAACATAAAATAAGATAATCTTTATTGTCATTTTTTTACTGTGGGCGCAATGGTGCACATCAAAAATGAAATTTAGTTGCCCACTCTCAAAGTAATAATAATAATAATAATAATAATAATAATAATAATAATAATAATAATACCAACACCAACAATAATAATATATAACAACAACAAACAAGAAGAAGAAGAAGAAGAAGAAGAAGAAGAAGAAGAAGAAGAAGAAGAAGAAGAAGAAGAAGAAGAAGAAGAAGAAGAAGAAGAAGAAGAAGTAGTTGGAAGGGAACTTGGAGGTCATCTAGTCCAACCCCCTGCTCAGGCAGGAAACCCTATACCATTTCAGACAAATGGCTGTCCAGTCTCTTCTTAAAAACTTCCAGTGTTGGAGCATTCACCACTTCTGGAGGCAGGTTGTTCCACTGGTTAATTGTTCTAACTGTCAGGAAGTTTCTCCTTAGTTCTAGGTTGCTTCTCTCCTTGACGAGTTTCCATCTGTTGCTTCTTGTCCTGCTTTCAGGTGCTTTGGAGAATAGCTTGACTCCCTCTTCTTTGTGGCAGCCCCTGAGATATTGGAACACTGCTATCATGTCCCCCCTCATCCTTCTCTTCACTAAACTACAAATACCCAATTCCAGCAACTGTTCCCTATATGTTTTAGCCTCCAGCCCCCCAATCGTCCTTGTTGTTCTTCTCTGTACTCTTTCTAGAGACTCAACATCTTTTTCACATTTTTACAGTTGGACACATACATGACACACCTAAAACATAGTACATACAACATATGTATAGGCCCACATCCCTACTTATACATAACAATAAAATATTAAATACTGTCCAACTTCAATATATAACGGAAGGAGGAAGCCTGAGAGTTCACAAGGTTAATGCTGTATGGAATGAAACTATGGCTGAATGTGGATGTTCTGCTACGGATACCACGAGGCCTCCTCCCAGAAGGTAACAAGGAAAACAGGTTGTGAAGAAGATGAGTAGTGTCCCAGATACTCTTACAGACCCTGTTCAAGCAACGCTTCTGTGCTATGTCCTGGATGGGAGGGAGGGAACTGCCAATGATCTTTTCGACCATCCTCACCACTCTCTGCACCGCCTTCCTGTCTGAAGCAGTGTTGCTTCCAAACCAGACTGTGATGCTGTATGACAGGATGTTCTCAATCACCCCCCAGTAGAAAGTGGTCAGAAAGGGGAAGGAAGATGAGCTTCTCTCATGCGACGCAGAAAGTGCAGGTGCTGCTGTGCCCGCTTCACCAGTTTCTCACTGTTGAGCGACCAAGCCAGCCTACTTGTTAGCTGCACACCCAGGAATTTAACGCTGGTAACCATCTCCACAGTTGAATCATTAATGCACAGAGAAGTGTGGCTGTGTCTGCCTTTTCTGAAATTGACAATGATTCCTTTGGTTTTAGGTAAAGGTAAAGGTTCCCCCGCCCATGCATGCTAGTCGTTTCCAACCCTAGGGGCTGGTGCTCATCTCCGTTTCAAAGCCGAAGAGCCAGCGCTTGTCTGAGGATGTCTCCGTGGTCATGTGGCCGGCATGACTAGATGCCAAAGGCGCACAGAATGCTGTTACCTTCCCATCGTAGTGGTCCCTATTTTTCTACTTGCATTTTTATGTGCTTTTGAACTGCTAGGTTGGCCAACCCCTCAACCTCCTTGCAGTAAGCTTCCACATTGTCATCATGAATAAGGCCCACTACTGTTGTATCATCTGTGAACTTTACAATATGGTTGATGGCAAACCTAGCACAACAGTCATGGGTCAACAGGGTGAACAGCAGTGGACTTAGGATGCAGCCCTGAGGAGAACCTGTGCTCAAGGAAATGATATTAGAGGTATTTGTTCCAGCTCACACATATTGGGGCCTGTTGGTAATAAAATCCAGAATCCAGTTGCACAAAGGGGTGTTTAAGCTTAAAAGGCCCAGTTTGTCTACTAGATGCTGGGGAATGATTGTGTTAAATGCCAAACTGAAGTGGACAAACAACAAACGCACATGAGCATTTCTTTTCTCTAAGTGCTTCAAGCTCAGAAGAGATAGCATTCTCTGTACAGCAATTTGGTTGGTAGGCAAACTGAAGCGGGTCAAATGCTGGCAGGAGGCTAGATACAATAAAGTCCTTTATCAGCTTCTCAAAGCATTTCATAATGGTGGATGTCAGTGTAACCGGACAGTAATCATTGAGGCCTGTAATTGTGGACTTTTTTTGGCACTGGCAAGATGATGGCTGTCTTAAAACATGATGGAACCACTGCCTGCTGCAATGAGAGATTGAAAATATCTGTGAGGACACAAGCCAGCTCATCTGCACAATCTTTAAGGACACGTCCAGGGATGTTATCTGGGCCTGCTGCTTTCCGAATGTTAACTTTCCCCAGTGTTTTCCAGACAGAGGTGACATCAAAGCTTAGCACTTGCTCATCATTTAGCTGAAAGCATAACAACTTTTGACTTATTATTAAAAGCTTGTAAATAATTAGGAAATAATTCTTATAATACTAACACTTGTATTGTCTTTTTCTTCACTCTTGGTATTTTTCCTTTTGTACTTGTTTTTTTGGATCTAATAGAATGAGCAGGTCCTCATTTATTCAAACCATCAATTTCTGGATAAAGATTACAGTTTGGAGCAACAAGCTAACAAAATTATTATACTCTATATTTTGCATTTTTCCCCTTCAAAGTATTGATCCTTTCATTGTTTCTCCTTTCTCTTCTGCCAGATGTAAACTAGAACTGAGTCAGGGCTTTTTCATGTAAAAAGAGCTAAAAGAGGATATATTTGTGGACTTTATGGGACCAAAGATTCTAAAATAATCATCAAAGTTTGAATGTGCTTATGTTTAAATGTAGCTTTTGTGCTATTGTTTACCTGCCCATTTGTGAGAATGAACTTCCATTCTTGGTGTGGAATACAATTTTTACTCTATAATGGTTCATTATTGGTGGGGTTTTTTTGCCATTTCACTGTGATTGGCTACAGCTGTTCCTCCAGCCCCATCAGCTCCAGCTCCAGCTGCATGTCAATGTCAATTTTCTTTTCCAGCAATTAATCATGTCTGACATTGCCAGTGCAACCTCAAAGACAAGAAGCTCTCTTGCTGTGTTATCCTAGGAGGCACCTTCACACAGCATGTGAAAAGCAAAGCAAGTAATGAGGAGACGATTCATCTGGCTTCAATTTTTAATAACTACTCTGCAGTGCAGCACCACAATTCCCTGCTGTGAAAAAAGGAGCCCTACTCACCTTGGGAAGCCAAAGATAGTTTGTTTTTTTCTATAGGCTGGCAGCAGATTGTCCTTAGCCCCAGGCAGCCTAATCCTATGGGTTTATATTGATTTACTCAATAGGATTCATTCCCAAAGAAGAATGTCACTGTTTCCAGTGGGGATAAAGAGTGTACTTCCACTGGTGGAAACCACTTGATTATCAATCATAGTCTTTGATATTAACTCAGAGATTGTCTCTTACCCTCTTCAGATAGAAGAGGATATCCTAAAGAGACAGCAAGTCTGTGTTATTGTCACTTTCTGAAATAAATAATACTAAAGAATTGATCACTCCCTGATTGTACATCTAGTCCTCCGGAAGGTAAAGTTTTTTAGTGATTCCAAGACAGTGATTCTAAAGAAAGACTAATTAAAAGTAAAGAGCAAAGAATATGAGGGTCACATAGAAGAGAGCTGTTGTGTGTTAACACAATATTTTATTTCCTAATATGCGTATTTATATTATAACAACAACTGTAATCATTTTCATCACAAACAAAAAAAATGTTTTTGCTTGGATCCACAAAAACCTTCATCTATATTTCTTTCGATCCAAGCCTACAGTGAATACTATATAAAGAAAACATTCTGAACAGACCAAATGTTTCTCTTTGGCTGTAAATCATCTTCCTTGACAAACTATGTTGTCCTGGAGTCCAGCAATAAACTGAGGAAGGATTTCAAGAATTGGACAATTATCCAGCCAACTATTTAAACAGCTTTATCTCTATGAAGACTTTGCTGTACCAGGAATCTGATCTAAAGTGATGTTATATTACAATAAAAGTACTAGCAATTAAACATGTGTGAGATACGATGGGAGGCATACTCAAGAAAGATATTTGATAATGAACTATCAATGCCTGGAAAAATTGCAGTTCTGACATATCTGAATTTGTATTATTTTCCAAATGTCAAATTAAACCCAATGTGTCATGAGTTAAAGATCTTAAAGATTCCACTTCATTCCACCACCACCCATTAAAAAATCCCCAAACCCCAGTTTGAAATGTTAAATTAATCCCGAACACTTTTAATCTTTGGTTATGTTCTTGTCTTCTTTGTATGTTTACTTTTCCTTTTCAATTTCAAAGAAGTCTGGGCATCCAATATCAAGCTGCAAGGAAAAAAAGGCAAGCTATTAATATTCCAGAGGCAACAGAAGGCAGGAAAACATTAATGTTTTTTCTGTCTACAAACAGAGATTTGCCAAAAGCAACTATCCAGTTTTTAAAAACTTTAACTTCCTTCCAGAGTCATTCTGGTTAACCTTCATATTATCTATCAAGCTGCAAATCTCAGAATGACATTTTTAGCAGTGTGGCCAGGGACTCAATTGAGTTAAATGAGGAATCTGTTTTTCACCAGAAGTTATGTGCTAATTTATTCCTTCCCAAATATGTGTATGATGTGTCACAAAGCTAATCACTCTTGAAATGTCTCAGAGTGACTCTGTTCCCTCAAATACAGCTGGAAAGGTTTATTTTGTATGGCTGTTAGTTTACAAGAATATGGATTTGTTATTATCTAGTAAAACAACCTATTAAAAACAACAGTAACTGCTTTTTTCCTAATTACAATAATAAGTAATTAATCATATAGTGGAAAAATATTTTCAATTACTCATATGGACAATAATTTAAAAAGAATCTTTTCAGTCTAAACAGTTTGTTTATTTATTTACAGATTATAAAAGACCTACAACCTTTCCAAATCAGTGTTCAGATGCCTGAATCCAAATCAACCAAACTAGAAGTTAAGAAACATCTTAAATAGAAGAGTTAATTTTTATTTTAAAAAAAAGCTATTTCAAACCACTGGATGATTTACGGAAATACTGTCAATTTCTGACTTTGAAAATTAGAGAATGCTACAAAAATTTGGGAAAATTTTTTGCTAGCAAGAAATTTTAACCTAAGTTTTGACCTAAACACTTTGCAAAGCATGAAGTTTGGCTGTTGTTCTCAAAGTTTTTATTTTCAGAAAATAAAACTATACTGAACATTAATAAATAATCAACCTGGAAAAGGAAATATATGGAAATAATTTTATTAATATTCAAATAGTAATAAAATGTACAGTATCAGTTGGAAGAAGCTTATATGTCATCTAGTTCAACACTCTCTTCAGTGCAGTAACCTACCTATGCCTGACATTTCACTATCAAATTCTCATTTGAAAAGCTAGTATTGCAGATTCCACCAGTATTTCTAGGCAGATGTTCCACTACTGAACATCTCTTATGTCAGTTGCTTTCTTGTAATATTCAGCATCAATATCTTTTCTGACAAAATACATTTTACATGGGTAAGGGATGAAAATTTAAAGGCTGACAAAAGCCTTTGAGACTTGAGAGCTCACCAAATTTCCTGTTGAGTCCTTAAACTCTCTCATCTTGTTTTCTTGTACTGTTTACTGCTTAATTTTTGGTCTGTTATTAAATCTGGTGTTAATCCCTGTTTATCTGGGTGTTGATTGCTATGAAAAGGAATTAAGTTATTTTTGTTTCCTTTTTAGTTTTTGAAAACGAATAGGGGTAGATAAAAAGCAGTGGATCCACTGTCTCCTGCTTCTATGGAAGCCCACCACCCCAAAAGAACATAGTTGTCCATCCAATTCACAACATAGTTAAAACATGACAAGGCAGCTCAGTCAAAACAAGTAAGGCACATAATTTTCATTTTTTCTTGCATGTTTCAGAACTATTGGCAACAGCTGATATAGCAGGACTATTCTAGAATGCAAACTCATTACAAGAGTCACCATTAATAAACATCCATTTTTTTTCTTGATATCTGATTTTTGGGGTTAAATGGTTGGTTATATATACAAAGCTAGGTATTTAAATGACTTAACTGCCAAAGAAAGGTTGCATTTCTGCTTAATTTCTTAAACCAGTTTAATTCAATTTTAAACATTACTTATTGTACAGTTACTATTTATCTTGCAATTTGCTCTTTTGTATTTCAATTTGAACAGGCCAGGCCCAAGTATGAGGTTACCTAGTGGTCAGAAATAGAGAATTCATTTGCTTGTTGAAAAATTATAAAATGAGATTAAAAAATAAATAGTGAAGCTCTGTGACTTTAGGGGCAGAAGATTGAATCTTGCTGTTACGATCAATAGTGGAAAAGAGAGTAATGATTAAATATTTCAAAATGTTGCACACTGTATTTATGACAATGTTGATTATATTTCCCCAGTTATATTGTTCTCCTGATCATCTGCTCATTCATTTATATTCATTTTTGCTTGCAAGTTAGAAGAAAATGATTTTTCAATAAAATTCTAAATTATTTTTATAAATCTCAGCATGTCAGTATTCTCAAGTTTATTCAATCTTCACATCAGCATATTATCAGTCCTTAAAAGTTACAAAGAGGAAGACATCTGCATGTGATTTAGAGTGCCATATTTGGATCTACCCTGTTTTCCTGAAAATAAGACCTAGCCCAAATATAAGACCTAGCTTGATTTTACATGTGCACCTAGTATAAGCCCTACCCCCCAAATAAACCCTAGTTAAGACCCCACCACTGGTGGGATTCAAATATGTGAACAACTGGTTCTCTGTGTGGATGCCGCTTCTGGAAGTCCATTCTGGGCCTGGGCAACAAAAAATTAGTGGTGCAAACAGACTGAATCCCACTACTGGACCCCACCCAGTCCATCCCACCATCTGATTGTATGAGGTGGGACGAGGCGCATGCATAAAAATCAAGCTAGGGCAGGGGTGGGGGGGAGCTACTCCACGTGCACTGCACCCACTTACCTCAGGGCCCCCACAGCCAGGCTTCCCATGACCCAACACTTGCCTTGCCTCACGACAGTGGCACCAGTAGCAGCCCCGTCCACTGGTTGCAAGCAACTGCTTGGGGCAGGTGGTCATGTGACGTGTTGTACTTCAACCACTGATTCATTTAGAATGGGGTCTTTTGTATATAAAAAGGCAAAAGTAAACTGAGATTTTAGATGGTATTCAGATAGCATGCAGAATGTTAGAAGCCAATTCCACTAATTCTCCTTTAGCAATTTTTTGGGGGGATCAATCGTGGTTGTTATATTGTAAAAAGAGAACTCTTCCTTCCAAGGCAGCCATATTATTATTGTACCCATGACAAACTCGAAATGCTACATGGGCTCCCAGGCCAAAAGGATTGCCATCCCAAAAGGACTGCCAAAGCATATCTGGAATACAAGTTATCTCAGTTTTGTTTCTGAATTGTCACTCACTACTGAAATAGATGAGATGCTTCCTGAAGTGCTGATGCCCCAAGATCTCTGTTAAACAGTCTGTGGAGGATTATTTTCTTCCAGATTTACACTGAATTCTGTTTATTTTTATTATTTGCAGAATTACAATTTTGTAACTGTAATTTTTTAATTTGTAAAATATGATTATTTGTAAAAAATATGATTGTTTTCTGCTGGTATTATTTAATAAAGATTGGATAGCATTTGAAAAATTTAGCAATTAAACCAATTTATAATTAATATTATCACTATTTGTTTTAAAGATCTCTGTGCAGGTCTACCTTGAGTTTTTGGATATTTATCTTTAGGTTACAGCTTGGCTTTCCTTTTTTAGGTGAGGTGCCCAGGAAGAGGCTATATGGTTGCTTCAGAGATTCACATTCTCAGACTGAAGATAAGAATTCTGACCTCCAGTTCCAGCTTGGAATATATTTCATTCTTTAAATGACTGCTTTACCTATATTTAGCTCTTAAAGTGCTTCAATTTCCTCAGGCTATATGAAGGCAAGATAACATTGCTGTACACCAAAATGTGCAGGTAAAGAAGCAAGCAGGTTAGGAAAGGGGAAAAAAATGAGATGGATATAATTATATCGATAAAATAAACATAAGATATTAGCTTCCAAAAAGAGAAGCTATAGTGTAATGAAGGACAAAGAACAAAACTTAAATTAATTTACAGAAATTCACAGGAGCAAGATTCTAGATTCCATCAGATTACAAAGTTTGCTGGATTCCTGAATAATGAGGTATTAGAGGCAACTAGAAGATGTAATAAGAAATCCAGATTAGGAGAACTTAATTTTGAAGTTAGCTAGAATTTTAAATTCAAGACTGAATTCAAAAAACAGATGAATCCAGGATGCAGTTTTGAACTTTTCAAACTGTCCATTCATTAACTTGATTGTAGTTTCAATTTTTATGATACAGTGAAACCAATGGTGGGATTCAAATATGTGAACAGCTGATTCTCTGTGTGGATGCTGCTTCTGGAAGTCCATTCTGGGTCTGGGCAACAAAAACTTAGCTACCGGTTCTGCCAAAGTGGAGTGAACTGGCTGAATCCCACCACTGACTGAAATGTAATCTAACCCACACAGACTGCGATTATACTTCAGAATGTCATGGGAACAAGGGGCAATGTATGCCTTAGTGCAATTGATTCTTCAGAATGTATTAGTTTTCTTGTTCTATTTAAATCAGCAATCAACTATTTTAATTCAAAGTATTAAATGGTAGCTGTCACTCTTAAAAATCACACTCAATTTGAGTACCTTCTGGTGAAATATTTTTTACTGGTTGACTAAGACTGTACCTGGTATACATGGACTGAATATCATTGTTCCTACAAATTTTAGGTAGCAGCTTCTTAAATGCCTTGACTACTATGCAGGCCAAACTTAGGGGATGCAGTAAAATCCTAATTATCATAAGATCAAATTTCATTTCTCACTTTCAGTAACCAGTTATTTTTAATTTTTCTCTTTCACAGCTGTTTAAAACCTTTAAAAGATTGTTGGTTGTTGGGTTTGACCATCAGTTTACACAGAGATTTCTGGGAAATGCAACTCTTGCTTCATCTCACTTTGCATTATTTGGCTGTACAATGCCATACAGTATCAGCCAACTAGAATTACAAATCTTTGAAAAGTAGCTCATATTTAGGTATTAACACAGTAAGAAACATAACAAAGATGACTTCAGTGCTTTCCAAGATAGTTGTAGCTGTGGTATATTTTTCTGGAAGTGATGTTTGTTCCCAAACATCTGGGACCTGTTAATGGGACTCTGCTCCATTTAACTGCTTTTCTTTTCTAAAACATTTCCTTGGGAAACTCACAGTGCATAGCAATTGCTTGCAGTCTTTTAAATTATATAATTTAACTGCTATCTATTTTGCTTAAATCATTTTCAAGGGTCATTTCTTTAGCAGTTCATAATTATCTGCTAATTAGTGAATGTTATATACATTTTAGTGTCAGATATAACAAGTGGAGAAGCATGTTGTATTTGGGAAGGCAAAAGTCTATGTAAGATATGTTTATGATTTCTTAATCATGGTTTATTGAATAGGCTATGATTTGCTGTTCACACGTTCAACTATTATAAATCATAGTTTACAAATCAAAATAGTTGAGTTCATTCAAAGCCAAACAAATACTTTGTTCCTTTATTTTGGAAACCATACAGGGAGGACTGTAACTTCTTTCTAAAGGAGCACTTGGTGTTCTCTGGGTTTGATTGTTTGCTTGCAGACATTTTATAACAAGACTAGGTAATGTGTTCCACCAAAGACTTCACAATTCAACCCTTCCCTTCTCTCCAAATTAATTCACCTTTTTCTCACATTAGAAAATCTGTATGATTGAGAATTTGTAGAATAGTAATCCTACACATAGAAATAAACAATCCCTTTTCAATTCCCTTTAAATTGATGGACAGCTGAACAGACCCAGTCTACATACATACATACACATATGCCCTCTTTCAGCCTCCCTCCTCTTCTCCCCCCCCGTGTATGTTTGTGTGTATATGATTGGCTAGATAGTGTAGCGGTTAGAATGCCACTTTTCACATAGGAAATGCTAATGTTTCACTTGGCTATATCAAACACATGATATAGACTAGAAAAGTCATGCCAGCTTGGAGGTTACTTGGATTAACAAGGTCCATGTCAGATGTTCGGTAACCAGGACAATCTAGATAATGTGTCTGAGTGCAGTATTTCCAGTATGAAGGAGGATGTTGTGCACTTTTATTAATGTACATAAGAAATTATAATTATCCATTACACCCTGCTTAATATAATTTTATTTATTTAGTTATATTTATATACCGCCCTATTCCCTAATTGTTATTTGTTCCTAACAGGTAGTACACATAGCTTTGCATTCTTCACTACTTCAGATATACTGATAAGCATGTGGATTGAGCCATAGCAACTTATAAAGTAGATATTGGTATAAAATGAAGTAGTAAGGTAGCTGTGTTTTTGCTATTAATTGAAATCCACATATTGCTTTACTATTTTTCTTGTGTGAGACTCAATGAACATTGGTGCTAGACAAGGAACATGAATAACATAGCCTTTAAAACAGCATTGTCAGTCAAAATTTCAGACCTACCAATCTAGAGTTAAAAATGGTTGAGAAATGAGCTTGCATAAGGGTTGATACTAAAGATATAGTGATGCAACATTTTGAACATTAAATCCACATTTTTTAAAATTTTTGCCTCAAGCTCATGGCAGGTGAGGATATTCACTGTGAGCAAGACAAAGCTAAGTAAAAACGTAAATGCAGAACCACCATTTTGGGGTTGTAAAGTCTAGACGACCACTAATTGGGAGCAAAGTGTTGTAGTTTCCTAACTCTTTTTGCTGCTCTTTGAGGATCTATGTAACCTCTTTACGAATACCTTATTTTTTTTTACTTTTAGCATTCCTTCCCTCAGTGCTTCTGACTAGCTCAATCCTTATGATGCTTTAAAATAATTAAAAATTAATAGGCATTTTATTTTTAAAAAATAGGAGCTTGTAGGCACAACTGCCAAAAGTGCTGAGTCAAATGTCTCAGATGTTTTAACATTTTTAACATATCCATATCTGTCAGGAAATGAAACTATGGATGAAATAAAAATAAACACAAAAGTCCCTAAGCAAAATTGGATGGCATGACTCTGATTCTTGCCAGTATTCTTTGGCAAGCCATGTACAAAGAAATGAGGACTTGGATTTTATTCTGCTGGTTTAGCAGATGCTCCTCAAGCACCCTGTTATTACCATTTCTGACTCCTTTTTTAAAAATTATAAATAAGATGTGGTAATATAATATAATATAATATAATATAATATAATATAATATAATATAATATAATATAATATAATACAATATAATAACAACAATACATGATGATGATGATGAAGAAGAAGAAGAAGGAGGAGGAGGAGGAGGAGGATAGATTTGAAAGGGACCTTGGAGGTAATCTAGTCCAACTCCCTGCTCAGGCAGGAAACCCTATACCATTTCAGAGAAATGGCTGTCCAGTCTCTTCTTAAAAATTTCCAGAGTTGTAGCATTCACAACTTCTGGAGGCAGGTTGTTCCACTGATTAATTGTTCTAACTGTCAGGAAATTTCTCCTTAGTTCTAAGTTGCTTCTTTCTTTGATTAGTTTCCATCCATTGCTTCTTGTCCAAGTGTGGGCCTTACCAGGGCATTATAATAATGTAATTAATATAACAGCTTTAAAGAAGACAGATGGGTGGCACCTAAATCCAATAAATAAATAAAAAGAAATTAAAAGGAGAAAAAGAAAGAGACAAGGGTGCAAAAAGAAAAAAAATAAAACAAAACAAAATAAAATAAGAAGAAGCTTCTGATTTTCTTTACTGCTAATCAAAGAATAAGTATAATTACTCTATGTATGGTATAGTATGGTACTCTATGTATGATATTGCTACAAAAGAAGGACGGCCCACTTTTTATTATTTTTTATATTTTCTAATTATCAAAACCTCAAGTTATAACTGCACTTTTTTCCATTCCATGCAAAAAGTCTATAAGGGATTTCTGGTCAGCCATAAACATAGATGTTGTCTTTTCTTTAATCAAGGAAGTAAATTTAGTCACCTCTGCAAATTCCATCATCTTCATCAAGTATTCCTCTGTTGTAGCTAGTGTTGAATCTTTCCATTTTTGAATATAGAATAATTTCACCACAGTTATCATATATAAAAACAAGATCACATGTCATTTTTCTAGCTGTCCATTAGAGCTGAAAGAAAATCCTTTGTTTCAATTGTATATTATTCTTTAAAATCTTCTGAATTAGTGTGTGTATATGTAGTCAAAACTTTGGGAGTTTTTTACTTGTCCACCAGATGTGATAAAATGCCCCTTCATAATGTTCACATTTCAAAACATATTCTAGGCAAAAACATTATCTTACCATATGTGATTCTTTTTAAGTAGCATTAATGCTAATTTTGCTCCCAATTAAGCTATAGCTATCATTAGGTTGTGTCAGTTCCTGGAAAATGCCCCAATAAATTAGTCAACCCAATTAAGACAACTCCCAGAGAAGAGGCTTCGTGAATTCCTTCCACATACTGTAGCAAGGTCCATGGGACAATCTGTAGTAATTGCTAGTGAAACCTAAGCATGGTCACAATAATGTACATTATGCACAACAAGAAAATGATTTAAATACCAGCAAAGCAGATGACTGTGTACAAACTTTGAAACAGCTATCTATGTTTTCCAAGCTATGCTGTTGCTATAAAATTTTAAAGAAAGATGCTTCACTTGCATCAACAGAAATAATAATAATAATAATAATAATAATAATAATAATAATAATAATAATAATAATAATAATAATAATAATAATAGGAAGAAGAAGAAGAAGAAGAAGAAGAAGAAGAAGAAGAAGAAGAAGAAGAAGAAGAAGAAGAAGAAGAAGAAAAAGAAGAAGTTGAAAGGGACCTTGGAGGTCATCTAGTCCAACCCCCTGCACAGGCAGGAAATCCTATACCATTTTGGACAAATGGCTGTCCAGTCTCTTCTTAAAAACTTCCAGTGTTGGAACATTCACAGCTTCTGGAGGCAGGTTGTTCCACTGGTTAATTGTTCTAACTGTCAGGAAGTTTCTCCTTAGTTCTAGCTTGCTTCTCTCCTTGATTAGTTTCCATCCATTGCTTCTTGTCCTGCCTTCAGGCACATTGGAAAATAGCATGACTCCCTCTTCTTTGTGGCAGCCCCTGAGATATTGGAACACTGCTATCATGTCCCCCCTCATCCTTCTCTTCATTAAACTAGACATACCCAATTCCACTAGCCGTTCCTTATATGTTTTAGTCTCCAGTCCCCTAATCATCTTTGTTGCTCTTCTCTGTACTCTTTTCAGAGTCTCAACATCTTTTTTACATCATGGTGATCAAACCTGGATGCAGTATTCCAAGTGTGGCCTTACCAAGGCATTGTAAAGTGGTATTAATACTTCACATGATCTTGATTCTATCCCTCTGTTAATGCAGCCTAGCACTGTGTTGGCTTTTTTGGCAGCTGCAGCACACTGCTGGCACATATTTAAGTGATTGTCCATTAGGACTCTTAGATCCCTCTCATAGTTACTACTATTGAGCAAGGTACCCCCTATACTATACCTGTAGATTTGGTTTTTCTTGCCTAAATGTAGAACCTTACTTTTACTTTGCACAGCCTTGTTAACAACCCTTCTTTTTTTAAAAAAAGGCAGATATTTCTGCCATCAGATACCAACTGTGGTATTTTTGAAGATATGTACAGTTCTGATGTTGCACTTTATGCATTAGTTCCTGTATCTGCTATTCTTTTCTGTGGAATCTATTGAAAGTAAGAACGTACCATATCAGTGTGAATCCTGTTTGAAGAAGTAAGAAAGATGGACAGATGTGGTAGACTGAGAAAGGTAGGAAGACCAAGCAGCTGCTAAGGTCTTGGTTTGAGGAAGAACAAAATTGTAGCAAAATCACCTTCATCCTTGTCAAGCACCACTGAGCTAAGGCTTACTTGAATACAGAGTAAAGCTCCCTAGGATAGTTAAATTGCTTAGAACTACGTAGTTTGGTGCACCAGTTGGGTACCGATTTATTCTAGCTAAAGCAAGACTGATGTATGTTAATTTCCAGTATCTGTAATTCCCTAGACCTCGGAGTAATATTTGCTATAACTGATTTGTGTATTTTCTCAGTTTAATATCTTTATCTACTCCTTTAGTTCACCCAGCTTTGGATCATCCAGTCAATACTATAGGGGGGAAAATGTTATCTGGACATTTGTTGTTGTTGTTAGCTGTGAAGTCATGTCCGACCCATCGCGACCCTATGGACAATGTTCCTCCAGGCCTTCCTGTCCTCTACCTTCTTCTGGAGTCCATCTAAGCTCACGCCTACTGCTTCAGTGATTCCATCCAGCCACCTCATTCTCTGTTGTCCCCTTCTTCTCTTGCCCTCAATCTTTCCCAACATTAGGCTCTTCTCCAGTGAGTCCTTCCTTCTCATTAGGTGGCCAAAGTATTTGAGTTTTAGCTTCAGGATCTGGCCTTCTAAAGAGCAGTCAGGGTAGATCTCCTCTAGGACTGACCAGTTTGATCACCTTGCAGTCCAAGTGACTCGCAGGAGTCTTCTCCAGCACCATAGTTCAAAAACCTCGATTCTTTGACGCTCAGCCTTTTTTATGCTCCAGCTTTCACTGCCATATATTGCAACTGGGAAGGCCATAGCCTTGACTATACGCACTTTTGTTGACAGGGTGATATCTCTGCTTTTTAGTGTGCTGTCTAGATTTGCCATGGCTTTCCTCCCAAGGAGCAAGCGTCTTTTAATTTCTTGGCTACAGTCCCCATCTGCGGTGATCATGGAGCCCAGAAAAATAAAATCTGTCACTACCTCCATTTCTTCCCCATCTATTTGCCAGGAATTGAGAGGGCCAGATGCCATGATCTTGGTTTTCTTAATGTTAAGTTTCAACCCAAGTTTTGTACTCTCCTTCTTCACCCGCAACAAGAGGCTCTTTAGTTCTTCTTCACTTTCTGCCATTAGAGTGGTATCATCTGCATATCTTAGGTTGTTGATATTTCTTCCAGCAATCTTAATTCCAACTTTTGATTCATCTAGCCCTGCCTTTCTCATGATGTGCTCTGCATATAAGTTAAATAGGCGGGACGACAGTATACAGCCTTGCCAAACTCCTTTCCCAATTTTGAACCAATCAGTGGTTCCGTGTCCAGTTCTCACTGTTGCTTCTTGGCCCACATATAGGTTTCTCAAGAGACAAATAAGATGGTCTAGTATGCCCATCTCTTTAAGAACTTGCCACAGTTTGTTATGATCCACACAATCAAAGGCTTTAGCATAGTCAATGAAGCAGAAGTAGATGTTTTTCTGGAACTCTCTAGCTTTCTCCATGATCCAGTGTATGTTGGCAATTTGATCTCTAGTTCCTCTGCCTCTTCGAAATCCTGCCTGTACTTCTGGTAGTTTTCGATCCACATACTGCTGGAGTCTAGCTTGTAGGATTTTTAAGCATAACTTTACTAGCATGAGAAATGAGTGCAATGGTGCGATAGATTGAACATTCTTTGGCACTGCCTTTCTTTGGAATTGGAATGTAAACTGATCTTTTCCATTCCTGTGGCCACTGTTGAGTTTTCCAAATTTGCTGGCAAATTGGGTGTAGCACTTTTACTGCATCGTCTTTTAGGATTTTGAATAGCTCATCTGGAATACTGTCACCTCCACTAGCTTTGTTCTCTCTGGACATAGCATATGATAAAATAACCAATCTTTATTTACTTATTCGGGATGATGCTCATGAATCCTTTTAGGAAACACATTACAAACTTTGTATAATTAGCCCTATTCTACCTCTCTGTCTCTCTCTTTCTGTCTGTCTGTCTATCTATCTATACACACACACACACAAGCTCATGAATTATTAAAAAAAATATCAAAGATAATTATGAAACAATATTGCTTATATTTGTGAAACTATATCATGGCTACATTGAAATTTTATTACTTTAACCACCATAATGTTTGTGTTTTGTTTAAGACATCTATTAAGGTCACTCACTACTATATAATGTGATTATTGACTATTGCAGGGTGTGAAAGGGTTTTTTTTTGTGGGGGGGTAATCTTAACCTGGAATTAGATTAGCCAATGAAAAAAATGGCATCAGTAACTAAAATACTGTCTCTGGCTTCAAGTACATTATTTAAGATGCTTTATTTATCCAATTGGATCTTTTTCTTTTTTCTTATTGCTTTGGTGGAAAACGTTAAAGGGATGTCCTCAGATATTTTAATTACTTTCTTTTGCCTGGAAAAATAAATGTCTTCCAACTAACTTTGTCATTTCCATTTTCCCTTTCTATTCCCATCTGCTTCCCTCTTGCTTTGTGAACTTTTTTTTTAAAAAAGAAGAGAAGTCATTGATTTGAATTTTCCTTATTGAAAGCAGTTTTTTTTTTGTTTGGACTCTTGGGAACTCAGCAAAAGATTGACTAAGCCTCTACTGAAGTATAAACAGCTGTAAGAATTGCCCTTTCCTTGTAAAAACCAAATGGAAGGTATTAATAAGGTAGCATTTTTCATTAGGTATCTGTAAGCATACAATCTTGCACACAGTGAGAAGGACTGAAAGCCAGCCAATTTAAACTCAGGCTCTTTGGAAAGTTGGTTTAAGCTTATCAATAAACTCTATTGCTTAAATCACATAGTGTAAATAAAATTGACATTCCATGATAGAGTGAACTTCTTAATTGATGCCAAATTAAATGTGCCAAACAGAGATAGCTATAGATTTCTTGATATATGATATGGATGTTTTCAAGGCCAATACATACATGTTATACTTTTACATGTTTCATAGAAAACAGTATATCAGTATACCGTAATATCAATATACACATAGAGCATGACATGCAATATATGTAGCTGTTTCTTGAGGATTGCATACTCTTTAAATAAATTTGCACAACTGAAACAAAATGGCAGAAAGAAAAAGAGTTAAGAGAAACAGGCATTCAAGAATATTTTGGGATTGGAACTGAACACACACACACACACACACACACACACACACACATACACACACATTAGGACTCACTCACATTCCTAGTGATAGGTTTATGGGCTGCTCACATCACCTGTCATGAAAATGGTAACAAAGAGCAGACGTCAGGTCTAGGGAATGAAACACACTGGCCAGATTCATATATTTTACATTCTAAGAAACAGGTTAATAAAATATAATGTAGTTGTTCAGCAAATACACTATCCTCCCAAAATAAACCAAACTATTGCTTAATGTGATAACCTGGTTCACATAAAATATTGGGCTCCCACAACATGGTAAACCACAAAGTAGTCAGCCACATTTTATTCTATTTATGTATTAACCATCCAAATAATATGAGAAAGGAACAGGCAAGCAGAAAGGGAGTTCAGCTTAGCCCTTCACAGTACAAAGGAAACAGCAGAAAGACAGAAAGTCCCAATGGTGCTTTTTCAAGAGGCAACTGGAGTTCCTTGTTTTTCTTTGAAGACAAGATATACGTGTATATGTCGTACAATGCAGTGAGACATGTGCAGGTATTTAAATTGGGGAAACAAAACAACTACTTCATAAACACATGGCACAACATAGAAGAACAAACCCATCAGGAGAAGATTCAGAAGTCCATCTGTATTTAAAAGACAAAGGCCACTCTTTCGAAGACAGCAAAGTCCACATTTTGGACAAAGAGGACTGCTGGTTTGAAAGAGGGGTCAAAGAAACAAAATTGAATAGCCCTTATTCAACAGAGGGGGAGGAATATGACATCATCAATCCCAGTTTACAACACAGTCCTTCCAGCAGTTCCAAGAAGGCTACACAGACCTTTGCACTACTTAGGTGACAGGGAGATAAACCTCCAAATAGCCTCAACAACTCTCTAAAAGAATGCAAATGACCAGCTGTCTGCAAGGAATATAAATCCTTCCATTCCCTACTATCTAGTCAGAGATGAAGAAACTTCTTGGTTGAGACTCAAAATGTCTTCAAAGAAAAACAAAGAAAGTCCAGTTGCCTCTTGAAAAAGTACCTTTGGGACAACCATAACCTGGATGACTGAGAATCTCGATAGACAAAAATTGCTTCAGTCACGTTTCACTCAGTTAGGCACAGAAGATAGTCAGTTTCCCAAGGCCAGCCCAAGCCATTTTGCTTCCTGAGTCTGAGTAGCAATTTCTGTTCTATACCCACCTAAGTCAACGTTCATAACAGGCTGACAGATGGACTAAACATTTGGGGCTGGGGGAAGGGACTCCTAAAATGAGAAATATCTCACTTATTTTTAAAGTAACTTAAAAATTTAGAAAGATAGACAATATTTAGGAGGGTGGGTGGTTGCATTCACTTGTTGTGGTCCTCCTATATGATGCTTAAAACTGGTGGTGGGATTCAAATATGTGAACAACTGGTTCTCTGTGTGGATGCCACTTCAGGAAGTCCATTCTGGGCCTGGGCAACAAAAAATTAGCTACTGGTTCTGACGAAGTGGTGCAAACTGGCTGAATCCCACCACTGCTTAAAACTAGCTCAATTACTTCATCATCCAGAGAATTAAAACAAATAAATCCCTTTCTTCAACTCTAGTGATAAAAATATAACAGTAAAGATCTACCCCTTTGTAAGGTACTATTGCTTAAAGTGGCTGCCTTCTTCTCTCCAATAGTAGAACTAGGTCTTTCCTTCTTGAACATAAAATTGTGATGTTTTAGATATTTTTGGAGAGTTCTTCAAAATAATTAAGTGGAATAGCCCAACCACTGGGGATAAAGAAAGTGAATCCTTTCTCTGTTTATAGTGACATATTTTAAGGAATGGACACAATAGTAGAAGATCTCACTGACTGACATTCTATAACAAAAAAAATAAAAATAATATATCTTAGAAACTTAAATTGAAAATACAAAAGAAAAAGAAAAAAGAAGTCTAAGATGAATCCTGGTCTTCTCAGAACACCACCAAAGTAGCTAAGCAAATAATCCCTTGGAGCCAAGCAAGTCATCAAGAGAATGGATGTTGTTCCTCAGAATAAATAGGCATGAAACTGTTACATTGGATCAGTCTTGTAAATAGCAGTCAAATGGCAAATCACTTTCCATCTCTTGGTAGACAGATTAGGATAGGTTGAACAATTGGGACTGCAAATTTCATGCTGGCATACTTTTCTGCCAGCTCAAGAATTGCTGGATAGCAATTTAATGTAGTGTCTGAACCCTAAGGGTAACAAGAATGAAGAAACAGCCAAATCACACAGTGTAGCAGATAGCAGTTTGCACTCCCCATGACAGATTTGTCCTTGGCAAGACAGAGTTCAAATAAACTCTTAGAAATTTTGCTTTCTAAGAATACATTCAATGCTTGTGAACAAAAACTGATTAACTCTTTTAGCAATCTGCACAGGATAAACGAGATGATATCTTATTTAAATTAGAGTGACTCCCCAAACAAATGCTGCAAGTTAAGACATCTGCTGAACGTTAGCAACTGTTCTTCCATCAAAGGAGGCACTTGCTACAGATAAGGAATAAGATTTCTATTCCTTGGAGGCATTGAACTTCACTACCTGGGAAATTGTTATTTTGTGCTTTAATGAAGAACATAAAAAGAAGTCAAGGATATGACCCAACTTGAATTGAGGTGAAAGCAGTGGACAGAAGGGGCAAAAATAGAGGAACAGAACCAAATAGGTTTATATGTGATACAAGACAAAGATAACATGAAATCTTCTGAGGTGACGATGGTCTCCTTAAGGTAATTTTCACGGAGGGTACAAATAAGCTGATATATTCGGGATTAAAAGCCATACATTGAAGGAAGAATAAAAAGAGGCCTAAAAACAGTGTGAAACCCAATCTGGGGTTGAAAACTGAACTGTGATATCACTGAAAAAATGGGCTTTGTAAGGAGGAACTTTTTAGCTGCCCAATAGTCACCTGACTGATATATTCACATACAACTTGGACTGATAGATGAGTTTGGCTTTCTGAATTATGTCAGACAGTCTTCTGGTCATTCAGAGAAGAATGGGAAGACACAAAATATATTATTCCAGAAGGTTCAATTTTTCCCCAGGAACTATAAAGCTTGGCAGATAGTCCAAATAGTGACATAGAGCTCAGGAAAACTACCTTCTCTCTACCTGTTTTCTGTCACAGCTCACCACCAAGGTGACCAAAGCCTTATTAGTTTATTAGTACCATTGATATGCATCTGGACCTGCAAAAGTTACTTTGTCTCCAAAATGAAACATTTGAAACTGATCAGGGAAAGATTTCTTTAGTAAATAGCTTATGATGGCCTCCTTTAGGCGGGATTAAACACAACATTCCTATAAGGATAAAGTGATTACCTTATTTAACAACAGGCATTCTGTTCTGGCCCAATTAGATGAGATCCAGTCTAGATTATTAGATAAACTGTAAGATACCTTGGGACTCATTACTGAAAGGCCTCAGGAAGTAATATGAAAACTAACAAAGAAGCAATATAGACTCCAGGGCTTGAGCTGTTTCATTCATATTTATGGTTTAAGAAATGGGATTTATTTTAAATCTCCATATATTAAAAAAGGATTGAACAAATCCAGCAAGTTATACCATTAGCCTCAATAAATGTAATTAGTAAGCTATATGCTAGATGGTAACTCTGGAAATGTCTAATCTGGAGAATGGGAGAAAATCATGATTGAGGATCAGGCAGAATTTTAAAATAAATTCTTAACAAGCCAACAAAATGTTTATATATAGATAATACAGTAACAATACAGCTTCATCTATACAATATATTGAAAATCAATGTGTTCTACTTGGTCATCTACTGGGAGAAGTGTTCTTTTGTAACAACTAATGTTAAACTGTATTAATCATCAGGAGGTTAATTTTTGTAAATGGACAAGTAAAGAACAATCTAGCTGAACTGAGAGTATTAGCACTTCTAATAACATTTCCTTCCTATTAGATTAAGTTGAACAGTTCCTCTAGGGTTCCCATTTGAGACATTTGATTGACTTGATCCCAAAGTCATATAAAAAGGAATGTATTTGTCCTTCAGTGACAAAATTTACCATTTTGAAATTTGGAAGTACAACAAATGTTGGAGCTATACTGGAAATGTCTGTGTGACTATATAGCAATGTGCATATGTGCATATGTGAATTTAGTATAATGCAGGAAGCAACTTGGGATTTATTAAGGTGTAACGCTTGTTTTTCACACCACGGCTCATTTATTAGCACTCACAAAACATATTCAACTGGGAAAAATAATATGCTGACCCTTTTCTTTCACATGACAAGTGCCACTGGATCACATCAAAATACATCCATCAGCTAAAACTGCGGCAAGAATAAATGATGCTTGAATGTAGTAAAATAGTAAAAAAAAAACCACCAAAAAGTTGCTTTCAATAATGTCTGCAAAGCAGTGGCTCAGCACACTATTTCTTCCTATTCTTCAGATCTGAATCCTAACTGTCAATTATATTGCTCAGTTGACATTTTCTATACCACTTCTTTTTAAGGTGTTTAATATGAACCATCGGTAGCATAGATATAGAAAGAAAACAGTAACCAGTTCTATTTAATAGGATGCAATGACTATTTTCTTTTTATTTTTATAAGCCTTCTCCAGTTAGCCCCCAACTCTCCAAAATTGCTTGACTTCAGTACTCACAACCCTCCAACCTGCCTGCTAGATTGGGAAAAGTTGTACATTACTAGGACTTTCCACTGCAAACTGTATCCCATTAACATGATATACTATGTATAAGCTGTCTGAAAACAAACTAAATAAAAAAAACTCATAAGCAACTTTCATAACAGGATCCAGAAAAGAGTCAGATTCAGATAAATGCCTGTGGGGATTTGCACTCCGGAGAGACATTTAGAAATAGAACAGTATATCTATTATTACTTTTCTATCTTATTTACAACTTCATGTCAGAAACCAGTCTACAAGGTAGGTCAATACAACTTTATGATTATTAGCCAAATTGCTTAAAATCAGCATTTCATCCAAGGCTTTCCCATGTATAACTCATTGTAATCTTCCCACTTATATTATGCTGCAAAGTATATTATCATATAGTTACCTATAGTTATACTATATTACCTTTCCCCCCACCAGCACCCAATCAACAATATCTATCCAATTATGCAGTTACTCAGACTCCCATCCTGCTATTTTAGTGCCTGGGATAATGGCTTAGCTCTTAATGGCTTTCTGGAAAGCTAAGAGGTTAGGAGCCTGCCAGATCTCAAGTGGGACAGTATTCCTTAGGGCAAACGCTACTATGGGAAAGGCATGCTTCTTAGGGCTCACTAGATGGCAACTTTTGAGGATAGGGGCCTGGAGTTTACCCACTTCATTTAACCTAGTGATCCAGAGAATGACTATCCTGCTGGATCTAGCTGTATGGGCCGAGGGTCTCAAGGAAAGACACTCCCACAGATAACCTAACCCTGTGCTATATAGGGCTCTAAAAATAATAACCACAACCTTGAATTGCACCCATAAGGAAAGTGGGAAATAGCAATGGTGTGGCATGGCAAACCAAATTTTTGAACAAGAAAATATTTTAGAAATAAGAACAATGATTAAAATACGAAGTACCATAGCAGTGAAAATTTAATTTTGGGACTGAGCTGTTGGCCTAGTCGACCACTGGGTTTGCTGTATCCTGTTCAATGAGACAATGAATCACACTGAGTTGAGGAAAGTGGAATTTAGCACTATTTCTGCACAGAAGCAAAAGCACCTTTGGGACCCAAGTTAGGGAACCCATGTACAAAACAAGTATGCCTGCTTTTTTATACCATAAGTATTAGCTGTGAAGCAAAAGGATGAAGTGATGTGCTATGAGGCTTAAGAACTGAGCAAAGGAGAAAAGTAGCAGGAAATGGAGATTCTCAATCATCCAGGGCATGGCTGACCCAAAGGTGCTTTGCCCTAACCCCAAGGCAATTGGACTTCCTTGGTTTTTTTTTTCTTTGAAGTTTCACTTCTGATCCAAGAAGCTTAGACCTGAAGAAGCTTCTTGGATGAGAAGCAAAACATTTTCTTTTTTTTAATAATAGTTTTATTGGTTTATCAAAATATAAAATACAGAGAGAAATTTTAAAAAGTAATAGAAAACTAGAAGGAGGGAGAGAGAAGAAAAAAAATGGTGTAAAGAGAGAAAAGAAAAGAAAAAGTCACCAACGTCCGACTCTCTTTAGCACGGTAGAAGATAAAATTACAACCACAACGTTTTACTTTTACACAACAGTATGTACAAGTCATTTCTATAACAATAAACCTATCTAATTAGCAAAAACAAAATCAAGATTTCATTTTTTTCATTGCGAGCACAAAATCCGGAAGCAATTTCAACATAGAAACAAGGTTAGATATACTGTAATGTCTTCTTAGGATAAAAGAATCAATTTGACCATCTCTGCTTCTCTTTGCTATGGGGAATAATATATGCTTCTACTGACTCATTAATTTTTATCATAATTCTTATTAAAGAATCCTCTATATTATTTCATATTTTTTTAACCCTAAAGGGAGAAAGCACTTTTTCTAGTTTGGATATTTTATTAATTTTAAATAGTACTCAAGTATTATAGATAAAGGGGGGGGGGGAGAAAGCCCTCTTCATTTTAAACCCAGAATCCAAAACACAAAACTATATTACAGCTTTCTCAGCATTACATAAAAAGACAGAAGACACGCATTTACAAACTCACTTTATGCATGCATTCTTTCAATACATGCATCAAACTTATAAAAATCTATCCTAATTAAATAATGAAATTTAAGTCACTCCCTCCGGCTTGTATTTATAGAATGAAATCTTTTTCTTCTCAAGGGTGTCTATCAAGTCTATTTTCTTCAAGAAGTTCTCAGCCTTATTTACAGTATATCCAAGAAAAAGATGTCCCAAGATTGTTCTCTTAGACATTGGAGATTAACCTGGAGCAAATCTCGTAGAATGAAGTTTCCTTCTCTAAGATGTTTATCATATCTTTTTTTTCTCAAAGAGTTCTTGACCTTGTTGGTATCCCAAACTTGACCTCTTAAGAGTTGTGAGTTTATTTGACACTCTTGTTACAGTTGCACTGGGAGAATTATATTCAAACCACCATCATAATAAAAACTGGTGTCAGGTTTATATCCCAAAGGTACAGTTAGGTTATTTGCGTTGTCCAGCATTGTAAAGTTAACACAGTGGGTTGATAATTTTCTACAGTGAGTTTATAATATTCTTTTTTAATATCCTCTTTATAATTAGTATCTTTGGACCCTAAGTGATTCATGGTATAAATGATTATCTGTATGGACCTTTCAAAGATTTCATTGATGACAGACTCCAACTCCAGAATGTTTTTATTTATTTATTTATTTATTTATTTATTTATTTATTTATTTATTTATTTATTTATTTATTTATTTCCTTTTTCTAGCCAATCAGAGTTCATGAAATTTGGAAAATTTCAACTACTACAACAACCCAATACAGGGCTGCAGATTATTTTTAAAGTAGTAAATTAAGACCACAACTTTTATCCTTATATTTCAAAAGAAAAAATACTCCATGCTTCCTTATTTTAGCTGCCTCCAGCAGTGCTTGTCCTTGTTGTTTAACAATAAAGGAGCCTCAAAGATGGCGTATAGCTTCACAAAGGAATGATAAGCTGTAACTAAAGAGAGCCTCTTTTAACTAATGGAAATAATAGTCTTATAAATTGATCAAGAAATGAAGGGCACAGATTATTGTCCGTTTGAAAAATAAATTCCAAAATGGCTGTTTTATCCAACAATGACATGATTTTAGCCCCCCTCCCCCCCAGCTTCAGCTCACCAGCTATTTTAAAGTAAGGCTTCTAAAACTGCTTGCAGACTGTTACTGCAACTCAGGAAAGTCAAATAAACAAATGGAAGTCTATTCCTTCTGCTGTTAAATTGTTACGTCTATAGAAAGGAGATTCTCTGGGCGTGACATGTGCTGGCTAAGTCTTCACTGAAGTGAGAAGCAAAACATTTTGAAAGAAAAAAACCAAGAAAATCCAGTCACCTTTTAAGGGAAAAAGCATCTTTGGTTTAACATGCGTGGAATTCTGAGAGCTGAAGCCCTCAAATCTTAAGGTTGCAAAGGGTGAGAAATAGGCAGATGACTCAGAAAGTTGGGATGGAATATGTAGAGGTTGATGGATGGGAGTTGCCTGGTTTCAATCAACCAATCTCAGTCACTGGCTGCAAAGTGTAATGAGTCTTGTCTAGTCCAGGTGGCCATCAATTACCAATTTTACATTCTGCTGAAAGGTATAACAAATAATCAGATTTCTGTTTCTGAGCACCATATTTTTCTTGTTTTATTCTGCTTAATGGATATATTTCTTTGAAATAAATCCCATGGGAACATAACTTGCCTGTCACTGCAGAAAGGTCTTATCTCTCACATAGATTTAAAAACAGAAGAAAGGTCATGTACATATGTGAACATTTTCAATTGAATTTTTGAACATGAAGCAATAGAATAGTCCTTTCTCTCAGGAATTTTGCACCCCATTGTGCACATTTAGCAAAGTAATTGAAGAGCTCAGGTTTATGGGAAGAAATGTCTTTAGTAATGTGAATATCCATTGAGAATAAAAGTCTGCAGCAAAATTGTCAAGATTATTTAAGTAAGGGATAGAGCTAACCACTACAGACAGAAGTTGATTTTCATGCCTCTTTACTATGCTATTTTAACAGAATAGCAAACTTGTTAAAGTTTAATAAACCATTTTTCAGCTTCAATAGTTTTACTTCAGTATTGGCTGATTAGTTGATAATAATCAAGAAATGCCTTGAAAGCATAAACAAAGGGGGGTGGAGGGCACAAAGCAAACTCCATTATAAGTCTTAGTGCGGTTCTGTCAAATGTATGAAAATGTATTTTCTACGGTGTTAAGTTGCCCACAATATGCTTAGTAGAATTGCCAACAATAGTCATGAAAACGTTGCTACTGAATTATTTTATTTATTTATTTATTTATTTATTTATTTATTTTGCTTTCGATTGGCGATATCAAATGATGGAGTTTAGGAAACAATGAAGGGATGCTTCCATCACTCCAACTAAGAATTTTTAAATCAAAATGTTTACAGTTTTGTGAGAAAGTATTCACTCCTTTCAAATTTTCTAAATGCATACATATTGTTGCAAAGGTTAAATTGTGTAATGCAATAAGGAGTTTAGATGAGAAAATTATTGAAGACCAAAGCTCTCATGTTTAACATGGAAAATGGATTGAATAATTGAAAGTTAAGATGGCCTAAAATGTGACATGTAGATGAATTTGTATTCCTTGATAGGATGTTTATTGAAGATGGGGGAAATGAAAATTTAAGATTATGTAAATACTTGCAGAAGAGAATCAGTTTGATGTAGTGTTAGAGCAGGGGTGTCAAACTGCTGGCCCATGGGCCAGATGTGTCATCTGGAAGCCACGCCCTCCCCACTGCCGGCAATTCAAAACTGTCCCGATAAGTTGCACGGTGTCACATGATGTTGCGAGTTTGACATGTCCGTGTTACAGCACTAGGCTAGAAACTGGGAGAACTATGAGTTGTAGTCCTGCTTTAGGCACAAAAGCAGGACTAGAACTCAAAAATCAAAGTCAAGTCCTACCTCTGGATCCAATTCAAAGTGTTGGTTATAACACTCTCCGGGTGAGATTCAAGGTGCTGGTGATGACCTATAAAGCCCTAAATGGCATGGGCCCGGATTATCTGAGGGAGCACCTGCTGCCAGCGTCAATTTCCCATCGTCCTGTGCGCTCCCACAGGGAGGGCCTCCTCAGGGTACCGCCGGTCAAGGATTGCCGACGGGCAATCCCCAGGGGGAGGGCATTCTCTGTGGGCACGCCTGCCCTATGGAATCAACTGCCAACGGAACTCCGTACTGCCCCCGACCTTCGTTCATTTCGCCGGGACCTAAAAACCTGGCTCTTTGAGCTATCTGGTCTGGACTGAGGGGTTTAATGTTTTTAAATTGTGATTTTAATTTTTTGTGGCTAGACTTAATTTAATTTAATTTAATTTTAATTTTATATTGTATTGTTTTTAAATTTTGCCTTGTAAACTGCCCTGAGTCCTTTGGGAATAGGGCGGTATATAAACCGAATAAATAAATAAATAAATAATCTTTAAATCCCTTTATGGAATTGGTCCAGGCTCTCTGAAGAGCTGTCTCATCCCAATGGGATTTCCCTGCCTTATTCTAACAGAAGGGGCATGCTGCAGATCCTGTTGTCCAGGAAATTGAGGCTGGCAGGGTCTAGGACAAGAGCCTTTTCTGCCATAAATCCTGCCCTCTGGAACATCAGGTCTCTGGAGGGGCCAGAGTTGCTTGGTAATGAGGTGGGCGGCATGCAAATTTAATAAATAAATATGTGATACCAATCATATTTCTATTGGTTTTGATGATACTTTGTTACAATTAGAAATGGATACTAACTTAGGAGAAAAAAATTAACCTCATTGAACATTGTGCCTGTAATTTCTTTGATTCAGAAGACTCTGGTCAAGCACTGTAAGTATATGCTGACAATTACCTTCAACCTAGACTTTTCTTCCTGTACAAAAAGAATGCTGATGAAAGAGCTGAATTGCATAAAGTCATGATGGTGAAAATAGGTTTAAGCACTCTTCTACTTCAATTCTCTTAGCCTGTGAAGGCAATATTTACAAATTAAATGTCCATATGTAAAAGCAAAACAGAAAAGTGAATGGCCTTGGATTTAGCCCTTGATTACATTGCTAGGCTGGTCGTTTGATTTCTTTCTACACTGTGTGACCTTTTGTGTTGCTTTTATTCATGGCAAAATGAATTTATATACCATGTAATTATCAAAAGAAAATAGTTTTGACCTCAGTTCCATCTTCCTTATCTTAATGTGCATAATTGTTTTGCTAGCTGTTTATTACTGTCAACACTGAGAAGCAGGTGCAGTGGAAAGAGCTAGAAAAAGGGAAAGTGGACAAAAATGGAATGGAGGTCAGGATGATTGAACAATAGAAGGAAGCCAATTTACCAATTGGGTTTTAATGATAGAAATGTGGCCAGAAGCTACTATAACTAGGAAGTAAATACTTTCTGTTGGATAAATATCAGCATGACAAATTGCTAATCACATTCTGATAGTTTTCCAAGTATTTACTATTTATAAATTAATCCACCCACAAGAAGGTTTTAAAGAATAAACTCTGGGGATCATGAATGAATTAACTGTAAAAATGTGCCATTTCTGACAGGATCAGTTCTCCCTATTCTGTGGTAAACATTTCAGGTTCCCAAATCACCAATTGCCATTCCAGTTTAAAAATATTACAAGATTATGTAACTACCTGAGAGGATTCCACAAATATTCTTTATGATTGCTGGGTATCTATCCAGTGGAGACCTTTAAAATTGGAATATAAAACTTCAGATCCAATGGCAGAATGCACTTAGAAATTTGGCCAGTTATATAATGGGTAAAATGTGCATTTTATGTCAATGTTTTAAATTATATGTAGATCCATAGAATGTAACAGGATAAATTGGTAAGGCAGTTGTGTCTGTAATATTGCCATACTGCTGATTCCAAACAACAGCACATTAAAAAGTTAGGCCTGTGGTATATTGAACCACTATTGTTAGCTAGAATGGCAGTCATTTAATTTCAGTAGAATCTACAGGCAGAAATTTGTTCATGGCAATTGACTGTATTAGACAATTCAGATTCCCCATCATACATTCTGTAGAAAAAAAATTACACTGTATAATGCTTACTTAAAGTCTATAAAAGTAAGATATAAAAACTCATGGAAGAAAGATTCACTTGTAAATATCAAAATACAGAAGACTTTGTGTTACTGTATATACTCCAATTCCAGAAGAGATATGTGAGAATTATAGGTAATCTTTGACTTACAACAGTTCATTAATGACTGTTCCAAGTTACAAGAGCACTGGAAAAAGTAACATGACCATTTTTCACACTTATGACCATTGCAACATCCCCATGGTCACATGATAAAAATTCAGACGTTTACCAACTGACTCGTATTTATGATGGTTGCATTTTTTGCGACTTTTTGACAAGCAAAGTCAATGGAGAAGCCAGATTTACTTTACAACCATGTTACTTAACAAGTGCAGTGATTCCCTGTAGCTAGAAAGGTTGCAAAATGAGACAAAAGTCATTTAACAAACATCTCACTTAGCAACAGAAATTTTGGGCTCAATAGTGTTTGTAAGTCAAGGACTATCTGCACTGAGAAATATTCCACTACGTAAAATGATTTTTAAAAAGAACAAAAAAAATATGACACAAATGTGTAAATGCTTTATATAAACACAAAGTGAAATATAGTTATTAAACTTTAAATAGAAAAACTATAAATTTCATAATAACGGGAAATATTATGACTGTGAGGCTTATACACCTGTTGGATCTGTTGTTGACTAGAGGGCTTCTGAGTCTTTCTTCTTAGCATGGACTCATGGGGTGGGATGGAGATTATGCAAACATCATAAATTATCTAGTGATATCAACATCAGAGCACAAATACATAATAATAGCACTGATGTAATGCTATCACAATGCTTGTGTCATCATTTTAAGATCATCGTGGTTTGCTATAGCCGTGTCTTCTTCTCAGGAGTCTTTATTGTAAAGCTGGCTTTTAATTTTTTTTTAAAACAACATGCCTTCAAATAAAGCAGAGCTCAGGTCTACAAGTGCCTTCCCTAAAATCTCACAGCAAGGTGTCACAATTTTAGTGTGAAGAATAAAATTACTTAATGTATGGCAATAAAGGATATTAAGTTTATTTAATTTATTTAAATTAATTTATTTCACTAAATTAAGTTATACATTTTTTTTAAAAAAATACAGCCCCTTAATCTGTAAATATGTGTTTATAAATATAGTTTCACTGTGACCACTGAGACAAAATATTGATGTCCCAGCTCAGGGGAAATAATGACCCTTTACTTTCATAGGGCTTGTGTGTGAGTGCCTACATTTTTCCTACAGAATTTATTCGTGAATACACTACAGTAAGCCATAACTCTTTGGGATAAAATGTTTCTGTATCTGTCTTTTCAATTTCCTCTGCAACATTTACCCTTTTAGAAAAATCCTGTTTAATACTCTTCCCACCACATTGCGTTGGAGTGAAAAATTCTGAATTAAGAAACTGTTCCCTTGCAACAACTATTCAAGTTTTATGTTCTCTTCAGGGAAGAAATGTCTTTCACCCGGCATGGGTAACAACTCCAAGTAATGCAAAAGCACAACCCAGCACAAAAAAAAAATTCTTGGTAGTGGAAAATTAACAGAGATGTTCTCAGTGGATTTTTGTGGTTTTTAGTATTTAAGCAGTTTTATAAAAGGACATATTCCTTCTGGCATGATTTCTCTTTGTAGTGACTTTAACTTCCCTGTTTTATTCTTAACTGTTTAACTAAATGAACAAGAGTCTAGAGACCTTAGATTTTATGTCTAGTAAATGGAGATTCATAATACTGTAACCTTATCCTCTGTTGTGCTGTTCGTCATCTTTATGTGGAAGTTCAGTCATTGAATCAATTGTTTTAGACTAGACTAGGCAACACCAAGAAGCTGAATCCAGACAAGATAGAAGTCATTGAATAAGAATGTGAATAAGATTAGAAAGTCATATTAAATCAAGAAAAAGGGGGTATGATGGGTAAGTGGTCAGCTTGTCAGCTGAAAAGCCCGGATTCAAGATTCAAGCACTGCACAACCAAGTGAGCTCCCTTGGTGGGAAGGTAACAGCATTCCATGTGCCTCCGTATATAGTCATGGTGGCCACATGACCATGCAAATGTCTTAGGACAATGCTGGTTCTCTTAGCTAAGAAACAGAGTTGACAATGCCTCCTAAAGTCAGGCACAACTGGATAGCGGAAACTTTTACTTTTACTTTTATTAAACCAAGCTTACAGTAATATTACAATCAGTGCTACCATACTTATCTGAATAACCACAACCAGCAGAAAAGTCTTCAAATTATGGAGGACAGCTCCCCATTTTGTTTATATATAATATATTGGAGCAATATTGTCCAAAAAGAAAACAATCCAGACTGTTCAAAATACACTTTAGACCCAGGGTACTTTGTGGTAAAGGAAATAAGGAAATCTTCCAATGATTCCTTTTTAGCAAAATAGCATGACCCATTGAAGAGGAATATTTTGCAGGAGGAAGATGCAATAACTTCATGGAGACCACAGTTGTCACAAAATAGCTCCTGACCAATAAGTGTTGCACAGAAATCTCATACTTATATAAATTGCATTAAATGGCAAATTAAAAAAATGCATATTATATTTATATATTTGCAAAAAAGTACATATATTAGTAAATAGTGCATGAAAATGTATGTTATGAGGCAAGTTATGTTGATTAAAATCGGACAGGTGGGATATTTTTTAAACAATATACTGGGCTCATGTGAGTTCTTTGGATGATGTTCCACAGAACAATTTATCATTTAATAGAATAACAGAGTTGGAAGGAACCTTGGAAGTCTTCAAGTCCAACCCCCTGCACAAGTAGGAGACCCTATACTGTACCATTCTGGGCAAATGGCTGTCCAATTTCTTCTTAAAAACCTCCAGTGATGAAGCACCCACAATTTCTGAAGGCAACCCATTCCACGGGTTATTTGTTCTGTCAGGAAAATTGTCCTTAATTTTAGGTTGTTTCTCTCCTTGATAATCAATGATTAACAATTTGTAAGTCATTCAGTCACTACTCCACAGATATGGGATCTAATGATATAAGTAGTGTTGTGCAACATTACTTGGGATTCATTTTATCTTGTTGATTCCCAAGAAGCACATAGGGGACTTTGCAGAATGAGCTTCATCACTGCTGGACCTCTGCCCTACCTGGTTGCTTTAGGAAGCTGGGAGTTGAGCATGATTGGCTGGATCCAGGAGGCAGTTCATACCTCTTTAGTAGTGGTGCCTGTCACTATGAAAACAAATGGTAACAAACCTCTTCCTGGACATGGCCATTTTAGACACTTAAGTCTTTGTCTTCATACTCCCCTTTCAGGGAAGGTTGAAAAAGTTGCAACTGCAGAATACTATAAAGCACTGGTATCAAACTTGCCACGTCATGTGATGTGTTGTGACGTATCATGACTTTTTTTGCATTGTCTGAGCTGGGGTGGGCGCAGCTTCTGCATGATGCAGCTGACCCGCAGGCCGGTAGTTTGACACCCTGCTATAAAGAAATAGATTATTTGGCTCTTCATCAGCCACATTACAGGCCTGAAAGTGTAAATTCATAGACTACTATTTTGGATGCCTGTGGTTTTTATTTACTGTTCTACATATTGACTTTATTGTTGTTTTGTAATTATTATAAACATCAGAGAGGTTGTTGTTGTAAGAATGGTAAGATATGAACACAAAATAAAAGCAAACAGTATTGCATAATACTTATTGTATGGACTGATAATTAAATGCATTTCATCCTGTTAGTGGAGAATTAGATCAATCTGGGCAAACTGTTCTCGAGGTGAGCCATCTTTTTGTAAGACAAATCTCAAATATTGTAGAAGTACCTTGCATGGATTCAGTATTTGTCTCAAATAAGCTCATACTTTAAAATGAAATAAATGAATATAACTATATAAGTTTTGCTTTGTTATATTGTATAATTAATAACTTCCCATAGTGAGTTATAATTTAATTTCATATTACCATTTTATTTTCTTAAAGCTCATAAAAGGATTTAAAACAAAAGTAAATCAAATCTTGTTAGAAGCTGGCTAAGATTTCAATCTTGCATTCACATTTTTTTTGGTGCTGAGGCTTTGATTCCACAAACTACATTTGTTTTACAAAATTGCAAGAAAGCTGGAAGATTTGCTTATACATTACTTATTCTGCTTTTCCTTTTCATTAGCAAAAGCCTTGGAGGTCATCTTAATCATCTTAGTCTGAAAAAAAATTCTATGGCAATGGAAATCATAAGATAAAAAATTAGAGGTACATTATTATGGCATAGCAGGCACCTAAAATGAAGCTTGATTACTGATTATCCCCATTTTTTCTGCAAACATTAAAAAAGCCACAAGTTTATATATTAACATTTTTTAAAAAAAAAACCAATAGAACATAAAAAGTTAATAGTTTTATAAGAACATAGTTTAATAAGTCCTAGAACAGTCCTAATAATTAGCAAGAAAACCCCATAATTTTGTTCCCCATCTACCACACATGTATGCAGAAGCAAGTCCTGAATTTAGCAGGATTTACTTCTAAGTAAACTTAAGTAAATCTAAACCTAAGTAAACCTAAGTAAACCCTAGCAGTTTTGCCCATTTCCATGGAAACAAATCCCAATAAGCTAATGAAATGTACTCCTAGTAAGTACCCCTAATAATATAACCCCATATAAATCTTATGGCTCTCTATTAAGAAAATGTTGGCTAGAATCTACAGGGGCGCTAAAGATAGAGTGCCTGACTCATATATTTTGGAGATTGCAAAAGGAATGATAAAAAAAAGACACACAATTTTTCCTGATACTCTTTTTTTTGTGTGCAGATTCCTTCTACAGCTGAAAAAGATTAATACAAGGATAATACAAGGATAATACAAAAATAAGAAAGGCCTTACCACATATTTGGTTCCATTAGTGGTGCTTCATTTAATTCACACAGAAATTCAGCTAAACCAAAATAGGTCCTTTGATTCCATTTTGATGAGTCAAAAGTGTGTTTGTGTAAACACAGACACATAGACGCACTTACATAGGCTTTTTTTTCTTTTTTCACACAAGAATTCTGTGCAATTCTATACACAGGATATTAGTATAATAATACATTGCTTTTATCTCAGTCCTTTTCTGAAAACAATCAGTGATATTTGGGATTTCATTGTAAAATCATGTGATCAATTAAAAAATAAAGTTCTGATTTCTAAAATTCATCAAGCAATAAAGAATACAACCAACACTTGAAATGAAAATAAAACACTAAGATATGATACACCCTTAAACTAGTAACTGCACAGTACAAGCATTGTAAAGGTTCCTTTTAGGGCTTTGCTTGTGCATTGGTCAGTGGCATCAGCTAATACAAAAAGGTCCAGGACAACTCACCGCGGCCAACTCACCACGACCAACTTGCCACAGGACAACTTGCCATGGGGCAATTCAATGCTGCATTAATCATTTCATTCAGGTATTTTTAATATTGGTCATATTTTTGTTGAAATTATTGTAACACTTGTATTTTTGGATTGACTTTATTTTATTATTATTGGCCATGGTTCTGTCAAAATTAATTTAACCTTTGTATTTGTTAAATTGTCCAGCAGTGAGTTGTCCGAGGCAAGTCGGCTTTGGTGAGTTGCCCCTTTCTGAATGCAAAATGCTATGGCTCTGGTTACTCAACCATGCACTTTGCCACTGTGATGCATTATCATTGCAACAAAAGCTATAATGGTATACAAGAACTGAAGTAACTTGGAAGGCAGATGCTGAAGAAAATGTATTCTTGCATATACTGTAGATATAACCACTGTGCTCATGAGCAGAGACCTTTGTGATTGAGTATCTCAGGAGGAGGGTGTGTGTGTTTCTTCTAGTGTCTAGCCTGCAAAAAGCTCTCCTCTAGAGATAAGCATTCAGCAGTCCTGCTAAAAACCTTTATATTTACCCTGGCAAATATCAGCTCATGTTGGTACTTATTTCAATAGTCCAATATAGAGGGAGAATATTCCAATATTCATTTATCCATTTGGTTGCTAGGAGGCTGGACACTGATGTCATCAAAGGTTATACTCCCTCTTAAATACTAATGTAAAATATTGGCCTTGCCCAGCACTGCTGCATAATTTTCTTGTGATGTTTAATGGTTATAATTTAATGCATTCCAAGGCAGTAGTTATTGCTGGTGCAAGAAATAAAATTCTAGTCTTCCCAACCTAGTTCTTTCAAATATATTGAATTACAATGGGTAGAATTATTAGCAAACAATATAGTAGGCCATGCTGAATGACAATATTGGGTGTGGTCATCTAGCACATTTGAAACACAATAATGTTCAAAAGACAGGTCACATGTAAGCATTATGAGGTTTTCTAGTCAATCTGTTGCGGTGCTGTACTCCCTGTATTGGGAATAGATAAAAGAACTGATCTGACATTTTCAAAATGCAATATATACCAGCTAACTTATTGACTCCTTCTTCTCTTTGTTTCAATCAATTCTTTTAAATTTTCAATTATTAAAGCTGTACTTTTCCCTCTCTGTCAAAATTGGCTATACTTTCCTATAACACTGAGCATTACTATTCTAAAGTTATTTTTGAATTTAATGTGCAAGAATGGTTTGCTAGGGGTTTTTTTTTTTGGTAAAAATTTCATAAGAGATCCCTTTATTTATGAGAAGGCACGACACACATATATTTTATAGTAAGCTGTTAAATTCTGCAATGTAGAAATAAACAAACAATTTGACTGGTAACTAAATGAGCATAATTGCTCCACTTCCTAAGAAAGTGGACCATTGAAAACTCATTTTATCTGGAAATCATCTGGCAGTAAAAAAGATGCAACAGAATAAACTAAGTCATCTTTATATTAGGTTACAGTCCCAATGTAGATTACAGTTAAAACTAAAACCATGGCCTTGTCTATATAATGAAGGACTACCATATCTGGTTTGCAAAAATCTGGACACTCATTAAAGGGAAGCAGTGGTATATTTCTTTCTTGGTGGTCATCTGGATTCTTGTGGTCTACATATGCAGCTGGTAACTAAACTCCATTGCAAAGTTGAAAAGGTTGGTAACATCCATTAATGCTAAAGGAAGGCTTCTATCTTAAAGCTGGAGAAATATAACTAATTTACCTTTACACATTCATTTAGAGCAGACATGTCAAACTTGCAATGTCACATGATGTCGCACGATGTATCAGAGTTTTTTTTCCCATTGCTGGCAATTGGGTGGGCGTGGTTTCCTGGTGACGCATCTGGCCTGCAGGTCGGCAGTTTGACACCCCTGATTTAGAGAGATTTATTTAAAATTAAGCATCATTTGAAATATAATGGACTATTTTGTTTTTTATTATAGTATTTAAATTGATATTAAAACATTACATAATTTTAAATAATTTATTAAAGTTGATGCTAATAATGTTTCATTATAAAGAAGAAATATGTGATCATCATTTAATTGCAGCTTTAAATAAGATAGAGTGTATAATAAAACCAAATGGTTGTTTGATATTGAAAGTACCATTCTCAGGAGTTTGTGCATCATGTTAAACTAAAATTGGTTGTTTTGATTTTGCTTAGGGTGACATCTAAACCCAACCATTGTAGTTTGTAAACCACAATTCAATACTTAATGTTACTTGTATCCAGCCAATTGTGACTGGTTAAAGAAACCAAGGGTTTATGTTACATGTGAACCTTATTGGTTTAATAAGATTAGAACAAAGTTAACATTACCAATTGAACTATATTATGGGAAATCTATTCTATTTCATTTAGTCATTGTCCAATCACTTGAGGATATTTTATTATTTAAAATGATAAAGCAAAAACATAGCATTATTTGTAGCTATGGGAAATCAAATCAAGTAGGATAAGCTTGTGATACAGATCCAGGCAAATCAGTGGAAGGGAACAAAGACATAGTAAATATTAACTCTTCCCTGCAGTCTAGACAGTAACCTGGCCTTATTTATTTAAACAATACAGTGAATGTATTTTAAGAGAAGCTGAACTGGAAAAAGATGGAAATGGTTTTAAAATTAGAGAAAGAAATATCAATAACCTGGGCTATGCCAATGGCACTACTCTGATAGCGAAAAGTGCAAAGGATGTGCAAGCTCTAGTAATGTTAGACAAGGAGCTTGTGAAAAAAATTGGACTGAAAATAAATATAAAGAAAACAAAACTAAGGACAAGAAATAGAACAACCAACCTTAGGATTGATAATGAAAATATCAATTCTAAAATTTTATGCCTTTTAAAATCAGCTATCAAAAGTAAAGAAACAGTCAAGAAATACTCTGCAAACTAGAAGGAGATACAACAGCTACAAATGCCTTTGAAAACATATATAAATGCCACAATGTCTCTATGTTTATAAAGATCAGAAGAGTGCAACCCATGGTATTTCCTATTATCCTCTTTGGAAGTGGATATTGGACTATGAAGAAGTAAAATAGGAAGAATATTGATATTTTTGAAATTTGATGTTGGAGAAACTCCCAAAAATACTGTGGACAACCAAAATAACAACCAATGAATCATTGAAAAAAATAATGCCAGAGTTCTCCCTTGAGGCATAAATGGCTAGGTTCAAATTATTCTATTTCAGACACATTATGGGAAGACCTAGCTTTTTGATTATAAAGTTCTAATACTGGGAAAGGTGTAAGGGAGGATGAGAAGAAGAGGTCCATCAGCAAAGTGGATGGGTTACATTACTGTGGCAATGGGTACACCATTGATGTGCCTAAAAAATTAAGTTAGTGACAGAAAATATATCTATGTAGTCATTAAGAGTCAACACAAATTGAATATCTGGTTTCTCAGATATTTCGCAAACTACATCTGGTAAACCCAGATTATGACTCTCTAATTATAGATAGTCATATATATATATTTGATAGCTTTTTTCCAAAGTGCATGTGACTTTAATATAGATTATATGATGGATGTTCAAATAAATTAATTCTATAGCTGATGAGCCATTAACTAGGATTATTAGATTTAGTTTGCAAAAAACTGCAAAAAGTGTCTTTCATATGGATCCTTGTTCACAGCAGCCAGTTACTATTGTTCTGCAGCAATTAAAAGAAAGGGGGGGAGGATTATCTTTTATTTTATTTTATTTCCCCTAAAGCATTTCTGGTATTTAAACATATTTTCAATTCCTCTGCCTTACTTTCATGGTGGCTGAATGAAGGGTATGATATTCACTTGGTAAAAATCTATTAAATGTGACAGTTAAAGAATCAATAAACCAATAAGTCTACTTTGGCTGCTTTATCAGTATTGATTCAGATCATTATTTATTTTAATTCTGGGCTTCCTAAAGTTACTAGATTTAACCCTTTGAATAAATATCTGTTCTCCTTGACTCCAGTAATGCCAGAATCTGTTTATTTATCATAATGAAGCTGTTGGGAAATTTTTGCTTATAATAGCAATAGGAATGGAAGACAAATGGTGGAACAAACAACCTTTGTGTCATTGTTTTTTGTTCCTAATAAAAGAATCATCCAAATACAGACTTTGGTTGTTTTGTTTTCCCTAAAGCAGGTCGGGGTGATAATACTATTGTTGCTTTTTCGGTTTGGGTTGCTTTTCCAAAGTCATTTATTATATAATTTTCAGTAATAGAATCTTGATGATTGTGAAAATTTTTAAATGATCAATACTGAGTGCCCTTAAAAATTGGCACCTTAAGCGTTGAGAGGGTTTGGAGATGTTAGATCAATCAAGCAATTACTTTGTTGAAAATAATTAAAAGCATGCATTCAAAAGATCAGATCAATGTTTGTAAACAAGAATGTTAACTGACAGGCAATTGTCTAGATATAATTCAGGAAAAAATAGTTTTTAATTCCTAGGACAAATATATTTAAAAGTAGTGTAGTAGTGTAGCAGATTGGCAGTGGGGAGAGGCACAGAATTTAAGGAACAGAGATAGGCATACAACAATTTTAGCTTATTAGTTAGTGCCATATGGTAGGCTGGCAAGGCAGTTGAGGAGTATAGTGCAGCAAGAGCTGAAGAGACCTAGTGGCTTATTAACTGAGAAAGAAAGGAAGTGGGATCTATGATAGGGTGATGTGTGCAGCAATCGAAGAAGGAGAATCACTTTCAAAAGTAGACATTTCACATGCCTTAACCATGGCATAAGCATAGTTTGTTCTTTTTGACCTGTTCTCATGACATTGACATTATCTCATTCCTATCCCACAGCTGAGGCAGATGCCATTCATCTTTAAAATCCTGAACTATCATCTCTGGGAAAGTCACATGCACCCTGTGTAAGCAAGGCTAAGCAATGCGACTGACTAGAGAAATTGACAAAAGATAGAGACAATGTTGGTGGATTCCCTACTCTAACACCTACAAGTGTATTATATGTATACAGAATACAGTTATGGGGGGGCAGTTAATATGTTAACGTCAATAGTTCATAAGGTTAAACAATTAACAATCGGTACATGAGGTAAAACGCTGACAGCGGAACACGAGGGAGTTTTGACAGCTGTCAAAACTCCGGACTCGTGCATGCGCATGAGTTGACAGCTCTCGGCTGTCAAAATAACACAAGCCGCCGCACGAGGATCCGAACTGTCAAACGAACCGCAAAGCTGATTGGAGGAGAAAAGAAGCGGGAAGAAGACCGGGTAATGATTGGACTATTCGACCGGCACCAGACTATAAATAGCCAAGTGTTCCTATTACTTGTTTGCTCTGTTCTAATAAACGTGTTAAGGTTACCTGCTGTCTGGAGTGGTCTGTCCAGCCACTTTACTGGCGACGAAGGTGGGATCCGCTTCACGAGCTGAAGTCACGGCCAGGAAGGCAGTTCCGGCCAACTGAGCTAGTCACTGGAAGTTTTAACTTCCACAGTGAAGCGGACCACCGAACTTTGACAGCATGGCTAATTTCGGACGAGTGAGAGAATTCGACACTCACTACCCCGAGCGATGGGAATCGCACCTGGGGCAGGTCGAGGGGTTTCTCCTCGTCAGCAAGATCACGGATGACAGAGCCAAAGCAGCAGCCCTTCTCTACATCAGCGGGCCACCCGTCTATGATGCTGCTGTCGGGCTATTCAGCCCCGTACCGATTACCGAGGTCCCATATGCTGAACTCATCGACCGGCTTAGCAAACACTACATGCCGGCTCGCTCGGAACTGTACTGGCGAGTACAGTTCGCCCAGCGAAGACAGCGGCCGGATGAAGCTGCGAACGACTTCATCGCAGGAGTCCGGCACGCCGCCCGAAGCTGCAACTTCCCTGATTTAGAAGAGCGGATCCGGGACCAGGTGGTCATCGGCCTGAGAGACGAACGCCTCAGAAAGAAACTCACGTCAAAACCTGAGATGACGCTTGCCCAGGTCTCACGGGAGATTTTGGCATACGAGGACAACCATAAGAAGTCCCTCAACCGAACAGGGACGGAACCCCAGAGCAGCGTCCACCAGGACGAAGCATCTTTCAGCGACGAAGAATCCATAGACTTGACCGACACGGATGCCATACAACGCCGTATGGAAAGAAGGCAAAACAGGCGCAGTGACACCAACGTCCGGCCCAAGCCAAGAAACTTCGCGCCAAGTGAACAACGCAACGCCTGTGCCAGTTGTGGGGGCAACCATGCCCGGGCCAATTGCCGGTTTAAGAGCGCTAAATGCCACAACTGTGGCAAGACGGGCCACATCAAACCCGTCTGCCGAAGCCGCCCCCGTGACAATCTGCATGAAGTTGAGGCTACCACCCCAGGTACGATCTCCTACCGAGCCAGTAAGGGTAAAATGCCAGAAGTGTTAATAGAGGCAATCGACAGGGTGCATAATTTGAGCCCTAAGGTAAAAATCAAAACTAGGCTGCAAGGGGTCCCTTGTGATATGGAGGTGGATTCAGGCTCAGCTGTAACACTAATCTCATTTAAGACATTTAGGGAAGTCTGTCGGAACAGTAAAAAAATAATACCGTTAGAACCTCCTCAGGTTCAATTGGCAGACTACCAGAAAACTCCAATTCAGCTCAAGGGTAAAGCTAAGGTCTGGGTGGAGTACAAAAAATTCAAGGGACCCCTAGAAGTAATAGTCACCAGTGGAAACCGCACTAATCTGATAGGGTTAAATTGGTTTAACCCCTTAGGAATCGCCATTACTGGCGTTAACGCGGTACAAACGTCAAACCTCGAGGCCGTCTGCAGAAAGTATGCAGACGTATTTGACGGTTCTTTAGGCAAATATACAGGTCCGCCCATCAACCTTAACTTAAACCCCGCCATACAACCTGTCAAAATTAGGGCCAGGAGGGTCCCCTTCGGCCTCAAACAAAAAATTGAGGATGAATTGGAACGCCTCGTCAAGCTGGGGGTTTTAGTACCTACGGAAGGGGGCAGCTGGGAAACCCCCATCGTAACACCAGTAAAACCTAATGGACAAATCAGAATATGCGCTGACTATAAAGGGACCGTGAACTTAGCGCTTAATGCCCATTCTTACCCCATTCCAGCAGTAAGAGATGTCCTAGCTTCTATTCGCTCAGGCGCCATTTTTGCGAAATTAGACCTCACGCAGGCGTATTTGCAGTTGCCTGTGACAGATGACACTGCGGTCGCCCAGACAATTGTCACACACCGCGGTGCATTTAAAGTGACAAGACTACAATTTGGCATTTCGGCAGCCCCAGGCATATTTCAAAGTATCATGGAAAAAACTTTAAAAGGAATCCCAGGAGTTTCCCCTTACTTCGACGATGTACTCATCGCCGGAGAAACAGAAGCCATTTTAGCTGACAGGCTGTCAGCTGTTTTAGACCGGTTCAGAACGGCCGGATTTAAACTAAAAAGAGAAAAGTGCTCCATAGGAGTTCCGTCTACGGAATTCCTCGGGTATAAAATCGATGCCCAGGGCATCCACCCTACCAATGACAAACTAAAAGCTATTCAAGCAGCCCCCAGCCCCAAAAACAAACAAGAACTTCAGGCGTTTTTAGGACTATTAAATTTTTATCACGCCTTCCTGCCCCACAAGGCTACAATTGCGGAACCGCTTCATAGATTATTAGACAAGGGCAGCCCCTGGTCCTGGTCAAAAGTACACGAGAATAGTTTCCAGTCACTAAAAAACATTATTTGCAAAAGCTCCACTGTCACCTTATTCAAAGAGGACGCCCCTGTCTGCATCGCGTGCGATGCATCTCCATATGGAATAGGAGCCGTCTTAAGTCACCTAGACCAGGATGACACTCAAAGACCCATCGCATTCTATTCCCGAACACTTACTAAAACTGAAAGGAATTACGCCCAAATTGATAGGGAGGCTCTGGCCATCGTGGCCGGAGTTAAAAAATTTCACGACTATTTGTATGGCAGACCTTTCACTATCTTCACAGACCACAAACCCCTATTAGGCATCTTTACCTGGAATAAAACAACTCCCCAAATATTATCCCCTAGAATCCTGCGCTGGTCAACCTTCTTATCAGCATACTCTTACAAACTGATATACAAGCCAGGCAGGGAACTTGGACATGCAGACTGTTTAAGCAGACTTCCAATACAGCGTTTCGACCCAGACCCAGCCCCCGCAGGCGGCATACTGGCTATCAATGAACTACCAGAATGCCCCCTAACAGCAAAAATCATTGCTGACAACTCCGTTAAGGACAACACGCTCAGCAGAGTCCTGCGATGGGTCACAACAGGATGGCCTCACAAGTGCCCAGAGGAAAGGTTCCGTCCATTTTTTTCCAAACAATTAGAACTAACCTCACACTTAGGCTGTTTATTATGGGGAAACAGGGTGGTGATACCACATTCAAACATACAACAAACTTTAAGAACCCTTCATGAGGGACACCCAGGGATGGTCAAAATGAAGCTTCTTGCCAGGAGTTATGTATGGTGGCCTGGGATTGACAAAGACATAGAACAACACGTAGGGGGATGTTATGCTTGCCAACTAACGAGAGGTGAACCACCCCAGGCCCCAGTTCATAAATGGGAAACGACAAAAAATCCTTGGTCCCGCATCCACCTAGATTTTGCGGGACCGATACGAGGACAGAATTTCTTAATAATAGTTGACAGTTTTTCCAAATGGCTCGAAGTGATTCCCTTAAATAAAATTACATCATACTCCACTATTCAAGCACTTAGAAAAGTTTTCGCAACACATGGCCTGCCAGACGTCATAGTTTCTGATAATGGGCCACAATTCACTTCTCGTGAATTTCAGATGTTCGCCTCGAGGAACTGTATTAGGCTGGTGACGTCAGCGCCATTCCACCCATCGTCGAATGGGATGGCAGAAATTATGGTAAGGTCCACTAAAGAAGCACTTAATAAGTTCATAAAAGGAAACTGGCACCAGCGGCTTAGTCAATTTCTCCTAGCCCAACACACCACGCCGGGCACCACCACCGGAAAATCGCCTGCGGAGCTTCGATGGGGCAGGAGACTAATAACAAGATTAGACCGTCTGCACCCTGATAGAACATCTAACCACCAAGAACCCCCAACACTACTACCACGAACCTTCTCTCCAGGCCAAACCATCTGGGCACGAAATTACACCAGCAACCAAAAATGGATTGAGGGGGTTATAATAAAACAAACCGGCCCCGTCTCATACTTAATTCACTCAGACTCACAAGGCCAGTTACGCCGACACGTCGACCAACTACGTATCCGCAAGCCACAAATTACACCACCACCACCACAACAACCCCTTCTACCTCCCTTCATACCAAGTATTCCACCCGCCGAAGAAGCAGGGCCACATCAACCACAAGACGAACCAGAACCCAGAAATGAGGCTTCCCTACGACGATCCGGCCGATTACGAAAAGCACCCACATATTTGCAGGACTACGAATGGGAAGGAAGTAACAAACAAACTCATGGGGGTGGAAACCAACCAGGGGATGGGTAAGGGGTGTATTATATGTATACAGAATACAGTTATGGGGGGGCAGTTAATATGTTAACATCAATAGTTCATAAGGTTAAACAATTAACAATCGGTACATGAGGTAAAACGCTGACAGCGGAACACGAGGGAGTTTTGACAGCTGTCAAAACTCCGGACTCGCGCATGCGCATGAGTTGACAGCTCTCGGCTGTCAAAATAACACAAGCCGCCGCACGAGGATCCGAACTGTCAAACGAACCGCAAAGCTGATTGGAGGAGAAAAGAAGCGGGAAGAAGACCGGGTAATGATTGGACTATTCGACCGGCACCAGACTATAAATAGCCAAGTGTTCCTATTACTTGTTTGCTCTGTTCTAATAAACGTGTTAAGGTTACCTGCTGTCTGGAGTGGTCTGTCCAGCCACTTTAACAAGTGCTTGGTTGTGAGACTCTTTTCCTCAGGTCAGGCTCAAGGATCAAATAGGATTTCTGCTGCTGTACCAACTTCTCTGCTGAATGGCAGTTTCCGTACTTGTCCTCCTAGGCTTCACTGCAGGGCTGGCAGTGGAATACCCCAAGGATTATAGTTCTGGGAGACTTCAATCAGCCATTCCTGGCAGTAGAGTCAGCTCAGGATTTCAGGGAAACCATGACTTCCATGGGCCTGTCACAGGTCATTCAAGGCACAAATAGAAATAGTGGTCATACACCCGATTTGGTGTTCTTGTCAGAGCAGTGTCTATGTGATGTAGAATTGGTGGACCTATCTTTGGTCCCCCTATCATGGTCAGATCACAGTCTGGTGACTATGGGTTTCTCTAGAACTGTACTGCAGGGAAGCAGGAATTATTAGACTGGTCTGATTCCAATGACTAATGGTCCCAGATGGGTTTCAGAAGGAACTGGGGATTATAAATGCAGATCTATGCAGTCTTGTCAAGCTCCTACTTGCTGCTTTGAATAGTAAAGTGACTGGGGCTCTGATTAGGAATGTGTCCATGCAACCTCTCCTAAACTATAAACTAGACATGTCAAACTCAAGACCCATGGGCCAGATCCAGCCCGTGATGTGTTTAGATCTGGCCTGCAAGTAGGAGGAGGTGATTCAGTAGTTAACTCCTTGCTTCTTTTGGGTGCCTTGTCAGTGACAGCAGTGCTAGCAGAGGCTGGGCAGGAGGAACCTCTCCAATGTGTGGAGCTGTGCAGCAGTGGTAACTTCACGGGCGGGTGGGCATGGGTCTATGATGACTAACAGCAGCCAGGTGGGCATGGCTGGGTAGGCATAGCCGGATAGGTGCAGCTAGACCAGTTCCACCAAGTTGGGATGGCTGAGTTGACACAGAACAAGTCACATTGGCTAACTCGACATGAGAACAACTCAGTGCCCCACAAGCTCCTCACCTCCCCAAACTGCCAGCAGCCAAGTGTGTGCATGTGCATGCACAACACACACACACACACACACACACACACACACACACACCGCATTTCATTTCAGGACTTTTATCCATACAGGAAGGAAAGGTCCTTCTCCCCAAGCCTAGGCATGATTGACAGCTTGCCAGCTCACACATGGATAAAAGTCTCCAAGCTTGGAATGGTGTGTGCATACGTGCATGTGCACAGCATGCCAAAGTTCTTGGTTGAATTACAAAGATCTCTGGAGAGAAGGAGGAGTGGCAGAGAGCTGCATGAGGGAAGGCTGCCCCAAAAAGCCAGCCTTCTTGTGCAGGATGTGGGAGCGCCTCATCTCTTGTCCTCCAGAGATCTGTCAAAGCAGACGTTTGACTCCGCGCTTCCATGCACAGCAGCATCGCCTTCCACCTCTTGCTTTGTTGGGAGGGGGCACCAGACAGGGAAACACCAGTGCTTGGATATCTGGGATTGGGAGAAGAATGTCTCCTTTGGCATGCTGTGTGCATGCACACATCATTACAAGTTTGGAGAGTTTTATCCACATCTCAGCTGGCAAGCTGCCAATCATGCCTAGGCTTGGGGAGAAGGATTTTTCCTTCTTCTGTGGATAAAACTCCCCAAGCATGGAATGTGTGTGTGTGTGTGCATGCATGCAGGTGCACATGCTTGGCTGCCAGCAGCTTGGGGAGGCAAGCAGCTTGTGGGTCACTGAGGTGCCTCCACGTCAAGTTAGCTGGTGTGACTTGTTCCATGCTGACCCAGCCATTCTGAGTCAGTAGACCTGGGCCGGCTACACCTACCTGGCCATGCCTACCCAGCCATGCCCACCTGGCCATACAAAGTCAGCAGCGCTAAGTGGCATCAAGCTGGCCATGCCCACCCAGCCACACATACCTAGTTGTGGTGACCTGGCTGTGACCACCTAGCCATGCCTAGTCAGCCACTCCCATCTGGCCCTTTGAGGGCAATTTTAATGCTGATGTGGCCCTCAATGAAATTGAGCGTGACACCCCTGATCTAGACCTTTTCATTCCCTGTGTTATATGGAGAAACCGAGAGGGATGAAACAAATGAAGAGATGCCTAGAATGCCACTTATGGAAGACAAAGAACAAAGTCAATTGAATATGGGTAAGAGTTGCTATTAAACCATACTTTGTGGTGTTTCAGGCAGTGAAGTGTAACTACTTTTCTATACTAATTGCATCTGCATATAATCAGTCAGCAACCCTCTTTAAAATGAGCTGTCTCCTCTTGGAAAAGGAGGATACAGAGGTCTATCTGAAGGGATATGCTGAGGAATTTACTAATTTTCTGGAAGACAAAATCATTTCAGTTCATTCCCAATTATATATCAGCATGGTTTCTGGTCTGGTGGAGGCACCTGGGGCAGACTCTTGAAATGATTTGACTCTATTGCTCCTGAGGAAGTGGACAGCATTCTAGGGAGTAGGATCACAAGCACATGTTTCAGATTCATGCCCTTCCTGCCTTGGGAGGTGACATGGGGCTGGATTCAGGTGGTGATTAATGGTTCCTTGTGGGAAGGGGTGGTGGTCCAGCTTTTATTAAAGGGGGCTTTGGAACAATCTCTTGTTAAGAGGTCATCATTAGACTCCATCCTATTAGATAATTTTCATCCTGTCTCCAATTTTTCCTTTCTGGGGAAGATTGTTGAGGAGGGAGATATGTGGCAGCTTTATATGTTCCTGAATGAAATGAATTACATGGACCTTTTCCAATTAAAATTCTAGCCATATCCTTAGCAAGAGAAATTGGGTAAAAGATTTCTCTGATATTTTTTTCCCAGGACAAAGGATTTCTTCAACATGGGGGGCGGGCAGAGAGAGGGAGGGAAATGTAGCATTGGTGCTGGAAAAAGCTAAGGAGAAGTTCCCACATGATATCCTCTCTTGGGATTTGAGAGCAGTTTTAAAAAAACAAGGAGGCTGCAAATGGCTGGAGATATGAAAGTGAGAGCCAGGTTATGTGCCCACCTGCCTGAAACTAGAGAAAGCATAAGCATGCTATACTCACATGGGAGATATTTTATGAAATATTCTTTTTCTTTTAAAGCATTTTAAAAGCAAGATCTTGTTCATCAGACTGAGTAATAATGGGGAGAGATGCAGGAGTTCTCTACTCAGTAATAGCACTTTATGGCAAAAAGACAGTAAATTGTGAGTCAGCAAATTAAAAACCCAGTCAATCCAATAATTATAACACTGGAATGGTCAAATAGTAGTGTCTTTTACAAACAGTAAAATAAACCTTATCTACATTAAGAGTTTTAAATCATAGCAATCCATCTCCCACCTCCACTTTTTGGTGACAAAGTTGTCAGGTCGGCATGCCAGGAAACTTTTCGATCTCCCACTGGCTGTAAAGTTTGTTTCTCAGTTGATGTTAGGATAGTTAAAGTCCTCCAATATTACAGTGATGTGCTTCCTGTAGATCTTGGCTAATTAATTGGTAAAAAGTTCATATTTTCTGCACTTGGTTGGGTGACCTGTACTATACACCTATGGCAATGTCATTTCTTTTTCCCTCTAATATTCACCTAAATACTTTCAAGAAGGCTTTCATCCATAGTATTGTGTATTTCTGTAGAGGTGTAGCAATTCTTTACATACAGTGCAACTCCTCCCTCTATTTTGAGTTACTTCTGTTTCTTTTGAACAATGTATTTATCTCCTTATAGCAGTATGTTCCAGTCATGGGTTCCATCCCATCAAGTTTCAGTAGTAGTAACAATATTGTATCTACCTTCATGTTCTTATAGGACTTCAAGTTCTCCCTATTGGTTACCCAAACTTAGCCCTTTACATTGCCTTTGTTCCTATGCCTCCTATTTCATATCTAAATCCCCTTCCTTCTCACCACTCCCTTTCTCATTTTTCTGATTAGTTGTCTTGGGGATTATGCTTGGAGTCTGGTATCTTGATTGTTTTCTTCTAATTTTAAAGTCCTTGGGATTCTTGATTCATGTCACAAGCACCTACAAATTATACACATATAACATTCAACAATGAGCGAATAAAATAGATCATAGAAATATAGCATGTGTCAAAGTATGTAGCATAAATAGGATTAAAACTAAATGACACTTGCCCAGTATTGGCCATATCGATAGCATTTTCTCTTGACATCATGAGGTCTTATTCTGTACATGTTGAAGGACATTGTATGCATGGTACCATGTATGAGACAGATTGTTTTTCTCCACATTCACACAGAGTACCTTCTGTAGGGAAGCCTCATTTTCTTAGATTGTCCTTTGATCTTCCTATCCAAGCATGCAATCTATTTAGCAATTTCTATATACACCAAGACTGTTCTTGACCAGGTAGCAGACAGTCATATGATTGTGCATAGTCACCTGGTAGCTCCTTACTTGCCTATGGAACTATGGAAGGTGAGTCCTTGGGCTGAGCTGAGCTAGTTGTTTTCCAAACACATTCTTCCTGCTGCTTGTGAGGTGCAGTACAGAAATCCTTCCTGTAGGTAATGTAAATCAGGGGTCCCCAACCCCTGGTCTGTGGACCAGTACTGGGCCGCGGCATGCCAGCAACTGGGCCGCACAAACAAGCAAAGCCCCATCCATGAGATGCAGGCAACACAGAAAACCACACAACTCTCTGGTCTGTGGAAAAACCTCTGTCCACAGAAGCGGTCCCTGGTGCCCAAAAGGTTGGGGACCTCTGATGTAAACCATAACCCCAAAATCCCAAGTTCTCTTGGCAGCAGAATTGTAGCAAATATTAAATATTTTATTGCATTAAATATGTCATTATATGTATTATATTAAATGCTTTATTATATTAAATATTAAATTAAATAGTTGTATTTAATTTGTGCAATTTAGCTTCTAAATCTTCAATAGGGTTTTCAGAACTGGGCTGCAAACATCTAAATATCACTAAATGGCAGCAAGGAGCAACATCTTTCAATAGCTCTCATCATCAGGTAGCTGTTTGGGTTTGGAAGCCCATATCAAGTGAAGTAATTGGAATAAACTCATAGTTTATTAGCATGGTTTGATTGTGCTCTTGTCAAAATATCTAGAAAAAATGTCTAAATATTTCTGGAATTTTCAACCAAAGATGTATTGAAATGGTGCTAAGCACTGCTTAAACCGAGGTCCACTTGCCTGAGTGTAGAATACAGTGCACACCAACAGAACATCAGATCTACTGAGTGAAAGCTAATAAGCCCCACTGTGATTTGAAGTGTTAACCTGCAGGGCTTGACTGAGGAGCTTCAAGTAGAAAAAGACAGCCGACTTTGCTGTAGTATTGCCTTGACATTGATGGTAAGGTGGGAAAAGAGGAATAGATTTCTTTTACTTTATTCATTTGCGTTTGCATAGCCTACCATCAAAGTCTTATATATCAAAGTAGTGCTGTAGTTCCCTGGAGTTATACTATTATTTCAATGCAGTACTGTTAGTGAGCTGGCAGTGCATCATCTCTGGTTCTCAGCTGCATCCTGTTGAATTCAGCATGGGGATACTCAGCGCACATAAGCTCATTCAAAATGAGCTTTCTATGCAGACTAAAGAACTATAGAATCATCTCTTTAAATGGCCAGCTATGATTTAGCAATATATTAGTCTTTTGATAGAAATCCCAAACACTTTATCGCTCAGTAATTGGGTCGCTGCTGTATGTTAGTAGTTGGACTAGACCCGACATTGCACTTAGTGTTAATCTCTTATCACGACACATACTGATGATGCAGAGTTATGTTGTTATGCAGATTCCGATAAGAAATCACGTAAGAGTACTTCAGGTTGTATGATATTTTTAAATGGATGTCCTGTGTACTGGCATGTGCGTAAACAGAATTTTGTTTCTTGTTCATCTACTGAAGCTGAATATGCTTGTGTTTCAGATGCATGTAATTCTCTAACGTGGTTTGATGCTTTAGTCGCAGATATCTGGACACATCCGATTCGACCGGTTTATATAACTGAAACACGGTTTACAGGGTCAAAGTGTAGACACATTGACATCCGTTATCAAAATATAAGACAAGTAGTTAAACAGGGTTTTGTGAAATTGCAGTATGTGCCTACACATGATCAGATTGCTGATATGCTTAACAAGCCACTTCCTGCAGCCCAGCATGAGTATCTGCGTAAGAAAATGTGTCTTATCTGAGTTCTGCTTTACTGACAAAGAAGGGGATGTCACTGTGTTTTTATGTGTTTGTCAGCAAGCATGTTGCAGTCTGCTCTCTGCAGCTGTGCTGTTATCTTATCATTGTAACCATGGTGAGTGTCACATGTTCAACCATGTTTTGGTTTCATGTCTGGTTCTACTATTATGTGCGCATGTCCAAACAACGTTTTGCTTCTTCTTTTCTTTCTCTCTTTGCTGTCTGGTGAGACAGAGCATGTAGTCAGTTAAGAGTCTTTCTTTTATTTCCTGATTAAAGTTTTTATGGTAGAATATGTTTTGGGTTTTCTTTCTTTTACCTGTTGTTCACCATGCGTCAAATGAACCACGGTTCATCGACTTCTGATAAGGAGTTTTTTATTTACTCCTTTGACAGATATGACATCATCTACTGTATCACCACTCTACCACACAGTCCTTTCAGCAGTTCCAAGAAGGCTCCACACCCATTTGCACTACTCAGGTGACCCTGATGACACAGTTAAACCCACAGGCCTTAAGGATTCTCTAAAACAGACATGTCAAACTCGCTACGTCACATGACATTGCACGATGTATTGGGACTGTTTTTTGCAATTGCCAGCAATGGGGTGGGCACGGCTTCCAGATGATGCATCTGGCCCACAGGCTGGCAGTTTGACACCCCTGCTCTAAAAAAATGCAAATTACCAGCTGTCTGCAAGGAGTATAAATCCTTCCATTCCCCACCATCCATTCAGAACTGAAGAAGCTTCTTGGATGAGAAGCAAAACATCTTCAAAGAAAAACAAGAAAGTCCAGTTGCCTCATGAAAAAGCAATTTTGGGATAACTATGACCTGGATGACTGAGAATCTCCATCGACTTTTGATAGAATACTAACATGTCAGAAGGAAGGTAAAATTAGGGCCTTTTCATAGGCTTCTGGTAAAAGCCGTAATGATATAATACATTTCATGATGTCAGCAAACAAGTGGCACAAATTATGTAATTTGCATCTTAAGTTACCTTGCTTCATCTGTATATTTAGCTATCATTTAACTTGCAAATGTATCATTTTTTTATTTCTGAAAATATCAACTTGTAAAGAAAAATAGGAAAAACCTGGAAGATTACCTGGGAATACTTTTGCTTTCTATATGTGATTGTCACTAGTGATTTTTAATGTATCAATTATTATTTTTTTATTAAAGAGTTTTACAAAAACAAAATTTTACAATATATCCCCAAATCCCTCCCACCCCAAACCCACCCACTTCTCCCCCACTTCCCAGAGCTAAATACAGGATTATAGTTACAATAATCATATTCTAAATAAAAATTATGCATAATATACAATTAACCAAATTCATAATGCGCTTTAACTCTCTTTTAACATAACTATAAACAACGTATCAATAACAATATCCCACTAAAATCTACTCATAAGCTAAATGGAACTTTTTAGTCCCATATTTGTTTTGAATATAATTTATCCATCTCCTCCAAACTGAAATATATCTTTCCTGTGAATGATCCTTCAAATAAGCAGAAATCTTAGACGTTTCTGCAAGATTCGAAACTTTAAACACCCATTCTTCCACAGTGGGCAAACTATCCTTCTTCCAATATTGTCCCACCAGTAACCGTGCTGCCATTATCATGTTCAACATCAGGTTAGTTTCTTTAACATCACAATCTACAACAATACCCAATAAAAACAATTGCGGGGAAAACTTTATCTTTCTCTTAAAAATCTTTTGAATGTTCCACCAAATTTTAATCCAAAAAGCTTTTATATTCCTACAAGTCCACCACATGTGAAAATAAGTAGCTTCTAAACTACCACACCTCCAACATTTAGACTGTAAATTAGGATACATGTTGGACAACTTCTTGGGATCCAGATGCCACCTATAAAACATTTTATAAAAAAGTTCTCTTAAATTTTGAGCCTGGGTAAATTTAATGTATCAATTATTTATGTGTAAGTACAGAAGCCTGTATAATTTCACTCATGTACACTTATGTATAAGTTCATGTTCTATGGAATTCTTTGTTCTCTTCATATTAGTATGTTTGTTTCTCATCAGCACTTTTATTTCCAGAGAAATACCCTTCTATTTTAACTTCCCATAACCATAATCTGCTTTGTCTGCTGTTTAATAGGAAATCAATGCTGTTGTAATACAATGAAATTAGCATTGATTTATTTCATTGTAACTGGCAGCTAAACCAATAAGATATTGGTCAACATGCTCACAGAAAGTGGCCCAACTGGTCTCCCCAATGTGTTTGTGTGTGCGCTAATAATTAAATGCAATATCTGACATGAGGTTTGCAGATGATACTGACAAAATGTCAGGTACCAAAAAATTAATGGGAAAAAAAGGAGGAGGGGGAGGAGGAGGAGGAGGAGGAGGAGGAGGAGGAAGAGCAGCAGCAGCAGCAGGAGGAGGAGAGACAAGACCCTAACCATCCCATTAAAATTTGTTATTGAGTTAGGATGGTATGTTCAGCACATTCTTGCTTTACATATTCTTTCTGGGATGTGAGCTGACTGAATATAGCAATAAAACCCACCAAACCCATGTAGGAGATATTCACAAGGGAAGGGTTAAAGAGGATGGTTAAACTATATTATTTTAGGAGAACCAGCATAGCTATATTTGTGTGTACTATTTTCATGGCTTAATTAACTTAGTAGTATGTGTGTCCGTTATTTTCATGGCTACATTTTTCTTGTAGTAGATTCTTCAAATGGTTTTAAAATTGTCTCTGTTCTTTCACCAGTATCACTTCAATAACTGCTTTATTGTAGGCTTTCATATTTTTAGTAAATATAATCGTTACAAAGAAAAAAGGGATTTTTTGGTAGAGGAAGTTTGCCATAGCACTTAGTGACCACTGGAAACATGACTAAATAAAGCCAGGGGACATAATTGGCACAGTGATATCAAAAGACTAACAACTTTAAAGATCCAAGGGTGGTAATTCATTTTTTTTTCCAGATCAGGATCACACTTTTGGGATGTTTTGCCTATCCTCTTAGAGAATCATTAGATATTGAAAGAGAGGAAGTTAGCCATAGAAGAAGGACTGCAGGAAACAGATAGGCATGTTAGGAACCAATCAGTCTAATCTGTGGACAGCATTGACCAGCATTGGAATGAGAATAGATTATCCCTACCAGCTGTGTGGCAATGCAACATCTTTCCCCTGGGTGAGGGAAAGAAAATATTTCTCTCTCCATCTCCCCCTATCATACCTTAATAGATAAATATCAAGGTAAAGTGAGTCAATTACTAAATATGTGTGATTATGTAATTATGTAAATATCATAATTTATCTAGCTGTGTCAAGTACCTGACACAATGTTATTTTATTGTCAAATTTATATGGTCACCCATCTCGCATAAAGTGACTATGAGCAGCATACAATAAAACCAAAAACTAAAACAATAAACATGGATAACTCTCATGAGAGGGAAGATGTAGCATTTGTCTGATTATATATTTTGATGCCAACAAGGTGTCTTTGCTGAGGAATCAATCCACTCCATCTAAGAAAAATAAAGGTACTTGTTTTTAGCAACAATGAGGACCATAAGAAGGATGGAAAGCAAACCAGAAGCTAAATTATGTTGTTCATGATCCTCACTTATTCTTCCTTTCCTGGTTGCATGGCATAAGAACAAGAAATTATTCCACACTACACCACCAATAATCCAACCCACGTTACCACTCAGGCTTTACTAAAACCACGAGATCCCATCTTGAGTAGTTTGGATCATGTTACTATGCAAGATAATGTAGGAAGAGAACTATGTTAGTATATGGTTTTTTAAAAAAATAGGAGGAATCAGATTTTTCTGGAAAAGATACTCTTTTTTTTTTTTACTGGAAATAAGTTTATTTTCTTGGATACTGCCCAAAGGAAACAATGCCTAGGTACTGTGTTCCTAATAAGCATGTATTCTGGTTTTATGAGGATGTTATTGCTAAATGAGATTCCTGGATTTAAGCCTGCTTTGCCCCTTGCTTATTAACAATTGAATGGGTGAAGAAGAAAGGTAACTATAATAAATTGCCCATCATGGACAAGTTCAAACTGTTAAAGGTGATTTATGAAGATATTTTTTATTTAAAAAATTGGTTTGCTTTTTTATTTGTTTTCTAAAATATCAGGAGTAAACATCCAGAAGCCTTTGTCCATGGGTTGGTATAGGGAACATTCTGGATACATGTTTATAGTAACTATATTTATGCCTTTCAATGGGAATCACTACGCCTTGGAAGCTTCTCTTTTGCTGGTAACAGCATTAACTAATCATATCCAGGCTGGCAGGAGGAACATGGTCCAGGTGCCATCAGCTAAGGAATGCCAGTTGGTAGGACCCGGGAAGAGGGCTTTTTCTGCTGTGATGCCCTTTCTCTGAAACAGCATTCTCTATGAGATTAGATTAACTCCAATTCTGTTGGCCTTTTGCAAGGTCCTAAAAGCCTGGTTTTGTTCCCTGGAAGCTATTTTAGGATACTTGACCGCTATGCATTTTTGTTTTATACTATATGTTTTATTGGTTTTATTTATTTTATTGTAAGCTACCCAGAATCACATATGTCAGATGGATAGCTATATAAGTCAAACAAACATATCCACATAAAATTTATAATGTTTTTAAATGAAGGCAGATGGATTTATTTTAAAAGTAAGAGTATTGTGCATTTTGTTTATAGAAACAAGCATATTATTTTCAAACATCTTGAGATGTTATGGTATATGACTATAACATAGCTTGTATTTTGAGTGGTGAGATGGTGATCCTTTGCTGATTGGACACAAAATCGTCTCTTTCATCTCAGTTGATTGAGAGCTACTGGTAACAAAGCAAATGATCTATATCTCTTTATTCCAACTGTTTTTGTTATGTGCTTTAGACTGATTCCTTTTCTCAAGTTATTGTTAACAATACACAAGGGACTGATCTGCTGCCATGCCAGTACAGGAACATAATGAAGTATTTTGCCAGATTTTTTTTCCAGCATTCTAATTGGCTTTGGCTCTCTCCTACCTTCTGAGGTACTGAGAAATGACAGATAGAGAGACCCATGCTGCTATAATCAACTATTTTAAAAGAAAATGCAGAAGTTCTCCTCAGTAGGTGACAGCACAATTAACCAATTAAAATAGTTCAATCATTAAGGCTAAAGTGGCTAAATGTGATTAAATTATTGTCATCAGATATTCTGAAGAAATCAAGGTGGAATGTTGGTGGCAGGTAATGAAAAACATTAGATTAGCTAGAATTTAAAGGAATTTTAAGGCTCAGGAGCACTAAAAGCTATCATCTACTGATAATTCGGCTGCACTTTGGTTATTTATGCAGCAGTGTTAATGCATATCCCACTTCCCAAAGCACAAAAGTAGAAGTTCCTGTCCTGAGGAACTTTGACCTCAGCAGATTAATTACATTTGTATTGCAGTGCAATCCAAAAATTCTCAGTGGCTTTTATAATTTACTGAACAGAAAAAACAGTTGAAAATCTACGGTATGATTAAAAATACTGATCAAGTAATAATTATAAAACCCCAAACCAAATGACAAATATATCTAGAATGCCAGAAAAGTAGAAGAAAATAAAAAGAAATAAAAGATAATGCCAGACATGAACTTAGTTAAAAATGCTCTCCAAAATAGTTCCATTTTAACATCTTCCTGAAGATTGGACTAGAAGACCTCCAAGGTCCCCTCCAACTCTGTTATTCTGTTGTTCTGAAAACCAATCAACACACCATCTTCATTAACAGATTATTCTACACTGATGCAATCATGAAGAAAAAGTTCCTTCTGACTTCTGCTTTTTTCACATTTTGGAAATATGGAACAATAAGGAGTTTCATTCTAGAGAAGCACTGAGCAGAGATCTAGTAGAGCTGATTTTCCAAGTGGAGTAGGTGCCATGCCCCCAAAGGCTTTATACATCAAAACCTGTATTTGAATCTGGGAAATCAATTAACAACCAGTGTAGGGTCCACAGAATTGCCTTCCAGAAGTGGCTTCCTGTGAGCAAATAGGCCCCTGCATTCTGGACCAATTGTAATTTCTAAGCATTCTTTAAAGGAAGCCCCTTTTCAAGAGAGGAATGAGATAAAAATTAAATTGGAGAATCTATTGTACATGGTTATGTGTGTGGCTAAAATGCATCTATTTTCTGGCAGATACAGTACAAATCATTTATTATTCTGTGTTGCAGTACATTCTTTTTTATGAATCACAGGCTTGCTATTTAATTTACAGGACAAAATATGGGTTTGAGACAGATGTAGAGACTGTATCATCATTTTATATACCCTGATCTTTGCACATTATTTGGATTAGGGTGGAGAAAATCAATTTCAATTTCTCACTATTTCATATTTTTCCAAATATAGCAAGTTTGTTACAAAACTGAAGAATTTTTTTTTTAGTTCGTAATAAAACATGTATATATTTTGGTGCTAGATTTCTCCAACAGATCCATTTTTGCTTGCCATGTTGCCTACTGTACTGCACACAATTTTGTGAAAAAATTTCCCTACTATATATCATCTTATTTTCATTAATATATATATATATATTTCAACAGAAGTTTATCTAACATTCTTTTTTAAAAAATCACTAGAAAAATGCATTGCAAAAATGTAAACTTGTGACTTGAATTATAAGTAAATCTTGGGTTTATGTATCATCTGAAAACATAAAGATGTACATTCATCTTCAAAAGTAAATCACATTCTTATTTTTGGCCTTATGGTGCTTCTTGTAATTCATGTGTAAAACAGATATATACCATATTTTAATGGATTTGACTCTAAATCCATTACTTATAGTTATTTCAGTTTTCCCTGCTAAGTCAGTTTTCAAAACTGTTTCCAAAATTTAGTTGAATGAGCCTTTTGTTTAAGAGCAATACCACAAGGTGAAAATAATTCCGTATTAAACAGAGATGTGACAGAAAAATGAATGTAAAAGTCAAGCTGTTTATTTTCTTTCTAAAGAAAAAATAATTTCCTCTGTGCTTCCATCTTATCTTTTAATCTTTTCTTCCTTAATATTGTAAACATTGGCAGATAGATAAGATAGATAAGAATGGTGTTGAGTGCATTTACTGACCATGACTGACTGATGATTTTGATGACCCTGTATTTCTACAATAATATTTTAACTCTCTGAATGCAAGTAATATATGCTGTAGTACTGAAACCTGTTAGGATAATGTGCCTTATGAAGAGGCTTTTTCTCCCAGTACTCAGACAGTAGACAAAGTTTACCAAATATAGTTGGATGTGTGCCCTATGTAGTTTATGCCTCTTCTTGGCTTATGAATGCTGTCCTAGGATATTGTTGCAGGATCCAATCTGGGTTGGTCACCGGGACCAAAGATTTAGTCTTCTGAATTTTCAGACTCATTCTGGAGCCCATCCTCAGGGAATTTCTCTCTAGCAGAGTATGTGTCTTCTTGGCTTCTCTCTGTACATTTTCAGTCAGGGATCCACCCAGAGTATTCTAGAGTACTGTATTTTCTGGCATATAAGATGACTTTTTAACCCATGAAAATCTTCTCAAAAGTCAGGGGTCGGCTTATACGCCGGGTGATGAAACTTTAGGGACAAGGCTGGCTGGAAAACCTGGAGCGGATCTCCCATTTGGTCTGCCCAGGGAAAGCAGGACCAATTGGAGAAGAAGCTGCAGTCTGTGATTTTTTACAGGCTGGGGTCTGGGCGTCTTTCCTTCTAAAGTTGAAGAGCAGCTGCAGTCTATCCCAACTTGAAAGGCAGGTGGGGAATGCAGCAGCCAGAGCAGCTGCTTAGCTCTAAGGGCACATTTGACTCAGGAACTGGGCAGGCTGGCTGGAAAACCTGGAGCAGATTTCCCATTTAGTCTGCACAGGGAAAGCTTTAGAGTGAATTAGGAAAAGTTTAATCCACTTGCACTGTTTTATGTTTACATGTTTGATGACAAACAGCCTTATGTTTATAAGTGACAGTTTTCCTACTAAGTACCTGCATGTCGTAAGCATTTGAATTAAAATTACCATATTAAAATCAAATCTGATGTTTTTAAATTTTTATTTGGTGTGCGTTGGAAGAGGGGTAGTCTTATATGGCGAGTATAGCCCAAACCCTATAATTTAACAGGAAATGTAGGGGTTCATCTTATATGCCCAGTCATCTTATACGCCGGAAAATACGGTATTATTTTCATAGATGGCCACCTGCTGTTTTTCCTCACAAGACAAAACAAGAAGTAGCAGCTATTTTGTGTGGATACATTTTATAATAAAATCCTAAATATCCAGACTTTGCTAGTGTATGACACCCTACAAAATACAGCTACATTCACAAATTTGATCAAAGTGCGTATTTCCAAGAATCTATAGGGAGCAGAAGGGAACATAGCCCCCATACAGTATAGGGTTCAATATAATTTTCCTGCATATTTACACACATATCTACTAATTTGCAAGCATTATCTACTAAAAGAAAATTAGTGGAAACTTGGAATCAACTTCCAGAGAAGGTAGTGAGTTAATCATCAGTAACTCACTGCCTGTCTGGGCTGGAGAGCCACAGACTTCCACTAAATGATCCTACTGGCCTTTTGAAAGACCCTGAAAATATGGTTTTGCCAGTGGGCATGGGGACCGGAGAATATGGTAAAGCTGTCACAGCTGATTTTAAACAACTATGAAGTTCTAAAATTTATCCCTTCTCCAAAATTCTGGCATTTTACAAAAATAAAAAGCAACAGCAAACTGAGACTTTCTCTTCTCAATCTAGATGGGCAGGAAGAACAAGTATGCTCCGCTCTCTCTTTGTGCTGAATTAGGTGAGAAAATTGTTACTAAGAACTACTGTGAATTACAGTATAAAACAACTTTGGGGTTGGATTGGGGAGATGGAAATTACAGGAAACTCTAGAGATGCACAATGTATTAAAAAAAAGCTTTACTGTCTCTAGTAGACAAAATTCTTTTCTCTTACATATTTGAAACAATTTCATAGACAACCTAATAAAATTTCACTGAAATTTTCATACACCTTTTCATTATTTATGTCACTGTTAGCAAAGGTTTCTCAATAACTTTTTAAAGCGTAAATCTTCCTGCTTTTCCTTTTCAATAACTACATTTTCTTGATTCAGCTTTTAAAAATGAAAATAGATGTAGGCTCTTATGAAATAGAACCATCATTTGCATGGCATGCTTTCTCCCCAGGTTTTTGTTGTTGTTTTGGGATTTTTCTCCTGCAAATGACAAATGTTAAGTGATTTTTTATGCCAGTCTTTGCCTTACATTAAGGTTTGGTGGGAAGGAAACATACAAATTAACTTCTAGTGAATTTTTTGCTGCAATTATTTTTTCTTACTGCGCACATGATTGTAACAAAGCATATTGTTAAAGTCAACAATTACACTGTGTCACAAACTCTTGTGGAGCCTCTGGATAATGTGAATAATGAGAAACTACCCTACAAGTCAGAAGATAAATCACACTTGCCTTTTTTTTCTCACCAAGCAAATATTGTGCTAATTAAAGTTGCATTTTTCAGGATTCTAACACAAAACCCACTACTGCTCAGATAAAGTTTTCAGTTGTCAGAAGCAACAGCTGAATATTCGCATTCCTAAAGGAATTTCATTTTCAAAGATATGTTAACAGACTCTCATTCTATTTTAACAAAATTAATAAGCCTTTCCCTTCTGTAAGCCCATCTACCCAAGAAGAGCAATTGGGAAAGAGGGCTTAAGTTATTTGTCACTTGCACTTTCTCCAAGCAGCTCCCCATCACAACCTCGTTTCTACTACAAGTTTTCCCTCAAACATGGTTCTTTGGAACCTGTGAAGAGAAAATCAGTTTTGTTCAGCGATCAAAGTACATCTTACAGCTATAGAAAAAAATAGAAGTAAAAATGTCTACACTGAAATAAAAATTATGAAAATAATTCATATATTTGACCTAGAAATTGGGGAGAGGGAAGACACCTATGCCTTTTAAAGGCATCATTTTTTATTCTTCCATTTAATCCTACCTAATTCTCTGAGACTGTCTGGAAAAGTCCCTGCCTGGAAAAGTCCCAAGGTTTTTCAGAAACGGTTTCCCATTCCCTCTTTCCTAGGGCTGAGAGAAAGTGACAGGCCCAAGGTCACCCAGGTGACCTTGTGCCTAAGGCAGAATTAGAACTCATGATCTCCTTGTTCCTAGACATAGCCTAATGCCTTAACCACTATTCCAAACTGGCTCTCAAAGGAAACATAGCTATTAGTTATCACAAATAAGTTGACCAGAAATCAGATTTTAGAGAGTCTTGAAATTTTCTTGCCAGAAAAATCTAGCAGAGGTGCTAATAGAATAGTAACTGTCTTATTATACCAAGATTATATTTTAGGATAATAAATCTACTTGGCATTCTCTGTGTTTCAGAGAACAGGATTAGTGGTAGTTGGGAAGTAAGATATATAAATATGTTTATAATAACGAGCAGTATTTACTACAACAGTGAAGATTCGACACATCCATGAGATTCATAACATTCCTCAGCATGCATACCTTGTCCTAATAGGGCTGTGAATCAATTTGACTACCGTATTTTCTGGCGTATAAGACGACTGGGCGTATAAGACGACCGCCTACATTTCCCGTTAAATTATAGGGTTTGGGCTATACTCACCGTATAAGAATAACCCTCTTCCAACGCACAAAAAATAAAACTTAAAAAACATCAGATTTGATTTTAATATGGTAATTTTAATTCAAATGCTTATGACATGCAGGTACTTAGTAGGAAAACTGTCACATATAAACATAAGGCTGTTTGTCATCAAACATGTAAACATAAAACAGTGCAAGTAGATTAAACTTAATAATAATAATAATAATAATAATAATAATAATAATAATAATAATAATAATAATAATAATAATAAGTTGGAAGGGACCTTGGAGGTCATCTAGTCCAACCCCCTGCTAAGGCAGGAAACCCTGTACCATTTCAGACAAATGGCTGTCCAGTCTCTTCTTAAAAACTTCCAGTGTTGGAGCATTCACCACTTCTGGAGGCAGGTTGTTCCACTGGTTAATTGTTCTAACTGTCAGGAAGTTTCTCCTTAGTTCTAGGTTGCTTTTCTCCTTGACTAGTTTCCATCCATTGCTTCTTGACCTGCTTTCAGGTGCTTTGGAGAATGGCTTGGCTCCCTCTTCTTTGTGGCAGCCCCTGAGATATTGGATCACTGCTATCATGTCACCCCCTCACCCTTCTCTTTGTTAAATTACACATACCCAATTCCAGCAACCGTTCCCTATTTTCCTAATTCACTTTTCCTCTTTTCCTAATTCACTCTAAAGCTTTCCCTGCACAGAGCCTTAAGTAACACCAGCTGCCTGCAGGTTCGCATCCCACCAGGCTCAAGGTTGACTCAGCCTTCCATCCTTCCGAGGTAGTTAAAATGAGGACCCATATTGTTGGGGGCAATAAGCTGACTTTGTAATAATGCTGCTTGTGGGGGGGGGGTGAATGAAGGCTATTGCTAAGCACATTGATTTGTGCTTTAAATTGTAAGTCGCCCTGAGTCTTCGGAGAAGGGCAGGATATAAATGGGATAAAAAAAAGACCAAATGGGAGATCCGCTCCAGGTTTTCCAGCCAGCCTGCCCAGTTCCTGAGTCAAATGTGTCCTTAGAGCTAAGCAGCTGCTCTGATTGCTGCATTCCCCACCTGCCTTTCAAGTTGGGATAGACTGCAGCTGCTCTTCAACTTTAGAAGGAAAGACGCCCAGACCCCAGCCTGTAAAAAATCACAGACTGCAGCTTCTTCTCCAATTGGTCCTGCTTTCCCTGTGCAGACTAAATGGGAGATCCGCTCCAGGTTTTCCAGCCAGCTCTGTCCCTAAAGTTTCAGCACCCGGCGTATAAGACGACCCCTGACTTTTGAGAAGATTTTCATGGGTTAAAAAGTTGTCTTATATGCTGGAAAATATGGTATATTCAGATTGCAAGGTGATATTATTTTCCTGTTTCACTTGGATAGAATGGGGAAAAAAACTGAATTTGCTTTATTTTGAATTTGAACAACAGTGAAATTCTCAGATTTATCCCTGAACTATTCTTCTAGAACTCTGGCACACTTCAAGGTGAAAAAAGCAAAACAGAACTGAGATTTTTCCCAAGCAAAACAAGTGTTCAGCCACTGATTATGATCTCTTCTCAATAGGCTCATTCCATAGCAAGCTAATTGAAACATATATTATTATTATTATTATTATTATTATTATTATTATTATTATTATTATTATTATTATTATTATTATTATTATTATTAATTAAATTTTTATACCGCCCTTCTCCCGAAGGACTCAGGGCGGTGAACAGGGCATATCTTAAAACTACAAAAATACAAAAATTAAAAAAAGAATTAAATTATTGCCCACAATAAAAACAATAAAAATATATAAATATTAAAACCCTAAGTAATTCCCCATCAGGCCAGGCCAGCTTGTTCAAATAAATGGGTCTTTAACCCGCGACGGAAGGAGCGGAGATCTGGTGCCATCCGGAGCTCAACCGGCAGCTGGTTCCACAAAGCCGGAGCGCCCACAGAGAAGGCCCTCCCCCTGGGGGCCACCAGCCGGCATTCTCTGACCGGAGGCACCCTGAGGAGGCCCTCTCTGTGGGAACGCACGGGGCGGAGGGGAGTTGACGCCGGCAGCAGGTGGTCCCCGAGGTATTCTGGACCCATGCCATGTAAGGACTTAAAGACCATCACTAAGACCTTGAACCTCACCCGGAAGACAACTGGTAACCAATGCAGCTCGCGGAGCAAAGGTGTAACATGGGAGTACCGGGAAACTCCCAAGACAACTCTCGCGGCCGCATTCTGTACCAGTTGGAGCCTCCGAGTGGTCTTCAAGGGAAGCCCCATGTAGAGAGCATTGCAATAGTCAAGACGAGAGGTCACGAGCGCATGAGTGACCGTACACAGGGCATCCCGGTCCAGATAGGGCTGCAACTGCCGCACCAGGCGAACCTGTGCGAAAGTCCCCCTGGTCACGGCTACTACATGATCTTCTAAGGTGAGCCGTGCATCAAGGAGGACTCCCAAGTTGCGAGCCCTATCTACGGGGGGTAAAGACTCACCCCCCATAGAAAGTGATGGGACGTTTTGAATGTCCTGGGATGCCGGAATGTACAGCCAATCAGTCTTGTCAGGGTTGAGTTGAAGTCTGTTCCTCCCCATCCAGACCCGAACCGCCTCCAGGCAACGGGACATCACAGCGAGGGCATCACTGGGGTGGTTTGGGGTCGAAATGAAAAGTTGGGTATCATCAGCATATTGATGATACCCAACTCCAAAACCACGAATGATCTCACCCAGCGGTTTCATGTAGATGTTGAACAGGAGAGGTGAGAGAACCGAACCCTGAGGAACTCCACAAACGAGAGACCTAGGGGCCGATCTCTGCCCCCCTGCCAACACCGACTGCGAACGTCCCAGGAGATAGGAGGAGAACCACCGAAGAACTGTGCCTCCCACTCCCAATCCCCTGAGACGCCGCAGCAGGATACCATGGTCGATGGTATCGAAAGCCGCCGAGAGGTCTAATAGGACCAGGACAGAGGAATATCCCCTATCCCGGGCCCTCCAGAGATCATTCACCAGAGCGACCAATGCCATCTCCGTGCTGTACCCGGGCCTGAAACCCGATTGGTACGGGTCCAGATAATCCGCTTCATCCAGGACCAGAGGGAGCTGATGTGCCACCACACTCTCAACAACCTTCGCAAGAAAGCGAAGGTTGGAGACTGGACGAAAGTTGTTCAAGATAGCTGGGTCCAAGGCAGGCTTCTTGAGGAGAGGTCTCACCACCGCCTCCTTTAAGACGGTGGGGAAATTACCCTCACTCAAAGAAGCAGATATCACCGCCTGGAACCAGCCTCGTGTCCTCTCCCTGGCTGCATAAACCAGCCAGGAAGGGCACGGATCCAATAAACATGTGGTGGAGCTCAACCTCCCCATAATCCTGTCCACTTCATCAGGGGTCACAGAATCAAACTCCTCCCAGATAACATTGACAAGACCGCCCGTGTCCTGATCGTCAGACTCTGCCCAGCTGGAGTCCAAACCGGTCTGAATCCGAGCGATTTTATCCGACAGATGTTGACCAAACTCCTCGGCACAACCCTGCAAGGGATCCTCCCTCACCTCCTGATTAAGGAGGGAGCGAGTCACCCTAAACAGGGCGGCCGGGCGATTATCTGCGGACGCAATGAGGGCAGAGAAGTAATTGCACCTCGCTGCCCTCATCGCTGCGAGATAAGACCTAATATAGGTTCTTAACCGCAACCGGTCGGATTCGGATCGGCTGGACCTCCAGCAGCTCTCTAGGCCCCGTTTCCGACGCTTCATCTCCCGGAGCTCCACGGAGAACCATGGAGCTCGATGGGATCTGCACCGGGTCAGGGGCCGCAGGGGTACAACTCGGTACAGTGCCTCAGTGGCTACCCTTTCCCAGGCTTCCACTAAGGCATCCGCCGAGCTGTGAGCGACGGAGGCAGGTGGGGATCCCAGCGCTGCCTGGAACCCGAGAGGGTCCATTAAGCGTCTGGGGCGGTACCATCTAGTTGGTTCCGCATCCCCACGGTGGGAGGTGGCAAGACGGAAGACCAGCCGCAGGAGGTGATGATCGGTCCATGACAGGGGCATAATAAATGGAGAACCCCCACCAAGATCATCCAACCACCGTCCAGATAAAAAAACCAAGTCAAGGGTGTGGCCTCCCTCATGAGTTGGTTCAGAAATTACCTGCGTCAGGTCCATGGCCGTCATGGAAGCCATGAACTCCCGGGCTAACTCAGATGACCCTCCCAGGGATGGTAGATTGAAGTCACCCAAAACTTGAAGTTTGGGGAACTCAATCACCAAACCGGAGAGGACATCGAGTAGCACGGGCAGGGCTGCCGCTGTGTGACTAGGCGAAACGTACACCAGCAGCAAGCCCAACTGCGCCCCCGAACCAAACCTCAAAAAGAGAGACTCACACCCGACTATCTGAGGAACGGTGGTCTCCCGCGGACATAAGGTCTCCCTAATAACAACCGCCACTCCCCCACCCCTACCTTGAGCCCGAGGCCGATGTAACGCTCGGAAACCTATCATACATGGCTATTCATGTTGACTTGCATTTTGATGCAGAAAATTACCACTTGGCAAAATGCAAGTCTACACAAGTCTACTTTGTTGATTATCAAATGAATCTCCAGAAATATTTGAATAATTAAATAATACTTTGCCTTTGAGATAGGCATTACTCTTATCTGCACTTTGTCAAATTCACATTGATTACATTCAATTAATATAATTATGGAGCAATCCATCTCAACAACTGTAATCATGGACATATATTTCATTTCTCAGTTACTGTCTCTATTAGCATTATTTTTAAATCATCATCTTTCCATAGAACATGTTTTTCACATGATTTCTGAAAAGAGGACAATTTAATAATTACTCTCCATGTTAAGCCTGTTAGCAAAGCAGAAAGATAGCCTGGCTCTTGAGGATTGATCAGGGGAAACCACTAAAACTTTGGGATATTAACTCTGTCTTATAATTTATTTTATACCAAAAAAATGGCTAAATCTAAAAAAACAAAATTTGTCTCCAAGTACAAAAACTGCAGAAAAAATAGGCATGGCTGAATAGCATCTCAACACTTAAAGATTCCAAATAATATCCTATATTTCTTTGTCTTTTTTTCCTGTCTTCTCTTTGCCTTTTTCTCTTTGGTCATGTGTTCAAAGTTCTGTAATAACATTCTAATAAAATGTTCTGCTATGTTATTCAAATATTGATAAAACAGCCAATGTTGTCCCATTTGTTTCTCACTCTCTCCAAAATGTACTTATAAAGCATTTTTTTTTATTTTGCACAAGTGATATATGAAACTTGTGAGATGTCATAGAAACAATCATATTGTACAGACTCATATATAACCCATCATGCACACAAATACATTTTATTTGAAATGTAACACAGAAATATATTTTAAACACTGACATGTATGATAGAGAATTTAGTTTATGGCTGATACACAAATGCCCTGCCCTAACATAATATTTATTATGATCTAGAATGTTTAGATGAACAGCTGTGCGTCAGACTCAAATGTGATTTGGCCTTAATAATAACAGGCCCATCAGAAACAGTTCAATATCATTTTGTGATGCAATTAGCAATTTTGTACAGAAATTCCAGATTTTCATATTTCACATGTTAAGAAGCAGGGAAGAGGAAACATTTATTTTTATTTCCAGAAGTTCACAAAATCTTGTATTTTTTTTCTTGACCATTTTCAGCTTAATAACTTACTCTGTTAAAATTATGTATTCCATATTCTGCTATATTGTTTCAGCACCATTTCTGTTTCCCTATTATTTTCAATATATCATTTTCATGGAAATGATTAACTTTATTATTACATATTATCCTTTGTTGTATGCCTGTTAAAATATCTTATTGATTTCACAATATAATCTTATAATAGTTGTTCGGAGATATTGTCCAATTTGCTATACAGGACTTCTCCCGTGTATAGGATATAGTCTTAATGTATCAATATATCAATATTCCCTGAGACAGACCATAGCATAACCTGAAATAATTTGGCTATTTTCCACTGTGTGATTGTCTTCCTTTAAATGAATCTTTTTTATTTTTTTACTTGTATAGCCAGCCTACCCAAGTGACAATATTATTAAATAGTGATAAGTATTTTCAATATCAGTTATTACGGGATGAGAAAATTCCATCAGAATAAGGGGGAAATCTATATTCTTCTAAATAATGATGTAATAATAATAATAAGTTGGAAGGGACCTTGGAGGTCATCTAGTCCGACCCCCTGCTCAGGCAGGAAACCCTATACCATTTCAGATAAATGGCTGTCCAGGCTCTTCTTAAAAACTTCCAGTGTTTTTTGTTTTTCCCCTTTTATGTACATTCTGATATTCCAGTTTTAAGTAGAATATACATAGAATTACATTTGATTTCAGTGGGGCTGATTTCCAATATCTATGTTCCACTTATTCTTCTTCACTTATTCAGCTGCAATAAATATTACATTTACAATGCTCAACTGATTTCTGCAGAATTATTTACCAAGAATTTATGTGAAATTTGCTTGCTTCATAGAGCACATAGTTACTAACAAAATGGAAAACAAAATATTTTCTGCAGCTTAGCCTTGATTATTTACCATCAGCTCAGGATTAACTCTTAGTGACTACATACATTTTCTGCAGGATGATCTATCCACAATATGATCCTTCAATCTTTCATCCACCTTACTAAGATGATCTTCATCTTTTTCCTTCCAATTTTGCTTTATGGACATTATAATTTATAAACTGAGGAACAGAAGGAAGTTTGGAAGAATCAAAGGTAACAAGAAATATACACAATTAAATACAGTTCCCTAGATCACAGGTCGGCAACCTGCGGCTCCCAGCCGCCCGGTGCGCGCGCACCTCTTCCAACGGGCAGTGGTGCGCGCGCACCTCTCCAAATGGAGAGTGGCACCGCCCGTTTGGAGAGGTGCACGCGCACCTCCCCAAACCTTTGGGGAGGTGCGCGCGTACCTCCGCGCGAATGGGCAGCGGTGCCGCTCTTTCAGGAAGCCCGCCGCGGCCCGTCTGTGAAGCTGCCGAAAGCGGCAGCTTAGCAGACGGGCCGCGGCAGCTTCCGCAAAGAGCGGCGCCCCTGCCCATTCCGAGAGGTGCGCGCGCACCTCTCCGAACGACCGGAGGTGCGCGCGCACCTCCCCAAACTTTTGGGGAGGTGCGCGCGTACCTCCGCGCGAACGGGCAGCGGTGCCGCTCTTTCAGGAAGCTGCCGCTTTCGGCAGCTTCCTGAAAGAGCGGCGCCGCTGCCCCTTCGCACGGAGGTACGCGCGCACCTCCCCAAAGGTTTGGGGAGGTGCGCGCGCAACTCCGGTCGTTCGGAGAGGTGCGCGCGCACCTCTCGGAATGGGCAGGGGCGCCGCTCTTTGCGGAAGCTGCCGCAGCCCGTTTGCTAAGCTGCCGCTTTCGGCAGCTTCACAGACGGGCCGCGGCGGGCTTCCTGAAAGAGCGGCACCGCTGCCCATTCGCGCGGAGGTACGCGCGCACCTCCGGTCGTTCGGAGAGGTGCGCGCGCACCTCTCGGAATGGGCAGGGGCGCCGCTCTTTGCGGAAGCTGCCGCAGCCCGTTTGCTAAGCTGCCGCTTTCGGCAGCTTCACAGACGGGCCGCGGCGGGCTTCCTGAAAGAGCGGCACCGCTGCCCATTCGCGCGGAGGTACGCGCGCACCTCCGGTCGTTCGGAGAGGTGCGCGCGCACCTCTCGGAATGGGCAGGGGCGCCGCTCTTTGCGGAAGCTGCCACGGCCCGTCTGCAAAGCTGCCGAAAGCGGCAGCTTTGCAGACGGGCCGTCGCCATCGGGCAACCGGGAACCGGTTCCATCTCATTTTTTAAAAAATGGCAGCCGCGTGCGTCCGCGCATGCGCAAAAAACCTTTTTGCGCATGCGCGTGCATGGACACACGCACGCGGCTCCCTCTTTTTTTAATTTGTGATGGAACCGGTTCCCAGTGGCTCTTTTTCTTTTTTAGGTTGCCGACCCCTGCCCTAGATATACCTATTTCTTACCAAATTGAAATTAAAGCTACTAATAAGCAAGAATCTCCTTCAAATTCAGGTTTTCTTTTTCTGTGTGTATACAGTTATCTACTTTTGTTTGTATATAAAGTGTTAACTGTGGCTGTACTGCTGTATACTTAAAGTTTTTAACATACTGCTTACTCAAGTACTGTAGCAGAAACAGTCTGTTTAAATGTTCTAAATTCTAACAAATTACATTTCTAACTGCTGGGGAGATTGGAATCACACAAAAATGTGCTTTTTTGCACATTTTCAAGTACAGAATTAAATAGTAGAAATATGATTGTGGTAAGAAAGCAGTTCAGAAACAGTAGTTTATAGTACATTACAATGTTATACATGATGCTTTTACATTGCAATCCTCTGATATTGTAATGAATAAAATTTTGCCACATTCTTTCCTGCATTAATCATTTCAAGCTGATCCTACAGGATACAAGGGCAAATTAAATTCTATTTGCAATTTCATGCATGGAGCACAGGAGCTGGCGATTCCTGAGCTAGCAGTTTTTCAGTAAGACAAGCGTGTAAGTTGCAATTATGCAGCTACTGTCTCCCATGTGCCAGCTCTCTTATTACTGACAATTTTGTAAATGAAAATGTATGAATAGTATTAAATTCACCTTCAAGAGGTAGCAAATTAAAATGAATAACATTAGGCCATGTTTATGGGGGAAAATCCCATACTGCTTTAATGATGAAAATTACAAATGGAAAACCCTTGTTACCTTGGGGCTGCTTAATCTTCAGGCTGATTTTTTGTAGTTGTACATGACGAGTATCAAAAAGCAGAGCAGAAAGAGGACCCCCAAACCTCATGCAGAATTGTCAGTAGAAACTTGTAGAATTCTCTCAAAATGGCATCCAAGTAGACCATGCTCTTTTTGTTGTCTAGAAATAAAGAACTGAATGCATTTTCTCATTACAATCCTTAAAGGGACAATAGACATTTTAAAAAATTCTTCATTGGATCATAAATATTGCTTCTGCTGCTCAATCTACATTTGCTTTAACAGACACCTGTATTCTGTTTGTGCTATTCCATTGTCTTGGTTAAGCAAGCAACGAGCTTTTCAGTTTTGAATCTTTTCTTATGAATCAGGGTTAGTTATAGCAATAGCAATAGCACTTAGACTTATATACTGCTTCATAGTACTTTACAGCCTCTCTAAGTGGTTTACAGAATCAATATATTGTCACCAACAATCTAGGCCCTCATTTTTACTGACCTCAGAAGGATGGAAGGCTGAGTCAACCTTGAGCTGGTGAGATTTGAACTGCTGAATGGCTGGCAGTTGGCAGTCAGCAGAATTAGCCAGCAATACTGCATTCTAACCACTGCATCACCACAGCTCTTATCCTTTTCATTTGAGTCAGTAATATGAAAATTTCACAAAGGCTATCTAAGAAATTGATTTGACTCACTATAAGAAACCCAGATCATCTACATAGCAAACCAGATAATGGCTCTGAGTATTACTTTGCCCAAAACTTAGCCTCTCTTTTTAGTGTTAAATATAGTTACCATAATAATTCAACACACACACAATTTCATGAAAGATAACTTAAAAATAGTAGTTAGATAAAGTCTAACTTCAGTTGTAACTTCAGTTTAATATATTCTGTCTCAACTGATTCAGTTGATGCAGTTGGATTCAATTTTGTTATCTTTATGTATCCTACCTTGGAGCATTTATCTACCTGCCTGGTTGATCTGTCATTGGAATTGCCAGATATGTTTTTGGAGGACAAATATGGGCATCTCCCTCTATTAATCCTCTACTTTGGTTCAAAGAGACCTTAGAGTACACTTTTCTTTTTCAATTCCACAAAACATTTAGTAGGAATTCATGCCACTAGTTGTCAGAAATTGTGATCACTGATGGTTACAAAGATTTTAATAAATAATTTCCAAACTTGAAACATTGAAGTGTGTACGTGGCTCTGTTTAATCCACTTAGCTTACTGCATAAACACTGACCTACAAAAGGAAAGAAGTTTCTTTATGGGAGAAAGATAGACAAGAAAAGGGAAAAAGATTTTCAAAATATCCTTTCATCTGCCATGTATTTATTGTAATGGGGTTTGCAGTTGGACAAGCTGTAGACAAAGTAGAGATGTTAACAGATAAATTCAAGTGATAAAGCAGCACTAACTAATGGAGTATATCAAATACATCAGTTATTATCAGTGCTGTCAAAAGCGACTTATGAGTCTCAAAACTTCAAAAGAATATCAACGAAAAAGTGGGGAGGGGAAGATGGCTTGAATGGTCATCTTTGCCAATGAAGAGATTTGCAACAGATAAATGTTGTCTCTCAAAACTGATTTTTAGAGGTAGCTTAATACTTTCAGCCAGAGAGGTCTTTTTATGAGGCCTCTTTGTGTGCTTCAGTGCTTCACACCGAGAGTTAGTGCTCTGGTAGAGATTTACTGTTACCATTTGACTTGTTAAGCAACAATCTGTCCTTTCTGTGAGATTAACTGCATCTGTCCAGCCTGACAGAAGCTCGTGCTGCTAATTTTATATGATCTATTGTCCTGGTGATACTGTTCAGTTCTGATGGAATCATTTGAACCAGGAAGAGAAGAACAATGTAATGGCTTTCTTACAAAACAGATATATGGAATCAGCTGAAGCAATTTACTGTGAACCAATAACAGCATACAGATGTGCAAGTTATGAATTGAAAATTGACCCAGACAGGAACTCATCCCATTCTGTCGTAACCCAAATTAATTGAAACATAGCAAAATGAAAATAAATTGGAGCCACAAGAAGCTGAGTCACAAAAAATACTTTTACTTAAAATGTTGTTCTTTCCCCTTAATTAGGCAACCAATATCAATTTCCAGTAGAGGAGGCAAAGGAGTGGGGAAGGTATACTATTTCAGCCTCTTACATTATTTCATTATTACTATCATTTCACAGAAACACATTTCCAGGTCCTGGAAAGGATGATGATGATCAGAGATTGGAAGAGAGGGGGCATGCCCACATCAACCTGCAATGATCAATAAGCTTTTGTCTGATCCTACTTGCTGCTAATCACCTGACTACCTTACCATAAATTTTACACAGGTTGCAACTTACATGAGAGGTTGTTGAGTTAAGTAGGAAACCATGACTTTAAGACTGATCCAACTAGGGACAATTTAAGTCTATCTCATTAATGGCTGGGAACAAGCAGAAGGCAATGGCAAGGGGAAACAATTGAGCATTGTTCTTCAGATCAAATGCAAGTCATTAAGTTATATTACGCCTCAAGCTATTAACTCTTGGAGATAATGTAGGCCTTCTTAATCTTTTGGACCTGAGCTCCAATCAACTTTCATTATCAAAAGAAGTTGTGGGTCTCAATCCCCAAATAATCTGTTGAGACTATACTGCACAAGGTTGTGTAAAATTTGTAAATTCAGTTCTGCATAACTTAATTTTTAATGGTTAACGCATCAAGATAGAAGCTATGAGAGTGTGAGAGCTAGTCTCACACCTTAGGCATGAAAGCCAGCTGGATGACTTTGGACCATTCACTTTCTCAGCTCAACTTACCTCACAGGGTTGTTGTTGTTGAGGAGAAAATAGGATGATGAAGTGAGGGTGAAGGTTCGTTCTCCAAGCTTGAAGGTTGGCTTTCAAACATTTCATTACCAGGCTAGGTAACATCTTCAACTGTGTTTAGTGGATGTCCGTGTGAGAGTTCTTATATAAGGGCTTCAGGTGTGGGAGTGTCAAGTGAGGGTCTTGTGATGGGCCAGGTGTGAATCATCAGGGAGAGGCTTGTGATGGGGAGGTACTTCAGGTCAGAGTCATTGGAGGGTGTAAATTAGTGGGTCAGGAGTGAGTCATCAGTGGGAGGCTGATACTGAGTCTTGTGATGGGGAGATTATATCAGGTCAGGGTCATTGGAAGATGAACTGCAGAGGAGAGAGGGGCTTGAGGGTTGGTGCTGTCCCTGGATGGCTGTTCAGTTGATAAGGATTCTGAGGGATTCATATGCTGGTTGTAGATCAATATGTCTATTGATGGAATTGCTTCTGGAGTGCCAGGCTTCAATGAACTCCTGAACATGGTGGGTGGTAGCATGGCCAATGATTTTCGTGTTGCCCCAATTGAATTGGTGTTGTTTGGTGTCAGTGTGGGTAATGATTAGTGATTTGGGATTGTTACATTTGACTGATAGCCAGTGTCCATGGATCCTGGTTTTTAACTGAAGTGATGTTTGTCCCACATAGAGGTGGTTGCAATTGTTACAGTTGATTTTGTAGATGACATTGCTTCTTTCATCCTTCTGTGTCTTGTCTTTGGTTCTAGATAATTCCTGGTAGAGTGTGGCTGTGGGTTTGTGGGCTATCAGTATTCCTAAGGATTGGAGAATGCTGGCTTTCATTTCTGATATTCCTTTTGTGTATGGTAGGGTTCATTTTTGAGTGGTGGTCGGCTGTGTGGTGGTTTGGGTGCTATGTGTTGGAATACAAAGTTTGGGGGGGATGAAGGAGTATTGTGTATATTCCCCACAATGAGTTAAATATATAAAAAAACAAAGGTGGGATATAAATAAATTTTATCATCCCATTGGAAAAGATCTGTGAATAATTGCCTTTAAAAGTATTTAAAATTCATTGACCTCTTCATTATATTTGAGTTTTTACAGACAATAGACAATGTTGTAACTTTAAATATATATATGAACAATTCAGGAAACAAATGCACAAGAGAAGTTGAAATCTCAAAACAAAGCAAAACAAAAAAACATGTGTAGGAAATCTAAACTGAATAAAGTCACAAAGAAAGTATATAGACAAAAATCCCTGAACTATAGGGCTGATTCTAGAAAAGCAAAAGTTCAGAACTGAGGTTAATGAGAAATGCTAATAAAAACAAAAATACATCTTTAGAGATGTTCAAAATAAAAGGAAATTGAATTGGTACAGCAGTTGCTCAAGGAAAATATTAAAATGCTACCAGAGAACAGTGAAAAATTATAGACCTACTCAATTTCCATTTTGGTTCAGTATTTTCCAGGAAAGAAGTATGCACTATGAAGAACAAAATGAAAGACAGGATTGAATCCTGAGATTAACAGAAATATGTCAGAGTATATATTTTAACTCTAAATGTATGTAAATCTTAAGTACTAAGTAAACTGCCAAACTGATGAAATGCCAAATGACTGGAGAAAAAAAAATACTCAGAAAATGGCAAAATGGACATCCTGCAAATTACCGGATGCTCAGTCTGATTTTAATATCTAGAAGTATTCCAGAGCAGATCTGAGAGAAATTAATATAAAAACACTTTGAAAACTTGCAGCAATTACCATAGATTAGTAATGCAATAGATTTAATTTATTTTGCTTTTAACAAAGAATTGGACAACAGGTTAAATTTGACAGAAAAAAATCCAAATAACAAAAATCAAATGTCCAGATATCAAGATATCTGGCCTAGTAATAATATTTAAGGACAGGAATCAATGCAAATTGAGTAAGAACCATACGTATGCAGAAAAAATCAAATTCAACTTTGGTATGCATCATTAGAGGTATCATTTTTAATTCTCATGACTAATCATTCCACTGTACCTTGATTTAGTCAGATCTACCTTGAAAAATATCCTTAACTGGGGGCATATTTAACCATTCTTTAAGAAGAATTTGGGGAAATTTGAAAACAATCAGAAAAGAAGAATGGGGGTAGTTAGGTTACTACTGTGTATTAATTATAAAGTAAGATGGTAGGAGCTGAATCTTTTAGCACTGAAAATAGTCAATTACTCAGGGTTTTTTTGTGGGGCGTGCTCCCTTTCACCGAATGCATTCAAGCATATGTTTGGAATGTTTTAAATTCTGATTTCTGCAGTGGTAAAGTGGTGATAGCCTAAGTAATCTGTTATGTACTGGGCTTTTGGAATATCACTACTTGCTTTGCTGGAGAACCATTAGTTCTCCAGCAACTCAGACAGGACGTCTCCAGTCCTGCTATTGGTCAGCTTTGGCGGCAAGTATAGCTTCAATCCGATTGTTTAATACCATAGGGCCTGGCTATATATTGAGGCAGGGTGACTCCAATCTCTCAGTACAGTTTCTGCTTAAATAAAGTATGTGCTTGTCTGTACTCCTCTGCGTGTTCTCGTTCCTGCTCATCAGAGCCCACAACATAATAGTGGCAATGAGGGTGGGATCCTGCTTCTCCGCCTGAGGGCTGAAGTCACGAGGGGACGGCATTACTCGCTGGAGGGAAGGGGCATCTTCCCCCCCCTTCTTTAGCCGGCTAGTAAACTACGCTAGCGGCCTCATGCTTAGAGGAAGCATTCCCTGAGACTAGAAGCAGGATCCAACAGCAGAGCAGGAATTGAGGAAAAATGCCAAAAGTCAGCAAACTCAGAGAATTCGACATTAAACATCCAGAAGATTGGCTGTCTTACCTCTCACAGGTAGAAAATTACCTACGAACTAACCAGATAGCAGAGGAAGGCCTAAAAGCTGCGACGTTGCTGTGTGTATGTGGGCCAGCGACTTTTGATTTAGCTGAGAACCTCTTTGCGCCAACGCCCATTGAAGCAGTATCTTTTGCTGACCTGAAGAAGAAGCTGACTGGACATTTCCAGCCAAAAATGTCAGAGATGGCCTGGTGGTTTAAATTTGACCAACGAGTGCAGCTTCCCAGTGAGACAGCATTCGAGTTTATCACGGGCCTAAGGCAGGCCGCACATCTCTGCAAATTTTCGAATTTAGAGGAGCGTTTGAGAGACTGACTTGTCTGCGGACTGAGAGACAGAACCTTGCAGCAGAGATTATTTGCCAGACCAAACCTCACATTCGCTGAAGCACAAGACAAGATCATGGCTGACAAAGCAGCCGGAGGTGCAGTACAAACTGTACAGCCCACCAAAACCCCAAAGACAGAAGTTTCTGTCCACCACGAGGTCGCCATTTGCAGTGGAGAATCATCATCAGAAGAGGAACCTGAAATCAACAAGCTCCAGAGACAGTCAAGCATGCAAAACCATGGAAATCAACAAAGAGAGAACAATTACAAGGCAGCTCACTTACCGAGATGTAAAGGGTGCAGAGGCAACCACTCCCGTGCAAACTTCAGATTCCATCCGGCCACGTGCAGAGCTTGCAGTAGGACCAGGCACATTGCGGTGGTATGCAGAGCTTGCCAGAGAGACAGGCCACCCAAGCACCAGTCAGAGAAACCGACTAGGAAAGGTACTGGGGCTCTGGGTCCAGTCAGTGTAGGGTTCTTCAGGAGCCAGAGAAGTGTTTGTCGCACCGGGGCTCATCATCCTCTTAAGCCTAAACTTAAGCTCTCAGTAGAGCTACAAGGAATTCCATGCAAAATGGAATTGGACTCTGGCTCAGCGGTCTCAATTATTTCACAGGACACATTCAACCTTGTTTGCAGACGCAGCAACCAGTGGGCTACATTAAGACCGTCAGACATTATTTTAACAGATTTTCAGAAAGCTCAGGTTAAAGTTTATTTATTTATTTATTTATTTATTTATTTATTTATTTATTTATTTATTTATTTATTTATTTGATTTGTATACCGCCCTTCTCCCTAAGGACTCAGGGCGGTGAAGTGACATAAATATCAAATGCACAAATACAGATATTTGTTAAGTTAAGGGTGAAGCCACCTTATTGGTGAAATTTAAAGGGTTTTGGGGGCACCTGGATGTCATAGTAGTAGAGGGCCATAGAACAAGTCTTATACGACTTGATTGGTTTGAGGCTTTGGACATTCAGATACCGGGCATTAACCAGACACAGACAGCAGATCTCAAGGCTGTTTGTGAGGAATTTGTGGATGTGTTCAAGTCAAAACTAGGAACTTATACTGGGCCACCCATCTCTTTTAAGTTAGATCCTAACGTTGTTCCGATAAGAGTCAAACCTTGCAGAGTTCCTTTCGCCTTAAAACATAAAATCGATACTGAAATCGATAAGTTAGTAGAGCAAGGTGTATTGCAGCCTGTTGATAGGGGGAGTGGGAAACTCCTATTGTCACCCCACTAAAGCCCAACGGAGAGATTTGCATTTGCGCAGACTACAAATGCACATTAAATAAAGCCTTAAATCAACATCCATACCCAGTCCCAATAGTCAGCCATATTTTAGCCTCTTTGCAAGGGGGAACCATTTTTGCTAAACTTGATTTAGCGCAGGCATATGAGCAGCTGCTGGTAGATGAGTCCACAGCCGCAGCTCAAACTATAGTGGCTCATAGAGGAGCATTCAAAGTCAAACGCTTGCAGTTTGGAGTTAGCATTGCACCGGGCATTTTCCAAGGAATTATGGAGCGCACACTTAAAGGAATTCAGGGTGTCTGTCCTTATTTTGATGATGTTCTCATTGCCAGGGAATCCCCAGAAGTATTGGCCAACAGGCTTAGGGATGTGTTACGTGATGCGGGCCTCAAGTTAAAGATAAACAAATGTAGTATTGGGGTTTCTTCAACAGAATTCTTAGGTTTCCGTATTGATGCTAGTGGGATTCACCCCACTGAGTCAAAAGTTAAGGCCATCAAAATGGCTCCTAGGCCACAATCAAAGGCAGAACTGCAAGCATTTTTGGGCCTCCTGAATTTTTATCACACATTTCTACATCATAAGGCTTTTTGGGCTTATTCACCACTGATAAGCAAACTCCCCACATACTGTCTCCAAGAATGCTGAGATGGTCTATATTTTTGGCTGCTTACAGATTTAAGTTAGTTCACAAACCTGGAAAGGAAATGGGCCATGCAGATGGCCTCAGTAGATTACCACTGCCACTAGTGGATCCTGATCCAGCCCCTGCTGCTAAAATATTGTCTGTTCAGGATTTACCTGAGTTTCCCCTCCATGCTGGGGATATTGCTGCTGAGACTGCTACAGATAAACCTCTGAGCAGAGTATTGTCATGGGTACACACGGGCTGGTCAGAAAAAAGTCCAGGCCCTGAGTTCCAAAGTTATTTTGTCAGGAGACATGAATTGTCTGCACATAAGGGTTGTATATTATGGGGCAACAGAGTTATTATTCCCACAACTTTGACAGACAGAGTCTTACATTCCTTACATGAAGGCCATCCAGGCATTGTATGGATGAAAGCGTTGGCTAGAAGCTACCTGTGGTGGCCTGGTCTGGATAAGACTGTAGAGGATCAAGTCCATGGTTGCTATACCTGTCAGAGGTCTAGGCCTGAAATGCCTCAGGGCCCAGTTCATAGGTGGGAGGAAACACATACTCCCTGGTCCAGGGTTCATATAGACTATGCTGGGCCTTTTCAAGGACAACTTTTTATGGTAGTATTGGATAGCCACTCAAAATAGCTGGAAATAGTTCCAGTCCCTAATATGACTACTGCTAGGACCATTCAGGTGCTGAGAAAACTCTTTGCAACACATGGGTTGCCTGATGTTTTGGTTTCTGATAATGGGGCTCAATTCACTGCTGCTGAGTTTCAGGCTTTTCTCAGAGCTAACCTCATCAGACATGCTACGTCTGAACCATTTCACCCCTCTACGAATGGACAAACCGAGCACATGGTGAGGACAACAAAGGAGGCACTCAAGTGCATCATCACAGGTGACTGGCATCATAGACTGGCAGATTTCTTGCTCTGTCAACACACTACACCCTGCACAGCTACAGGGAAATGTCCTGCTGAGCTTCGTTGGGGATGGTGATTGATTACTAAACTGGACAGTTTGCATCCAGACAGAGTGGCATTCGAAGCCTCTAAACCAAAACCCCTGAGGGGGCTGCAAACAGGTGATTGGGTTTGGGCCAGAAATTATGGGCTTGGAAACTTGTGGGTTCCCGGTCAGGTGGTCAAAGAATCTGGACCCCTATCTTTCAAAGTGGGGTTGGAGGGAGGGCGACTGGTCAGAAGACATATTGACCAACTTAGAAAAAGAGTCCCAGAGCGGTCACTAAGTGAGGACTATAGCACAAGTACGCTGATGATACCCAACTTTTTTTCTCCACCCCGAACCAACCCAGTGATGCCCTCACCGTGATGTCCCGTTGCCTGGAGGTGGTCCGGGTTTGGATGGGGAGAAACAGGCTTTGTCTCAATCCTGCCAAGACTGAGTGGCTGTGCGTACCGGCATCTCGGGTTGACCAAACTATTCCATCGTTAACAATGGGGGGTGAGATGTTACCCCCCCCCATTGATAGGGCTCGCAACTTGGGTGTCCTCCTGGATTCACCGCTCAGTTTTGATGACCATATAGGAGCCGTGAACAGGGGGGCTTTTGCCCAGGTTCGCCTGGTGCACCAGTTGCGACCCTATCTGGACCAAGATGCCCTACGCACAGTCACTCATGCACTCGTGACCTCCCGCTTAGACTACTGCAACGCTCTCTACATGGGGCTGCCCTTGAGGACCACTCGGAGGCTTCAGCTGGTGCAAAATGCAGCCACGTGAGTTGTTATGGGGGTTTCCCGTTACTCCCATGTAACACCTCTGCTCCGCAAGCTGCATTGGCTTCCAGTTGCCCTCTGGATGAGATTCAAGGTGCTGGTGATGACCTATAAAGCCCTAAATGGCTTGGGTCCAGGATATTTGAGGGAACACCTGCTGCCGGCATCAAGCTCCCTTCGTCCTGTGCGCTCCCACAGGGAGGGCCTTCTCAGGGTGCCGCTGGGTAGACCGGTGAGTTGGTCGACCACAAGGTGACTGGAACTCCTAGGCGTTCATCCAGACCACATAAAACCCCAGCATATCTTAAAGACTATGTTGTAAAATAAAGTGATATGTAATTGTATGACAATTTGCCACTATCTACAGAAATTGGGGGTGCATTGTAACTGCTGTAAGACATGCTCATTGAGACGTTTTATCTCTTGTAGTATATTGCATAGACATATCGTTCTTTAATTTCCTTGTAGTCCACTCCACTAGGCATGTCTGAGAAGGTCGCGTAAGGATTCCTAACTACCTTAGCTTTACAAAACATCACATTTATTATTGTTTAATATTATTTTAGTATTATAGTCTGATCTTAGGAGGGAGGGGTGTTATGTACTGGGCTTTTGGAATATCACCACGTGCTTTGCTGGAGAACTAACGGTTCTCCAGCAACTCAGACAGGACGTCTCCAGTCCTGCTATTGGTCAGCTTTGGGCGGCAAGTATATCTTCAATCCGATTGGTTAATACCATAGGGCCTGGCTATATATTGAGGCAGGGTGACTCCAATCTCTCAGTACAGTTTCTGCTTAAATAAAGTATGTGTTTCTCTGTACTCCTCTGCATGTTCTCGTTCCTGCTCATCAGAGCCCATGACATAATATAATTCTTGTCCAATACAACTTGGTGAATGATAGAATGCACTCTTGGACATTGATATGCATTACCAGCCAAATGATTTCATATTTTTTTTAAAATCAGTCCCTTATCAGAGCTCTTTTGTTTTGGCAATGTTAACATTGCTTTGGGCTTCATTCAGTTTGTTGGCTCTCAGCTTCCTTTACGTGGCCACCCACTAGCCCTAACTTGGCTGTCGTTTGGTCTAATGGAATGTTACATGTCTGTTCTAGTTCTGCCAGCACAATAGGAAGTTCAGCTGTGCTCTCAGCAATCTAATTTTGGCTCAAGGCGGGCTTTACTTTTAAATGCTGCCGATCTGGGGCAAGTCTGAGTCTCTTGGCAAGGAATTCAAGAATGCCTTACAGCAGACATGTCAAACACAAGGCCCGGGGGCTGGATGCGGCCCGCAAAGTGGTTTCATGTGGCCCGCGAAGCCATCCTGGAAACAGTGAGGGAACGCTCCCCACTGCCTTGGCCCTGGCCCAGAGACCCTCCTTCTGCCAGAGACCCTCAGATCTGTCCCACTCCTGCCCAGGCCCCCATAGGCACCCTTGATGCGAATGATGTAGAGCTGGCCATGCCCACCCAGTAGGCCATACGCACTCTAGCCACGCCCATGCACTAGGCCACGCCCACCCAGGCCATACCCACCCGGCCCCCTGAGGGCAACCACAATGCTGATGCGGCCCTCAAAGAAATTGAGTTTGACACCCCTGCCTTACAGAGACTGCCCTAAATGTTTATTAGAGTGAGGGGGCAAATCAGTGAGTATTCTTCTCTCCATGTTGGCCATTTTGTCTGTGGCCTGTCTATATCTACATCCAGATTCAGCCATAGTTTCATTCCATACAGCATTAACGTCGTGAACTCTCAAGCTTCCTCCTTCCGTTATATATTCAAAATGGACAGTGTTTAATATTTATTTGTTATGTATATGTAGGGGCGTGGGTCTATACATATGTTGTATGTAGTATGTTTAGCTGTATGTGTTTCACTTTGAGAGCAGGCAACTAAATTTCATTTTTGATGTGTGCCATTGTGCCCACAGTAAAAAAAATGACAATAAAGATTATATGATCTGATCTGATAGTTTTGCACTAGTGATTGACCATTTCTTCTAGAGTCACCCAACCATTGTGCCAAAATAGCAACAATGCAAACAAACATTGTAATATTTCAGCAATGGCTGGGTGATGCTATGAAGATGCTATAAGTCACTAGAAATCATTTTTGTGGCATCAAATCTGATTGTGCCATCCTGTCTCTGCAAACTAATAAACAGCAAGCCCAGCAAGTCAAAGGCTGATTTAACAAATCCAGCCATTCATGAGAGGTCCTTTCAATAAGAGCACAAATTTTGCCAACCAGTTGTGCAACCAGCTGAGGTCTTCTGATACCTCAGAAAATGAAACTGTCATAGCAATAATCCAAGCAGGCAAAGTATGCCACCTTTCAAAAAGAAACTAATTATCAATCTTTAATATAGACAACATTGCACTACATTTCTTTCCTGCTTGCTCGCTGATTTTTAAGATGTTTCACTTCCATGACTTTGGGATCTTCGCCCTACTCTCACAACATGTAAGCTTACTTTCAGAGAGACAGTTTAAAAAAAGTATAAATAATTGAAATGATAAGCAACATTTTTCTCTTCAAGAGGAAATTTGGCACAGTCAGTAAATCCCCCATGATCCCCATGCAATAAATGCACCAAGCATAAATTTATCAAAAACTAAATTGTTTCAGGGTTGCTGATTCTTGCTGGCAATGTAAGTTAGTTAAACCTTGGATTTAAAGAATCCCTCTTTGATGGAAATAGGCAGCAGTTCAAAAATGTGAAAAAAAAATAAAAATAAAACCTGCTTTGAAAAGCAGCATGCCAACCTGTTGTATTTGGGTGCGCCCAAACCCGTATCCTAGATTTCCTTCCTAGCAGCACCATTCTTCCTTTTAAGATCAACTGGTTGCTTCAGACAATAGGAAGGATGTTTGGTGGATTGTTCAGGGCATGAGCAAAGTGCACATCTTCTACTGACATGCCAATTCCACAGTGTCCATTTCTTTTTTCCTCTTGAGCACCCCTATGATTATAAATGAAGTGGAGAGACAGAACCGCCACTTTTGAGCCAATTAAAGGTACCTTGTCAAGCATCAAATGTCAGCTCTTGTGGCTGATATTGATTCATGGCTTTGCCAGGGAAAGCCATTGGAAATAATCATAATAGACATGTCAGTGGAAGTCTAGCAATTTGCTGAGTCTTTTGTAAAGACAGCTATGATCTTTGCATGGTAGTAATTAACTTTAGTGGGATTATTCTAATGCGGTAGAATAATCTAATTCATAACAGCAGAACAGTGCTGTTACTGTTTTTAAGATTAACATCTAACTTGTTCCATAATAGAAATAAGCTAAATGCTAATTTAGTTAAATTACTACATATTAACTTTTGTATTGCCCATGCTTCCCCCAACATCCAACCCTAGCCAAATTGGACAGGATTTTCCTTGCATGACTGTAATTAATGTGTATGATTTTGAAAAGTAAATCACTGTCACAGTGTTGGCTTGAACAGTGGGATGATAGAGACATAGTTTTAATTTTTTTCTTCCAAGATGTTCCAGAACAAACTTCTATCCTGACACACTATGTGTCAGATTTATTATTTATTATCCTTCTTTGCTGACCATATTCGGTTATTAGAATTAAGATTTTCATTTTTCCAAGTTTGGCAGAATAATAAATATTCATTTAATATGATATTGTGCCTTTCATTGGGAAGATAAAGGTTCAGTTCGCTTCTTCCACATGTCTGAAGCCACACCCAGTAATGCTCACTGACTGCTAAAAAGAAAGTATATTACTATAGATATTCCTATTGTATGCACAATTTAATGGAAAATCCCACTATTTGCTTAATGGGGCAAAAACCTGGATTTATTAGAGGATTTAAGTCTGTAAATAGAAAAGTACTTAACTGAGTTAAGGTAAATATTATCATGCAACACTGATAAAGTACCTGAATTAGCTGAAATGGTGGTTTCCAAATCAGAAGACATAAATAATCTTGAAAAACATTCCCCCAGAAGGCAAGGCCAGGTTCAATAACATTTTCTATAGCCACAACAAAGCTGCATTTATACTTCAATGTAACTCAACAATGCTCTTTAGAATATCTGTTTAACTGGCAGATCTTGCCTCCCCACCCCGTCATATGCCTCCAAAAAGTAAGCTATTTAACACAATGCTCAGTCTACTAGATCCAACCAACTCATTTATAATTCATGTGCTGGATCATTAAGAAGGCTGGTTGAGCCACTAAATAATTTCTGATTTACTGGCTATACCTCTTACATAAAAATGGACAAACAAGTCTGTCTGTTAACTTTTATCAATCAAGGATTTGTATAAAGGATAACTAGATTTCTTTCCTGTTAAAGTTTTCTTAACAACATTAAAATAGTAAACCAAATATGGTGGTTTAGAACAGGGGTTCCCAATTCCCGCAGCCTGTTAGGAATCAGGCTGTGCAAATGACGGGTGAGCAAGCAAAGCTTCATCTACGCATACACAGGATTTAGGGTGTGTGCAAAACCATTTTCCCTCCCCTGCTCGAATCCATGGAAGACAATTTTTCTTCCAAACCCAGTGCCAGAGAGATTGGGGACTGCTGGATTAGACCATCCATGTGCAATATACAATGCTGTGATCTGAAACCAAAGATCTTAATCAAGCAGGTAATATGCAGCTATCTAACTTAGACCAGCTTTGTTTGCTTTATTTGGAGCAATTCTACCTAAAAAGGTAAAAATGTGTCCTTCCTTTGTGGTTTTTTTTTCCTTTTTCCCATTTTCCCCAAATAAACTCAATTTATATTTCTGGCCACTTGGCTGCACTGTTTTTAAAAGGAAACTCTCATTAAAAACCTTCTTTGCACACAAGTCTACATGGTGACACAATTACCCTTTGTGTTCCAAGGATTATTAGAAATACTTTTTTAAAGTTCTGTGTTTATGGGTTTATAAAGAAAACATAAAAGCAGTTTTCTGTACTTTCTGTGAGGATAGAAGTAGGGGTCCTTAGCAGATGGATTCCAGTATCCAGGGTAAGAAGCCTGAGGAGATTCAATAAATGTGATGACAACTTACCTTAAAGAGAAATGAAGGAGGGATCCACCAATACCCAAAATCATTTCACTTCCTAGATCCATAAATTCTTATGCCAAATTTTCATAAAGTCTTAAAACAGGATGGTATGCCCTCCTAGCAGTGTAACATGTCTCAGCTGCTGTTATTCTCCCTCTAGGAATAACTTCTAGTAGCCTGGCTGTAACATCTTGAAGAGCACCAGACTGGGGTTAGCTGCACCATAGTAATATGACTCATCTCCACTCCTCCTTCAATTCCATATTTAACCTATTTGTAGTCATAAGTGGCAACTTTCTTGGCATTTTATCATTTTAAAATATCAAGAAACAGATTTCTTTCTAAAACAAAAATATATATATTAGGAAATGGACTTTTTTTCTGAAACAGGAAGATTATCATTAGTTTTGTTCATATAATGACACCATGAGTAAAAATGTCCTAGTCCGCATGCTTTATCTGTTCTCAGAAATGCCATTATGCAGCCAAATCAAATTGGAAACATCACCTCACTGTTTCTAAGAAGTAGACAAAAGTGTGCTTGCTGCTGTGGCTCACAGAGTCACATTGAGCAAGACAGGCAGAGAAGAGTCAAGAGGTTCAATGCCAGAGACACAAGTGAGTCCAAAATTCACTAAGTAAAGAGATTAAGAATTGAGAACTAAAACTATGGGGAAGATGCAGACTAGAACCAAGATATTCAAGCAAATGAGTCAAAAGTAAAATGTCCAAGAACTCTATTAACCTGGTCTTAGCTGTCTCAAAGCTTTTTTTTTTTACAAAAGGCATCTCGACTTTCTTTTTTTCCTTTGATGATAAGCAAATCATTTTCAAAGGAAAAAACCAAAAATGTCCAGTTGTGTTTTGAAAAAGAAAAAAAAGCACCTTTGGGACAGTAAGAGGTAAAGGTCCTAAGCATGATGTGCAAGGCAGGCTGCCCCAAACTCATCAGCATTTACAGTATTAGTGGTTGGGCATGTTTCCAATTCCTGGCAAAACAATTTCTCCCAAGGAACCTGACCCTAAGTTTGACAATGCTATGCCATTGTTCCTTGACCCTCTGACAGTAGCATCCTTTCACTGACTCGGAGGCTGTGAGACCAGATCAGGGATTATAGCTGCAAGAACTGTGAATGTAAAAATAAGAGAATCTTCACCAATTAAACCTAACCTACATTCTCAGGCAAAACAGAGGCTCTTAATATACTTATCACTCATTTCCTCCTCCAAAGATAGGCTGGTTGTAACACATACTGAAATATCAAAGTTCATAAATGAATCTGTACAACCTTTTATGATTATTTGGGCCCTCAATGTAAATATTTACATAAGGAAATGTTGCTAAAGGCAAATAAGTTCTACATAGTGATCAGTGCTAAGGTGAACATGAAAGTTTGCTTTCATTTAACAAGTGATGGTTTTGGACTAATGTCTTCCCAAAGTTATTAATCGTATATTTTCCCATGGTAAATGATTCTGGGATTTGAGATATTTTCTTAATAAATTTGGTTCTGGAAGAGTAAAATGTAAGTTCTAATCAATAACAGTTACCAGCTAATTCTTGGAGTACAATCCATGGATTTTAATGATTTGCATGATTTTATTAGTGATGAAATGTCAATTCAACACAATAGGAAAGGTGTAACTAGTTTGGAAATTTATAATAAAGCAGAGGTGCATAATTTCCATTAGTGCAGCAGGTTTTGCATGCTATGTTGAGGACCCACTTCATGTGGATGGAGTTTTTAAGTAAGCCCAGTTTAGAGACAGGTACTAGAAGATTTACACAGTTGAAAATACAAGCTCTTATAAGACTTAGAGTATTCAACTAACGTCCCCCCTCCAAATCTTCCCCAAATGCCATAAAAGAAAAATGGCCTGCCTTTTTTGAGACTTCCTATTCTGGAAATCACAGAAAGAAGAGTGAGCTCCAGAGGGCAACAAAAGAACAGAAAGAAGGAAATATTATCATTGTTAATAAAAATTATTCCTGGTGTTTTGTTCTTCAAATTCTTTTGTTTCTGACTTGTGATTTATACCATTCTGGCTTGTGGTTATCAAATTTGGATTTCTGTTTCTTGGCTTATAATATCTAATATGAGCATCAGGAAGACCTAAGGAATGGATCAGCTTTCCTGTCATCCTAGGTACATACTTACTCTGAACTGCTATTTTGCATAATTGGAAACATCTAACCCTAAGAAAGCTCTTTTCCCCTTGTCCACTATCATAGCCTTTCCTGTGTGATTTTGGATGGTAAATATATAAAAAACTAGTATTGATTAAAAGTAGTATTGATTCCTATGATTCTGGAAAGGTGACAACAATGGAACATGCTGCTGTTTTATAGAAATATTTGTGCTGGAATTATCTTGTGATCAGTATATCTCCTGATCACTCACTCAGTTTATGCCCAGATGCTACTTACAGATGAACTGCCATTCATTACAACACACACATTGCTGGTGCATTGCAGCATGTAAGATTATAATGTGTATTTTATTTATTGTCATATTATATATCATCTTTTCTGACATTACATTTATAGCCTAGACTTAAGTTACCCTTCTTTGATTGTATTTATGAGTTATAGTCAGGCAGTTTCATGCAGGTACTTCAGCTTTGGTAAGGAATTTTTATTTACTGGTTTCTTAAGCCACACTGGTGGAGATGGTTATAGACCACTTATGTATATATTTCTTGTATTGGTCTGAGACCACATAAAGACTGACTGATTGGCTCAGTTTAGTAGCATTATACTTCTGCTTTATTTGGGTTCCTAGTTCTTCTATCTACATAGTTTACAGTTCAGCATCTCTGAACTATATTTCAAAAAGTTTTCATACAGCTGCCTGTATAAACCCCCAACTCAATTCATTGTTAAGAACTCTGCCTCTCATAGACCTGCTGTCATTCTGTCCTTTAGCACCTGCCAAACCATTTGGGAAAACAGTAGTAAATTGTTCTACCCCCTATATTGTTCATCTGTGCATGCTAATCATGCCTTGTGAAAAAGTTCAAAGTCATAGTAAAATGCATTCACAAGGGACCTGGTTTTAATCAGGTTCTTATGTATTACACTGCCCAAATCTCTGGAGGGTAAATTCACAAGCTTTTTCAAAGCAGATCTTTTGGATAATTTATCCCCTTTCTGCTTTCTTCTTCTGCTCACTGTCTCTCCAATGAAAGTGGATTTTTTATATTTTGCAAAAGCATCACAAAAATATCTCCATGCTGTTTTTAGGTATGATTTTATATTTTTGTAGCTCTTATTGGCAGTGGGAGATTAAGGAAAATAATTCAGCCATGAAACCAAGGAACTAGATGAAAAGCAGATGAGAACAGGGACATCAAATTTAAGGAACATTCCTATTATGCATCAGAACCCGAGAAGTCTTCAATATGGATTTTGTTTTTACAAAGAAGTTTTAAAATAATCCTCTAATGGAAATGTCATTTCAAACATTTCAAACAAAAAAGTAAAATCCCACCCTTCATTTGTCTTGTGTTAAGAAATGAATACCACAGTCCCAAATTAATTCAGATGAATATGACCTATTAATACATTATTCTTTTTTATCCCATTTCCCCTCAAACTAGTGTGGTTCAACTGGGTCAGAAGGAGAAAACATAGTATCTATGTCAACTGCTCAGACTCTGACCATAAATATCAAACTGTCACATCTTGTAGAAGGAAAGCCATGTTAATCTGTGGCAGCAAAAAATCAGGACTCTGGCAGCACCTTTTCCAACACTTTTTTCCCCCTCAGAGATATAAGCTTTTGTGAGCTGCAGCTGATTTCCTAAGTTGCATAACTTGGCAACACTGATGGAGTATTTAAATCTGGGAGAGGTAAGGAAGACAGGTTGGTGAAGCAGACGCAGGTTACATGTGAGACAGATTACAACTGCCAGACTGGTCTTTTTTCTACCTATAACCTTATGATTGGATTGTCACAGGGCTAGAATAATGGAAGCAAAAAGAGATAAATGCACCTTCATTTTGCATCTAATTATTTACTTTTGGTTTGAGGGAAGCAGCTCTTCCTTAAAATGCCCATGAGGATATAAAAGGGGAAGTGTGATATAAAAATAAAATTAATAATAATATCTAATCTAAGAGAGGAAGAGATGGATTGTAACAAACACAGCTAGTGTCTTAAAAACTCTCCTCTGTCAGATTATCCTACAAATTTCTACCCTATCCTGAAAAATTGAAGAGTTTGGGCATTTAGAAAAATATGAAATCCCTGTTTTGAAATCCTTGACTTGCAGCTTTTCTCACAGCTACTTTTCCATCTCTTCTCATTGGCCCTTCTTTCTTGGCACAGAATTGCTACATGCCTCATGCTTGAAATTTGGCAGGCTGATCCCCTGAGGGATTAGTTGAAAGCCTGAAAATTTCATGGCAATTGTATGCTAAACACAAATATTACAGGCAATAGAAAAGTGGCTCAATCTTTCTTTGAAAGAAACAGGACATGAAAATAATGAAATGATGTGACCTTATACCATTGTTAATGAAAGGAAAATGAATTTTTGTAATGTAGATCAATAGAAATGAACGATATTTTCTTTTACTTGAACTAAATAAGAAGAGAATTACATAGATAATGTGTTATACGTATGAGACATGTACCATAGCATGAGACATGCACAAAGAGAACAGTATTGCAATGTGACTGGAGAGACTGCCTTTATCTGCCCATTAGTGCATGTTTCTGGAGGAGGAGGAGGAGGAGGAGGAGGAGGAGGAGGAGGTGGAGGAGGAAGAGGAAGAGAAAGAGGAAATACTTGCTTCAAAAAGGTGTCCTTTCTTTTTTGTGTCTGCACTTGATACTAGGGAAACCAGGTATATGAGGAGTAAAAGGAAATTCAGTTATTGCCGAACAGATATTCTCTTGCATATTTTCTAACAGTTTTTATTCAGTTCAGTAAGAACTTGCTTTATAAATTTTTTCAAAGGAAAAATAGAGTTTCAAAGAATTTGTCACATGTAGAATATTAATTGCAAAGTGGCCAAAGGAAGTGTAGTAATTCATCAATCTGATTTTTCTAGTGGGAAATTTCAAAAATGTATTTATGCCCAGCTCTAATTTCAATAATTTCAACAGTGGCTGAGTTGGTTAAAACTTTCTCTTCTATAATATGTCCACAACTGGGACCAGAATTTTCCATTGCTAAGCAAGGCAATTGTAAAGGGAGTCTCACCCAATTTTATGATTATTTTTTTGCTACAGTTGCTAAGCAAATCACTGCAGTTGTTAAGTGAATAACATGGTCATTAAGCAAATCTGACTTTGCTTGTCAGAAGCTAGCTGGGAAGGATGCAAATGGTAATCCCATGACCCTGGGACAATGCAACCCTCATAAATATATGCTGGTTGTCAAGTTGCCTGGATTTTGATCATGTCACTATGGGCACGCTGCCATGATTGTAAGTGCAAGGACCAGTCATAACTCACTTTTTTCAATGCCATTGTTAACTTTGATAAACAAATGGTTGATGACTATCATAAACTTCCTTTCCATCTTAGTATCCAAAGAGAAGGAATGTGGTAGCTCAAAGATGTTCATTCTCTTGTCCATATATTTTAATAATTTGACCAAGTCTAGAAAAACACAGGTCACTTTGCCCTAGGGTAAAACACACACACACATGATTTACAGTTAATTCTCCATCGGGTAGGAGATATAGGAGTATAGCCAGCCATACCAACAGGCTGAAGAACAGCTTTTATCCATGGGCTGTTAGGCTCTTGAACGGGAAATAATTTTATAAACTTTACAGTATGTATGATTGACTTGCGAGGCTGGTGTGTTGTGCAATTAGCTCACATGGTGTAATAAGATGGAGGGTTTGTTGTCACTGTCAGTTGGGGGTGGGGGCACGAAGGGAGGCTCAGCCAATCTCAATGTATACATGGTTTTACTTTGACAATAAAGGTTCATTCATTCATTCACTCTTCTACCTTTTGTTTGTAAGCCACCCAGAGTCACTGAGAGTAAGTGGGCAGCCATATCAATCAATCAATCAATCAATCAATCAAGCAATCAAGCAAGCAAGCAAGCAACCAAGCAACCAAGCAACCAGCCATCCAACCAACCAACCAACCAAATAAATAAATAAATAAATAAGTAAATAAATAAATAAATAAATAAATAAGACAATATGTAAAGCATCAAATCATCATGTGTGATTAAAATTTGCCCTCAAAAGTGATGCAGTATTATGTTAACAGTTGTCATCAAGATTTGAAGATATGCAGATAAAACATTCCGTAGTTGATATGTTAAAAATATTGGAACAGAGCAGTAGGAATTTCTCTCACATAGTCTCAGGCCTCTTGGAGATTAAGGAAAATTTAGAAATTCTGAGCTGTATTTAAAAAAAACTAAGCAGGATCAGATTGGAGTCATACAAAAAAAAATCAACTGAGAAGTAAAGCAGAGGCAGAGAGGAGGAACAGGAAGACAACCACTTGCATGTCACCAGAAAATTGCAAGGAAGTGTTGAGCTTGATGTTATTTTCCTGATAGATTATACCACTATTGACATTAATTATGGAACAGTGGGAAACACTAAAAGCCCATCTCTATAACTAACTAAAATAATTGCTTCATTCTGTGCAAATTCTTTGTAAAGTACTGGTAAGGCACCATTTCTGTACAAGTACCTATGAACTTGTTCGCAGTTCAGGCCATGCTGAATTTTATATCTGTCTTTAGTTAGCCAGAGCTAATAGTGTGATAAATATGGTAACTGTATAAAAGGCTCTGGCTGTAAATCTCTTTTTCTTGCAGAATCTCTAGTTCTACTTTTGTTGCACTAAAGGCTAAACTGATTTTTTAAATTATATTTGCCTATGCTAAATCTCTTACTTAATATATAGTTATCTATTTTGCTTTAAACAGCCAAGCTGAACAGCATATATAGTGAATGAACCTTTATTATCAAAGTACAACATGTGTACAGTGAGATTGGCTGAGCCTCCCTATATACAGTACATTGAGATCAAATATTATAATCATGGCCAACAAATTAATAAAGAAGCATAATTTTTTTCTTTAAAACGTTAAAAGTTGGAGGATAGAATGACTCTTAAAAAAGAAAACATTTCTTTCCCTAGCATAACAATGTACAGTGAAGAATACTGACTTCTGGTGGCTCACCACTACAAAGTAGACACTTATGCTTAACTAGAAGAGGAAGGGCAATACAAAACTAAAAAAGACAATGAAAGGAAGCAATTTTGTATGTGTTCTTAGAATATGGGAATCTAATCGGTGCAAGGAGTGAAACAAGTCTTGTAACCTTAGCTGATATTTTTTTTTCACAAGAAATATAGGAAGGAGGAAATAATAGCAAGACCTAACAGGGGTTAGCTCCATATTACCTGTTAGATAATCGGAGAAGAAAATGATGAGAATGTGGACCTACAATAGCTATCTTCCTGGCAAAATCCAAAATTGATCAAGTACTGTATTGTAAGCAACTCCTTCCATCTCCAAGTCGTGCTGTCATTAAAAAGCTGTTTTCTGTGAGAAGTGGTGAATAACTGCAACAGACAACTTCCAACATATACCGTGGTATACAGGATATACAACCCTACAGCAGGTAGTCACGCTGAACTTATGTATATTGCTTGTCATGATATCATAGTGTATCTGAGAAAAGGGAGAAGTTGCACAGTTAAACAGTAAAGTTTATGTCTTTAGTACAATTAAGCAAAGGTATCACCCAGTGGTCATATGTATCAGACAAATACATTTTTCTGTATGCAAATGTAATAATAATTGCAATAGTGTAAAATAATGCTATCATACATCTGAGGAAAACTGCAAAGAAAGTAGTAGCATGATTGCCAGCTCAGTTTCTTTTCCAAGTACTAAAAACATTTATTGGAAACCTTATGATCCCTGTCCATCTCTTGCATTTTTTATTTATCTTTAAGCTAGATTTGGGCTAGATGTCCCTAATGATATTTTCAGATTTCTTTTGGTAGCACACAGCTGATGCTTAATAATACTGTCGGAATCTTATTGTTTTTCATTCTGCTTCCAAGCACAGCTCAGTGTGCAAGTAGGTAAATTTAAAGCAGTAAATGTTTTGGTGTCTGGATAGTTAATCAAGCAACCTGTTCAAATATTTCCTCCTACATCAATTTAATAAATGAAAATGACCACCTGCTAGAGAGCAGCTTAGGTAGATGCAGAAGAGATTCTTCTCTAGCATGCCATCAGATCTGTTTTGGGAAGCCATTTAAATCATTTTTGCAGGCATTTTCATGTGGACAGTCTTAATTTTTGATTAGTGTTTAATTATATTGTTTAATTATGTTATATATATTATTATATAATGTATATATTATATAATGTATATATTATATAATGTATATATTAATTATATTATATTATATTATATTATATTATATTATATTATATTATATTATATTATATTATATTATATTATATTATATTAATTATATTAATTATATTATATTATATTATATTATATTATATTATATTATATTATATTATATTATATTATATTATATTATATTATATTATATTATATTATATTATATTATATTATATTATATTATATTATATTATATTATATTATATTATATTATATTATTATATTGCATTACATTACATTACATTATATTATATTATATTTTAAAACAATTATTTTAGTGCAATAGTGCCTCAGCCATTTGAAAATAATATTTCCAACGTTACTCTGTACCACTCCAGTTGCACAGAGACCAGCAAGATGGGTACTGCCTTCTTATGATGTCTTTCAGTAAAGAAGACAGATAATCTTCTTGAAGCTATTCTGGCAGGTATTGCTATAGTATTCTACAGTTATGTGCTACTTTGCTACTGATGACTATGGTATGGTAAAATTAAAAAAAGCTCAAGTGGAGCAAAGTTTAAGAATGTCATTAGAGGTAGTGGCTTTGATAGTAGAAGAGAGAATATGAGTCAAAATAGGAGGAAGAAGAAAGGAATGGAGTGGGAAATTAAGTAGTGCCAACTGAAGCTTCCTTCAGTGAAAGAAAAGAGAGGACAAAGGGGTTTTTGATGTAGACTTCATTCATTGTTGTCTCACTTACTTTGATACAATCTGTTTTTTCAGTTTCTGTTTAATAGTGGAGGGGCAGAGCAACTCAGATTTTGGACATTTGTCCATTACAGAGTTATGGTCCTCTCTGCTCGTCTTTAAGTTGGCAGAAAACTATATCAGCATTAAATCTGCATCCATGATGATTTCTATCCTGCTTCAATTGCTCCTGTTCCCTGTCATCAGACTTCTCTTCAAGATAAGCAACAAAGGACATTCCTTAACTCTTGATTTATAGAATCTGCCAAGACCATCAGACTATGTTTGTGTAGTGATGCAACCTATATCCATAATTGTTATATTGACACAGCAATGGTTAGATCATGTTATTAGGTGTTATAAATCCCATGGAGAAACAGCCAGAATCTAATCAATTTTACTTACATTATGATTGCTCACTACTTAAGGAGGTTCTCTGTATGTATCTTGAAAGCAGAAAACTGACTTGAGTAATGATTAGTGATGCAGATTTATAAGAATCTCAAAGAGAAGAAATATTAATAGGAAATAGTCACCTGACTTGCTAAATCCTACAGAAGGAACAGTCCAATAAAAAAGCTGGGGAAAGTGTGTTCACATTTGCAGAGACCATATTTTTTTGGAAAAAAATAAAGAACAAACATGAAAAAGGAGCAAATCTAAAAGAGGTTCATAAGAATAAACAAAATTAATTGCTTATGTTTATAACTTTGCTTTACAAAGGAAAACTCAAGAGCAAGACCAAGAAAAAAAACTTGACAAAAATGCATATTCCAATAAAAATATCTAAAATCAGCTCATGTACATTTATTGCTAAAAGACAATTCAATTTCCATATTTTTTTACATGAATGTGATAGACTATATTAAGTGGCACCATTTTTACAGTAAAAATTAAATGACCAAAATTAAGGACAAAAGTGAGTTTTTGAAAAAATAAACAAATTTAAAGGATAGCTTTGTGAAATGTGAAATATGTCCTTCATAATAAAGGACGTATGATTATTGCAACTATCAAAGACAAACAGTAGGCAGAGTGAAAGACAAATGGGAGGCACAAATTACTTCCTTAACTTTCTGACTTTATCTTACTGACCCCTTTTGGTTAGTAGGTCCTAAGGTGCTAAGGGTCAGTGTTCTCTGACCTCTAGCAGAAATAGAGGTCCAAGAACACTAAAGACATGTCAAGCCTTTCTCACTTGTGGGAATAAGATGGGAATATGGCAAAAAAGAAAAACGTTGTTGTTGTCGGGTTATGTTTATTTCATGGCTGGGTACAAATAGAACAAATTCTGTTTATTAGTACTTTTAGGTAAAGAAAAAAAATTCTGAGGGAATATTGAAAGTAAGGGAACATGCATCTTTTTTGCCTTTAGTTTAATCTACGTTTACCATAAATCCTAAAAGGTGATTCAAACTGAATATTGAATTTACTGAAAAAATGTTGTGCAATTCTGTTATTCTTCAAAAAAATGGCTTGAAAATGACTTGTTCAACTTAATCACAGTGCTTAATAAATTATTCTAGGATTTTTCTCTCTCTCTTATCTCAACCTACTTCACAGGGATGTTGTAGGAATAAAATGACACATCAGACACACCTCCTTTTGCTCATAGAAGAAATATTATAATGATAAGACTGCTAGAGTCTGCCTGGGGAAGGGAGAGAGAGGGAGAAAGAGATATTCTCATGCACAGCATATTGTATACTGTAGAGTAGGTGGCAATAAAAAAGCAGTGTCTGTCATGACATAAAGAAAGCTTCACTGAAGAAATAAAAATGGTAGCAACAATAATTTCCCCCAAACACAGTTAAAAAGCAACTGCATTTATCTAATCTTACAAGAAGCACTGAAATTCAAGTAAAGCCACAGCATATAGCTACTTGGGTAGCAGCTACTCACATAAGGAAAGATGTGAAAATACCTGAAACAAGGAAAATCTGCTGACAGAAGCAAGTTGTGTGGGAATAATAGAGCCTCTGCTGTCAATTTCCACAGACAACAGCATAGCTGTGAAAAGCAAAGTGGAAGACTTACTCAGAACAGTCACAAGTTTTTTCTCCTTACCTACCTGGGTCAGCAAGTTTCTGTTAATACCTTTCTGGAACAGAAAGCCAGATGATGAGGAAACCAAAATCTAGGCTGACAGCTGCTGAAATTTGTGGATCCATAAGCCAAGCTTTGGATATGTGAGGCAAAGACAGAATTTCTAGTTTTTAAGTGCACAGAATAAACTTTAGAGATGACAAGAGCAGTTCCTATTTTCTACAACAGGCAGTGAAAGAGTTCCTATATAGGCAAAATATCTGACAAATTTATGGAAGCCAATGAAATTTTCCATATAATATATTTGACACCTGTTTATATCCTGTTATGAAATAATGGCAAGATAAAGAACCTAACCAACCTGGGGTAACATATGTTTCAATTAATTTGTCATTGATTAACAACTTCATCTTGTAAGCAAATCAGACACTTAAAATCCTTCAGAAGTAATTAACTACTTTTAAGTAAATCGATCATATAAACAAACTGCAATGATGTCAACAAGCTGATCAGAGTTACAAAAAACAAACAAGGCACAACCTTGAAATGCATTATAAATCACCAGAGATGTAAGTTCAGTTACTTCATGTAAAGTGGTAGCAAGAATTGATATTTGAAAACTTTGCAAAAGGGCAAGAAGGATAAGCTAGAAGAAATGAAATATGTTCTGATTCAGCAAAGAATCATTGCTGCTGCATCTCTTTAAGGAACATTTCCATAAGATGACAGAGACAGAATAAAAGAAGAACAAACTTCTTGTTGACTAAGGGCCATGCTTAATCTTTCAAAGAAGAAAAGCAGCCAGGACTAAAATTCCTTGACTTTTTAATTTCTATTTACACTTACGGTAATGTAAATGAAACATAATTATGGTCATGAATGTAATTTTCCCCTTCAGACACATTCTGAATTACTGTTTGGTAACAACTTTTGAAGATCTCTGGGAGCCATATCTAAGTATTTTGTGCAAGATTATAAGTCTTGTGACTTCAAGTGTCAACTTCTTAGCTGAAGAATATTGGCAAGGTTGTAGTATTTACTGAAATAAGTAGCTGTAAATACTTTTTTAAAGAGTTTTTTTTAAAAAAACTTTTATTTAAAATGAAGATAATGGGAGCAAAAGAAGCAGGGAAATTAGTGTGAATGAAGAACATGGTAATTACATTTTTAAGAGTGTAGGGTCACTGAGATATTGTTTCTCTCCTTTAGATTAATTATACTTTACGCTTGCAATATTATTTTATTGCTATAACTAAATTCAGGTAGATCACACAATATCGCACAGTCAGGCAATATTCTGAATTAGGGTTACAGAGTAAAAACATTGTGGTTGTTTTATTCTCAGGTTTCTTTTTCTTGATAAACATTTCCTGAATGATTTCTTTGATCCACATCTTTTCAGACTGGCATTTTCCATAGCAAAAAGAAAATGGGGATTTCCCTCCCGACTTGAGAAAGTGCTTCATTCAGTACTAGGCCAGCAAAAGCTTTCTCTTGTTCTTCCTCCATCCACATTTGGAATATTCAACCCAAATCTCCTCTCAACAGTTGTTGTTTGTGCTATTGAATCTGCAGACACTCATTTACCTGAAAAACAACGATGAATCTATTCACATAAGACACATTTGTTATAAATCCATGCTAAATTCTAGTAATAGCTGCATTCCTTTTAAATAAATTCTAAGATCTGCTGTAGAATCCTGACACTTGCCTGAATCCTTTTCTATTTTGGAAGGAGTCTTTGCTTTCTGTCTGGAAAAAAAACCTATTGTTTTTAGAATCTTTCACCAACTTCAACTCATTCTGAATGTTAGCTTTCTTGTCAACAATTATACAATTCTTTGTTTTTTGCTATATTTTCCTCCTCTTTCTATATTTTTATTCTATGTTTTTATACCTTTTCTGAGCTTTTTGTGCAGTTATATTGGCTTCTTCTACTGGCTTTATTTCCTTTTGTTTAAAATCAAGAACCACAATCACTCCCCCCACCCGTCCCCATTGTTCCACTTAATTCCTCAACTAATTCTTCTTTGTTAATATCAAGATTAGCTGATTCTCCTATGATTAGCTCCACTTTCTATTCTTCTCATTTTAACCCAGAAGATTTTTATGATTTATTTATTTATTCAAATTCTATAGCTGCCCATCTCTCGGCAGCTTACAATTAAAAATATGCAACAGTTAAAACAATAAAACCCTTTTAAAAACAATAAATAAAAGCCATCCAAAATTAATGTACTTGGCCGCTTAACAGTAAAGCCAGAAAATGGGCTAACAAATTCAGTGCCTCAGTCTTGGGAACACAGCCATCGTTTTTATATTCTTAAGTTCTGTTAGGTGTTTTTTTTTAAGTGGGCATATTTTTACTATATGGTGCCACGTACAGTATTTCTTTCAATCTGTTTTTTGCACCAACTGCATTCTTCAGTTGCTATATTTTGAGAAATTTAAATTTAATTTAATCATCCAACCCCTGTCATGCTCCGATCATTTTCTTCTCCGGCTAGACTTTCAGTGCGCCACCCCCCCACCGCTGGGAGGCAGAACCGACCAGGTGGTTCCGCCCCAGGCGCCTGATGGACCCTGAAAGGTTCCAGACGGAGCTTGGGACATTTCCTGCTTCCCTTGCCCACGACTCTGCTGAGGCCCTAGTCGAAGCCTGGGAGAGGGCGGCTGCTGGGGCCTTGGATCGAGTTGTGCCTTTGCGGCCTCTGACCCAGCGCAGACCCCGGGTGGCCCCCTGGTTTACCGAGGAGCTCCGGGAGATGAAGCACCAGAAAAGATGCCTAGAGAGCTGTTGGAGGTCCAGCGGATCCGAATCTGACTGAACACAGCTAAGAACGTATCTTAAGTCTTACCTAGTGGCGATGGAAGCGGCAAAGCGTGTTTACTTTTCCGCTCTCATTGCATCCGCAGATAACCACCCAGCTGCCCTGTTTAGAGTGACCTGCTCCCTGTTTAATCAGGGATTGAGGGATGACCCCTTGCAGGGTAGGGCTGAGGATTTCTTGCAAAGGTTGTTGAGAGTGTGGTGGCGCATCAGCTCCCTCTGGTTCTGGATGAAGCGGATTATCTACACCCATCCCAATCGGGCTTCAGGCCTGGGTACAGCACGGAGACGGCATTGGTCGCTCTGGTGAATGATCTCTGGAGGACTCGGGACAGAGGACATTCCTCTGTCCTAGTCCTATTAGACCTCTCGGCGGCTCTCGATACCATCGACCATGGTATCCTGCTGCGGCGTCTCAGGGGATTGGGAGTGGGAGGCACAGTTCTTCAGTGGTTCTCCTCCTATCTCCTGGGACGCTCGCAGTCAGTGTTGGCAGGAGGGCAGAGGTCGACCCCAAGGGCTCTCGTTTGTGGAGTTCCTCAGGGATCAGTCCTCTCGCCTCTCCTGTTTAACATCTACATGAAACCGCTGGGTGAGATCATTTGTGGTTTTGGAGTTGGGTATCATCAATATGCTGATGATACCCAACTTTTCATTTCGACCCCAAACCACCCCAGTGATGCCCTCGATGTGATGTCCCATTGCCTGGAGGCGGTTCAGGTCTGGATGGGGAGGAACAGACTTCAGCTCAACCCTGACAAGACCGAGTGGCTGTACAATCCGGCATCCCGGGACATTAAAAATGTTCCATCTCTTTCTATGGGGGGTGAGTTTTTATCCCCGTGGATAGGGCTCGCTACTTAGGAGTCCTCCTAGATTCACGGCTTACTCTGGAAGATCACATAGTAGCCGTGACTAGGGGGGCTTTCGCTCAGGTTCACCTGGTGCGTCAGTTGCAGCCCTATCTGGACCGGGATGCCCTGTGTACGGTCACTCATGCGCTCGTGACCTCTCATCTGGACTACTGCAATGCTCTTTACATGGGGCTTCCCTTGAAGACCACTCAGAGGCTCCAACTGGTACAGAATGCGGCCGCGAGAGTTGTCTTGGGAGTTTCCCGGTACTCCCATGTTACACCTTTGCTCCGCGAGCTGCATTGGTTACCAGTTGTCTTCCGGGTGAGGTTCAAGGTCTTGGTGATGTTTTTTAAGTCCTTACATGGCATGGGTCCGGAATACCTCGGGGACCACCTGCTGCCGGCGTCGACTTCCCTCCGCCCTGTGCGTTCCCACAGAGAGGGCCTCCTCAGGGTGCCTCCGGTCAGAGAATGCCGGCTGGTGGCCCCCAGGGGGAGGGCCTTCTCTGTGGGCACCCCGGCTTTATGGAACCAACTGCCGGTTGAGCTCCGGACAGCACCGGATCTTCACTCCTTTCGGCATGGGCTAAAGACCCATTTATTTGAACAAGCTGGCCTGACCTGATGGGGGAATGTTAGGGTTTTAATGGGTTTTATATTGTGATTGTTTTAATTGGGCAATTATTTAATTCTTTTTTAACTTTTGTATTTCTATTTATATGCCCTGTTCACCGCCCTGAGTCCTCCGGGAGAAGGGCGGTATATAAATTTAATAAATAATAATAATAATAATAATTTTGTACAGTATCTACAGGACAAAATTGCTCAGATCCGGACTGGCTTGGACTCCAACTGGGCAGAATCCGGTGGAGTGGAGAGGGCAGGTCTTGGTCATACCATTTGGGGTGAGTTTGACCCTGTGACTCTAGATGATGTGGACAGGATCATGCGTAGACTGAGCACTACAACTTGTTTACTGGACCCATGTCCCTCCTGGCTGGTTTCGGCCACCTGGGAGGTGACAGGGGGCTGGCTCCAGGCAGTTGTTAATGCTTCTTTGATGGAAGGTGTCTTCCCCTCTGCCTTAAAAGAGGTGGTGGTGAGGCCCCTCCTCAAGACGCCTGCTCTGGACCTGGCCTCATTGAACAACTACCATCCTGTCTCCAACCTTTGCTTTGTAGTGAAGGTTGTTGAGAGTTTTGTGGTGCATCAGCTCCCACAATTCCTGGATGAAGCGGACTATCTGGACCTGTACCAGTCTGGTTTCAGACCCAGCTACAGCACAGAAACAGCATTGGTCCTACTGGTGGATGATCTCTGGCTGGCCCGGGACAGAGGCTGTTCCTCTGTCCTGGTCCTACTTGACCTCTCAGTGGATTTTGATACCATCGACCATGGTATCCTGCTGTGACGGCTCGAGGGGTTGGGAGTGGGAGGCACTGTTTTACGGTGGTTCTCCTCCTATCTCTCGGGCTGCTCGCAGTTTGTATTGGCAGGGAGACAGAGATCTACCCTGAGGCCCCTCACTTGTGGGGTGCATCAGGGGTCAGTTCTCTCCCCCCCTCCTGTTTAACATCTATATGAAGCTGCTGGGTGAGATCATCCATGGCTTTGGGGTGAGGTATCACCAATATGTGGATGATACCCAATTGTTCATCTCCACCCCGAGCCAACCCAGTGATGCCCTTGACGTGATGTCCCGGTGCCTGGAGGTGGTGTGGGTCTGGATGGGAAGGAACAGGCTCAGGCTTAACCCCTCCAAGACTGAGTGGCTGTGGATAACGGCATCTCATATTGTCCAACAAGTTCCATCTCTTTCAATGGGGGGAGGTATTGTCTCCCTCAGAAAGGGCTCATGGCTTAATTTGGAAGATCATCTAATGGCTGTGACCAGGGGGGCCTTTGCACAGGTTTGCCTAGTGCACCAGTTGCACCCCTTTTTGGACCGAGATGCCCTATGCACGGTTACCCACACCCTTGTCACTTCTCACCTGGATTATTGCAATGCTCTTTACATGGAGCACCCGGAGGCTTCAACTGGTGCAAAATGCGGCCACGCGGGTGCTTATGGGAGTATCTCAGTACTCCCATGTTACACCACTCCTGCATGAGCTGCATTGGCTTCCGGTTACCCTCCAAGTGCAATTTAAGGTGCTGGTATTAACCTTTAAAGCCCTGCATGGCTTAGGCCTGGGGTACTTGCGAGACCACCTGCTGCCATTGTCAACCTCCCATCACCCGGTTCGCTCCCACAGAGTCGGCCTCCTCAGGGTTCCGTTGGCCAGGCAATGCCGGCTGGAAAACCCAGGGGGAGAGCCTTCTCTGTGGATGCACCAACCCTCTGGAATTATTTGCCTCCGGAGCTGTGGACGGCCCCTGACCTTCGGTCCTTCCGCCGTGACCTGAAGACCTGGTTGTTCAAACAAGCGGGCCTGGACTGACTACAATTTTTAATTAGGCTTTTACTGGGTTAAATTGTTTTGTAATTTCGTATTTATTGTTTAATTCTCTTTTAAAATTTTTTACTCTATGTTTTTTATTTTTTATTGTTGTGAGCCGCCCTGAGTCCTCAGGGAGAAGGGCAGCATATAAATTTAATAAAATGAAATGAAAAATGAAAATGAAATGGAGTTAAATGGATAAGCCTATGTCTATGAAATCGTATTTGCTATCCTGAAGAGTTCACCCTCATTTTATTTCCCGTATTGAGCATTAGTATTGATACAAAGACCATAAATTTTATGAGCCAATATTCTTTTTCCTTTTTATTGACTGGTTTAATGGGATGTAGTTGCACAAATACTCGTGCTTTCTTGTACAGCACACATTTAGATCCTTATCTATTGGATTTTCATTTCCAAATTCCACACAGTTCAGTTTAAAATCTCCTAATCAGACATGCTATACTTTGTCTAGTATAGCATGGTATAATGCTAGTCCTTTATTTAGATAATTCAGATTATAGTTCTATCATTCCCAATGAAATGCCACATCAATTGCATGACCAGTCATTCCATTTCAATATTCTTCTTCCAAACTTGCTTTTTGTGAGATGCATGGCTACACAAATTTGATAAATGCATTTTTTTTAAAAAAAGAATAAGCAGAAATACTATCAGTGGTCTTGGCTTTCCTTCTTAGATCTTCAAGGTCCCTGGTTATAGCTGCTTGACATCCCTCCTCCTCAGATACCATGCACAGATTTGCAGGAAGGCATTTTTGACAAATTAATATTGAAAATTGTTCTGTCACGTCCCTAATCTAAACTCTTCACAGATAACAGAGTTCATAAGTTAATGGTTGTAGCTGACACAGACTAATTTCAATACCTCTGACTAGCAACATATGAGTTTTATTGGTTTTCCTGGAGGATAAAGGTATATTTCCCTTTTCCTTTTGTTCTTCAGCCCACCTTCTGTTCCACAAGCTTTAAGCCTGTTACTTCTACAAGGGCTTAAAAGTTGTTTCTTTTGTCACCAGGGAAGAATATCTTTTTCAAGTCCTGCTTTTTATTGTTAATTTCATCCATTAAGCTTGCTACTTAGTTTAATTCTCTTTCTTATGAAGAGTTCCTTCCACAGTTCCAGCTCCTGTTGAACTGTTTCTCTTGATCTGATAGAATCTCATTCTTTTTCATTAGCTGTTCCAAGGCTAATCCTCTGGCTTTTTCTTCAAGCCCTATTAAAAGTTTTCACTTGTATTCATGTGGGAAAGAAATTCTCCTAATTATTCTTCTTTCCTGTTTGGCCACTCCCACTAGCCTCTCGGCCACCTCCTATAGTTCTTAATTGAGCTACCAAAATGTAGACTTGCCATTAGCAGCAGCAATTCCACTCAGGTATATAAGAACTACAATGCTAATCTACTAAAAATGTGTATTGCTTTCACATTTTTATATATCACATTAAAATCCAATATTGGATGAAAAAACTATGCACAAACCTATATTGTACCTATTGTAGAATCCAGCAATTGTTTTAATACTGTTCTACTCATTAGCACTGATAGATTAGATGTGATATTTTAAGATTCTATATCATAGCACTATTTATTGTTCTAGGCTTATCTTTTTCAGGAGATTTTTCTGTAATTTCTAAAGAAAACCTTTCCAAGTGTATTTTGGCTCTTTGCCATAAAGCCTTCATTCTTTTCTCAACCTCTAATACTACCCAGCTGCAGCCTGATTTGTCAGTACTAATTAAGCACAGCACATTCTTACAGGATTAAGTGTTTTACTTATGAATAAGTAATTTACAGAGCAACAAAATAAGGCCACAGGCTATTAACATAATGGTGCAAATAAAACACAGCATGTACTCCTTCCCTACACATTTTTCCCCTTTTAACAAGGCTCCTCCTTGGGGTCCCATAAGCTAAATTAGTAGAAATCTTCCAATATGCAAGTATAAACCATCCCATAAAAAATTATTACGTATTTAGAACCATGCTTTGGGTCAAATTAAAAGGGTGGGTTCATTTTAAAACTTCAGTAGAGGGAATGTTTAATCAGTATGGTTGCCTATAAATTAAGTAGGGCTTTCCATGGCAATTCAGGTTTAAGATCTTATTCCCATAACCTGTGAGGTATTATCAGCATGCTCATCTCACCCTTTCACCCATATCAATGTGTGATAGAAAACCATATTTATTGTATTCTTAATTGACTATGAAACGAAGCTGCCATCATTCAGCACACATGGTGTTGGCAATAGTTTTATGCTGTGAAACTGTTAAATTTGCATAGAGAGAAAATGTAGCATTAGAGGAATTCTGTTTGTAGCAAGAACTCTGCAATGCAGTGCTTGGATGAAAGAAAATGGTAGAGAGAAACACTGCAATAGGAAAGCCAAGTTGCCTTGTTTTTCTCTGCCCTACGAAGCAGCATGTTTTCTCTATTGCCAAAGAGAGAAAAGAATCAACTGTAAAATAGAAGTAGGAGTCAGATAGGATGACAATTCTCTGAATATCAAACTAGTCAGCAGGAGACATGCTATCTAGAGAAAACAAAATGAAATTCCTATGTAAGAAAAGAAGGTAAAAATAGGGACTCTTTCTGCTACAAATCGCTACATATATTGTACCAATGGCTAATAAGTTGTTTAGGTTTATTAGCTGTATAAGGCTAATATATTTGATGTTGATAAAATCTATACCTGATGTACAAATGTAATGGCAGTTTCAACAAATAAGACTTATGTGTGTTGTAGCAGGGACCATTGTATCAGGGGCATATATAAATAGGTTATATATCTTACCTGCATATGAACAGTCTCATTCAAAAAATATAAGACACAGGTCCTAAAATCTTGTAGGAAGTCAGCACCACCTTCCCTAGAGAATGAAATATTTGGGGGAATATTAAAAAAGGCAGGATAGAATATTCCCCTAAATTAGAAATTGAGAAAAAAAGTAACAAAGGCAGCAACCTGAGGAGGCTGACCTTTAGAAATGTAGATTTTCTAATCCATTAAGAAAGACTGGGCCAATATATTCATAAACAAAACATCTTCAGTCCCCACAGCTGATGGGATTAAGAATTTACATTCCCCCACCCAAATTCTAAGGACAGGACATAACAGGATTAATCCTCCACCATTGACAGAAGACTCACTACATTGCACAACCCCCTGGAGCATCTCAATCAGAACCCTATAAAGATCTATCCACTCACTCAACAATTTTGTCAGCTGTCCCAGAACTATACGCTGTTGTTGATTCTGCTTATCAATAAACCTTCTTTCCTAAGCAGCCTCCATTTTATTTCCAGCATCTTACTCCCAGCTTGGAACTGGATTTGATATTTCTTTCAATACTGTTCTTATGACAATAACCACAAAAATCCATCTGCAATGTGTCCCAAAGTTGTTGTTATTAAAGGAATGTTGTGTGGGAAACTCAAAGGAGGACCTTTCTGTATGAAGCTGACTATAAAGGATTATGGCATTAAGTGGAAAGGATGATGAGACTGAATTGTCATACTGACTGCAGGTCAGATAAAGAAAGCCTAAGTGTGAGCAAATAAGACATTGAGAGAGAGATGCTAGAGATAGATAGACAAACTCTTATTTACAAAATAAGATACAAAGAGGAATGGATGGTTTAAATCTGTGCATATTCAAGACAGAAATTTGCTCAAACAAACTCAGGAGTAAAGCATTTGATTTTTCTAGCATTCACTTCTCACACAGTTGTACGGTATGTGCCTTGTTTCTATTATAAAAGCAGCAAATTCTCTATGTCATGTTCTTTGTCATGTGCCTACAACAAAAATTGCTTTTTGGAAATCTCTAGCCACTGTGGTGATTTGTGCAGAAGTGCACTGTGGTGATTCCTGTAGACATCAAACCTAGCAAAGTCTTCCTTTGTGAGAGAGAATAAAAAATGCTTTTTGGTGAAACAGGTTTTCATATCTCTTGCTCTTCAACTTTTAAAATAAGAGAGTTCATAGACTGAAAGCTGTATCTCTGGCATGCAGATAACAATTACTGTTGTTTTCATAAAAGCAAAGTGTTAATCATACATCTGTGTATTTTTTATTTAAAAATAACTACCTTGACTATTTAGCTATACACTTTCTTAGATTACTAGGAAAGAGGCATCACAGAAGATTGGTGAAGAATTAATAGTGTGGACTACTTCTTCTCCTTATACATAAAAATATATATCTGTGCCAAAATGATAATTTAGACAGTTGAGATTTTGTGTATTCCATGTCTATGTTATGATCAAGTCTTGACAAGTGGTGCTACCAAACCATCTCCAAATATTATTGTTTATAATTCAAATCTCTTAAGTATGAAAAGATGGCAAAAATTCCAGATATTTTGAATCTCAGCCTAAACCCCAAATCCTGCAAAGGTGCTGCACAACTGTGCAATTTCAGTGAGTCTGTTCAATACATGATCTGGGGCTGTGAATCAGCATAATTTTCCTGTTCACACTCTTACTATTTATTAAATGAAATCTATTGTGTCTTTTCATATTGGTTAGAGCTTTTTCCCTTAGAATCCTAAAGAACATATATGTTCCTAACTGGCCCTGGGATGCCATCATGGCAATCTTTTGTAATCAGGTAGTTCAGCAAATATATATATTCCTGTCATCAAGCAAAAAGCTAAAATAATTTTCCACTTAGAAAGACTGAGAAAATGACTAAAAGGTCCCATTCTAGACTCATTTAAGACAAACTAATAATAGATAAAACTGGTCAGTTAACTGATTCCTGTTTATATTCCATTTCAACACCCTCATCTCACTAAAGATTACAATAAAAACATAGTATAAATAAAATGTTTGTTTCCTTCAGCTTTATGCTGTCCTCAAAATCTTTCACTCTGCAAAAACTTTCACCGCCTTTCACAGCTTTGTTTCTTATTCTTTTGTTTTTCTGCATGTTCTTAAATTTGGTAGAGTACTTAGTGTAGCTGAGAAGCTTCCATCCACCTATAAGATTTAAATCAACAGTTAATGGCCTTTGCAAATTATAACTTTAATCCTCAGATATTCTTGTTCACAGATTTATGCCACTGAAGCAGGTGGCAATTTACAAACAGCAGATTCTAAGAAAAAAAGGAAATACCATCATTAATAGCTTACAGAAGGCATTTGGCTCATTTGTTTAAGATAATGGTTTATTGCCCCTATAGAAAGGTGATTTGATTAAAAAAGACAGAAAAAAGCAGCAGGAAAAGGAAGTTGAAAGAACCATAGATGATAATTGCATTTAAAATATCACATAGCAGCTTGATTCACCTCTTGGAAATACAGCTGGTAGATAATACAATCTGTCCTGTCTTTTGTAGCCCTTTCAATGTTGTACTGATGAATCTCATACAAGTACTTTTGAAAACAAACAGATGTGCTTTCTGTTAACTGAATCAAAAGCTTATCATATAGGAATCAGTATCATAAGCCTAAGACAGCATGTTTAATAGTTTTCAATGGCTATCATTTTGGCATATGCTCTTATATTTTAAAGAATCTGGGAGTTGGAAAAATTACTTTTCTAGTACAATATTCTTCCATAAGAAAGATGTGATAAAATATTCCTGGGAGAGTTTCCAACACTTTTTTTTTAAAAAAAAAGTTAGGTAAACCCAAGAGATTTTTCTATCTGACAAGGAAATTTCTAGCTTGTTAAAGTCTGTAGTAGAGAAGGGGCTTGTTTTATATACATATATCTGAGTCAAAAAAAATCCATAAACCATAATCTCTGAAGTTAAATAAATCATTAACATTTGGAAAGAAAGGTACAATTTTTCAAAAACATTGTTTTATAGTTGTGAAATCATCATCATCATCATCATAATAGTAAAGTTGGACAGGACCTTTGAGGTCATCTAGTTCAAACCCCTGCTCAGGCAGGAAACCCTATACCATTTCAGACAAATGGCTGTCCAGTCTCTCCTTAAAAACTTCCAGTGTTGGAGCATTCACAGCTTCTGGAGGCAGGTTGTTCCACTGGTTAATTGTTCTAACTGTCAGGAAGTTTCTCCTTAGTTCTAGGTTGCTTCTCTCCTTGATTAGTTTCCATCTGTTGCTTCTTGTCCTGCCTTCCAGCGGTTTGGAGAATATCTTGACTCCCTCTTTGTGGCAGCCCCTGAGATATTGGAACACTGCTATCATCTCCTCCCTCGTCCTTCTCTTCATTAAACTAGACATACCCAATTCCAGCAGCTGTTCCTTATATGTTTTAGCCTCCAGACCTCTAATCATCTTTGTTGCTCTTCTCTGTACTCTTTCCAGAGTCTCAACATCTTTTTTACATTGTGGTGACCAAAACTGGCACAAACAGTTTCTGAGACCAAGAGCACACTTGAATTTAAATAATTTAAATTTAATTTGTTTGATGTGGAGAGAAATAAATCTTTATTTCAAGATTCAAGCTAAATAAAATGTTCACAGTTACATTTTCTTATGACTTAAATGGCCAGAATTGTCTCACCCAGGATGCATCTGCTATATGGGGAGAAAGTCTGGAGTTGTGTTGATCCTTTAATGCTATCTTATGTATTGATATGAGAAAGTGGTTATGCTGCAGCTTGAGTGACATTTAGATTATCTGGACCCTTTTCAATCAAATTTTATCCTTTGGTATGAGACAGAGACAACATTGGTTGTATTTGGGAATCATCTCTTGCAGCACAGGGATGAAGATCAAGGAGTTCCAAGATGTCTTCATCTTGGAACTCCTTGATCTTCCAGTGGCTTTCAGTACTATTGATCATGGTATCCCAATAGATAGATAGATAGATAGATAGATAGATAGATATTCCTCAGTGCTCCATATTATCACACTCCTCTTTAACATTTACTAGGTAAGGTCATTTGCCAATCTGTGAAGCCAACAAGAGATACTTTCTGATTCTCAGTGCCTGGAGGCTGTAAAGTTCTGGTTAGGAAGAACAGGCTTCAGTTCATTTCTTGCAAGACTAAGTGGCTTTGGGTCAAGATTTGGTAATTTTCCATTTTTAGTTCTTTATGGAGCAGCACTGCTTCAGACAATACTAGTATGTATATGGGGCTCCTTCAGAATTTGTAATTCCTGTTTGAAAAGAAGGTAGCAGCCATTGCTCAAAAGGCGTTTGCAGAAATCCATCTTTCAGGCCATCAGCAAGCATTGCTTGTGGTCATTCATGCATAGGTCACCTCCCAAATGTGTGCTCTTAAAGACTATTTGAAAGCTGCAATTGATATTATAATGTTTTTGATCAGTTACCAAATCAGACAAAAGCATGCTCAGACATGATATAATAGGAACTACCCTCATAAACATCATAGGTTTGAACATATGAAAATAAGAAAGGACTATTATTATTTTTTATTCTGTTTATTGAGTGTAGTTCTTAGAGACTACCTGGACAAGTTCCTGCAGTTTTCTTAGCAAGGTTTTTCAGAAGTGATTTGCCATTGTCCCCTTTCTAGGGCTGAAAGAAAGCAGTTGGTAGAAAGGAAAAAAAAATTAAGAAGGAATGAATGCTTAAGTAAGAGTGCAGTAAGGTAACAATGTGAGTATAAATTTATTGATTTATCATATTTGTATAGCTGCCCATCTCACATAAAAGTATATGTACGATCTTAATTAAAAACAATAGATACATAAAAACAGCCACAATTTAAAAAAATAAGTATAAAAGGGCAAACAGAGAGGATGTTATAAATAAAGTAAGGGAGTCATCATAAAATCTCCCTGGTGCCCTGGAATCCAATAAGGCCTGATAAAAGAACCAGGATAGCCAGGCATTGAAGAATCCATGGAATGTTGAGAGTAATGAAACTAAACTTATTTCTGGGGGAGGAGGAGATTCCACAAGGCAGGTGCCATGGCAAAGAAGGCCTGTCCTACCACCTGGCATGTCCTTTTGCCAAATGCCAAATGCAAACCCTGGTAGATGGGATCCCAGCATGACTTCTCTGCCAGACCTGATAGAGCGGGCAGTTGTAATTGGGAAGAAAGTTATAATTCAGGTAACCCAGCTCTGTATCATGAAAAACTTTAAAAGTCAGAATTATCACCTTGAATTGGACCTGGAAGCAAACCATCAACCATTGTTGCTTGTCAAGTAGGGCTGTAACCTGTACTGCTCTTAGACCACACATATCTGCCCATACCTTTGCTGAAGCTTCCAGATATTCTTATAGGGCAGGCCCATATAAATTGCATTATAGAAATCAAAACAGTAGGTGACTAGGACGTAGCCTCCAAGTTCAAAATGTGACAGATGCAATATCTAGACCAATGATGGTGAACTTTTTAGAGACCGAGTGCCCAAACTGCAACCCAAAACCCACTTATGTTTTGTCAGGTGCCAGGTGGGCGTGGCCCATTGTGTGGGCATGGTTGCAGTGGTAATGGCAGACTGGGTGGGATTAAAAAGTTCAATCAATCAATTCCAACTTTGTGAGTTTTTTTCCTCGCGAGAAGTTGAAAAACATTTTGTTTTTCACATGGTGGCAGAAGCCTAAAGCAAAAAGATTTTACAAAACCCAGCTGAAGGCCTAGGACTGGGGTGATGGCACACGTGCCCACAGAGAGGGCTCTGTGTGCCATCTGTGGCACGCGTGCGATAGGTTCACCACCACAGATCTAGATACATGCAACCTAGTTTCTATTTCTCTTCAGATTGCAAGGAAGTTGCTAGTAGTCTGAGCCATTGACTAAATGGGAGATTGAAAAAAGAGAAAATTTTCTGGGAAGAACAATTCTTAGCCTTTGAAAAGCTGGATTGTTTGGCCTCCATATCCAGGCACAAATCAGAGGATTAAAAATTAGAAAGCCAAAATGCCTTGATTATGTGCTCTTTCCAAGCAATTTTTACTTTTTACTTTACTTAGCAATTTTCTATCTGCCCATCCTTGTTGAGTTTTAATAGTCTGCCTATATTTTAACCTGACTCATTCATTTTTCTTCTCACTGGTTGTCAACAAGACTTTTTAAAAATAGTAATATGCTATTGCAAGCATTTAGTTATTTTTGAGCAGCTTTTCATAATTCCAAATCAAAGAACTACAAAAAGAATGGCGTACTATATTATACTTATACACTTATACCACACTATTTATGATGTTTTATAACACTTACCCAACATAAATGTACTGCAGATTCAAGAAGTCTAAGATATTGAAGTAATTATTATAACAATATATCAGTTGATATTTTATTCCCCAAAACAGAAAGTACATAAATTGGGTATGGAATGTCAATTGTGTGAGATAATAGTTGTTGGCATACATTCAAAGCAGCTATGCAGAACTTTCTGCCTTACAACTGCTTTTTTATTATTATTTGATAGGAGCAAATGGGCATGAAGTTTCTCAGAATAACATTGCACAGGCAACAAGAAAGTAAAAATATGTTTTGAATATATTGCTTTAAAAAGAAACTGCAGCAATGGGTAAAGAATAAATTCAATTGAGCCATCACCACAAGGACACTCATAGAAATTTGTTAAATATCACTTATAAATGTACCAGGAACATACTATTATTATCTGGTGCTGAAGAAAAATGGTTTTGGGGACTGGAGAGATAATTGAATTAGTAATTGTAATTGGCTGATTTCCATCTGGCATTCCATCTGGGATGGGTCTTCTTTCTGAAATTCAATGTCTACAAGCTTTTGTCTGAAAACTCTTCTGGTCTGATTGAATTTAGGAAAATATATGGAGTCAAGAGCAAGTCCACATGATAAACATTTTTGTGTATTCCATAATGACTGGAATTAGGAGAGATGGACTCAGTCCAGCTGGAAAATAATGATATTTAAGGCAATAATTAAAGATTAATATCCCTGTTCTACCTCAACCTTCATTTGGCCAGTTTCTAGGCTCAAAACTGCATTATATATGTTCTTTGGGGCTTGGAGCACTGCTCTTATCAACTTGGTTTGTACAACTTCCATCAGCCTATAATTTAGCTAGGGACCTCACTGGGAACCATAGAGCAGCTGAGCCAAGAATTTGGCTGTAAATAATTTAAAAGATGCAGAGATACCTTCTCTGCTTTTTCTATAGAACAATCTTAACATAACTAAAGAGGTATTTTGGGCTTACAAGACCACTTTATTGATATGTGTGTTTCATGACCTGGAAACTTGAAAAGCAACACCTAAATATTTGAAACTTCTTACTTGCTCAATTTCTTGCCCTTCTCTGCACAACAAAGCTTCTTGAATGATTTAGCAAAGACCATTATTTTGGCTTTCTGGAAGTTTAGTACAAGATGATTTTCATGGCAGTAGCACACCACACTTTTGAGCATATGATTACAGCCAGTTGGGGGTCCTTGAAAAAATTATTGCATCATCTACCTAAAGCAAAAGTAGAACTTCTGTAACTGCTATTCTAGGAGCATGAAATTTTGGGTTTGAGACTTTGGTTAGTGAATTGATATATAAGTTAAGCACAGAAGAAGCTAAAATTCATCCCTGGACTCCCCTGTGCCTAAGGATTGTCTCTGACATTAAACATTGTTGGTCACATCTTATTCTAATCCTGGGTTATGAACAATAAATTCAGATCTATTGCCATCTCCTTAGTATTTCCCATAGAAGAGATCTCAAGATTGAATCAAATGCCAATCTGAAGTCACCAAAAGTTATTTACAGAGAAGATCAGGATCTTAGAAATATTATTCAGTGTATGTTGCAGTAAAAGAATTTGATCTAGCATCTCATGGCCAATTCTAAATCCCATCTCTTCATGGCTCCAAATAACTTTACTGTCAGTCATTCTTGGAGTTTCTAGTCCAGGTAATACGTGTACAGCTCACTGATAATATTAAACAGACTTATAGAACTGCACTTGGCAGGATCACTTCTATCACCTTTACTGAAGATTGGACAATTAATAGCCACCCTGCCCCTGTGGGTGATACATTTCCAAGTTGTTCAGATGTGAAAAGTGAGGCCAGAATAGGATTCCACCAATCAGCATGAAGTTTCAACAATTTAGGTGGAATGTGATCATTTTAACCCAAGCCTAATTTAGGGATATTGATAGGGTATTTTTTTCCACATCAAGTGGTCTGGGAATATATTCTTGTTTGAATGTGAAGCCACAAATTTCTTTGAATAAGATTCTAAAGCTTCCTAGACCCCTAGAGAAAACTGACTGAATATATAGCATAAATTATCATTAACTCAACCTAATAACATATGCCAAAAAGGAAAGGATTTTTATCCTGAGCTACACTAGTCAGCTATTGCCACTGTTTCATTACACTTTCCATTTTACTGTACTTGTTGTTTTTGTTTCTATTGGTTTTTTTTAAAAAAAATGTAGTAACTTAGATATTGATATTTGTTCAGAGGCTCATTGATACAATTTACAGGAGGTGACTAGAGCTCTTTTAGCAGCCACACATTTTTAGTCAAACCATTTATTTGATCAATGGTTTTGTTTTGATTGTAACTTCTCTGTTTACTTGATGGCCTGTTTCTCACTAACCTAAACAAGCAAATTATAGTTTTCAAATGACTGGGGACCTGTTCTTGTACTTGCCATCAAAGTGTAATTTCTTATTACACAATTAAAACAAAAGTACTGTAAATCAAAATTAAAAATTATCATTAAACAATTAAAAACAATTACAAAACAATTACAAAAGATAGACAATAATGTTATCAAACTAATACTAGCCATTTAATGTGTTCTAAATGGGTCTAAAGATTGGGTTTGTGTTTGGGCATTATTATTATTAATTGTTGCTTGTTTTTTAACCCCATGTTCACTACAAAAAATTGCAAGTGCAAGATAGACTATATAGAGTGACTAAATAAATATTACATTGGATGGTTTTTTAGATATTTTTAATTCCTGTCTTTATTATTTTTATAAATAACTCAAGGCAATGGACATAGCTAATAGTTTTTCTTCCTCTTATTATTCCCACAACAACCACGTGAAATGATTTGCGCTGAAATAGAGTAACTGGTTCAAAGTCATCCAACTAGCTTTCGGACTTAAAGCAACACTAAAACTCACAGTCCCCAGGATTCTAGCCTGGTGCTATAACCACTTATCAAATGTGCCTCTGCCCTTTAAAAAATTGGAATAAAATTAATATCTATTGGACGCAGAATAACTAGTTGATTATCTGGTGCTGAAAATATTATAATCTAAACTAAAAGCACTTTTCACATATACTTATTGATTTATTAACATGAATGAATATGATCCTTTGAATAAGTTAGGTAAAGGTAAAGGTTCCCCCACACATGCGTGCTAGTCGTTTCCGACTCTAGGGGCCGGTGCTCAACTCCGTTTCAAAGCCAAAGAGCCAGCGCTTGTCCGAGGATGTCTCTGTGGTCATGTGGCCGGCATGACTAGACGCCAAAGGCGCACGGAACGCTGTTACCTTCCCACCGCAGTGGTCCCTATTTTTCTACTTGCATTTTTACGTGCTTTCGAACTGCTAGGTTGGCAGAAGCTGGGACGAGTAACAGGCGCTCACTCTGCTACATGGCACTCGGGATTCGACCCACCAAACTGCCGACCTTCCGATCGACAAGCTCAGTGTCCTAACCCACTGAGCCACCGCGTCCCTTAATTCTTAATTGATTCTTAATTCTTAGTTATTCTTGTCTCAAAATGAATAAGTCACAACTGCATCAAAAATTAGGACATGCACAAGATCTAGGCATGCACAGACCTAATGTGAGCTGGAAAAAATAGAAAAATACTTGGAAAAATTAGTTATAGAAAGCTGTAATTTTTTTCTGGTTCTAGTGGCCGTCTGGATTTTTACATCATTTTTACATGATGTTCCTATTTAAGTAAAGTGAGGCATTAAAAAAGACAGATTTCATAGACAGAGTATAGGGTTCATTTGATTAAAGAAAAAAAAGTCAGATTTTCTTCAATAGAATCAAGAATTCTACCAAAAACACTAGTTTCTATATTAGCTAGCCAGAAGTGAGGAACTATAAAGCCAGAACACCTGAAATATCAACCATATCATAGCTTCAACCACTGGGTCATTAAAAAAAGAGATTCTTCTTCTGAATGGGGTATTTTAGATGGCAGATGGCTTTATATAGTGGAAAGAACGTGTGGAAAAAGAAACATTGGTTAGGACTATAATTTTTATAGTTAAGATACTCTTAAACTTTATTTTGGGAATAACATGGTGATAAGAAAGACTGAATTACCTGAGTCTAACTACAACCAGGAACCTATTGTCAAAAATAAAACTTTGGCAGCTACGTGCCTCTTCGTTTCACTGGGGAACTACCAGAGGACTGGAAAAGAGATGATGTAGTTCCCATCTTCAAAAAAGGGGAAAAATGGATCCAGGAAATTACAGATCAATCAGCCTGACCTCAATACCTGGGAAGATTCTGGAAAAGATAATTAAACAACAAATCAGCAAGCACCTAGAGGCAAACAAAGTCATTACTAAAAGCCAAAGTGGGTTTGTAAAAACAGATCATGCCAGACAAATCTTATTGCATTCTTTGACCAAGTGACAAAATTAGTGGATCAGTGGAATGCTGTGGATATAATTTACTTAGACTTCAGTAAGGCATTTGATAAAGTAGATCACAACCTACTACTTGATAAGATAGAAAAATGTGGGTTAGACAGCATCACCACCAGATGGATTCATAGCTGGCTGACCAGCCGTACTCAGCGTGTGGTCCTCAATCGAACCGCATCTACATGGAGGAAAGTGTGTAGTGGGGTGCCCCAGGGCTCTGTTCTGGGCCCAGTGCTCTTCAACATCTTCATCAATAATTTGGACGAGGGGATAGATGGGGAACTCGTCAAATTTGCAGACAATACCAAGCTGGCAAGAATAGCCAACACTCCAGGAGACAGGCTTAAGATACAGGAGGAGCTGGACAGACTTGAACACTGGGCACTATCTAACAAAATGAAATTCAATGGTGAAAAAAGTAAGGTTCTACATTTAGGCAAGAAAAACCAAATGTACAGGTATAGTATAGGGGGTACCTTGCTCAGTGGTAGTAACTGTGAGAGGGATCTTGGAGTCCTAGTGGACAATCACTTGGATATGAGCCAGCAGTGTGCTGCAGCTGCCAAAAAAGCCAACACAGTGCTAGGCTGCATTAACAGAGGGATAGAATCAAGATCACATGAAGTATTAGTACCACTTTACAATGCCTTGGTAAGGCCACACTTGGAATACTGCATCCATGATGTAAAAAAGATGTTGAGACTCTGAAAAGAGTACAGAGAAGAGCAACAAAGATGATTACAGATCTGGAGGCTAAAACATATAAGGAACGGTTGCTGGAATTGGGTATGTCTAGTTTAATGAGGAGAAGGACTAGGGGTGACATGATAGCAGTGTTCCAATATCTCAGGGGCTACCGCAAAGAAAAGGGAGTCAAGGTATTCTCCAAAGCACGCAAAGGCAGGACAAGAAGCAACAGATGAAAACTAATCAAGGAAAGAAGCAACTTAGAACTAAGGAGAAACTTCTTGACAGTTAGAACCAGTGGAACAACCTGCCTCCAGAAGCTGTGAATGCTCCAACACTTAACGTTTTTAAGGAGAGACTGGACAGCATTTGTCTGAAATGGTATAGGGTTTCCTGCCTGAGCAGGGGGTTGGACTAGATGACCTCCAAGGTCTCTTCCAACTTTACTATTATGATTATGATTATAAACTTGCCATTAGAGTATGGGGAGGCTTTAGAAAGAGTTAGATGGAGAAACAAAACTTCTACAATTCTGCTGGAGACCATGAGAGCCTGAAACCTTTCCAAAGACACTGTAGCAGGTGTGGAGACGAAGCAGACGGTTCCCATAACAAAGTGAAATTGTTTATATGGACTAGGTGAGAGGGTGGGGGTTTGCCAGAGAAATTATTGTCTAATTCGATTTAATGAACTGTGTCTGGGAACTTCATAGGTAGTTTAGCTTTGATACTATCATGCTGTGTAGTCAATAAACAGTAAGATTTTTGGAAACAGAATTAACCTGGAGTTTTATTTGGATTCTTAAGCTGGATGTTGATACATATAGTGTATTCTAGGTCATTATGGAGAGAGAATGGATCAAGTGAGTTTTGACTTGTCCCATGCTGGTAAGAGAGTCTTCATTACTTAAGTTAACTACAACAGGAACCTATAGTGTGTTCTAGGTCATTGTAGAGAGATAATTTATCAAGTAAATTTTGACCTGCAAGGTCAGAAACAAAACAGACAGAAGGCTGAAACGAAAGAGGAAGGAAATGATGAAATCTCCAAGAACGTCAGCCTAACCAGTAGGAGATATGTTTCATAAAAATGTATTTTTAGATAAGGAAAGAAGATAAAAATGCAGAGTTCCTCTGTTAATGATTTCTACTTTCATTGCTCAAAGTAGTTAATAGATTTATAGGTGCATAAAACTGATGCATGCAAAGTTGAATTCCAGCAGGAATCTCTTCAAGTAAATTCATACTTCTGAGCAAATCCATTCATCTCTATGTCTCTTTGGATCTGATGGAGCTTTGGCCTCTCTTCCAACAGAGGGTTCTCGGCCTCATGGTGGTTCAAGGCTGGGTTTATGTCTCCTGAGCCACCTACCTCTATTTCTAAAATAAGAAAGAGCAGTTTCATCACAACAAGTTTTTCCAGAGTATGCAAGAAAGCTACTTAGCTTTAGCAAATATAAGGAAGAAATAAATAAGAGAAGCAGATTACATTCTCCAGTCATTAATCTATCGGAATTTAGGGAAGCTAAGCAGGATAAGATAAGAAGTTTTCCTTTATATGACAATCTAGTATTCATTGAGAGAATTTTTGATGTGTTTTCTAAGTTGCTTCTTCACAGCACTATCATACTCAAATTTTTAATTCCTAAGCATTCCCTAGGCTATTCTAGAGGGGATCAAACTCTGAAGATTAGAGATTTGAGTAATTTCTATCTTCAAATATAGAAAGAGCAATCAGACTTGTGAATGCAAAATAAGAAATCTTTGCTTTTTCAGGATGGCATTTGGAGAAGGAGCATCCTATAAGCAGTGGTGGGATTCAGCCAGTTCGTACCACTTCGGCAGAATTGGTAGCTAATTTTTTGTTACCCAGGCCCAGAATGGACTTCCAGAAGTGGCATCCACACAGAGAACCAGTTGTTCACATATTTGAATCCCACCACTGCCTATAAGCAATATCTAATAAAACATGCTTTGGTCATTGCTTTGGTATCCATTCTGAGTTTTCTTCCAAAATTTTAACCACCCACTAATAATGCAGTTCCTCTTGTGCTCTCTCCTTTTATCAAAGTCATTTTGATATATGTAAAATAAGTAATCTGATTATAACATTATAACATTAACTGCTTCAGTTTGCACTAATAGGATCCCTAACTGGGGTCAGTAATTGAACATCAATGAAAAAGCTGATGGAAAGATATTACCCGTGGCAGATCAGCCAGCCCAGATTGAGTATCAGACAGTTTGCTTTTCCATGACAAAGAGAGAAAAAGAGAGAAATATTATGGGCAGCATCAAAGCAGATCTTAGGGAACTATTGTTAACCCACATCAAAGATGGAGACCTGTGCAAGTAACTTGGCAGGAAGAATCAGCATCATTGCAACAAGATCAAATGGAATAGAATATAAAGGTACGTGTGCTATTCCTTCATCAGCCAGAGAGATAAATAAAGGAGAATCAAAGACAGTTCCAATATTCATGATTGACTGGTAATTAAATCAGGAAAGAAGAAAGACCCTTGGCAGGCTAGGAGACTAGAATTAAGGAGAAGCAAGAAAGTGCCACCCAGGCAAAAGAATAAGTAAGTGGGACATATTCCTCACCAGTCTCATCCTGATGTCGTTTCTTTTGACAATATCTTTTACAACTACTTCAGCTGCCATCATAACATGTAACCAATTAAAGTCAAGAATTTGTCATTTTCCAATTCTACACAGGCAGATAATTTACTATTGAGTGCAAATATAGGTAGTTTGAAGATAATGTGATTTTATTTAAACATCTCTCCTATACACATTAGCTTTGAATCCTATATAGAAAAGTTTGAAAATATTGACAATAAGAATACATTCAGTATTTATACATACAGTATATATCACTTTTAGCTGATGCAAAATTTAATTTAACTCCCTGGAAAATATTTTATAGTAATACTATAAAATAGTATAACTATACTATTAATAGTTATAGTATTATTAAACATTATAATTAGATAAACTAATGCAAACTAAAAAAAGAATAAAAAATAGAAGCACAAAAAGGGGAAGAAAGTACAAAGAAAAAATATAGTAAAGATAAGGAATATATAAACAAATGACTTCCCTCTTCATCACAAGTATAAACAATTTTAGTAACTTATCACCTTCTCTTAAATGATCTCCCTATATCCCATCTCTTATCTATAAAGAAATCTGAAAGCTTTGTCATTCAGTCTTGATCAGCAAAAATCTATTAAGGGTTATCGGAGATAACATACCTATTTTAAACTTTATCAAATAAACCAAGTTTACATTCTTTCTTTTTCCTTTACTTTTAACAATTTGAGTGAAACAAGGAACCCTGGTGGGGCAGTGATTAGAATGCAGTATTGCAGGTAAATTCACAGCCTAGAGTTCGATCCCGACTGGCTCAAAGTTGACTCAGCCTTCCGTCTTTCTGAGGTTGGTAAAATGAGGGCCCAAATTGTTGGGGGCAAATTGCTGATATGGTAAACTGCTCAGAGGGTGCTTTAAAGCACTGTGGAGTAGCATAGTCGTCTAAGTACTGTTGCTAGAACTTAATTTCTTTTCAGGTTTCTTTGCCCCTTATTACAAAATTCTTCAAAGCTTTTACAAGTTTTTTATTATAAATTCAATATGGAAAAGTTATTAATCAGTCATTCTTTATTATCTGTTTAGCACTTTTAATTATTAAGACATCATCCACTTTCATTTGTACGTATATCCAGTAGCATATCTTTTCATATTGTTCTTGTAACCTTTTGTTTTTATCTATATTCACATTAGTCTCTGTCTTGTCTGGTAAAACATGTTCTTCTTCCATAACATATTTTAAACACATTCTATCTGCAGAGGCAGACACTGTTAACATTAACTTCTGAATCCATTGTTAAAATATCCTTCAATATGTGCAATGTTGAAATATTTCACTCCATTCTGCATTAGTAGATCAAATTTAAGTGTTCTTCTGCTTTAATTATAATCTTTAGTTCCTACTGGTTCCCTCTAGTGATCAAACTTCAAAGTCTCATTTTGTCACATTTTAAAAGAAAATTCAAAACAAAAGGATTTTCCCATAGGAAGGAATCTTATAATTAATTCCAAAATCTTATCTCAAGAGAACATTTTTGTTTGTTTTATTTTACAATATATTAAGCCCCAGTTATATTACAGCAAATAGTTTTGCAGATGTAATGCCCTAGTTTTCCAAGCAAATAACGTAATTGGTAGGTCTTGCAACTTTTCTTTAAAAGAATGATTGAAAGCATTGTTCTTTAATTTAAAACAGCTTCCCTAGCTTGGTGCCTTCAAGATGTATAGGTCTTCAGTTCTCATATTTAACCCTGTACAACTATTCACTAGTTAGTCACTGTGGGAATTTAAGTCTAACACTCAGGAAGATGATCACTAAACTGGGGAATACTGTCCTAAAAGAAAGAGGTTAGTAGCTTATACATCAGTACCATGAGACTGGGAAAAGCAGATGAAGAGCTCCAAATAATCTGAACATAACATTTGCAATAATGGGTGGCTATTTTTTTTACTATTTCATTGAGGAAATATACTACATCACTACACTGGGAAAAAAATTAAGTTCACATACTTATATAAACTATCAGTTACTGCTATGACATTTAAGAACCCTGGAGGTAAGCTCACGATGGGCAACAGAGAATTCATATATTAAAGTAATAAAACTGAACATCTCTTTTCATTATTCTCAGTAAACAGTGGCATGTGGTCACATTGAACTGGCTGGCTTGGAAGAGTTCACATTGACTTCTTTGGACTGGAAGCACTTTTTTCATCATCCATCACACATCTGGGGCAGGAGGCAATAACCTGTAAATAGGCCACCAGATATTTGCTTCCATGAAAACATCATATAAAGGAGTCTTCATAACACTAAAAAAAATGAAGGGAAATGGTTAATAGAAAGGAAGGCAATACAATATCTTAACAATGTAAAAATGGGTATATGAAACTCTGGCAAAGAAATTGTTGATATGAAGTTTTAGAGAAATATGAAAGACCAGCCCTAGAAATTTGAGTTCTATAAGGAGTATCCTAAAGGCAATTTAGGAAGTGCTGACTTGAAAGAGGGATCAGTGTTTGCCTCTGCTTTTGAGTGCACACAGAAACATAAAGCTTCCTTTTACAATTAGAAGGAAGGATTGAAAAATATGGCAAACATGAGAATCCATTCAGAAAGTAGTAGTTCTCTCATTCTGTGATGTTTATATACATAAAGCTGGTTAGCTGCTCTGTTGTTTCATTCAGAATGAAGTAAGGTTCTTTTAAAAATAAATCATTCATAAAGAAAATAGAACAAAATAAAAAGAGAATGAAAAGATGAAAAGGGAATCATCTGATGTAATGGATTCAATAAAACTGTTGATTGTGTGGATTTAGCTCAAAACTAAGGCATGTAACATTTTATGTAAATGTCAGCTGACATATTTAGTACTAAAAGCCATAATCAATGATAAAAATGATAATTATATAAGCTATATAAAAATATTCCCTTTTCTTGATAATTGCTAAACAACTATTATTACTTCATTGGAAAAAATAACCCCCATGTGAACTCTCTGGAGTTCATTTGATCCATTTTTTTCAGCCATTACTGATTTATAAGTCCAATAATGAAGTATAAGATATAATGAAAACATTCAGTCTCATTAGCAATATAGGATGAGCTGCTGTTGTCTCTCTTGGTATTATTGGTGAACAAAGAATGAGAAACAAGCCCCAAAGGCAGTTGGTCTTCTCCAATTATTATTATAGTTAAAGGTTCCCTGCCAATCCTGTTTGACTGTAGGGGGCAGTGTTGTCCAAAGACTTTTTTGTGGTCAATTGGCCAGCATGGCTATATGCCAGTTGCACATGGAATACTGTTAACATCTCACAGAAATGGTACCTATTAATCTACTCTCATTTGCATGCTTCCAAAGGTGGGCAGGAGCTGGAGCAAGAATGGGAGCTCATCCTATTGCGTGGCACTCAGATCTTGAACTTGGGATGCCAGCTTTCCAGCTGACAAGCTCAGCATCTTTAATCGCTGAACCATCACATTCCCTAAATCACTATAATATTTTCAGTGATAAATTTAATGGAAAAGTTGTATTTTTCATCTGCTTTTCATAAGTTGGATTTTTATAAAGTGGGATACTTTTCACCATAGAAGCAACATGACTTTTCTCAAAGTGCATAGGCAATATGATTCAACTCATTGATGTGTTTTGTATTGGCTTGAGGCCATGTTTGGCTCTTTCAGTAGCTGCAATAGGCATTTTTGGATTTCAAGACTGGGTTGAGGATGTTTGACTTGCCAGGGACTTTTTAAGATAATCCAGTCCACCACTATTTAGAACAAGAATCCATAACACTACATTCCTAACAAATACAATCCAGCCCCCATTTTACAATATCTGGTGCAGGCGTTAGCCCCACTAAGTAGATCAGACAATAAAATCAATTGCTCAGAAAGATTAAGAGTAGCTTTATTGAGATTAGTTGTAATAACAGAATATTGTAAGTGTAATTTTATTGTACTTCCTTCCTCTGTTAATTTAATGAATGAGAGAGGCATCTACCTGAACCATTTCCAAATGTTATTTTGTTCTAAAAAATTTTTAAAAAGTTGCAGTGTTTTTTTGCCAAAGTAATGTGTCCTGCAGATTCCCATCAAGATCACCTTCCTTTCATTGTATAATGGTATATGGGAAGGATCTTGGAAAATCAGGTGAAGAGATGCTAACTAGGGAATGATCAGATAAGGAGCCTAGCCTGCAGCTTACAAGTGGGTAGAACAAGAACCTTAGGAGGAACTCTCCCTAAGTTAAAAGGTAAAAATAAAGGTAAAGTTTCCCCCGCACATGCGTGCTAGTTGTTTCCAACTCTAGGGGCCGGTGCTCATCTCCGTTTCAAAGCCGAAGAGCCAGCACTTGTCCGAGGACATCTCCGTGGTCATGTGGCCGGCATGACTAGACGCCAAAGGCGCACGGAACGCTGTTACCTTCCCACCGGAGTGGTCCCTATTTTTCTACTTGCATTTTTACGTGCTTTCGAACTGCTAGGTTGGCAGAAGCTGGGACGAGTAACAGGCGCTCACTCTGTTACGCGGCACTCGGGATTCGACCCACCAAACTGCCGACCTTCCGATCGACAAGCTCAGCGTCCTAACCCACTGAGCCACCGCGTCCCTAAGTTACTGGGCCATACATGTGTTATACTTTCAGTCATGCAAGATTCTGTTAATCTAGCTTTACAATAAAGTAGAATTAGCTTATCTGGCCCTGGTTTCTGTTTGTGTATCTGTTATGGCTGACACACTATTATGGTAGGCAGAATATTCTACTATTTAATCATTATTTGTTATCAGTTTGGTGTCAACACTTAGCGGCCAGGTCCCCCATATCTGGCCTGGGTCGCAGAAGTCAAAAAATTGAAGAAATCATCTTCCCACAAATAAACCCCAAGCTATGGGTATGTTATGTGGATGATACCTTCATGATAAGCAAGTGCAACCAAATTGACCAAACCTACCAAAAAATCAACAATATCTTCACAGACATCCGATTCACGATAGAAACTGAGAACAATAATGAACTGCCATTCCTGGATGTCCTTGTAACCAGAACTACAAATGGCCAACTTCTAACATCCGTATACAGAAAAACAGCACACAGACACCAAATCCTCAACTTCCACAGCAACCACCCCAAATGCCACAAACAAAGTTGAGTCAGAACACTTTTCAGAAGAGCAGAATCCCATTGCAACACCACAGAAGCCAGATCAGTAGAAAAGAGACACTTATACAGAGTCTTTGAAAGAAACAGATATCCATGAAACTGCATTTGGATATCCCTACACACAAACAACACAAATTTATTTATTTATTTATTTATTTATTTATTTATTTATTTATTTATTTATTTATTTATTTATTTATTTATTTGATTAAATTTCTATACTGCCCTTCTCCTAAAGGACTCAGGGCGGTGTACAGGGCAATACAATAAAAATACAATATACAAAAGTTAAAAAAAAATTAATACTGCAGCCCAAATCCAATAAATTAGTACAATAATATTTAAAATACCCCAAACCCATCAGACCAGGCTGGCTTGTTCAAATAAGTATGTTTTTAGGTCACGTCAGAAGGAGCGAAGGTCGGGAGCCATCCGGAGCTCAACCGGTAAGCGGTTCCAAAGGTCTGGCATGCCCACAGAGAACGCCCTCCCCCTGGGGGTCACCAGTTGACACTCTTTGACCGACAGCACCCTAAGGAGGCCCTCTCTGTGGGAGCGCACTGGACGAAGGGAAGTTGATGCTGGCAGCAGTTGATGCCCAAAACAACACAACAACTACAACAGGAACAGCAATGACCAAATGAATCACAGTTCCTTACATACAGAACATTTCAGAGATGACAGCAAGACTACTATACCAACATGACCTCACAGTAGCCCACAAACCAACCATAACTCTCAGATGGACCCTATCAAAACTTTAAGAGCCAACAGAAATAAATCAAAAATCAAGTGTCATATAACAAGTCCAATGCAACAACTGTGAAAAGAACTATGTGGGCCAAACAAGATACATAAAGAGGAAAAAAGCTATCTACCAGACTGCACAAGCACTCCCTGGCTATCAAAAGACATGACCCGTTGTCCCTCATGTCGATCCTCGAAGACTTGAAAGGACACAAGTTCGATCTAACCAGGATCACAATTATAACCCAAGCAAAGTCAAGGAGAGAAAGAGAATTCCTCGAGGCCTGGTTCACCACCAACCAATCAGTGAACAGACACATTGACATCAACCCGGCCTTCCAACCACTGAAAGAGAGAGAGCTACTTCAACTGAAATACCAGAAGTAGCATTCAAAACAAAACAAACACAATTCAAACCGCACTGAAGATGTCCCCGCAAATGGAAATGAATGTTTGCAACCTCACACCATTCCTTTGGTCTAGAAACAATAGTTCCATAATTTAAAAAAAAAAGATATATCATATTAACACAATTGTTCTCAATAATCCATGCTAGTTCCAGGTAATATTCTTTTTTAAATGTACACAATCTGTTCTAATTCCTTTCCCACTACAAATATTTACATTTTAAATTTAAATTATATTTTTAATATATTTTAACAGTGACTTTTTTTAAAAAAAAATATTTACTGCTTTTTTCATTGTTGTACAATGTCCAGAATATTTTTTTGTGAGACAAGACGTTATACAAACCTGATAATAAATATTTATTTGCACTGTAGTATTCTATTCATATTTCATTAAACAAAAGGCTATATTTGCTGTTTTCTGCTCTTTTGGTACCACTTCACCAGTTCTCCAGAAGTTTGCTGATTTGTTTGCATTAATCTCAGATTTTCATCCAAGATCACTTTTTCCAGTTCCTTCAACACTCTGGAATTCAATTCATCTGTCTCTGAGATTGGAATTCATTTAGGGCAGGTGTTGTTATACCTTTATTAGTGTTGGATTGTGTCCTTATCCACCCACTTTCCTAAATCAGGTCAGGAAAGGCTTGTTCCCTCTTTTCCAATGCAGAGAAAGTACTAAACAGTTTTGTCTTCTCCTTATTCCCTATTACTTCATCACATAGCAGACCAACTATTTTCTTCTCTTTTCGGACAATGCTCAAAACATTCTCATTATATTTTGTATTCCTTGCCAGCCTCATCTCATTTTGAACTTTAGCCTTCCTGACTTCATTCTGACAGGCACAAATTGTAAGTCTGCACTTCTCCTAACTTATTAGCCTCTTTCCCTTTCTTATAATCTCTCTTTTTTTGCTTTTGTTTTGTTTGCTTCTCAGCTTGTTAGGGAGCTCACTACTCATCAGTACAGGCATCTTGAAACTTTGGCATTTTTTAATCTCATGGGGATTATTTGTTTATGCATTTAAAACATCTGTTTACTGCATAAGGACCTTCCAGCAACAGTCAAATAATTTAAACTTTAGGTTAAAATGGGTAAATAATGTAGTGTTGAAATACATTAAAACACTATATGAACTATACAAAAGGAATTAACAATAACAAGCAAATTTAAACTATCATAAAATATCAACACATTATTAAAAGATTAAAAGCTCTAAGGTGTAGCAAAGAAGCTGCCAGCTTCACCTCACACTGCAGAAAGCTGTCCAAGAAGAAGGGCTTCCACTGAAAAGGCAAACACCCGGGAATAGAGCTGTTCATTGCACTTCAGGGTGGGAAAACACTGGTGACAAAGATCATCTTAAAGTATGGATAGATATATGTGGGAAGAGGCATTCCTTCATACAGTATAGTGGAGAATCCAGGGGTTCTTGGCCTACAAATGACAGCCACAACTAGTGAAGTCACCCTCCTTTTTAAATTTCTGCAAAATATGTGATTTAAAAGGTACAGGGCTTTGATTGCTCAGGTGTGTCCAGTATTTTGAAGACAGGGACTGTGGCTACCCTAGGATGCCTCCGGTCAGAGAATGTCGGCTGGCGGCCCCCAGGGGGAGGGCCTTCTCTGTGGGCACCCCGGCTCTATGGAACCAACTGCCGGTTGAGCTCCGGATGGCACCGGATCTTCGCTCCTTCTGGCGCGGGTTAAAGACCCATCTATTCGAACAAGCTGGCCTGGCCTGATGGGGGAATGTTGGGTTTTAATGTTTTTTATATTTTGACTGTTTTAATTTGGGAAATAATTTAATCCTTTTTTTAAACTTTTGTACTTCTATTTATATGCCCTGTTCACCGCCCTGAGTCCTTCGGGAGAAGGGCGGTAAAAAAATTCAATAAAACTAAACTAAAACTAAACTAGGACAATAATTTGTAACTTAATTTTCAGTACAGGTAGTCATCGACTTACATCAGTTCATTTAGTGACCATTCAAAGCTACAACAGCACTGAAAAAAGTAACTTATGACCATTTTTCACACTTACGACCATTGCAGCATCCCCGTGGTCATATGATCAAAGTTCATATGCTTGGCAACTGGTTCATATTTATGACCGCTGCAGTGTCCCGGGGTCATGTGATCAGCTTTTGTGACCTTCTGACAAGCAAAGTCAATGGGTAAGCCAGATTCACTTAACAACCTTGTTACTAACTTAACAACTGCAGTGATTCACTTAACAACTGTGGCAAGAAAGGTTGTAATATGGGGCAAAACTCACCTAACAAATGTTTCACTTAGCACCATAAATTTTGGGCTCAATTGTGGTTGTAACCCGAGTCCTACCTGTATTTGATTTTCTGTATTGCCCTAGCCTTCCTTTAGATTTAGAACAAGCATGTCAAACCCGCAACGTCACGTGACGTCGCGCAACGTATCACGACTTTTTCCCCATTGCCGGCAATGGGGTGGATGCGGTTTCAACATGATGCATCCAGCCCGTGGGCTGGAAGTTTGACATGCCTGCTTTAGAATGTCAAGCCTTAAGATATACAGTGCTCAGCTTTCACTGAAATCTGGCTTCCTCAAGTCAGAGATAATTGACTTCTTTCAATTTGGTCTCCCCATATAAGGGATCCCTGTAAGGAAGGAGAAAAATCTAGCTATTAGTCTCCCCATAAAAGGGATCCTTCTAAGGAAGGAGAAAAATCTAGCTATTATTATATTTATGTGATCTTTAACTTTGTCCAAGCTTTGAGAGCTCTTCCTACCATCACTGTGAATTTGAAAAGTTTCTTTCATTGAAGTCTGGTTTAGAATTCAGTATTTGTGAGCGCAAGTACAGAAAAAACTGCTGCATGCACATATTATCTTTTGTTCATTGTAGTTAGCTGTCCAAATTTTATATCTAGGATAGACTGCCATATACACACACATACAGTATGTATGCATATGTGCACACTGACAGGCACACACATGCACAGAAACTTAAATAAATAATATAAAGAAAAGAAATAAAGCTTTCGGAATCTCATTTCCCAGGGTGGATTTTTCTATTTTCCTTTTGATCCAGAGTACATTCAATGATATATGCTGACAGTATTCATTTTGCTTTAAACAAACAGAAAAAAAACAAGGCAAAGTTACATACGTACAATAAACACTGAAGAGAGCAGCATTGTGATGATTTGCATCTGTACACCTACCAAGAACTAAATATTACAAATGTAACTCTATTAAAAGAGCTTTAATGAATTCAAACTGGAGCCATGGAATAAAATGTAATTTATTGATAACACATGTATGTATGAATTCATTTTCTTATGTGTCACAGATGTAGCTTTAGCCACTTTTTCAGTTATGATATTTAAAGTTTCCTCTTGGCTGATTTGGTCTTTCCTCTTTCAATTCACTGAGAGACCATCTTATGTTTTCTTGTTGAAAGAACTGGAGGATCATTGTCATCAAATGCTACCTTGAATGTTCAATTGTACAGGTATAAAGCATATTTAACAGAAATGTCAAAAATATTTTAAAAGCATGTAACTAAGAAATAGAAATAAACATATCTGAAAGAGTGAATTATACATAAACAATATATCTAAGCCAAGGCATAGCAACAGTGAGTCTTCCCACCGGCTTATGGAAAAGAAAGAAACAATACATCGCTACTTCACTGCACAGAGATGCACACCATTTCAGAAAAGTTAGCTTTTTGGCAGTGCAGCAAATCTTGGGTGAAAATATTACCCATTCAGATTTGTATCAAAAATGAATAAAGAAATAAATAAATAAAAAGTTTTTTAAAAGAATGCAAGGTTTTGAGGCACTGAATATTTGCGTTATAAAGCAGTTGATTCTTTATACAAATGATAGTACCATGCTATTTTAATAAATGTAATCCTCCCTTTTAATTCTGCTTTTTAAACGAAGTATTTTTAAAATGTTGCATTGCATTTTGAAAAGGTGTAATGATCACAGGAAACATAGTGGTACCCTAATTGCAGCCAATTAACATTTGAATACATTTTTTCATGAGAGTATTAAAGAAGTGTTACATAGTCCAAATCTGCCATTACACTAGTATTGGACTATTTACTTACTTACTTACTTACTTACTTACTTACTTACTTACTTACTTACTTACTTATTTTTTCAATTTCTATAGCCTCTCAACCAAGTGATAGTATGCTACTAAAGAAGTCTGACATTGGTGAAGTGGGAAGTAGCCTTGTTCAGAGCAGTTTTATAAACATTCAACAAATGCATTCCGGTCTTAAGAAGGGGGGGGGAATGACCAAGGCCAAAGGGAAAGGCTTCAGTTTTAAATTTTGGTTCTTCCCCTGGCAGATTTTCTAGGCAGATATACCTCCTATCTTCTTCAAATAAATCACATAAATTTGTTAAGCTTCATCTCTTCTATGGTTCTTGAATGTGGGATCTAATGTGTCTAGAGATATGAGAGTAATAACTGCAAAGAGTTTGAAGTCTGACACATTCCTTCAAGGATAACTGCACTTACTTGAATAAGAGAAAGCTTAAAAAAAGTAGTAGACAACCAGTTTACTGTAGTAGCTAAGGCTCCAAGCTATACTAGGAAACCGTAAGTTCTAGTCTTTCCTGGGTGATCTTGGACCAGCTGCTTAGGAAGGAGGCAATGGCAAACCACCTTACCAACAAAACTGGGGACTTGTGCAGGCAGTCATAACCAGGGGTCAATACTGATGAGAGGAGAGGAGAGGAGAGGAGAGGAGAGGAGAGGAGAGGAGAGGAGAGGAGAGGAGAGGAGAGGAGAGGAGAGGAGAGGAGAGGAAGCACTAAGTGAAAGCAGAAGCAAAACATTTAGGAATGCTTATTGCCTGACACACTTCCTATCTTTTCCAAGTAACAAGCTGTAAGGAATGGATTATTAAATCTTGTCAAAAGTCTGAACAAGAGAAACAAGCAAATGAAATTAGGCCATGGGACTAAATTTTACTCCAGTCACCATCTCCTAAATTTTGATTGCTTTTATTGGACCTGGAACCTTGCCTGAACCCTGAATCACAGGTATTTATAAACCACAGACGAAAGAATTATTCCAATGGATTTTCAAAAGAATAGGAGTAAGATTAAATCAGCCTTCTGCAAAGCCTTCTGTTTTGATTGAAGCTGAGTAGTCTAACACATCAAAAGACACATGGTTAGGAAAGTCTACCTACATTAAGCCAAAGGGATGAGGCAATTTAAACCTATGCCTTCCAAAAAGGAAAAATATTGAGTTGTTACTTTGATGAAAGAAAGTTTTAAAAAACGTATTCCGATACATCACCATAACAAAAATTCAATTTACATTCTGCTAACTCTGAGAATAGTATCTGTGTTCTAATGACATACTGAATCACAAAATAACATCCCAAAAATTCATTTGACTAGTTAAACTCAGTTCACTTGTTAGCTTATAGTTTTATAAGTTTTCTTAAACAGAAAATTGGATTATATCCATCAGTCATATGTATGCAAAACTCTGGCTTTCAGAAGGAGTGCTAAAACCTGTCTCTGCCAATTGGCATGGGTTTGAGTGATATCCAACCATGAGAATGGTTGGTCTTCTGTGGCAGTTCTTTTTACATTTCTAACTCTTTAACTCTTCATTCTGTAACCTTACCTATTAATTTTTGTTTTTAACTTTGTTCTTTTTTATCCTTTTATACTATGATATATTTTTATTATAAGACACCCAGAATTTTTTAGATGAGATGGGTAATATAGATATGTAAATTAATTAATTAACTAATTAATTCAATAAATAAATAAATAAATAAATTCAGTTAACATCTAGAACAGGTGCAGATCAACCGTCTTCCAATAATAAATGCAATGACCATAACCAATATTTGAGCCCACTTCTTCCGATGTAGTTTCACTCTTGCATCTAATTTGATTTTCATTTTTAAGCAATGCTAAGGTGGCACTGTACATGTTTTAATTTAAACTTTATAGGCTTAAATTTACAATCTTTTTACAGCTTTAGTAGTGTGAAATTATAATCTGGCGTATTTTAATTACAGTGAAATAAAAATTCCTCTCAACTCTGCTCTATCCCAAAATACCTTGCTGATTCAAATTGTACCATGGCTTCACTTTAAGCACATTAAAAAAAGGTCATTTGATTAAGATTCGTATAAATTAGCTATCTTGTTTTCAACAATTACAAGCCAGATTTTTCAGGAAAACCATACAGAAAGGTCTGAGGGCAACAAACTGTGCCATCAATCACATCTGGACAATTATATCTCAGCTTTGTAAGACAAGTTGCCATTTTATTCCATCTACCACATGGACACTCAGAGATGTTCAGTTAACTCTGGTTTCCCATTTCATCCAAATTGGAAAAAAAAATCTTACTAGACTTATATACTGTTCCAATCACCAACTGCTTCTGAGTAGTTATAGTCATACCATACCAATAAAATATTCCTATGCCAAGGAATCATAAAAACTCATGTAACCCTATACACCTACACAGAGAGAATGTCATGATATTAAGCCAACTCAGGATTCTAAACCAATTTTTATAAATTTGGGGGTGTCAGCATGGGGAATGATTTTATCAAGCACACACTACCACAATGTTGTTGTCATTAATTTCTTTTTATACTGGATTTAGAACTTGTGGTTCAGTTATTGGCTTTTTATATATTTAGTTTGTTCCTCACTTATAGAACTTACTTTATAGAATCACAGATAGAGGAAACTGTTTTAAACATGGCAGTTTCATGCTGATAGAATTATCTTCTTTGAATATATTTAAACTGTTTTTGAAACCAACTAGGTCTGTGGTCCCTATGATCATTTCTTCTGTCTGTCATGGAAGTAAAATGGGAATATTAGTGATCATAATTTCACGGCATGAAATTTGCATGCCTATCGCCAATAATTTGAACTGATTGGATGTTTTAATTCTCCTTATTTTGATGCTTATTTTTCTTCTTTAACATTGTACCAAAAAAATTTCTGTCAGCCTAAGAAAAAATTCATTGCTTGCATGGTAAAAACTCAGTAAAATTCATTTTTAATGAGATAGCATGGTAACTTATCCATTGTGTTATTTTTATTGAACTTATTTATGTCCGTTATACTTTACAGTTTCTATTAGTAGCTGTGAAGTAGCTAATAAAATCCTAACCTTCCTTTCTGCATGATAACTCCATTCCACCTGGTGAGCTACACAAAAATGGAATTAAAAAGATTGAAAATGACCTCATCCAGGTTCTAAAGAAATGGGAAACATTAGGTCACTGGATCTTCGCAGTTGCTCAATACTCTGTATAATATAATATTAATATAATATACTATAATATTAAGATGAAATACAGCAAATGAGAATGTGTTGCCTACTAGTAAATTGTATTGAAATGGCCTGAAATGACCTGTTTAGCCTGGCCAATCCAGATCAGGTTCTTCTTTCCAAGATAGGGAATCATTACCATTTAGAACATATTTCAACTCATTTTATGTAGCATCATAAAGGGTTCTTGACAATTCAGAGAATTAGTATGATGTAATGGTTAAAGTTTTGAACTAGGACTAGAGAGATCTTGGTTCAAACCCCATCATGAAATTGAGTCTCCTCAAACCAATCACCATTTTATATTGAATAATTGCTGTGACATTAAAATAGCATGAAGAGGAAAAGCATTCAGATTATCATATCAAGGGCTTTGCACTAGATAAAAAAAGGTTGCCCCATCCCTGAATCCCACTAACTTCTATATATTTATGTGATGAATATATATGCTTCTCCTCTCTTTGAAATCTAAGACACCAGGGTCCCATCCAGTGGTGGGATTCAAATATGTGAGCAACCAGTTCTTTGTGTGGATGCCACTTTCAGAAGTCTGTTGTGGGCCTTGGCAACAAAAAATTAGCTACCGGTTCTGCCAAACTGGTGCAATCCCACCACTGGTCCCATCCCATATCATGCTGATGGGTTGTACTTGCATTCAGGCAAATATAGTTACAGCTGTCCTTCATATTACATGTATCCTATCACCCCAGTCCACATGAAGGTTGATTTCACTTTGCCTTCTAATTTTTAAAATATTTATACCAGCCTTCCCTAAACTGATATTTGCAATCTGCCAACCCATTTTACTAGTGATGTTTTGTAAACATTTTTTGCCTATGTGAAATACTTATTATGTTTACATGCACCCCTAAGCTAAACAATTCAGTTAATGAATGCACAACCATATTATACTCTGTGGCTCGCATTTCTTTCATCAGTCTTACTATGTCATCCAAATCCAAAATTCCCAGTACCAGGTTTTCAGTAAACCAAAATTATAACCTTTAAAATACAAATGCATCCATATAACGAGCACTAAAAGGCATCCACTTAGGGAAGTCTGGTATAAATTTTTAAAAACAACAGATACCAAGCCCTCAAAATATCCAGGTCATCATCAACATCATTATCACCATCACCACTACTAATGGATATATTAAGGGTATGGAAATTTTTGAATCCCCATTCATGGCACATTTAGAAAGTATTGAACTTTATACCTTTTTAATGAAAAGATCTGCCATATTCAGACAGTAATATGTATGCCCTAACCCTCCTGCTCATTCTACTCAGTCCTTGCACTTCTTTCCTAGTTGCTTAATAGTGAAGTACACTGTTGTTGTTTTTTTTAAGAGAGACAGTATTTGTAAGAACATACTCCTAGTACATATATAGCTCAATGCACACCTACAATTTGTCACCCATCTCATTTTACTCATTGTTACTAGAATGAGCCATTCAAAACATGATATTCTATTCAATAGCATTTAGATCTAAAATTTCCAAGAATTGTTAAGATAGCAGAGAATTCATTAAGAAGCTAAGCCATACCAACAGAAAAAGCTGGTTTTTTGCTCCAGTATATATTTTAAAACCTATTTTTCTTCATAAATCTCTGGATTCAGAAGCATGAGTATAACCTTAACATGCTGTGACACACATATGATTTTTAATGTCTAAAATGCCTTCAGGAATTATGTTGAGATCAGCATGGGATCATATAAAAACTGTTAAAAGTGGGGGGGGTGTTTTTCCCTAGCCCTCGCTGGTTTCACAATTCACAGCCAACTGTGCATTAAATCCTCAGCTCAACCTTTCATATAAACTGTTCGTTTTAGTTTCCCTCTAAGTGAGGCTATCATTCACTCTTATAACTATAATATAAGGTTGTCAAAAAGCTTCCAAACAAGCCACTGTGATATGGCACAGGCAGTTAACCTTTATCAATCCTCTTAGGTAACATTAGGTTGGTCTATATAATACATTATTTTTGTAATTATTCAGATCAGTTGTTTCAAAGGACACTGCTACTCTGCGGGAAGGAAAGCAGTACTCCTAAATAAAGGAAGAAGAAAAAGCAGAAATAAGCCTTGAAAGAAATAACGCAAAATGAGAACTCACCCCCTCACATACAGGTTCTATAGGTATGAAACTGCAAACATTTCAGAGAAGCTGCTTGCAGTGAAATAAGAAATAAAACTCCAAGGGACTGAAGTTGATTCAGAGAAATGTATTTAATTTAATTTTGGAGACAATTCGTATTTTAAGAGCACCAAACTGGGACAAATGTGTTGAATAATTGATCATCCAGGTTTTGCAAGAAAGAAAAGATGAAGAACATATTTTTAAAAAGAATCTTTAAAAAGTGAAAGAAGACAAAAAAGAAGAATAAAAGGAGACAAAGAGGGAAACTAACAATCTAAAGCAGGGATAGGCAACCTTGGCCCTTTTATGAGTCGTGGACTTCAACTCCCAGAATTCTTGAACCTGCCATGCTGGCTCAGGAATTCTGGGAGTTGAAGTCCACAAATCATAAACGAGCCAAGGTTGCCTACCCCTGATCTAAAGTAAAAGATGTATTAAGATGTAGCTGTACTCTGCTACTGCCTTTCTGTATTTATGTGCCCAGAATCAGGATTCCTTATAGAAAAAGCACTGAGCAGAATCCCTGATTGCAGCTCTCCTGTAATGTAATAAAGCAGCCCTCTTTCCAGCTAATGCTTTCCAGATTACTTGGATGATAACCTCCAGCCATTAAAATACAACCATTGACTCTACTGGCTGAGGATGGTCACAGTTCAGGCCCATTGCATCTTGAGGATACCAAGCTGGAGTAAAGCTGTCCTGTAGAAGCCTGTCAAATTAGGATATGCTCAACAAAAGTACCTAACATGCTGGTGAAATAAAACTTGATTTACTGTACTTCCAGAAAATCCCAAGGGCTTTTCACTAGGTTCCTTGATTTTCATGTTCTTGGACATTTTTTTTTCTTTTCCTATTATACAATATAAAAAAGAGAGCAGGCTTGCATAAAGCAAAGGTAGGTAGTTAATAAGCACCTTGTTTTCTTCCTTCTCATAAAATAACAGAAGTAAAGTACTTTATTTACTTATTATTTGTAAAGTTGTCTCTGAGTTATTTGGCCAGAAGAAAGCATCAAAATTGAGTTACAATCATTTCTTTTAACTAATAGCAAGATTAAAACTATCCTAAAAATAGAAAAGAAAATGAAGATATTTAAAACCACTGAAAAGCCAATTTGATTGTGAAAATTTAATCAATCCATTTACTAATAATGTCAGTCTAACTCTCAAACAAAAAAAAATAAAAAAATACATTCAAAACTAGAGAACCTCCACCTTCCAGTATCACTGTTTCTTATCAATGTCAGTGAGGGGAGAAATATACAAAAATAATTCTAAGAAAATCTAAAACCCTTCAGAGACTCATACTCAATCAGACTTTCTAACATCCTGGATTCCAAATTCTATTGGTGAAAACCAGCTCTCTTTTTGTCATCTTGTCCAAAATCCTCTGCCTCCACCTGTCTATGATGTCTTTTTCACTTCCCCAGGATTAATAAACAAGCAGAACAGATTTAACAATAAGTTGTTGTTGTTAGTTGCAAAGTCGTGCCTAACCCATCGCGACCCCATGGACAACGTTCCTCCAGGCCTTCCTGTCCTCTACCATCTTCTGGAGTCCATTTAGGCTCACACCTACTGCTTCAGTGACTCCATCCAGCCACCTCATTCTCTAACAATAAGTAGGAAACAGGAAATGAGAAGGCTAAGTTCTCAGAGATAGTTTATGAAGAAAAATGCAAATGAGAAGGAAATAGAGATGCTTTTCAAATGAAGTTGTGTGAATGCATCTGTTGAAGCAGTGACTGTTAACAAGGATGGTCTACTTTTATGATATTTTTTTAATGTTTTCTTCCAAAGCAGAGTTGCTGGAAGCTCGGCAAATTGGAATTATAGAGGGATACCTTGTCAATGAGGAAATAGATTGGGGAAAGATCTTGTCAACTAGCTATGAAGCAACTTCATTGCTTAGGTGCTGTGCTTCCCAGGATGTCCTTGGAATATTCAGTTTAGATATGGTTTTTAATTTGGTAGACTTGCAGCAGTAGTCAGAAAGGGGTCACTAAGAGTTGACAACAACTGGATGGCACATAATCAGTCAATCAACTGCCAGGGTTATATTGTGTAAGATGTGTGACTTTTAAATAAATCTTTTAAATAAATCAATAAACAATGTGAGTCAAGATTCATAAACCAGTTTTATATATAAGATTTTGATGCTATCTTATTGATTCCAGCCTGATGAGTTTCAAACATATAAAGAAAACAGTGGTCACTTTAAAAATGGTTTAATGTAATTTCTGAAGGCAACTATAAGGCAAAGTTCAAGATTACTAGTCAGTTTCCTATGAATAGTAGTTGGCATACATGTCCCCTCCCGCATGTTAAAGTAAGAGTAGTATCAGATTTTTTCCCCCTTCTTAAATCTGTAATGAATTGTGAGCCTTCAAAGCTACATCCCTTGACAAGAGGAAATTTGAGATGTACTGCATGTCAGCCAAAAATATACCAAGTATACAAGATAGATCTGAAAATGTCACTTGCTGACAGCTTATTCTTAGAATGCATAGGATACTAGTAATAACAAGAATTTAGACAACAATTTAATGTTTTCTCAAAGAGGGGAGAGAAAAGCTTTCTTACACATAACTTTGAAACATTTTTTTCTTTTTGCCTGAGACCATTAGACCTAATTGTTTTACTGCTGAGGTTGTTCCTGCACTATAAGTAAAGAATTTTTATTTTCTAAGGCTCACAGATTCGAAGAATGATAAACTTTGGTGCAATTTAGCCTCTGAAATTAAGAAGGCTCCCTGCGCCCCCCCATCAATAGTTTGACTTAAACAGAGTCTTTATCTGTGGCAAACATGCAATGAAATTTGAGTTGTTGCTTTTCTTGCCCTGCCCCAGTGAAATAAAATTTTGTCAAGGAGTGATAGCAGCTTAGATTCAGGTTAGTTTTTCTTCTTTAGATAAATAATGTTTTTGTCTGGAGATTACTTTGTATCACATTCCCCAGTCTTGCTGATTGTCAGTCTATTTCATTCCCATGACAAAGGTTGTGCAAAGAACAGAGGATGTACCAAACAAAGTGTTTGAAGGAACAGATGGGAGAGATAACAAGTGAGACCAGTAACAAACTAATCCATCCTACCTTTATAAAGTGCCAGACTCATAGTCCTTGCTATGCCTTGGATCAAGGTCAAGAGAACTATAGATGTTTCATGATAGTCAATTAAATCTGTCTGTGGATGAGATTAAACTTCTGTTGCCCTCAATAGGATATCCATTTAACAGAGTGTACTGTAACCACCTACTCTACTCACTGGAGCCTCTAAGGTATTGGCACTATTATACTGCTGTCCTTTAAAAAACAGTTCTGAATCTCACAAAAGTTCAAGAAAAGCAAGACAGCATATTTGATGAAATTGTATCAGGCTGATTTCTTTTCCCATGACCTCTGTTGACTTCTCCACCACACTGTCTGGCTGACATTCAGGAAATGGCATTAAGATTATCAAGAAGTATGAAGGTTTTATGTTATACCCATATGCCTGCGAGTACACACAAACACATATATATTTAATATACATATATATTTAATGTTTTCATTGTTTTAATTTTTTAAAATTTTTAATTATGATATATTTTCTGAATTGTAAGCTACTCCGAATCATTGACTGGGATCAGTGGTCATAGAAATTGAACAAATAAATAAATAATAAATAATATTAAATGCTGCAGCAGGACAGATTTCCAAAGATGTTAGTTTTAGGTCTTCCTTTAGCTGTGGAAGCTCAATGCAGATAGTCTTCAATTATGGCTGTAATTACCCTTTAAAATTGTGTCTGTCATTAAGCAGGTCATCAAGTGACTGTTTGTTTACACCATTGTTTTGTGATGGTTGTTAAGTGAACCCGTTGTGCTTAATATCAGCACAAATTTGCTGTGACAAGTTATTCATTAATTTGGACTTTGATATCATCAGTAAATTGATAGTACCCAATTATATCTTTCAACCCTAGGCTAACCAAGTGAGGCTACTGATGCCTTGTGAGAGCCTGCATGAGGAGGAACCCATTCCAAACAAATCTTACCAAGGGTCACATATTATGTAGATATTGTGCCTCTCTGAACGTGATGACTCTTCATCCATATTCTTGGATGGGGTAACACTTCCTCACTTTAGAAGGGTATAGAATTTGGGGGTTCTCTTGGACTCACAGCTCCTGGTCAAAGAGCAAGTAGTAAATATGGCCAAGAAGGCCTTTGCAGAGATTTATTTTGTGTACCAGTCATCCCCTTCCTGGACTGGGAGGCCCTTCAGAATATCACCCATGCTCTAGTCACTTCAAGTCTCAGCTAATGCAGTCTCAAGTCTGCAATGTGATTTACATGGTGCTTCCTTTGAAAACCATTTGGAAATTTGAACTAGTCCAGAATGCAGTGGTTCAGGCAGTGATGGGCACATCTAAATATAAAGCCTTACATGGCATGAGGTCAGTTGAATTAGGTCACTTGCTGGGCATACTTGTTAATTTTATGTTTATCTTTATATTGTTCCCACATCCCAACTTGCTTTGGTTTGCCTTGGCTTTATGATATTATATTCTGAGCTGTTCAGAGTCAGTTGGAATCTGTGCATAAATAGAATTAAATACTGTAAATAAGTGCTAGCTGGGGATGAGGGAGATCATAATCCAGTACTTGTAATCCAGGCTGTTCTAGATTATCTTCATGAAAAAGAATCCTGTTTATAGTAACAAGAATGTTATGCCCCAAACATTAAATCTGGAGTCACTTTATTCAAATTATATCTTAATATAGCATTTCTTAAATGATATACATGTGAGGGTGAACATGAGAAACAGCTTTTTAAAAGCTATTTTAATGCAATCTGGTAGAAGGGTATATGCATACAATATATTTATAAATATATTCATGTGGCTTTTGTCTCAAAGAAGATGTGCAGGTTTTAACATTCAGTTAGCCACAGTTTGTGATTAGATTGAGGCTATTATGAGTGAGAAATAAGAATTAGTAATCATTGCCAGTGGAGATGGACACTCCCATAGACCTCTCTGCAATCCCAGTTAAAGCACTCCATTATGCTGTTCCTTCCACAGAAAATCAATTTCTTGTTAATACCTTTAACACTCATGGAACTTAGCTCTCAGGGCACATTGAGGGAGGGAGGGGGTGGGGATGGGGTTCACTTGGACTACAGCAGGGATAAAATGGATAAGCTTTGTCATCATCCCTGGCCCTCTGCCGAGAGTACTCTTTTGCATTCAAGGCACTACAGAGAAGAATGAGGGGGACATTTTCATATAAACAAGCAATTTTACAAACAGACATCTGTGGCATAAAAACCTAAATTACAGCCTTCTGTGAGGTAGAATCCACCTAGAAGGAAGCGTTATTGCATGCCCTTTCAAAAGGGGAGAACATTTTGTGTAATAAAAGTCAATTTGTGAGGGTCATTTCACAAGCTATAGGAAAAGGAGAAGTGTCCTCATTTCCATTATGGGTGAACCACATCTTTTGTGTAATGTTTTCAAAATATTCACATCTCTGAAATACACATACTAAGCCAATCTGGGCAAACACAGATTTTTTTTCAGCATGGTTGTTTAACGTTTTTTAAATGCATATGCCTGAACCATTTGAACTAGCTCAAATGAAATATATAGCACTTTTTTAAAAAAAAGGGGGGGGTGTTAATGAAGCGTAATCGAAACCCTGTTTAGGTGATCCATATAATGATCTATTCTAATGCGTAAGCAAAGACATTGACTAACAGGGCTTTTCAACCTTTTCACCCATTGTACCACTTTTAGGATATGGCAACATCCGAGTACCACCAGTCACTTAGCAAGGTGTCAAAAACTTGATGACCAAAAAAAAAAGAAAAAAAAGAAAAAAAGTGATGAAGTACAGGTAGTCCTCGACTTATAACAGTTCACTTAGTGACTGTTTGAAGTTACCATGGCACTGAAAAAAGTGCCCCCCAAGCCACAGATGAGCAAGACACCTGCCTGCCCGCCCAGCAGCGCTCTTCCTCCTGTCCGAAGTTTTCATTGTTGTGAGCATTTCTGTTGAGGATTGGCAGTGGTGGTGGGGTGGGGTGTTTGGTTTTTATTCCCCCCATCTGCTGGGTGGTTGCAGCAGGTTTTGGTCATTTCACATGACCCTGGGATACTATGACCATCATAAATACGAATCAGTTGCCAAGCATCCAAATGTAAATCACAAGACCCTGGAGATTCTGCAACATTCCAGCTGATCGGCGCTTCTTCTGGGCTCAGAAGCACCAGGATCAGCACTGAGCTCCAGCTGGAGCCTGGTGCTGATCCTGGTGCTTCCACTGAGCCCTGACAGCCCTGCAGCTCCAGCCATCTCTCACTCAGGCTTGTGCAGTGCTGCGACCAGTTCAGCTCATTCCCCTCCCCTGCTACCACTTTTCTAGGATGGTCACGTACCACCTGCAAGGTGCCAATGTATCACAGGTGGTAACCGTATCACTGGTTGAAAAGCCCTGGTCTAACAGAAGGTTTCCTGATTTAAGAAGTAGGAGGAGATTGAGGAAAGTTCCTTTCTCCAGGAAAAAAAATGTAACATCATCCTGCGATTATTGGCAGAAGCAGCTGAAACTGTAAACAATTTTGGATTGTAAACCAATGCTAGCACTGCATCATTTCTTTAGTCTTGGTTTGCCAAGTAAGTAAAAATTGGCTAGGTTCAAACAAGATAAACCACTGACTATATTTTATAAAGCATAATTGTCCAGTTTGCAGATTATGAAATGTGTAGCATGCTGGATAAACATAGTGGTACCTTGGTACTCAACTGCTTTGAAAGTCATTAAATTTGGTACTCAATGCATTTTGATGTGAAAACTTTCTCCTGGTACTCATCGTTCAGTTCTCAATGCACAAGCTAGAACTTGTCAGTGTCAGCTGCCTTGTGATTCACCACATTATTCCTTATGGGAAAAATTTGCTTGGTACTTACCGTGCCTCCTGAAACCAATTAACAGCAAGTACGGTGGCTCAGTGGGTTAGGACGCTGAGCTTGTAGATCAGAAGGTCGGCAGTTTGGCAGATCAAATCCCGAGTGCCGCGTAACAGAGTGAGCCCCTGTTACTCGTCCCAGCTTCTGCCAACCTAGCAGTTCGAAAGCACGTAAAAATGCAAGTAGAAAAATAGGGACCACTCCAGTGGGAAGGTAACAGCGTTCCGTGCGCCTTTGGCATCTAGTCATGCCAGCCACATGACCATGGAGACATCCTCAGACAAGCGCTGGCTCTTCAGCTTTGAAACGGAGATGAGCACCGGCCCCTAGAGTCGGAAACGACTAGCACGCATGTGTGGGGGGAACCTACCAAGGTATCACTGCAATAGTTTCTGTTCCTATGGGCTTCAGAGAATGGAAGAAAAAAGAGCTGCCCTTTATCATCAACCTAACCCTGATAACAACCCTGTTATCAGCCCTAATAACAAACATCAGTTCCTGCCCTCTCAGGAAGAATTCCAGAGTTTACTCTTGATTTGGTATGATTTTTCTACCTTCAAACAGGAGCAACAGAGGAAATCATTTTTCAGTCATGGCTTTTGCTTTATTATTGAAGAGCAATTCTCCTGTAAGAATTGGAGTGGGGAGATTTGTGAGTGTTGCACTATGTTTTCATACTTGGAGTTTAGGTATTTTCACAGACGTTATGTTGTTCAATTCTTTATGCTATGATGTTAGTGGCTGGTTCCAAAATTTTATTTTATTGACCAAGTCAGATAATCTCTCAATGTAATCTATATTATTTGTTCAAGCTTTTTTAATCATTTATTTAATGTAGTCTTTATTTCTTAATTTTCTGTCCTGTTTCGGTCAATGTTTTGCTGAATGCAGTTCATGTTTTACTGCAACTCCCATAAGTGTATCTAAGGCTTGTTAACTCAATCATGAATAGTAGCTAGAACAAATCAACAAATAAACTTTCATTCTAGTGATATTCTGGAGTTTGGGAAGTTGCAAAATTTTCTGGCTCCACAGAATATCAACAGCTCTTAAGTTTGGGAATTAGCAATTAGTTTTCTGTTTATGTACCATAGTTTCATGCTTTACCCCATGGTGTTATAATTTCAGTACAGGAAACACTGTTGCTGTATTACAAAGATAGAAAGGGAGAAGGACAAGAAGCAGAAAGGAAACATTTGGGACTTCTAAGAAAAATACTACTACTATATAATCAGTGAACATGTAAGTACGTATTAAATAGTTCTCTTGCTTGATTAGCAATGGTTACAGTTTCTGTCAAGAACCAAAATGTTTGGTTCACTGTAACTGAAGAGGAAACTATTTTACATTATGTTTTAAGAATAAAAATCCCAGAAAAAGTAGCCTTTTTTAAAAAAAATGTAATCCTAGCTGAGCATGAAATGAAAGTACCTTTGTTGCCTCACAATAGTCTCCATTGTGCTTAGTTTAAATAGATCGTAGCAGCTAAGGTTAGAATAATGAAGTTGTTTATTTCTATAGACTTTGTTGTCATTATAAACCTGACAATATTGTTGTAGTGACATTCTGATGTCAATGTATGTCCCTCTAGACAATACTGGGATGTCTTGTTTATGCTAAAGGAAGATAGTGTTATGAGCAAAAGCAGAGCAAAGTGAGTCTACAAAGACAGGTTGATAGATATTCTGAAAATTGGATCATTTAAAGCACTGAGGCACTATATATTGTGGAGTAGAGAAAACATTATAACAAAGTATCAGTGTAATGTCTTTTTACAGGGTTTAGGATAAAGGTAAAGGTAAAGGTAAAGGTTCCTCCGCACATGCGTGCTAGTCATTTCCAACTCTAGGGGTCGGTGCTCATCTCCATTTCAAAGCCGAAGAGCCAGCGCTTGTCCGAGGACGTCTCCATGGTCATGTGGCCGGCATGACTAGACGCCAAAGGCGCACGGAACGCTGTTACCTTCCCACTGTAGTGGTTCCTATTTTTCTACTTGCATTTTTACATGCTTTCGAAATGCTAGGTTGGCAGAAGCTGGGACGAGTAACAGGTGCTCACTATGTTACACGGCACTCGGGATTTGACCCGCCAAACTGCCGACCTTCTGATCGACAAGCTCAGCGTCCTAACCCACTGAGCCACTGTGTCCCTCAGGGTTTAGGATAGTCCTTGACTATCCTGTTCATTGTTCATTTAACAATGGTTCAAAGTTACAATAGCTTCAGAAAAACTAATTTACAAGGATCATGTGATCACAATTCAGATGCTTCACAACTGGCTCACCTTTTTGATGGTTGCAACATCTTGTGGTTATGTGATTGTGACTTGAGATCTTCCCAGCTAGAATCAATAAGCAAAGTCAAAGGGAGGAGGGAGCTGGATTAGCTCAAAGAGCACGTGATTTATTTAATAACTACAGTCCTAAAATCAGATTTGGTCACATGATGACTTAGGCAAGGCAACGTCATCATTTAGCAACAAAATTTCAGGTCCCAATTGTGGTCATAAGTCAAGGACTACCTGTATTGTTAATACAATACAATAAAAAGGTACATTACTGTCCATAGATAGCGGAGATTTTTAATTAGGTCTTGATAAATAATAAAAATAGATGTGTATTGTTAAAATTATTACAGTTCAAAAACAATTACTGTTTGTACTGGCACTCAAGGCACCAAACTTACATGTACACATTTGTGCAAATACCACATACCTTAATGCATGATCTTTTGACTATGGGTCCATGTGACCCATAGTCAATCCTTGTATTAGAACAGAAGATGTTGGTGAATTCTAAATATTAAAGTGATTCTTTGAACTTATCAAATATTCCTCAAATACTGCAGGTAAAGGTAAATCAGTTTTGAATTTACCATCACACATGTAAACAGTGGTTTTCTTTGTTTATAGTTTTAATAATTAACAGTAAGGTCTGCCAGTAGAGCAGAAATGGGAAGTGCATCAATTTCTGTAAAGAAAGGATGGATAATTAGACAACACTTCACATTTCTGGAGGGCCCTACACATGTAGTAAATAAGGTAGTGAGGCAAAATGGACAAAGTTGTGTCATGTATATAGATGCAATTGGAATGTTTGATTAATTTCTTAAGGGTTAGAGTTGTTTTGGGGATGTTTCATTGGTTTTTAAATCATGTTAAGCTTCAAAATGTTGGAAATCTGCATAATCAATTTTTCACAATAGTTAAGAAGGAATTGCCTATTTCTACTACAAAGTTCACATTATTTCTTCATGATAGCCTAATTCTCTAAAGTATTCATTCAAGTACTGGAAGGTAATATTCTCATGTTTTACATGGCATCTTTTCTGTCATACTCAGTACTTATCATTCTGATTATATGACCTCTGAATCCCCAGTATGGCAGTGAGAAGTTCCAGTGTCTCCACAAGGTTTTCAATTTCAGCTGCATCTTACCTCAATAAATTTCAATTAGGTTTTTTATTACATACATAAAGAGAGTCCTATTAATTATTAAATTTAATTTTAAAATTACATTAAGCAAAATTACATTTTTGTCCTAGCACTGCCCACATTTTGGAATGCAATCTGTAGCATGCACAATGGGCTGAAAATGTTCATTTGCCCCCAATCATAAAAGATGCTTTGTGAAGGTCACCTTAATTTACAAAGAATCTGAAGTTACCTCCAGCCCAGAGGTTAGAACTGTGATGTATTAATTGCATTGTGCTATAGATGTCTGCTAATGTTGACAAATTTGATGTGCAAAATAGGCAACACTGAATGTGGTATATTATTTCAATCATCACATTATCCTATATAGTTTTGGCCATACATTAACAGCAATTAAAATGCTTATTGTGTGTAACTGACTTGGACTGTGTTAGCCAATACATATACAAAGTTGTCTACTTTTCTATTGCATATGGGGAGGGAGGGGGAGATGATGGTGTAGGAAGCATCTGGAAATGAGCCAGATTCAGCTTGAGCCAGCGATAAGCTGGTATGGAATTCAATACCAACTGCCTGAGTGATGTACGGGTGAATGTAGTATTTGATTAAATGGCACCTCATTCATGTTTCTCTCCTTGTCTGATATAAAAAAATATCCTTGAACAGCGTATTTTGTGCCAGTAAGAAGTGAATGAAGGAAAGATAAGGAGCTCAAGTAGCCTGGAATAATGATCCTTCACACTATCACTGAGAAAATAACAGGATAACTACTGTATATCCTGATCTTGTAACTTCAGATGGTAACTTGGTTACCATCTTCTTTCCATACTCAAGGACCTGGTTTTGTTATTGAAATTGAAACATGGTCTAAACTTAGAGCTCTGTTTAAGAACAATCTATGGTGTTTTTGTTACCTTAAATTCAATAAGAACTCTATATCATGCTAGCTAGTCCACCAGTGTAATCATCTCTTCATGCACTGCATCAGCTCATAGCTAATCTGATCACTAAGTGATCTGCAGAAGAGATGGAGAGGTTGGAAAGCATGGATAGATGCAGTGGTGGGATTCAGCTAGTTTGCACCACTTTGGCAGAACTGGTAGCTAATTTTTTGTTGCCCAAGCCCAGAATGGACTTCCGGAAGCGTCATCCACACCGAGAACTGGTTGTTCACATATTTGAATCCCACCACTGGATAGATGTCTCCTGTATCTACCTCCTTCAACACTATGATTTTATGAGAGCCAATGGGGACCTCAAGTGTTCTCATCTTTGCACTAATATAAAACTTAGGTTTTCTCTTAACTTCACTTAGAAAAAAGGAAGCAGTTGCAATAATAGCAATACCTTCACTATCATCTCTATACCATCTCTGGGCAAGTTTAACTTCTCTTTTGGGAAACTGTTAAATATTAAACCATATTCAAGCTACGGTGAATACTATGCATTTATATAAACATTGTTTAGATTCATTTTCAATTCAGTAGCTCATCAACCCCATCACTGCCTGTAGACAGGCATTTAGGTAGGGAAAGCCTGAGAATAATGACACAGAGAAATATATTTGATGTAATGAGTATATTGAAAACACTCGATATGATTACTCACTTCTTCATAAGCAGAACCTTCCTATGACAAAGTTAAAAAGAAGAAATCATGTTCTCTCTAGCATACCTTTCTCCTCTAATTCACGTTTTATAGTAATTGTCATTAAAGTTTTTTTAAAAGATAAAAGAAAAACTAAGAAACTATAAAAAAGGGAAAGTGAAGAGAAAAGGGGGAAAGAGAAAACATAAGAAATACATGTAAAGAAAATACTTTCTCCTTCATCAAGAAAAGTACAATCTAATTTCTTTCCATTTTCTCTCTTTCTTTTCCTAAGAACACCTTTACAATGCATTTCTTTTGTTAGTTCATGATAAGAAAGTTATCCAAATCACTATTCAGATTATTTGTACATCCCTTTAGTTATTAAGACATTAGCTGGTTGTACATTTTTTGATATAATTCTTATATCTTCTCATTTTAAAATCCATATCCAAAACAGCCTGGTTCTAAGTGTTATCCTCTTGTATCTCCATCATTATGATAGCAATCTTAAAAGAAATATCTGAGTGTATTTTTCCAAATATTCTTGATTTTTTCTAAAATTAAAATACTCCTATTGATTCTATAGATGTGGGTCTTTTCTCCTTTATAATTTTTAACTTTTTCTGGTTGCCTCTATTGTCCAACCTTCAAAATCTCCTTGTTTTTTCTAATCAATTTTTTCCATGGGAAGCCCCAAAGATGCTTTTTCATGAGGCAACACGACTTTCTTGTTTTTATTTGAAGATGTTTCACTTCTTTTCCAAGAAGCTTCTTCAACTCTGACTGGATGGTGGGGAATGGAAAGATTTACATTCCTTGCAGACAGCTGATCATTTGCATTCTCTTACAGAGTCACTTAGGCCACCTGGAGACTTATCTGTGTCTTTGGGGTCACCTGAATAGTGCAAATGGGTGTGAAACCTTCTTAGAACTGTTGAAAGGACTATGCTGTAGATTGCAAATAAATGATATCATATCCCTCCCCCTCTGTTGAGAGAAGGCTGTTCAGTTTTGACATAGAGGGCCTCTTTGACCCCTCTTTCAAACCAGTGGTCCTCTCTGTCCAAAATGTGGGTTTTGCTGTCTTCAAAAGAGTGACCTTTGTCTTTTAAATGCAGATGGGCTGCTGCATCTTGTCCTGATGGGTTTATTTCCTATGTTGTGTCATGCATTTATGAAGCGGTTGTTTTCTTTCCCCAATGTACAGAACTGCACATGGCTCACTGCATTGTACTGAATATACCATGGTGCTCAGTTTGTGTCTGTGTGTTTTATCCTTGGGGTGGACAAGCTTCTGCCTTAGTGTATTCTTGGGTTTGAAATGTGCACATATGTTGTGTTGGCTGAAGATGCTCCTGAGCTTTTTCTATATTCCAAAATCCCATGAGGAGATTTCTTACACTTATATTCAAAATTATCATATGTTTCATGGAAGAGTTATACACAAACAGCTGCTTTCACATCAATGGATTATTTGCATTACATCAGACTGAACTTTTAAAATTAATATCTTTACAATATAGGTCAATTGACCCATATTGCATTATAAGTGAAAAAACCTATATTTACCTTATTACCAAACATAATAAGCTGAGGGCTAAATCTGTGGTACTCCCAGGATCCAAGTACACATTTTTTAAAAAATGAATAAAAGAGACACTAATTGGTATTTGTAGTTAACCCTCACTTTCTCTCCCTCCATATCATTCTCAGGATAATATACACAATGAATTCCATAGAAGACCTGTACACTGCACAGGTCAGAAGGAGGGCTGAGAAAATATTTGCAGATTCCTCACATCCTGGACATAAACTGTTTCGACTCCTTCCCTTGGGAGGGCTGTAGGATATTGTATGCCAAAACAACTAGCCACAGGGACAGTTTTTCCCCCTTTTATTGGTATTATTATTATTATTATTATTATTATTATTATTATTATTATTATTATTATTATTATTATTATTATTTTGCTTTGCATATACACTTCTGTAAACCACAGTCTTCTGTAGCTGAGATAAATTCCTTGTGTGTCTGATCACATTTGACCAAATAAAGTATTCAATTTAATTCAATGAATCTAATTTAATTAAAAAGTAGGAGGGGGAAAAAAGGAAGCCTATGTTTCCTATCCCTGGGCCACAATCATTAATCAACACAAGCTACTCAATGTCTATGATATTCCATATAAACACAACCACCAAATGTCCAGTCATGCTAAAAGATTTTTAAAAGCTTCTCCTCGTGTGCATTTTGTAGTGATACAACAAATGTACAAGATTACATGAATCCCTGAAAGATTGAATTGACTTTCAGTTATCAGTTGTGTAAGGTTCGTAAGTCTGCTTGAAGTGAGAAGAAAGATTGTATATCAGTTCTATATATAAGGGGGACACAGCAGAACTTGAACAACAAAACTGTAAGGCAGGCAAGATTTAGACTATAGGAACTGATTGATGGGAAGTTGGAAAAAGTGATACGAATTTACTTTTTACACAGTGCAACAAAATAATTGAGCAAAGTTTTAGCCATGAGTCTTGAGTTGAAATAAATTATGTATCTCAGGTAAATTATTAAAATAAGCATATTTTTCTGAATGCTGAATAAGGATCTTTGCAGAATTAAATTTGGATTTCTTTTAGGATGAATGTAACGAACATTTCCTATTAATTTCATACTGAGTTTTGATGAATGCGCTATAAGTCATGACAAGCCTCCCAAAATTATTTTTTAATTCTTTTCTTCTTTATATGACTTATTTTGTTTTCTCTTTTTCTCTCCCCTCCCCCTTGCTTTCTTTGGGAGGAGACGATCTAATTGTTAACAGGAACTTCTCATTTAGCTCTGCTCTGTGTTTTCATTAATAATTAATCATAATAATGTTTAATGGCTAATTAGAGTTGCTTTAAAGCCCTCTTCTGACAGACCCTGTTGTTAGAGCAGTTTGCCTCAGCCTGGTTCCTTCCAGAACTGTCCAAGTAACCACAAATGCTCATCCAACACAACTGTGCTTTCCCAACACAACTGGAAAATCCTAGTTTGGTGAAGTTTATATTAGATGTACTGAAGCTGGTGACTCTGTTTCAAAATTACAGTTCCTTCAAAAGAGCTCTAAAGAGCTCTTTTTAAAGCAGATGACTTAGGAGAATAGCTGGTGGTTACAATTTACACTCATGGCAACATCACTCTCAGTGAATTCATAATGAGATGCAGTTGTGATGATTGTCACTGGTTTTGATATTATCCCTCCTCCCCACAAGGCTTTCAGGGGAAAAAGTTGACACTTGAAACTCAAATTTTCCCACATTTAAATTCTTGCAAATACACTTCTAAACCAAGGTAATATATTAGCTTGATATCAAGTTTAAGTGCCACTCTGCTAATTTCACTGTTAATCCAAATACTGAATAGTTAATAGAGTTGTCTCCCAAATTACTCTGTGGAGTCTGTTACCTACTGAACTTTGATTATTCAATTCAAATCCCACTGATATGTTGGTGACTTATTATTAGATTTTTATCCTACACTTTTTATGTATAACTCAAGGTGGTAAACACACCTAATACTCCAACCTCCTATTTTCCCCAGAAAAGCAACCCTGTGAAGTGAGTTTGACTAAGAGAGACCTACTTATCCAAAGTTGGTTTGAATGCCAAGGGAATATTTAGGTTTCTAGGCCAGCACCTTAATCACTATTACATACTGGCTCTCTTGTATCTTATATCATAAGACTTCTATCTCTGTCAGACAATCCCAGGGGAATCGTATTGCATCTGTTCTCTGATGTCATCATGTACAACTTCTACACTAAGCCAAAGATTAGACAAAGGGCATTTAACATTTCAGGAACTTTGAGCTGCTAGAATTTTTTATTTTCTCTCTATAGCAGTGCCTACTCTTATTGGTATTTGAAAGGGTCCTGAAAGATATGGCTCTTTGCCCAGGCCTTTGACAAAGGTGATTAATGCCCATTTTCTTCCTTTTCCTTATTCACAACTGGATTTTTTTTCCTCTGCCACTTCTCTTCTTTTGTTTTGTGTTGTTTGTGTTTTTACATTTTTACATTGTTCTTTGTTTTTAATTTTTTTAACAATTTGTTCCCAGAGTGTCCTGGAGTCAGGCATCCAATGCAAACTTCAATATAGGGACAGCAAGAATGGAACTTAATGGCTGACTTAAGATGGCAGCACCAGGTCAAGCCAATGGGAAAATAGACCTTCCACAATATTGACAGAACCTTGCTGATTCAAAGCAAAATACAGTTTTGCTGCAATTTCAAATAAACCAGAAAAAGAAACGGACAGATCATGAGATGAACCAATTCTAGATTCAGTACCAAAATGGTTCCAAGCAATGGTATGGTGATGTCCTAATCTTCAGGTAAACAAATGGTTAACTGACAAAAATCCCACTTTATCCTCATCTGCCTGCTTCAGTGAACAACCCAACCCCACTCCCCCGCATTTATTCTATATATGGAATTTACATAGTATAAGTGGAATGTACACCTACATGGCAACAGCAGCCACATTATTATATGTACAAAGATGGAAAGAGTCTGAAATATCTGCAATGGAGGAATGGTTGGTGAAGATGACAAAATTTGAAGAAATGGCAAAATTCACTTGCTTGATTCAGAAAAAGATAATAACTGCATTTGTCAGTTACTGGAAACCCTTTACAGACTTTGCTGGAAATGTAAAAGAGCTATGGGTTTCATGATTAGAAATGTAGAATATTGAAAAAAGGGATCCATGTTGCAACTTGAAAGAGGATAACATATAAATTTATTTATAATTGCGGCTAAGATTGGAAGCCACTTCTTCATATCTTTTTTTTTCTTTTCCTTTTTTCATGTTTTCTTATTTAACTATCACTTTTATTTTACTTTTCTCTTTAAATCTGTATTGTTTTTCTGTTGTAAAAACTTTTCTAAGAAAAATTAAACTTAAATAAATGCTTTATATGATGGAGTGTCTGCTGTATTAGCAACTATTGGACCTGAGGTCTGAAAAATGTTTCATATTCAATGTAGGTAACAGTCGGTGAGGATGACAGAACAAAGATCGCAAAATTAATCTGCATCATTAGAGAAATATCAATAACTATTCATTAATGACTGGAAAATCCTTATAGCAATAGCATTTAGATTTATGTAACGTTTCATAGTGCTTTTCAGCACTCTCTAAGTGGTTTACAGAGTCAGCATATGGACCTTATGGTCCTTTTGCTGAAAAAAAATGAACATGTGTTTTATGGATTTGAATGGTTAGAAAGGGTAGCTTATGGAAAGAAGTAAATAGTGATGTAACCTTAGAGAGGGTAAAGTAAAAATGTATTTATAATCACAGTAAAGAAGATTGAAAGCCATTTCCTTTAATCTTTTTTTCTCCTTTCTTTTTCTTTTGTATTTATTTTTTCTATTTTCGTTTTCCTCTTTTTTTGTTATGTTTCTACTTATTCTTCTTTATGATCTTTATTTTATATCATGGCTTTTACTTTGTTAAAAATGTCCCTAATAAAAATTATGGGGAAAAAAGTTTCAATATAGGTCCAATTGCTGCACCTGTTAGCAACTCCATAAAGAAGTCACATCTTTTCCTTGGCTGGCAAGATGGTTCATCTTTCGATGTTTGGTTCTCTACCCCAAACACTAGTTCAGAGGCAGAGACTTTGATGTCATATAACATCTATTATACAGTAAGTGAGAGAGATTTTTATCTTGGTTTTTTTTAATGTACCACATCCCTCCTAAATGATGCCATAAGCTATAATTTTATGTAGAACTAAAGGTCAACGTCTTCAGTTTTTAAATTGGCTGAGAATAATAAAAGTGACTGATTTAAATCTCATGTGGATTCAGAAAAGCACTAGAAAACAGATTGACAAGAGGAAGTATCAGGAAAATAGACATACCATTTTGTAGAACTAGAGAAGAAATCAAACAATGCCATTACTGCACTAGAGGGTATTTTTCTTCATCACACTGTTAAGCATCACAATAATTTCAAGTCATTTGATTATCTTCTTCTGAAAAATGATATTCCTATCCTGAAGTTAACTGAAAATTTTCAAGTGCTTGAAGAAGACAGGTATTATTGTTAATGCTGCACTTACATCAGGTTCTCTTGATATTGCTCTAAAAGCATTTGAAGAAAATGACACGGGTTATAGTGGATTTGCCTCAGAAAGAAACAATAATGGTTCAAGGAAATTACTTCCAGTTAATTGTCATTCAGTATTTCTATTGGAAGAATAGTGATTTTGCAATCAACACTGAGGTTTATGTTGAACGGGAGAGACAAAACAATTGCAACAAACTCCCTGAAAGTAAGGTTTTGTTTGAGAACTGTACTGTGTTTATGTGTGAAAACTGCAGTGCAATTTATAGAGAACTTTTGCATAAAAGAGGAGGAAATAATGTGCTTACAATCTTAAATATGTTACTTCAGAAGATAACATTAACTGATATGGATTGCCAAGAGCATTTTTGGAACAACTGTATTTGTCAATGTAGCAGAAATAAGGATGAAAATACTTAGATCTTTTTTGGGGGAAAAACACAAATATTTTATATCCACAGTTAAAGTTTTACCTGAGTTTGCTGATAATCACAGCAGAAAGCAAGGTTCATTATAGCAAGGGATAATCTTTCTTCCAAACCAGATGTTTCAGACTTTGAAACCAATTTTTCTGTCACAAACCACATATTTCTTGAACTGAATTCATTGATATTTTTCTCAGGCAGGTGTATTCTTTCACTCTTTTCCCATCATACATTCAATAAAATGAAAAGGAAAACAACTTTTGTGAAAACACTGGAAAACTGTAATTTTGTCCTTTTGTTGATTTCAAAAAACATAACTTTTTTAAAAAATTAAGCCTTGCAATTTAATATTTCAAAAATTGATTATTACCAGGAAATTATGGTGGATGCAGATGGCAGCAATGAGTTGCTTACCAGTGCAAAACCCAGGGAAGCATATAACAGTTGAACTAAAAGATTTAGCATTATTTGTCAATTATCTGGTGTAATTTAAACGTATTGATATACCTGAGTATCTACTTTCCTTTTATACCCAGTTGTCAATTCTTCTGAAGTTAATCCTATTGAGGGTAGTCAGCTCCTCAGAAAAGGAAATATTAAAAGGGCAGGAAAATACATTTCCTAAAATGATATTGAAGAACCAGGAAAGCATGCCCAGTTTTCTTAATACCCCAATCCTCCTTTGCCCAAGCAGAAAACCAGTTTGATAGACATGCAAATATAAACCATCAGGAAGGTTGGAGCTGGAAGCTTAGGAAGACAAAGAGCTAAAATCTACATATCCCAGCCCCAGGAAAGCAGGATGTGACCTTTGGACATAATAGGATTGTCCCACAACCATCAAGAGTACCAGAAAGGCACACCCAGACTCAGGTCAGAATATATGACACAGGAAATAGAAAGCCTGAAACAGGAAATAACTCCAAGCAAAAGACTCCAGTGGGTATAAAACCCACTCCCTACATGTGCTCACCCCTTTTTCTGCTGGAACTATCTTTCTGTTTGGCTTTCCTCTGCAATAAACTGTAACCTTCTTCCTAAAGCAGTCACCATGTTGTTTATCCCCAGGTTGGATGGAACCATGATGAAGACTTTTCTTCCTACACTATTGTTGGCTTAGCTTTCTGGCCTGTCGGAGCAGGCTCTTTCCTAAATTGCTTTCAGGCTACAAAACACACTTCCTCAGGAACTGCATTTTGTTTTCAGCCTCTTCATATTTAGGAAATCTATAAAAACATATCTTTCACCATATTTTTAATTGTTAAACTATGGCATCACAAAATAGGAATATTCAAATAGCTACTGATTTCATATTATTATTAGAATTTAGAGCCACTCATACCTTCTGATCTACCTATTGTATTCATTTCTGCATTTTCAGTCAGAAGTTAGGAATGAGAAGTTAGTACCAACACTAATTTATTTAATATATAGCCAAAAGGTAGATCAGTTGAATAAGTTTAAATTTTTTCACGTTAATTGATAATTGTGCACGAAAACCTTTGTGTATGAAAGTCAGCACACCAAATGAGAATTTGATTTTTTACATCAGGATTTCCTTTACTTTTAAGTAAATCATGGTTACTTAATTCTGACCAACTGTGTCCTAACAAAATTGTTTTGTAGTATGACCATGACAATTGAATAGTGTAAAGAAAATGGATTTTTTCATTATTCAAATCATGATCATAAATTTTAAAAGAATTATAAGCTGGACAGTCTGATGAGCTGATGGGAGTTGTAGTTCAAAATAATTGAACAACTTTCCTGCTCTACGTTTACCCAAAGTAATCAATCAGTAATCAAATCAATATGACAAATTCAAGCACTTTTGACTAGAAAATGTTTTCTTCTCTTATTAGAAATATCCAGCTATCAAAGGCCCTTTACTACTTAGAAAAATTCAGGTGGATAGTGTTTTTCAGTCATATCATATAATGCATCCAACACTGTCAATCTATAGATATTACAGAAACGCCATTAGCTTACATAAATGCCATTAGCTTCCTGTATTTTCTTCTCACAATGAAATAATAAAAGCCTTATTCTACCTCTCTAGGAAATGGAGAATGTAAAATAATACACTGAGCATAATTGATATTTAAGAATTCATAATCTTTACCTGGAGATTATATTTCCATGTTTTGAAATAATTTCCATTTTCCTTATAGTGTTTCAACATGGTTTGGATATACACCACTCTGACTTCTATCAAAGACAGTGATTCTATTTTCTCTGACAATATAATAACATTCCATTATGCCATGATGGATGGTTATTAGGGGGGAAAAAATCTCTTTTTTGGATGGTAATGACAAGCCTGAAGTTCCTGGTTCATTTCTCAGCCCAAGCTACTATCCTCTCTCTTTGAATAAGGGAAGCATTATATTTCATATTATATAAGATGTAATCGTTATTATTGAGGTAAAAAGGCAAAGTATTTCCTACTTGGTAACTATACGCTGTTAAATAGTAACTTATGATTTAGGTGGTTAGTGCAGCATTAAAATAGCATCATAAATATCTTTGCTGATTTCCCACTTAGGTAGCCATATTATGCTTGAGGGGATAATCAGAGGACTGTTATCACTGAATACATAAGAAAATGAAGGATTCAAGCACACAAGAAGCACATTTTCCCCATCAATTGGTAGCCCATGAAGCTCCTTCACATCGTGCTCCATGTGGAGAAGGATTATGGCAGATTCTTACTGATGTTTCAGAAAACACAATAAAAATCAATCTTCAGAAAAGTGACACAACTGACAGTTCTTTCCATAGTCTAGAGATACTAAAATAAATCACTCTGCAGAAAATTTGCATTTGAAAATTTCATACAGAACCTTTTTAGTAGAAATGATAACCAGATTCAGTGATAATCTTATGGGTCCCATATGAGCATAAATGGCACCTTTTGTTTTATGTCATTCTCAGATCTCCATAGTATTTGCCAGTTAGCGATTAATTCAGCTCATAACTCAATGTCTAGTTCCATTAACCTAAGCTAGGGACTACATCAGTCTGTCTTGATCATGATTCAAGTTTTTGTTGGTTTAATAAATATTACCATCCAATTTTTTAAAAAGGGCAGATAGGGAGGATTAAAGATAAGGAAAGCAAAAACAAAACTCATAGTTCAACTTTATCATGGGGGAAAAATTACCAAAAAAAATGTTCCTTAGGTTTGCTCTTTGCTTCAGAAAAACATATGTTCTTGGATAGTGAAAACCAGATAAATATGACAGGTTTTATATTAATATGGTCAGGGATATTAATTTCAGGTGAAATATCATGCTAAAATACATATAACAATGAAGATGGAAATTTACCAAACATCAATAGGTTTAACCACCTATCTTGTATGCCCTAAGTACACCTAGATACATCCAAATTCTATATCTCTATAAGCCTTGCATTCTGTTTGTCTTAAAACCAAATCAAAACAATCTCCATTGTGCAATGACTATAAAACAAGGAGAAATACTATTTCTATGTAAAATATATAGCCCATCATCTGCCACTAAACTTTCAGTGGAAGAAAGTTGCATTCATTTTCATGGAAATGAGTCTAGAACTGGAATAGAGGCATATACTGGGAACAGAAGTGGATATGAGAATAGGGTCGTTTCTAAGTTTCTAAAGTAAAATGCATGATCCTCTTCGCCATAAATAGGAATACTTTTTCCATCCCACATTGTAATGCCTGGGGGGAGGGGAGAGAGGAAAATTCTTTGAGAGGAGCTATGCATATTCTGCTTTTTCTTTTAACTTTTCATTACTTTCAAGAACATTTATTATATTCTTGTCCATCTTGAGTCACTATGTTTATCAGCATAAACAACTGTATGAAATTTGTCCACCTAATTGCCAATTCCCATCCAGCTTCTATTGCATCTGTTTCCAGTGACTGTGATCTCCTGACTATCCTTCAAGATAAAGGATGACAAAACTTAACAGATTTTAGGAACCTTGAAGCTGCCTTTTGATGGTATTCCAAGGAGAGGGTAAATGCTCCCTTGTGTAGCTAAGAGTGACTTAAGTGGGTCAAACCTGGGTACAAGATGAAGGCAACATCATGGTGCCATCCACAACAGGAACATTTTGAGCCATGGCTAAATACAAGCGGGAAAGTTGTAAGTTCATATTATATAATTATCAGATACTGTCTGATTTTACTAATTTACAAATAATTTTTCTTTTAATTTTTTTCACCTTTCTTGCCTTGTTTATGAGAAAACCAATATGAAATAAAGGGAAAGTAAAGTTAAAGAATTACAAATTAAAAATTAAGAAATTCTTCTTAATTGTGCTCCCAATAATACCAGTAGGAGTCAAGGCAAATCCCTAATCCTCTGTAAGCCTATCCAGTTTACACATAAACTCAATTCGTAAGCATCTTGTCACCCATTCCTCACCCAAAATTGTGACAGAAGCAGTTGGGAGGTATATCTTCAAAACTGTCATTCCTTTCTAGTATCAAGAATTTTGAAATGCCAACATCCTAGTATTTTCAAGTGCCTTCAAAATGTCTGAATTGTCCAGAATATTGGATACTATCAGAACTGTATCTGGATGCTCTTTGCATTGCTATTATGGTCAATGAATACTAATAGCATCCAAAGTATATGGACCCCTATAACCTATAGGTTATTGGGTGGCTTTGATGTCCTATGAATTCTCAGAACTCAAGGAACATAATTTTCTTTTAAATGATAATAATTTTGACATTTTGTTTTTTTTTTAATAAGTTTATTGAAGAAATTTTTAACAAAGTAAAAAACAGAAAATAAAATAAAGGCAAATAGTAAATAATAAAAAATAGAAAAAAATAGAATAGGGAAAGAAGGATTATAAAAGAGTGGCTTCTGATTTTGACAGCAGTTATATTTTTTTTATTTTGAAAATGATAATGATTTGTAATGCAGGTATTTTAAGATATTTTTATCCAATCCACAGTTTAAACCAAGCATATATTTATTTATAAACTTATAACTTTCTAAGTTATCAACAATATAAATATTGACTAGCTAGCCCTTCTTTAATCAAAAGATAGACTTATAGTTAACATTCTTTGTATTGTTTTTTGTCTTTTAATTCTTACTAATTTTTTAAAAGCAACCTAAATAAATAATGATTTTGATATAATACTTTTGGCAGCCTAAATTGTAAATGAATCAAATTTCAAAAATGGGTTTGTTTGTTTTTTTGGACTTCAGCAATGTGTAAGTTTTTGGAAAATAGATTTTCTTTTCTATATCAAAAATGCCTTGGAGTGGAGTGATAAATCTTTTAAAAAATAAAATGTCTTTTTCATATCAGAAAAGCTCTTATCTTAAAAAGAAACAGTGTTTAAAAAGAAAGCTACTTCATTCTTCTTAAAGAAATCCAAAATACACATCTGCACTATCCCTTTTTCAGCTGTCCTTCTACTATAATAATTAAGGCTCTAGTTCAGAATTTTTCCAGATGACTTTTCTTTCTTATATTTCTTGGCTATAGAGTAAAGGGCAATTTTGGTCTTGGTTCTGAATGAATGCAGCATTAAATAAATTGCTAGTTAGCTAGCTGGTTACCTAAAACCCATTACAAAATTTAGAGTCCCTGATACAGTATATTCTCAGCAATACTGTCATGGTTCCGATAAATGAGACAGTTCAAACAAATTGCAGGCATTATTTATCTAAAAAGTCTTAGTAATGAAATGAAACATCAGCACTCATGGAGGGATGCCAGAATCTGAGATCTCCTCCCCCAAATCCATTGTAACACATACAATCTCCGCCCTTATCTACATGTCATAAATCACATTATCCAATTAGTTTTACATATGAGGTTTCACTTCCCATTCTGTACGCGGGCTTTTCATATCTCCTCAAAACATCTGCTGTTTCCCCCCAAAGCGAAGCAATTTAAAGTAACTGTCTCTTATATCGTCAGTGCAAAAATATGTCAATGTTTGCAGCATTGACAAATACTCAACCAGGGTTGAAAGAGTTCTGTATGAATGTGGCCATGTACATCCATGCATGTATTATAGCACAGATGGAAAAGGGAATGAAAAACAGAACTCTGGTTAGGATCCTGGTGAATTAGAGGTCCCTGAAAAAGTAGGGCTAGCCTAGCAATAGAAATCAACAATGAGAAGATAAATTCTAGTTGCTGAAATCTTTCTGGAAAAGGGAAAAATTGGGAGATCAACCTCTGGACAGCTGCTTCCTGCAAGCAAATTACAGGCTTTTAATAAACAGCAAAAAGGTGCTTAGAATATTCATTTTGGAAAGTTATAAATGGACTAAGGGTCCAGATAGATTTGAAATAAGGTTTTAAAATTAAATATAAGAATTGTTCCCATGAGATAATATGTTTGTTTTGAATTCTTAAAGTAAAACATGATTAAATGTTGGACACTTCAGGGAACCAAAAGGAACTAAAGATTAAAGGGGAAGAATATTTAATTTGGACTTCCTAACACACAATGGAGCAAAATACATTAACATTGGATGTATTGAAGGATATTTTTGAGCAATGGATTCAGACATTAACCTTAAAAATGTCTGCCATTGTAAATAGACTGTTTTTAAAAGATGTTTTTCTTATAAGATGAGTGGCAAACAAATTTAATAAATCATAAAAACAATGTTTTGAAAAAGGAACAATTTTACTGGACAAGATAGAAATTAATCTAAAACTGTATTTAAAAATGATAAGCTATAAGAATGATATGAAAAAGATGTACTAGATACACAAGATGTCTTAATTAAAAGGGATATTCGAAGGACAAATAAAAAGAATAGCTTGGATAATTTTCTTATACTGGATTTATTTTAAAAATTGTTAAAATTTTTGAGAAACTTCTGAGAAAAAAAATGAAAAGAACAAGCTTTAGAGTATTATCTGAACGGATTAAAGAACAAGATTTTTTAACATAAAAAGAAAGGAATAAAGTGGTTTTATTTGATCAAGGTTGAAATAAACATCCTGTTATTTCTAGTAACCCTTAAGGTTTTTTGCTGATTAGGAGTGAATTATGAGGTTATTAAAATCTGTTTGTAGATAAGATATGGGAGGAAGAGATTGTTCAATTCAAAGAGAAGGTGATAAGTTAAAATTGTTTATGCTTGTTAGGACAAAGGGGAAATTTACTTTTATATAAATTTGTTTTCTTTTGCTACATTGTAATTTTTTTATTTTATATTTATATTTCTTTCTGCATTTTCTATTTTTTCTTTTATTCTTTATTTATTGTAGTTTGTATTAGTTTGTATTTGTATATCTGTAATCTTCAATAAAACAAGACAGGACAGGACAGGAAAGGAAGACATTGTTACCTAAACTTCATATATTACCCCATTCTTTTTCTACTTTGATGTCCTGTTTTAATATAATGTGATATACGCTGCACTTCCAGACCTATTGATGAACTTGATGCACTGTATAACACATTTTGTATAACACATTTTGTATATCTCTGTGATATGTTATAAACTGTCTCTCAGCTACAATATCTGTTTTCCATGAGTCTGTTTGCCTTCTGGAATTCTCAATTCCCTTACTACACTAATTGTCATAATTAAAACCAACTGTTTCTATGTAAACCTAATTAAAAACTGTTTTTGGCTGATTGTCAATGTTTAATCAGCTCATTAAAAGTATTATTCTTTCTCTTTTTATAAAAAAAATAAGCAATTACAATGCACAAAATTTATTAACAGCTTACTGAGTAATCTTTGCATGATAAAACCATAATTTGGGATCATGTTTCAAGCTTGTATAGAAATGACCAGTAAGCATTCAGTAAATGTGAATTTAATTCCGATTTTCTTATTTTCAGGGATCTGTACATAAATTTGGTTAAATGTGAGATCACATAGAAGGTGTTCATTTATTTAAAATTTAGTGTCCAAGTTTTTGATCCTTTCCATACATCTAGTGGTTAAGGTACCAAGCTAGAAACCAGGAGAATGTGAGTTCTAGTCCCACCTTAGGCATGAAAGCCAATGGGTGTATTTTTCTAATTTATAAATAAATTTCCAAATGTTATTTGATCAAAGAAATATTTTGCTAAACTAAAACCCAAACTAATACTCCTTGGAAAAGAAAATGCACAATATCTTCTTTTCCAATTTCCCAAATCATTGTTTGAAGCAATCTTCCCCTTACTGACTGTACAATACTGAGCGGTCCAACCTTAGTGTGTCTGAAAGGCATCAGGCTATAGAAGATCTTTTTGATGAAATAAAGCAGGTGACATCCAAAAACAATCAATATCAGCAATATATCCCTTCATTTTGAATAAAAATGAATTTTTTATGCCTGATTCTTTCCTTTACTGGACTTTAGTACTTACCTTGTTTATTTTTCATTATTTTTTGAACAGATCCTCAAATTATTATTATTTTTAAATGATATGACACAGCTTCTGCTTCTGGCCATTCTAATAAATTATATTTTCAGTTAAATTATATTTGCTTCATTGTGCAATAATTATATAATAGGTAGCTCCCCTGATCTAATAGCTCCATTTCAATGGTCTCAGTGAGACAGTTTATTGCTGTAGTAATTTTAATTTGCACTAAGAGCTCTATTTCTCTCATTTAGTTGGATCAAGACTTACTCATGTTGAAAACTATTGAAATCAGTGGATTTGACTTAAGTGCATTGTTGATTTTAATAGGCCTACAGTATCTTACTCAATTGAAAACACTTTGAACTACTATAAGTATAAATTCAGTAATATATAATAAATAATAGTACATTCAACTAATAACTAGTTTTCATTAATTTACTTTTTAATCACATGTATATAACTGGTAATCACATCACAAGTAACTCTGAGCAGTGCACAACAGAGACAACAACAGATATAAAAAAAATAACAGTTATTAAAATATTTAAAAATCCATATTAAAAAATAAATATTGTAAAAACCAAATATACAAACACTAGGTGAAAGGACAATAAGAATGGCTACCTTAACAATGGACCCACCTTAGTAAACCTTGGGAGCCCCTTGGGAGCCCCAGACCTAATGACATAACCAGGTCTGGAGGACCTTCCAGAATATGAAAGGGATGGTACTAATCTAATTTTGAGAGGAAGAATGTACCATAATACAGGCTGCATGGTCATGTCTCCAAGACTTAGCAAATGTACATTTCTGACTGACAGTGCCTACAGTATGGGCCTCTCTGCTAGACCTAATGGGATAGGCTGATGTAGCTGAAAACAAACAGTCCCTCAGATAGCACAGTCCCGTGCCATGAAGGGCTTTAAAGGTTTAAACCAGTTGAGATTAATTGAGAATCTCAGTGGGAGAACTCAATCTTGATTTCTTCCATCAAAACAAAGACTTAAATAAAATTATGTCTAAAATCAAATTACAGTATGTGTTCTTTTTATGATTGCTGTTCCTTTGACATAATGCATTTTCATGCATTAGCCTGGACTTCATAAAGCCTGTGCCCTGTTGTAGCTTCTTCAACAAGTATATTCTTAGGGAGAAGCATTGATTAAGTGAATGCAGACTAATGAGGTGCAAGCAGCACTGATGAAAGCACTTAATTGCTTATTGTACTTTCTGTTGCCCTCTCCCTAGTGTTTTTTCCTCTGCTTCAATGAATAATTTATTCTGTCCTTCTACATAAATAATGGTTCCTTATTTCCATCAAAGAGTTATTCATTAGGAATTGAGCTTGTCTATTGGCTAATAGACGGCCAATTAATACCTTCTAGATGCTTCAGTTCCTTGGAGGAGAAAGATATGGAAAATGTTCGTTGTTGATGATGCTTTACAAATAGTGAAGATGGAGGAAATTCATTTTAAAATTAGAAATTTTAAATGATAATGACTAGAAGCCCCTTCCATGGGTAAAATAATGCATTTATTAATCTCATTTTTATACCAATAGGCTAACAAAACTAATCCTCTAAAAATGCGGCTTAGTTCAATAGGGCGTTAATTCTCACCTCCTCTTAGTACATTGTTGAAGTTTCCTGTATTGTTTATGATCACCTGGAGGGAAAAAAGCATTTAATCACAATACAAAAAGAGATCAAATGGGTAGTTCTGGAGCAATGCTTCCAAGTGATTAAGGGGAAGCATGGTACAAAGCACAATTAAAGTGCTGAGTAAATTAAATGTTAACATTTGGAAAGTTCTTTATATATTTTAATTAAGCAAACTGCCAAGAGAGGGAAATATACAAGCCAGAAACACCTTGAATATTTTGTGCAATTTAGCCACGCTTGTACATATTTTGAGCAGTGGAAAATAGTTTATTTTGTTAAGATTAAAATGTGCATCATCATCACAAATTGATCTCCATTATTACTATTTTACAAACAAGCATTAATTTTATTTCATACTAATAAAATAAGTTGTGGCCAGGAAGACCTTAACACAGCTTTATCTGCTGTGCCTGGGGGTGTGATGGCTCAATGGTTAAAGCTAGTGAGCTTGTCAGCTGGAAAACCAACAGTCCAGGTTCACGACCCAAGCATTGTGTGACAGGATGAGCGCCCATTACTTGCCCAGGGCTAGCAGTTTGAAAACATGCAAATACAAATAGATAAATAAATACACTTTGATGGGAAGGTAACAGTGTTCCATGTGCCTTGGCATATAGTTATGATGACCATATGACAATGGAAGTGCTTTGGGTAATGCTGGTCCCATAGTATGTGTCAGCCAATTATATATATCTTCCATAGTATGTGCCAGCCTATTCTGTGAAGCAGGTTTGGCAAGTTCCAAGTTCCTTTGATTAAACTATGTCATCTATCAGGATCCTGGAAACATGCCTGCTTTCTGAAATGAGGTTCCCCCTGAGATCTGGATAACTTCCACCCACTGGTGTTTTGAAGGCTTTTAACAAGGGTGAATGAAACCTCCTCGAATTATCTGGGTCTGGTTTCTTATTTATTTCTGTCCTGCCATTTTTGCCATTTTTATTTTTTTATTTTTGTTTCTTTATGGTTTAGGCCAGTGGTCCCCAATGCCCAGCCCATGGCCCACTACCAGGCCATGGCCTATTCACAAATGGGCTGCATGCACAGCAGGACAGCACCCCTGCACATACATGTGCAGCTCAACCTGTACACACAGTGGGCCACCATGTGTCCATGTATGCACAGCTCAACTGTGTATATGGGCTAGCCTGCCACTCACAGAAGTCAAGCTGCACATGCATGCACGGGTATGCTGGCCTGCCACTCATGCAACTGTTTCCTCTCTCCCCATTCCCAGTAGGGCCACCAAGCCGCAAAAGTTGGGGACCACTGGCTTAGGCCATAAACAGGGCTGTCTCAGTTATATACGTAAATGTTTTACAGTAGTCCTCCACCTATCACCAGAAAATTTGTTGTTAAGCGGTGCTGTTGAGACATCCCATGACTTAACCCAATTTTACACTTTTGTCATGATAACTGCAGTAGTTAAGCAATACATTAAACAATGGTACTAAATTTTCATTGAATATGTAGAATTTAAGAAGGAGGAGGAAGAGGCCAGCAATTATTCAGCAGAACTGAGAATCTTAGACAAGAGGTCTGTTTTACAAACTGCTGAAATGTTTTGGAGCTTCTCAATGGCCATATGATTCTATATCTAAAATAAAGACCAAAGTGCAACTGGGATTAATTAGTGTCAGTGTCCAGAGAACTCTTTTCCATTTCCATTTCAACCTTCACCTGTGTAACTGCCACGGTGACCTCCTCTGCTGGAGGATTATTCTGTTCCTGCCATTAACGACAGAACAAAGAGCAAATGTGGCCAGGGAGCAGCTGGGGCAATTTCCTTTGTTTCAAATAGGACAGCATGAACAGTTCTGCATTGCTGCTTTCTGACAGTAAAGGGTTTTACAAGCTTGAAACATTGTGCACTTGTCTAACACAAGTTGTTCACCAGAAACAGCTGGCAATACACTATACACACTTACTCTAACTGTGCAATAGGAAGAGGACAGAACGGAAAAAGAAGGCTCATTGCTTAGAAATCAGATCTGTTATTCACATACAGTCCATTTTTTCCCTTTAAACCAATGGATCCTATCTTGTTCTGATAATGAGATTAACTTTCCCCGTCGTGGGAATTATCGATTCCCACGACGGGGAAAGGCAGCAGGCGGATAGACAGGGGGCCGTATCGTTACCGGGAGGGCCGTCCCCGCTATTTGCAAGCGGTGAGGCGCTCCGACCCTCTGCTTCTTCCCCGAGGTTCCGGGAGCGAGGATGTGCAGCCTCCTGAGCTCCGGCTGGTGTACCTGAATGCCAGGTCCGTGGTTAATAAAGCTCCCCTCGTTAGGGATTTAGTTGAGGGTGAGCAGGCGGACCTGGCTTGCATCACGGAGACTTGGTTGGGCCCAGAGGGTGGGGTCCCTTTGGTTGACCTCTGCCCACCAGGCTTCCGGGTGCTGCACCGGCCAAGAGCTCAAGGTAGGGGTGGGGGAGTGGCGGTTATTATTAGGGAGACCTTATGTCCGCGGGAGACCACCGTTTCTCAGATAGTCGGGTGTGAGTCTCTCTTTGTGAGATTTGGTTCGGGGGCGCAGTTGGGTTTGCTGCTGACGTACATTTCGCCTAGTCGTACAGCGGCAGCCCTGCCCGAGCTGCTTGATATCCTCTCAGGGTTGGTGGTTGAGTTTCCCAAACTTATAGTTTTGGGAGACTTCAATCTACCATCCCTGGGAGGCTCATCTGAGCTAGCTCGGGAGTTCATGGCTTCCATGACGGCCATGGACCTGACGCAAGTAATTTCTGAACCAACTCATGAGGGAGGCCACACTCTTGACCTGATTTTTTTATCTAGACGGTGGTTGGATGATCTTGGTGGGGGCTCTCCATTTATTATGCCCCTGTCATGGACCGATCATCATCTCCTGCGGATGGTCTTCCGTTTTGCCATCCCCCGCCGTGGGGATACGGAACCAATTAGATGGTACCGCCCCAGACGCTTAATGGATCCTGATAGATTCCAAGCGGCGCTGGGGTCCCCACCTGCCTCCATTGCTCACAGCTCGGCGGATGCCTTAGTGGAAACCTGGGAAAGGGCAGCCACTGAGGCACTTGACCGGGTTGTACCCTTGCGGCCCCTGACCCGGCGCAGATCCCAGCGAGCTCCATGGTTCTCCGTGGAGCTCCGGGAGATGAAGCGTCGGAAACGGGGCCTAGAGAGCTGTTGGAGGTCGAGCCGATCCGAACCCGACCGGTTGCGGTTAAGAACCTATATTAGGTCTTATCTCGCAGCGATGAGGGTGGCGAGGTGTAATTACTTCTCTACCCTCATTGCGTCCGCAGATAATCGCCCGGCCGCCCTGTTTAGGGTGACTCGCTTGCTCCTTAATCAGGAGGTGAGGGAGGATCCCTTGCAGGGTCGTGCTGAGGAATTTAGTCAACATCTGTCGGATAAAATCGCTCGGATTCGGACCGGTTTGGACTCCAGCTGGGCAGAGTCAGGCGATCAGGACACGGACGGTCTTGTCAATGTTATCTGGGAAGAGTTTGATTCTGTGACCCCTGATGAAGTGGACAGGATTATGGGGAGGCTGAGCTCCTCCACATGTTTGTTGGATCCGTGCCCTTCCTGGCTGGTTTATGCAGCTAGGGAGAGGACACGAGGCTGGCTCCAGGCGGTTATATCTGCTTCTTTGAGTGAGGGTTATTTCCCCACCGTCTTGAAGGAGGCGGTGGTGAGACCTCTCCTCAAGAAGCCTGCCTTGGACCCAGCTGTATTGAACAACTTTCGTCCAGTCTCCAACCTTCGCTTTCTTGCGAAGGTTGTTGAGAGTGTGGTGGCGCATCAGCTCCCTCTGGTCCTGGATGAAGCGGATTATCTGGACCCCTACCAATCGGGTTTCAGGCCCGGGTACAGCACAGAGACGGCATTGGTCGCTCTGGTGAATGATCTCTGGAGGGCTCGGGACAGGGGATATTCCTCTGTCATAGTCCTATTAGACCTCTTGGCGGCTTTCGATACCATCGACCATGGTATCTTGCTGCGGCGTCTCAGGGGATTGGGAGTGGGAGGCACGGTTCTTCGGTGGTTCTCCTCCTATCTCCTGGGACGTTCGCAGTCGGTGTTGGCAGGGGGGCAGAGATCGGCCCCTAGGTCTCTCGTTTGTGGAGTTCCTCAGGGGTCGGTTCTCTCGCCTCTCCTGTTCAACATCTACATGAAACCACTGGGTGAGATCATTCGTGGTTTTGGAGTTGGGTATCATCAATATGCCGATGATACCCAACTTTTCTTTTCGACCCCAAACCACCCCAGTGATGCCCTCGCTGTGATGTCCCGTTGCCTGGAGGCGGTTCGGGTCTGGATGGGGAGGAACAGACTTCAGCTCAACCCTGACAAGACTGAGTGGCTGTGCATTCCGGCATCCCGGGACATTCAAAATGTTCCATCTCTTTCTATGGGTGGTGAGCTTTTACCCCCCGTGGATAGGGCTCGCAACTTGGGAGTCCTCCTAGATTCACGGCTTACCCTAGAAGATCATGTAGTGGCCGTGACTAGGGGGGTTTTTGCCCAGGTTCGCCTGGTGCGCCAGTTGCGGCCCTATCTGGACCGGGATGCCCTGTGCACGGTCACTCATGCGCTCGTGACCTCTCGCCTTGACTACTGTAATGCTCTCTACATGGGGCTTCCCTTGAAGACCACTCGGAGGCTCCAACTGGTACAGAATGCGGCCGCGAGAGTTGTCTTGGGAGTTTCCCGGTACTCCCATGTTACACCTTTGCTCCGCGAGCTGCATTGGTTACCAGTTGTCTTCCGGGTGAGGTTCAAGGTCTTGGTTATGATCTTTAAGTCCCTACATGGCATGGGTCCGGGGTACCTCGGGGACCACCTGCTGCCGGCTTCAACTCCCCTCCGCCCTGTGCGTTCCCACAGAGAGGGCCTCCTCAGGGTGCCTCCGGTCAGGGAATGCCGACTGGCGGCCCCCAGGGGGAGAGCCTTCTCTGTGGGTGCCCCGGCTTTGTGGAACCAACTGCCGGTGGAGCTCCGGACGGCATCGGACCTCCGAACTTTCCGTCGTGGTCTGAAGACCCATTTGTTTGAATTGGCCGGTCTGGCCTGATGGGGGAGCTGGGTTTTAAATTGTCATTTTAGATTGCATTATTGTTTTTTAATTGGGCACTGATTTAATCTTTGTTTTAACTTTTGTATAGTATTGTATTTTTATTTATATGCCCTGTGAACCGCCCTGAGTCCCCAGGGAGAAGGGCGGTATATAAATTAAATTAACATAACATAACATAACATAACTGGGGAAAGTTCTCTGTGGAAATGCAAAATGGTAAAACTCTCCTAATCCATTTCTTTTCTCCCCAGAATATTTTTGTAGCAGTACTGTGTTAGAACACAGCTATTGTGTAAACAAAATTTTAATTCTTGTTTTTAAGGGTGTTTCTTTTATAAAATGCCTCCAGTTATTATAACTACATCATATCTTCAAATTATCTTGTGGGTAAATATTAGATATCACACTCTGGAAATTGAAAGGCAAGCAAGTTTAAAATAAGGAAACGTAGATTTGCCCAGTTTGGTGTCCTTTAATATATCTCAAAAAAAGTTGAGAAAGGCTGAAATAAATATTGATTATATTTTTTTAAGAAGAAAATTTGCCCTGAGTTTTAGACAAGCTCCTGCAAAAGAAAGAGTGATAGAAGTAGACATGTCTGCTTCCATTACCATATTCTTAGCAACTTGCAATGTGACCCTCCTATTTTGAGTAAGTGCCCACCATTTGAATATATTAGTGATAACAATGACTTTAGACTAAGTATAAGTATTATTTTTTTAAAAAAGGATTTTTTGCATAGATGACTTCCATTAAATGAATGTGAACTTTCTTCTGTATTTAGAATTGTGATAACAGACATAAATACCATCAAATGCTGCTTATTCCTTTGATTTGCCTCTCTCCTTGTGCTTCAGGAAAGGAGCCTTCAATTGATCTTGTGGAGATGGAGCTTCTCTGCAATAATCTGTTCCCAACCTGGAAATCCCTTAAAGTCTTCCAACAGCGCACTCGTTGCTTCTGTAACCAAGTCTATTCATCTTGCTGCTTCTCATTCTCTTTCTTCTTTTCTTCTACCTTTCTTATTATTATATATAATATATAATGTTAAGCCTTTAAAATATTATAACATGAGCCTGGTTATTTGTGCCTTGAGTGAGAATTCTGAATTGATTTGTTCTCTGATCTATTTGTTTGTTTACTTGGCTATCCATAGGATTCTCAGTAGACTTCTCCAATACCAAAGTTCAAAAGCTTCAAAACTCTTTTAACCCTGCTTCTTCAAAGTCCAACTTTTGCTTTCAAATATAAAGCAAAACCACTGACTGCATGATTCTTCTGTAGATATAGACCTACCACTCCATCTGAATATATTTTGCAAGGCCTTTATTGTTACCCTATAAATGGTTTATGTCATGTTTCTTGACTGCTGATTCCTTTATTGTTGATAGTTTATTCTAAAAGTCAAAAGGTGTCCCCATCAATATCTCCATTGATAATTCTAGGAGAGATTGCATATTTGTTACCATTAGCTTGGTCTTTGTGTATTTAAACAAAGCCACATTTTTCCACTATGCTCCTTAATTTTCATTAATAGAGCTTACGGATCATTTACATTTCTTATCAGAGAAGTGTCATCCACATAGAACAGGTAATTGATAATATTGATAACAAAGATAGAGTTGAAAGGGATCTTTGAAGTAATCTAATCCATCCCCCTGCTCAGGCAGGAAACCCTATACCATTTCAGACAAATGGCTTTCCAATCTCTTCTTAAAAACTTCCAGTTTTGGAGCATTCACAGCTTCTGAGGCAGGTTGTTCCACTGATTAATTGTTTAATTGTCAGGAAATTTCTCCTTAGTTCTAGGTTGCTTCTCTCTTTGATTAGTTTCCATCCATTGATTCTTGTCCTGCCTTCAGGTGCTTGGGAAAATAGCTTGACTCCCTCTTCTTTGTGGCAACCCCTAAGATATTGGAACATTGCTATCATGTCACTCCTCATCCTTCTCTTCATTAAACCAGACATACCCAATTCCAGCAACCATTCTTTATATGTCAGCCTCCAGTCCCCTAATCACCTTTGTGGCTCTTCTCTGTAGAGTCTCAACATCTTTTTTACATCATGGTGACCAAAACTGGATGCAGTATTCCAAGTGTGGCCTTACCAAGGCATTGTAAAGTGGTATTAACACTTCACATGATGTTTCTTCTTCAAATTTTAAAGCCATATTCATCTTTCAATTGAACTTTCCTTAATAAATATTCATCATGCAAGTTGAATAAGAAGAGAATATAGAATTGCCATCTGGAGCCAATCTGTTTTGCCGACTTGTTTATGGACCATGACTTCTTTTCCTATATATAGATGTCACAGGTGAACAGTGAGATGTTCTGGAATGTCTGTTCTCTAAAGACATTCCATAGCTTTAATGACTGATACAAAGGTCTTTATATAAACAATGTCATACATATTGACTATTTCTGATATTTGGTTTTCTCAATGATTCAGCATGCATAAGCAAAAATGTCTCTTGTTCTTTGCCATTTTCCAAAACCAACATGACCTTCAACTGAACTTTTGGAGGGTCCTGACTCAATAGCTTCTGCAGGGCTTAGAAGAATTATAGAATCAGTGGGATGTTATGTTCCTGCGCTTTATTTATTTATGGTTTTTTGTTGAATTATACATATATTTATAGAATGTTGCTATGAGCCATGTAGGATTTTCATCCATAGTATATCTGGCCACGTAAATTTTCTAGATAAACTAAACAAAAAGTACTAATAAAGGATAATTTTTGTAGCTCAGGGTTGAAATGAGGGTGCCCTCTGAGCTTGGTTGTTTTCTTGCAAATGTTTCATTACCCTTACTAGGTAACATCATCAGTGTTAGTCACTGCTAGAATTGATGATGTTACCTAGTTTGGGAAATGACATGCTGACAAGAGAACAACCAAGGACCCCTTACTGTAATGTATTTATTTCTATGCATGCAGTAAAATGAAATTAATTTATATGGGTGCTGTTTTTAGTAGTTTGTAGAATGTTTTAGTAATGAAAAATGGATTGGGAGAAACTGATAAGTTACTATTTTGTTTCATTTATGGTTCCCACATCATACATCCTAGATCATACATTTTCCTCCATACTATTTCCAGTTCAGCACTCCAGTCTCCAACCACAAGTAACGTACAGTATCTTGCTTTCATGTTCTGTCCATCTCACACTTAACTTGACCACAACACCTGTTGAAATCTTTCCTCTTCTGTCTCTATCATTGGAGCATAAGTTTGGATAACCATGTGAAAATCCACAAACTCTGATATTATTCAGCATTGTCTGCTTCGTACTCATTTCCTTCCTGTCTGTGAAAACAAATATATTTATTCTTTCTTTTTCAATAGCCGAGTAATAAACAGTACAATATTCTAACTCAGACATGTCAAACACAAGGCCCGGGGGCCGGATGCGGCCCATGAAGTGGTTTCGTGTGGCCCGCGAAGCCATCCTGGAAACAGTAAGGGAATGGCCCCCACTGCCTTGGCCCTGGCCCAGAGACCCTCCTTCTGCCAGAGACCCTCAGATCTGTCCCACTCCTGCCCAGGCCCCCATAGGCACCCTTGATGCGAACGATGTAGAGCTGGCCACGCCCACCCAGTAGGCCATATGCACTGTAGCCACACCCACCCATTAGGCCACGCCCACCCTGGCCACACCTACCCGGCCCCCTGAGGGCAACCGCAATGCTGATGCGGCCCTCAATGAAATTGAGTTTGACACCCCTGTTCTAACTGAAAGTGCCTATTCCATTCCACTTCAATTTGTTGATTTCTAAGAAGTTAGTTGCAAAAGTTATGGAAGCTACTGGGAACAGAGTTTTTAAAAAATGTTACAAACTGCAATAAAGCTGAAAATTTACATCAAGCTAATACACTAATGTTTTCTTCCTTACAGGTTAATATTTACCCAGAAAGAAAATTTATTGATCCAAAACAGCAAAACTAAAACAGCAATGAACACCATGGACCTAGCAAATAACAAGACAGATGGAAACTAAGAAAACTTAAGGAAGTTATTAAATTAATTAATTAAGATCAGAATATCCTTAATCTAGCAAGAATTATATTGCCATATTTGCAGATTGCTCTGGCTACAGGTATAGTATATGCATAGTAAAACTACATGAGATTTCTATACATATTATTTCTTAGGCAGACGTATATAGGAATTTTGCCTGATATGAAGGGCTTTAGCAAACAAGAAGATCCAAAGGGACCAGGCAACAACTAGAATTATCTAGACCTTTTAATTGGTTCTTCACTTTGATAGTGCTTCAGACAAACATCCCTCTGAAGCTGTGTTGAAGAGCCATTCAGGGTCTGCTTCTAAAGAATGAAACCAAGTTCTTGTATTATTTTGTTTAATATCACAACCCATGAACTGGATATGTTGAAGGAGGACACCTCAGAAGTGATCTGGAGCAGAAATCAGCTCAGTGAGGGCAACAACAGCAGACTGTTTATACAGTTTATACAAAGATGTTTAAAACATCTTTGCTATTAGCGATTAATATTCACAATGTACTTGCAAGATCTGAATTACATAGAATTATTTCTTTTGCTAAAATATTATAAAAAAGAAAATCTTTACCTCAAAGCCTCCAATTTGATTCTCACTTCTGGCCTAGTGGCCCCAATCCTAGATCCTGGTGACCAGATCACCACCATCACCACCACCACCACCATCATCATCCTCATCTTCCTAGTATTTTTTTCTGCAGAAGCAGGGTCCACTTTTTGGATTGATGAACACCATCTTGCATGATCAAATGTAGCATTTAGATCATGTCTGCATTTTGACAGAGAAGGTTGTAGATCCAAAGGTTGTGACAAAAAAAAAGATGACCAGCTGAAGTACACCTTGATTTACTGATGAGTTCCAGGAGATGAATCATCAGAAATGATACTTCTACTGGTGTAGAAGTACCAAGAATGAACCTAATAAAATATGATCTTACATTCAAGGAAATATAATAATAATGGAGCTGAAGCAACATTACTTGCCCATTATTGTGTTGCTGACTAGTTACCTTGCTTATTGTAGTGAGCTCCATCTTAGGGAGGGATATCCCTGAAGATCATCTCTTTGGCTTCTGTGATTGTTTTTTACAGCTTTTTGGTGTTTTACTGAGGTCTTGATTATTCCCAGGCAGAATATATTACAGTGACTGGGACATCATCCAGGACTCTTTTTGGCTTGGGGATAGAGCAGTCTCTGGCACAACCCTGGCCACTTATGGGTTTGATTTGTGGCACTTTTGGAACCTACATGAAGCTGGGGAGATATGACAAGTGAAATATTTTGAGCACATAATGTTAAGTCAAAGTCATTGGAATAATCAAAGGCAGAAGATTTAAGAGGCTAGATCCACTCACTGATAATAGAAGCAGAAGATTGTAAGACCTCAAAGGAGCAATTACAGACATATAAGCCTGGCAAAATAATATCCACTAGATCATATAGAATTGGAAGCAACTAATATTATAAGACTACTTATGGCAGTGTTTCTCAACCTTGATGACTTTAAAGTGTATGGACTTCAACTCCCAGAATTCCTCAGCCAGCCATTTCTTAAAATTGATATATGTTACTGCTTTAATAGATTGTTATTTTTAGCAAACAGTTTTTTCCCAACTCAGAAAAGAAATTACCCCTCTACCTGATCTAATATTTTGCTATCTTCTGTGTTATAAAAAAAATCAACTTTCCTGAACAAAAGAACTGACTTTTGGCATTGCTTACTGGAAGAAATTGCCCTTTCTATATGGCATGACAAACAAAATTAATTTAAAAGAGTGACTGAAAAAGCAATCTCCTAATTTCATAACACACTAATGCTTCCTTATGGTGAGTAGGGATATTACGGATACTGCTAAAACTCCATATAAAGTGGGTGGCATTTCTGTACTATGGGTATTTTAACCCACTCAGAATGTTTAGTGAGTAGCCAGAAGTACCTGTGAATGTTGATTGATTTAGTCACTGTTTTAAGTATGTTGTGAAACTCATACCATTAAAAAGCTTCTGCATTTTATTTTTAGCTCAGTGATGGCACAAGCTCTATTCCAGCAACAATAGTACAGTATTTGATGAACATGTTGTCAGAATTCCACCAGTTTTGGTTGACTCTGATAACTAAGTCTTGGCCTCTTCTTTTTTGGCTGATCTTCAAGAGAAAGCCAGAAAGTGACCCTATTTATAATCTGTGTTGAAAGCTCAATAGAAAAATAGTGTTTTATTCAAACATCAAACTACATCACAGTGTAGCTGATTGAGTTTGGCTTAAGGGTTTATGTAAACTCAGTCACTGTGGTTTGTATGCCAGGGTGTGTTATGAAACGAGTACATAATCCTTCCTTCATATTTGTATGCAGCCTCATCTAGCAATTCTAAATGAAAATTGTCAAATGGGCTATGATTTATATAAGAACTAGGTCAGAATGTGATTTTACACAGAATTGTTAACTATGCAGAATATTACATTTCAGTTATAATGATTTTCAAAGCAAGGAATAACAAACTCAGAAAATTAAAATCATATACTGCCTAAGCACAGCATGAAATCAGAAACAAAAATGTTAAGGGAGATGGAGGGAGAGGTAGTTGCCAGAGCAACAGTCACAGTCAAATTTTCATATTGCCTAATATGTTTTGTAAAGTGTACCTATCTTTCATTCGGTGCTTATATCAAAGTTACTGTAGCCATAGCCAGACTGCCAAAATCTGGATGACCAGCAAGGAGTTGGGAATTTACTACCTGGTTGTCTTTAATACCTGACTGCTGTCAGTAAGATATGTGCTAACTGTTGAAAGAGAGAACATGAATATTAAATAGGAACGAAAAGTGTTAGTATATTAGTAGTATGGGAATCAGTTTGATTTGCTGCCATGCATGGCACTGTGGCCTTCTTCCTTCCTCATTTTACAGAGGTCAAACAGATGTCATTAATATTCCCACTATTACCATATGTAAGAATTGATTTACTGATTTTGTTCAATTTTAGAATAACTATGTAAGTGTTTTCATGTTTAAAAACAGTTTAGTTCAGTCTGAAGAAATTTTATATAGTCAAGATGGTAGGTTATTAAATTCTTTTTAAAAAACATTAAGCATTGACAGTAGAATTGAGAAGGTGGGAATTCAATCAGTTCTGTTGGGCATTTTAACTCTGTGAATTTTTCCTTATCCTGATGCTCTTAACTCTTTGTATTGTCCTATGGGAAAATTATACAGATGGTTACATATGCACATAATAGCCTCTTTGACAAAATTTGTTTTGAATTTATATCTAGGGTCCCCCTATAGTTCAGCATCCTGTCTCATTCTTCTTACTGCATACCTCTCAGAAGAGTACACAGTTGTTGCAAATCTATGCCAAATGGTTTCAAGAAAGTTTATGCATGAGCAAATATTCGTATCCTAGTCCTTTTTTGTAGATTGAGAAAAATGTAGATATATTGGCAACAGCAATGACATTTGGGATAAGGCTATGAACATAATTACACTTCCTATTTTTTGTAAATATATTCTCTGCTTAAATAAGTTCTGAAAAGAGCTGTTGTCAGCTCTGATTTGATTTTCAGTAATTGGTATGGTAACACTTTAACCTAGTGATAATAATAAAAGAACCTATGGTAATTTACATGGGCATTATATTCTGTCAGTATAATAATGTCTTTCTCACTTTGAAAGCTATTTTCTATGAAAATTCTATTTTTCTTTCCAATTGCCTTTAAAACAGGCCTTTTGGACATTTGTGGCTTTTGCGCAGTCAAATATAGTAGGTTTCAAAGTTACCGTGCCATCTGTTTTACTTGCAGGATGGTAAAAGAAAGTTCTCATTACTAATAAATATAATTGGAAGAGGGCTATTGAGACATAATTAGATTGACTAGATTGAAGCTCTGATGAAATCAGATTGTGAAATTGACTAAAGAAGGGACAAAATGTTAACAGGACTAGAGGAGAGATTGGCAACTTTAGGTCCTGCTTAACACCAAGAAAATGGGAAGCATGAAACTGCTGAATTAATGTTATTACTTTGTTAAATGCCAGGAGCAATTATTTCAACCTGTGCATCTTTGCAGACATCAAATTGGCCCGAAACAAACAAACATAGCTGCAATCAGATCCTGAAGTTGCAATGCTATTGATTGCCAAAAATATGCTATGTTTCTAGTGCTTTCTGTTACTCTGAACAGTTTGAAGTGTCTCATGTTTACATTCTGCATGTACTGGATATTGTCTGTTATATACTTCAGAAGGACCATTTGCATTTTGGAAAATTTGTCACTGTGGCATCTCATATCTTCAAGTGACTCCAGGGAAGACCCTGTCATAGCAAACTCATTGCTAAAGTATAACTTGAAGTAGGAAAGTCCCAATTTGCATTTCAAACTGAAAATCACTATGCAATAGTAGCTCTGAAAAAGTTAAAATGCAGCACCCAAAGCACACACTACACACACACACGCATACATACAGTATATACATATACATATACACATACATACATACATACACACACACACACACACACACACACACACACACACACATATATATATATATATATATATATATATATATATATATATATATATATATATATATACACACAAATATGAGTATACACACACACACACACACACACATAGATACATATATGGAACAACAGAATGGAAGAATATCCTGTATCCTGCAAGCAATTGTGAGGTGCTAGTGCCTTCTGCTAAATGAAGGTAAGTATATAGTTATTCAAGCAAGCTAATTAAATGCAAAAAGTAAAAGTAGCACACACTCTGAAATGTGCCACTTGTTCCCATGCCTTTTTTCCTGCATGCCTCACTCAAACAGATGCAGGAAATTACCATTACTAAAACAGTGTAAGAATAAATGAATATTTTAACATTGATTGCTCACTGGTAATTTACCAGACAAAGCCTTTAGGGCAGAGCACATACATTCACAGCTATTTTTTACATTATTATGGAATGGAAATTGTTTTAGAGTATTCATATTGTTTCTTTGTAAAAATGTAGACAATCCTTTTCCAGTTTTATCTGTCAGAGTTCAAGATATTTTAAAGATGTGTCTTATTTATAAAATAAGGATTTCATCCAGGAAAATGTATTATTAGATTGTCCCTAAAAAGACTATAATGCATTTTATTTATTTTATTTTTTCTTTATTTTTCTTTCTTTTCTTTTCTTTTCCTTTCCTTTCCTTTTTTCTCTTTCCCCCACCCTCCCCTCTCTCTCTTGGCTGAAATCTGTTTACAGTTAGTTTCAGTCAAGGAGAATATAAGACCAATTCTGTCCAAAACACTTCAAAAAGGCAACAGCCATATGTCAGCTACCTTATAACTTATGAATATGGGGCCTAGTTAATGATCTGACTAACAACAGCCAGATCACAATGCATTGAATACTCAGCAGGGTGTGGAGCCTAGCCGACCTTGGCTTGGCTTGGAAGCTAAATAGGGTCGTGTTTGATTAGTATTTGGATAAGAGTCCTTCAGAAATATATCAGGGCAATAGACAAATCAATCCTTCTTGGAAAGATTGTCGAAGGTGGCAGTGGAAACTACTATTACCAAATAAAATACATGCATATATTCATGAAGCCACCAGAAGCTGAGCTAAACTTGAAGGACACATTCATATTTACTATACTTCATAAAATGACTCCGTTATAAGTGCTATATGTAAACTAAATATTCAAAAGACAAATCCCATTGTCCTTTTTAAGCCTCAGTCCTAGGCACAGTTTCTAGGCATGTGCTTCACTGACTTCAGTAGATCCTTCATCTAAGTGAACAAATAAAAGAGAAGCCTTTTGAAGTGATCAAGAGATAAATAATGGGAAATCCAATCAACTTCACAGTGAAAGGGGAAGTGATATTTTTTTTCTTGGGAGAAATGCAAAAAAAATGCTTTCAGAAAACAGTAAATGGTAATAAATATGTAGAGGTAACAAAGGATCTTCAGCTGAGTCTATTGACGGCCTCTGTAGTTTTGGAACTTCACAGCTCCCATTTGGGAGCTTATTGCTCTCTATAAGACCACTTCAGGAAAACTATCAAACCTTGTTTGCACAAAATGATGCCTTTTATCTTTGTTCAAACAACAATACTCAGTATGAATATTATTCTTCAGAATACAAAATACATTCTTATTCAAAATATATGTGTACTGCCTTACGTCTATAGCCCACAGATTTCAAAGACTATGCAGTCCAACCAAGACATTTTGAATATATGCAGTTACTGGAAGTGCATCAATAAATATAAATATTTTCTAAAAATAAAGCCAACAGGGCTGACAGGTCAGATCTCAGCCAAAGTGATATCTATCCATGGTCTAAAAGTTCAGCAGACCACAATGGCCTTTGCAGTAAAAATATATATCTCTTCAGAGAAAACAACGACTTAAAATCACTTCAGTGATCTCCTATAAAGATTTATCAGTTAAAAATTAAACCAGAACCCCAATATCATAGTAGACTAGAAAGAAAAGCAGAAAAAAATCATTAGGCTTGCTAGTCCATAAATTTGAAATAGTAAATAAAAACCACCACCCTGTGGACAATTCAAGCAAACCAGGGAGGAACAATAAATTATAAGGCACGCAAGCCCTTTCGATCAGCCAGCCGATGTATTATGCAAAATGTCATTCTATGCCCAGTGTGTGCAACTGAAATAGGACAAAAATTAATTACTTTTTCCCAGGTAATTACCATATGTATAAGTTTGCCCACTGTTCCGTGCTCCCTAAGAACACCAATGTCAAGGATTAGAATGTGGCACAGTGAGGAGCTAGCTCCCTACCCAACTTATTTAGTAAATCAGCAGGTTACCAACTTTAGTTACTATTTCAAAAGAGGGTTTTCTGCCATTGGGTTTTTTCCTCAGCCATTAATGGCTTGTTCAAAACTTTAGCAAAACAAAACATTTCTGCAGAAATACCTACTGTAGTTCTATCCATGGGGTCAACATGAACATAATACAAATCAACTGAATGCAGTAAGACTCAGAACAAGGTGGTACAATAGGCATTTCTTCTTATCATGTTTCTAAGGCTCCTAGAAATTGTGCTTTATGAGTTCTGGGTTACTTGACTGAATGTTCATCATAATAATCCTGGCCTACCTAATTATTTTTTGAAATACCTGTCAGATTTCCAAAAATAATCTTGTAGGCCTCAAATGGTAGCTTATTCTCACCAGATCAAGGCTGAAGCTTAGTACAATATGAAAGAATGTAGAACTAACCTTGAGAATAATTAAAGAATGAGTGAGCTATTAAGAAGGGACTCTGTAAAATGAATCTCATTGTCAGTCCTGAAAAAGTGGAGCGCCTCAGAAAGAAAATCAAACTAACCACACTTTGATTTTGCTTATTAAGATATAAGGTGGAACATAAAGGAACTTTGAAAAGCTTTCAGGTTTCTTTCATTCTATCATACTGCAATAAAAAGCATTCTTGAATTTCTACCATTCTTGTTTCTTGGGCTTGCCTAACTTGTAGGGCTGGTACTGGTGGATTTCCCGACCTGGCTAAACTGCAGGTCTCAGTATTGATCAGCAAAAACTGCTTCTTATCTTACAGGTAGTTGTAGCCTAATTACATATGGAGGGCTCCAATTTCCCATGCATGATTTAAAATTTCGTATTATTTAGGTCAGTTTAAATTCTAACAAGACTAGGCTCACCATTATTCTATAAAGTGATCAGGGAGGAAGATCACAATAATTAATTAAGAAACAGCATAGTGTATAAATAAGATGGGTAGCAGGAATCAATTGTGGTCTTTCTTTCTGTCATCACTATGGTTACCACTATGTGACAGAGATAGTAGATCATTCTTTCTCTAAATGATAGAATAAATGTTAATAAGAAGAATCAGAATCTGATCAGCTTTCACCAGAATAGCAATCTAGCAAGGAGCTATTAAAACTGACGAAGAAAGAATCAGTGAGCTTTTTCTAGATCATTTTTGTTATATCCTATAAAAAGAGTCTTCAAAATGAAGCTTCTTCACGATAGTGATTATTAAACAAATATTTTAGTGTTTCAGCAGTATGGTTTCCATATTTATACATGCATGGTGAGTGTTTGTTCTCTTCTTATGTATGCTGGAGTAAATTTAAGACTAAGTATTACTGTTTCAATTTATCACTCCTAATAAAAAGGTACAACTGTATCAATTTACCACTTCTATTGTATAGGATATGAAAACTGTTAAATACTGGGATTGGTGAGGCATTGAAGAAATGAGAGTGAAAGTAACCGTTCGTTTATTCAGACAACACAGAAGCGGCTCTAACAGCCGCTTGACATCTATTTATACGGACTGCCACTAGGCAGCAACCAATGAGTTTAAAGTGAACATTCCCGCCTAAAACACAAGCTTGCAAAGTCATAGACAGACAGTTAAGGATTTGAACTAGAACAACAGTTAACCATTTATAACTGCCCTTATGAATTTACATTAATACACAACAAAAACCTTTCTACCTAATACCTAAGCTCTTAAAGATGGAGACATAGGCTAGATTCATATATTGTACTAAGTCATAATGTGATTGATTTGGGGAGCTTCATATGATTTGTGATATCCTTAATGCTATGTGCAAACTACAGTATGATTTTAAAACTAGTGTAGTTTTAGGCTTAGTTTAAAACAATAGAACTTAAATAACGATAACAGATTTATTTTTGATACAACTAAAATGGGAAGAAGACATGAGTACAAATAAAAACTCTACTTAATATACCCCATGCTTTATATTTCTTTGGAAAATTTTAAAGTAGATTGTACATGCTTAGCTCAATAAAATATAGTATAAATTGTCCACAAGCGATCTCCATGTGGAAACAATGAAGGTGATTTTTGTTACCACATGTGGGCTGCAAAAATCCAAATGACAGCTAAATGGTAACAAAGAATTTTCAGAACTTCTGTGCTGTCATTTAGTCCTTGTTCAAAGTTTTGCAGTCCAGATGTTGCAGTTCTGAGGATGAAGCTTTTGCTATCCTTTTCCAGAAACTTACTATATAAATGTGTCAAAACCCACAAAAAATAAGAAAATGTTACCCCACCTTTATAGTGATTAAGCATCTATAAATGCCCAGGCTCTGTAGGTGATGGGAAATTTGTGTGGTCAGCTTATTGATAGAAAGTTTGTATTTGCTTATATTGCTTATATTGGGTGGGGTCAAAATATAACAATGGTTATGGGTTTTTTTATTTCTTTTATTTTAGTGACAGGTCTTGTCACTAAAGGATTGTGGCTGAACTTCTTTTTGTTTTATTGTTGTATTTGTTGGTGTTATGGGGGGAAAGTTTGCAAAGTAGTGAGGTAGTTATTTCTTGCAGTGTATGGCCACTTCTCTGGGGAGAAATTAAGTCAATTAAGGTAGTATAATCTTCATTCATTCTAATAATATGATATTATGAATGAGAATAATTTGGGGCTATTTTCATTTTTTAAGTAAGAAAACAGTATATTTTCAATATTTGTCTAAGTACAAAATCCAGGCAGAAGTTTAGAAGTTTTTAGTAACTTTGTGACCAAAGGTTTCTTTCCAATTTACAGTTATGATTAATTTCTATATTTTAAGCCTACATAGTACTTTATTTTCAGTATTTTCTAGTCCACTTGAAAAAAAAGTTTGAAGATGATAACAAGATGAATTATAGATTAACACTTAGGTAGTCAGATGTGGGACAAAAATAAAGTTGCTATGATAGGTAGTTTTGAGTTATAGATTTTAAATCAAAAATACAATGCAGAAGAATAGAAATATGTTGTTTCATGAAAAAGTTTTAACTACTAATAATATGAGTAAATCATAGGTGTGCTTGAGACTATATTCTGATATTTATAATTGGATTATTGAAAAGAACCTGGTTTCCAACATGTCATAAGGATTGTTTTCTCAAAACCACAAGCATCTGGGGGGGCGGAGCCAGCTGTCAGAGCGGGCGGCTGTGTGAACGGAGTTCTCTCCACGTACAACCTCTCACCCAGTGTTCGCGGGGGCTTTTCGGAGCTTCAGGAGGTCCTGTAGGGACATCCGAAGTTGCAGGCAGCCCGGAGAACCTTCATGAGCGGCGGTTCGTGTTGGAGATCCGGAGAAAGTCTGATGCGAGCGAACCGGGGAGAAGGAGGCCAGTAATGGCCGACATGAAGATCTGACAGAGGGACGGAGCTAGCACGAACTTAGTGGGACAACGGTAGAGCGGAGCTGACGGAGAGTATATCCGAATATTTACATTTGGAAACAATAGGAAGCGCTTGAGAAAGAGGTACTGGTTTGAAGTGGGTGCCTCACGGAGAGGGTACAAGCGGCGATAGAAGCCCCGAGGGAGGCGTTTGGCAAGAACAGCAAGAAAAGGAAACCCGAAGACCATTCTAGCTGGGGATAAAATACAACAGGTCAAAGTCTGATCTTGGAGCCTTGGAGACTGAACTCTTGAATATCGGGCGTGGAAAGCGATCAGCCTGGTTTATCCTGGTCTATCCTGGTGAATTTTGAACTTTTGAAACTTTTGAAATTTTACTCTACTTGTTGCGGGGGGCCATTTGACATAGCAATTTAGTAATTGGAGGTCTGTTTAGTGGGACACCTACTGGTCTTTGACAGTAGAGGAAGACGGAAAAGGTGTTAATTTCTGCGCCGGAAACGGGGTAAAAAAAAAAAAGGACGTGACTTTGAATATATTCAGACATATATATTATAGAATTCTATTATATAAATTGCTTAGTTGGTAATAAGTATCTGGTTGTAACTGTTATACATACTTTTTGTCATAGAGTTAAAAGGTTCATATAAGATTAAGGGTATTACATATTGATAAAACGCGTGTTACAACCGGGAAAACATGACAAGTATTTCGGGAGTAACTAAGCCTAGCGCTGGCAGAAAGTCGGCAACACAGGGACAAGGGATGTCCTCAAGTCCCTCCAATCAGAAATCTATAGAGGATATGCTGCAAAGGGAAAGATCTAACTCAAATTCTTTTAAAGACCTACATGCCCTTTTGCAAAACTTACACGAGGCAATGGCCAAAAACCATGAGGAGATGAAGAGAGAAATAGGCCAAATAAGAAACAATACTGGTGAACTTAAGGGGAAAATCCAAGTGATAGATGATAAATTTGAAGGGATTCAACAACAATTAGTTAAAAATGAACAAAGACTTCAAGATATGGAAGCTAGAATGGAAAAAGAGGAAAAGAGAGTAGATGATTTAAATGAAACACTTCTTCAGGCTAATAAGGAGTTAGAGACAACAGTCATTTTTCTGGAAGCAGAAAAGGCTGCTCATTATCTACGCTTCCAAAATGTTCAAGAAAAAATAGGGGAAGATTTGTTGGTTATGATGGCAGAACTAATGGCAAAGGCACTTGGTGTAGGGAAGGAGGAAATGTTGGCGGAAATTGATGAAACATACAGGGTTCAAACTAATTATGCGAGAAGGCACAACCTCCCAAAAGAAGTACATGTAAGGCTAGTTAAAAAATCAATTCGGGATGAGCTTTTGCATAGATCTAGAGAGGAACCATTAGAATTTCGGGGTCAACCAATTACTATCCTTAAACAGATACCTAAAAGGATGAGGGATCTGAGACGTGGCTACCAATTCTTAACATCTAAATTAATTAGGGAAAATGTAAACTTTAGATGGCTAACTCCAGAGGGTATTCTACGTAGTCACATGGCAGGATAGAAGGCATAGACTGGACACGATAGAGAAGGCAGAAGATTTTTACAAACTCCACTTTCATAGCCAAGAGGAAGCAGAATCAGAAGATCAAGATGGAAGGGAGGTAAGAGAAAGAGATACAATACGAGTAGCAATGGATGGGAAGGTCTTAGCAACAGAGGATAGAAGGAATAAATCTGGAGAGTTAACAGAGAAACATGGATCCAGAGACAAGGAAGAGAGAGAGCCCCGAATCACGAGATCTACAAAAACCAGAAAAAAGTAAGATGAAGGGAGGTGAGTGTAGTATTATGTCTGTAAATATTAATGGACTGAACTCGCCAGTGAAAAGGCGGAAATTTTTTAATAGGCTTATTCATCAACAATTGGATATCGTTGCAATACAAGAAGTCCACATAAAGGAACAACAAAAATATTTGTTAGTACAACCAAAAATAGGGAATTTATTCATTTCCTTAGACCGACACAAGAAAAAGAGAGGAGTGGCATTATATGTAAACCCAAAATTGATAGCAAAACAAATCTATAACGACAAAGAGGGTAGAATACTGATAGTTGAGGTTGTAATAAATCATAGGAAGGTCATGATGGTAGAGATATATGCTCCAAATCATAACCAAGAACAGTTTTTCAAAACACTTCACAATAAGATATGTAGCATTGATTATGAGGAGATCTGCTTAATAGGAGATTTTAATGCTATCCTAGATATAAATTTGGATTATATGGGTAAGACGATTAGGAAAAAGAAAAGAAGAACTCTACCGAAATCTTTTCTCAACTTGGCTAATGACCTAAATATTCAAGATGTCTGGAGGGAAAGAAATCGTAAGGCTAGACAATATACATACTACTCCAATCGACACAACTCATGGTCTAGAATAGACATGGTATGGATGACAAAAGAAATTAGTTCTGAAATAGACGAGGTGCATATAGCGACAGGTACTTGGGCAGACCACAATCCTATTAAATTTAGCTGGAAAGGCTCCAAAAAAATATCCAGATGGACGTTACAAAGAGCAATTTTAAAAGAAGACGAATTTAAATCCAAGATGGAGAGAGAACTAAGTCTTTTCTTTAAGGAAAATAAAGCTATAGACACCTCAGTACAAAATAATTGGGATACAGCCAAGGCAATAATGAGAGGGGTAGCGAGGGCATATATGATAAACAAGAACAAGGGGAAAAGACAACAACGGGAAAGTTTAGAAGGGGAATATAAGAGTTTAGAAGTTATACTCCAACAAGATCCACAAAAAGAGAATATCAAACAATCTATGGACTTGATTAAACACAAGCTTAATATCTTAGACAAAGAGAAATTAGCACAACAATTGAGAAGCACGAAACAAAACTTTTTTGAAAATGCAAACAAACTGGGCCGTTGGCTTGCATATAAATTGAAAAAACAAAAGGAAAAAAACTGGATTCGCGAACTACGAGATGAGGAAGGGAGAATATTCCACCAGGAAGAGGAGAAAAAAATTATAGCCCAGGAATTTTATGAGCGTTTATACAAAGAAGATAGTCAGGCAAGTGTGGAGAAAATGGAGGAATATTTTCAAAAAGCCAAACTACCCAAGGTTACAGAAGATACCAGAAATATGCTAAACGAGGAAATTCCGCTATCTGAGGTGATAAAAGCTATTAATGCACAAAAGAATAATAAAGCATCGGGCCCTGACGGTCTTCCGTCAGAAATCTATAAAGAACTACAAAATATCTTAGCACAACCCCTAGTGGAGGTATTTAATGCAGTATTAGAAGGCGCAAGAACGCCTAAATGTTGGTCTGAGGCAAACATAGCCCTCATCCTGAAAGATAATACGGACCATACATTAATCCAAAATTATAGACCCATATCACTTCTTAATTCGGACTATAAGATATTTACATCAATTATAACGGAACGACTGAAACGATTTCTGAATGATTTCATACACGTAGACCAGAATGGCTTTCTCGCTAAGAGACACACCAAGCACAACATTAGAATAATATTGGATACGTTGGAGTATTATGAATTACATAGTGGACAACAGATGGCATTACTTTTTTTAGACGCCCAAAAGGCATTTGACAATGTTAAATGGTCATTTTTGCATCAACAACTTAGCTTCATGGATATGGGTGAAAAATTTATAAATATAATTAGGGCAATTTATGATAACCAGGAAGCAAAACTAATTATTAATGGGGAAGCTTCTAGGAAGTTTCAAATTCAAAAGGGAACACGGCAAGGTTGCCCCTTATCACCATTGCTGTTTATATTGACACTTGAAGTATTAACGAGAATTATAAGAAATGACCCAAAGATAAAAGGATTAACTATTAAAAAGGAAACCTTTAAACTTCAAGCATTTGCGGACGATCTGGTTTTTATTATGGAGGATCCATATCAGACGGGACCAAATCTATTGGAAGAACTATCTAAATATGGTGAGGTTGCCGGACTGCGAATAAACAGAAATAAGACCAAGATGATTGTTAAAAACATGACTAATAAACAAAAAGAAAATTTGGCTGGAATCATGGATATAGAAATAGTCAAGAAAATAAAATATCTAGGGATCAATATTACGGCTAGATGCACCTCACTCAAAAAAGATAATTATGATAATGTAGTGAATCAAATAAAAGGTGATCTGGAAAGATGGGGAAACCTAAAACTCTCATTATTGGGAAGAATCGCTGTCATCAAGATGAATATCCTGCCCAAAATTCTGTTTCTGTTCCAGAATATCCCAATACAACTCGATTCTAAGTTTTTTCGAAATTTGAATAAATTATCATTAAATTTTGTTTGGCAGGGGAAAAAATCAAGAATTAAATTGAAATATTTACAGGACACGAAGGAAAATGGGGTTTTGGGATTGCCAGACTGGGAATTATATTACCACGCCGCGGCTCTGAGTTGGATTAGAGAATGGGTAATTTTGAAAAATAGAAGACTATTAACTCTAGAGGGTCACGATTTGCAATATGGCTGGCATGCTTTTCTATGGACAGAGAAACAAGGTCTTTTCTCACACTTTCAAAAACATCGGATTAGGCAAGCATTACTTAATACCTGGAAAAAAATTAGATCTCACAATTACACTAAAGTACCGGTCTGGCTATCCACCCTTGAAGCGATTGTTTACCCAAATCTATTTGATGTGGGTAGCATAATTTCATACAAGGATATTATGAATGAGGAGGGGGAATTGAAACTTAGGAATGAACTAGAATCACAAGGTATAAAACTCAATTGGTGGGCCTACTTACAAATCCAATCAAGATTTAGGAAGGATAAAAAAGAATGGGGGATATATACCTCTGAAACAGCATTGGATAAAATATTATTGGGCCCAGACTCCAAACAGATAAAGAAATTATACAAATTGCTTTTGGAATATAAGCTGTTTGAAGAGCAAGTGAAGGATCCCATGTTGATTTGTAGTTTAGTTAGTAGTTAGTTTATTTGATTTATATACCGCCCTTCTCCTTGGTAGGGACTCAGGGCGGTTCACAGGGCATATATCAAAAAGAGAATACAAAAATTAAAAAAGGAATTAAACCCATGCCCAATAAAACAGAGGTACAAATTAAAAACAATAAAAACCCATAATCCCCCATCAGGCCAGACCAGCTAATTCGAACAGGTGGGTCTTCAGGCCCCGACGGAAAGTTCGGAGGTCTGGTGCCATCCGGAGCTCCACCGGCAGTTGATTCCATAATGCCGGAGCCCCCACAGAGAAGGCCCTCCCCCTGGGGGCCACCAGTCAACATTCCCTGACTGGCGGCACCCTGAGGAGGCCCTCTCTGTGGGAACGCACAGGGCGGAGGGGAGTCGATGCCGGCAGCAGGTGGTCCCCGAGGTATCCCGGACCCATGCCATGTAGGGCCTTAAAGGTCGTAACCAACACCTTGAACCTCACCCGAAAGACAACTGGTAACCAATGCAGCTCGCGGAGCAAAGGTGTAACATGGGAGTACCGGGAAACTCCCAAGACAACTCTCGCGGCCGCATTCTGTACCAGTTGGAGCCTCCGAGTGGTCTTCAAGGGAAGCCCCATGTAGAGAGCATTACAGTAGTCAAGGCGAGAGGTCACGAGCGCATGAGTGACCGTACACAGGGCATCCCGGTTCAGATAGGGCCGCAACTGGCGCACCAGGCGAACCTGGGCGAAAGCCCCCCTAGTCACGGCCACTATATGCTCTTCCAAAGTAAGCCGTGAATCTAGGAGGACTCCCAAGTTGCGAGCCCTATCCACGGGGGGTAAGAGCTCACCCCCCATAGAAAGAGGTGGAACATTTGGAATGTCCCGGGATGCCGGAATGCACAGCCACTCAGTCTTGTCAGGGTTGAGTTGAAGTCTGTTCCTCCCCATCCAGACCCGAACCGCCTCCAGGCAACGGGACATCACAGCGAGGGCATCACTGGGGTGGTTTGGGGTCGAAAAGAAAAGTTGGGTATCATCGGCATACTGATGATACCCAACTCCAAAACCACGAATGATCTCACCCAGCGGTTTCATGTAGATGTTGAACAGGAGAGGCGAGAGAACCGACCCCTGAGGAACTCCACAAACGAGAGACCTAGGGGCCGATCTCTGCCCCCCTGCCAACACCGACTCCGAGCGTCCCAGGAGATAGGAGGAGAACCACTGAAGAACTGTGCCTCCCACTCCCAGTCCCCTGAGACGCCGCAGCAAGATACCATGGTCGATGGTATCGAAAGCCGCTGAGAGGTCTAATAGGACTAGGACAGAGGAATGTCCCCTATCCCGCGCCCTCCAGAGATCATTCACCAGAGCGACCAATGCCGTCTCCGTGCTGTACCCGGGCCTGAAACCCGATTGGTAGGGGTCCAGATAATCCGCTTCATCCAGGACCAGAGGGAGCTGATGCGCCACCACACTCTCAACAACCTTCGCAAGAAAGCGAAGGTTGGAGACTGGACGAAAGTTGTTCAAAACGGCTGGGTCCAGGGCAGGCTTCTTGAGGAGAGGTCTCACCACCGCCTCCTTCAAGACGGTGGGGAAATAACCCTCACTCAGAGAAGCAGATATAACCGCCTGGAGCCAGCCTCGTGTCCTCTCCCTAGCTGCATAAACCAGCCAGGAAGGGCACGGGTCCAACAAACATGTGGAGGAGCTCAGCCTCCTCATAATCCTGTCCACTTCATCAGGGGTCACAGAATCAAACTCTTCCCAGATAACATTGACAAGACCGCCCGTGTCCTGATCGCCCGACTCTGCCCAGCTGGAGTCCAAACCGGTCCGAATCCGAGCGATTTTATCCGACAGATGATGGCTAAATTCCTCGGCACGACCTTGCAAGGGATCCTCCCTCACCTCCTGATTAAGAAGTGAGCGAGTCACCCTAAACAAGGCGGCCGGGCGATTATCTGCGGACGCGATGAGGGTGGAGAAGTAATTACACCTCGCCACCCTCATCGCAGCGAGATAAGACCTAATATAGGTTCTTAACCGCAACCGGTCGGGTTCGGATCGGCTAGACCTCCAGCAGCTCTCTAGGCCCCGTTTCCGGCGCTTCATCTCCCGGAGCTCCGCGGAAAACCATGGAGCTCGCTGGGATCTGCGCCGGGTCAGGGGCCGCAAGGGTACAACCCGGTCAAGTGCCTCAGTGGCTGCCCTTTCCCAGGCTTCCACTAAGGCATCAGCCGAGCCGTGAGCAGTGGAGGCAGGTGGGGACCCCAGCGCCGCTTGGAATCTATCAGGATCCATTAAGCGTCTGGGGCGGTACCATCTAATTGGCTCCGTACCCCCACGGCGGGGGGTGGCAAAGCGGAAGACCAGCCGCAGGAGATGATGATCGGTCCATGACAGGGGCATAATAAATGGAGAGCCCCCACCTAGATCATCCAACCACCGTCTAGATAAAAAAATCAGGTCAAGGGTGTGGCCTCCCTCATGAGTTGGCTCTGAAATTACAAATTTGGGCTAACAATTTAGGACATAACATTGATTTAGGTACTTGGCAAACAATTTGGGACAGAAATAAAAGGATAACACTGGCCTCATCTTATAAAGAAAATTTATTTAAAATGTTTTATCGATGGCATCTTCCCCCAGCCCGTCTAGCAAAAATGTATACAACAGCATCTCCCAAATGTTGGAAGTGCTCTGAAGAGATAGGCACATATTTCCATACGTGGTGGTCTTGCAGTAAAACACAAAAATTTTGGAAAATGATTTGGATTTGGCTGAAAGAAATACTAAAACAAGATATTGAGTTTAGTCCAGAACTTTTCTTGTTGGGAATTACGAAAGAGAAATATCCTAAAGATGTGCTATATTTGATGATCCATATTATCACAGCAGCTAGAATGTCATTTGCGCAAAAATGGAAAAAGAATGAGATCCCAGGAGAAAAAGAGGTTATTAGGAAAATTTGGGATTGCGCAGAAATGGACAAACTAACTTTGGAACTAAAGAATAAAGATCAATCAGATTATTATAGAATTTGGAACAAATTGTATCTTTGGAGGGATAAAAAGAAATGTCTCTATTAGGTTTTACAGACTAGCTCATTGTTTTAAATATTGTGTTATTTCACTGATTTGTAATTTAAGTGTATTTAAGTGTATTTTTGATGTACATATATACATGTATATATATATATATTTGAACATTGTAGACAAGAAGGCTTGTCAGCCCGCTGGTACTGTGTCCAATGTTTTTAAACAATAAACTTAATAAAAAATTAAATAAAAAAAAACCACAAGCATCTTTTACAGAAAAATGTCTTAGCTTGTTTGAGGAATAAATATGCAGCAATTTATCATATTCCGGGTACTTAGCAAAAAATCTAAGAGTGGAATTAACTTATTTTGTAGCTTTCATTCTTTCTCAACAAAACTCATGCCCAAAGTCTGATTCAATGTTTTTTTTTTCTCCAAGTTCTTTTCTATCTGTGCTGGAGGGATGTATTTTTCATTAGCCCAATATAGGAAATGCCATGAAGAATGCTGAGAATAAAGGCAGCCACTGAGTGAAATGGATTGTTGAACTATGAAAAAAGGCCAAATTTTTGATATCCAGCAGGTGCAGTATCTGACCTTTACATGAGAAAACATGGCTTGAATCTAAATGGCTGCTTAAAATAGGTGTGAGTTATATATAATACTTACTACTTTATATTCTTTGGTCAGAAGGAAGGAAGGAAGGAAGGAAGGAAGGAAGGAAGGAAGGAAGGAAGGAAGGAAGGAAGGAAGGAAGGAAGGAAGGAAGGAAGAAAGATGTTAAAGATTTTCATCTTTTAAAAAGTTACACCCATTAAATCTTGTGATAATGGACATTTGCTAAGTAACAACAAGATTTGCATATCTATATTTTAAGTACTTGAGTTTTTGAGATGGCATTTTAGTTAGATGGCAATGGCTATCAAGGTGAAATGGCAAGATTTCATCTTTTATTTAACCATTGCCTATTTATGATCTCAGTATACATGCATGATCTTCATGTTTGTTGTACTCATTAGTGCAGTTGAATTCAATCTTCACTACTGTAATAACTATCTTATGATATTTTATAGCTAAAGGCTACGTGGCGGCAACTAAAGCCAACTAATATAGGATTTTTTTCTTCCAGAAAGAGCCACGTATAGTTTCTAAGCCAGTGGGAGAGGGAAGTATATAATAAACCACTTTCACCTGGATTGCAGCCAACTTTGCATTACCACCATAAATTGCCCCCATCACATCTAGTTCTGATGCCTCTGAATATATTTGAGTACAGTGCTGCCCATGTTGAGCAAACATGGCTGAATTGAGCTGGGGTTGTTACTACTGCAGTTGCTACCTTATCAACTATCACAGTTTCCCATTAAACACCCTGAATGAACTAAAGAAACAGCCAGATCATGAGTACTGTAGATTGAACATATGTCAGACAGTCTCCCTATTTTCTCAAATAATGGGTTGTGTATTTAATAGGCATGTCTTATCATTTATATCTTAATTAATAATGGGCAAATTAGATATTGGCTCATACTGACACTGTGCTGCCTCTACTCCTAAGAGATTAGATTGTTCCATTATAGACATCTCCTGCCAATTATGTCTACATCATGGAGGTAGCAAGACAGATGGTTGCACAAATAATAATGGTATCCATCCACTCAATTCAATTCATACCAATTAATCTTTTTATCAGGAACATTTTTCAACATTCTCCTGCCACTCAGTTTTTTAACCAAGTAATTCAATGTGTTCCCATAGAAACCAATTACATATTACTTTAGTGTCGTGGCATTTATCTGAGGAAAGGTGATTATCAACTCTTCTTTTTCCTAGATCTACAAGAAGGTTTAATAATCTTTCTAAATCTTTACATTTGGTTAAATGCTCAAAATGTTTCTAAGAGCAAATATGTCATTTTTTAAAATATATTTATTTCATTCTGTAAAGAATTTAAGTTTTGAAAAGAAATTGACTTATTGCATGTGTGATAATATTGATAATATTGATAATCTTTCAAATGAATAATCTCTTCAAAGATCTATTTGTTTGTAAATAAGGATTCAAGCATTGAATATTTGGGCCTTTCAGACAAGCCCATAAGTTACAAGTTCACTGTAATCCTCAAGTTGTATGTTTTTTTCACCATTGGCCACACAGCTAAACTGCTGGGACCTGTAGTTCAACAATATCTGGAGAGCCGCAGACTTCCCATAACTTATTTACAGTATGTGAATAGATCCATCTACAGTACTGCAAAATGTGGAAAAGCTCTCAAGAACAGGACAATTCTGGAGAACTCCTGCATCTGTGAGAATTCCTTGGATCTGGACTAGACTTCATAACATAACCTGAACTGTTGTGACTGAATAATAATGCAAATCCAGGTAGAATATAAAACCAGGTAATGATAATAATAAATAATAATAAACCTTTATTGTCAAAGTACAACCATGTATACATTTAGATTAGCTGAGCCTCTCCCCGTGCTCCCTCCCCCCAACTCACAGTGACAACAAACCCTCCATCCTACCACACCATGTGAACCAACTACGCCACACACCGGCCTCCCAAGTCAATTCTGCATAAGTTCACAGAGATTATATTCCATTCAAAAGCCTAACAGTCCACGGATAAAAGCTGTTTTTCAGGCTGTTGGTACGGCTGGCTATACTCCTGTATCTCCTACCCGATGGTAGGAGAGTAAAGAGATACCGTCCAGGGTGTGAGTCATCCCTGAGAATTTTCCTCACTCTTCCAAGGCAACGAGCCCTGGCGATGTCATCCAGTGGTGTCAGGGGACAGCCCACAATGTCTTGTGCTGTGCTCACTACCCTCTGTAATACTTTCCTGTAACTTTCTTATTTAAACCATATATTAATTCCACATTTGTAAAGGGTTTTTTTAAGGGCCTCTTATACTTATTGGCAGAACTTATTGGCCAAATATTAAGAAATGAGAGTAAACTTACTCCGCAGGAACAACTGAGCAGAATATAGCCTCTATATAAAAGGACCAATATACCTGAGCAAACCCCAGCAAAACTTAAAACAGTTAAATTCTGAACAACCCATCAGGACAGAAAGCTTTGGTTAGGTTTTTTTTTTTTAAAGGAGAGCTGACCGCAATTTGCCTTTGTTCCTTTGTACTCCATTAATAGGGAAAAAAATTTTTTTTCAGACTGCCTCCCTCATTTAGAAAAACACTCCAAGCCAAAGGAGGTTTGAAGAAACTAGCCATACAGGGAAATTTAGCCCTGTGAGATAATCCAGGCAAGAGCACAACTAGGAGTGCTAGTCTTATCTTCATTGTTAAGTTACATTGATAGAATCAAGCATTTCTCCCATCTCTTCTTTTTACTCACCAGAAAAATAAGGTCCTTTCCAAAATGTTTCCATGTGCTCCTTCTTTCTGTGGATTGAGATATTTTTTATCCACCAGATGTTCAGTCCATGGCTGTCCCAAGGTCATTTGCAGATGCCATTGTGGAACTAGTTGTTGACTAAAAGCTTTTTCTTTGATTTATATTATGGGTTGACCTTCCTTCCTTCCTTCCTTCCTTCCTTCCTTCCTTCCTTCCTTCCTTCCTTCCTTCCTTCCTTCCTTTTTTAACTTCAGTCCAATTTTGTTCTACCTGCATTGTAGGCCACTTTCCTGTCTGAATTAAAGTCTGCAGGGTTCATAGTATTAGCCCTGGTGTCCAGTTCTTAATCACCTGCTTAATCTAACCTTAATCTTAAACATAATAAACAACTGGTATTTTCCAGGATGTCAGCAGATTCATTCCAACAGGAATTTTGCCTTCCACATATTACATGCATACCACATGTACAGCTATCTGCTCCACTAGTTACAGAAAGGGCAAGGAGACCAAAATGTGAGAATTTTCCAGACCATTGCTCCTGATTTATTGTTTAGAGTGGAGGTTTCTCAGTAAAAGAATAGTTGTTGGTAAGAAATAAACCTGCTATCTTCAGGAATGGGTATCTGCAAAAGTCCCTGCTAGTAGATGGGATCCCTATTTGAAGGAACCAGTGAATCCAACCTTACCACATCTGTACACATATATGTACAAGATCCCATTCCAATATACCTGCCTAAGAGTGCATTTCAATTGAGTCTCCCAGGCCTTAGTCCAATATTTTGAACATTACATCACAATGCTTTAAGGCTTTCTAAAATAATAGAATTATCAATATACCTGACCCATGTTGTACCACCCAAGTATTTCAGAGTAAAGCAGCTTCATTTTTTTTTATTCATTTTCACAGGCTAAAATATATATTCAGGTTTTTTCCCCAAAACAATTTAAAAATAGTATAGTTTACATTATAAACTTTCGCTATATATTTAGCAAACAACAACTATCACAAGGAAACATGGTTAGCATAACTGGGTAATAACATTTCCTGCAAAGACTAATAAGAGTAATAATAAAAATGAGTGTTAATGACTCAAGTAAAAAGGACGCATAACCAAAAGTTTCATAAGTTACTGTATCTTAGACAACTACTTAAAATAATAAATGCTTTGACTATGACTGATTATTAGGAT